>NC_083232.1:51965792-53196626 GCF_032191835.1 Heteronotia binoei | reverse complement strand
AACATAATGATATAGCAATTCATCCTAATACAAAACTCATAGGAGGTAGAATTTCAGTAATTTATTACTTTCAGACATGCATTTTGACAAGCACTAGGAGAAGAGAATGCCAGAAAGCCAGTGTGAAAAGCCAATTGGTGTAGTGGTTAGAGTGTCAAATTAGACTCTGGGAGACTCTGGTTCAAAACCCTATTCTGCCATGGAAGCTTGCAGGGTCACCTTGGGCCAGTCACCACACTCTCAGCCTAACCTACCTCACAAGGTCATTGTGCGGATAAAATGGAGTAAAGGAGAATTATGTAAGCTGGTTGAGATCTCCTCATGGGGACAGAGATGAGGTATAAATTAAGTAAAGAAACATAACTAAGGAGAACAGGTATTACTGGGAAATGGAGGAGAGCACACAAAACTTACCAAATTCACAGCAACAGCAGCTCCTGAAGCCCCAATAAATAATAGCTACTTGCTAGAAGTTTGCAACTCTGCCAAACTCACCTCAACTTCTGCCACTCCTTTGCACAGGCAAATTCATGTTAATCTCCACCTGAGTAGGTAGATATCCCTCAAGGTGCATTTCAAAGCAGCTGATCATGAAGATGGGTTGAGATGATCTGTTGCATTGATTAGCTATTAATTAGGGTCCAGTTGTCCATGACCAAGCCTAATAAGAGAACTGCTTTCACGGAGGACAGTATGATGTAACTGTCATTGTGAAAACTGTTTTAGAGCTAATACACCTATTCAAACTCTATCAGCTTTATGTGGAAGCTTTAGAAGTGCAATAGAAAATAAATAAATAAATGTTAACATTTGGGGTGCATTCACTCTACACTAAACATGCTTTTTAACTGGATTTTTACTGTGTAAGAGTAACAAAACTTCAGCTGCAAAACACAACTGAAGTGTAGTGTGAACTCACCCTTGGTATCTGTAGTAGTGAAATACTGGCTATACCATGTAATTTGTATAACTGAAAGAAACTTCATTAAATGATAAATATACTGTGGCTACACTTGCAAGTACTAATTTGTTAAAACAACAAGCATGCTGGCACTTTCCAAAAGATCTAGTTATCGGTTTTTGCAGGTAATGTAGGTGTATTCTGTTGAGAAGCATTTCTCTTACAGGAAAGTTTCATTTGCCAAACACCCCAAACACACTTTTTTGTTATTTGCGAAATGTAGTTCTTCAGCTGCAGTGCCTCTTGCTAACTGGATTGGTTTGTCTAATGTAGCTGCACTAATTTTACAGATTTGTACTGCACAATGCAACTAAATCTGGGCCAATGAAGACATGATTATGGGAGATGCATAAAGTGAACCTCCATCCTTTCCCCAACTTTCAACTGTTGTGATCTCAGCTATCATTCACATCAGAACCAATGTAGTATAGTGGCTAGACAGAGGAGGCCAAACTTGCTTAATGTAAGAGCCACATAGAATAAATGTCAGATGTTTGAGAGCCGCTAGACAGGAAGGAAGGCAGGCAGGCCGGCAAATAGAAGGGGAGGGGAGGTAGAAAAAAAAGCAACTTTAACTTGAAATTCATTTTCCTAGCTGCCAGCAGGCTTGGCTTAGAGAACTGACTTAAAGAGAGAAATTTGCCTTCTCCAAGTCAGCTGACGGGACATTGCAGGCTTCAAGAGCCATACAATATGTATGAAAGAGCCTTGTATGGCTCCCAAGCCCAGTTTGGCCACCCCTATGAGTATCAGATGAGGGTCTGGGAGGCCCTGGTCCAAATCCTTGCTCTGCTATGAATGTTTGCTGGATGTCCTTGAGTCATACACTCTCAGCCTAAACTACTTCCCAGGGTTGTTGTGAGGCTAAAATGGAAGGGAAGAGAATGCTGTAAGCCACTTTGGGTCCCTTGATAGGGAGAAAGACATAAATTAAGTAAATGAATAAACATCAGGAGTACTCATTAGATTATGACTTGAAGAGGGACTGAACCTCAGAGGCAGAGCACATGCTTTGCAAACAGAACATCTCAGGTCCAATCCCCATAATCTTCAGTTGAAGGATCTTCAAAAGCAAGTGCTGGCAAAGATTCTTTCCTCTGCCCAGGACCTGGGAGAGCCACTGGCAATCAGAGTAAAGCATATAAAGCCAGCTGAACCAGTTATCTCACTTGGTATAAGACAGTGTCAGACATTTACTAATGTCACCACCCAAATTCATTATATGGAGACTAAATATCACACTACTGGTTCTGTTTGGGTCTAGAATCACTACAGACACATACATCAAATCTGGCTTTTCTTCATCTTTTGGAAAGGCCCTTCAATGTCTATAATAATGAATGTTAAACTCTGTATATAAACTCCCTTATTCAAAAGGTTTCCTTTGAAAAACAATCACTGTTTGACAATTCTATAGAATATTCCAGAAAGGTAATTATACTGCACCAGTAGTTAAAAATGCAGGTGTTAAAGAAAGTCATTGCCTCAGCTTTTCTCTCCCCCACCCTCCCCAACTATAGGCTATGAAGAAAAAAGAAACAATGGAACTACTCAAGTTCCAAAAGCCAGTTCCTCACCTTTAAAAGCAAGACTTCCCGTTATACTCTTTCCCTTATGAATATAAGCAAAGCAGTGAAAATAAATTCCCATCACTAAGCAAATTTTCTTCTTTTTTTAACATAGAAGAATTCCGTCTAAAATAAATGCAGCAAGTCTGGCTATTTCCACAACTGATTTTGAAATGGCACAAAATCAGTGCTTCTTTCTTAATGAAAGGATGCATAATTAATTCAGAAAACAAAAGTGATTGACTAGCACCAGCATGAAAGAAATGTACTAACTGACCTCAGCTACGACATAAGTGCTCTGTGTCACTGGCGATCCACCGAGTAACTGCTTTCTGAATTGCCTGTCCTTTGAAGCAAAATGCCACACAGAGACAGTCTAAAAATAAGGTCATTATTACACTTACACTTTTAATTAAGACCCTAGCACAATCAGTTATACACATGAATCCAAAAGAGGTGATATTTTGAAAGATATTACAGCAGGAATTATTTCCTTTGTGATTTAAATGCGAAACATCTGTGGAAAAGTCCTATATTTGTCATGCTTGAAAGAGACTCATTTGGGGCATGGGGAGGCAGGAAAATTGCACCCACCCTCTCCTCCCTACACTGTGGGGGAAATCCATGCTTTTCCTCCTAGCTGGGGCTGAGGAGGGGGGCACTTCTTTGCCTCACCTCAACAGAGGAAGCCACCACCCCACCTTCTTACCCCCACGTCAGGCAAGCTGTGGCAGAGTTATAGAGAAAGAAGGCTGGCCTTGCTTCACCTCAACCTGGGAAAGAGGGAACAGGCTCTCTGCCAGCTGCCCACTGGGGTCTGGGGCACCTTCTGGGTCAGTCCCCCATGCTGTGAGTTGATGGGGGGCAGCCAGTCAAGGGATGGGGCAACAGAGCTAGTTGGTGCCCTTTCACCACTGGCTGTATTGCGTTATAACGAAATGGTTGCCGCATTGCGTTATAACGAAATGGTTGCCGCCTTATGCTATCGCAATACGCTACAACTGTAGTGGCAGCTGCTGCTGAAAGAATGTTATTTTAATCTGCACAGCCAATCAGATCTCCAATGGCCAACCGGATGTCCTGCAGGGCAACATCTGTTGAACTGAATCTGTTAAATATCTTCATTATGTTGCATGCAAATTTACTGCTCATTCTCTACCTATATGAATGGACAGGTAAGTTCCATTTCATTGTATCTGAAGAAGTATGCATGCACATTAAAGCCTATGCCTTGAATAAAACTACTGGTCTGAAAGGTGCACTGGATTTGACCAGGACCCATATGCAATTGTGGTGTGGCCCGCCAAATTATTTTCTGTCTGTCACAGGATGAAGCGTTGTGCTTTCCAGGGTGAGGTGACAGAGCTCTTTGAATTCTCCCCAGATATGACTGAGTGGATTGAAAATTTAGATAACAGTATTTAGGGGGAATTGCTTAATTGGTCTGCGTATCCATTGTATCAACTTGGTTATGCATTTTATATTATTATATGTTTCCTGTGTGTAACTTTGCCATATGATAAACAAGTAAATAATAAAATCTGGAACCTGTGCATATTTAAGCCTGGCTTCTATTTCTCTGCATGAAACCGTCTCATCTAGAGAAATGTCAGATAGTATTGGACAATAGGTACAGCAATAGCTAGGCAAAACTGTTTCCAAAACCCTGGCAAGGAAAGTGCTACTATGATTCGGGAAATGGCTGCTGTTCACTGCTGGCTGAATCAGTGTGCAATCTGGTTCATACTGAGCATAAGATGGGGCCTGGTGATCTCACTGAGTAATTCACTTAACTCCAGCCAAATTCCACTGTGCTCTGTGTAACATTTGAGATCTGCAACCCTGATAATAACAATTCACTACACTGTGCTTGGAAATTACTGGAAGCGATTATGTGAACTAGATGAGAAAAATATCCAGATAGCATGGAGAAACTTGGTCTTAATCAGCTTGCTACCTCTGAATTCCTAGCATATGGCAATGATGTTATAAATGGTCTGGTTCTGTGCCACTACACAGCAACAAGTAAATGACATAACTGCAAGGCAGTAACTCCAACAGATGCCTTCACCAAAACCATTTTTTTGAGCAGATGTAGGGTTGCCAAGTCCCCTGTGTCCTCTGGCGGGGGACTTTTTTTGCACGACATACCATAAAGTTTTCCCTCCCAAATTGCTAGAGCATCCAGGAAAACCATAGAGTTTCCCTGGAAACACCTAGAGTGGCCAGCGCACGACACTGGCAGCACGATGACATCACCTGCAAGTGACATCATTGCTCTGGTGACATCGGGGGAGGTTGCTCCTCCCGGCTGCTTAGACTTGACAACTCAATTCTAATTTTATTGATTGTTCTTATATGTAAATAGCAGGGGAGAAGCCAGCTATGGGAAAATATCTCTGGAAAGGTTGGCTGCAAATGTTTGTTTGACAAAGAAGATGTAACGTACTCGAAGCGGAGACGAGAGTAGGGCAACATGGTTTATTCGGAGCACGTTGCAAGAGAGGGAACACGCGGGCCGGGTCCCGCTTATGTACAATCCCGGGTACAGCCTACTGGGTTGGTTGGGCCAATCCAGCCCCGTTGAACTTCCCGCCACAGCTGGAGATAGGCGGGGACAGGCTCCCGGCGCTGGGGCTCCTGGGACTGCCCAGTTGCCCCCCCCGTCGGGTCGCATGACATTTCTTGATACACTACACCCCTCCCCCCCTGGTTAATGTACAAAGTCCTGTAAGTATGCGGGGGGCCGGCGCTCCCGAGTGGACCGTCTGGGGGGTCCCGGTGGCGGCGGCGCGGCCGCCGAGGATGGTGCCTCGGTAGGTCCTGGAGTGGACGGGGGCGGCCCGTCCGGTTCAGCGGATCCCTCGGGCTCGGTCGGCTCCGGTACCTCCGGCGCCCGCATCACGGATGTTGGGATCGCGTCATCTGGGCGGTCTCCGTTAGGCTCCTCGCTGGATATAGCCTCGTCCGTGTCTGTGGGGGCCTCCGGAAGGGTGCGGCGCCTCAACTGGTCAATGTGCCGCCGTAGTACCTGGCCCCCCTCCGTTGATATGTCGTAGTGGCGGGACCCGGTTACCCTCAGTACCCGCCCCGCCACCCAATCGGGGCCCCTTGCATAGTTTCGGGCGAAAACTGGGTCGCCCGCGAAGAAGCCCCGGGCGGCGTCTCGGACTTCGGGGCTCCCGCGGGTGTCTGAAGCTCGGTCGGGGTGCAGCCGGTCCAGCCGGGTTATGAGTTTGCGTCCCATGAGGAGCTCAGCCGGGCTGACTCCTGTGACCGGGTTAGGGGTGATCCGATTATCGAAGAGGAACGCGGCCAGCCTGTGGTCCCAGTCCCCCTGTACAATTCGGCCGAGGGCCTCCTTTGTTGTGCGGACCATCCGCTCCGCCTGGCCGTTGGTGGCCGGGTGGAAGGGAGCCGACCTTATGTGCCTGATCAGATATCTTTGCAGGAACGCCTGGAAGTCGGCTGAGGTGAAGGCGGCCCCGTTATCAGAGACTATGGTGTCCGGGATGCCATGTGTGCATAGGACCCTGCGCAGAGCTCTGATCGCGGCTGTGGACGAGGTGGACCCTACGGGGATGACCTCCAGCCATTTGGTGTAGGAGTCCACCATTATGATGAAGGTCTGCCCCTGGAATGGGCCCGCAAAGTCGATATGGAGTCTCGACCATGGTTTCCGGGTGGACTCCCACCTAGTGACGGGGGCGCTGGGTGGCTCGGGCCGGGATTCCTGGCAGGTCTGGCACCCGCGGACCCAGCCCTCGATCTCCCCGTCCATTCCCGGCCACCAGACGTAGCTCCTGGCCAGAGCCTTCATTCGCACTATGCCGGGATGAGTCTCGTGTAGGGATTCTAGAACACGCTTTTGGAGCGGAGGTGGAATCACTACCCTACTGCCCCAAAGTATGCAGCCCTTGTGTGCGGCTAATTCCTCCCTCCTCGCCTTGTAAGGCTTGAATTCTTCCCCCATGTTTCCCTCTGGCCACCCCCTCACCACCCAGTCGAGCACCCGTGCCAGTGTCTTGTGTTTCTGGGTGGCCTTGGCCACCTCCGTTGCGTGGAGGGGCGGCTCTGGGAGGCTCTCTATCATCATGACCTGGTGTGCGGGTGCGGGGTCCGGACCCGTCTCCGGAAGCGGCAAACGGCTAAGCGCATCCGCGTGTCCCATAGCCTTGCCGGCCCTATGAACCAGTGTGTACGTGTATGAGTTGAGGAATTGGTTCCACCTCAACACGCGCTGTGAGAGTATTTGGGGGGTTTGTCGGTCTGGGGCCAGTAGACCTAAGAGGGGCTTGTGGTCCGTGGCAATGGTGAACCTTCTCCCATATAGATACTCATGGAACTTTCGGACCCCTGCCACGATTGCCAGGGCCTCTTTATCTATCTGCGCGTAGTTGCGCTCGGCTGAAGTGAGCGTGCGGGAGTAATATGCGACCGGTACCTCCCTCCCGTCCGGAAGCTGGTGCCCCAGGACTGCTCCCACCCCATACGGCGACGCATCGCAGGCCAGGATGACGGGGAGGGCCTCGTCAAAATGGTGGAGCACCGCATTGGACACCAGGACGTCCTTGACCGCCTGAAACGCCGCGGCCTGTCGTTTGCCCCAAACCCAAGGGGCTTTTTTGTCCAGCAGCCGGTGAAGGGGCTCCGCCAGGGCTGCCTTGTGGGGGAGGAAGGAGTGGTAAAAGTTGAGCACCCCCAAGAAGCTTTGGAGCTCCGCTTTACAAGTGGGAGCCGGGGCTTGCACGATGGCTCGGGTCTTTTCTTCCGTGGGGTGGATTCCTGCTGCGTCAACGGCGAACCCCAGAAACTCCACCCGTGGAACCCCCAGCAAGCATTTCTCTCTCTTGACCTTGAGCCCCGCTGCCTGGAACCGGCGGAGCACCTCTCGAAGGCGGTTGCCGAATTCATCGGGGTCCGGGGCGGCGACTAAAACGTCGTCGAAAAACGGCTGGACTCCTGGGATCCCTTTAAGGAGTGCGTCCATTAGGCTCTGGAAAATCCCCGGAGCGACGCTAACCCCAAACTGAAGCCTCTTTACCCGGAAAGCCCCCCTGTGGGTCACGATCGTTTGGGCCTCCGCCGTCTTATTGTCTACTGGGAGCTGCTGGTAGGCCTGGGCCAGGTCTAGCTTCCCAAATATCCTAGCCCCCGCTAGGGCGGCCAGGACATGGCTCACCACCGGCACTGGATAGGGGTTGTCCTGTAGTGCCTTGTTTATGGTGCATTTATAATCGGCACAGATCCGCACCTCCCCGTTTGGCTTGATGGGGGTAACGATGGGGGTTTCCCAGGTGGCGTAGTCCACCGGCTCCAGGACGCCTTGTGCCGTGAGGCGGTCTAACTCTGCCTCGATCTTAGGTTTCAAGGCGAACGGAACCCTCCTGGCCTTGAGCCGAATCGGTCTGACCGTGGGGTCTAGGGGCAGGGAGATGGGCGGCCCCCGGTAGCTCCCTAGGGACCCATCGAATACCTCGGGGAATTCCTTGCAAATCTCCCCGAACCCCCGGGGCGTTATGGTCTGGCCCACCCCCTCCACGCGGATTCCCAAGGGTTTGAACCAGGCCAGACCTAGCAGGGTGGCCAGCTGGCGCTTAACCACCAGGATGTCCAGCGGGCCGTGGAAGGACCCCCGCTCGACTTGTACCCGCGCCCACCCCGCAATTTGCACCGGGTTCTTCTGGAAGTCCCGGAGTATGAAGTCTGCCGGCCGAAGTTGCAGCCGCTGGCGGGGACACAGTTCTCTTAGGGTTTCTTCCGCAATAAGGGAAATGGAGGACCCTGAGTCCACCTCCATTTGGCAGGGGTTCCCCTCTATAAGGACCGCCACTTTGATTTTATCGGGGGAATCGTGGGGCAAGTTCAGTACCTGTAGGGACGTGGAGTCTACCGCGTGGGACTCCGCGGACTCGTGGTACGTGGTCGGCTTCCTGCGGTTGGGCTTGGCTCGGCAAGCCCTGGCAATGTGGCCGGTCTTTCCGCAGCTCCTGCAGTCCCAGGTCCGGTATTGGCAGTCTCTCCGCTCGTGGGGGCCGCCGCAGCTGGCGCACTTGGTGGCCGGGGCTCTCTCCGCCGCTGGTGGTCGGTCGGTCGCTCGGGGGCGTTGGGTCGCTCTGTTGGGTGGCCCGGCTGGGCGGCGTAGCTGATGGGCTTCCTCCTCCTCGGGGCCGTCGTGGTCCAGCTCTCCGTGGTGGGCAGCTTCCATCTTGGCCCGGGGAAACGTTCGTGCGGTTCGTTCCCATGCCACCGCTTCGCTGAAGGCGACCTGGAGAGTAAGCTCTTCTTTGGCGAAGAGCTTCTGCTGGAGCCTCTCGTCGCGGAGGCCCCACGTGAATCTGTCCGCCAGGGCTTCCTCCAGTTGGGGGAGGTTGCAGTTCCCGGCGAGTTTGCGGAGGGCCGCCAGGTAGTCTGCGGCGGACTCGCCCGCGATCTGGTCCCGTTTGTGGAACAGGAACCTGCGAGCCACCCGCGAAGGCTGTGGTGAGAAGTGTCCCGTGAGGAGTCGGATGATCTCGTCGTAGGATTTCTCTGCCAGACGGGCGGGTGCCGAGAGACCCTTGGCGATCTCGAACGTGGCAGGCCCGCAGACGCTCATGAGAACGTCCCTCTTTGCTCCGGCGTCAGTGATCTTGTTGGCCCGGAGGTAGAACTCGACCCGCTCCGCGTAGGACTCCCATCCCTCTGGATTGGTTGGGTCGAAGGGCTCGAGGTAGCCGGTGATTCCGCCTTGGTTGGCCATGATGGCGGCGACAGTCGCTTGTTGCCCAGATCTCCGTCGTAGCCGCTGAGGCTAGTATCCCACCTTCGTCGCCAGTGTAACGTACTCGAAGCGGAGACGAGAGTAGGGCAACATGGTTTATTCGGAGCACTTTGCAAGAGAGGGAACACGCGGGCCGGGTCCCGCTTATGTACAATCCCGGGTACAGCCTACTGGGTTGGTTGGGCCAATCCAGCCCCGTTGAACTTCCCGCCACAGCTGGAGATAGGCGGGGACAGGCTCCCGGCGCTGGGGCTCCTGGGACTGCCCAGTTGCCCCCCCCGTCGGGTCGCATGACATTTCTTGATACACTACAGAAGAGTTGGTTTTTATGCCCCTTTTGTCTCTACCCTAAGAAGTCTCAAAGTGGCTTAAAATTTCCTTCCCTTCCTCTCCCCACAACAGGTGCCTTTTGAGGAAGGTGGGGCTGAGAGTGTTCTGAAAGAAATGTGACTGGCCCAAGGTCACCCAGCAGACTTTGTATGGAGGGGTGAGGAATCAAACCTGGTTCTCCAGATTTGAGTCCAATGCTCTTAATGAGTACCCTTGCAAAACTGTCAGTGTGCAAAGACACTACCAATTCAAACCAATCAACACACATCAGTATCACTAGGTCTATTTAGATGGACACCCAAGGGTAGGATTTTATTAAAATGCACCCTATGTTTACAGCTGGTTTCTATGATTTGTCTATTTGAACTGTTGCCTGCTGAGCAGAGCAATTATGTAACAAGGACAGGACGGCTGTAGGGCTTAACTGGGCTATGTGGGAACATGCACTATACTGCATGGTTAGGAAGGAATAAATAAAGCAGCTGGCTGAACAGCTATGAATGGTGTATGAACAGTTGACCTGACTCAAAAAATCAGCTCCCTGCTCACAGCTGGTGAATAGGATGTAAATCAAATGGGTGGTGTTCAAATATCCCTATTTAGCTCCCAGGGTTTCCGGGATTAGGGAAATGGCGAGCTGACCTGCCTCTTTAACGGGGACAGACTGAAGCCTCTGTTTGGGGTAGGAAAAGGCTCTTTCTGACCTTCTACCTACATCTCTCAGCTAGAGATTTGTCCAAGATATACACAAGAACTCAGAGGGGGTTTACCTTGGCTGATAGACAGCTTCGTTGGGGGCTCTTTTGAGGCTTTGAGGGGCCCCTGGAGAAGAGTGGCGTTTTCATCATCTACAGAGGCTTTCAGAGTCATTCAATTGGCATAAGTTTAGCAAGATCCTAATCTTATTTGGGACTGGTAAACATCTGATAGTTGGAAAGATCGATGTCAAGCTGGATATCAGCGGAAAGGTACCGATTACAATCTTTCGCTCTGGAACTTTTTTAAAGCAAATAAAATAATTTTGGAAGGTGGGAAGGAGTGATTTAGAGAGAGGGGAAGAAGAAGAAAAGAAAGATTGAATTTTGAACTTTGTTAAAAGAAGGATATTGCTAAAAACTGGGAAAGAAGTTATTGTTTGGATTACTTGTGGTCACTGAAGAATGTATCATCGTCACAGCTTTGCATTCCCTACAAGCAAAACAGGAAGTACGTCAAAGATCGTGAGATTTGGATATCATTGAGAACGGGACTTGGTGCCTAGCAAAGTAGGAAGTAATAAGGGAAGAGAGACTAACAAAGATCACGAGATTTGGATATCATTGAAAACGTGATTTCGTTCCTAGCAAAGAAGGAAGTAATAAGAGAAGAGAGATAAACAAAAAGAAGGCCTACACTAGGATTTTTTACTATAGAGAAATTGCGTTCGCCATTTTGAAAAAAAAAAAAACTTTTAAAATTAATATTTGAGCCTAGGAAGATCAAAGAACAGTGAAATTAGGCTCATTTAAAAGGGCAAGTATTAAGCTATTGAATCTGATATTTTGATCTTGATTTTAAGACGTGGAAATTTTCGTGGGTTATTTTAATGTCAGAATCAAAAGCAACATGTGTAAGAGCTCTTTTCTTGGAAAAATGCAAGACCAACTAGAAGCAATGAAAGCTAGGATACTGAAAGGAGTTGAGAAGATGTTAATGGCTTGTAAAAAAGAACTTAAAAAAGACACTGGAGACCTTAAAAAGTAAATGGAAGACTTTAAAAATGAGGTGGTGGTGGTTAAGGAAAAAGTCCAGGATGTAGAGGAGAAAGTTAAAGTGCATGCTTCTACCTTGTTAAAGCTGCAAGAGAAGGTGACAATCCATGACTGCAGATTGATGGAAACCCAAATTCATCTGAGAGGAGTACCTGAGGAGGAAGGAACTGACTTAAAGGGATATATTGTGAAAATAATTGCTGACTTCTTGGAGGAAGATCCTGAAGGGACTAGAAATATGTATGACTTTATGTATAGAGTCAACTCATCGTATGCCAATAACAAAAAACTGCCAAGAGATGTAGTCATAAGATTTATGACAAAAGAAATGGTAGGAAATATCTTGAACCAAAGTTTTCAAAAGATTCTGACAGTAGGAGAGAGTAGAGTTAGAATAATGAAAGAGCTGCCAAGACAAGTGATAAATGACAGGAAATCTTACAAGAAACTGACAGAGAAACTGCGTGTTAATGGAACAAGATACAGATGGATAATACCTGAAGGCTTGAGTTTTGAGCTATATGGAAGAAGGATTACAATTACAAATGCACATGAGTTGTGTAGTTTCTATGAACAGAATAAAGACTTTGCACCATAATGGATTACAAATTATTATCTTGGAATGTAAATGGACTAAATTCACCGCAAAAAAGGAAAGCAACATTTCATTGGATTGTAATATAATTTGTAATATAATTTGCATCATCTCCTCAGATGCTAAGATCGACAAGGAGATTGACAACAGGCTGGCAAAGGCAAACCGTGCCTTTGGCCGACTGCACAAAAGAGTGTGGAGCAACAAGCATCTGAAAAAAGGCACAAAGATCAATGTTTACAAAGCGGTTGTGATGACAACCCTCATCTACGGCTCCGAATCGTGGGTTTTATACCGTCATCACCTGCGACTCCTTGAGCGCTTTCATCAGCGCTGCCTTCGCACCATCCTCAACATCCACTGGAGTGACTTTGTGACCAACACTGAAGTTCTCAAGCGGGCGGAGGTTACCAGCATCGAGGCACTGCTGTTGAAGACGCAGCTGCGCTGGGCAGGGCATATTTCTAGGATGGAAAACCACCGCCTTCCCAAGATTGCCCTGTATGGCGAACTCTCCACCGGCCATCGAAATAGAGGGGCACCAAAGAAGAGGTACAAGGACTCCTTGAAGAAATCCCTTGGCACCTGTTGCATCAACCATCACCAGTGGTCTGACCTAGCCTCAGATCGCAAAGCATGGAGGCACACCATCCACCAGGCTGTTTCTTCTTTTGAGAACGCACGCATAGCTGGTCTTGAGGACAAAAGGAGATTGAGGAAGAATCGCACTGCTACAGCACCAACCCTAAATCAGACTTTTCTTTGCAGCCACTGTGGCCGGACCTGCCTGTCCCGCATTGGTCTTGTCAGCCACCAGCGAGCCTGCAGCAGACGTGGACTATTGCACCCTTCTTAAATCTTCGTTCGTTCGCGAAGCCAAGCTGAGAATATAATTTGTTTACCAGAAATCCATATACAACAAAAAGATTACAAATATTTATGGAATAAACAATTAGGATTGGAATTTTTTTCATTGGCAGAACAAAAGAAAAGGGGTGTGATTTTTTTATATTAATCAACAATTAGAGCCAAAATTGATATTTAAAGACAAGGATGGAAGATATGTGCAGTAGAGATAATGATAAATGCAAAGAAAACGTATTAGGACTGTATGCACCAAATGGCGCAAAAGATGCTTTTTTCAAAGACATTACCTGACAGCTTGATGAGGTGACTTATGACCAGATATTGATGATGGGAGACTTTAACGGAACGATACAGAACAAAATGGATAGGTCTGGACAAAAAAGTAACAACAAGGAAGGAAAACTGCCAAAATCTTTTTTTGAACTGGTTAAACAAGAAAATTTGGAAGATATCTGGAGAAAATTCAACCCGGAAGTAAGAGACTATACTTTTTTTTCAGCAAGACATAACACTTATTCCAGAATTGATATGTTATGGAATCTTAAGATTTGGGCCTCATAACTAAAAAAGTAGAGATTTTACCAAAGATAAGTGCTGATCATAACCCAATATTATGGATTACAAAATTGCAAAAAACCCCAAGAAGATGGAGATTAAATGAAGATTTAGTACAGAATAAAGAAATAGTGACATCTCTAGAAAACGAAACTAAAGCTTTCTTCCAAATAAATGATAAAGAAGATATAGAATTAAAGATGGTATGGGATGCTTATAAAGCAGTAATGAGAGGAATATTGATTACTTTGAATAATAAAGACAAGAGGGCAAAAGAAAAACAGATGCTGGACATTCAAAATGAAATAAAGAAAAAGAAGGGGAACTGAGAAAAAGGCCAGGGAAAAAGAAAATTATAAGGGAGATTACTATATTACAAACTCAAATGAAACATTTGCTGAACAAAGAAATTGAATGAAATTTGAAAAAATTGTAACAGAAATCTTTTGAGGGTGCAAATAAGCCTGGAAAGTATTTAGCTTGACAACTGAAGAAAAAGAGAGAAAGTAAAACTATTAGTAAAATTGTGACTGGTGGAAGAGAGATAGAAGATCAAGAAGGAATAAAAAGAGAATTTTTTAAGTATTATGCCAACTTATTTAAGGGTGTGAAAATAAAAAAGAAAAGATTGACGAGTACTTGCAAAATGTTAAAATAGCACTCTTAACGGAAAATATGAAGAAAATTTTGAATGATCCAATTGAAAAAATTGAAATTGAAGCAGCAATTAATGCAATGAAAACTGGTAAGGCGCCTGGGCCAGATGGATATACGGCTAATTTTTTAAATTTTTTTAAAGAAGAATTTGTATCAAAATTGCAAAAATTGATGAATATGATAAGAATAAAAGGGAAAATACCAAATACCTTTAAAGAAGCTGTAATTTCGTTGATACCTAAAGAAGATAGAGATGTCACGAATGTACAGAACTATAGACCAATTTCATTATTAAATACTGATTATAAGATATACACAAGAATCCTGGCAGAACGACTTAAACAATATTTGATGAACTTTATAAAGGAAGATCAAGCAGGATTTCTCCCTAAAGACAAATAAGAGATAATATAAGAACAGTTGTTAATATTGTAGAATATTATGAAAAACATCCAGAAAAGGAAGTTGCATTATTCTTTGCGGATGCAGAGAAAGCTTTTGATAATTTGAACTGGGACTTTATGTTTGCAGTTATGGAAAAGATAGAACTTGGAGAGCACTTTATAAGAACGATAAAAGCAATATATATGGAACAGAGGGCAAAGCTGTGTATAAATGCAGACCTTACAGATAATATGATGATTAGTAAAGGTACAAGACAAGGTTGCCCGCTTTCACCACTGTTGTTTATTATGACTCTCGAAATTTTACTGATTCAAGTGCAAGATGATAAAGAAATAGAAGGGCTAAAAATCAGAGGCTCTGTTTACAAATATAGAGCATTTGCTGATGACATAATGTTTATAACTGAAAATCCTGTACAAGTAACACCTTTGTTGTTAATTAAGATACAAGAATATGGTGAATTGGCAATTAATTGTTAATTAAGATACAAGAATATGGTGAAAAGTCAAAACTTTTATGTAAAAATATACAAGAAAACAAACAAAAGGAATTGCAGAGATTGAAGGGATGTGAAGTTGCTTCCAAAGTAAAATATTTGGGCTTGGAGATAACAATGAAGAATATTGATTTGTTTAAAAATAACTATGAAAAGTTATGGCATAAGATGGATGAAGATTTGATGAAATGGAATAAACTTAATTTGACATTGTTGGGTAGAATAGCTGCAATTAAGATGAAAATTTTGCCGAGAATAATGTATTTGTTTCAAACTATTCTGATTGTGAAAAATAGTAAACAATTCAATAAATGGCAAAGGAAGATTTCAGAATTTGTCTGGGCTGGGAAGAAACCAAGGATTAAAATGAAAATTTTAACAGATGCTAAAGAGAGAGGAGGATTCCAGCTACCAGACTTAAGAATATATCATGATGCAGTTTGCTTAGTATGGATAAAAGATTGGGTGACGCTGTCAAATAAAAAACTTTTAATGTTGGAAGGTGATGGAAATAAATTCGGCTGGCATGCTTACATGTACTATGGGAAGAAAAAAATGGATGTTTTTTTCTTTCACCATTATATAAGAAATAATTTGTTAAATACATGGATGAAGTATAAGAAGTATGGTGATGAGAAAAAGCCATTATGGATAGTGCCAGAAGAAGTGATAAAAATAACAGCTAAGATCGATGAAGAAAGAGGGTTGTCATACAATCAACTATTAAAAATACAAAGTGGTAAAATAGAATTGAAATCCGCGGAGGAGTTGAATAACAAATATGATTGGTTTCAAATGCAACAAATAAAGAGCCTGGTGGAAAATGATATTAAAACTGAAGGAAAAGACAAGAACATACAGAAATGGAGAAAGTTCTGCTTGGAGATAATGAAAAATTAATTTCAAAAATATATAAGTTACTCTTAAAATGGTCTACGGAAGATGAAGTAGTAAAATCTCAAATGATTAAATGGGCAATCAATGTAAATAAAGAAATACAGATGGATACATGGGAATATCTTTGGAAGAACTCTATGAAACTTTCAACATGTCAGAGTATTAAAGAGAACTGTTTTAAAATGATGTACAGATGGTATATGACCCCTAAAAAGTTGGCAAAGATGAACAATAAGATGCCAGATAGATGTTGGAAATGTAAAAAACATGAAGGTTCTTTCTACCATATGTGGTGGACTTGTGAAAAAGCAAAAAGTATTGGCAGATGATTCAACAAGAAATTTCTAAGATCTTGGGATATGAATTTAAGAAAGTAGCAGAAACATTTCTGTTGGGATTACAAATGGAAACATTCCAAAAGAAGATAGAACTTTGATTTGGTACTTGCTTTCAGTGGCTAGGACATTGTATGCGCAGTTATGGAAGCAAGAAAAAATACCAGAAAAATGGGATTGGATTACAAAAGTAATAACATGGAGTGAGATGGATAAACTAACAAGAATCTTAAGAAACTATGATTTGGAAGTTTACAGAAAGGAGTGGAAAAAGTTTAGAGGTTATGTAGAAAAACAATGGAAAATAAAAGGACATTGGACAATTTTTTAATAATGATTAAGTATTAGAAAAAAGAAGAACATGAATCTAGGCTTATATGGTTCATATGGTTTGGTACCTTTAAGTGTTAACATTTTAAGTTTATAACATCGGCGGGAGTCAAGTAACGGGGGGAGGGGGATTTAGAAAATAGCATATGGGGAAGATAAACGAAGTTATTAATGGATAATGTTACCATATGTTATTAATAAAATTCTTTAAACAAATATCCCTATTTAGCTTCCTGGCCATTTTCAAAATTGCTCAGCACATTTTCTGTAACTGTACTTTAAATGAAAAACTAGTATTGGCTTGAGTTTGTACTCGATTCAGCCTTCCATGCACCATTAAAAACATTTCCAAATTCTAGAATGATCTTACAGTGCAATCTTAAGCAGTTATGCCCTCATAAATGCACTGAAGTAAATGAGTTTAAAAAGGAATGATTCTGTTTAAGATTGTAAGGCTGAGAACAGATGACTGGCTCCGGGTGGCATCAAACTGCCCCAGAAGAGAGCCAGCAGGAAAAGGAGCAGGCAGGAACCTTCAGACAGCATGCAGCCCAACCTTGGAAGAGAGACAGGCTGTGTGCACCCTGGAGGAGCTTTCAGAGCACTCCTGTGCCTGTCGGCTGTTCCTCAGGCACTTCCCAGCTGTCCAGATGGCCAGGGAAGCACCTCAGAGCCACCTTGGAATTTAGGTACCACTTTGAAAGTGGCCCCATGGCACAGAGTGGTAAAGCAGAAGTACTGCAGTACTGTGGTCTGAACTCTCTGCTCACGACCTGAATTCGATTTCGGCAGAAGCTGGATTCAGGTAGCCGGCCCAAGGCTGACTCAGCCTTCCATCCTTCCGAGGTCAGTAAAATGAGTACCCAGCTTGCTGGGGGGGGGAGTGTAAAAGACTGGGGAAGGCAATGGCACCCTGTAAAAAGTCTGCCGTGAAAACGCTGTAAAAGCAATGTCACCCCAGAGTTGGAAACAACTGGTGCTTGCACAGGGGACCTTTCCTTTCCTTTCCTTTCCTTTCCTTTCCTTTCCTTTCCTTTCCTTTCCTTTCCTTTCCTTGAAAGTGGTACTTTTCTGAGATGGCTTCAATCCGGCCCAGGATAGGCTGTGTGCGGGACAGGGATGGCTGGCAGATGTGCATGTGTGTACACTTTTTTGATCTGCCTGTCTGCTGTCCTCGGGGTGGTTTAAACCGCCCATCTGTTATCAGTCATAGTGTCAAGACTCTGAAACAGAGAATGGTGACTTCCAATTTCCAAACCATAAACCAAGGAAGGAGCATGAAACCTTAAGCTGAAAACCGCAAGGAGCACAAAAGTTTTTCATCAGAGATCCTAGAGTCAATAGAAAGCATAAAAATGTGGCCTTTGTATTAGAATCATAGAGTCATAGAATCATAGAGTTGGAAGGGACCTCCAGGGTCATCTAGTCCAATCCCCTGCACAATGCAGGAAACTCGCTAATATCTCCCCCTAAATTCACAGGTTCCTCATTGCTGTCAGGTGGCCATCTAGCCTCTGTTTAAAACATTGCCTGTTCTTCTCTGTTCATGTTGGGTTTGTCTCATGTATGGCTAAAGGCCAGCACTCACATGAAATAGCTTCAGATGGGTAGCCACATTGGTCTTTAAGACCAACAAAGTTTAATTCTGGGTATAAGCTTTTGTGTGTATCATTATGTAAACTTCTTCAGATACATTGCACACGAAAGCTTATACCCAGAATTAAACTTCATTGGTTTTAAAGGTGGCTCAAACTTTGTTCTATGAAATATCTTGTGCTTCCTTGCCTAATAGTATGAAGACAGAAATTAGGAGGACTAGAGTCACTTTAAGACAGTATTAATTAGAGGACGCTCCTATGCTTTTGGGGAAAAAAGAAATCTTATCTTAAGACAAAGATAATATGGTTGCAGTAGCATATCATATTTAAATAGGGTTGCCAGGTACAATTCAAGACATATCTGGGGGCTTTGGGGGTGGAGCAAGGAGACATTGTGGGTGGAGGCAGGAGCAAGGTTGTGACAAGCAAAATTGTATGCCAAAGGGAGTTCTGGCCATCACATGGAGAGGGACCGTGCACTGTTTAAATGCTTTCCTTCCATTGGAAATAATGGATAGGGGCACCTTCTTTGGGGGCTCACAGAAATGGACCTTCTGGTCCAATGTTTTTGAAACTTGGAGGGTGTTTTGAGGAGAGGCACTGGATGCTATGCTACAAATTTGGTGCCACTACCTCAAAAAACAGCCCCCCAGAGCCCCAGATACCATGGATCAATTCTCCATTAAACCCTAAGGGAATCAATCTCCATATGGAGTAATGGAGTGCCCAGCAGACATTCCTCCCCCCCCCCACTTTCTGATGACCCTGAAGCAGGGGAGGACCTCCAAAACAGGGGATCCCCTGTCTCTACCTGGGGATTGGCAACCCTATACTTAAAGCCTACTTTTAGCCAAAATTAGTTACCAATGTCTATTACAGCAATTAAAATTTATCCCAAAGATACAATGTGAAATGTTACAGGTACAGGAAAAGATGTGTGTTTATGGCAGAGGGAAAAGAAAATGCATTCACATTGCTCTCTTCCCTTTTGCCATTTTGAGACCATTTAATGGCTTTCCAGAACTCTACAACAAATTGGAATATGTGGCAGATAAGGGATAAAGCAGAGATGAAGCAACAATATAAGCCACTTTGGATCCCTTTGGGGGAGAAAATCAGGGCAAACATGAAATAAATAAAATAAATAAAAGTAAGAGCTATGTCTACAACTTGGATGCCAAAAATATGTATGGGGAGAGACTTCACTAATGCATTGCATAAAACTGTCTCTGGCCTGATTCACACAAGCTGTCCATGATCAATATGTCTTTTATTACTTGATGAGTGACAGTTGGACATGTGAATCATCTTCATGGAAGCGTTTGGGCTAATGTGAGGTAATCATGCTGTCTGTGATGCAACCACCACTGCCCACTGCACTTCTTTGAGGTCTAGTCAATAGATGTAAGAAAATGAGTTGTATAATACTGAGGTGGTAGAATGGAACCACTTCAGAGTAGTAGAAGAAGAAGATATTGGATTTATATCCCGCCCTCCACTCCGAAGAGTCTCAGAGCAGCTCACAATCTCCTGTATCTCCCTCCCCCACAACAGACACCCTGTGAGGTGGGTGGGGATGGAGAGGGCTCTCACAGCAGTTGCCCTTTCAAGGACAACCTCTGCCAGAGCTATGGCTGACCCAAGGCCATGCCAGCAGGTGCAAGTGGAGGAGCGAGGAATCCAACCCGGTTCTCCCAGATAAGAGTCTGCACACTTAATCACTACACCAAACTGACTCTCCGGTGAAGATCACATTTTGGAATGTTCCCCATGTTATTAAAATCTGGCAAACATAAAACCAGCACCCCTGGCATAGGGGGTGGGGTAGAACCTTTCTGAATTCCTCTGTTAGTTTTCTTTTTGCATGAACATTTTTCTATGAAGGAATCATTAAAAGCTGGAATTCCACACATGCACTCTAAAGTGGCACAGTTCACTGAAAAAATCTGTACCACCTCATCTGTGCCTTCTTATTACTACTTCATTCTCCTGATTGTGTGACCAAGACCTATGAGAAAACAAACTGAAAAAAGATGTTTAACAAAGGATGGTTCATGAAAACAGAACAGGAATGGAAAAGTAGATTTTCTGTGTGTGTGATTTGCAGTATTAAAATGATAACAGAATGTCATCAAAACAGATATGGGGTGGTGATTTTGACATATAATCATTTGTTCATCATAACTGGGGAAGAATAAAGACATTAAGGTAGTCGTTCAACTATATTTTCATAATTTTAAACTACACATATAAAATATGTTCAGAACACAGGAAGGTTCTTATTGGAAAGCTTTATATCTTTTATCCCAAAAGGACTAAGACTTAAATGCAAAAAAAAAAAAAAAAGTAAAGTATTTTGTCATTAGGAAGAAAAAAACCCAGCAGCTGTGGCTTAGATGTCCCTCAGGCATTCAGCAGTTAACTCTTTGAGCTACCTTATTCTCATACTAGTCGAACAAGAGTTTGAGTAGTACTATATTTAAGGGCTCAAAGAGCTTCACAGGTGCAATTAGGACCAGCAAATTCCTTCTCCTGGATTGTCACAGGTATTTAGAGACTATCCTAGTCTAGAGCTGCAAAGGAACACTTCTCCTTAATCCCTTCCCTTTATTAGCTATTTGAGATTTTGGTGACAAATAGCGAGCATTGCGCAATGAAAAAAGAGGATGGGGAGACACTTTTCATGCATACAAATGTAACAAAGCTGCACAAAGGCAGAAGTATTAACAACAAAACTATGACAGCAGCATCATTCTTCCAGGTAGATAACATGTACTTCAAAAAGTGTCTTTATCACTCCTTGCAACTACACTATCCATCTTGAGTTTGTTTGGAGGCTTCTTGTCTAATGCCCCTGTCTAAATTAAATGCATTAGGGTCTACCTGTACTATGTTTGCAGCTAGAGAAAAATGGTGCATGATGTCACAACAATATTAATTTGACCCTTTGTCACATGCTAAATTAAGATTATGTGTCTATCCAGATGTAAAATTGGGAAGATATTTTTAAATGGGAAGCCTGGATAGATAGGGGCATTCTTCCATTGGACCAATCAATAGACTATGATGATGAGCTTGTCATTTTCTCATCTGAGGTCTAGATATGACTTAGCAACTTATCTGTGAGCTAGCTGATGCTAACTCAGCTTAGAGGGAACACTGGATCACAACCTCCTAGCTAGCTTATTCAATTGTTGAGCAACTCTTACTGTAAAAACGTTTTTCCTAATATCCAGCCAGTACTTTCCTGACTTAATCTAAACCTATTATCGCAAGTCCTCTCCTCTGCTGCCAACAGGAACAGCTCCCTGCCCTCCTCTAAGTGAAAGCATCAACGTGGCAAATGAGGTTCAACATGGCCAACTGCAAAGTAATACACATTCGGGCTAAAAACCCATCTAGAGATGGTAGCAGGCAAGGCACAGCATCTGGGCTGTTAGTTGACATGGACAGAGAGGTAGTTGAGAAGCACCTGGCTGCATTGAATGAATACAAATCCCCTGGGCCAGATGATATGCACCCAAAAGTGCTCAAAGAACTTTCTAGAGAGTTTGCAGAGCTTTTGTTCATCATCTTCCAGACCTCTTAGAGCAGGGTTCCCCAACCCGTGGGCTGTGGACCAGTCCCGGTTCGTGGCCTGTTAGCAAATGGGCCGTGAGTTGTATAATCATTTCATTATATATTGCAATGTAATAAAAATAATTAGAAGACAACATTGGATTTATATCCTGCCCTCCACTTCAAATTTCAGAGTCTCAGAGTGGCTCAAAGTCTCCTTTACCTTCCTCCTTCACAACAGACACCCTGTGAGGTAGGTGAGGCTGAGAGAGCTCTCCCAGAAGCTGCCCTTTCAAGGACAACCGTGCAAGAGCTATGGCTGACTCAAGGCTAGGGTTGCCAAGTCCAATTCAAGAAAAATCTGGGGACTTTGGGGGTGGAGCCAGGAGACATTGGGGTGGAGCCAGGAACAAGGGTGTGACAAGCATAATTGAACTCCAAGGGAGTTCTGGCCATCACATTTAAAGGGACCTTTTTAAATGTCTTCCTTCCATAGGAAATAATGAAGGATAGGGGCACCTTCTTTTGAGGCTCATAGAATTGGACCCCCTCGTCCAATCGTTTTGAAACTTGGGGAGTACTTTGGGGAGAGGCACTAGATACTATATGGAAAATTTGGTGCCTCTACCTTGAAACACAGCTCCCCCACAGCCCCTGAAACCTCCAGATCAATTCCCCATTATACCTTATGAGAATCGATTTCCACATAGGGAATAATGAAGTGCTCAGCAGACATCCCCCCCACCCCCGTTTCTGGCAACTCTGAAGTGAGGGACTGGCCTCTCTACTCACGAGTTGCTGCCAACTTCTTCAAAGTAACACAGACACACCATCCCAAGAGGAAGCCTTTCAATCAGAGACTGAAGCCTCCGGAGATGGAAAGGCACATGGTCCTCTGGGGGCGGGGCTTCCCCCTGCCAGCCAGCTGACTAGGGGTGGGAAGGAGCCTGGGAAAGCGGAAGAACCCTTGCTGGGACCTGGGGATTGGCAAGCCTACTCAAGGCCATTCCAGCAGCTGCAAGTGGAGGAGTGGGGAATCAAACTTGTTGGGATACCCTGTCAAGCAGTTCAAAGAGCCAGCATCCACCTCCTCATCCTAGTCAGGAAGTCTGTAGCACAATCAACCACAATACTGTTTTTCCTTCTTCCCCTTATCCTCACCCAGATACTTTCCAGGGGGTGGTCGCCCTCCTCCTCCAGTATTTCCTGACAAACAAACTCACATACAGCACCACTCTGCCTCCTCTTCAATCTTCGACCATATCAGTTTTTCTTGAACAACTCATATTCATCCACTACTGCATTCTAGTCATGGAAATCATCCCGCTGTGTCCCTGTAATGTCTACTAAATCATATCCCTCTGTCTACATTAGAAACTCAAACTCTTCCTTCTTATTGCCCAAACTTTGAGTATCGGAACATAGACACCTAAAGCCTTTGGCTCCATTAGACCTGGCCCTCCCAGGCAGGCCTCTATTATTTGCTCTCCATCATTTAAATCATCATTTGAACCCCCATGTTGGTCATCTCATTTTTCAAGCCTCCATCGTTTAAATCATCATTTGAACCCCCATGTTGGTCATCTCATTCTCCTTAAAGCACAACAATGTAAAATTTTCTTACATTGAATATTTTCTTACAATATTTTTCTTACAAAGTAAGAAGATTTTCTTACATTGAGTTTTCTTAATATGAATGAGGAATGAATAAGCTAGATCACCCTATTTTGCAACAGCAACGGGCTATGGCCTTAAAGTTTATATCTGCTCTCTCCATGGATTTTAATTTGTGACTTATTCAGAAAAAAATTATGTTAAGGATATACTAGACACCACAGTGACTCTTTAGCAAATGTCTGAGTAAAGTGTCTAATAGGGATGTGCAAAAAAAAAAAAAAAATTCGGAAGTACACGGATTCGGAAGTACACGGGGAAAAAAAATTCGGATTCCCCTTGTACTGCTGAATGCCGTATTCGGAATAGCCGCATATACGGTGATGCGCGGCTATTTCCGAATATACGGCCCTATTATACCCTATGGGCCATTGAAATCAATGGCAAATAGGGTATATTTGAAGCCGCCTGGAGGGGGGGGTTTGAGGGAGAGCCCCCAAATTTGCAGGGGACCTGCAGGGGACTCTCCCCTCCAAACCCCCCAAGTCCCAAAAAGATTGGGCCAGGGGATCCCATTCCAGGGGCACCCAAAGAGGGTGCCCCTATTCCATCATTATACCCTATGGGCCATTGAAATCAATGGCAAATAGGGTATAATTGAAGCCGCCTGGAGGGGAGGGGGTTTGAGGGAGAGCCCCCAAATTTGCAGGGGGCCTGCAGGGGACTCTCCCCTACAACCCCCCCCCCCCAAGTCCCAAAAAGATTGGGCCAGGGGGTCCCATTCCAGGGGCACCCAAAGCCAAACCTAACTTCACACCAGAGAATCTCTATAGGCCCCAAATGCACTACATCCCTCTATCTAATCTATGAACCCTGCAGGCCTGGCACCAATAAAAACCCAGTTGCCAACGTCGTGGCAGTACAAAACACAATCTGCTCAAGGTCTGCTCTGCAGACCTGGCTGCAGCAAACCCAGATGCCAGCTCTCCAGCCCTGCCCCAAACAACACGGGGAGAGCTGGCAAACCACAAAAAGCCTGCTGCCTCTGGGTCTCTCACCCAGGTGCCAGCTTCCCTGCCCCAAACAACACAATCTACTGGTGCCAGCTCTCCAGCCCTGCCCCAAACAACACGGGGAGAGCTGGCAAACCACAAAAAGCCTGCTGGTTCCGGGTCTCTCACCCAGGTGCCAGCTTCCCTGCCCCAAACAACACAATTTACAGGTGCCAGCTCTCCAGCCCTGCCCCAAACAACACAGGGGAGAGCTGGCCAACCACAAAAAGCCTGCTGGTTCCGGGTCTCTCAGCCAGGTGCCAGCTTCCCTGCCCCAAACAACACATTTTAAAACAACAGATTTTAAAAAACCAAAACAAAACCAGAGAATCACAAGAGGCCAAGCAAACCAACTCAAGATTTTAAAAAGTGGCCTTTCACCAATAAGGAAAATTAAGCCAAATCAGTCAACAACACCCCCCCAGCCCCCCCCAACCCCACACCAAGAAAGTGACAACAGAAAAAAAAGGCCAAGCAAAGCAACTCAAGATTTTAAAAAGTGGCCTTTCACCAATAAGAAAACTCAGGCCAAATCAGTCAACAACAACACCCCCACCCCTAAAACCAGAACCAGAAAAGGGGGACAAAACAATGAAAATTAGGCCAAACAGCACCCCCCCCCAATAACCTGAAGATAAAAGTAACACAGCAGCAACACAACACAGCAGCAACAAATCAAACAATGAAACAGTAAAAAACTCAACTTTTAATAAGCCACCCAAATCAGGAGAAGTAAAAGGACACTGCACTTTAAAAAGTCCTCTCACTAAATTAAGATATGGGCAAATTAGCAAAAACCCCCCACCCCAGGCCCACACCCCCAGCAGAACCTAACCCCAACCCCAAATAGGTTACCCTACCCACCCAGTACTCACCCACCCAAATCTGAACAAGTAAAGGGACTCTAGTCCTTTTACCAACAAAACTAAAACAAGAACCCCAAAACTATCTTACCTTGTCTTCTCTGAGTCCAGGGAGGTCTCTGGTAAGGCAGTGAGAGAGCAGCAGGCAGGAGCTGAAGCCAAGGGCCAGCCACCAGCAGCAGCACAATCTCTCTCACACCAACCCAGCCACATACACACAGCAATGGAGGAGTCCAGCAGGAAGACTCCTTAAAAAGGTTCTCTGGCCCTACAGAGAGCAATTTAAAAAAAAAAGCACTGCTCTCTCTGATTGGCCAGAGAATATTGCTTACTTGGATACCCAAGTAAGCAAAAGATCAAAATAACAATGTAGCTGATGGCTGGGCCATCAGCTACACAGTACACAACAACAGCCCAGTGCAAAGCATGCATTTGCAATGCATTTTGCAAATGCATGCTTTGGATTGGCTGCTGGGGCTCCTCTTCCCCCTCCCCCCCCCTCCCTGACCCCAGGGAGGCTATAGGAGAGGCGGGAAGAGGGCACTAAAGGCGGGAAGCTAAGCAAGCAGCTCCATTGAGGCTGCAGAATCCGCTTCCCGCCTTTTCTATGGAATTTGACAATTGACAGCAGCCTTTTGACAGCTGTACCGTATTCTCCCGAATAGCAGTTCGGAAGAATACGGCGAGCCGCATTCGGGAGCCGCATTTTTGGCGGCAAGGGCATTCAGCTGCGGGCAATGCCGAATACAGCCGAATCAGCGTTGATTCGGCTGTATTTTCGACTCGGCCGAGCCGAATGCACATCCCTAGTGTCTAACAGTTGGCATTGTAACTCACAGGGTGAGTCCCTTTGGGTATGTCCAGTCATTCATTTTTCCAAGAAATAAGTGATTACTCATAAATTTTATATTAGAATGTTCATTGATTGTTGAGGATGCTTATGTACTTTTAAACTATCTTGGAAGCTAATTGATGCTCAACGAAAATGGATGTACTGCGCCCTTACTACAGCTAAAGGACTCATATTATAGCATTGGAAAGATAAATGCGCACTTCAGTAAATGCATGAACTGAGGACCATAGAACTATCAATACTGAACACATGGCATATAGGTGACATTTACATATAGACTTATTTTTAGATATTTGGAAACCTTTTATAAAAACTTATGTGTAGATCTACACCAATGTTATAGTTTTGTCTCTATGTATGCTGTTCTGTGTGTGTGTTTTAAAAAATTCTATTAAGTTGCTGGATTTTGAACCAACCCCCCCTTGTTCTTTTTTTCTGGATTTTTTGTTTGTTTATTTGCTTGCTTGGACAGAAAGAAATACTCCCCCCCCCACACACACACTGTCCTTCCTCCTGCCTAGTAAAAATTGCCTATCCCCGTTTGTGTTTGAAAGTACAATTGTCTAAAGCAACAGATGGACTTCCTAATGTTGGTTTTCCCAGAAGTGATGGAAAGGTGACTCTGGTCTTCCTTCCAGCATATGTAGGCTGCCTGTTCAACACCTGCATTATAAAGTAAGGCTACAATTCATTTTAATGATGGTACATCGGAAGAACATCTCTGCAGGGAACTTAATGAACTAGCAATTGGCTCAAAATATAGGAGATAATACCAATGCAGAGAGAGAAACTATTACTTTTCGTGTTTGAGAACTTGAGTGATAAATGACAGGTGGACTGTATAGCATTATAACAAGTCAACTGCAAAGAAAAATGTATCATCAGATCTGAAAAAGCACAAGATTGGGACTGCACAGGCTTGAAAGGAGAACTTATCAGCTGCTTTTCTTTTCTTAGCTGCAAAGCAATTCTGGGTGGAGGACTTGGAACAGAGGAGTGGTGTGTGTGGGGAGCTGTAAACTTTTCTCTGATCTCTTTTTCTGCTCCAAATCTTCCCAAATCATCCCTTTTCCAATTGGGTCCCATAATTTGCCACAGTAGCAGGAACAAATGATGCCATCAGCTGACCACTCCTGTTGACCCAAAGTGCCCATCCCCTCATACCTCCCCTGTATTGACAGTATACCATAAGGTCATACTGCAGCAGAATCGCAAACAGCCAGCTACACTTCCTACTCCCCTCCATCACAGTGTAACTTGACCCTTAGGGAGGTGACTAGCAGTGCCAAGTTTGCATGGTGGCCAGCCTCTGCATCACAGGCACAGCTCAGGATTGCTCTGCCTGTTACTTGAATCACTCTCAATTGCTGTGGCTAATTTCTAAACTGTTCCTGTGCACCAGTTATGTCCTCTGGTTTCTTTCTTCTGGTGCCCTCCCACACTTAGGTTTTCTTTAGTACTCCCTCCTCCCTTGTAAAATGGACTCTCCCGAGGAGGTGGGGGGCATCCTTAGTAATTTTTAGGAAGTACTGTCATATAAAGGCAACAAGTAACTAATTTGGTAGGAATTAAACCTTGCAGGAAGCTACAGACTCTAAGAATTACTCCACAGCAGGTTTTTAACTATACCCTAGGACACTGGACTGTGGAACCCATGTTGGTCACACCCTACTCTAAGGCAGGACACAGCACTAATATGACCACCATTTTCTTTAGTGTTTTATTAAGAGAAAGGTTGACAGAGAGGGCAGTCAGAGGCAAAATGAAGAAAGGTTTCCCCTGCTTTTAACCAAAGAGGGCATTTCAGCACACAGGTTTTCTCATTCCAGCATGAAAATGTGCATCTACTCAAATTCCCTCTTCCATGTAGTATTGAAGACACAGAATCCCCAAACTTCCTTTCCTGGTCATCCTAGAAGCACAAATAGAAGGATGGATGTGCATCTAAAAATTAAAAGTGGATACCATATTGCAGGATGTAGCTAAAGTTGCATTCTGGCTTGAAGACTACAACCCCATAAAATTTAGAAAAATGGAAAAGATAGCTTTGTATGTAGGTGTAAAAGAGATAAACTTGTGGAAATGCTGATGTTCTTTGCTTTAAGGATATAATTGATGTTGTCTAGACAGTAATTGTTCTACAACTAAGGTCTTATGTTGTAAAAATGTTAGACAAGTAGCTGAAGTGGTACAGCACAAGTTATATGATCTGTTAGCTCCCCCTTCCCACAAAACATAATCCCCCCAAAGCAAGTTAAAGCATGTTCCAAAAGTCTTAGGCAGACAACATGAAAAGGGGGGGAGGGGGAGAGAAAGAGCAGAAGTAAATTAATCTTCTTGCAATGAGTCACAGAAGAGAAAATGCCCAGGAGTTGTTATTTGCGATAACAACTCAAGACAAATGAGCAGCCAGTATGTAAAGCTCTGATGAAGGACATGCAAGAAAGACAATGGCTTTCCATTTTTAAGTTAATCAGTAGCCTCAGTGATATGTTTTTGAAAAATAAGAAAATGGATTAATCAGGAGCTGAGGAAAAGAAGAGGGCAGGCATTTTATTTCAGCCACGTGGAGATGAAATATACATAACGTAATAAAAGGTTGCTGTTGACTATCCACAGGAAGAGCACCTGGAAGATTAAAGCTGTGGACATAACATTAACAGAGTACAGACCACACTGAATTAATGAGCATGGGAGATAGACATTCAGTAGAGTCTTAATTTATTTTCCTTTTCTAGCTCATCCTTTAAGAAAATGACAGTGTCTTCTTATCGATTTTACACTTGGAGATCAATCAGAATTGCCCTGACTCAGACAAAATTTACAACACTCCCTGACACTGCCTGGAGCACCTGCGGCCTAAACAGACATTACAAGGAAGCAATAGATCATGTTTGTATGTAGAGGCTGACATGCTTAAAAATAAGCTAATCTGTAGTGGAATTTCCTTCTTTTTGACAAGTTGCTCGGCCCAGCTCTTTAGCCCTTTGTTATGAATTTCTCCCCCAGTTCCCCTATTAATTATAACATGTGTAGAGGATTCATGTATTTAGGCCCTCAGGGAGGTCATCTGCTCTGCAGTTTTAGATAAAATATAAACTAACAGATCACTCCTTCTTAAACAATGTGAAATGCCACTTTGATGCACTCCATAAAAAACCTAGAGGTGTTCCATCAAGAGCTATGATCAATTCTGACAAGCCAACAATATCAGAGCTAAATGATGGGCCTGCACATTCCTAAACAGCCAGTGGTGGAAATTGCTATATCCGGAAGCTCTTTTGTGCAAGTAACTAGCTGTATTAAATGCAATAATTACAGAAAAGACACTGACTGTGATGCTCAGGCAGTTGTTGGATAAGCTCACTTGTTTTCACACTACCATTTATCTTGTAACAGGGGATTGCTTCTGTGCTGACTTTACACACCGGGGAATGGAATATAGATCTCCTGCATTAAAGAGATGAGGTTCCCACTCTCAGTGTTGCTTTCCATTTGACGTTTCTGTGAAATGGGATTGCTTCTACTAATAATCTTTGTGGCTTTAAAATAAAGCTGTCCAGTAAACATTGCTACCTCCAAGGAATGTATGATAGAACTAAGGATAAGATGTTTGGGAGGTCAGTACTTTGTGAGGTCATTGGAGGTGACTTGACAGAACATGACACACACATGCTAGTCCTCTCAGGGCAGTGTGTGCACATTATGCAGGGTGAACTTGGATTTGCCACCAAATACACACTCAGCAGGGAGGACCAATCAATTCTGAATTCCTAGACAGCAGTTGCCCCCACAGACGGAAGGAAGAGACAGACACAAGGGTTTGGGTAACTAAGGGCCACTTTCTTTATTATTAAATTAACAAGGGCTATAAACATAACAGGCAGTACGGCAGGGCCAGGCGACGAAATACCCCTCCTCTGCTGCATGACGGGCGAGCCACCCTGCCCCTAGGTATAGCCAAAATGCATGGCTTGTACTCGGCCAGCCTAGCAAAGGTTATGCCCTGGAGTTCCAACCCCCATCCGCATGGCTGAAGGGCGGATCAATCCATGCAAACTCGAGGCAGTCTGCTTCATTACTCAACTAATCCGCACAGGCCAGTAATGATTTAGCTAGACCGCGTGCCCCAAAACTGGGGTGCTATTGGTGCTCACCAAGCTGCATAATGGAAGTTAGGCAAAACCCCCCAGCCACTGTGAGGTCAAGCCTCTGCTTAGGTAGCTGCGTACACTAAATGCCTAGCACTTCCCAAGTTTTAAGTCATCCAAAAAAGCGTAGTTTCCCATATCGGAAAGATGGATGCCATCAATCCTGTATAAATCCGTGCAATTAGCATGGATCCCAGGATGAGGGAGAAAGTGGCCCAACCCCTCCTCAAGGGCTTTTTAAATCTCTAAACTGGCTTTGCAGAGAGCTCTCTCAATCGCCTGTGGATCCCATGCCCCACGCCATACCTGCCGTGGAATCATGGCCAACTACACAATCAGAACCTGAGACCAACGACTCCTAATGACTCGAAAGTCATCCTTGGCCTGCAGCACAAGGGCTTTACCCTTGAGCAAGCCTAGATTGTTTCCTCCCAAATGTATCACCACAACATGTGGTGGCAAAACATGAACATTTTCAAAAAGCAAGGGCAACAGGCCCGACCAATGGAGACCCTGCCGTCCACTCTACTCTATGGTAGCCCACTTGCTGATCCCCAGCTGAAGTCCTCCTGGCCCTATGGGCAGCCCAGAACATGAAGCTTTGCTCACATATGAGGATGCGTCATCTCTCCCCACAGACAACAGCACATGAGAAAATAAGAAAACAGTGAATACCACACCCTCAATAACCTGATGCCAGTTACTGCAGTGCCAGATGGCGGACATAGCCTTTATAGGCCGAGGAACGCCACTTACCAAGTTGCTGAATGGACAGTGGGGAGTACCCCAGAGTCGCCGCCGTAGAAGCTGCCCCTATGCGGAAAGAATGAGTGCCAAACTTAACCCCCACCAGGCCAAGCCTGGCGAGAGCTTTGACAGTCAGAGACCAAAACTGATGCTTCGTCAGGGGACTACCATCCCCATGCTGGAACAACAGACCAGCCCCAGAACCGTGGGCAGCTAAATAGCGTGTTAAAGCCGCTACAGGACACAGTTCCCCCTTGGAACAGGCACCCAAACTAATAGTGTTCCCCCGCTGCAACTGGTCAGTCTTAGAACGAAGCATTGTGATATATGCTGCTCCATCAGTAATGCAAATGTCTTGGGCCAATAAGGCCCTTCCAGAAACATCCCCTCTGGATTGAGCTACCAGCTCACTTACCCGTAGAGCCCCAAAAAATGCCACCAGGGAGGCAGTATGAAAGAGAAGTGTTTCATACTCTGACCGACACACCTGGCCCCAGACTGACTGTAAACCCCTAAGAATTATGGGTGAAATCGGCTGCCTTGCATCCGACCTAACCCTGGCCTCTCTGGCCCACCCTTCAAGCATCTTTCGAATGCAGAAATCACTAGTTAGTTCCAGTAACCCCATGGCTTTACTGGCAAAAGCCAAAGCAGACAACCGGCCCTGAATGGATCGAATTGCCAGGCCCCTGCTCTGCAATGATACGCAATAGTGGAGTAAATGCTCCACTGGAAGAGGACATTCCATGCTGTAACCTAAGGTGCTCCTAAACTTCTCAAACTGGCTCACTGCCCTGTGTATTATTTTCTAGTGCTAGGAGAAATAGCGATACTTATTGCTCTGCCGGCCTCGACCTGCCAATCATCCAAATCTCCAGGGGGCATCCTTGTAGGAAGATCTGCATCTGGGGTGAGCTGACGAAACCTCTGCATCTGTTTGCGAGAGAGAGCGTCAGCCACCCCAGGCACATGCCTGGCAAAAAATAAAATATTCCGCCACAGGCATTGCAGTGTGAAAGCCCAAACTAACCTTATAACCCTGGGTGATTTAGAAATGTGGGCACTGATGACATGCATCACAGCTAAATTGTCACACCAAAAGTGGACTGTGTGGTCCTCCAACTCATTTCCCCACAACCAAATGGCCACCAAGATCGGGATGAACTCTAAGAAGGTCAAGTCCCTGGTCCACCAGCCATCTACCTATTCCATAGGCCAGTCCTCCGCACACCAGTGTCCACGAAAATAGATGCCAAATCCCAAGGACCCTGCAGCATCGGATGCAATTTGAAGCTCGGCTTCCGATCTCAAATCCTCCCTCCAAAAGGAGACACCATTAAATGAGGTCAAAAACTCCTGCCACAAGAAGAGGTCCTCCCATATGCATCCGGAAATCCTAATATTGTGATGCGGCTGGCATAGACCAGCCATTGCATCACACAGCCTCCTCAAGAAAGGACGACCAGGAGCGACTACCTTACAAGCAAAGTTTAGGTGTCCCACTAACTGGTGTCCTTCAAGGTTGCCTTCCGCTGCAACAAAAACTGGGCAACCAGCCCCCGGAGCCTCAAAATTTTTTCCCCTGGGAAGTGAGAGGTTTGCTTCAAGGAAACTAGTTCAACACCTAAGAATGTCAATTGCTGGGTAGGGCCCTCTGTCTTCTCATGAGCTAGGGGGACGCCCAACTCCTCAGACTGCGCTGTAAAGGCCGCCAACACTGGCCGGAGCCCGAGGCAAACCAAACGTCATCAAGGTAATGCACCACATTGCTTAAACCAGCCCTACAGCACACACCCCATTCTAAAAAAAAGCTAAAGCGCTCGAATGCAGCACAAGAAACACAGCACCCCATGGGCAAGGCCCTATTCATATAAAGCTGCCCATCAAATTGGAAATCCAGCAATTCAAAATCCAAAGGATGAACAGGGAGAAGGAGAAAGGCAAGCTTTATATTATATTTTGCCAACTCAGCACCCACCCCACAGCACTTCACCATGTGAACCGCTGCATCAAAAGATGTGTACCACACGGTACACAATACCTCGGGTATGGCATCGTTCACCGACTCCCACGAGGGTAAGATAAATGGTGGATCAATCTAAACTCCCCTGGGGTCTTTTTAGGTACAATGCCCAAAGGAGAGACCCGCAGAGAACTCACAGGAGGTGCAGGAAATGGACCATCACCCTGCCCTCAGCCAATTATTTCCCTATTTTTTGTCAAACTATATGCTCCATACCTGTAACTGACTTCATGTTATTGGCCATAAACGGCCTTCTGGGTCCCTGACAAGGAATTCTGAAACTGAACTTAAAATCGTTGAACAAGTAAACTCTATCCTCAACCTTAGGATAATTACGGAGCCAGGCCTCAAGCACTGTCAACCTTATTGGGCTGGGGCCCTTTTCCAAAAGGCTTATTTGTCCCACCAGAGCCCTGCCTGTGCAGCCCCCTCCTGGGTTTACCCTGGGAACAATTCGTAAAGGAGTCAGACCCTCCACACAGAGGGCACTCATGCTTAAATGGGCAGTTTTTCCTTCCACACATCCCCTGTGACCCAAACTCCCAGCAGAGCAAGTGGGGTTGAACCGCCTGCCCCGCATTAGGGCAGGAACCAGAAGCAGCGGCTGTGTGCTGCACAACATGGCCACTGTCTGACCTATCTCCGAGATTTGTGGCTGAATTTGATCCCATTAAAGGGATGGGTGCAGTGGCTGAATTTGATCCCATTAAAGGGATGGGTTCAAGGCTGCTCTCATCCTCAATTCCTTGTCATGCTGAAGCCAGGCAGGGCCACTAACGCTGGTGTAGCTCTTGTATATGATATCCAAACACTGGAAAAGGGAAGTGGCCCTCCATGGATGAGACCTGGAAAAGTAAGGTTTTAGCAGGCACCGAAGAGTAAGATGGGCCCCAGGGATAAGGGAAACCCCAGCCACCACAAGGGGCCAAGGACAGTCCAGGAAACTGGCCAGGCAGGCCACCCCAAGATGCTAGAGGGTTAGCCAAATTAAAACCCCAAGCCCAAGGCTGAGGATTAGTAAACACTGCAGACTTGCTATTGGCCACAGGCTCAAATGTATCTGACTGCTCCCGCAGCCCCCAGGGCCAAGCTACATTAATGCGTTGTACAGACTCGCCCCTACCAAACTACACACCTTGCCAGGCGTTCACATCAGGAACTTCCACCGGGAGAGGTGACGCTCCATCCGTCTCAACAGGGCCGGACCTGCTCTCAAGAGAAGACAAACGGTTAAGAATCTCTTCTTGCAACCGTTTCCCATCAACAGCCTTGACAGCTTTGGATGAAACGCCCTTCTGTGATATGGGGCTTGCTACTAGAACCCTCCAAAGCAGCCAACCTAGCTAATACAGACTGTTCAAAGGAGTCATCCTTGTCCTCAGACGACATAGGCTGAGGTGCCAGGTGCTTATAAGAAACTGGCCGGTGAGGCTGGGATTTTGGTGCAGGGCTCTTGCTCTTTGATTTTCCTTGCCCCTTAGACATGGCTAGCGAGCCCAATATCTAGCCTGCAAAAAGGAAGGGGGGGAGCTCTAAGCAGAGACTAACAAAAAATGGTCACCGCCCTGCCCAGCAACAGGGAAGTAATAAGCAGAGAAAATGGCTGCTGCCCTGCCCAGCAACAGGGAAGTAATAAGCAGCAAAATGGCCACCAACTCGCCCAGCAACAGGGGAGTAATAAGCAGGGAAAATAGCCACCGCCCCACCCAGCAACAGTGCAGACCACCCCAACAATCAGGACAGGGAGACTGAAGAGGGCCCCAAAGCTAGACCCGATATTCCCAGCTACAGAGGGGGAACAACCCCCAGGAAAAGGCAGAGAAAAAACACTGGCTGAGCTAAAGAACCCAGCCAGCAGCAAACCGTCGCACCAAAATAAAGCTTCCGTTGCCTCCACGCAGCCGAAAACCGGGTACTCTCCGTCCCTCGACGCCCAAAAGCAGCTGTGGCCACCAGGAAACCGCCACTACTGAGCTACAGCCAAGGGATCACTTTGCTGCAGCACGAAAACCAATGTGCCGAAAGGCCCTGTGCTGGGCAGGACAGGAGGAGCTCATCCAAGCTCTCCGCTCCCCGAGCACGAGGTGAAGACTGGGAGGCAGAAGCAGAGACAGCCGTTAAGGCGTGCCTGCTCTGCCCTCACCTCCCATAATGCCCTGCTTGCTCCTCCTCCTAACGAAGGGGCAAAACGGCCCCTGGAGATAAGGCTGTGCAGCCTGCCTCCAGTTGGGAGCCCCAATCTCTGTAAAGAAGATGTCTGCAAACCACTGTTCTCACATTTACACTTTCAGGATGCCTATTTAATATATTTTGATCTTTACTGAGTAATGTTTTAAATGTAGGACTGGCTTGCGGGAATACTCTGTCATTCCAAAGCAACAGGTTTTCTTGTTTTCTGCCTAAAAACATTAGAACATCTAACCAACCCATATTCAACATATAAAGAACTAAATCAATTTTTGTTATAGAACTTTTTCAATATCCTTCAGCTGTTTAAATATGAGGACTATCTGCAAATCTCATTTGCTATGAGCCTGCTCATTAATTTACCTTTATGGAACTGCATATTTTCTAGTTAGAAAACTTTTAAAATTCTGTGAATAATGTTCAATACAAAGCACATAGTTAGTGGATGTTTTTTAAAAATGACTCCATCAATTCCAGGCTTCAGTATTTGAATAATGTCTCTGTAATGGCATAAATCAAAAATTTAATAGTTCTATTATGTTGTCTTTCCCAAAGTTTAATATCTTAAGTATGAGCAAAAATTTCTTTGAGACAGTATGTTACTGGGGCGGGGGGGGGGGGGAGTGTTGAACAAGAGGCAGACTCTTTGATTCTGTAACAAACAACCACTATGGTAGGAAAGGAGTATATTTGGATAATAGACTCCTAGAGTTGCAAGAGTACAAAACTTTGTGTTGTGGCCTGAACAAATCACAGTCCTCCCCCTATTTCTTATTCCCAGTCCCTTCATCAAAATGAAGAATCTACAAAAACTGTCTTTGCCAAACGGCATATGAAGGCACATAACCTCACAGGAGGGAAAGACTTAGAACCATTACTATGCTGTCAATACATATAGCAATGGGACATTCACATTGTAATGTACTCAGAGACGAGACGTGCTGAAGGCAACATGCTTTATTGGATGGTACATCACAGGAATGGGGAACGCGGGCCGGGACCCACTTTATATACACTTTATCCCAGCACAGCCCACTGACTGGCCAGTCCAATCCTGGCCAGTCAAACTTCCCGCCACAGATCGTGATTGGCGGGGTCCTTTCGCGCGCTGCGCTGGGTGACCTGGGGACTTCCCCTGGTCGCCTCTGCTGCAGGGCCACGCGGTGCTTATTTCAGCACAAGACGCTACACTCCTCCCCCCCCCAGTTTAAGGTACATAGTCCTGTAAGTAGGCTGGAGCCCGGCGCTCTTGGGTCGATCGTCTTGGGGCTGCTTGAGGCGTCAGAGCGGTCCCCGTGGAGGGGGTCTCCTCCTGTGGATCCATCTCTGGAGGTGTACAGGCTGGTTCTGCTTGCAGATCAGGATCGGCTGGTCTCGGGGGATCGTATGTTGGTAGGGTCGACACTGGCGATGCCGCTGCTGGTGTGTCAGTTGTTGGTTCTCCCCTGCTATCCACTTCTCCTGCCCCGGTCGGTTCCTCGGGCAAGGTGCGGCGGCGCATCTGATCGATGTGCCTCCGTAGGATCTGGCCCCCCTCGGTTGCTACCTCGTATGATTGAGACCCCGTCACTCTCAGCACCCTGCCAGCTACCCACTCTGGACCGTTCGCGAAGTTCTTAGCGTACACTGGGTCCCCCGGGAAGAACCCCCATGTTGCTTCCCTGATTTCGGGGGAACTGCGGACATCCGTGGCCCGGTCCAGGTGCAGCCTGTCCAACCGGGTTGTTAGCTTCCTGCCCATTAGAAGTTCCGCGGGGCTTGACGCTGTTACTGTGTTGGGGGTGATCCTGTTGTGGAACAGGAAGGCCGCAAGCCGGTGGTCCCAGTCCCCTTGTATGATGCGACCCAGGGCCTCTTTGGTAGTGCGCACCATGCGTTCAGCCTGGCCGTTGGTGGCCGGATGAAAGGGGGCAGACCTTATGTGTTGTATGAGGTACCGGCTGATAAACTCCCTAAATTCCCGTGAGGTAAATGCGGTCCCGTTGTCCGTGACCAGGGTATCGGGAATCCTGTGAGTGCAAAAGACCCTCCTCATAGCTTTGACTGCTGCTGCCGTGGAGGTGGATGCAATGGGGATCACCTCTAGCCATTTCGTGTAGGAGTCAACCAGGATGAAGAATATCTGCCCCTGGTACGGCCCGGCGAAATCTAAGTGGAGGCGGGACCATGGCCGCCGGTTGGACTCCCAGCGGTGGACTGGTGCGCTGGGCGGATCGGGTCTAGACTCCTGACATGACCGTCTCACCCACCCCTCTATCTCCTCATCCATGCCTGGCCATCACATGTAGCTACGGGCCAGCGCTTTCATCCTTACTATCCCTGGGTGGGTTTGGTGTAAGGCATCTAGAACCTGTTTGCGCAACGGGGGGGGGGGGAACCACCACTCTACTTCCCCAGAGTATGCATCCCTTATAAGAGGATAGCCCGTCTCTACGAGATGCAAAGGGCCTGAACTCACTGTCCAGCTTGCCCGCTGGCCACCCCTTACCCACCCAGTCCAGAACCCGTGCGAGGGTGCGGTCCCTGCTTGTGGCCCGAGCCACCTCTGCTGCGTGGAGGGGTCGCTCGGGCAGGGACTCCAGGAGCATCACCATGTGGGCCGGGCGGGATCTGGGTCTGTTGAGGGAAGCGGCAGGCGGCTAAGTGCGTCCGCATGGCCCATGGCTTTGCCCGGGCGGTGTACCAAGGCGTAGGTGTACGAGTTTAAGAATTGGTTCCACCTCAGGACCCGCTGCGACACAATTTGTGGGGTCTGACAGTCGGGGTCGAGGAGGCCCAGGAGTGGCTTATGGTCTGTGGCGATGGTGAAACGCCTACCGTATAGGTAATCGTTGAATTTGTGCACCCCCGCCACGATAGCCAAAGCCTCCTTATCGATCTGCGCATAGTTGCGCTCAGCCAGGGTTAGAGTTCTCGAGTAATACGCCACCGGAACCTCCCTCCTGTCCGGGAGTTGGTGCCCCAGGACTGCACCCACCCCGTACGGGGAAACGTCGCAAGCCAGAATTAGCGGTAGGGCTTCGTCGAAATGGTGGAGCACCGCGTTCGAGACAAGGAGGTCTTTTACTGCCTGAAACGCAGCGGCTTGTCTCTTCCCCCAAACCCACGGGGCCTGTTTGTCTAGCAGCCTGTGGAGTGGTTCCGCTATGGCCGCTTTGTGGGGCAAGAACGAATGATAGAAATTCAACAACCCCAAGAAACTTTGGAGCTCCGCCTTGCACGTGGGGGCAGGGGCTTGGACAATAGCTCTGGTCTTGTCTTCCGTCGGGTGGATCCCTGCTGCATCTACGGCAAACCCCAGGAACTCCACTCGCGGTACTCCCAGCAAGCATTTTTCTTTTTTGACTTTAAGCCCCGCCGCTTGGAAACGGCGGAGTACTTCTCTCAGGCGGCTGCTGAACTCTTCGGTGTTCGGGGCGGCGATTAAAACGTCATCAAAAAACGGTTGCACTCCAGGGATCCCTTTAAGGAGAGAGTCCATTATGCTCTGAAAGATCCCCGGAGCTATGCTAACCCCAAACTGTAGCCTCCGTACCCTGAAAGCCCCCCGGTGAGTCACGATGGTCTGAGCCTCGGCGGTCTTGGCGTCGACCGGTAATTGCTGGTACGCTTGTGCCAAATCCAGCTTCCCAAAAATTTTGGACCCTGCTAAGGCTGCCAGTATGTGGCTGACCACTGGAACGGGGTAGGGGTTGACTTGGAGTGCTTTGTTGATTGTGCACTTGTAATCTGCACAAATCCTCACTTCCCCATTAGGCTTTACCGGTGTGACTATGGGGGTTTCCCGGGCCGCATAGGACACTGGTTCTAAGACTCCCTGGGCTGTGAGGCAGTTCAGCTCTGCCTCAATCTTTGGCTTTAAGGCGAACAGGACCTGCCTCGCCTTGAGTCGGATTGGTCTGACCAGGGGATCGAGCAGCAGGGTGATGGGCGGTCCCTTGTAACTCCCCAGGGACCCATCAAAAATGGCTGGGAATTCCCGGCAGACGTCCTCAAAGCTACCCGCCTGCACTTGTTCTACCCCCACTAGCTGGATCCCTAGTGGTTGGAACCAGGCTAGCCCCAGTAAGGTGGTGAGCTGGCGCTTGACCACCAGAATGTCCAGAGGACCCCTGAATTTCCCTCTCTCCACCCGTACCTGGGCCCAGCCCACAATGTGTACAGGGTTTTTTTGGAAGTCCCTCAGAACAAAGTCGGCCGGCCTCAGTTGGAGGCGGCAGCGGGGGCACAGTTTCTTTAGGGTTTCCTCCGAAATTATGGAAATGGAGGAACCCGAGTCCACTTCCATGAGGCATGGGTTGACCTCAATGAGGACCGTCAATTTGACCTTGTCGGGGGCGGAGAGGGGCAAGTTCAATACCTGCAGGCTGGTTGACGCCGTCGTGTGAGCCTCGGTGGAGTCGTGATGCGCTGTCGGTCGCTGACAGCTGTTCTTGGCCCGGCAAGCCCGAGTGATGTGGCCTATCTTCCCACAATTGCGGCAGTCCATGTTGCGGTAAGGACAGTCCCTCCTTTCGTGGGGGTCGCTGCAGCTGGCGCACTTGATGGTGGAGGGTCTCTCCGTCGCTCATTGCCTCGTGGGGGCTCTTGGGTCTGCTCCTTGTGGCCGCCTGAGCTGGAAAGCCTCTTCATCCTCCCGGTCGCCCGGCACCATTTCTTCATGGTGGACTGCCTCTCCACGTGGGTGGCTGTATGCCTTTGTGGCCCTCTCGAAGGCCGTTGCCTCATTGAAGGCTTGTTGGAGGGTGAGCTCTTCCTTGGCAAAAAGCTTCTGTTGCAGCCTTTCATCTCGGAGGCCCCAGACGAATCGGTCCCTCAGGGCCTCCTCCCGTTTGTCGAACTCGCAGTTCCCTGCGATCTGGCGGAGAGCGGCCAGGTAGACTGCAGCCGTTTCCCCAGGCTTCTGATCCCTCTTGTGGAAGAGGAATCTGCGGGCAACGATGGACGGTTGTGGCAAGAAGTGCCCTGTGAGGAGTCTGACGACCTCCCCGTATGTCCTCTCAATGAGCTTCACCGGGGCAGAGAGACCTTGGGCAATCTCGAAGGTTGCCTCTCCACAGACGCTCAACAGGACGTCCCTCATTCGGTTGTCGTTCGTGATCATGTTGGCCGGCAGGTAGCATTCGACCCGCTCGGTATAGGTCTCCCACCTCTCGGGGTGGTCTGGGTTGAACTCAGCAAGATGGCCTGTCGTTACACTAGAGTTCGCCATCGCGGCGGCGGGCATCACAGTTTCTTGCGGTTCTGCGCCTTCCTCGTCTCCTAGCCAGATCCCATCCTCGTCGCCAGTGTAATGTACTCAGAGAAGAGACGCGCTGAAGGCAACATACTTTATTGGATGTTACATCACAGGAATGGGGAACGCGGGCCGGGACCCGCTTTATATACACTTTATCCCGGCACAGCCCACTCACTGGCCAGTCCAATCCTGGCCAGTCAAACTTCCCGCCACAGATCGTGATTGGCGGGGTCCTTTCGCGTGCTGCGCTGGGTGACCTGGGGACTTCCCCTGGTCACCTCTGCTGCAGGGCCGCACGGTGCTTATTTCAGCACAAGATGCTACACACATCAATTTACAATATATGTCTGGAACATCTCCTGGTCTGCACTTCAGAAAGGCTCAAAAGTGCAAACTTTGCTGCTAGACTATGAAATATCCCTCCCACCTTTATAACTGAACATCCAGGCTGCTGAAGAACTTTGGAGAACTTGAAAGTGTCCTTGCTGTTTCATGATAGTTTGTCTCTCTTAATAACAGACTAACTGCATTTTTGCTGCCACTCTTTTTGCATTTTGAATTTCTTAGATTTTGTTTTTCCCAGTGGACCACCTCAGTTACCTATGATCCTTCATTATTTTTGCTTCAGAACAATAATGTGATAAGGCATTTCAAGAGTTAAAAATCATTCCTCTGTGCAAGTATCTTCCTAACAAAAATAAAAGAAAACACCAACATAACTGAATAAAATTTCCTGCTAAGTTCTTGATATGATCTATTTTCAGTAGACCTCCTAGATCATAAACTTATACTGGAACAATTAGATTGATTTTTTCACTATTGTTGCTCCGTCTCCAGGCTTGTTTCCCCCAGTGCAAGCAATCGATTTCCCATTAGTTGTTCCATGAGCACATTTTGATGTGGGGCTCCCTCCAGTTACTCGCACAGTCTTGTCTTTTAAGGATTACAATGCTGTGCAGGGAATTGGAAGGAGCCCCACATCAAAATGCACCCGTGGAGCAACTGGTGGGAAATGGATCACTTGCACCAGGGGAAAACAGAAGTCTGCAGTCAAAGAAGTCTGGGGGCAGAACAATGCTAGTGAGAAATCGATATTTATCTAACCCACAGAGATACAACACATTGAAATAAACAGCAAATTTGCTACTGGTCTCACGGAAAATAATTAAATATTTTATTTTCCAACAATACCAGATATTTAGAAGTGCTTCATTTTCAGCAATGAATTAAAAATAATTAAAAATTAATAAATTTTAATCAGGAGAGGAAGAAGATGTAAGCTTTACTGACCGAGAAGGGCATTAGTGGCAAAGGAGGATTCTCCTCAGTCTAAATGGTAAAATGGACATTTTGGGGGAAATGTTACAACTATATTCAAAAAATATTACCATGAGATATTTTGAAAAGAAAGATTATCAGTTATGGGTTAACTTTTATTTGCATATCTGATGGTATCCCAGTGATGTTAGAAATATATGGAGTTCTAAATGACTAAGTCAAAACATCTATATACCTCCTTTGAAATTATGAGCAAAGAAAATTTAGTATAGATTTTCCATCTGGACACTTGCATACTGAAACAATTAGATCCTTAACAGGTTATGATTAGTGCTGAAATGCACACATGAAAATTAATTCAAATTTGCAAACACAAATCATGCCAAAATACATAAAATGCAACATTTACAACACTGACATTTGTCACAACATTTGGGTGATGTGGTGAAACCTGATTTTTGCAATGCAGACAAATCTAACCTTGCACCCTGTTTTTATACTAAAAGAAAGACATTTTGTGGAAAACAACCATTTTTCACAGTCCATTTCTCCAGAAACATCAGCACATTTACTTGGCTTCAGCATAAAAACCAGACACACCAATAATTAAACATTTCAACAACTTTCTATGGGGGGCTACTAGCCAAGTCAGGGGACTTTCTATCCTCTTTCAGAGCTACCAGCAAAGACATTCCTGCCAGCAGCTGCCCTCATGTAAACCTTTGCATTCAGCACCAGTCATCTCCTCCCCAGTAAAATCATCTCCTCACCAGTTAGTCTCAACTTGCCTATCTGAACACACAGTGCAACAGAAAATGCAAGCTTCTAACTAGGGTATATCGATAACCACAAAAGTCAAAATAATAGCTAATTTCTCCATTTTTGTTTCTACCCCATGCCATTTATTTCTAGTATGCTTGTTGGTGTACTATTATGTTTTGAAAAGAAACTATGTTCATGACTAAGGCTCAGGCATAGTTCAGACAGAATGGCAAACCATGATTCGCAGCTATATGAATGAACCTTGAAGGAACTTCAGCCTCACAAACTACCTTCTTGGTCTCTTTGTGTGTGGTCTGGTCTACATTATGATTTGTCTTTACATCTGAATCAGCGTTCCTGCAAAACAGTATTTCAAACAGTGGTTTGATCCTGGTTGGAATCCTAAACAGCAGGAAAAACAAATAACCAAATGATGCCTCTTCAGCTGTAACTACAAACTACTGTTTGCTGTGAAAATTGATATATCTCCTTCAATGCTCATTCTCACAGTAGAAAACCACACCCTATTCAAAAGTAAACATATTCTCAAATAAAATAAAGAATAACACAAACAGAAAGCAGAAACACCATCTAAATCACACATTCAAGTTATCACACTGACGAGTGCTTGTAAGAATGGCACCAGCAGAATGTCTCTGCTTAGAGTTTCCCACAAGTGGGACACTACCACCAAAAAGGGCTTAACTCCAATGACCTAATTTCTGAATGTAAAGGCATATAACAAGTAGGCAGTCCTTCATATACTCTGATATTAAGCTCAAAATGATTCTGGATAGCTTGAGAAGTCAAAAACTGTTCTTTGACTGGCACCTGAAGACAAACTAGAAGCCACTAAAGATCTTGTAAACAGTAGAAAACCAGAAAACGTCTTAACAAAAGACAACACCAGAAAAATTACATTCTGTACTGGCCAGCACTATACTAACTGCTGTATCCGAATCAGTGAAGTTTCTGAACAGTTTTCAACGATACCCCACTACCATTCTTTATATGCTGCAGTAATCTAGTTTGGATGTTTGTTTTTTTCTGTCAAATTGCAGCTGATTTATGGTGACCCTGTAAGATTTCCAAGACAGGAGATGTTCAGAGGTATTTTGCCATTGTCTGCCTCAGCATTGCAAACCTGCTTAGTTTAAAAAATCTGACAAGTTCAGGCTAGCCTGAGCAACTTGGATGTCACCAGAGCACTGTATGCAATACTTACTTATCAAACAAACTTATTTTACTAGTTTAACTATGTAAAATGCATTACTTTATCTTGAATCACATTTATGAAATTTAAAATTATCTATGCTGTATTAACATCCAGATTAGATTACTGCAGTCTTTTTCCTTGAAAATATATTCCTTAGCAAAATTATAGGTATACATAATACTACAGAGGAAAAATGCTGCAAATTGCTGCACTCAGTGTTTCCTTAGCACATGTATCTTAGTTTTTGCCATCTGAAAGGTTTGAAAGATAAAACCTAAAAATAGAAAAAAAATAAACTCTTCTAGTAACTAAACAAGGTCATGCCCATTATAAAATATTTCTGATTTAAACAACAAACATATTCTTGAAAATATATTGCCTATGTTTGTAGTATATGTTACTGCTGTAGACTGCATGAAATAAAAGTCCACATTTTTAGCAAAGGCTTGTGTGACAGACTGTGCTTGGAAAGCTCATAAGTGCTGCATAAACATGTGACAGACTGTGAAGGGTTAATGCCTCACAGAGCCAGAGATCCTCTGAGTGACAGGTTGCTAAAACAGATTTGATTGGTTAGCATCAGTTGAGCAAAAAGACTTGAGAACTGACTGCTGAAGAGAACTCAGTTTGAGTTTAGCCCTGACTGTGGAAGGTTTAACTCTGTCTGAGGAGAGCTTAGGTTTTACTGAAAACAGTTTCATAGTGACTGAGGACTAAGAAGGTTGGCAAATAGGAGTGGGCGGATCAGTGGCAGTCTCCATTTGGGCCAGGAAATTCTCTGCTCAGTTGGTGAGAGAGATTGCTCTAAAGAGTGGAGTGATTCCTGGTATGCTTAGTAAAGGAATTTTGGTTCTTGATCGTGTATCCCTGTGTATCCTTGCCTTCTGAAACCTGGAATCAGTTAAACTCAAGAAAGTATACTGGAGTGTTTAGGGAACACTGAAACAAAAGCCTCTCATCTCAAAGATTCTAAGACTGTGTGAAAAGTTTAAAATTCTCAATTGCTGGAAAAATATGAACTGTAGTTTGTTAAAATGTTATCTCAGAGTTCTTATTGATTTACCTTAGGCATTTTACCCCTGATTTCACCTGACCATTTCTCCTCTATGTTGAATAAAACATTTTGTTTATTTTTGAATGTTAAAAAGTCTCTCATGTGCCATTTCAGAAGTTTAAGTTAAGGGGATGACCTTGTCTCTTTCTCAAATTCCTGGACTGAACCAGCATGAAAATACAATAACATGACAAGTTCCGACAGCTATAGATCAGGAAAGAAAATAAATAAATAAAGGGGCTGCTCATTTAGAAAGGAAAGGAAAAACAGAGGGGAAATCTTGCATCTCAGAGAGGGAAGAAAGCAAGGTCATCATCGCTTGTCTTTTTTTTAAAAAAACCACTCCTAAAAAAGAAGATATTTTCTGGAAGTTTTTTTTACATACTTTCCAAAATGTCCAATTTTTCCATTGGAGAAATTTAAAAAAAGAGTTTCTGGGGGGTGGGGCGTGCCTAGTCTGTTCCTGAATTTTCCCTGGCCTTTGCATATTTAAAGGCAAAACAGAGTTCAGCTGTATCTTCTCCCAAAATTGCCACAGGAAAGAACAAATGTCCCCTATCATGACCTTATGTTTCATGTGGAAGGAGAACTACTGCAGCAGGATCCCATCAGTTCCCATCCCAGATATATGGACCAGAAGGATACCATGACTATCAAAAGCCATGGAAGTTACAGAAAAACTAACAGGACTGCTGTGCTCTTGTCTTGCTCCTGGCCAAGTTTATTCACTAGAATGACCAACAACTTCAGTTCCAATCCTGTGTTAGTTATCAGACTAAAATAGGCATGAATAATCAACATCATCCAGAACTGGTTGGCACAGAGTTGCTACTACCCTCTTTGATACTTTGGCCAAAAAGACCCTTTGGCCATACTGATAGCTGGAGCAACTGGCAGCATCTATGGTGGTTTTCTGTAGATAGAAGCTAAAATTCACCAAGGCAGCCAAGTTTATGCTCTCTCTCTCTTTCTCTCTCAGAGAAAATTATTGTTTCCTGAAACCAACTGTTCAGCTACTTGGTCTTTCACTCCTCTCACACACTCAGCTTTCTGAAAACCAAACTAGACATGGCTTTTCCCACAAATGCACCATAGGTACATGCAGTCATACTACAGGTATAAGTCTTCAAGGCAACACACAGGGCTTTTTTTGAGCAGGAACACACAGGAACGCAGTTCCAGCTGGCTTGGGGCCAGGAGTGTGGCCTAATATGCAAATGAGTTTTGCTGGGGTTTTTTCTACAAAAAACCCTGTGTGAAACAATGGTGATGTTAGGGGTGTGTGGCCTAATATGCAAATAAGTTCCTGCTGGGCTTTTTCTACCAAAAAAGCCCTGGCAACGCATGTGCTAAAAGCACAGATGGACCTAATTCTGATCAGGACAGCAGCAGAGGGTGAGCAGGAGGTCTTCTTGCTGACATTGTTTTCAGCAGCTAAAATATCCAGGGGTTTCAGAAGCAGGTGCTATTTGCCCCATTAAAAGGTTCCATGTACACTGAACACTTGCAGTTGCAGCCTCCTGATGGGGCAAATAATGCCAGTCCCACAACCCCCAGGGCATTTCAGCTGCTGAAAACAGTGAAAGGGGAGAGATGGGAACCCCTTTCCCAGTCAGAATCAGGCCACCGTATGCCTTTTTACCTATGAGTAGCCATGGGAACTTGCAAGTCCCCCTGGTGATTTCATGTAAAAAGTAATATCTAGTTTGGCTCTCATACGCACTTGACAAGAAATTCTATGCCACAAAAGGCAAAAGGCAAACAAACAGGTGGTAGGCTGCTCCTCTCCAAGTATTCTGTTCTTGTTCTCAAACTACAGTCATTGAAATTTTTCAAAGCAACAATAACTAGACAGTTCCCTAGAACAAATCAGATACTGTACTGCATTTGAAGTAGCATCTAACTAATAGTAGCTGCAAGCAATTTTATCTGCAAAGTGCCTACTGAAGATCTCTTTCTGAGCATCCTGGGAACTCTCATAAGGCATTCTCATAACAGCATTCAGAACTGACCCACTCAATGTGACTGAATGGGCATGATGGTGCTGGAAAATTAATATGTGTTGCAATAACTGCCACTGAGTAAGCTCCAAAATGAGCTTTAGCCAGTATTCAACCATACCCTGCCTCAGTTTTTCTCCACTTGCTCCCTAATACAATGTGACAGAGTTCAGCAATGTGACTGAACTCTAATCAGTGGGAAGAAAAAAAAGAATTTGATGATTTTGGATTTATACCTTGCCCTTCACTCTGAATCTCAGAGTCTCAGAGTGGCTTACAATCTAGTTTACCTTCCTCCCCCACAACAAACATCCTGTGAGGTAGGTAGGGCTGAGAGAGCTCTCACAGAAGCTGCCCTTTCAAGGACAGCTCTGCGAGAGGTATGGCTGATCCAAGGTCATTCCAGCAGCTGTAAGTGGAGGCTGTGCTGAGAAGTGCTGAGGGTCTATCATTTCTGAAATCCACTGATTGCCCAGGCTTTAACAAAAGCATCAGTCATGTTAAGAGAAAAGTCCAAGGGCAGTCAGGTTAAAAATCTATCCGGCTCTATCAGGGACAGACCAATCTAACTGATCCCCACATCCCTGCAGAGGATTGGGCCCCCACAAGGCTACACCTCATCCAGTAGTGATCTGATTATGACAAAAGAATTACTGAAAATTCTGCTGCCCTATGATCATCATTTACTTGTCTAGCTAAGAGAATGAGATCAAAGATATCTCTCAGAATGAAAATGTAAATATAAGACTGGACACTGTGCACATTTCTGTATGCAAGAATCATTCAGCGCGTAGGATACAGAGGAGACCCGGGCTTGGAATAAGTTATATACTATATAGCTGATGATTTGTAATGGGAAATAATAGCTACATTAGGACTAATTGCATATTAGTTCAAAAGCTTAGGGTCAGCATAACAAGAGCACATTTCCTCAAGGGTTTTCATGTAATGACCAGGCTTCTAAATCTATGCTGTATAGGTAACCAATGGAGAAATTATGTTTCTGGCTTGCCTTCTTCCCAGTTCCTGTTTCAGTGGTTCAATTACTGATATAGGAATCCCTTTTTTTTTTTTTTTTGCTGTATTCACTAACTCCCTATCAGGCTTTCCCTCAAGTTTCAACCACCCTGCCATGTTTTCTCCTGAAAAACGTAGCAAAACATTTTCCCATTCTTCAGTAAGCAGGGTAGCTCTACTGTCTGGTCTGTACTTCAATCACAATATTCCAATGTTGCTAATTAATCAGTACTATGACTTAGATCACCTTGCTCCTCCAGTCACAAACTCTACGTTATGAAGCCTAGTACTCTTTGGATTGTGAAGCTTTATACATAATTTTACATATAAATTGCATTACAGTTTCAGAGTACTTTTGAACATGTGGCCAACAATCCCAGTTCTGATCATCTGAAGGGTTTAATGTCAGTTCTTCATCAGAAAACTGGTTTGTGAGAATTGTGTTCTTTGTAGAACTGCAGTGCTTCATTCTCTTTGTCCTTGCTTGCTTGTAATATAAACCAGTTTGTGTGTGGGGTTCAGAGAATGCACAGCCCTCTTTTTTGGCCGCTCTAGGATACCAGCGTCTGTCATTTCACAAAAAGAGTGACAATGGTAGCAGTTCCACAGTCCAGCTGGAACTAAATTAGTTTACCCTGCATTACAGCTACAAATAACCCAGATGAATACCACCATAAGACTAATTCATACGAAGATATTGGATTTATATCCCGCCCTCCACTCCGAAGAGTCTCAGAGCAGCTCACAAACTCCTTTTTACCTTCCTCCCTGTTTCCTGTAACATGGTCCCTCCCTACATGATTCCAGGCTTGTCTAGATGGTGGAACCATGAGGATAGAGCAGGGCAAATGACACAGTTTCTTTCCAAGGCAATACTGGCTTCCCTGAAGATCTGGAGATGTTTGAATGGGGAGTAAACCCATCCATCACTGAACTCCCTCACATGGTCCCCCCATAGGAATTATTACTGTTGTGCCACACCATGGGGAAGTGGTTTCCATGCCTCTTTGATAACAGTTCTTTGATAGCATTAGTTCTGCCCACATTTATGCATATGCAAGAGCAATCACATAAAACTTCATCATGTTAATATCTTATTTCTGGTTCCTTTGTATTTTCCCACTGAACTGGTGGAAGACTTTAAGAGCTATTTGGAAAATTAAGTATTATTCAATGCTAAAGCGAACATGAGTCAAATAAAAGGAATTCTTTTCACAATATCTCTTTCTTACAGTTTCATTTACTAAGCTGTGACTCATACTAGCAACTATGAATTACTGGTTGTTAAGATGAATGCATTTTTGTTATTTATTAAAAGCATGTTTTTCAAATTCAGTTTTGAAAATATTCACTTTTGTTCCAATACAATACATACAGACATTAACAGTAGTTCATTAGTAAACTCTTGTAATTTGCTAATCAGATCAATTGCACATCTCTTCTATATGCCTTGAAACTTCTGTATAAAAGCAGAGTTTATGCAAGATCTCTAACATAGAAATGTGAACAATTGTAATGCCTATCAGACTGAAAATAAAGTAGGAATGTAATTACATACCAGTAACTGATGCCATAAGAAAAGTCATAGCAGGCTAATATGCTAAGGTACCATAACATCAGATGAGTAGGTGTAGAAAAGTACTCATATTTATATATTAAAATATATTGCTCACAACTGGGATAACATGATATGACAAAAGAAAATACAAAACAGAACACTATAATCTGGAGCACAATGTGAAAGATAACAATGCCACAGATTTATGTGAAACTTTCGTTTTATTAATAGGAGCATAACCATGGTCCAAATGAGTATGGAAGTGGTAGGTACTAACAACTAAAGGCCTGCTTCCTAACCCAATTAAACCCTGTTTCTTTACTAATTTTTTTCCTTCCTGTGGGATAGATAATATTCAATTTTCTTGAATTTTCAAGGGAGCATCCTCTGTACCGGGCCATATGCCTCACAGCATCACTTTATCCAGATCCAGTTTTAAAATGGCCTCTAACTGATACTCTCTCTCACACCTCTTTGTAGGCTGGAAGCAACAAATATGATAAAAGGGTTTTGAAAGGGCATGGCACAAGGGAGTGGCCATGTTAATTATCAGGAAAAAATTAAAGAGCAGACAACACCACAGTTCTCAAATAATAACCCAAATATTCCAAAAACAGGCAAGTGAAGAGTAATATGACTATCAGTGCCATTCAAACAAGGACAACCATCAATGTTCTCAGTTTGCAGCAGGTCAAATTTAGGGTGTATGAACTGAAACCTGCAAATAAAAAATGCAGTCCATGAATTTTATGGAGCCTGGAGGAGATGGGGGAGAAATCTCAAACCGCTCTTTAGGTGTGGACAGGCCTCGGATTCAGTGGGAGCTCACAGGAGCACAGCTCCTGAACCTTTCTGAGAGTTCCATCTCCTCCTTCCCACCTTGTCAATTGAATAGTAGGTGCAGCTGCAAAACAATCCCTGGATGAGCTCCACCACCTATTTTTCTACAAAACGACCCCTGGGTGTGGATCTCATCTGTTGTCCCAGATCTGCAGTGGTGGTAAGCCTTCTAAGGCAAAACCACACTTTACTTTTGCCTTGGAGATGCTACCAAAAAATAATTTCCCCCCGGCAATTGATTCCAATCCCCACTTCACAAAACATCTGAAAGTGCTGACCATGAGATTTCTTTATTCTTATCACTGATTTTGTGCTCCAGTGCTTGATTCTCATCTCTCCTTCAACGGATAGTCCAAACAATTAAAATTTGGCTCTGCTTGTATGGAGAGTGTCCAAAAAGTCGGGATGTATGATCAAAATAAATATATATTAATATAGTGCTGCATAACTGATGTCAGAAGGACAGCTTCTGCTTGGATTAGGACTATGCTGCCTTTGCACTTTATTTACACATGTCCGAAGTAGTAAATGAAACCTGATTTTCAAAGTAAAGCATTTGCAGGGTGCATGCTGCATTTTGCAATCTCTAATATTATCTTTAGCTGTAGATATACAACAGACCATGAATGTAGCCTTCAAAGAAAATTGCAACAGAAAATAAAACCATTGTATTTGGAGGAAATGAAAATATTCCGAAAGTCTAATCCAAGGAACTGTTATTAGTTAAAACCAAGGGCCAAAAGTAAAATAAACCTTTTTTTGGTTTTGTTTGCTGCAGCAGAATTCCTATCTGTAGGGGGTATAATGATGCATCCATTTGCTACCTTCCCTACTCTATTAGAGAATGACTAAATTACTTGCAGAGCTTTTTCTGCATTGCCACTTATGAGTAATGATATAATTTCTGAAATCACATAAACAAATACACAAACTAAAACTCTCTAGAATTCTGCACTGTCACATTATATGTTACAAAGATATGAGTGAGAAGTAATTTACAGAGGAGATCCTTTTATACAGAACCAAATCAGTTCAAATGTTCAAAACAAATGGACACTTATTGCTGAAATCAAACTGCTAATAATGGTGTATGAATATATAAATATAATATGTGTTCCTTTCAACATCTCTGTATTTATGGGACGAATAGTTGGCACCTACCACTTAGACCTAAGAAATATTCACATTTCTCACTGCTTTACACTGTCCAGGTTATTTCAAAATGCATGCTGCTTTAAAACCTTGGACTTCTAATCATTCCATTTAATTTTTTTAATGAAGCAAAATTTGATTTTTAAAGGGACTTGGTGGATTTTGTACACTTATTCCCACTTCTTGAAAAAGGAATCTTGTATTATTAGTGGAGATAATGTGTGTGTCAAAAAGAAGCCTCAAAAGCACTTCCTGTGCACTTGACAGGGTGACAAAATATTTCTCCTATCCTTTCCTAATTGAGCTGCAGTACAAAGGAAGACATTATAATAATATTAATAATAGTTACATGGATATTTGTAGGTACTGTGTAACCCTTCAGTCCATTTTCCCAGACAATGGTGACTACAAAGAGGCTTCAAAATAGAACATCACACAATATGAATGCCACTTTTTTCTATCTTACATTTTAAAAACATCATTGAAATCAGAAAGTTCATTTACAAAGGACTGGCAGTTGCAATCACAGCAATAATGTAGTGCTGAGAAAAAAAGGGTAATTGGTTTGGTAAAGATCGCTTTCCATTACACCATAAAGCACTACACAATAGGAAAGGTCGCCAATTAAGCAATCATGAATACCAAGTACTGAAGCTGATGAAAATAGGGCAGTGGTTTAAATAGATTTGCAAGCAATTTACCTTTTCACAATGTTGGCAATCTGATGCAATTTGCTTGCAATTTTGTCTGCTTTCAGTAGCACTCGAAGCTGACACTACACAGACCAAATGGCAAGGAGGCCTGCATAGAAAATGTAAAACTATCTTGGCTGCATCAGGCAACCAGAATGGTGGTTCATCAGGAAAATTACAACAATTAACATAAGTGCTGCAAAAATCAACACTTTAAATGTCACACTCTCTAGTCTGTCCAAAGACTGTAAAAGTACCATCTCCATTGCTGGACTAACAGTAAATATGAAGCAATCACCAACAAGCCTGGAGGCTGATGGCTTTACAATTGACGTGACATTCTCTGAGTGATAAAATAGCCTCTCATTTGACAAAAGTAAGTATTTTTCTTTTTTAGATTTAACCCGGATTATGTCAACACAAAACTTACATTTTATTTTTTTTTCAACTTTTCTTCTTACAAAGCTGGTTGGATTCCTCCCCACTCTCGCCCCTCGATGTGCTCAGTTCTAGCTTACTGTCTTTCTGAAACAAAAACAAAACAAAAAACCCCACCCAATCCTTCATCTCACAGATGACTTTTAGCTATATTGATAAAACCTCAAATATTGATCTTTAGCTTTTCAATATCTGAGATTTACATTGACGTCTGCTTTGCAGTAAGGAAGTAAAATGCGAGTGCCTGAGCTTTACAATCCAGGAGGGAGGAACCAGAGAGGAAGGTATTCTCTTGGGCATTAGCTGGGAAGATAGGATGCCTTCACATCTTTATCAGTAAACTCAGCAAGTGTTAAAAACACTGTCTTTGGAGTAATTGATACCTCATGTTATTGCTCTCACACTTAAGGATATGTATACATTTGACAAGGAGTGAGTAGGATTGACTTATGGTATATACTTAATTATTTCTTTTTCTTGAAAGGTTATAGGAAAGCAAACTAGCAGTTTTTAGCTGACTTCAGAGGGTGAGGGGTTGCACACTTTTGCATTTTTTAAAAATCATGCCTGCTTTGAATTTCTGATCAGCATGAACATTCTAGTAGGTATATTTGTTCAAAAGTTTATACTTAAATTTAAATCTTAAAGATTCTTCAAAAAATGTTAGCTGCAATAGTCAGCTATCATTGTAGCCAAGTCCCTAGTATAAAGACATATATGAACAGTATTTTACAGCCAGAGTAGATTACTCTTCAAAAGACATGCGAAGCTAAGCAGGCCACAGTCCGGTCATAAGTCTGATGGGGGCTATCTGGGGACCCCATGTATTTTGCCTTCAGTTTAATGGAACAATGTAGGACATAAATGTAGTCAGGACTTTTTTGGTAGAAAAAGCCCAGCAGGAGCTCATCTGCATATTAGGTCACACCCCCAACATCACCATTGTTTCACAAAAGGCTTTAAAAACAAAAATCTAAACAGGAACTCATTTGCATATTAGGCCACACCCCCTGATGCCAAGCCAGCCAGAACTGCATTCCTCTGCGTTCCTGCTAAAAAAAAGCACCCTTAATGTAGCAAATAAAGATCAGTAAAAATGGTAAAAGTAGTCCCCTGTGTTAGCCCCAGTCGTTTCCAACTCTGGGGTGACATCGCATCACAACGTTTTCATGGCAGACTTTTTAACGGGGTGGTTTGCCATTGCCTTCCCCAGTCATCTAAACAGGTAGATTAGTCAAAGGCATTTTAAGAAAGTTTGGTCCACATTTCAATGAAGTAAATGTTCAGGTGAATTAAGTTATAATAGTAGTAGGCCCATAATTCCAGTGTGATTTCATTGAGTTGTTGTTGTTCAGTCACACAGTCGAATCCGACTCTTTGCGACCCCATGGACAAAGTCACGCCAGGCCCTCCTGTCTTCCACCATCCTCTGAAGTCTGCTCAAATTCATGTTTGTTACATCAGTAATGCTGCTCAGCCATCTCATCTTTTGCCGTCTCCTTCTTCTCTTGCCTTCTATCTTTCCCAACATCAGGATCTTCTCCAGTGAGTGCTTCCTTCTCATTTGGTGGCCAAAGTATTTGAGCTTCAGCATCTAACCTTCCAGGGAACAGTCTGGGTTGATTTCCCTTAGGACTGACTGATTTGATCTTCTTGCAGTCCAAGGGACTCTCAAGATTCTTCTCCAGCACCACAGTTCAAAAGCATCTATTCTTCTGCGCTCGGCCTTCAGCTCTCACAGCCATACATTACTACTGGAAATACCATCGCTTTGCTATATGGACTTTTGTTGGCAGGGTGATGTCTCTACTTTTTATTATACTGCCCAGATTCGCCATAGCCATAAAAGAGCAAATGTCTTTTAATTTAATGGCTACAGTCACCATCAGCAGTGATCTTGGATCCCAGAAATGTGAAGTCTGTCACTACTTCCATGTCTTCCCTTTCTATTTGCCATGGTGTGATGGGGCCGGATGTCATGATCTTAGTTTTTTTGATGCTGAGTTTCAAACCTACTTTTGTGCTCTCCTCTTTCACCCTCAACAAGAGTTTTTTTTATGTCCTTCTCACTTTCTGCTATTAGAGTGGTGTCATCTGCATATCTGAGGTTGTTGATGTTTTCCCTGGCAATCTTAATTCCGGTTTCTGCTTCATCCAGGCCAGCATTCCGCATGATGTACTCTGCATATAAATTAAATAAGCAAGGTGACAATACACATCCTTGTCGAACTCCTTTTCCTATTCTAAACCAATCAGTTCCATATCTGGAGAGCCAGTTTGGTGTAGTGGTTAAGTGTGCGGACTCTTATCTCGGAGAACCGGGTTTGATTCCCCACTCCCCCACCTACAGCTGCTGGAATGGCCTTGGGTCAGCCATAGCTCTGGCAGAGGTTGTCCTTGAAAGGGCAGCTGCTGTGAGAGCCCTCTCCAGCCCCACCCACCTCACAGGGTGTCTGTTGTGGGGGAGGAAGGTAAAGGAGATTGTGAGCCACTCTGAGACTCTTCGGAGTGGAGGGTGGGATATAAATCCAATATCTTCATCTTCCAATATCTTGTTCTGACAGTTGCTTCTTGACCCTTATACAGGTTTCTCAGGAGACATGTGAGGTGGTCTGGTACTCCCATCTCTTTAAGGACTTGCCACAGTTTGTTAGCCACTGTTAGCCGCCCTGAGCCTGCCTCGGCGGGGAGGGCAGGATACAAATAAAATGTATTATTATTATTATTGGGAAGAAGAGAAATACCATGAGGGCAGATGGGTTGAAAAATAATATAAAAGGCAGCAGGTAACTGCAGTCATTGCTCAGAGTTTCTCTGACGCCCGTGTACCATGGCCATGTGCACGTTAAATAAAGAAAGTTGTTTTCCTGATTTTCATCTCCGTTGCCTCTGTGATCGTTCCAACTGAAATTGGTAATGTATAATTGGGGTTTTCCCACTACAATCCACACAATCAAAGGCTTTAGCATAGTCAATGAAAAAGAAATAGACGTTTTTTTGATACTCCCGTGCTTTTTTTCATTGAAATCACTCTGCTAAATTTCAGAAAGTATGAAAACATAGTAAGACCTAGGCTTACCAGGTGCCTGTTAATGTTAATGGCAGAAAAACTCCTGGTAATATTTACTGACGCCCAACAACACTAGTCTTATTGGCCCTCATCTGGTTGATGGCAGAGGTGGGGGGGCAGAAATCTTTGTCACTGTGAGATGACGTCACTTCTGGTGCAACCCAGAAGCACCAGCATTGCACTAGGGCAAAACTCCACCACTTGTACAGAAACTCTATAGAGTTTTGGGGCAAGTGCTTGAGTATTGCCCTAGTACAATGTCAGTGCTTCTGGGTCATGTCAGAAGTGACATCATCTCACAGTGACAAACATCATCACCACCACTCCTGCATTAAGCACATGGCTCTACCCATTTTCTACAGTTGCTGTGCCAGATAACCCTACTTCAAATACTATTACACTTGCTCAAAGGACAATGAAAATTTATGGATAGTTGGTGGTGGAAATAGCCAGATCCCACCCTAAACTGGATATCAATAAGTAACCTTTGCTGTAAATTCTGAAACAACTGGAAAGACCTCTTCTTACCCCTTAAAATGGCTTGTGGCTTGTCCAATCTCCTCTACAGTCTCATATGATATATAACATTGCAGCCTCATAACATTGTTGATGGGAAGCAAGGCAGTCAAGAGAATGTTAGTTAGTGAGAGCACACTTTTCCATTCAGAAAGATCTCCTTGCCACAAATTCTCTTTACACACACACTGACCTTTTATTTTGCCAATAAGAAGGGACATATTAATCTATGGGTTTTAACTTGCACAAATTCCCCATGTTAAAGATGTACAGTTTATATAGTTGTTGGAATATGCTGAAGCAATTACCCAGAAGCGGGAAGAGACAATAACATCCTTACCCTGCTCCTTGTCTTCAAACAGCTGTTCATTTACTAGTCTCTTTCTGGAGACACTGGCTTGCATCCAAGTGGAAAAACAAATGGACTTAATGGAATTCTACTTGTGCAAGACTTTGAGCCACACTTACCACTTTCCGCCCTATATATTATAGTGCCTAGAAACTGGTTTCACTTGATATTGTGCAAGTGGAAATGCAAGTGGCAATACAAAAAATTGACTCTGCACAAGAGGCTGCTGTGCATTTTTACTTGCACTCTAATAAAAGTGGAAATTTTGCACCAGATCAAACCCACTGTCTATCAATCTAGGTATGGTTGCCAGGTCCCTTGTGGTCACCAGCAAGGGATGGGAGGGGGGTAGGGGTGCCAGCCCCAGGTTGGAAAATACCTGGATATTTGGGAGCAGAGCCTAGGGTTGCCAGGTTCAACTCATGAAATATCTGGGGACTTTGGAGGTGGAGCCAGGAGCAAGGGTGTGACAAGCATGGTTGAACTCCAAAAAGAGTCATGGTCATCACATTTAAAGGGACTATACATCTTTTAAATGCCTTCCTTCTATTTGGAAATAATGGATGAAGGGGGCACCTTCTTTTGGGGCTTATAGAATTGGACCCCCTGATCCAATCTTTTTGAAAAATAGGGGGGGGGGGTGTTGAAGAGAGGCATCAGATTCTATGCTGAAAATTTGGGGCCTTTACCTCAAACCACCCCCTCCCCCGAGCCCCAGTTACCCACACATTGATTCTCCATTATGTCCTAGGAACTGGTCTCCATAGGGAATAATGGAGCGCCCAGCAGACATTTCCCTCCCCGCCCTGTTTTCTGATAACCCTGAAGTGGGGTGGAGGCCTCCAAAATGGGGGATCCTCTGCCCCCAACTGGGGATTGGCAACCCTAGCAGTGCCTGAGAAGGATAGGGACCTCTGTGGTGTACAATGCCATAGAGTTCACGTTCCAAAGCATCTGTTTTCCCCAGGGGAACTGATCTCTGTAGTCTGGAGATGACTACAGGGGAATTTCAGGGACCTCAGTGGTGTACAATGCCATAGAGTTCACGTTCCAAAGCATCTGTTTTCCCCAGGGGAACTGATCTCTGTAGTCTGGAGATGACTACAGGGGAATTTCAGGGGAACCCCAGGTCTCATCTGGAGGCTGTCATTCAATACTAGTTTAATCAGCATTAGTTATTTACATGGCATATAAGATTCAGTATATAGATCAAGCATCATCGTAATCATAGATAATAATTCCTTAATGGTGGTGGCCAAATGGAGCACTCCCATTGGCTGATGGGTGCATTCAACAAACCATTGGCCCATCATGAGTTAGTCACCACCTCTGGGTTTCCACTGTGTCACTGTCCACCTACTGCACACCCAGGAACACTGAACAAACCACCAAAACAGCCCTGCCTCAGAGACAGACAAATCTCCAATGCTTCTCTGTGTCCTATCCATCAACCAGCCTCAGAAAGGGCTGCCACTCTACTGTGGCCTCATGAAGCGTTTTGTCAGAGGCCATGGCAGCTGCATCTTTCCTGTCACTCCCTCCTCCCCCCCTCCCCCCTCCCCTCAGCCTTGCCTCAGGACAGGATTGTACAATTGGGGAAGCTGCTAGCCAGAGGCTGTTGTTGGGCAACCAAAGTTGCTTCTCAGTTGAATAGAATGTCATAGAGTCCACCCTCCATAACAGTTATTTTCTCCAGGGAGAGAGTGCTGTCTGGAGTTCAGTTGTCATCCCAGGAGATCTTTGGACTCCACCTGGAGGTTGGCTACCCCAGGCCTGGCAGCACCCTCTTGGTGACTTGAAGCCACCTGGCTGGCATGACTTAACAAGGCCTGGCTACTGGCCTGTTCAGCAGCAGCCCCCCTATGACAGCCAATGTGACTTAGCAGTTGCCAACTCAAGGTTGGCAAATTCCTGGTGATTTGAGGGCTGGTACAATGCCATAGTCTTCACCCTCCAAATCAGTAATTTCTTCCTGGGAAACTACTGTTGCCAATCTCCAGGCGAGAGCTGGAGATCACTTAGAATAGCAACTGTTCTCCAGATGGCAGAGATCAGCTCCCCTTGAGGTGGGGGAGAGGAGTGAATACCTTCACTTGGATGGGTGGGAAGACAGCAAGGGGTGCACTCGCCCAGAGCCTGTTTCTAGAGCCTGTTGTATTTTAATTCACAACAGGCCTTATTTCTAGTATATTTTAAAGTTTGAATGTATCTAAAATGAACTAGCAGAGGAATGGACAACCCCTTCTTTCTGTTCTGAACTGCTGTTCTGAACTGTGGCATGCCAGATCATTTTGCTTGGCATACAAGTTCTCTGGAGAGCTCCAGGCCCCACCTGGAGTTTGGCAAGCCTACCTTTACTGTAAATAAAATGAAAGGGTGTTAAATAGCTGCCAGCAAAGGCATACTTTTTCTTGCTGCTTTTTCTTGCTAAAGAAGAAAGTGTTAATGATTTTAAACCATACCACTGAAGTGTGCTATTCTTTTAAGGGGTTACTAAAAGTAGGATTCCATGTAAACGATCAAATGAAGGAGATAAGAACCTAAAATGCTTCAGGTCTCTACTGGGGAGAAAGGCAGGATATAAATCAAGTAAATAAATAAATTCCTGTTAATCTTACCTGTGGCTGCAGTTTGACACTAATAAAGCAGGGAAGGTCCAGAAACCATTTTGACAGATCTGGAAAATTCTAATTGTGCCTAAAATTACTAATTATGTTGCAGTAAAGCAAACATTCTGAAAAAAAGAACATGCCCCAACTTTTTCTCATTTTGGTGCACATTATGGTTATTGCTGTTTTTATCAGGGATGTTAAGAAGTTCATTAGAATTGGGGGGAAATCCTCCACTCTTTCACTTTTGAGTGATGAAGATTTGCTCACAAGTAGTATCTGCAAATGCAATGTGGTAACTAAAGGCATCATGTGTAATCATGCGTGCTTTATTACTATGCCCCAGGCATAGTAAAAACAACGAAGGCAAGTTATATATGGGGCTTGCTCAGGTTCAATACATCATGCAAAGTATTCTTTCAGAGGAGAACAGTTTCCAGCCTAGGAAGATGAAATCCAGGAGGGAGGGCATTTTTTTAGCCATAGAGATGTACACCTCTAGGAAATACTGAATGAAAAATGGAAAGAACCCTAGCTGCAGAGAGCTCTTCCTTAGTGGAGTGGCAACCTGTTTTGATGCTGCTATTTTCTTGTGGGCAGAAAATGTTTGGGGACAGTTGAGAGAAAGCATGGCAAGAACTTGCATTCCTGAATTCTTCCCAAGCTGGACAGTTCACCTGATTTTCTTATTAATAAGCACTGGTTCAGACAGCCATAAGGGAAAGAGGGGGACAACTCACATTTATAAGCTGTGACTGAAAATTTTTAATGTACTTCCAGACTGTGATTAAGAGCAGACTGAGAGAAAAGATGATGTGGATAGGAAGGGAGATGCTGCCATAAAACTGTATAAAAATCAGCATATGCAATCAGCTTTAAAAAAAAAAATCTAGAAAATAAGAGGTGGAAGAGAATGATATTTTAAGCATTTTGGGTCCTGACTGCAAAGAAAAACAGATTATGAATAGCTATAAATAAACATGAGTCATTTTGTAAAAAAAGAGGTGCCTGAGCTCAATAGCACTACTTATTTGAATAACTCATTTGCATATGCCAAACACCCCTGACATCACTGGAAGGTATACTAAAATATATCCTGAATTATAATTGTCATAGCAAAACTTTACTCCCATCATACTTTTAAAATTATTTTTTCCTATGTGGCCACAGTAGCATGATGAAGATTTCCATCTGTCTGCTTTATATGTTTTGGTTATTTTCCCATTTTTTGTGGGGGGTGTCAAGCATGGGATTTCTTTCCTAGTAAAACTGTATTTTTCCACTGCTATTCTATTGTATTGCACATCAAAGCCATGTAACCTATTCTGTAGTTCTCACTACAAAATGGTAGTAGCAAATACAGGAATGTCTGCTTTGAAGATAAGGTCTCCTGGTATACTTTCCCAGTGATAAACCTGGACCCAGGATGTTGCTAAACCACAGGAATAGATAAAGTAGTGAGAGTGTTAGTTTCACACACCTGTGTTAGAATTCCTAAGATACCTTTAATGTGCCCCCTTAAAGTTAGTATACTTGAGTTACACTGTATGACTTCCAATTTGGTATCTACCCGAGCACAATGGATTATCAATAAACCAATACTTTGCTTCAAAATCAACGACTGGTTATTTTGAGATCTGATGCTTGACATTTTGGAAGTGATCCTTTAAAGTTCAACTGACCTGGTTACTTTCAAGCCGAATGGCTGAAGGAGCTCCAGATAACAGTGAACCAATCAAACCGCTGGAGAGAATAGAGGTGCGGACCCCCCCCCCCCTTGGCACATCATCGATGCAAGGCGACTCACAGGGCGTGGGTCCCCTCTACACATGCAACAGCTGTTCATCACCTCGCAGAAGTGGGAGCTGCGAACCTCCACCACCCTGATGGATGAAGCTCCAGTCCGCTGAGAGGCCATCCTAACGAGACTGGCTAGAGGAGGATGGGGCAGCGGAGCTCCAGGGGGCGACTGGGAAGGGTGCCCTCTCGAGGACAGAGATGGACGTAAAGAACCCCGACCTGAAGACGGCAGTGGAGAACCATTGGGTTCCGACTCCAAGGGGGAGGACGGAGGCAAGGGTCCAGGCGAACCAGACATCCTGAAGACGGTGAGAGGTGAGATGATAACCATGGCAAGAGGGCTGAGGGACGAGATCCAAGCCAACAGCACGTTTATGGCCCAAGAGATGCAGAGGCAGATCGATCGGCTACTGTGGCCAGGCCCGAGGGGGATCTCAGGAGGAGCACCACCGGTAGCACCACCAGCTCCACCGGTAGGGCAGCCAGCACCGCTCCAAGCCCTGAGAGCCCCAGTGCCCCCTGCTCCGGCGTTGCAGCCAGTGGTGCCAGGGCCCTGTGACTACGTGTGGGGAAGGGAATTGGATGCCACCTTCAATGGCAACCCCAAAGAAGTGGAGTACTTCTCAATTCAAGCCAATAGTTACATGCACTTTTGGGGGAACACATTCCCAGACGAGTTTAGTAGAGTGGACTACTTGGGGTCCAAGCTGAAAGGAGCAGCCAAACGATGGTATGTAAGCCTGTACGAGACGAGGGGTCCTGAGCTAGACACTGTGGCTGGCTTCCTGCAAGCCTTGTTCACCCAATATGAAGACCCTCTACAAGAAACCAGGGCCCTCACGGCACTGTGGGAGCTGCAACAGGGGTCGATGTCGGTACGTGAGTATGCGGCCGACTTTAGAGCCAACGTAGCAAAAGTCCGGGATTGGAAAGAGCTAATGAAGATAGAACAGTTCCAGAGGGGCTTGAATGCGAGTGTGCTGGATCGGGCCCTGCAGCAAGCGTGCCCTACCATGTTGGTAGGGTGGGTGCAGCTAGCAGGGGAGGTAGAAACCAACATGAAGAGGGTGGCCCTATAACGGCAACAACAGCAAGGAGGAAAGGGGGGATGTCAGGGGCAAAATCGGAGGGGAAGAAGGGCCCACAGACGAGCGGAGCTACAAAAACTCTGCCCGTCCGCAAGTGCTATCGGTGTGGGAACCCGAACCATCTGGCGGCAGATTGCCCTGAGAAACCTCGAGCCCCCTCCCCCGACTCCGAAGCTGATGGCAGCGATGCCCAAGAGGACATCCAACCGCCCCAACGAATTAGCGAGGGGGAGCACTGCCACTTCCACAATCGCTGAGGAGGAGACTATCATCCTGGACGAGTTGAGCGAGATGTCCTGGGAAGCAGAGCCAGCGGGAAACGAGGACAACCTGCACTGAAAGGTGCTAAGCAGCAGGTCATGGATCTAATGGCACCGCTGAGGGTGTGAATAACTGGGTCTTTGTTTTTTGTCCCATTGAGTTTATTAAATCCAAAGCTCAAGAGGTTTATGCACGCACGAGCTTTAATTGACTCAGGGTGTACGAGGGAAATAATTACTCCCAAATTGGTGGACGCCCTCAGACTTACGTGAACCCCGCTACCCCACCCCATCCAATTTGAACAGATGGATGGCACGGTAACAAAGGGAGAGCCGTGCGTGGAACAGACTCAAATGGTAACGGTGGGCATAGAGGACCACTGGGACACTAAAATGTTTGCAATTGCCCTGTCTGCATCCTTCGATGTAGTCTTAGGAATGGGCTGGTTAGCCAAACATGAGCCGGACATTAGGTGAGATTTCACGGACAGTAAGTGCAAGTATCACCAGTGGGCCAAAGCATGGGGACTGGAGCACCCCCCCAGGAATGAGAAAATGTGTGTGGCTGTGGAAGAAGTCCGGGCCATCCCCAGGAAATACCGAGACTTGAAAAAAGTGTTCAGTGAGGAGGAAGCAAATGAACTCCCCCCTCATAGAAGCACGGATTGTACTATTGAACTCATCCCCGGGCAAGAACTACCCAAGGCAAAACTGTACTCTATGGGGTGGGCGGAAAAGACAGAGCTGAGAAAGTTCATAGAGAAAAATATAAAGAGAGGCTTCATCTGCCCCGCAACTGCCCCACACGCAGCGCCTGTATGGTTCAGGAAGAAAAAGGACGGGAGTCTTAGACTTTGCACAGATTTTAGAGGGATCAATGAGATTTCGACCTCTAATGCCTACCCAATCCCCCTGATCTGAGACTTATTAAGTACGGTCTCTGAAGGGAAAATCTTTACCAAGCTAGATTTGAGAGACGCGTACTTTAGGGTGCAAATTAAAGAAGGAGATGAGTGGAAAACAGCCTTTAACACGCTGATGGGCCAATTCAAGTATCTGGTGATGCCTTTTGGATTACAAGGAGCGCCTGGGGTGTTCATGAACTTTATCAATGAAGTCCTGAGAGAATATTTGTACCGGGTGGTGGTGGTGTACCTGGATGATATAATTATTTATTCAAATGATATGGAATCTCATGTGAGTCTTGTGAGGAAAGTGCTTTCCACCTTGTACAAGCACAAGTTGTATGCAAAGCTATCTAAGTGTGAGTTTCATAAGAGGGAACTGGATTACTTAGTATTCAGAGTGTCAGGGAAGGGTTTAGTCATGGACCCGGCCAAGATCCAGGCAGTACTGGACTGGGCACCCCCGAGGACACATAGACAGCTACCATCTTTTATCAGATTCGCGAATTTTTATCGGACGTTCATTCAGGGGTTCGCCCAGGTCATGCTCCCCCTCACTGATCTCTTAAAGACCAAGGGGAAAGGTCCAGAGGCAAAAAAGCCAGGAGCCAAATTAAAACGGATGCCAGTGTGTCAGCAGGAGTTCGATAAATTAAAAAGACTGTTTACCAGTGAGCCGGTGTTAAGTCATCCCGATGAGCTCTGACCCTTCATGGTGCAATGTGACGCTTCCGACGTGGCCATAGGAGCAATACTTATGCAAGTGGACACGGAGGGGAGATTGCACCCTTGCGCCTATATTTCTAAAAAATTCTCTCAAGAGCAGCGCAATTGGTCTGTGTGGGACAAAGAGGCATTTGCGGTGACTTTTGCCTTAAAGACATGATGGTCCTGGCTAGAAAGGGCGAGAGTGCCCTTCGAAATTTGGACTGATCACAAAAATTTAGAAGTGCTAACAGGGTGCTGAAAACTCACTGAGAAGCAAATTCGGTGGGCGGGGTTCTTCACCAAGTTTGACTTCACTCTCAAACAAATTCCAGGCTCAAAGAACTTTCTAGTGGATGCGCTGTCCAGGTTGCCCCAACATGACAGCCAGAAGGAAGAGGTGATAGACTCTATAATACCCCCCAGCCACATGATGGGAGTGGTTACCACCTGTTCTGGGAGAAAGAGAGAATTGGTGGAACCATGCGGGGGGGGGGGGTCATAGATTGATACAGGCAGTTAAGGCAGAAGGAGTTGAGAGACCAGAAGGAATACATAAAGGGCAAGGCGGGTTCTGGTACCTAAGAGCCTCAGGAGAGAAGTGCTGCAAGATTGCCATAATAGTAAACTTTCAGGCCACTTTGGATATGTGAAGACCCTGCACTTGGTCAATAGGGAATTTTGGTGGCCACAAATGAAAAGACATTTCCGAGTATGTTTCTACGTGCTTGGTATGCATCATGGCCAAGAAGTGGGGGGGGGGGGGGGAGCCTCCCGGGCTACTACAACCTACCGAGACCATGGGGAGACCTTGGTCTATTGTCTCTATGAACTTTATTGTAGAGCTGCCACCATCCCAAGGGAAAACAGTGATCCTGGTGATTGTAGACACCTTTTCAAAACAGGCTTATTTTATCCCTTGCACAAAATTACCAAACACCAAGAAATTAGCATACCTGTTTTTCCAACACGTGGTTAAAGTACACTCATTCCCTGATAAGGTCATTAGTGACGGGGCCCGCAATTTGTTGCCAACTTCTGGTGGGAGTTCTGTAAATAACTGGAATGGAGCAGGGTCTGAGCTCCGCATACCATCCCCAAACTGACAGCCAGACGGAGAGTGTTAATGCGCTTCTAGAACAGTATTTACGGTGCTACATAAATCACCGGCAGTTGAACTGGGTGGAACTGCTGCCCTTTGCCAAATATGGATACAATAATAGCATTCATAGCTCAATTAAAACTTCTCCCTTCAAGGTAGTGAATGGGTATGAGGGGAAGCCCTTCCCCCTCCTACCGGGCGGCGTTAACAACCCAGCCCCTTCTTCATTTGAGCAATGGTGGGGTGCCTTGGGCAAGAGTTGGAAAACAATCCAAGAGAATTTAGAAGCTGCCAAAGACATGTATAAGAAACAATATGATAAAAAACATGCGCCGGAATGGGATTTTAAAGTTGGAGAGACTGTGTTCTTGTCGACCAAGAATTTACCGTTGCCACAAACCTCGAGGAAGCTGGTGTACAAGTATTTGGGACCATTTAAAATAAAGAGAATAATAAACAAAGTAACTGTAGAACTGGAACTACCCAAACTATTTAGTAAAATACACCCTGTTTTCCATTGCAGCCTTCTTCAGCGAGATCCGGGGGCTACGAGCTGGCATCCCCGCCCACCAGCGCCCACTCCGATTCAAGTGGACGGTCAGAGTCACCATGAGGTGCAGGAGATATTGGATGCTAAAGTGAAAAGGGGATTACTCTATTTTCTGATACGGTGGAAGTACTTTCCCCCGAGTTGTGATAAGTGGGTGGAAGCATCCAATGTCCGAGCCCCGAGATTAGTGAAGAAGTTTTACCTACTGCACCCAGACAAACCCTGAGCGAAGGCTTGGGGGGGGGGGGGCAGTATGCCAAGCATGGGATTTCTTTCTTAGTAAAACTGTTTTTCCACTGCTATTCTATTGTATTGCACATCAAAGCCATGTAACCTATTCTGTAGTTCTCACTAAGAGCAAATGCAGGAATGTCTGCTTTGAAGATAAGGTCTCCTGGTATACTTTCCCAAGGATAAACCTGGACCCAGGATGTTGCTAAACGGCAGGAATAGATAAAGTAGTGAGAGTGTTAGTTTCACACACCTGTGTTAGAATTCCTAAGATACCTTTGATGTGCCACCCTAAAGTTAGTATTCTTGAGTTACACTGTATCACTTCCAATTTGGTATCTACCCGAGCACAATGGATTATCAATAAACCAATACTTTGTTTCAAAATCAATGACTGGTTATTTTGAGATCTGATGCTTGACAGGGGGAAATATTAGAAAGTTTGTCAAATATTAGAGTTCAGCAAAATTCTCACAGAGGGTTTGAGCAATGGTGCCCAGAAGCAAGTATTGGGAGGGGGGAGGAAAGAAAGAAAGAAAGAAAGAAAGAAAGAAAGAAAGAAAGAAAGAAAGAAAGAAAGAAAGAAAGAAAGAAAGAAAGAAAGAAAGAGCACAATAAAATTTAAAGGTTCCAGAGCTCTGCTCCTGTGAGCTCCTGCCCAAAATGAGGCTTATAAGTAAGTAAGTAAATAAATAAATACTTGTTCTAATATAAACAATTTATTATCCTGATTGCAAATTGTGACTCCAACCATTGGGTAATGGGTGCATCTCTGACTAATAATGTAATTACATCTATCTATCTATTTATTTCATTGAGCTTCTAGCCCACCCTCCCCCATGCAGCAGGCTCAGGCTGGTTATACAGCAGTATTAAAAACATATAAAAATTACTACAGCATTTTCAGAATTAAAAGTGTTTCATTTATCACTATAATCCTTGCAGTGGCCCTATAAAATATGCCAACATTATTATCCCTGATATTGCAGATGGGTGAAACCCTGGCTGAATGAGAGTGGTATGCCTCTGGCCACCTGGTTTGTGGCAGAAGTGAAATTTAAACTAGCGGTCTCTTGAAGCACTTCTCCTCTCAGGCTTCTCCTATGTCAGCTTTAACAGAGATTAAATTGGTAACAAAAAATAGCATATAGATATTGTTTTGGAGTGTTTATTTTAGCTAAAACATTTCTTAGCCACCTTTCTACTTGGCAGAACTCATGGTGACTTACAATGTAAACAAAATGACAATATTTTTTTGAAAAATTAAAAGCCACAATTTAACCTTTATCACATTTATTATCATTTGAATATCTCTTACCATATATGTTTTGTACTGATAAATCTCTTTAATCAGTCATCTTTGGGTATGATATAATTTTAGCCCTGTTAAAGCAACAGAGGTTGGGCAAATTCTGTCCAGGGAGCAACATCTAGACCTTAAGAACTTTCCCTCTGGCCTCCCATTGCTGAATCATGACTTGACAGAGCACTGGCCCACCAGCCAGCAGCATCAGCAAGTGGACCGATGCGTTGAAAAATTAAGTGGCTTGAGGGCCTGGTGCTTTTAAGAGTTCAAGAGAGAATCACATTGTTCTCTACCCATAACAGCAACCAGCTTCTGGCAACACCTGAGTTGCACTGGGTTGCAATAATGTAAACCCAGATGATTAGGAAATGACATAAGACTGCTGGAACTAGAAGCAGGAAGAACTAGCATACAACTCAAAGCCGCAGAAGCAGGAGAAATCCAGCTGTGGCCTTCAAGCAACAACAAAAAAATTACATTCAGTGTGTTAAAGGCATACAAATTCATAGAAAAGCAGGGATGTATTTACAGAATTTTAAAACTAAGAAAATGAAAAGATATTAACCAAGGTCCAAAGATCAGCACAGCCAGTTACTAGTATTCAAGCATATAATGTGATACCAAGCAAACTGTTTTTAAAATGTATCTGTAACAGCAAGGTATCCTGCATGTAAAAATTCCTATTGGGCATGCCAAGCCCTTTGGCCCAAGTGGTTCTTGACTTCTTCCGATTTGGTTCCTAACAGTAACATGAAATAAAACAGTTTGTTTCCATTATTTGTGGGCTGAGTTAAACCCTTACTGGCATTACTGGTCATCCCAAACAGCCTCATTGTCTCTTTGCCACCTTTGCTGTCATTTGCACAGGATAAAACCAAAGAGGGTCTTTCAAATCCATGCTTTCATTGCATACTTCTGTCAGTCTCTTTGCCTGTGTGAGTGACATCTATCACACTGCAGAAGTCACAAAAGGTTTTAGCCCCTTTATTCCCTAGTGGGGACAGTATGTTAAGTGTTGCTGAGCAGAATAAAGCAAGAGCTTTGCAGTTACCTTGGTCATATAATCTTAAATATGCTTTCCTCTGATATGTATATAACTGAATGCCACATTGTAATATGCATAATAGCATGCAAGGATTTTGCACCCTTATACATCAAACACTTTGTGCAGATGCATATACCTTGAGTTAGCTGAAAGAGAGTATAAGCTTAGAGTGGAGTCATAAATTTTAAAAATTTGAGAAACAGCACAACTCCAAATCCACACAAGGACTGCCAAAAGCTTTTTAATTTTTTTAACTCAAGAAAAATAACAGCCAGCTTGTTCAACCCTAATTGGTTAAGCCACTACAAGTAGAATGTGACTGCTGAAAACCCAGACTGTTGTTATGATCTTTCATGTTAGGATTCTCTCTTAATATTATACATTTTTTTTCTTTTATTCAGCTGTATGGGTAATCATTACCATAAGATTCCAATGTTTTCATGTCCAGAATCTGGTAAAGAAGAAAAAATCCTTCTACTCTTATTCTAAGCCTAACTCTCTATACTTTAGAGGGGCAGATGTCCTTTCAATAATTAAAAGGACAAATAATTTAATAGAAATACTATACTTTTAACCAGAGAACTACCTGTATAATACATAATCCAATATCTTTGTTTTCAACTGAAAGAATTCAAGTGCATTGTTCTGTTCAAATATTTTGTTACTTGAATAATATATAGAATTATGTCTGCTATACTGGATCAAACTTATTTTAAGTGTGGACTAATTATGGGCTAAATGCTTGGAATTTACACCAGAAAATATGCAAAGGATTGCACTATCAGCTTGCAAACCAGATAAATATGTGTAATCAGGGCTTTTCTGCTTTTTTCAAAGGAATGGGAAAGTACCCTGTGCATTTGGAATCCTGGGGCCTAAGGCTATGAATGCAAAAGCTCAGCGGTTTTCCAAGGACCCTCTTTGAAAAACAGACTCCAGATTGCTTCACAAGTTGCTTCAAAGACTGAAGAGTACTCTGGGACTTGTGTCCAAATGCAGTGCAAGGACCTGAGAAAAATAAGTGTGTTTTCAGCATATGCAGAAAGCTCTGCATGCCTGAGGGGCATGTAGGAAGTATTTGGGCTGGATCCTGCCAAGAATTTTTCTGGATATAAGATAGGGTTGCCAAGTCCAATTCAAGAAATATCTGGGGACTTTGGGGGTGGAGCCAGGAGACTTTGGGGGTGGAGCCAGGAGACATTGGGGGCGGAGCTAAAAGCAAGGGTGTGACAAGCATAATTGAACTCCAAGGGAGTTCTGGCCATCACATTTAAAGGGACTACACATCTTTTTAAATGCCTTCCTTCCTTAGGAAATAATGAAGGATAGGGGCACCTTCTTTTGGGGTTCCTAGAATTGGACCCCCTGGTCCAATCTTTTTGAAACTTGGGAGGTATTTTGGGGAAAGGCACTAGATGCTATACTGAAAATTTGGTGCCTCTATCTCAAAAAACAGCCCCCCCAGAGCCCCCGATAACTGCGGATCAATTCCCCATCATTCCCTATGGGAATTGTTCATGGAGGTACATGATGGTTGTGGGGGCGGGGCTTCCCCCTCTGGCCAGCTGGCTGGGGGAGGGGGGAAGCCTGTAAAACCGGGGGATCCCCCTCTGGGACCTGGGGATTGGGAAGCCTAATATAAGAAGGGGGCATGATTTCCACCAATTCCCCCCCATGGCAGCTCAGAACACTTCCAAACTACTGCTTCCGGAAGATGGGGGATCCCAAGGAATTGGGGGTTTTTTTGGGGGGGGATGACAAAGGTTTCCCACAGGCAGAAATCTCCCCCTTCTTGTTCCTGCAGAAATTCCAGAAAGAAATCCAAAACAGAGAGAACAGCTTCAAGACTAACAACATTTTATTCCAGGTAGAAGCTTTGGTGTGCAAGCACACTTCTTTGGATGGTGGGTGGGTGGATTATTCTGACAGGCATAGTGTGTATTTGGCTTATTCTTAAAAGTTGTTTTAACAAAAGATTGGATTTCTCTGTTCCTACCTGGGATTCTTTTCATTTAAAATGCCTTGATTAGGAATTAGAACACCTGGATTGGTCCTTATGTCTTGAAGAATGGAGTGATTTCAGATGCCAAATGATAATAGCACACATTGGTAATGAGACACCAAAACAAGATCTCAGTTCAGTCCAGGAGGATGCATTGTTTTGAGCTTCACTATCAATTGCAGTCTCTCTTTCTAATCTCTCTTTAATATTCTTTTGTTAGAGCATTGCTAATCTTAAATCAGCAACTGAATGTTCTAGTTTCTAATGTCAGACTTGCGTCCATTTATTCTTTGTATCCTCCTGGACTGAATCCTCCTGGATGGAACTGAGACCTAGGTTTTCTGTCTCATCACCAACACTGGTATCTCCATGTCTACTACCCCTGTGCATATCATACCTAAGCCAATCAAGCTTGCTACTGCCATTTGACATTTGAAATCAACTTCATAAAGTTTATATCTCCAGTACCTTGTGTTTTATGGCACACATAGCCTGGCCCAACAAAGTGACATTTATGTCATATCTGGCCCTCATAACAAATGAGCTCAACACCTCTGCTTTTCAGAATACAAGATGACAGGTCTCAGCTCAAAAGAGTGGTCACTCTACAATTCAACATAAGGGATAAAACCAGGGCTTTTTTTGTAGCAGGAACTCCTTTGCATATTAGGCTACACCCCCCTGATGTAGCCAGTCCTCCAAGAGCTTACAGCAGGCCCTGTAAGAAAAGCCCTGTAAGCTCTTGGAGAATTGGCTATGTTAGGGGGATGTACCCTATGCAAAGGAGTTCCTGCTACAAAAAAGTCCTGGACAGAACAAATAGAAGGGAGGGAGGAGAAAGTGAGGATGAGCAAGGGAAGAATATGCAGAGATTTCAGTCCCACATCCTTAGTCCTATTTGAGTAGGAAAGGACAATACACAGGAACTCAGCTGCATCCAACAACAACAAAAGATCTGGAGCATGGTTCATCTCCTTGGGTATAGCTATGCATACAGGAAATCCTCTTCTACAAAGTAAAATAATTGCCTTGCATGATCTTCCTCCCTTCCCTATCAGCCAACAAATACAAATGGTTGTGCGCTGGCACAGGGGCCTGTTCTGGACTGTATGCATGTCCTTCCCATACAAGAGGCATGCTTTGGACTCTGTATCAGGCAAGTAGGGTTGCCAGCCTCCAGGCAGGAGAGGGGATCCCCTGATTTTGAGGGCTCCTGCCTGTGCCAGCCAGCTGGCCGGTGGGGGGAAGCTCCACCTTCAACAGCCACAAACCCTTGGAACATCTCCAACATGATAACATGTGGAAGTGATGTCATCACTTTGAGGACACTGCATATGGTGATGTTGCCCTGCCCTGTTCACTGCTGGAGAGTTCCCTTTAAATGTTTTTAAAATAATTAGAAAATGTAAACACTATCAGGGCAGTCTCCAAGGATATATTACTGGGAATAATCCCCTTTGGAAAGATCTGAGACAGATTCTGAGTACAGCTGCATAAAATTGCTTTCTGTATCTCTGAAACTTGTCCCTAAAAAAAAAATATTGGATTTTTTTTCCTGTTAGCTGTATTACATTTACTTATTCTTTTTGCTTAAAACTACCCTTTTTCCAAGGTTACAAAATGGACGATCATAGATTTCCATTCCATCTTCCTAAGGGAAGATTCATCCATATGAGTATTATTCACTTTTAAGGGGGTAAGTCACAAACCATTAAAACCCACAAGGTTTCTCTTGAATAACATTAAAGCTATCTGTGAATAGCTCCTTACAAAAATGGATTAAGATCAGCAGTCATATAAACCCGTTTAGCTGTCAGCAGTTTAGTCTACTTCACATGTGAGTTCATAAATTTTGTTGGGTTGGGGGGGGGAAGGCACAGATGGGACTATAACTGATCATAACCTGCTCTATTGTATTTTCAATAATCTCTAATTACAGCAGCACATCAGAGGAAGAAATTTGAAAGGGCAGGTGATAGGATAGGAGAGAAACCTGTTTGACTTAAACAGCGCAGGATCCCTCACCATCAGGGCTGATGTACATCAGCCTGACAGCTAATTAGGGTAGACATGAATTTTTCCAATGTAACAGATGTTCGCTAATCAGGCCAGATTTGGAGCCCTTGCGCCAGCAACATTTCATGCACAATTTAACTATCTAAAAGGAATAAACTACTTAATGCATTGTACTGGAGGCACAGCTGTTTCACAATCAGAAAATTTGCTGTCAAAGATGTTCTCTTTAAAACTGACATGTTTTTATATAACTCTGATGGGGTGTTTATAATGTATTAATAGTTGTCAGTAAGAGCTGCTGTCATCATCAAGAAGTAAAATATTTCTGAAGGTATATTAAAATGAGCAGATTCCACTCTCTTTCCAAAATCTGTTCAGATAATTTAACCACTTTCAGTGTGGCTTATTTAATTCTGAACGAGTGTTAAACAAAGGCTTTAATGTATAGATTTTATCTCCCAACTTCTTGTTTATTTTATAGTGTCTACATTATAAAGACAGCAGAAAGCTTTAAAGATCTCTTATCAGTATATATGCACAACCAAATTTCATTATACCAGATTTTGTTAAGGGAATTATTTAATTTGCTTGCAAAATGGCAGAATATTACACAAAATATTATGAATAATTTTCTCATATGAAAAGAAATTAATTTCATTAAAACCTATCACCTTGCTTGTGTGTTGTTATTGTATTGTATTATGTGTTAAGAAAGATCTATTCCATGACTTAGAAAAATAAGATGATTGTTGTTGGTTTTTCTCCAAAGTTCTCTAAAGAACAGGGCTAACCCCACTTCATATCATGATTCATATACACTTTACAATGCATGTTTTGACTAAAGGTGCCTCCAACATGTTGACCTCCCATGCAACAGTAACAAAACAAAGCAAAAAGTAGCCAATGAAAGAAGTAATTGTCATAGTGTCATTGAGATGGTTTTGTCCTATTTGTTTTCTCTTACTATTACTGTTTTCTCTTTTGCCATGCTTCCTCCACTGGCCATACAATAATCAGCTTGGGGACTGGCACAGTTGACATGTGCCATGGCAGCATATCAACATGTCAATCATACACAACAGCACTGCAATCTCTGGAGAAAGCCTAAAACAACAGGGCCTTTCAGAGATTCAGGGCCTAGCATTTCCTTTTATGGCAAAAAATAAAGCATTATACTATCTGGCCATAACACTATGTATGGGGTGCCTCAAGGGCTGGCTCATCACACTGTACTAAAATTTATTTACTTATTTACCTTATGTATAGCCCACCTTTCTCACATGAGCTTGAGGCGGATTACACAGTGAGTCAATACAATCAACAAAATGGAATATTTCATAAACAATGCAATAGAATTGGCCCTAGAAACTGCCTTATATCATCAAGACAGGTGGTCTATCTAGCTCAGTACTGTCCTCTCGATCAGCAGTTCTCTACTAACGGCTGAGGCAAAACATTCCCCTGCCCCCCCCCCCAATACTGTCAACCTGAGAAAACAGGGATTGACCTCAGCTCTGCAATAGGCAGCTCATTGGACCACTACCATCCCAGATACATGTGTATTTTCATCATGGTATTGTTTAAACAGTTCTGTAATGTGGAATTTTCTGTAAGCAGCTTTGGATCCCTTTAGAGAGAAAAGCTGCATAGACATGGTCTGCTCAATAAATAAATAAATAAATGCAACACATCTGCTCTACCATAGAGAAGCATCCCTTCCCTCCATCTCTGAACAAAAAGACATATCTGTTTCAGTATCTCCAAGGCTGGAAACACCATGCAGGGCCAAATCTAGGGAGGGGCGGGGGACGCTTGCTCCAGGTGCCACCTAGGGGTTGCCAAATTGGGCGCCCCCCTGGGGTGGGAGGGGGAGAGAAAGAGCAACTACTTTTGCCACCTCTCTGCCTTGTGCAAGGTGGAGAGATGGCAAAAGCAGCCCCACAGCTTCCCTCCCATTTAAATACCCCAGCAGGGTGTTTAAATGGGGAAAGGGAGTCAGATCCCCTTCCTTTGCCAACTCTCTGCAAGGCAGAGAGGTAGCAAAAGCAGCCCTGGGGGGGGAGTCATGGGCAATCTGACTTCCCTCATTTAAACACTCCAGTGGCTCCCCCTCTTTTAAACACCTTGGCAGGGTGTTTAAGTGGGGGGAGTCAGATTGGCCATGGCTCCCCCCCCCCAATTTTTTAAGTGGGGATGCCATTTTTGGGTTTTTTCCCCACTCAAAAAAATGTAGATCCAGCCCTGACACCATGACATATCCAACAGAGAAGAAAGATTGCCACCCTTGGAGTGTGACTTTCTTGCTTGCTGCAGCCCAAAATGCCCCCTGAGATGCTAGGTTCTAGTCTAGAATAGGCTTCCCATGCTTTTATTAGCAGTTTTTAAAAAAAGCTATTTTCTTTTAAAGGAGATGTCTTTTTCCCATTAAAACAACTAATAATAGTTCAAGGTGGTCATCTTCAAACAGCAAAACAAAGCAGGGTTGGATGGTTAAGATTCTTTCTTCCTTTCCCAATGCTACCCAGTCATATGAACACAGAGGGCTCTCTAGACAAGAGAGCAGTCCAGTTCACAGGTCTGATCCTTAACTGGAAATGCCGATGCTGAGCATTTCAGGAGAGTACTTTCCTGCTGGGAAGTATTAGATTTGTTGTTGAAGGAGGAAAATGGAATTACAACCACAGACTGCTGCTCATAAAGATGGGAACTATAACCAGGTGTCCACTAAATCCTCCCCAGAGTTGAATGCCATTCCTCCCTTTTTATTGTAACTTAGTTTTAACTGATATTTTCATTTTAAATGTAGAGGAGTTAGCCGTGTTAGTCTGTTGCTGCAAAATAGTTAAGAGTCCAGTAGCACCTTTAGACTAACAAATTTGGTATGCATCTGACAAAGATAACTGTGTTTCTCAAAAGCTTATGCTACAACAAAATTTGTTAGTCTTAAAGGTGCTACTGGAGTCCTTACTATTTTAAATGTATACATCCAAACCAATTGAAATCAACCTGTTATATAAAAATGCACTTCTGCATATATGTTTGATATATCATCAGTAAAACACAAAATTAAATATTTAGTTGTTATTTAGTTGGTTGTCTGTCACTTGCCAAGTCAAGGAAAGTATGGAATGAACCAATACCAGCTTGCCCTAAAGCAAACTGCTTTCTTAGAGAGTTATATGAAGAACCTGGCCTACTGCACTGAAATTTCTGAGCTCACTAACTATTGCCCTAGAAGCTCATAAGTAAAGGATGTCCTCAGTCTTGCCTTCCCACTATGCATATTGCTAGGTCAAGCCCTACAGGTAGCTGCTGCTGACTTGCCTCCTTCCTCTTCATATTGCTCACTGATTCTCAGCTTGCCCTTCCCCCGCTAGTTCCAGATGCTATAACTCATTTCACTTACATTTCCCTTGTTTTTACTTTACTGGCACTAACATTCTAAATCTATTGAAGGCAATGTGCTTAATAAGGGTACAACTTTCTGTAGGGTTGGGCTGTAAGTCTCTCAGTCTCAATCCCTATCTCATCTTTATTCAACTGCTACATTTTCTGTAACAAAAAAAGGTTCTATTTTGAATTTTTCCATTGTGTCCTTTGCAGGAACTTGCACCTTGCCTTTCTATTGCACCAGATAGCAATATACCAAAGAGTCATTTAGTTCTCTGTGAAACAGCTTAATCCTAATAAAAGTCAATGACTCCTTAAAGAACTGTTGACATGTCTACGAAAGGCATGAAATATTGTGTCTTATTAACAGCTAGTTTCAAGTTTAGTAGCACCTGACACAGGTAGCTTTGACTCTGGAAAGCTCATACCCTGAAAATCTTGTTGGTCTTTAAGGTGCTACGGGACATTAATCTAGCTGTTCTACTGAAAATCAGCACAGCTACTCTCTGAAACTATGCCTTATTTTTTTTTTTTAAATCTGCTGTTTATTTGTGGTTTGGAAACTTCAAGCTGTGTAAAAGTAGCATGGCTTGTCTTGTGAAAGCACATTGCATCCACCAATTACCAATGGTTCTCTATTATTGTCCAGGCTAGAGCCAAAGTAATAGTTCTTCTGACATATAAAGCTCTAGGTCAGGTTTGGAGCAGTGCTGACACCAGGGTATTTGGTGCCCTAGGCAGCAAGGGAGGGCTGGCTCTGAGTGCCTCCAAGTGTATGTGCTGCCCCGCTCAACTTTCCTGGGTCTGTGCACAGACAAAGGAAGGCTGAGCAGGGGCAGTGGGTCAGCATGTGCACTTGGAGGCACTTGGAGCCAGCTCTCCTTTGCTATAGTGCACCTGCTGCTGTGCTGACCTGCCGGCCCCACTCAGCCCCTTCCCCACTGCCTTCCTGAGTGGGGGCAAGGGTGATTGCAGTGGTGGTGGAGTGTGTGGCAAGGGAGGGCCAGCTCCAAGTGCCTGCACTGCCCTGCCCCTGCTCAGCCTTCCTTTGGTGGCTGGGGGGGGCAGTGCATGCGCTCAGAGCCACCTCCACTTGCCATGGTACACCCACCACCACACTGACTCACCACCCCTGCCCAGCCCCTTCCCTGCTGTTCACAGGCTGTGAGGCTGAATGGCAAGATAGAGGAGGGCAGTGGACAGATTGGAAGTGGAAAGGGCAAGCATGGCAGCAGTGGGAATGGGGTGCCAGGGGTGGCAGAGCACCCACAGCCTGCCCCTGTGACCAGGTTGCACTCTAGGTGGCTACCTACCTGGCCTATTGGGTCATGCCAGCTCTGGTTAGGAGACATTAACTGTGTCCACCTTTTATTCTTTACAATAGGGTTCCCCAATGTGGTGCCAGGGGTGTCGTGGTGCCACTACTTCCCCTGGCACCCACCAAGGCTTTCATAAAGTGTGTGGGACCCATTGTAAGGCAGAGCTTGTTACTGGCTGCCCTCATTCAAATAAAAGGGTTTTCCATGGTTGCAATAGCAGCTGCAGCCAGTGGAGGATCTGAAAGACTGATCCCTAGCCACCATGTGCTTTCCATTGCTGCTTCATGCCTGACCAACTGTTGCCACGAGCTGCTTTTTCAAAGCAGAGTGGGAGCTTTGTTCTACCATCATTGCCCAGAAAACTGGGCTGTTGCATGAGGGGAGCTAAGTGCTCAGGAGTACAAGCTCACTCCCTCCTTTTCCAGGCTTGCTGTCCTTCCAATGGCTGACAGGGTTGCCAGGTCTATGTTGGAAAATACGTGGAGACTTTTGGGGGTAGGTCTGGAGAGAGCGGGGTGAGGTGAGGTGGCTCAGTATAGTACAATACTATAGAGTCCACCCACCAGCATGGTACAATACCACAGAGTCCACCCTTCAAGGCAGTAATTTTCTCCAGGGGAGCTGATCTCTTCTAGCTGGAAAGCAGTTGTAAAACAGGTGATCTCTATACCATGCTTCCAACCAAAGTATGTATGACAGTAATATTGACAGACCAATGTCCAGGCTCTGAATAGGGCAGCTTCATGTGTTCAGTGTGCTTGCTGTGCTAGATGGGTGATATTGTTCTTGGCCCTGCTTCCTGCAGTAGTCTTTTTGAGGTGACACCCAGCGCCCCCCTCTCAAAATTCCAAAGCGGTCTGTCAACTCAAAAAAGGTTGGGGCACTCTGCTTTACAGTCTTATCTAAAACGCATGATTTTGTTAGTTAGCATTCTTTGGCTCATGACCAATTGCTAAAGGAAGAAACTATCTAGGGCCAGCCCCTCCCTCCCCCCAAGCATCATTGCCCCCAAGATGGAAGGACAAGCTCTCTGTACTCAATGTTTCCATCAGTGTAGTATTACTGAAGAATTGTTTCCTTCTCACAGCTTCAGCTGCCTCTCCTTCCTCTCCGCACACAATACATATTCATAGCACATTGTGTGCAGTGCTACACCTCAGTGCAAATTCAGCTTGTCTGCCATAAAAGGTGGACGTTATAACCAGAAATATTTATAACAAATGATTATTTGCCTTTTCCCCCTACTTGCATTTTTATTCAGAAAAAAATCAAAAAGAGACTAGTAGGACTTCAAAGGCTAATAAGTCTTTGTTCTAGAATAAGCCTTTGTGGACTGCCTTTTCACGTAATCAGCAGCCTCTGGCCAGGTGGGCTCTAGACCACAAACAGTGATGCTTGAATAAAAAACTGTCAGGATGCCACAAGGCTCCTGTTTATTCTGGTTGCAGCAGACTAACCTGTGGGAACTTTGTTCAGCACTACATATGCCTGGTATAAGCACCTGCACCTCAATAAAACAGCTTTTTACAAAGCAGTGGAATAGTTAAAAATTTGGAACAACCTAACAATCAGCCTAAGAAGCCAGCTGAAGTAAGAATATTGAAATACAGTCTAAAATGGGTCATTTTCTCAGTCTAAATATAAGTTGTACCACACTTTCAAGCCATAGAAAAATTAAATGACTATAGTCAATGGCAGTGCATGAAGTGCTACCTACAGTGTGACTGACTATCCCTTTTAGGGCAGTTTTCTCCCCTCCCCCTCCATGAATTTAACAATGCAAATGTAACAATAGATTTTGTCCAATGGTTGCCAATTTCACTACTGACATTCTTGACAGTATAGCCTGATTAGAAAATAATTGTACTTCTTTCTAGCTACTGTTACCTCACCTGCACTTTTCATTTCCTATAAGGTACAGTGGCAAAACTGCATCTTTCAACTCTCCCTCTTTTATCTGATGTAGTGGATGACAGGTAATCTAGCTGAAAGTTCCTACAATTGCGCCACCAGAAAAACACTGGCTGATGAAATCTGAGCAGTTATCACCCTAACCATCACCTGTCAAGCCTCCTGCTTCAATTTAAGGGTGCATCAATTTTCTGAAGAGGAAATCAAGGGCAAAGAATAAAAGCGCTACAGATAAACACTGACAAAGGCCCTTTCTACTTTTTTTTTTATTTATGATGGGATGTACTATCATAGGTTGCTCTGTGAGGTTTTATCAACTGTCCTGATACATCCCAGATAGCTTGGAATTCTTTGGCCATTGATGAAGTGCTATACTTGCACTTACTGAAAGGGCAGAAGATTTCTAAGTGAAAATTACTTTCACTAAATACCACAAAGATATTGAAGTCAGAAAGAGCAAGGAGATGGGACAAATGACAGCTGCATATAACAATGAACCTCTCTGTTCTCTGGGATGGCAGACAAGACTGATTAGAGTAAGAACATGAAATAATGTTTTCTTAAAGCCAGAGAGCATATTGTGTGAAGTGTCAGACACAAAGAGTTCATATGTTGTTTGTAGTGAAATGTGACTGCAGTGGCTGTCAAGTGTGTTTGCAGTGTGGTCTGCTACTACTCCTAAGCAAACATATATGCGAAAATATCCAATTGCATGCCTAGAAAAAGCATTCCAAGGGAGTAAGTGGGGAGGGCCAATAATATAATGGCATATTTCAGACACTACGGTAAAAAAAAAAAAATACCCTGCAAATCCCTCTTGCAGTAGACCTCTCTATGCCAAACCTAAAATAATTCTCAGCACAATTTTATAATTTATTGTTTTTGCATTATCTTAAATTTTTGGCAAGATGCTTGAGTGTTTAGTGGCATGCCATGGAGAACAAGTGTGGTATAGTGGTTAGAGTGTCAGACTAAGAAGAAGAAGAATTGCAGATTTAAACCCCGCCCTTCTCTCTGAATTAGACTCAGAGCGGCTTACAATCTCCTATATCTTCTCCCCCCACAACAGACACCCTGTGAGGTGAGTGGGGCTGAGAGGGCTCTCACAGCAGCTGCCATTTCAAGGACAACCTCTGCCAGAGCTATGGCTGACCCAAGGCCATGCTAGCAGCTGCAAGTGGAGGAGTGGGGAATCAAACCCGGTTCTTCCAGATAAGAGTCCGCACACTTAACCACTACACCAAACTAGGTGTAGGTATTGGAGACCCAAGTTCGAATCCACACTCTGCCATGGAAGCTTGCTAGGTGACCTCGGGTCAGTCACACAATCTCAGCCTAGCCTATCTCACAGCGTTGTTGGAAGATTAAATGGAGGAAAATTATTTCAGTCACTTTGGGTCCCCGGTGGAGAGAAACAAAATAAATAACTCTTGGCAGCAGCTTCTCCTGCCATTATAATGGCATAATAACAGAAGCTAGACTTTTTGCCATGCTTCTTTCTGCCATGCTGCTATTAAGATCATTAAAAGCAGCCACCACCATCCAATATGGTGAAAAAGAAAAGGATAATGATGGCCATAGCTTCATGTTCAGAAAATTAATGTGGTCCAGATTTTCTGGGATAGAACCAACTTAGGCTTCAGGGGATGTCTTGCTACTCAAAGGAAACTAATATCCTACAGAAACTCCTGTTCGCTTTCTTAAGCAATGAATGTAAAGAACATCCCACATGTAGAAAGCCACTATATCTGGGGAAAGATTGGGGGAAAATCTACTCTCCTGAAATGGCACATTGTACCATTTTTTATCCCAGTTGAGCTAGAAGAAAGGTGAGATAAAATCAGTACACAAGAACTGTTTTTGCTGCACCACAGCTGATGATTTAAATTTTAAATGACTGGATCTGAATTAACCAAATCCAAAAACAATACAGGATGGCACAGTCCTGAGTATTTGCTTGGTATCTATCATGCTATGTGTCTAAATAAAGAAGAACTCTATGCTGTGTGCAATTCTGGATAAAAAAACAAATTCTATGCCATGCAATTATGCGACAGTCACCATCATAAGTCTGTGTTGAATACTTTGACTGGCTCTCCAGGGTTTCAAGCAGATGTCTTATGCATCATCTACAACAAGAGATGCCTGTCTTGCCTCTACCAGGGCCAGGTCTTTCTCAGTTTTGGCCCCAACCTGGTGGAATCAGCTCCCTATAGAGATCTGGGCCCTACCTGGCTTGTTAGCCTTTCGTAGAGCCTGTAAAATGGAGCTGTTCCACCAGGTCTTCGGGTGAGACGGCGGGTATCTGCCCATTAGATCGGTTGGCCTCCCCTACTGTATATCTTACTGCACTGATCTGCTACACTATCCTGCTGCACCATCTCATTATATTGTTCTGCCAGGCTATTTTGTTCTATTGAATAACTAATTTTATGTAATATGTTCTATTTACGTAATTTTGTTCTATTAAATAACTGTAATGTGATTTTATTGTGATTTTATTGTTTGTGTTGTGCTCCACCCTGAGCCCCTACGGAGGAATGAGTGGAATATAAGTAAACTAATCATCATCATTTGGTCAACAGCAGAAATGACCAGGCTTAAAATCTTCCCCTTCTTTCTCCCCCTCCTGCATTCCAATTATTTCCTTCTTGACTTCTGGGGGAAACCATCATTCATCTTAACATGAAAGTACTGAAAATGATGGATGGTGCAAACCATGTGTGGTATGATTGGCAAAGGGAGAATGAGCTGCATTAAAGGATTGGGAACTTCACATTCAAATGGTTCTTTTTTTAAAAAAAAATAAAGGAATTGGAGGAGGATATTGGATTTATACACCACCCTCCACTCGGAGCAGCCTCTCCCATGACAGATACCCTGTGAGGTTGGTAGGTCTGAGAAAGCTCTCAGAACACTGCTCTTGAGAGAAGAGACTGCACAAACTGTGGCTGACCCAAGCAACTGCATGTGGAGGAGTGGGGAATCAAACCCAGGTCTCCAGATTAGAATCCACGCACTTAACCACTACACCAAACTGGCTCTCGTATGATTGGACTCAATGCTCTGAACACATAATTGAGCACATAACACTTACTTATACTAAATGAGACCATTGGCCCTTGAAAGTCTGTGTTGAATACTTAGACTGGCTCTCCAGGGTTTCAGGCAGATGTCTTATGCATCATCTACAACCTGATCCTTTGAACTGGAGATGTCAGGGACTGATATGAACCTTCATCATGCATAGAAGATGCTCTACCACGGAGACACAACTTCTCTCAAATACTACTACTACCATTGGGCAGATTAAAGTAAAGCAATCATATGATACATTGGTGGGGGGTTTTTCACACAGACATTTGTTTATATTTTCAGGGTTTAGCACCAAAAGGAAGCCACTCTCCAAATAATTCCCATACTGACATACCTCATGCTTTTTCAGCTGTTGTATCCTCTCTTTAAATATTAAAGGGTGCACCGTATGATATCCTTTAGCTTTTAAAAAGTATTCCTGCATAAACTGTATCTTAAATTTAAATCATTATACATATTTCAAGAGTTTCTCTCCTGTGTCACATATGCAAGACATTTATCATTTGCATCCATTATAGATTGTGCAATTAATTTCCTTTTTTTTGATTCTGAATAACTATTATTGGGGTCTTTGATTGACTTCCAGAGCAGCAATTCAAGTAAGAGATTCTGATGGTGCTTTGTGAATTGCCTGAGCTGAGCTCACACAGCTTATAATATCAGCAGTTTTTATATATAATGCACATCTTGGTTAGTGGTACTTTTATTTGCATAATCACTGAACCAAATATAGTCACACTGCAGGCAAGAGAATCTGGCTGACCTGACCCCATTAAGTCACTTTTGAAGGGAAAAACTATTACAGTTGGTCTAATATGTATTTTTTTTTTAAAAAAAAAAACAGAAACAAAACAAAACAAAACATTGCCCACCAGCAGTTTTCTGCAAAGAGACATACTTGGGTCTTCAGGAAGTGTGAAGGTATATTTTGTTTTATTCACAAATTTTTAGCTAGCTAAAGGATATGTTTATTATGATTATTTAGTTTGGTTTATTTATGTAGCAGCTATCTGTTGGTTCAGAAGCAATGCCAAAGCATGAGAGGGCACTACATGAAGTCCTGTGCCTGCATGTTCCCTTCCCTTCATGGGGCTCTGAATCAAGGAGTTACTTCCAATTTAGTACGCACACCGTGACTTGCGGTTACAACAGTGCTTCCCCTCTAAACCAAGAAGGCAGCGTGAGTGTGGGAGGCGTATACAGAATTAGATATTATGCTGCCAACAGTCTTTCACTTCCAGATCCACACATGAAAGTCAGCCCTTGCAAACTAGTTACATATCCTGGTTGCCATTCCCCATTTACACATGGAAGCACAAACCAAGCTGGACAGAATGCAACAATAAGGAATGGTGTTGGTGTGTGCTAATTCAGAACTAACAGTCAAGTGCTAAGCAAAGTTACACTTTTCTGAGACCACTGAGGTCAACAGACTTAGAACATTGTAACTCTGTTTAGTTTCACCAGTTTGGTGCAGTGAGTAAGTGCATAGACTCTTATCAGGGAGAACTAGGTTTGATTCCCCACTCCTCTGCATGCAACTGCTGGAGCGACCTTGGGTCAGTCATAACTTTCTTAGACCTCTTCTGCTCAAGAGCAGTTTCTGTCAGAGCTCTCAGCCCCACCTACCTTGCAGGGTATCTATTGTGGGGAGGGAAAGGAAAAGGAGATTATAAGTCACTCTTAGACTCCATTGGGTACTGAAGGACAGGGTATAAATCCAATCTCCTCCCCCTCCTCCTGCACTGTAGTGCATACATAACTTGCAAGGGTCAGGGGGAGGTGGATGAGGTATTGCATAAGCCCACGACTCATTCATAGACCATAATGTTGCATCAATCCTGTGACTGAGCATTTTACAAAACAAGCTCAATATGAGTTCAACCTGCTGTTTTATAATTAGAGGTGGGGGAAAACAGAAGCAGCAATGGTGAAAAGGTGCAGAATTCCAAATAGCGCATGAGAGCGAGAAACTGAGTTGGTCTTTCCCAAAAGCAGCAGCAGTCTGGTGATAAAAATGTAAGAGAGCGGGAAAAGGAGTAGCAGAAGGAGATGATTTGGTTTAAAGATGAAGGGGAAAGTTTTAAAGGGTCAGTCAGCAATGCAAACAACCCCCCCCCCAACAACTTGTTCATGGCTTGTTTTTATGCTGTTTTATTATTTTATTCTACTATTATACTTGTAAGCCACCTCAAGCAGATCTCTGGAGAGGCTGTACATCAATTTTCTAAACAAGCAAACAAACACATAACAACCTCTGACAAAACTGAAAGGATTAAGAAAGATAAAACACACACTATGTTACACAGCACTTGATATGAGAAAGGATGAAGGGATGAACAGTATTTTAACAGTGTCAGCAGAGAGCAAGGAGAATAAACTTTAGTAATATTGAAGAGACTGAAGTAACATAATTGAAAGAGAGACTGAATATGAAAAGGGAAGGAGAAAAAGAATCAAATACCTCAATTGTGAACATGAACAAGAAAAGGAGGGAGAGAGAAACAAAATGAAAGGAACTCAGTCCATAAAGGTAGAGCATAGAGTCACCTGTTCTCATATTACCACCAGACCAAGCTGAATGTATAATGATCAGATTATGTATATAAATCAGAAGGATGTAGAATTATCACTCACACATACTGACTATAAAACAGGAGTCCAGTGACACCCTTTAAACAGTTTTTTTTTTTTAAGGTAAAGGTAGTCCCCTGTGCAAACACCAGTCATTTCCGACTCCGGGGTGATGTTGTATCATGACGTTTTCATGGCAGACTTTTTGCAGGGTGGTTTGCCATTGCCTTCTGCAGTCATCTACACTTTATCCCCAGCAAGCTGGGACACCCTTAAAGATTAACAAAATTTATTCTGACAGAAGCTCACTATGTTTGTATGTATACTCTCATGTCTGCAAAAAGCCAGCTGACAGACAGGATGAGACATTAGAGCTTGGAAGAAAGGGTAGAGTGATAGGACTAAAATCCCAATAGACACTCTTGTCAATATTGTCACCTTATGCCCTTGTGCTCACAATTGCTCAGGTCCTCTGTTAGAATCCAGAGACCATGTGGTGCTAGGTCTACTTATATTTCTTTTCTAACAATTTTAACATCAAATGAACTGCCTGGCTCACCTACCAACTTACAAGAAGTCCTTGTCACACAGTAACCTATTGCAATTATATTATGGTTGGCCTTTGACAGAAATAAGCAGGGTTGAAAGTAGCTCCCACCCATACAGGATCACAGAATTGGGTGTGTCAGAATCTGGATGAACCTGGGACCATCTTATAGGGCTGTCAGCCTCCAATTGAGGCCTGGAGATCTCCCATTTTTACAACTGATTTCCAGCTGGCAGAGATCAACTCCCCTGGAAAAAAATGGCTGCTTTGAACTTAGGCTTGCCAATGCCCAGGTCCCAGTGGGGGTTCTTCTGCTTTCCCAGGCTCCTTCCCGCCCCCAGTCAGCTGGCCGGCAGGGGGAAGACCATGTGCCTTTTCACCTCCGAAGGCTTCAGTCTCCCATTGAAAGGCTTCCTCTTGGGATGGTGTATCTGTGTTACTATGAAGAAGTTGGCAGCAACTTGTGAGTAGAGAGGCCAATCCCTCGCTTCAGAGTCACCAGAAACGGAGTGGGGGGGGGAAACATCTGCTGAGCACTTAATTATTCCCTATGTGGAGATCAATTCTCATAGGGTATAATGGGGAATTGATCTAGAAGTTTTGGGGGCTCTGGGGGAGCTGTTTTTTGTGGTAGAGGCACCAAATTTTCATTATAGTATCTAGTGCTTCTCCTCAAAGTACCCCCCAAGTTTCAAAACGATTGGACCAGGGGGCCCAATTCTATGAGCCCCAAAATAAGGTGCCCCTATTCTTCATTATTTCCTATGGAAGGAAGACATTTAAAAAGGTGTGCTGTCCTTTTAAATGTGATGGCCAGAACTCCCTTGGAGTTCAATTATGCTTGTCACACCCTTGTTCCTGGCTCTGCCCCCAAGGTCTTCTGGCTCCACCCCCAAAGTCTCCAGGCTCCATCCCCAAAGTCCCCAGATATTTCTTGAATTGGACTTGGCAACCCTATTTGAACTCTGTGGCATTATACCATGCTGAGGCCCTGCCCCACCACAAACCCCAGCCTCTCCTGGATCCACCCTCAAAGTCTCCAGGTATTTTCCAACAGAGATCTGGCAACCCTAGGCCATCATGAGACAGTCTCTGTGGTAGCTGTATAAAACTATCCCACAGAGACAATGCATTGTTTTCAACTGCTGGCCTAATGTGTCTTCTGCCAGTTAAAACCAGATTAGAATATACAATGAAAGTTCAGCTTTCCAGCCAGTTATTTGGTATTGTATCTTGACTTTGCCTTTTTATTGCAGAGGATTATATAAATTTAATCAAGCAGCCTGTAGTAAAAAAGATTTATTTCCCTTATCCTCTTCTTCCACCTTCTCTCTGGCTTCCTTTACCATGAGTTCCATAACAGTTACCACATTTTAAGAGCCCAGTTTAGATCTATTTCTCTTGACAGACAGTGTAATTTTTGTTGTTCTCTGATTTTTTTAGATATTTATGCCTCACATTCCTTCCCTATGGGAAACCAAAGCAGGTTATGATTTCATTCTTCTGTCCTCCATTTTACCTTTTTTGTTTGTTTGTTTGTTTGTTTATTGTAATTCTATCCCACCCTCCCCTGAAGGGCTCAGGGCGGCTAATATCAGGTCAGACATTACCCTCACATAGGGTTGCCAAGTCCAGTTCAAGAAATATCTGGGGACTTTGGGGGTGGAGCCAGGAGACATTGGGGTGGAGCCAGGAGCAAGGATGTGACAAGCATAATTGAACAAGGGAGTTCTGGCCATCACATTTAAAGGGACAGCACACCTTTTTAAATGCCTTCCTTCCATAGGAAATAATGAAGGATAGGTGCACCTTCTTTTGGGGCTCATAGAATTGGACCCCCTGGTCCAATCGTTTTGAAACTTGGAGAGAATTTTGGTGAGAGGCACTGGATGCTATACTGAAAAATTGGTGCCTCTATCTCAAAAAAACAGCCCCCCAGAGCCCCTGATACCTCCAGATCAATTCCCCATTATACCCTATGAGACTCGATCTCCACATAGAGAATAGCAGACATTAATAATAATAATAATAATAATAATAATAATAATAATAATAATAATAATAATAATAATAATAATAATAATTTATACCCCGCCCTCCCCGCCGAGGCAGGCTCAGGGCGGCTTACAAAGTATGGCAAAAGCCTTCCCTCTCCCCACCCCCTGTTTCAGGTGACTCTGAAGCGAGGAATTGGCATCTCTACTCACAAGTTGCTGCCAACTTCTTCAAAGTAACACAGACACACAATTCCAAGAGGAAGCCTTTCCAAGCGGAGACTGAAGCCTCCGGAGGTGGAAAGTCACATGGTGGCTTTGGGGGCAGGGCTCTCCCCCCCTGCTGGCCAGTTGACTTGGGGTGGGAAGGAGTCTGGGAAAGCGGAAGAACCCACGCTGGGACCTAGGGATTGGCAAGCCTACCCTCACAACAACCTGGTGGGGTCCGTTAGGAAGAGAGAAAGAGAGAGAGAGACTGGGCCAAAGTCTCCCAGTGGGTTCTATGGTACAGCAGGGATTGAAACCTGGGTCTACCAAAATCTGATTCTGGTGCTCTAACCACTATACCACACTGGTTCTCAAGAAGGAGCAGCAACATGAATATACTTTCTACATCTTTTTATTTTCCCTGAGCATTACACCTTCAGGAAAGGAGCTATTCCCCCCCAAAAAAACCTCTTGAGTCAGACCTAGGAAAGGGAGAGGAATCACTTCAAAAAGGTTTGGCAAATGTTCTTGCAGTACGTTGTTTTAATAGTTGTAACAGCAAGCCGGAGATTCTCCTGCAACACACAATGTACAACTGAAAGGAGCACAGACTGCCTGCTGCCTGTGTTATAGAATTCAAAATGGATTCCAGGAAGCGAGCACAGAGCCAGACAGCTGGTGCCACTGCTTCTACTTCCTATACTATTATTACTGCTCAACAGTCTTGAAGTCTGAATGACAGTGGTCTGAGCCCTTTCAAACAACAGAAAGAAGGTCAATTTTTGTAATGAGGAAATGGAAGTGGTGGTACAGAGGATCACTGACCCTTACAGTTTCATGTATGATAAAGGAGCAGTGAAGTGCTCAAGCAAATTATGGTGTAGAAACACAGTGACAACACCACCATGAAACACAACAGGGGGAACAACTAACAACTCCACTTGCATAAAGCCAGGGCATGGAAATCAAGGCTCCATTTAGCTTCAATGTTTTAAACACTGCAAAACCAAACACGGTATAACTTCCCACAGGGGCAAAAAGCAGATCTAAGTAAGAGCAGTTAACTCAGAAGATACATAGTTCCCCCATTCTTTATTCCTATTGAAAGCCATAGGAGTTAAAACTTGCATGCTGGTTGAATTAAGAAAATGAAAAGCAGTGTTCGCTGAAAATAAAACAAAAAAATCCACACTTTTCATATTTGAGAACCATGAATTGCTACATGAACCAAGATGTAAACAACTTGGAATTGAACCAGTTTACTTAACGGATACAATAAATTTGGATTCAACATGTATAATTCCATGAAAAAACTCCTACATGTAGGGTTGCCAAGTCCAATTCAAGAAATATCTGGGGACTTTGGGGGTGGAGCAAGGAGACATTGGGGTGGAACCAGGAACAAGGGTGTGATAAGCATAATTGAATTCCAAGGGAGTTCTGGCCATAGGGTTGCCAAGTCCAATTCAAGAAATATCTGGGGACTTTGGGGCTGGAGCCAGGAGACTTTGGGGGTGGGGTCAGGAGACATTGGGGTGGAGCCAAGATCAAGGCTGTGACAAGCATAATTGAACTCCAAAGGGAGTTCTGACCATCACATTTAAAGGGACAGAACACCTTTTCAATTCCTTCCTTCCATAGGAAATAATGAAGGATAGGGGCACCTTCTTTTGGGGCTCATAGAATTGGACCCTCTGGTCCAATCTTTTTGAAACTTGGGGGGGTATTTTGGGGAGAAGCACTCTACCTTCCAAAATTTGGTGCCTCTACCCCAAAAAACAGCCCCCCCCAGAGCCCCAGATACCCACGGATCAATTCTCCATGATTTTCTATGGGAATAAATCTCCATAGGGAATAATAGAGTTCCCAGAAGATATTTCCCTCCCCTCCCCCTGCTTTCTGATGACCCTGAAGCGGGGGGGAGGGCCTCCAAACCGGGGGATCCCCTGCCCCCACCCGGGGATTGGCAACCCTATATGGCCATCACATTTAAAGGGATTGCAAACCTTTTTAAATGCTTTCCTTCCATAGGAAATAATGAAGGATAGGGGCCCCTTCTTTTGGGGCTCATAGAATTGGACCCTCTGGTCCAATCTTTTTGAAACTTGGGGGTTATTTTGGCGAGAGGCACTGGATACTATGCTATAAATTTGGTGCCTCTACCTCAAAGAACAGCCCCTCCAGAGCCCCAGATACCTGCAGACCAATTCTCTATTATTTCCTATGGGAATAAGTCTCCATAGGGAATAATAGAGTTCCCAGTAGCCATTTCCCTCCCCTCCACCTGCTTTCTTATGATCCTGAAGTGGGTGGAGGGCCTCCAAACCGGGGGATCCCCTGCCCCCACCTGGGGATTGGCAACCCCACATAAATTGGTTCCTATACAAAGACTCTGAAAACAATGCAAAACAAGCGCAGAGACACACACCCTCTTAGTGGCTCTATGAAGAATTCTGTGCTTGCTTGCTTTCTCTCTCTCTCACACACACACTCACACACAACTGGCTGTGCTGCCTCCACAACGAGGTCTGAAAAGTACAGGGGCTATGTTGCTCTATTTTACACACACACTTACTTGCTCTGAAACAAAAGGAAAACAAACAGAGGTGCTGCGCTCTGACGAGATTTGCTGCTGACCCTTCCCCATTAAGTACTTCCTGCTTAATTTTAAAGGCACACACACACACACATTTTAAAACTGGACCTGCAGGTTTCTAAACCTGCCGGAGATCTATAGGCACATGGTGGCTGTGGGGGAGGGGCTTCCCCCGCCTACCAGCTGGCTGGGGGTGGGAGGAAGCTTGTAAAACTGGGGGATCCCCTGCTGGGACCTAAGGATTGGGAAGCCTATAACATGTAGTGGTCACCTAATCTCAGGTAGTACATATCTTTTTGACCTGGACCAAACACAATGTGCCCAGTGCCTGCTTGTATCTATTTATCCATCTCAGGTCAGACATTACTTTCTATGCATCCTGGCAGGTAGGGGATATACAAAACCAAAACAGAGGCCTGCATCTCACAGGGATATTAGTTCATTTATCAACATCAGAACCAGCCTTCAAGGTCAAGCTATTAGGACCATTAAAGTAAATGAGATTCAATGTGAATCTATCTAGGACATATTTGCGTAATCCTATTGGTGTGCCAATTTTTTTTACTAATTCTCTTGATAGTTTGTCTTCTCCTATTTCTTTTCCTCCTTAGGAAAGCTTAGTTAAACTTAAGCCTAGATGATGCACAAAAAATGAGAGCTGAGTTATTCAGCGGGTAAAGAGTTAGAAAATCAGAAGGGCTGTTCAGATGCACAGTATAATCAGTTGTCACTGCTGGTTCATACCAGATTTAAAGTGGCTGATCAGTCAGCAACATCTGCTTCCCAGTATTAACTCGTGGTAACCCCCCCCCCAATCCTTCTCGGAACCGGATTATTTTGTTACCAGCTCCTTTGTGGTGTTTTTTGAGTTCTCCGGTTTCACCTCATAGTTTCCCCATCTGGATAGTTTTTCGAGAACTTCCGGATGTCTGAAGGCTGTCCCAGAGCAAAAGGAGCCTCAGGCAACTGGTTTACGGTCACAATTTTTTAAAACTACTTAGCGATATGCGCATAAGTGCAAAACCGCATCTAACTCGCTTCAGAGTATGCGCATAAACGCATATCAATGTTTCCACATAAAAAAGTAAATAATATATAACATAAAAATACATAATTTGTCCTCCAGTTGTTGCATTGTGTGGGAAGTAACCAGTTTGGAAGTCACCTGAGGAATACAATTTTTTGGTTTAATCCTGGTTGAGTATGCGTATAAGTGCATATCTGATATAATCGCATGACAGAACTTTTATTGTCACAGACACAATAGCTGACTGAGCGCTGTGGGGCAAATAAATAGCTTTTAATAAAACTCAATGTGCTTCAAAATTAACAGTGTAACTGTGTTGCACTAATTACTGGTGGCAGTGATTACTGGAAAGTGGAAATACGGTAGTTCCTCGGTGGCAGAGCCATAGCTTTGCTGGGACTCATTTCTCCTGTCACTTCACCTGAGTTACTTCTCAGAGAGAGCCTCATTTTTCCTCAGCTGATCGGAATCTGAGGAAAAAGCTAAGGAACTGAATTAGGGTATTTTCGGTATTTAATAATATACAGTACATCTTGCCATTTAATAGTATACAGAGTCCTTTACTGGAAATAAAGGCCTCTTCATTCAGGGAAGACTTCAAGGAGTAGTGGTTAGTTCCCCCCAATTTCCTGCTACCTTTACTTCCCCTCAGCTTACAGTCATACTATACTAATACCATAGAACATAATTTAAAATTTAAAATTTAAGAAAGTCTGTAGGTAGTTCCTCTAACTTCCCCACAGAAGTAACTCAACTGTTCCTTAGAAACTTCTCAGCTGGTTGTCATAAATATAGAGATGACAGGTGTCAGAGGAGTTTCGTAGTACAGGGAGGAGACTCTGGAGCTCCTAGCTTCATGGGGGGATGCCAATATTCAGAGACAATTAATGGAGTCCCATAGGAATATCGAAGTTTATGGAGAAATAGCCAGAGATCTGGCTAGAAAAGGATTCCAGAGGACTGCAGAGGAATGTCGAACAAAGACAAAGGCTCTGAGGATGAGTTATCGAAAAGCTGTAGCCCGAAATTCAAAATCTGGGAACAGTAAAGCCAGCTGCCCTTATTATGAGAAGTGTCATCGAATCCTCCATGGGCAAGCCAGCATGGCAGGGAGGAGATTATCACACAGCTCCAGGGATGCCACCCTGACCCCTGAGGAATCCACCTGTGATGATGTAAGGTCTACTGCAAGCAGTGCACTTGGTAAGTGTAGTATAGTCACAAAGGTAAGTATACCATCTTTACAGTAGTTGGATTAGATGTCCTACCACATTGTGGTCTAACAGTGGAAAGTGCATAAGTGTTTTCAGTCACAGCTTTTCATGGCAGCACTATATTATTGGATATCCATAGAATAGCTTATCACTATGGTGCAATGATTTGGTCAGCCATATGGGCTGGGTGATGAATGAACATCTTGCCATATTTTCACTGATTTGACTGCATGAACAGAGAAATGCGCAGTTTGTAGTGGTTCTGGAAGGGGCAATCATTGGTGGGGCAACTTTGTCCAAACCCTTGAGAGGGGAAATAATGGTGGCTAATGGAGTGCCTCAGAGTAGCCTGGCTTTGGTCAGGTCTCATTTAAAGCAATAATTTGCAGTCTACATTTAGCTTATCACTATTCACATCAGTATACTAAAATGGCTATATAAATCATGTTCCTTACAGAGGGAGATGTTGACAATACCATCTCAGAGATGATAGCTGAAGAAGATGCGGAGGCAGAAGACCCATTGGTGGACCCTGCAGCAGAAGCTGGTGTGTATTGTGATACCAGTTCTTATATTGTAACTCCTATATGGGAATCAGGAAATGTGCTGTGCTCTTGGCTTTGATTTTGGCTCACAAGCACAGCATTATTGAGCACATCAAAGCAGCAATACAATATTTTCCATATGGTCCACAGGCACGTCTGATTCCAGCCAGGGAGATGTTTCAAGACCACAAAATGGGAACAACATTGGTAGGTATGAAATGCTGGTATTGATGTACACCTTTTTTGAAGTGTTGTCTTCTAAATCAGGGGTGGGAAACCTTTTTTCTGTCAAGGGCCCTATGGATATTGATAACATCCTTTGCAGGCCATCAAAAATTATCAACTTAAAAAACAGTGCTCCACCAAGGGAGAATGATTCAGGCCTATAAAATTAATGCAAATGTTTTTCTATTTGAAGTCATGTGAGGAGAGCCTAATCTTGCGCACACATACACACACACACACACGGCCTGCCACCCTAGGCAAATGCATAGGTCCAAGGTTTATTTTACCTAGAAAAAGGCCAGCATGAACTCAGTAGCATATTAGACCACATGCCCTAATATTATCATATTAGGTCACACATTCATTAGTATATTAGGCCACACCATCTGGGATAATCAAGTGCAAATTGAACTGTGACAGTAACTTTTCCAGGCCCTGCAGCAATTCTGGCTGGCCAGCCAGGCCCCAGGGAGGCTGCCACACAGTACATCTGGGCCCTGTGATCCCTGCCTGGCCCTGGGGAGGCTGCTGCACAGTGCAGCTGGGCCCCATGATCCTCGATGGCCAGCCAGGCCCTAGAGAGGCTGCCACATGGCTCGGTTCGGCCCAGCAATCCCCGAGGGCACCAAGTGACCCCGAGGGCCGCATATGGGATGGAGGTTCCCCACCCCTGTTCTAAATGGTCTCCCTGGTTTGTCCCAACAGAATTCTCTCCTGGAGTCAGGCTGTTGGATCTCTCCCCAAACTCCTGTCTGGTGTACACGAGGGCAAGGGCTAAAAGAGTGTCCTCCATCCAGAGGGTTGACCAGGAGATGATGGTGCACTCCACACAGGAGCGTGAGGCAATAATGGAGGTCACCTTAAGGGAGCACAAGGATCTCCTGCGAATTATGAACACATCTATTGACCAGGAATGTAGGTCTCGAGAATTATTTGGAGGCATACTGCAAGGTGCACTGGATGCCATAAATAGACTCACTGATGTTATGGCATCCCAGGGCACCCCGCAGATGCCAAGCAGTTCAGACCATCAGCCTTCAACCTCCTCCCATGGAGTTTCACAACCCAGTCATGGGAAGCGAGCAAGAATCCAAAAAAAAAAAACCCCTTAATCACCAGCACATTGAGTAGCCATGGCCTACATCCCTTTTTGTAAAGGAATTAATTGTAGTAGTCTTCTAATAGAAATTGGAGTTGGTTTTGCCTATAGATTTTAAGCAGCAAGTATTAATGTTTACATACGATGTTTATAGTGGGGGGTGGGGGAAATGGTGCATGTATATACTAGATAGATAGATAGATAGATAGATAGATAGATAGATAGATAGATAGATAGATAGATAGATAGATAGATAGATAGACAGACAGACAGACAGACAGACAGACATTGTTCCTCCTTCATAACTACTGCCTTATTCCATCTGTTGTGTTTGCCTGTTATTAAATTTTTCGTAAAACAATGCTGTTCATTAAAGCATAACAATGGTTTATGTTTTATCCAAGGGTATCATAGTTCTAGGTCACATCACTAGAGCATCATCACATCTCGGACACAGGCATCCCCTTCACATCTCTGACGGGCAACCTCATTCCTGCAGCACCTCTTTTTTTTTCTTACAAAGAGCAGTTATTTGTGGGGAAAGTGAGTGCTGCTGTTGGATAAGATGCTCGATGTTTCATACTAGAATGTAATGGTATCAAGGCGGTCAAGGCAGTCAATGTGCCATCAGAACAGAAGAAGTACTACTGTAAGATGTAAGTCGCCTACATCAGCATGACTGTTGACAGCAGCAGTAAAAGAGTCATACTTAAGTATCCAAGCTATCGTGTTATTTCACAAAATCAAAGCTTTCATGTTTTTTTACAAAAGCGAGCCACAACCCAATTCCCCTTTACCCAACAATCAAAAAACAACTTGTTTTCTCCTTCCCACTCTCACTGAAACTCAGCAGCACAAAAATTACTTCATTTCCCACCCTCATAGAAAACGGAACAAGATCCCCCCACAAAAAACACAACACAAACCCTCACACATACACCAACACCTGCTGTACATTTTAATTGTCTGTGCCCCCCCCTGCCATTCTCCTCTGCAGATGAAGCATTCCCTTCCTCTGATTCTTGTTCTGCTGCAGTCATCCTGAATGCAGCTACGTCCCCTCTCATGCGGATAATGCCCCGCTCCATCAGGTTCAGGTGGTATGTGTGACATTTCTCTGAAATGACATGAAGGTATGTGTCAGTCCATAGTTAGAAGGAGATATTGGATTCATATCCCACCTTCCACTCCAAATCTCAGAGCAGCTCACAACCTCCTTTACCCCCACAGCAGACACCTTGTGCGGTGGGTGCGGCTGAGAGGACCCTCACAACAGCTGCCCTTTCAAGGACAACCTCTACCAGAGCTATGGCTGACCCAAGGCCATTCCAGCATTCTAATGGAGGAGGGAGGAATCAAACTTTGTTCTCCCAGACAAGAGTCCACACACTTAACCACTACACCAAATTGCCTCTCCAAAGATTGCCCATGCTGGACTTCAGAAGGTCATATATCACTAAACACCAATTCTCTACTTTCATGTGCTCAGGGGGCCACTGGGTGTCATGGCTCATAAAGTCATCTGTGAATATGAAGTCTAGGAGTTATGCCTCCCATGCACTCATCAGGTGGCCACAGGTATGCCCTAGCATGTTGCAGTATGGCTTTTTGTGGGTGGTGGGTTCCAGCAAAAGCAGCGTTGCACAATTCCTTTCCTTGAAGTATTCCTACTGGAGAACTCAATGCAGGGGAACTATGTAGTTGCAAGAAGAGGAAATATACATGTTTTCATGGTGATGCATGCAATCATCAGCTTATTGCAATACATGACATTCGCATTTTAACCCAGGGGACATTGTGCAGAAAAAGCAGTGCAGGAGAACAGTAGCATATTTCAGCCTTTGCAAATGCACGTGATATGGTAATGTAGGAGTGGGCTACTCACAGGTCTCTAAGACCTTATCCAAGGTTGCCTTAATACTTTCAAGTTGGGCTGCCAAAGTTGCAGTGACATGGTCTACTTGGCAGCCAATGTCCTTTGTTGGCTGCTGTGTGTCTGTGGGGAATAGACGGGATTAATTGGCATTCATTCTGCTGTCAGAACTCTCCGTGTTTACCTCAGATACAAAGTTCAGCAAGTGACCATAAACTGATGTGACACATGTCTGCTCTTACTGTCTTCGGAGCTGGCTGGGGAATCAACTGCTGCCGCAACCGATGTTGCCTCCTCTGCAGGTGTCCCTGGAATGCAAATTGAAAAAATCTAGTCAGATGTATCAATGACACAAGATAAATATATGGCAATCAAAATATGGATTACCTGCTGCTTGTGCCTCTGCTGTTTCTGGGGGTGCGGAGTTGGAGAAAGCAGCAGGAGGTCTTGCTGCCCATGTTCGTCCTGCACCAGTCCCTCTAAAGATGGTGGGAGGGGTTACCACTCAGGACACACCACATGATTCCAAAAGGATAGCTGCAGGCAGTGGTGGGCTGGCCAGTGTGTCAGCCTGGCTAATGGCAAGTGGCCCCCATAAACATTATATAATGCTTAAAGTGTTAATGATCTTTTAGTAACTTGAAAATATATTAGACATTCTAGTGTTCTTGCTGAAATGCCACTACAATTCACTTTGCATTTACGGTTGACATCTTCCAGGTGGGGTCTGGGGATCTCCCACTTTCACAACTGATCTCCAGCTGATAGATATCAGCTCCCCTGGAGAAACTGTGATCTGCATTTACATTTAGGATCTACTGTATACTGCCAGTGCTATGTACAATATATGTACACTGCAATTACTCAAAATATATATTACACAAAAGTTTAAACTGTATCGTTTGTCAAGTTCTGCATTTTTTAAAACCTCACTTATTTCTTACTCCAATGAAATCATTGCCTGATAGTTATGGCTGGGCCCCTTACGTCTCCTGGCAACCAATATTTTTAGCCCCAGTGTGCCACTGGCCATAGGAAAGTAAACGGGAAGAGGGGTTGGGCCACATATTAGGAACTTACTTTTGGGGCATCTCTCGCACCATCCAGGCAGGCCATCATGGCTGCAAAGATGAGGACCATGTAAGTTGTTATGCAAATGCACCCCAGCAATCCCCACATCCGCACCCTCAGGTCCATAATGTATTTATTCTCAAGGGGCGTCAGCAGCACAGGCTTAGCAAGTCTTTGGGGTTAGGGTTAGGGATCTAGGTTAAAAAAGTTAAGAACAGCTTTAAATTCAACAGAAAAACTGATAAGTCTTGTTTATAGATAGGAAAGGCTGCCAAGTATTAGTTTATCAAAAGCAAGCTGACATGAAAGGTTCAAAAGATATGCCTTTCTCTGGCAATATGAAAAACCTTAACTTGGTCCTTGACTGATGTTATTGTTATTGGGAAACTTATCAACCTAAACATTTTTCTATGAGTAAAAGAGTTCCAATTTGTAGGAGCTCTGGAGAGCAATTCCTAGAGCTGCCTGAGGTCACTTCTGAATTCTCCCCGGAAGTGATGTTGCAGCACTCAGAATGCCAACTATATAAACCAGTTAATCAGTTCTAGACTCTATTCTTGGATCTAGATTATGACAATTATAATTTAACTCCAGAGGGAGTTCTAACCATCACATTCTGAGGGACCATAACCCTTTACACTGCATTGCCTACATTGCAAATGATTGAGGGATAGCGGCAGCTGTTTCAGGGGAGTTTGGAATTGAACCCTGTGTTCCACATATTTAGAGACTGGGGAAGGGGGCTGAGAAGAGGCTGCAGATGGTATGCAGTGAACCACATGACTCACTCTGAAATAACTTCACCCTAAGCTGCTGACAGGTAATAGGGAGAGGGACTCAAAGCTGTGGGGATGTCCTGACTTCAACAAGAAACTGGCAACCCTTGCAACATAACATAGAAAAATGGGGGGATTGATTGGTGTTATTGGTGTGCTGCCCTTCTCCTCAGGTTGACTGCTGTTGTGATGCTTGATAATGCTTACAGCCTTCATCTCTGTTGATTTGAGCCTCACCTGCAGGTTACATCATGACTACTAATCCCAGTCTCATGATGCTCACCTTGTAGACACTCCAAGAACTAGGTGCCATGGCTGGCAGAGACATCGCATGAGGGTGCTGGAGACATCCTCATCTTCTGAGGCCGAGGCCGTGCCAGGACCCTCTGCAGGTATGTCCATGGCCTGGCTGCTGGTTCCTAGTGTGAGCTGCTTGTGATGCATGTTTGACCTCATGTCTCCCTGATACCAGCACTGATTGCAAAGTGCATTGCATTTCAGATATTGTTTCACAGTGATACCTTTTAAATCAGGGGTGTCAAACATGCAGTTGGGGGGCTGAATCAGGCCCCTGAGCAACTAGCTGTCATCTGCTTCCTTCTCCCTATATCTTGCTTCCTTTTGCATAACAGCTGGCTTTGCAAGACTTGCTCAATTGCTCAGGAGCTACAAATCAAAAACCTCTATTTTCTCCGTTGGCTGAGGCTCCTCCCCCCAGTTCCCTGGAGAAGGAAGGAAAGAGCCAGAGCTTCCTTTGGCCAATTCCTTGGATCCCATGGGAGAAATAAAAAGAAAGCGCTTTTAAGACTAATGAGTGCTAATATTTTAAGCATGTTTTAAGGTTTTTTAAAAATATATTTGTGTTTGTCTGTGTTCTTTGGTACAGCAGTTCAACGCATTGCTGTAAGGAAGCTCAACCAAGTGCAACTACTAATCCTAGTCTCATGTTCACCTTGTAGATGCTCCAAAAACTGGGCGCTGTGGCCAGCAGAGAAGACAGGTGAGGGTGCTAGATACATCCTCGCCCTCTGAGGCTGAGGCTGCGCCAGGACCCTCTGCAGGTATGTCCGTGGCCTGGCTGCTGGTTCAAATACCCATGTCACCGGAGGCTGCCGTCCCTAAACAGAAACTCTTACATTTAGTGGAAAACTGGTTTTCATGACCTCCCTCAAAATGCATGTGATGTAAAATCAGTCCCAGACCTCAGTGTTAGACATGCAGACAGCTTGGAAAACAAGCAACAACTCTATGCTTCACAGGAGCAGTAATGGCGAGGAGGAAACTTGAGGCAGGATTAGCTGGGCCACATATAATTGTCAGATTGGCTTGTTCGGAAGGTCAGAGCCTCCCACTGCACCATTTCTGCAGAACAGTTTATTTTCTTTTTTGCAGGAGCTCACCAATTTTCAAAGAGCTTAAGGAGGAATTCTTGCAGGGGCTACTGTAAGCTCTGGAAGGATTGCCTCCATCATGGGAATGTTCCATAATGGGAAAAGATGTCTCATTTACACTGTACCATGGCACTCTCTAATGAGGGCCATGTAAGAAGAGCCTGGTAAGCTCATTCAAAGGCACTCCTGCTCCAAAACCAGCCCAGGGACACACCCATCTTACAAGTACCAATCCAAGCACTGCATTGTTTCCTCAGTTTGTGAGGTGGTCTCTCATTATGTCTTCCAGTTTCCTAACTCCTTCCAGTTAATCGCCTCATCTACCTGTGCGACCTAACGTGGCAGGCAATAAGGAAGGTCTGAGTGGAAGTGGCTGATCTCTGTTGCGCATCATTCCACCCATGGAGGCAGAGACAGAGACATCATTGGGGGAAAATGAGGATGAGTTGACAGTGGGGGAAGGAACAGTGGAGGGAGGAACAAGGGGTGAGGAAATGGTGGAAAGAGCAGAAGTAGGAGAAATAAGGAAGGAGGGCGGGATTAAGGGATGGGGCTACTGAATAAGGGAGGGTTGCTTGCTATATCACTGTTACTGTTTACTGTTGCACTCATTAGATTAAAGTTATGTTTTCTACACATTACTAGTGTGGCTCATTATTTCAGTAATGCTTGTACCTTTGCCTGTCTGGTGGTGGAATATGTAGCAGCAATGTAGTCAAAAACCTTAAGTGAGATGACATATCTACGAACATAGACTGTGAACACCTGTTGGTTATCATGGAATTGATCGTGTCTCCTCACATTAGAAGGCATGACAAGGCATGACAAGGTGTGTTTTAATGGGTCACTATGGTAAGCAATGTGAAATTTGACATCTGTTTCAACAAAGTGGTTTTTATTACTATCCTTTTTTCATAACCCCCCCCCCCCCATGCACACACACACAGGCAGCTGACCTCCAGCATCCCTGTGCCAACAGAAGGCCAGTATGTCTGAATAAAACTCTGTATGAAAAAAGGCATTTCTTCAAGTTAAAGCATCTGTCTTTCCTAGGGTTGACATTGTGCCCTCTGCCTCTGTATCCACTGGCAAATCACAGTACGCACCGCCTCCCCCTCTTCAAAATGCCTGTTATTCACCATGAGGTGGGCTGGCTGCTATCAGATGGCCCTGAATTAGGTTCTTCCAATGGTTCATTTATTAGGTGGTGACGTTCCTCACACACATTGTGCAGGATGACCCAAGCACATATTACAGCATTCAGGTTGTGTTCTATAACTTGCAGCTTGCCACCCAGACACCTCCAGCGTGCCTTCAGTCGCCCAAATGCACGCTCCACCACGTTCCGGGCTCTGCAGTGCACCTTGTTGAAAGCTGCCTGCTGTGGTGTAAGTGCTGCCTTGTATGGGGTAATCAGCCAGCGTCACAAGGGGTACGCAGCATCCACAATTATTAGTGGTGGTATCTGTACCCCCCCCCCAATAGTAATTGTAGGATTACCAGGAACAAAGGTTCTTGCATCCATAATGTCAATTCTTTTTGAGCACCACAGAACATGTGCATCATGGCTTCTCCCTGGCTCACCAATTGTCACATCAATAAATCGTCCCCGATGGTCCACTGTCCCTTGCAAAATCACGGAAGGAAAATGTTTTTGATGAATGTATTCAGCTGACTGATCTGCTGGTGCTTATATCCTTCTATGGCTTCCATCCAAAGCTCCTACACAGTGTGAAAAGCCCAGCTATTTGAAGCCAACCATAACCTGGTAACAAGAAGTGTTTGGGAGAAAAATGAAAAAAAAATGCATGTTAGAATGCCTTGCAGTCTTCATTGCAGTCAACAGTGTTCCATAATTCTGTCTGGCATAACTTCATGTCCTCTCCTCACCAGACATATGTCTGGTTTGACATGCAACATTGTACATAAACTTATCTGCATCATGGTCCATATCTCAGTAGGGTTCTAGGAAAAAAGTCCAAAGGAAAAAAGCCCAAAGACAAAACCCCACAGACATAAATGCTCACAGGAAAAAAGCCTCCACAGAAACATGCCCACATGAAAATAACCTCACATGGAAAAAAGCCCATACTGAAAGAAGCCCCCATGGAAAAAAGCCCCCATAGAAAAATATGTAAAGCACCATAGATGTTTATAATTGTGGATTAGGGTTGCCATGGAATAGGGAATAGGGTTGCCAAGTCCAGTTCAAGAAATATCTGGGAATTTTGGGGGTGGAGCCAGAAGCAAGGTTGTGACAAGCACAACTGAACTCCAAAGGGAATTCTGACCATCACATTGAAAGGGACCTTATAAATGCCTTCCTTTCATAGGAAATAATGAAGGATAGGGGCACCTTCTGTTGGGATTCATAGAATTGGACTCTCTGGTCCAATCTTTTTGAACCTTGGAAGGTATTCTGGGGAGAAACACTGGATGCTATGCTGCAAATTGGGTGCATCTACCTCAAAAAATAGCCCCCTCAGAGTCCAAGATACCAATGGATTAATTCTCCATTATATCATTTTTTAATTAATTCCAACTATGTTTATTGATTTCTTCCTTCCAGATACATGCCAGAGTCAGTCCTGCTTAGCTTCTTAGATCTATGAGGCCTTAACTACTTCTGCTATTTAAGAAAAAGAAGCTATCACAGGGCAGGCAGTAATTTGCCTAACCCAAAACCCATACATTTTGACATTCCTGAAAAGTATAGGCAACTGATACGATTCTGGTGTGGAACAATCCAGACAGAATTCTGGTTTTAGGTGATAGACATCTTATGCTTGAATTAAACAAAGATACCATCTAATCCAGGGATTGTTATGCAGCTGCATCTACTATCCAATGGACAAGGTAGGTGGGGAGGAAGAGGGGGAGCCGTCAAATAGGTTCAGAAGCTGCACTCCTGTGAGCTCCTGCTGAATCTGAAGCCTGTTTGTTACAATACCGATGCTACCCTATTGTATTCTGGGATGGTTTCAGGTCTGCCTTAAAAGAAATGGGATTGCGTCTCAGCCAGCTATCAGTGCTGATTCTGAAGCCATAACTTCTAACCATGATTCAAGAAGATGTGAGCTTTAAAGCTGTCAAATCAAGTACAAGTTGAACAACAAAACAATAGAGAACTCTTCCTGTTGAGCTAAAGATGTCTTTCCTCCTTCTCCATTCAGTATTCCATTCCTAAATAGCATATCAGCTGTCAGTCCTACTTACTTAGAAATCCTAACCCCTAAGAGGTCCCCCTTACAACAATGTGATACTATTAGTTGACCTGCTTACCTGTCCAGGTGATTGCAGTCGGACAGTTTGACTTAGCAGCTCTGCCTCTATTGCCAAGCATACCTCGACCACTATGCCAGCCACGGTGGATCTGGCAACCCCCCACAAAGTCTCCACATTGAGATAAGACATTGTGTTGGCCAGCCAATATATGATAATGGCCACCCGCTGCTCCACTGATATTGGGTCCCTCGTGGATGTAGCCTCATGCTGAAGCTGTCCTCGTAGTGCATTCACTAGCCACATGAGAGTGGCCCTAGTCATGTGGAAATGGGTTAATCATTGTTCATCTTCCCATATTACCTGCGCAAACACACGCCACTGGTGGTTTACACAAGGATAGACCCACCAACGATGTGCTGATTCCTCTTGAGCCATCCTCAGAAACTGAGCCTTTCTGATGCAATCTTCCAGCCAGAAATCATACAGTCTGGCTTGCTTACGTGCCATGTGTCGCCTCAGAAGAATCATCCTCCACCTTCTTATTGCTGTTATTCTCTGCATCATCTGAAAGGCCACCACTAAGCACAGTTGGATGGTCCAGAGGGCCACCAGACATTGCCTCTGAGGATCCATGTCTCAAAGGCACATTCCACTTTAAGCCAATAACATCCATTGACTCTTACAGCACATCAACAGCTGCCTGGCAGATGAATACAGAACAAGCGAGAGAGGCATTCCACTGAGCTATCAAGAACAGCACTTTACATGGCTTAGACGCATGTGCGAGGGTTGCGTTTATGTGTTTATGCGCATACAACCAAAGCAATGCGGGGAAAATTTCTCTGACCATGCGCATGCACAAATGTTGTGCTTATGTGCTTATGCGCATAACACGAGGTGATGAAAAAAACCCCACAAATTGGTGCTGTCATGTGGATGGCAGAAGACAGTTTTGCTGCAGAGTGATTTGCATTGCCATTCAGCAGTCTGATCGCTAATATCCGGAACAAAGAGATCCGGGACAGAACTGGGTCAGTTTAACACGACTCAACACGCTGTGTGAACAGGGCCAGAGAGTCAATTGCGAGCTGATTCTTCTATTTAGTACTACTGTACCATAGTGCATATAAAGTCATCCAATTATACATATGATCTACATAAAAAATGGTTGCTCCCACAGATGGCATATATTTTCTAAAAACCTGAAACAATTAAGGGATTTCTGAAGATCCCATCATGGTAACAACCATTCTTTAAATCAGTCTCACATCTCAAGTGAGTTTCTGATTTTTAGTGATGTCCCTGAAATGAGCCTAGTTTTGTCTCTTGGTACTAGTTTTAAAGTGTTTGCAAAGAACACTTTCATCCACATTTTCCTGCAGTTATTTTTCTAGAGACCATTGTGATGCCCAACAAACAGATGGAGGGTAACCCTCTGAGACCAGTTCCCTCTCCTAATGTTTTTCTGAAATTGCAGAGGCAACCACTGAAAGGATCATAAGGAAGAAAGCAACTGGTCACATCCTACAGCCCGATGCCCTTTTCTCTTTGGCGAAGTAAGGCTAGTCTCCTTTGGTATTTAAGGACTTTGTTAAGGGAACCAAGATAAGACATGACAGAACCAGCTGCCCAGCTGCTCCTTTTGATGCTTAAATTCAACATCATAATTACCCTACCTCCCACAGGCCCATTCTATGTTTTTTGCAAGACTCTTCTTCAACATGCAGGAAGGCAGCATGTTTTCCAGGTGGAGTAAAGTGGGGATTGTTTCAACCCACTATTTTTCAATTGGAGTTATGGTCTCTGTTGTTTGTCAAAATTTTCTCCTGGTTTCTCCTCCTTCATGCCCTAGAGTGTCTATGCAAAGTTCACAAATAGACATTCACATGACATTGTGTCATCAAACCAGCCCTAATTCATTAAACTACAGTCTTCAGTTGTTGATGAAATCTATCCATCATAAACCTATCTTGTGTAAGAATTAAGAATTCTCAAACATCACAGTTTAGAAGCCTTTCTACTGACTATGTGAGGCTATCCAGGACATAAAAAGATTTAATGATAATTGCAAGATATGTATGGTTTCTGATACTAAAATAGTTACATCACAGCTAAGGAAACTTATACCCTGGCAGAAAGAACAGAGCAGTATACAATACCCGCAATCGCTGAGCCCTTTTAAAAACATAGATGATGTTTTTGAAATAATTTAACCTCTTATTAGCATAACTAAGCTGAGATTTCTGTGCCTGTAATGACTTAGGTTTCTACCCTCTGTCTAAAAAAGGCATCTGCTACTGACACAGTTTAACTCTCTTCCTCATAAATAATCTCCAGCTCTCACACTATGTTCTTTTCCACAGGGGAAAACACTTATCCACAGCATGTTTTTAAAAACAGCCATTAAATTAGCTGCTTCCACTGGATTCAATTTAGAGCACTCATGTCACACTGAACACTGTGAAAGATGCAAGCATAGTTTTCCAGTTTTGTGCCTCCTTTTTAAAAATATAGCACAGGACCACGTCTCAAGTGACAATCTTCACACTTCCATAGGATAACATGCATGTGCTTTAGACATTTCTTTTCCTGAAGCATCTTTTAAAATTAGTGTTAAGGCCTGGAGTCAATCCTTTCTTGGACAAAGAGAAAGTGCAGCAATTCACTCTTCATATAATTGCAACATTAAGTATACAACTAAAGAGAAACAAGAACCTAACCTAATTCATGAAGGTGTAAGCATAAATGCTGGTTGCAAAATTACATTTTAAGACGCAAGTTTTCTCTACGGGCAACTTACAGTGGAAATTTTTATAGTGGAAAAATGCTCAGGCAGAAGCATGACACAAGTCTCCTATGATTTTTTTTTAAAAGATAATATATCTACAGCTTCAAAAAAATTTTTTTCTTTTTCAGGGAAAACTGACTGCTCTACAGTCCTCTGCTAGTGGAAAGTGAACCCTGTCACAAAGTTTTTTATGTTGCCATTTTTTCTAGCCTTACAACATCCCATTTTTGATAAAGGCCTGTGAAAACAACAGAGCAATTACTGCTGTTTTATCATTTAACATGTTATTGTCCCTTATCGGTCCTTGGAATCTGCAGCCCTTTTAACTACAATTTTCACGTACATCTAGAGATTTTGCTTTTGCGTGTTTATAAAAAAGTATAAGCCACCCTGATGATTACTTACCCAGAAAAAGGTTTCTGTTAAATGGTATTATTATGTGCATTATATTTATAGAAACTAATTACCTAGGGTCATTGCTTAGGAATAAAGAAACTGGAAGAAATTGTATGAGAGAAAATCAGGAGAGAAAACTTCACTGCAGAAGTAAGAAAATACTGTGAAAAGAACAAACTGGAAAATGAAAATGTGTTTTAACACCCTCTATTAGCAAGAAATCAAGTGAAAGAAGGAAAACCAACAAGTAGGGCAACCAGGAATATATGACATAGGGTACAAACTGAGGCTGATTCCACACTCACCTTTCTCCTGGGCAGGCTTGTGTTTCTGGGAGGAGCAAGCTGGCGATTTCGCACCAGTTGCTCTGCGCTGCCATTTGGTGCGGAGCAAACCTGTGATTTGTCCTGCCACAGTGTAAACCTGAAAAAACAGGTTTACACTATGGTGAGGCAAATCGTGGGTTTGCCTCACACAAAATGGCGGCGTGGAGCAACTGGTGCAAAATCGCCAGCTTGCTCCACCCAGAAATGGAAGCCTGCCCCAGAGAAAGGTGAGTGCGGAATCAGCCTGAGAGTGCCTTCAAACATACAATGCAGACTTTTTTTTTTTTTAAAGAAAATTTCTCGGGAAAGCTTAACTTTTAAGGCAGTGATCACTAGCTAGCTGTTTCCTTGGTTTAGGTGACTGAGGTTACCAACCTCCAGGTTAGCCTGTAGTACCCCCAGAATTACGACTAATCTCCAGACTGTGGAGACAAGCTCCCCAGGAGGAAATGGCAGTTTGGAAGGCAGATTCTATGGCACCACATCCCCACTGAGCTTCTTCACCTCCCCAAATTCTGCCCTCCCCTGGTCCTTTCCCCACATCTCCAAAATTTCCTAAGCCAGAGTTGGCAACCTTAGAAACTGCCATCACATTCACAACCAATGACAGGGCTTCTGCTCTTAACCACATTTTCATATCTGCTTGTGGAAGGATACTGTAGGCCAGTCAATCAAAGGAGCAAGGGTCGCCACAGAAAACTGCCAAGCAATCGGATGTTTGAGCATCAGCCATCTTATTTGACATCTTCTGGGCATGGAGCAGGAGTCACTGGGGGTGAACATATGAAGCTGCCTTCTACTGAATCAGACCCTCAGTCCATCAAAGTCAGTATTGTCTACTCAGACTGGCAGTGGCTCTCCAGGGTCTCAAGCTAAGGTTTTTCACACCTATTTGCCTGGACCCTTTTAGTTGGAGATGCCGGGGATTGAACCTGGGACCTTCTGCTTACCAAGCAGATGCTCTACCACTGAGCCACCGTCCTTCCCCTTTGGTGTGGGGGGAGGGGTTTGTGAATTTCCTGCATTGTGCAGTGGGTTCGACTAGATGCCGCTAGAGGTATCCTCCAACTCTATGATTCTCTCTCCAAAAGTGATTTAATTACCTCACCCAACCCTCTATGACTCTGCAGGGAAATTGATTTCACCTACTGTGCAATTGCAGAAATGGCCCCAGGGCACAAGGAAATGCAACTGTCAAAAATGGTACTTTTGTTTGCTCAATACTTTCACTAAAAAGTTCTCTCCATCCTTACAGGCAATCATCACACCACAAGAGAATTTTCCAGTCACTTCTCTGCTGCTTTTGAATTATCTGGATGTGTTGCACCACCTAGGTCTGCCTAGCCTAGGACACTCAGGGTACCATCCTAAATCCTGCCTCTGAATGACTTTGGATAGCAATAATGTCCTGCAATTTTTATGTTTTATTTAATTGTTTTCCTGAGTTGCTTAAGAGAAAGGCAGGATATAAATATTTTAAATGAAATAAAGATACAACAGTGCATCCAGAGATATACCAGCTCCAATCTGTGTTGTTGCAGTATGGTTTTGGGCTGGTATTCTTTTGGCTCCTGAATACAAATGTGCATTGCCAGAAGGGCGATACAAGGTTTGGTCACCACTCTAAGCATCCACAACTCCCTACCTAAGTTGAACCCTGGATCCACTGAGTCTGCAACAAATTATAGCCCACCTAAGCCCAAGCATAAACCTTTGCCAGGCCATCCATATATCAAATGATAGGGAGTGTGGCATGGGATTGTAGCTCTCTGGCCTCCTGCTGATAGAGTTGCCAGCCTCCAAGCGGGGCCTGGAGATCTCCCTCTTTTACAACTGATCTCCAGCTGGCAGAGATCAGCTCCCCTGAAGAAAATAGCTGCTTTGAAGGTGGACTCTATGGCATTGTATCATGTTGAGGCCCCTTCCTCCCCCAGATCCAATCCCAAAGTCTCCAGATATTTTCCAACATAGACCTGCTGTGTTGGAAAACCCTACTGCTGTGCATTGTGGTAGAATTACCCCACTGACCTGCAAATGCCACTCCATTTATATGGATGTCCAGTGACTGTCCTGGGTCTCTGCCTGGCAATGCAACACTCACCTGACCTTTAGAGGGGTTTCTTTCTCTTTTCCTTCAGTATGTTCCCAGCAAGTGGTCATTTTAGAAATTACCCGCCAGTAATCCCCAGCTTCCCTTCCCACATTGCCATTTTAAGCCTCTGCCTAGTGCTTGTGCCTTTTACTACCCAGCTACTGGTTACTACAGGGACAGTTTAACATACTTGTGCACCCCCAGGGATTTAGTGATTTAGCAAATGACTGCTTCCCTTCCCTTAGCACCCTTTTAAAATAGCACTTTTGAATGATGTATATGGGTATGGGGTATCTATGTGGCATAGAGAGCAACTACCAGTATTCAAGATGGTAAAGGTATTAAAAGCAAAATGTCCATAAACATACTATCTGCACAGCAACAGACTGAGCAAGTGGAACAAAATAAAGGTGCAAAATTACAGTTTTCAAGAAGCTTCCCATTATCTTGGAGTTTTAATCTAAGCAGCCAGCCCTTTGGTCTGTTGCACATGGCAATGGCAGCCATCAAGAAGATGCTCAGGTGCAAGAGCCCCTTCCTCCAGCTGGAATCATCCGGAACACACCTGCAAAATGGACTCCTCTCCCTCCATGTAAAGGAATTTTATCTCTTCTGTTTTCTGCCCACTTCCTGAAACCTCCAGGAAGATGCTATCTAGCCTCTTGCATCAGGAAGTCTATGTGTCAGCCTCTATGTGTCAGAGTCCAGCTAAGGTGTGAGTTGGCCATTTCCAGTCAGAATGCCCATTAGCTTTTCCAAAGCTTTGATGGTTGGTACTTGAGTAATGCTTGGAAACAAAGAACTTCCCCTCACCTGTCTGTCCTCTGCTAGGAGAGAGAAAAATTTTTAAATTTAAATGTTGGGGTTTTGCCAAGCCCATGCAAGTAAAAAAGTGTTTATCCACACAGAAGGGAAGCTGGTGATGGGCAGAAAATAGCATTTGGCACAAAGAGTAGTTTGAACCATCAAGCAAGAGCAAACATAGTTGTAGTTTAAATCTAAAACTGCTCTGTTCAGATCCATTGCAGGTTCTCCACCTCAAACACAGGTACAAAAGGGAGTCTACTCCTCCAACTGGGAATGCAAGGACAATATATCACACACAGGTAAGCAAGGAAGGTGGAGTCCCCACCTGAACCTGTGACTGCTACAAGTGTTTCTTCCAGGGCTTTTTTTGTAGCAGGAACTCCTTTGCATATTAGGCCACACACCCCTGACGTAGCCAATCCTCCAAGAGCTTTCAGGGCTCTTATTACAGGGCCTAGTATAAGTTCTTGGAAAACTGGCTACATTAGGGGTGCGTAGCCTAATATGCAAAGGAGTTCCTGCTACAAAAAAAGCCCTGGTTTCTTCATGCACAGAGAAAAGGAGGTAAGAAAATGAAAAGCAACCTAACACAAGTGGGTAGAAGGACATTCCAAAGGAGAAGAAAGGACCAAACAGGCTTTGACTGGACTGCTCAGCCCCAGGCAGCATTGCACACAGATCACTCTGCCAGCTCCCATCCTCATCTGCTCTTGTCATCCCCCCGTACCTACTCAGACTGGCCAGCACGGTCCCAGGCTGCTGCAGCAGAATCACTGGAGATGAGAGGAAGGCAGCAAGCTTGGACATGAGTGGAGAAGAAAGGCTTTTTCCTACCCTGAGTGTACACAGGCTGCAGGGCAAGGAAATGGGCAGGATTTCTTTCCCCACACTTGCTAACTAGTTTGTTCCTGGACTGGACTGCAGAAGTGGTGACTGGGATGGGAAGAAGTCTGAAGGTATGGGTGGGGAAGGAAGGGCATTTCTGTCCCTGGACATGGCTCTGAAGCAGCATTTTTTTTTACACTGAACACAGCATCTGATCACCCATGGCCAATTGAAAGTCCAGCCAGGGAAAGTCCCCCTGGCCTCACCCACTTTTAAAAACCACTTGGAGGGCACCAGGAAAGGTGGGCACTGCATTGGGGGCCTCTGTCATAGATACTAGATATAGGATATTAGTCACGTAAATCTATTTGCATCATTAGATCTTAGTGGATCTGTCGGCCAGTAGAAAAACTTCCAGGTCAGGCTTGCTCACTTGTCTGAGCAAATGGGAATGGTGCTTTTACTGGGGACACCAACCTTCTTCCACTTCTTCCACTTTAGCCAACCTTCATCAAGTCCCCAAAATGGACAGTGACATTTCAAAGGATTTTGGAGCACTTTCAAATCATGCAATGTAGATACCTAGAGCAGCAAAAACAAAACAAAAAACAAACCGCTGCACATCATCGCTGAGGATACAAGCTGACAGGACTGTTTCCCACACTGGCAAACACTGACAGACAGTAAGAGGCCTCAAGAATTCAAGCAAGCTAAAAACCAATGGTAGTAGCTTTTGCTACTTTTGCTTTGAACAAAAAAGTGTCAAACTCCATTTTAACTGCCAAGAGGCTTGAATGAGCATTGAATTTTTCTTTTAGACATCTAATTAAACTAGCTCCTAAGTGTATTTGCTGAAAGACACTGTCTAGAAGCAGATTATATTAAAAAAAAGAACCTCAAACTATTTGTCTGTTTCTTCCCTTTGGAGTAACAGACTATTATAGCTCTTTAAAGAAAGCAGCAGTGAGACATACAATATCAGTTTATCATTGGGATGCTGTCAGCATGTAGATAAAGTCTTTGTAACCCCATGGATTCCTGTAGTGACTTTTGCAAGGTGAATTCATGTAAAAGCTTTATTCCCAGGCCAAATCACTAGCACATCCTAACCATAACAAAGAGCTGGCCAGTCTCACAGGACGAGGAAGGAAGGAAGGAAGGAAGGAAGGAAGGAAGGAAGGAAGGAAGGAAGGAAGGAAGGAAGGAAGGAAGGAAGGAAGGAAGGAAGGAAGGAAGGAAGGAAGGAAGGAAGGAAGGAAGGAAGGAAGGAAGGAAGGTAATTTAAACCCTTAATGTTACTGTTGGCAGTTCTTGCCTACATGATATACATTCCTTATATAGCTAAAATCAGAATGCAAACATTTAGGGTTTCAAAATTTATTGGTTTAGAATAAGATCAACACAAAAATATTGGAAACAATTTTTGCTTAATGCAATTGCTTATGGATTCACATAAAAAAAACCTTCTTAAATTTATTTGACTCTGTGTGTGTATGTACACATACCATGCCAAAAGCAACTACATCTGCAGCAAAGGTTAAATCTATATGCTCATGAGCATAAAATTGCTAATTAGCTTTTCAATCTTTTGCATGTGTATTTTGAACTGTATACTTTTCACACATGCACAGCTGCAGAAGAAGAGAGGCTCAAAAGCACTTTTAAGCGGCATATGTGAATTTGGTAAAAGATTTATGAACCTGTTCCTTTATTAGATATTCCCGTGGAAAGTTCTTGCACTGTTCAGTAAATTTCGAGCACTGAATTTCTAAATATTGAGTTATATCCCACTTCAGTTCTATACACAAAAACAAAGCTTCCCCATCTTTCCTTTTTGCTGCAGCTTAAATACCCCCCCAGTGCTGCTCCTGGGGTACAGGAGACCTCCCAGGAGCAGCATAAATAGAGGGTTGGGAAACTGCTGCCATAGGAGATTAAATGGTGAATACTGCTATCAGTTGCATTTACAGATCTTTCTGACAGGATCAAAACTTTTTTTTTTAAAAAAAACTCATATGTTTCTATCAAATTTATTTGGGAGGGTGGAACCTACATTTCATAATACCATTTCCCCGTCTTTTTCTCCTTAGAATTCTAGACAATAATTCTATTCTAGAACTGAATGAAAGGGTTCTCTTTACTGCAGTTGTGTTTTGACCAAGCCCTTGATTAAGAAGCTGCTTTAATATTTAGCTAAACAACATAGCGACTTACTGCTCCCCCCCTTTATATTATCATGCAAATGCTGAAATAACTCTGATTACCCACAAATCATTAGCTGAATATCAGTTTTAATATTTGGGAAGAACAAAGTTTCAAGTTTAATCTTAATGCAACTCACTGTTCAGCGTTAAATATTTAAACACTGTTCTGACGGCCCTTCCCCTCTCCTGTCACTCAGCAAATAGGCTTATATATTCCGTGAAATCCAGTATGGTAGGAGACAATTTGTTACTGCTTTCTAAGGTCCCTAAAGACATCAATTAACTAAAAACACGGTTAGTGACAGTGCAAACAGGAAGAGTTAACCCCCCACAGTTATTCTTTATATGCCAGTCCACCCACCTCATTCCCTCCCTTTCCATCCCCTTCATTTTCCTTTCTAATGAACAGGGACAGATACGTCTTTCTGCTGAGATGCTCGACTACAATGACAATTCTCCGGCTCTCCCCAGGTGATTTACTTTTCAAGCATTGCCCACTTATTGATCACCCCTCTGACAAATTTCAACACATGCACAGTCCTGACAAACATTTCTGTAGATGAATCCCTCCTGCCGTTCAAAGAGGAGGATTATTTTTATGCAGTATATTTCAATAAACAACTCCATGTGCTGAGCCAATTTCAAACACACTACATGACAGTTCAGGGAGGGGAGACAGGGATCTTCCCATCTCATCAAATTTCTAGGGAGAATGCCTCTGGAGACCTCTCAAATGCTATTTGAACATTATTATTCTTGCTGGTATTTTTCCTTAGCTCAGAACTTGCTATGTTACTACCAATACATTGTGGTAAGTTAAGAGCAAATACAGTAGAGGAAGAAAGACCACAAATATATGCCTGGGGAGATATACAGGTGGCCTGTCCTTTCTCAGTGTGCTTAAATTTTGCTTAGGGCTGAATTTTGAGGAAGCAGCAACAGCAGATTTAGAGGGATTTTGCTCCCCACCCCCCACCCCCAATACCACATATGATAATGCATTACTGCTGCTGGAAAGCAAGAGGGCAAAGACAAGAACAGAAGACATGAGGAGAAAAAACAGCTCAGACAGTACTCAAAGATTCCAGCAGCAGGATGAAGAGACGGCTGAAAAATCCATTGAGATCAGGCTAGGGTGGGTAAGCAGCAGCAACCTGTGGACCAAGAGATTAATATCTCACTGTGACAAGGGTGTGATGCAGCACTCCACTGCCCATTGATAAGCCAGGTGAACCAGGTGAAGGGAACCAGTCCATCAGGGCCAGATTCTTCAGAACCGGATGTTAGCCAAAATGATAGGTATGTTAAGATGCCAGATTCTAACCTGGATGGCCCAGGCTAGTCCAATCACATCAAATTTCCAAAAGTAAGTAGGGTTAGGCCTGGTTAGGACTTGGATAAGAGACCACAAGGAAGGCCAGAGTTGCTATACAGAGGCAGGCACTGACAAACCACTCTTCCGTTTCTCTCTTGCCTTAAAAACCCTACAGGGTCACCTTAAGTCTGCTGTCACTGCTATCAAGGTGCCAAAACAGCCAGTCATCCTTCTCTGTTATTTTGTATGGAATGATGTGAAATAAAATATTTCATATCCCTTCCATTCTTCTACTGAATTTGGACAAACGGAACTAGTGATGTTACTTTATTAAGCACAAATCAAAAGACACGTTGCTTGTAGTCTCCTTGTAGAAATGTACTGTCTAAATTTCATGATGCTGCATATTTTTAATAATAAAATTCAAACGGTCATGGGAAAAAGATATGTCTCCCCTCCCTGCTTCTGTACTCTGCTTCATTCATGTACTAAAAGAACTATAATAGAAATGTCAGACAGGATGTATATCTACCTCAAGGAAAGGCAATGCTAGGTTATACAACAGCAATCCTGTGAAGTCAACCGTATAGTGATGTTGGCCCCTTTTAGAGGTCTTTTATCTTCTGCTAGATTAGTCAAGAAGGTTTACTGCAGAGAACGAGGCATGGGAAGTATGAACTAAATAAAGGTCACACTCATTCAGGAACAGCACTACATTAGTTAGAAAACCATATGAAGTCACATGGATATACTTTGGGGCTGAAACGGTGCCCTGAACAGAAATAAGAACATTTTTGCAACTGTTTTACCTTGTAGTGATGATTACCAAGACTACAAAGGGCTGTTTTGGTGCAATGTTTTTTCTTCAGAGAAGCTTTTTGGAATTACAACCATGGATGGAACACATGTGGAAAGCATTGTCAGTACTGAATTCCACATGTTTTTACATTTCCAACAATATGTTTTTTACATACATCTACTCCATGGGAATCATAAAAAAAATTCCTGTAGAGAATTTTTTTAGCCTTAGAATCAGCTCCAAGTAAACAGGATAACTGAAAGTGCTCTCTCTCACACATACACACAATCTCTCTCTCTCTGGCATATGCTGCAGGAGTTTTGCCTACAAGGCAATACTTCTCCAGACCCTGAATGTAATCTGCATGTTTTTAATCATAACTGAGAAGACATTAATAAACTGCACTCAGGAAAAATGCAACATCCTTATTGTCATTTGTACTGCTACCTTGCCTTCATGCCAGCCATAAGCAGGTACTATTTTTAGACCAAAAGACATTGGAATGAGGAGCGCCTTAATGATATTTCAATCACAAAAATTGCAAGTCAAAATCCTCTTTCCTTGATTGCTATGTCTGCGACAGGAGGGATAAATAAGGCCGCTTGGGCTTTCTACATTTATATATGTAGTGTTTGTTTTATATATATATATAAATAAATAATCAGATACTACATCTCCTGCTATGCGGCAGATTATGAAACATGACCTTAAGTAAAAAATTGCTGATGCTGCACTTACTTGAGCGAAGAATTTGTAATACATTATTTCATGCTTGTGTTAAATACATGTTTCATCTTCAGAAGATTCTTGTTTTCAATGAATAGTTTTTCCTTTCATAAAGTCAGCTGAGACTGGGAGGCCCTGTTCTGTGGTGATTCTACCCTGAGAGTAGGTTTCAGAGTGCTGGGGGACTGCAGCTTCACCCCTTGGTCTCTGGGGCTCCCCAAGTTTCCATCTTGTCCCCCATACTTTTCAACATCTTTGTAAAGCAGCTGGGAAAGTCATCCAGAGATGTGGGCTGAGCTGCCACCGTTATGCATAAGACACTCAGCTTTATATCTCACCACCAGGAGATCCCAGGAAGGATATGGAAGCTAAACAGGTGCCTGGAGATAGTTTTGGAATTGATGAGGGCTAACAAGCTGAAACTTAATCTTGACTTTACAGAACTGCTAATAGTAGAGGGAAGGTCTGACCTAGGAAATGGGTTGTCACGTTCTGGATGCAGCTGTGCGCTCCCTAAAGGAGCAGGTTCATAGCTTGAGGGTGCTCCTGGATCCAGGCCTCCAGTTGGATAAACAAGTGGCAGCAGTGGCCAGGGGCACCTTTCACCAGCTTCAGCCCTTCCTGGGCAAGAAAGATCTTGTGGTGCATGCCCTCATAACATCTAGATTAAATTACTGTGATGCACTACATGGTGCTGCTGTTGAAGGCTATCTGGGAGGTACAGCTGGTACAGAATTCTGTGGACAGAATGACACATCTCACAGAGGTCTGAGAGGAGCAGAGCAGCTCTGATAGCTGAGACAGCTGGAGAAATTTCTGAGAATTTTTGAGTTTTGAAGGACTTTATTCTAAGGTTTGTGGGGCTGCCTAAAATTCTAAGGTGTGATAGCTGGGGAACTGCTCTTTGTTTGGTTGACTGCTCTTTGTTTGGTTGACTGGCCTAAGGGTGAAAGAGATTGAGAGTGATTGCTGCTGATTGCTGAGGACTGCCTCTGCTCCACCTCTTTGCATTTTATGCTGCGCCTTGCCAAAGGGCGTGAGCTAAAGGGCTCTTGGCCTGTGGCTCTTCGCCTAGGGGCTCTCTAAGGACCAGGAACCCAGATCCCTGATTTCCTTGTTCTCCAAATAAGGTAAGTTCCCAATAAGGTAAGTTGAGGTAAGGTAAGTTGACCCTCCAGAAGGGGAGCCACTTAAACAAACAGCATTTAAAGAGGACTGTATATTTTAATATATATATATATATATATATATTTAAAACTCTCTCTCTCTCTCTCTCTCTCTCTCTCTCTCTCTCTCTCTCTCTCTCTCTCTCTCTCTCTCTATATATATATATATATATATATATATATATATATATATATATATATATATATATATATATATATATATAAAATGAAGATAGAATGCCAGCAGGGGGTTGGGGGCTTTCCAGCGTTTTGCACTGAGTGTCACATGTATGACTATCTGCCCAAAGGACAGAAGTCTTGGGTGTGTGTTCGATGCAAGGAGCTCCTGGTCCTCAGGGAACGAGTTCTTACCCTTGAGGCCGAGGTGACTGCCCTGGAGAAGCAGAGACGGTCAGTTAGGTACTTGGGGAAGACTCTCGGGGGCGTATTAGATGAGCCCCGCTCTGAACGTAGCAGCCCCGTTGCTGCCAGAGAGCGTGAGGGTCAAGAGGGAATAGGGCACCGGGCTGAGGACAAGGGGAATGCGCACTTAGAAGGGACCTCTTCTTCGGTTGGTGAGCGGGTATCCTTTCGCGCCAAGGAACCATCCCTGAGCAGGGGGAGAGGGGGGGTTTTGGTAGTTGGTGATTCGATCCTTAGGCAAGTAGACAGCTGGGTGGCGAAACCACGTACTGACCGTATGGTGACTTGCCTGCCTGGTGCGAAGGTAGCGGACATTACGCATGTAGTAGATAGACTGATAGGCAGTGCTGGGGAGGAGCCTGTGGTCGTGGTGCATGTTGGCACCAACGATGTGGGGAAATGCAGTCGTGAGGTCCTGGAGGAAAAATTTAGGCTGCTAGGCGGGAGACTTAAGGCCAGGACCTCCAAGGTAGCCTTCTCAGAAGTGCTACCTGTTCCACATGCAGGGCAGGAGAGACAGGCACAAATTAGAAGTCTCAATGTGTGGATGAGACGATGGTGTAAGGAGGAAGGGTTTAAGTTTGTTAGGCACTGGGATGCTTCTGGAACAAGCGGGAGCTGTACAAAAGAGATGGTCTCCACTTGTCCCCGGATGGAACCAGGCTGCTGGCGCTTAAAATAAAAAAGGTGGCAGAGCAGTTTTTAAACTAAATCTTGGGGGAAAGCCGACAGGAGATGAAATGTCTCTGGTTCGGGAGGACTCGTCTCAAAGAGATGAAGGGTTAGCTGCTATTTTTCTACCGGGTAACGGACCAGAGTTGTCCACTGTGAAGGTGACAAACAATATGGACTGTCTGCCAGAGTCTCGAGGCGGCAGGAGGAAGGTGGCGGGCCTAGCTCGCCTGGGAAATTATAGATGTTTGTATGCAAATGCTAGAAGTGTTTGAAGTAAAATTGGTGAATTGGAATGTTTAGTGTTGGGAGAAAACATAGACATTGTGGGAATTTCAGAAACTTGGTGGAATGAGGAGAATCAGTGGGACACGGTGATTCCTGGATATAAGCTATATCGGAAGGATAGGGAGGGAAGGGTTGGAGGTAGGGTGGCTCTGTATGTCAGAGAGGATATACGGTCCAGTAAGACTGAGGTCAGAGAATTAGATTCACTTTTAGAAATGCTTTGGGTTGAAATAGAGGGCCCAAAAGGAAATTTAACTATGGGAGTTTGTTATCGCCCACCAAATCAAAAGAGAGAGGACGATTATAATATGATGGAAGGCTTAAAGATAGCAGCTAAACGTAAAAACTGTGTCGTAATAGGTGATTTTAACTACCCGCAGATTGATTGGGTCAATATGTGTTCTGGTCGAGAGAAAGAGATTGAGTTTCTTGATGCTCTCAATGACTGCGCTATGGAGCAGATGGTCTCAGAACCTACCAGGGGTGGGGCGATCCTGGATTTGGTCCTAAGTAATGCCCAAGACTTGGTGAGAGATGTAAAAGTGATTGCGCCAATTGGGAGCAGTGACCATAATGTTATTGATTTCACCGTTTGTATAAATAGGGAGTTGTCCAAAAAGACCGCCACAACCACGTTTAACTTTAAAAGGGGCAAATACACTGAGATGAGGAGGCATGTGAGGAGGAAACTGAAAGGAAAGGTACATACGGTCAAAACCCCTTGGGGAAGCTTGGATGCTATTTAAAACTATAATCCTAGAAGCTCAGATAAAATACATACCACAAGTTAGGAAAGGCACAAACAGGCATAAGAAAAGGCCTGCGTGGTTAACAAACAAAGTAATGGAAGCTGTAAAAGGTAAGAAGGACTCCTTTAAGCGGTGGAAAACCAGTCCAAGTGAGATTAGTAAAAGGGAACACAGGCTGTGGCAAATCAAATGCAAGACTGTGATCAGGCAGGCAAAAAGGGACTGAGAGGAGCATATTGCAAAAAAACATAAAGACCAACAATAAAACTTTCTTCAAATATATTAGAAGTAGGAAACCAGCCAGGGAGGCAGTGGGGCCCTTGGATGACAATGGGGTAAAAGGATTACTGAAGGAGGATAGGGAAATGGCTGCGAAGCTTAATGAATTTTTTGCCTCCGTCTTCACTGTGGAAGATGAGAACTTTTTGCCTGCCCCAGAACCACTAATTTTGGAAGGGGTATTGAAAGACCTGAGTCAGATTGAGGTGACAAAAGAGGAGGTCCTACAACTGATAGACAAATTAAAAACTAATAAGTCACCGGGTCCGGATGGCATACATCCGAGAGTTCTGAAAGTTGTGGATCTTCTAACAAAAATCTGTAATCTTTCATTGAAATCTGCCTCCGTTCCTGAGGACTGGAAGGTAGCAAATGTCACCCCCATCTTTAAAAAAGGTTCCAGAGGAGACCCGGGAAATTACAGGCCAGTCAGTCTGACTTCAATACCAGGAAAGTTGGTAGAAACCATTATCAAGGACAGAATGAGTAGGCACATTGATGAACACGGGTTATTGAGGAAGACTCAGCATGGGTTCTGCAAAGAAAGATCTTGCCTCACTAACCTGTTACAATTCTTTGAGGGGTTGAACAAACATGTGGACAAAGGAGACCCAATAGATGTTGTTTACCTTGACTTCCAGAAAGCTGTTGATAAAGTTCCTCATCAAAGGCTCCTTAGAAAGCTTGAGAGTCATGGAGTAAAAGGACAGGTCCTCTTGTGGATCAAAAACTGGCTGAGTAATAGGAAGCAGAGAGTGAGTATAAATGGGCAGTCTTCGCAGTGGAGGACGGTAAGCAGTGGGGTGCCGCAGGGCTCGGTACTGGGTCCCATGCTCTTTAACTTGTTCATAAATGATTTAGAGTTGGGAGTGAGCAGTGAAGTGGCCAAGTTTGCGGATGACACTAAATTGTTCAGGGTGGTGAGAACCAGAGAGGATTGTGAGGAACTCCAAAGGGATCTGTTGAGGCTGGGTGAGTGGGCGTCAACGTGGCAGATGCGGTTCAATGTGGCCAAGTGCAAAGTAATGCACATTGGGGCCAAGAATCCCAGCTACAAATACAAGTTGATGGGGTGTGAACTGGCAGAGACTGACCAAGAGAGAGATCTTGGGGTCATGGTAGATAACTCACTGAAAATGTCAAGGCAGTGTACGTTTGCAATAAAAAAGGCCAACGCCATGCTGGGAATTATTAGGAAGGGAATTGAAAACAAATCAGCCAGTATCATAATGCCCCTGTATAAATCGATGGTGCGGTCTCATCTGGAGTACTGTGTGCAGTTCTGGTCGCTGCACCTCAAAAAGGATATTATAGCATTGGAGAAAGTCCAGAGAAGGGCAACTAGAATGATTAAAGGGCTGGAGCACTTTCCCTATGAAGAAAGGTTGAAACGCTTGGGACTCTTTAGCTTGGAGAAACGTCGACTGCGGGGTGACATGATAGAGGTTTACAAGATAATGCATGGGATGGAGAAAGTAGAGAAAGAAGTACTTTTCTCCCTTTCTCACAATACAAGAACTCGTGGGCATTCGATGAAATTGCTGAGCAGACGGGTTAAAACGGATAAAAGGAAGTACTTCTTCACCCAAAGAGTGATTAACATGTGGAATTCACTGCCACAGGAGGTGGTGGCGGCCACAAGTATAGCCACCTTCAAGAAGGGTTTGGATAAGGATATGGAGCACAGGTCCATCGGTGGCTATTAGCCACAGTGTATGTGTGTATATAAAATTTTTTGCCACTGTGTGACACAGAGTGTTGGACTTGATGGGCCGTTGGCCTGATCCAACATGGCTTCTCTTATGTTCTTATGTAGTGGGCCATAGGGGTCATAATATCCCAGTCTTGTTCCATCTACCTTGGCTTCCGATTTCCTTCTGGTCTCAATTTAAGGTACTGACATGAAACTTTAAAGCTGTATATGGCCTGAGATTGACCATCTTCTCCCATATGAACCTACCCATCCACTCCAGTCAACCTTGGAGGCCCTGCTTCTGTTGCCCCTGCTATCTGAGGCTGGACAGGTAACCCAAGAAAGAATTTTCTATGTCATGGCACCAAAACTTTGGAACTCCCTCCCCAAGAGATTCATCTGTCTTCTTCTATTGGTGTCTTCCACCATCAGGTGATGACGTCTGTTTTGTTTGACATTCCCTCAATAATTGTTATTGGCCCTCCTCCTTGTATGTTTATTTCTTTTTAATGAATTATTTTATAAATTTAAATGTTGTTTTTAATCTTTCAAATGTTTAATGCTTGCTGCCTTGGGGATCCTGATCCAGTGGAGAGGTGAAATAAAACTGTTTTAAACAAACTGCAGGCCTTTCATACACAGCAAACTTTTTTTTTGTATTTTCCTTTGTGACTATTTTAAATATCTGCTTTTCTTTCCTTTTCATCACTAGTATGTTTAAGAGAAAGTCAAGAAGCCCCTTGGCTTTCTGGGTTTCTTTGGTATTCCTTTCTTCTTCTTAAACAGCTGTTGGCAGGTCAAAACAACATGCAAGGGGAAAATTCCCCATGAATTTTAAACTTTTGACTTCTGCTGGTATCTTTATTTGTCAAAGCATAACAAAACCGCCTACTACACTTTTCAATCATTAAACCCAGGGCTTTTTTGAGAAGGAACACATAGGAACGCAGTTCCAGCTGGCTTGGCACCAGGGGATGTGGCCTAATATGCCACATCCCCTTTTTCTGTTAAAAAGCCCTGTGTAATGGTGATGTCAGGGGTGTGGCCTAATATGCAAATGAGTTCCTGCTGGGTTTTTTCTACAGAAAGAGCCCTGATTAAACCAATACCTAATCATTAGTGATATCAGAGCGTTTGTTGTTGTTGTCAAATCACAACTGACTTATGGCAATCCCATAGAGTTTTCAAGGCATGAGATGTTCAGAGATGGTTTGCCATTGCCTGTCTCTGTGTCATGATCCTGCTATTCTTCAGAAGTCTACTATGTAAACACTAGCCAGGGCCAACTCTGCTTACCTTCTGAGATCTGATGAGATCAGGCTAGCCTGGGCTGTCCAGGTCAGAGTTGCCACACTACAATTTGCAAGTCAACCTGACAAACAAGGGAAGGTCCAAGGAAGCTGCCCTGGGTTCTGTGGAGGAAGAGTGGAATAAAAAATAGACGGAGAGGGGGATAAAAATTTCACAGATTTAAGGCTATATGCTTCCCAAAATGGAACACTTTGCCAGTTCAAACAAGAATCTTTAAAGTTAGCTTCCAGCAGCACAAATGGACATGAACCACTTTAATACTCAAATGCCTGTTCTGTAACAGGGAGCACCATTGGGGACAAGTCCAATCAAGTAAGATAAAGCCCCCTGTACCTCTTTTTGCTACTAAAATATCCTATGGTCCATGCTGTACTAAATATAAAAGACATTTTTTGTGTCTCAGCTTGTCCCATATTAAGCATTTGATCATTTGGCTTCTTCTAACAGGCATATGACAGCCATACAGAATTTTCTCACATTGTTTTTGTTCTGATTCCCCTTGATTACTCTGTGGTATGCAGTGAAATTTACTCTTAGGACAGAATGGATCATTTTCAGAGGATGAGTGAAATATTGGTTCAGTTGTAACTAGTAGTAGTTCTGCCAAAATTTCATGCCAAAGGATTCAAGAAAACAGGAAATTGTCATTCTTTTCAATGGAGACTCCATCGCCCATTCCATTCAATGGATATTCTACAATAGTTACACTCAGAAAAATCATGTCTGAAGTCTTCAAACTCCATTTGAAGGATCTGGAACAGAAAACTCATTATGAAACTGCTAATGTTAATAAAAAAAAGATACCTATTCAGAAGCAGAATTTAAAAAGAGCTTGTTGCTGCACTGTGATCTCGTAACGGTAAAGATAAATGCTAACTTTTGGGTTGTAGTACTATGTCTATTGTGCATAGAACACTGACAGACATTCCAATAGCCTTGTGTCCAAAAGGTATTTTAAGTGCTTTTGTCATTACATGCAATTTTATAGATAATGATCCATTAAAAAAAGATCATTTCCTTAAAAATATATAGAGGAGCAAATGAACACACAGTCTAGAGGCCATGTACTACACACGTACTTCTGTCACAGCATACAGTGAATGAAAAGACATTCTCTTTTCTCTCTCTCCCTCTCTCTGAAATGCTTCTCTTTCACAGTGATTAATTTTGGCCTCTTAATCATACAAGTGAGAGTGCATTTTATCTTTTAATTTATTCTGACTGCTGAAATGAGCCAGCTGCATAATGGGAAGTTTGTTGCCTTTCATCTGAATTCTTATCTTTATTAAATCATTGGTATTATTACCCCAAATAAACAAATTAATAAACACACAAAATGCTTATCTACATGTAGTCAGTAAGTCATTGAAACAGACAGTTTACTCTTAATTTTCCTAGGTGGGGGAAAAAGAGATAAAACTCTGCTATCTCAGCCAGGTCACCAGGGAAATTAACTCCTGTGCTATCAAATCTGTTGCAAAATCCACCCCCACTGAATGAGAACTTGTACCTCTTTTGATTATACCCTTTCTATAGACAACCCGTAGAACAGTTCAATGACCTTTCTATTAATTCCACTTTCAGGATTATAAAATAGGGAATTCATTCCTTTCTCCTCATCACTTTCATTTGCCCTTTATCAAGTGCACTTTCAAATTGTTCTAAGATGTTTCTGTCCTGTTTAACTACTGTAAAGGTGCAAGCTACAAAACCACACATTACACAGCAGATCAATCAGTATTAATATGATTGCAGAGGTAAGCATTTCTGGCTTGCAGCCATAAAATAACACAGCCTCTACAGTAGTCTTCTTGGATGTCCAATTGTACAGAAAGGACAACATCAAACCCCCAGAAGGCTTGAATCAGTTGGGACACATAGGGTTTAATGATTCTAATATGGTTTAGCTATCATAGTTGTTCTCTGGGACCCCAGTACCTAAATATGTGGTTAGTCTGTGAAAGGCAAATGAATAACCAGGTCACACAGCAAAACAATAGCATTAGCATGATTTGAAGTTTACCCACAACCAGTTGTCCAAGGCCTCTCTTTCTCCTTTTCTTCTGCTATATTCACATAAAACTATTTGAGGAGCACATATTGTTTTTATCTCCACTTTGGGGAGTAGGGAGCAGCCAGGATGGAACGCATGTACAATCTCTGACTCTGAGTGTTTTATTGTGGACTAGATCCCAATTTGAGAAACAATGGGTGCATTCACACACATCAAATGAAGTGCTCTGTAACTGGATTTTTACTGTGTAAGAACAACAAAATCCACTTGCAAACCGTTGCAGTGTGAGGGCACCCAATCTCTCAGTTAGTGCAGTGTAATTGATGGGAATATTAAACATATTAGGAGAACCATCTCTCATCGACCATAAATCACACTTGAGCAAGTCACTCTCCCAGTCTAACCTATTTCACAGGGTTGTTGTGATGCTAAAATAAGACAACTGCGTGCACACTGCCCTGAAAAAAGATGGGGTACAAATGTGAGGAATCAATAACATGTTTGTTTTTTAATTCTCTCATTTCCTTCAAGGAGCTAAGCAGCATTCACAATTTCCTCTCCCCACCTCCAAATGCATCTTCACTGTAGTGATGTATTCACCGCAGTACAGTGTTATTCCAGTTTGGTCCCTGCATCTGTTAGATTATACTGTATGCTAATTCGCTGCTTGCCTTCTATCTATATGTATAGACTGGTAACTTCCATTTCAATGTATCTGAAGACGTGTGCTTCAACACGAAAGCTTATACCCAGAATTAAACTCTGTTAGTCATAAAGGTGACACTGGACTCAAACTTTATTCTGCTGCTTCAGACCAACATGGCTACCCATCTGGTTCTAGTCTGACACTCTAAACCAGGGGTGGCCAAACTGTGACTCGGGAGCCACATGTGGTTCTTTCACACATTGTGTGGCTCTCAAAGCTGGAATGGAGAAGGCATTTCTCTCTTTAAATCACTTCTCCAAGCCAAGTCAGCCAGTGGCTTGAAGAATGCATTAAAAGTTGAAATTACTTTCTTTCCATCTCTCTCTCCCTCCCTCCCTCCCTCCCTTCCTTCCTTCCTTCCTTCCTTCCTTCCTTCCTTCCTTCCTTCCTTCCTTCCTTCCTTCCTTCCTTCCTTCCTTCCTTCCTTCCTTCCTTCCTTCCTTCCCTCCCTCCCTCCTTCCCTCCTTGTGGCTCTCAAACATCTGATGTTTATTCTATGCATCTCTTATGTTAAGCAAGTTTGGCCACCCCTGCTCAAAACACTATGCCCAGGTAGGCAATCCCTTGTATGTGTGCCAATAGCAGTACACCAGAGCATTTTGCTCAGCACCCAGGGCCAGACCTTTGTTCAGACAATCAAGGCACTGGCAGTGCTGCTGGGGCTAATGGTGTGAGGGAAGGCAAGAACGCATGGCTTATGCCCATCATTGCCTCCTAGACCAGCTGAGGCAAAGGCAAATTTCCAAGGTGCTGGCAAAGTTAGTGGGGCTTGGCTTGCTCCAAGCATGTCTAACCAAGTATTTTTATTAACTTCATTTATACCCCATCTTTCTCCCCAAGGGGGGCCCAAAGCAGCTTACACTGCTTTCCATCTTATCCTCACAATAACCCTGTGAGATGGGCTAGGCTGAAAGTGAGCAATTGGCCCAAGGTCACCAAACTTCCTGCAGAGCAGGGATTCAAACCTGGGTCTCCCAAAGCCTAGTCTGGCACTTGGATCATCACACTGTACCAGCTCTCAACCCAGTACAGTCCTCACGTCCTCACGTCCCCACTCCCCATTTTGTTTGATGGTATGCCAAGAGCTTCACAAGTCATGTCAGACTAACATGATCTCTTTTTTTGAGAAAGTGACTATCTTGCTGGATCAGGGGAATGCTGTAGACATCATTTATCTTGATTTCAGTAAGGCTTTTGATAAGGTTCCACATGCTATCCTTATTGACAAGTTGGTAAAATGTGGTTTGGATCCTGTTAACGTTAGGTGGATCTGTAACTGGTTGACAGATCGCACCCAAAGAGTGCTTGTGAATGGTTCCTCATCCTCTTGGAGAGGAGTGACTAGTGGAGTGCCTCAAGGATCTGTCCTGGGGCCTGTATTGTTCAACATCTTTATAAATGATTTGGATGAAGGAATAGAGGGAATGCTTATTAAATTTGCAAATGATACTAAATTGGGAGGAGTTGCAAATACAGTAGAAGACAGAGACAGGCCATAGGATGATCTTGACAGGCTGGAAAACTGCGCTAAAAGCAATAAAATGAATTTTAACAGGGTGAAATGCAAAGTCCTGCATTTAGGTAGGAAAACTCCAATGCATGGTCATAGGATGGGGGAGACTTGTCTTAGCATTAGTATGTGTGAAAAGGATTTAGAGGTCTTAGTGGACCATACGCTGAACATGAGTCAACAGTGTGATGTGGTGGCTAAAAAGGCAAATACAATTTTGGGCTGTGTCAAAAGAAGTATAGTGTCCAGATCACCTGGAGTATTGTGTTCAGTTTTGGACACCACATTTTAAGAAGGATATAAACAAGCTGGAACAGGTCCAGAGGAGGGCAACAAAGATGGCGAGGGGTCTGGATACCAAGTCCTATGAGGAAAGGTTGAAGGAGCTGGGCATGCTTAGTAGGGTGGCCAGACCGTCCCGGTCTCCCGGGACTTTCCCGGTTCTGGCCACCAATTCCCGCATCCCGCCCTGGCTATACCGGGACCATTAAAAAGTCCCAGTTTAGCCGGCGGGCCGTCGGCGGGCTGCGCGCGCGGCCGGGGAAGGCAGGGAGTGAGGGAGCCAGCGTCCCTGCACATGCGCACGGCGGTGTGGCGGGCTCTGCGCATGCGTAGGGCCCGCCACACAGCCGTGCGCGCGGCGCCGAGGCCCTCCCTCCCCTTCCCGGCTCCCCTAGTGGGTCGCAGGGCCGGCGCAGCGCCGGCCCAGCGATCCAAGGCCCTCCCTCCCCTTCCCGGCTCACCTTGTGGGTCGCTGGGCCGGCGCGGCGCCGGCCCAGCGATCCAAGGCCCGCCCTCCCCTTCCTGGCTCACCTTGTGGGTCGCTGGGCCGGCGCGGCGCCGGCCCAGCGATCCCAGGCCCTCCCTCCCCTTCCCAACTCCCCTAGTGGGTCGCTGGGCTGGCGCGGCGCCGGCCCAGCGATCCAAGGCCCTCCCTCCCCTTCCCGGCTCCCCTAGTGGGTCGCTGGGCTGGCGCGGCGCCGGCCCAGCGATCCAAGGCCCTCCCTCCCCTTCCCGGCTCCCCTAGTGGGTCGCTGGGCTGGCGCGGCGCCGGCCCAGCGATCCAAGGCCCTCCCTCCCCTTCCCGGCTCCCCTAGAGGGTCGCTGGGCTGGCGCGGCGCCGGCCCAGCGATCCAAGGCCCTCCCTCCCCTTCCCGGCTCCCCTAGTGGGTCGCTGGGCTGGCGCGGCGCCGGCCCAGCGATCCCAGGCCCTCCCTCCCCTTCCCAACTCCCCTAGTGGGTCGCTGGGCTGGCGCGGCGCCGGCCCAGCGATCCCAGGCCCTCCCTCCCCTTCCCGGCTCCCCTAGTGGGTCGCTGGGCTGGCGCGGCGCCGGCCCAGCGATCCAAGGCCCTCCCTCCCCTTCCCGGCTCCCCTAGTGGGTCGCTGGGCTGGCGCGGCGCCGGCCCAGCGATCCAAGGCCCTCCCTCCCCTTCCCGGCTCACCTTGTGGGTCGCTGGGCCGGCGCGCTGAAGCAGCCTGTCAGTCACTTCCGGGTTCCTGTCCTGCATCTCGACCTGTGACAGGCTGCTTCGGTGTGCTGCTGCGCCGGCCCCCTGGGTCCCACAACGATGGGACCGATGCCACAGGGACGGGCTCGAAACACTCTATAACCCCTCAAAAGAACAGCAGTCTAGCTCGCTTCCCCCGAGCCCTGCCGCCATAAGCCTCAAGGGGGCTCATTTTGCGGCATCTCCTGGCGGGAGGGTGGCACCCGCACGGGACACATATCAAATGAAAGAGGGGGCGCAGGGCTATGAGAAACAGCCGGCGGAGGGAGTCGGGAGACCACCCCACTGGGGGATCCACACCCCGAAAGTGATGAAGGTGGCGCAGATAGAGCCAACAGAGCAAACAGGACAAAATAAATAGGCTGCATTATGCAGCACAGTTGAGAAAGTGCCTTATCCCATATACTGATGAAGTATATACAGGATTTGAGAACAAAATTGTTTCCGGTGGTGATATTTGGGGGATTTTTGGGGACGTCACAGGAAGTGCTGTGAAGTCACTTCCTGTTTCCGGCAGTGGCATTTGGGGGAAATGATGTCATTTGGGGGAAGTGATGTCACAGGAAGTGATGTCACTTCCCGTTTCCGGCAGGTGACGCGGGGAAATGATGTCACAGGAAGTGGTGTCACTTCCTGTTTCCGGCGGTGGCATGACATCACCGGAAGTGACGTCACCGGAAGTGACGTCGCTTCCTGTTTCCGGCGGCGCGCGCGCGGAAAGCGCGCGCACACCCCTACCTTACCCCCCCCCAAGGTGTCCCTGGCTGGCCTTCAGACATTATGGTCACCCTAATGCTTAGCCTGGAGAGGAGATGGCTGAGAGGTGATATGATCACCATTTTCAAGTACTTGAAGGGCTGTCATATAGAGGATGGTGAGGAATTGCTTTCTGTGGCTCTAGAAGGTAGGACCAGAACCAGTGGGTTAAAATTGAACCAAAAAGAGTTTCAGGCTCAATATTAGGAAGAACTTCTTGACCATTAGAGCAGTTCTTCAATGGAACTGGCTTCCGCGGTGAGCTCTCCTTCCTTGGAGGTTTTTAAACAGAGGCTGGATGGCCATCTGACAGCAATGAAGTTCCTGTGAATTTAGGGGGAGGTATTTGTGAGTTTCCTGCATTGTGCAGGGGGTTGGACTAGATGACCCTGGAGGTATCTATGATTCTAGGTAGATGTATTTTTTTTTAGCTCTTGGGCCAAACCTAGTTGCCTACCCCTGCACTACACTGTACTGGCTCTTAAGTCCTCATGCAAACACAATAATAATATATCCAGGCAACGAGTAATGGGAAGAGGGGTGAGACAAAGTATTTCTGTTGACTTCTTTTAAAAATCAGGTTGTATGTTCATCCCTGTACAGGAATAGAATTTAGACTACAGAGGATGAAGTAGTTGTATGAAGGTTGTTTGAATGGCGTTCCTTCTGCCTTAGGAATCCTGGCTCCTTTGTTTATACTTTTCCAAAATGCTACACACCATTAAAGTCTCTTTCTCCAGTCTGAATCTTGGCCCTCAGCATGAAGCCCTGATGACCTATAGCTCTGGTTGAGCCCTACCGTAACCTATTACTACACTGTATTTGCTAAAATATTGGGGATGAGGAAAATAGAGGCTAGTGGAGTGCAAAATACACCCCCAGTCCCAACATATATCCTTTGTGGATGCTCACTGCCATGACAATCCGGCCCCTTCCCGCCCGCACTGCCGCCCGACGGCATAGGGTGGGGGCCGCGTTTGCCTCCCCAGATGGAGCCGAGGCAAACGGACCTCAGCCCATCCGGGAATCTTGATGGGGGGCATGGTCTGGGGCTTTATAAGCCCAGCTGCGCCCTAAGTTGCGCACTTCTGCGGCGCTTTCGGCGGGACAGGAGCATTCTTCTCGACGCTCCTGCATCGTGGCCTTGAGGCTTGGCGGCTCCGGCGGTGACGACAGTGTCTTTTCGGGCAAGTGACTGAGCGGGCAGGCTCTGTCTTCAGTGGAGGCTGTTAGGTCATGCTGGGCATCAGCGCTGCTGTGTCAGCGCCTGTTTTTGTGTGTGCGGAGAGGCAGACGGTCTGGTGGCGTGCCCCCCCCTGCAGTGTTTGCGGCTGCGTCGCTGCGTCCCCCCCTCCTCCTTATACTTAGGGTCGGGACCGTGGCCTAGTGGCAGGGTGGCTGCTTGGTAGGTAAAGGGTCCCAGGTTTAGCCCCCGGGGTCTCTGACTGAAAAGGGTCCAGGCAAGTGGACGTGGAAGCGCGCGGCTTGATACCTGGAGAGCCACTGCCGATTTTAGTAGACAATACTGTTTCCTTTTTTGGGCTCAGGGGTAAGGCCCCCAGGGCTGAGTGCTGAGGGTCTGGCTGCAGTCCCTGCCATTTCCAGGGCTGATTATTGGTTAGGGAGTTTTCTTGTTTTGCCCTGCGACTTTATTGTTGGGCTTAGTAGCGGCGTTTTTGTGTCATGGCACCCAGGAAGGGGCAAGGAAAATCCAAGGGCAAGCAGCCTCTTAAGACAGTGCCCAAGAGGCCCATTCCAGCTGAATGCCCTGGGGAGGAGGAGGAGACACGCACTAGGCTCGCTATAGTGGAGAGGCTGGCTGCTTTAGAGCGTCAGCAGGGTTTGGTACCTGGATCAACTGGGCTTGTCCAGGGGCGCAAAGCCGCTCGGACTTCCACCAGGGCCTTCGAACAGGAGGTCCTGGCTCGTCTTTCTACCTTGCAGGATATGTCGGCTCCATCGGGCCCACCAGAAGCGCTGAGCCAGGAGCCACCTGACAACAACCCTGACTCTGAGGAAGAGGGTAACACCCCAGATGTGTCAAGTTGTCCTGGCGGAGGTGGTGGTACGGCGCCTATAGTAGTGGCGGTCGGCGTTGATGACTCTGATGGTAAGCAGTCGAGGCCAGGCAACACTGGGGTGTGGCCCTGGGGGGGTTGGGGGCCCCTCTACTCCTCAGGAATGGCTAGCTCCACGGCTATGTTCAGCCCTGGTGGGGTTGGGGGGTCCCCTGGCTTGCCCGGGATTATAGGGGGTTGGGGTCCCAGTGGTCAAGAGTAGATTTTGCCTTAGAACTCAACTCAGGCTTCAGCAGCTGCTGCTATTCCATCTACATCTCAAGGGGCTTTGATGCAGCAGTCCCCGGGTGGGTCTCTTCCATGGGGGCATCAATTGTGTGGGCAATGGTCTTCCAGATGGCCTGTTCCCCAGTGGGGGGCTTGGGGTTTGGCTCAGACCCGCTTTGGGTTGGTTCCTTTTCAATGTCATCCTTTTGGCGACACTGCCATGCCGTTGGGGGATCACTTGACGGTGGCTACTAGAGAAAAAATACTCTGCGGGGAATATGATGACATCTTTAGTCTTCTTTATAGGGAGTTGGAGAAGAAAGACAAGGACGAACTTGATGAAAAGGATAAAGAGAAGCTAAAACGCCGAAAGGTCAAAAGGAATTGGGCTAACTGGTTACCGGGTTTTTGATTTATGTCGGGGTAATAGCGTGAGCACAGCCTTTACGGGCAGCTTTGCTGTTCCAATACTGCGACATCATATATAAGGCATATACAGACTTTGCGGGTGCTGCGTGGCTGCAGTACGACGAGGAGTTCCGTATGAGGGCAGCATTGAACCTCACAATTCCCTGGGACCAGATCAATCAACAGCTGTGGTTACAGCTTATGTCCCCAGCTAAGCCCAATGCTGGTGACAGGTCGGACAGTGGTCACCTGGTGAGCAAACAGGTGAGTGTATCGGGTCCCCGTGCAGCAGCGGGGCAGTCGGTTCAACCCCGGCTGCTGTGTTGGGAGTACACGTCCCAAGGTGTGTGTAACAGAAAAACATGCAAGTACAAGCATGAGTGCCCGCTGTGTGGAGGTTCCCATGCTTTGTCGGCATGCAATAAGTCTAAACCCCGACCCGGGGGTAAGCGGTCAGGTGGGAGCGGGAATACCCAAGCAGCTCACAAAGTACCCTGTTGAGGGTACTTAGGAACCTGTTGGCTGATTACCCTAGGGCGAGTGACAGAGTCTATTTGTGGGAAGGTTTTCTTTACGGTTTTCATATCCCATTTGAGGGACCTAGAGGACCCTGTATGGCAAAGAATTTATTTTCTATCAAAGGGATGGAGCATGTGGTTAGGGAAAAGATCGGTAAAGAGTGTAAGGAGGGCCGTGTGCTTGGCCCCTTTGACTCTCCCCCCGTTCCCAATCTTCGGGTATCTCCTTTAGGGGTGGTGCCTAAAAAGGCCCCGGGTGAGTTCCGCTTGATTCACCATCTGTCCTACCCAAGGGGGGGGTTGGTGAATGATGCCATTTCCGACTTCCTGTGTACAGTCCGGTATACCTCCTTTGACCAGGCAGTCAAAGTGGTTCGGAGTTGCGGATCTGGGGTGGAAATGGCAAAATGCGACATCAAGTCTGCGTTTCGCCTGCTGCAGGTACACCCTGATGATTTTGAACTTCTTGGGTTTATGTTTGAGGGTAGGTATTATATGGACAGGGCCTTGCCAATGGGTTGTTCCATTTCTTGTTCAGCTTTTGATTGCTTTAGCACTTTTTTGGAATGGGCCTTGTGCAAGCGCTCGGGCTCCGCTAATTCGGTTCATTACCTGGATGATTTTTTGTTTGTGGGCCCACGGGGGTCGGGGCAATGTGTCCAATTGCTTCATTCCTTTTTCTGGCTGGCTGAGGACCTGGGCGTCCCGCTGGCCCATGAAAAAACGGAGGGTCCGGCTTTAATTTTGACTTTTCTGGGCATTGAGTTGGATACTGTGCGGCAGGCTTCACGTCTGCCGGCTGAAAAAAATAATAGTCTATGGCAGAAACCGGCATCGTTGAAGGGTAAGCGTAGGATTTTGCTATTGGAGCTCCAGCAGATCGTGGGGCATCTCAACTTTGCTTGCAAAGTGGTGGCCCCAGGGAGGGCGTTTTTGTGACAATTGTGTGATGCTATGGGGGCACTACGAATGCCCCATCATTGGATCAGGATCAGCCAAGGAATGAGGCAAGATTTTGAGGTATGGGAACAGTTTTTTCCGCATTTAATGGGGTTTCATTTTGGTGAGAGGATATGAGGATCGAGGCGGATCTTCAGATCACATCAGATGCAGTGGGCTCCATTGGTTTTGGGGTTTATTTTCGTGGGCACTGGTGCGCGGAGGGTTGGCCCAATGAATGGCTGAATAGCGAACTGTGTCATAATTTGACCTTTCTGGAGTTTTTTCCAATTGTTGTGGCTGTTCAGTTGTGGGGCGATGAATTAGCCAACCATGTCGTGCACTTTTGGTGCGATAACATGGCAGGAGTTCATGTTATTAATACGCTAACCTCTAAATCTGCTCCTGTTATGTGCCTAGTTAGGGCTTTTAGCTACGCTGTTTACATTTGAATATTTTATTCCTTGCTAAGCATGTGCCAGGTGTGTGCAACGGGGTTGCGGATGCTCTGTCTCATCGGCAGATGGAGCGATTTCGACAGCTCGTGCCAGAGGCCGACCTCCTGCCGGCTCGAATGCCCCCATAGATGTGGCGGCTTGGAGAGTTGGGGCAGACCGGGCAATGATGTTAGTTCTGGCACCCAGTACCAGGAAGGCCTATAATCACTCTGTTGAGCAGTTCCATGCTTTTAGGGAACAGGTAGGGTTGGCCAAGCTTTGGTCCATACCGGCGGCCCACCTTATGCAGTTCTGCGTACATTTGAAAGGTAAGGGGCTAGTAGTTAAGTCCATCAGGGCTAAGTTGGCAGCCTTAGCTTTTAATAGTAAAATCAGAGTTTTTTTCTGATGCTACCGATGATTTTCAGCTCCATAAGATGTTAGAGGGTTGGGCGCAGGAGCACGGTCCTCGGCCTGACACCCGCCAACCAATTTCTCCTTCTGTTTTAAAGGGATTTCGGGGGGTGTGGCCTACAGTTTGTTTTTCTAAGTTCAAAGCCTTATTGTTTCAGGCGGCGTCTATGATTGCCTTTTTGGGGGCACTCAGGGTTAGTGAGCTGGTTGTTAGCTCGTGGCAGGATTGCTCTGGACGTGCCCTGCAGTCAGGGGACTTAAAAATAGATGGGGACCATGTAGCCATTAAGGTATGCAGGTCCAAGACGGATCAAAGACAGAGGGGTACTGTCATTACCTTGGGTCCATGTATTGATCTGGAAATTTGTCCAGTAGAGGCACTGAAGCAATACATCACTGTGAAGGGTGAGGTTGTCGGCCGGTTATTTTGTCATGAGGACCGGTCACCTTTGACCAAGTTTCAATATTGGTCCATCACCAGCCGGGCCTTGGAGAAGCTTGGCCTCGGAGGGGTCAGGTTTGGGACCCATTCATTTTGGATTGGTGCAGCATCTACCGCAGCCACCATGGGATACCCTGGACCGGCCATACAGCACGTGGGGCGCTGGAGGTCCTCGGCGTATAAGGGTTATGTTCGCCCATTGTTGCCCAGCGGGCATTAATTTGGTGTTTGACAGTGTTGGTCACTCTGTTCTTTTTATTTTGTTTAGATGCTGTGGCGTGGCGAGAGAGGCGGAGGATTTTGATCGCTGGCCACAGTATGGTGTTTTGGGCAGCCCACCAGGCTCAGCATTCACCAATTGGATTGCAATTGGGACTCAGCGAGTGGGCAGTGGTTGAATGGCAGGGGCGTCAGGGCCTTTGCTGGGCCGGACTCCTGCCTCTCCTTTTTCAGGGGAGGATTGGTCCTCTGCCGTCCACCTTGGTGGTAATGATCTTGGCCTGTTGAAGGAGAAGGCCCTTTCACTCCAGGCGGTCGAAGACCTCAAGGTGATACGGAGCAGGTGGCCCGAGGTGCTTATACTGTGGTCCACCATCCTTCCTCGCAGGGTTTGGAGAGCCACCTGGGTTCGAAAGAGCGAGGCGCAAGGCCAATAAGGCGATTAAGAAGGCGCTTTGTGGTGGTCTTGGCGTTTATCTGCCTCACCCTGCTATTAGGTCGGATGTGGTGGACCTATATCGGCAGGACGGTGTCCACCTGTCCATAAAAGGCAACAGGGCATTTTTGCTTGAACTACGGCTGGGGCTTTGGTTGGCTTTAGGCCAACCGGTGGGCCCAAGTGCCTAAGCTGAGGCTTGGCATTGTGGTGGCTGGAGTTCGATTTAGGTATTTAGGTACATGGTGTGCACCCTCGGTTTTCCCGTTTTCAAGGGAAGTAGCGGGATGGGATGGCAGTGGGGCTGTACGGCTCTCTGCTGTGATGTCCGCTATAGGGTTCCCTCCTCTGGCAGGCCGTTCCTGGGTGCGCGGCATTGCCACTTGGGGGTATACCCGGCCTTCGCCGGTCTGGCAGTAGCCAGTACAAACTGGCTACTGCTGGGGGCTGGGTGGCTCGCTCTATCCAGACAGGGAAGGATCTGGGTTTTTTCCTTGGCCTGTCCGGGAGTTTTAGGTTGCCCCAGGCCGTTTTTGTTCAATAAAGTTGCCCTGTTTGTTTACCCAATTTACCGTGTTGTCTCGTTTTTCCGACTGGGGGGGCAATCAGTCCCTCTGCTCCTGCATACCATTCAGTGCAACAAAAAACAGTTACCCTGCTGTAGGCAGTGTTGACGGGTAGCCTTTTGTTGTTGTTGTCTGGATTAACAGGAAACGCTGCCAGTGGTTCAAACTGAGAAATTGCAAGACTGTATCATAGGCAGGCCTCAGATTCAGTGGGAGGTCACAGGAGCACAGCTCCTGAACCTTTCTGAGAGTTCCACCTCCTCACCTTGTCCATTGAATAGTAGGTGCAGCTGCATAACAATCCCTGGATGAGCTCCACTCCTATTTTTCTACAAAATGACCCCTGATCATAGGGCAGAAAGGGACTAAGGACTAACACATTGTCCAAGCAATGCAGGAAACCCTGATGTTCCTGCAGTGCAACATTAGTGGAGAGAGAAACATTCCCCATGTTGGCTTGGCATAAGCTCTTTATTTAGATGCTAAGTGACACTTTACAGATAGGTTTATATTTTAGGTAAGAGGGTATTATTTGCATATTTTTTCTCCTGTGCTCATTTGCTGCTGCAATAAGTTAATATTTTTAGCTAGTTTTGCAAATACAAACCAAAAAAGTTTCCAATGACTGAGACATAATGAAACTTTTTGCCAAGATAAATTTAATGCATTAAGCATGCCATAGTTTAGATCAATGCAGATGCTGCTGCATTAAAAAAAATCTACAAAGGAAGCTTCACAAACATTGATCATGGCCAAAATACGCCCCAGCACTGTTAAAAGCGTTTACTTCAGTTACATCTGTGGTCATTGGCTAGATCAATGAAACTCATTCTTTCAACAGCATCCAATTATCAGTTTACTGTAGAGTGAGCTTTCTAATAAATCAGTATACCTTACATAGTATTAGACAATGCCAATATGAAAGTTAATAGCAAACCATGAAAACATTTTTGTTCAAGAATGTAGAAACTTCAGCTCAACAAGAAAAACTGTTTAAATAACTCATTCTTTTATTTCAGTCTGATCCATAGTTACTAGCACTTCAGAGCAATAACGTTCATTTAGGTAGTTTATGGTTAGCAGTATAATAGAGTTTGATTAAACACTTAGGACAGGCAATCAATGCCCTTCTGTCATATTTACGCAACAAAAAATTGGCATGGAGAATAAGTGAAGAACAAGATAAATATAGGCAGTATATGATTTTAAGAAGTCAATTGAATAACATCTCGAGCCACAAAGTTAATGCCTACTTGTGTCATGAACATCACGAGTCTAGCAGCAATATCCTGTGCATGTTTACTCAGAAGTAAGCCCCCATAATTGACTTACTACACTTATAAAATGCCTTGCCATAAAATGCTTTAGCATGCAGCAAATTGTAAAAGAGTTGCATTATAACATATTTTTTTTCAAATTATGGAAAAACAAAGCACACAAAACTAGTAATGTAAATACTACAAGACATTCCAACTAGAACTTAAGCAAGGAAAGCTTTTAAAGCACAGAATGCCCTGCTCCTTGTATGCATTACCAGAACACACTTCCATACAAGATAGAACACAACAGAGTATCATCCCCAGAAGTCCAAGCCCAGGAAAGCAAGTATAGGTGAAAACTTTCCTAATGCTGAGGGACTGACATATTCCCATGTAACAGTCCATGTGGGACTGTAGCTTCAGACATGTATTTGCTTTAGACATATATTCACCTGCAGATGAGCAATCAAAAGCTTTTCATCTTTCTGCCCACACACAAGTAATGCAAATGCAATTTAAATTTGGACAGTTGGCTTTTGTTCTCCAGATTTGTTTGGAATTGTGTGGTTTCATTGAATGCATATGAATAGGAAGGTAATATTAAGCACAGGTAAGAGCAGTGTGGGCTTGACACCATCTCCCCCCACCCCCCGCAGATAACAGTTTTAGTTATCTATACAAGAAGATGGTAATATTGGCTGGGAAATGGTAGGCCAACACTGAACATTGAACAGTACCTATGTTTCTAGAACTTTTCAACCAATGTCATGACTCTAATCTTGTGTTACAATAACTACTAATGTGTTGTGATGATGAGGCTTCTAGGTGGGGAAAAGCAACTACATGGCCAACAACAGATGACTGGTATGTGGTGACATGAAGCTGCCCCAAAAAGAGCCGGCCGGAAATAGAGTGCCCGGGAGCTTCCTGATGGCTCTCGGAAAAGGGGCAGGCCTTGGGCACCCAGGGAGGATCTGGAACGCTCATGCTCCCTCATCTGCAGCTCCCCGGGTGCTCTCTGGGTGCTTCCCGGCCTTCCAAATGGTGCCTTTTCAAGTTGGCTCCTGGCAAGCCAGGGTGACTCAGGATGGGATGGGGTCAGGAGGCAGATGTGCATGTGTGGACGTGCTTTTTTTTGGTCTGCCTGCCTCCCATCCCCAGGGTGGTTTTAAATGCCCATCTGTTATCACCCCATGTGCCCCAGATAAATCAGCATGTTTCAATCCAATTCTTCCTGGTCACAGAAAGATACTTTAACTGGAACCTACACTCAAAAATGTAATTTACATGTGGACTAGTTCTCATCAACTTCCATAGGCATGATAACCTTTACCTATGGAAGCTGATGATGGCTAGTCTGCATGTAAATGTTACATGGGACTACCTGGTTACTTGTGTAGTCACTTTTCTCCATCAAGCCTGAATGCTGTTTGTATTGGATTGGTTGCATTCTATTTCTGGAACCGTAGAATGTTGGTGATTCTTGAATACATTGGATTTGGAAGAACTGGACTGATTGAGATATTGCAATAACTTTGGAAGTTCTCTATATTGTAGACTAAAGATACGGTTGTATGTATGCAATAATAGCACATTAGTGGTTATAACACAGTGTTGGTTTCTGTTTTGGTTCATACTATACACTGCAGTTGCCCAAGTTTTGCTGATGACTCTAATCTTGTCAAGCAGAACCTGACAGTTCTGCCTGCTGTCACAACGGTAGCTTCAACTCATGGAAGACTACTAGGGGTGGGGAGGGGCTGCAGCTCAGTGGCTGAGCATCTGGCTTGGCTGCAGAAGGTCCCAGGGTCGTTATTTAAAGCAGGGGTGGGGAACCTCCAGTCCGCAGGCCATTTATGGCCTGCGAGACCCCTTGAACTGGACCGCAGTAGCCTTCCTAGGCCCAGCTGGCCAGCGGCAATTGCGGAGCTGCGCACAGGCCTCCCCATTCCCAGCTGGTCGGTGGTGATCCCTGGGCCAGGCACACTGCAATTCCTGCCAGACAGCTGGACCCAAGGAGGCCAACCTGGAGCGCACAGCCCAGTTGCCATGGATGGGCTTTTCTGTGTAGGCTCTGAGAATTCAGAGATGGTAAATTATTGTAACGCTTTAATGGTATATTAATTGACAACTTTTAAAAGAAAAAAAATCAAAAAAAGCCCCTCAGTGGTGTGGAGAGGGAAATGGCTACTGCAGGGGACTGGGACATGCAGGAAAACCGGCTATGAGGTAGGCCCACTGCCACTACACAGAAAAGCCCATCCATGGCAACTACTTCAGCACATGATAAGCCAATCACAAGTGCCTCTCAAACTGAAATCAACCTGGATGTGGCTTGTGGCACTACCACCTCTATTCATTACTCAAATGACTGGACTATAAGTGTCATGAAATTTTGTTACTATAGTCATAATAGTGAACAGGGCTTTTTTTGTAGAAATGACTTCTTTGCATATTAGGCTACAGCCCCCTGATGTAGCCAATCCTCCAAGAGCTTACAGTAGGTCCTGAAAGAAGAGCCCTTTAAGCTCTTGGAGGATTGGTTATATTAGGGGGGTGTAGCCTATTATGCAAAGGAGTTCCTGCTACAAAAAAAAGCTCTGATAGTGAATGCTTTGAATGCAATATCACATGTGTACATGTATATGAACAGTGTGACTTCAAGATGAACTTCACATCAAAGGCAAAACCTCCAGTGCCCAAAATGTTCTCCCAACTTCCTCCACGTATAGCAATGATAGTTTTGTCTAAATCTTTGCTGGCTTCCAACTACCAGTGACATATACAAAAATGATCAGATGAGCAAGGATCATGAATACAGAACTCAGCTTGAACCCAACAAAGGAAAAGTCAGAACAACAGCTGCCACATAAAAGAGTCATGGAGTATGGGTCCAAAGCTCCTTGATAAGAATGTGTGCAAATCACAGAAGTTAGCCCATTTTATTTTTCACAAAAGGGAAAATATTAACCCTGTTATTGACCTTGCCATGTGTGCTCAAACAAACAGTCATCTTCTGTTTATAACCTCTTCCCCATCTCTGAATAACACAATACTATTAACTGAGCTTTACATTGTTTAATGCAATTAGTGACTACATAGAGTTAAGGTCCTGACCAGAATTAAGGTTAGAACAAAAGACGCACACACACACAGGCACACGTATATAAACAATAATGGATAGGTTAAGGGATGAAATTCACAAGCAAGGCAAGCAAGCAAATAAGTAGAATGCTGACAAGTTGAATTGATAGAGAGCATGAAAACATGGCAGTGCAGAGCACAACACAGATAAACAGTAAATGGAAGATCCAATGATTAGATAACAAGTGAGTTGCCAAAGGTGGCACAGGAAGCGGCTACAGGGGTCAAACTTCACATTAAAGTGGCAGTTGTACCGCACAGTTCTTGATCAAATGTACCTTGAAATAGCTGTGGCAAGAATAAAGCCACAAGTAGGGGTACGTGTGTGTGTGGATGTATGAAGTGCCATTAAGTTGCAGCTGCCTCCTAGTGACCCATAGGGTTTGCAGGGCAAAAGGTGGTTTGCCAGCACCTTCCTCTGCATAGCAACCCTGGAGTTTCTTGGTGATCTCCCATCTAAATACTAACCAGGGCCGACCCTGCTTAACTTCTGAGATCTGGTGATATCAGACTAGCCTGGGCATCTTTTGCTAAGCAATCTAATGTTCACAGTTGGTTGGTTGTTAATTGCTATAAGAAGCTTTGTTTTTGAATAATATATTCATGAATTAGCCCTCCAGGGCATCTGGTTAGCTACTGTGTGAAACAGGATACTGAACTAGATAGACCTCTAGTCTGTTCCAGCAGGACTCTTCAGATTCACCAAAAACCGCTTGGGAGCTGCCATTTAACAGCATTTTAGCCCCCTTTAATTAGCCTAGTGGGCATTCGAGTTAAACAGTAAAGTGGAAAGAATGATCTGTCAAGACAGATGAGGGCATTATTGTTAACACCCTAATTTCATTTACAGATACCACACCTATCTGTGGTGCACCAGGCCCTTACTGAATAACCCTTATAGAAATAGGACACAACTGTGAAAGTGTGTTCATTTAATGAATCAGGCTACACAACTACCAGATACAATGTGATGCAGCTCTTGCCAGACTGCACCACTTCAAATTATTGGTGGGAGGTTGTATATCTGAATGCTCCCTCACAAAAAAAAAGCTCTCAATACCCAGACAACCAACATGAGAAAGAACACTAGAGCTACTTCCTTGAGGCTGCATACATCCTCTTTATTTTATTTCTTATTTGGAACAACAGATTAGAATAGTGGATTGTAATGTAACATAATGAATAGTAGAATGAAATGACTGTATCTGACAAAGTGTGATTGCAGAAGAAAGTTTATACCACGAATAAAACTTTGTTTGTCTTAAAGATGCCACTGGACTCAGACTTTGTTCTGCTGCTTCAGACCAAGACTGGTACCCCACCTGAATCTAGTAGAATGTAATGTAATTTGGAATGGTAGATTGGAATGTATTTCTCTGGTCTGGGGGCAGGGGAGATAACTCTACTCAGACAATCACCCTCTTCAAAGAAGAAGATGCTGTAAGGTTGCCTCCATGCTTGAGAGATGGATGGACTATAATGGCAGGGCCTCAGTTAATTACTCTCAGTATTCCACAATTAAGGATACATCAATTTCCAATTCTGATATATTTATTTTCTTCACTATGCTTTCCCCTGAAATTAAACCCAACAAATGGTGACCATATAAACTAAGCTTGTTGTTTCAGTTTGGTTCTTTAATCTGTCAAACATCTTCATTATGCTATGTACTACTGCTCACCTTCTACCTATATGTATGGACTGGTAATTTCCATTTAATTGTATCTGAAGAAGCATGCTTGCACATGAAAGCTTATATCTTGAATAAAACCATGTTGGTCTCAAAGGTGCCACTGGACGCAAACTTTGTCCAGCTGCTTCAGACCAACACAAATCCCCACCTGAATCTATTTCCTTGAGGCTGAATTTCTAAGTTTAGTCATTTCAGGAATGTTAAAACAAGAAATCCCCTACCCTAAATCTGAACTGGTAAAATCCAGCAAGAATATCACTCTGATTATAAGCTACTTCAGATCACAGACAACAGTAAAAATACACAGCGTGACATACTTTTAAGCACAAGTTTACAGCGTGTACGTCACGTCCAAGGTTACATCCTTCTGGAAGATACAGCTTATAGGAGCAGCAGTAACTATATGAAATTGCAGGTTTTCCTATGTCATTTAACCCAGGACAGCTCACTATCTAGAACTGCTCCTAAGCTTTTAGCCCTTCAGTTTTATGCCTATGGATTTGCATTTCATTCTTTTATCTTTCTGTAGACTACTCTGAAATCTCATCTTCCATTGTTGCTATGGTATGGAAATGTTCCTTTTCTGCAAGCAGCGCTGCATGCAGTTGGAAACAGAATAGGGAACATGCTAGACATCGGAAGCTGGTATGAGCTTTATTTATTTTTTTGGTCAGGCAACTGGAATGAACGCCAATTATTTAAAAACCCAACTGATCAATTAAAATTGATTCCAGTTTGCTCCCCATTGATTGCAATGTTGAATATAATAGAAAGAATGTTTCAGACTAGTGTCAATGATTGCTAAGTAGAAATCTCACCATGACACTTTAGTCTATGGCAGTAGGATGTCCCTTTAAAATGGCAGATGAAATGCAAATTTCCTTTCTACAGGCATATGTGCAGAAATGGAACTGCTAAACCCATAACTAATTATATAAGCTGCCCTCTCATGCTCTGGTATTCCATTAAATGTTTATTCTATATTGAAGGGAAAGAATGACTCCAAAATAAGGGTTTTATGTTCCACTAAAAATACAGTCATAGTTAGAGACGGCTTAGCTAGATATAATTTCTGGGAGACAGTAGCTCATTCCTACCCATGAAAGTATACATCTCTCTGCAGAGAAGCTAATTTTGGTGATTTGAGAATAGCTTTCAAAAAAGTTTGATATTACAGCTATTTTGAAATGTTTCTAAAAACTGGCATAACAGCTATAGTTAGGTCACAGATCAACACCAAATTAAGTGTGCATAGCAGGCGAGATTATAGCTAGAACTGTCATCCAGTTAAAGAAATCTCAGTTGGTTAACAGTGCAATCCTAAAAATATTTTCTTCGGCATAATCCCCATTGAGTAGGCTGTAGTAAGATTTCAAGAGGAGCTGTTTAAGATTGCACTATAAGGTTTGTATATGGAATTGTTTAGGTATATGTAATTTTGCACCTGAGAAATGACAATAGAGAAGAAGAAAAATACACTTATCTGAACAATTTAGTTTTGCATATGGAAGCAGCCGCCATCTTTGAAGAGACATTACGTTCTCTCTAATGTGTGAGTGACTGCTTCTTTAAAAGTTGACCTATGATGCTTGTACATAGAGACATTGAAACTTTTCTTAATCTGCCCCCTGATTAATCTGGGCACCTTTGTACATTTTTTAAAAAGTTTGACTGATCAACTAAATATTGCAATTGTAACTTAAACCAACATGTGTAGATTTATGGGCACTGGAATGTGTTATCTTCCACTCAAACCATTTGTCAGGAAGAGGGATCAGAATCCTTTTGAATGAGACAGGTGAATGATTCAGGCACTGGATCTATTTTTCCCTGCCTAAGCTTTGTTACTAGAATCCTATTTGTCTATTGGTTGTTCCTTCTCTTAAAGGCATATACAATAGCTGTTTGACTGAGTGAAAACAAACCCACACAGAGTCTACTACTTACCCATTGGAGCTGGCCCAATGCCATGACCCCTGCCAGAGTATGAAGCACATTTCAGAGCTACAATCTTATATCTCACTGCAGTAGCAGAGATTGGAAGATGATTAATCACCATCATCATCATCATCATCTGCAGGCTTGGCTGGACAAAAGATGCTGAGATCGGATTTTTTTGAACTCTGACTGCTTCTGCTTACATTTGTGTTTTTGGGGAGGAAAGAAGTGTCAGACTAGGATCTGGGAAACCCAAGTTTGAATCCCCTGTTGTGCCATGGAAACTCTCTGGGTGACCTTAGCCCAGCTACACTCTGTCAGCCTACCTTACATCCCAGGGGTTCTGTGGGGATAAAATGGAGAAGATAGTGATGCAAGCCACCTTGGGTCCCCACTGGGGAGAAATGCAGGAGAAATGAATGAATGAATGAATGAATGAATGAATGAGAGACTGTATTTGAGGTAGTAAGCAGTATATTCCCTTCCCATTAAAGACATGAAACTCAGCTATGGTTGTATCTTCATGGCATTAAGACAAATATTGGGTTTTCAACTTGCTTTGTAATAACTGCTTTTCCTGAAAATTTATCAGTGACTCTGTAAAACAAAACACGTGGGCTCGCAAGCTCGGGGGGCACCCCAACTTCCTTTAGAGGCCCCCAACTTAGGGCCTCTGACCCAGGTCTTTGTGTTTGTGCAGCTGGCCAGCTGCAAGAAGGATGAAGGCCTGGCCTGCTGGCCCACCTCTCTCTCCTCATGTGCAGGCTGAGCAGGATGGGAGGATGAGAGTGGTGGGTCTTGTACTTTTTGCAACTAGCTGGCTACAAGAATGATGAAGGCCTAGCCTGCTGGCCCCACCTCTCATCACGACCTAAAAAATCCTGGTTACACCCCTGCACCAACTGCAACCCTACCTAAATTCAAGCATGTTCTCTGTAATTTCATACATTGGTAGGCTTGGTTGTACTACTAAATGGTATAATGTAGATAGTTGAAGGCTTCACATTTCTGAGTCATGGCAGTGAAAATAAATTCAAATGCTAAACTTTGGTGGACTTTCACTCAAACCAAACACTCTTCATTGTTCTCAGAACTGCTTTCTATTTTAGGGAAACAAGTGTGTCCAGACCTTGAGTTGGGTCTGGATTCCCTCAGCTTCCAGTGGCCCTGGAACACCGGACCAGTATGAAAGCATGGAGGTTTTGACCCCTATAGAGACACCCCCTGTCCTGGAAGGATCCCAGACCACCACTCCTTGAGCCTTAACCCCTGCAGGAAAAGGGGGGAAGGGAGGAAGTTGGAGGTTTCCTCAAAGGAAGAGGTGTGTGACCAGCAAGCCACCTGGGCTGCCCTCCCTCTGACCCCTTTGCAAGCAAGGGAATCACAACTGAGATGACAGGTGGCTCTGTCTACCTTGGGGGATCTGGGATGGGCATTTTCTTAAAAAGCAAGCAGGGAACCCAGGCTGGGGAGGAGTCAACTCATGAGACAACCACAGGGTGGGCAGACAAAAGGGTTGGGGTACAGAGATAGAACTGAGACATAAGACCCCTCTCGTCAAAGGCATCCTTGTTCAGGGAAGAGGAAGGCATTTGGTGACTTAACCTACCAACTTCTGAGGCCACTAGAACCCTCGCCTAGCATATGCCCTGGATCCCGAGAGCCATCCAGACAGACTCTGTCCCAAGAAGGGACAAAGTGGTTCATGTTTGAAAAACTGAATTTTTAAAAGAAATTACATGCAATTAGAAGCAAGTGTTCTCCAACATTTTAAAACACTGATGTGTGTCTGATTTTTGATTTTTGGCAAAATACATGAATGTGAGGGTATGGCTTAATTTCTAAGAGAGAGGTACCCTGCTAAAAGCTTTATCATGCTCACTACCTCTCATGTAGACAATATTCCCTCTGTCCATGGATATATGACATAGTACCCATAGTACTCTGCACAATGTACTCTTTTAAATCATAGAACGCAGAACGAAGGGAAAGATTAAAATTGCAGTTTCCCCACTCAAAAAATTTCCCAGCTGCAGTTGATTAATACATTGATATTTCATTTAGTTGCGTTTGCCTAGATTTTCATAATTCACTATAGCCAAATATCCCTAGAGTGAAGTCCCAACTTCTTGTTTCCTTTGATCATAACTAACATATATCTCCCAACAACTAACATAAATTCTCTTTCCATGGAAGTCAATACCTGAACACTTCACCTTTAAACTGAAGATAAAACCATACACTATTTCTAAAAGAACTTGCTGAGGGACCATCATAAAGCTAAGCCTTTTTAGAATCTGTGCCTTGTCAAACACTGTCATTTTAATTAATTCCTCCTTTTGACACAATTTTGCTATCCTTTACCACACTTTATGGATGTCCTCTGACACACCTTGGTTATTAATTCTTTTTCACACTTGATTCATACACACCAACTTAGGAATTGGTAGGAAAATCATGTGTGTATGTATGTCTAGCAGCAGCCTTCCTCAAATTTTGAGATTTAATTTTTTTTTTTTGCTACCAACTTGAGAAGCCAGATTCAATCATTGAAAGAGCAAGTCAAATATATTTAGAATGCACACAAATTTTAAAATATATTATTTCCCTCTTCCCCAAACATGTGCTTGTTTAGAAACATATTTACATCTGGACATCTACCTGTATTCTTGAAGGGGGGCAAGATTGTCTCATCAGAATAAGTTTCATCTATCCCAAAGAAGAGTTGCCATAGTTCAATCTGCCAATCTGCAGATAGCAGTTTGAGCAACAGAATTACAGGAGTCAAACATATTGCTGAGGAAGGATAGCCACACTATCAGCTCATGACTGTCATTGTACAGCCTGGTGTTTTTTAATCATACCAACCTGATGCATTGAAAATGACTTTGAATGCTCCTCAAATTTAGATCTACATTCAATATTAAATCAGAGTGCACAATGCAAGGCATTAGCAGCTTGTTTTATTGTACTACCTGTATTTTTTTAAAGCTACAATGATACAGAAAGAAAGTTCACACTGCTGTTTCAAGCACATCTCTGGAGAAGTCACATATACATTTTTGAAACGAATAACGATTAAATATGAAGTTATGAATTTTTGCATTACTAGATACATAATTACATTTGGATAACACTATATTGAGGTGTAATGTATCGATGTGCATTGTTAATTTACATTTAGGAGCTTCATTAAGACAGTGTTAAAGAGACTAGGCCATTTTTTAAAAATAAACATATGCATTCATTCATTCACACACAGTTGCTTTAAGAATATTGTGCATATACTCATTGCAATTTGCAGCCAATATTATTTTTCTCAATATACATCCTTAAAAACTAGATAACGTTCAAGCATATTAAGAAGGCAGAATAAGATGGGATGGTACTGAGATTCTCTGTATACTATCCATTTATTTATGCACAGATAATTAGATTCTACTAGTGGACAATCCTTTACCTTGTCTGTTAAATGTACATTTATAAGCCTGATTAAACTCCTGCCACAAGATTCAGACAAATAAACTCAATTGAAATTGATTTAAGTTCAGTTTAAAAACAAACTACATCAACATAAAATAATGAGAGAAGAAAGAATAATGGTTTGTATAGTACAGTGGACCTGATACAATGTTCTTATAAATAAACAGAAGATGCTATAGAGCCTAAACCAAATGAATTATCTGATAAAAGCGCTTCCCTAAATGATCAGTGGTTCTAGATAAGGCAGACCTATCAAACTTAAAACAACACAAAAATGTTCCTTTTTTTTTTTTGAGTGGTGGACAAATTGAGATCATTGGTTTTAGGCATGCCATTTATATACTCCATTGCATATCCAGATATTAGAGTGAGGTTTGGTATATGTAACCTCCCCCTCTGCTTTCCAATGGGAGTGTGGGAGAGGAAAATTCAAAATTAAAAAGCAGTGTAATATCTCCTTTGAAGAGAATGAAAGTTGGGATGCACACTGATAACATTCTGCATGTCAAGTATATGCCCTAGTCCAGCCCCATGTCCTTTTCAAAGGGAGAGAGGGAAAGTACAAGAAATATTCAGGCTTGAAGAGAACACAATGAAATACAGTATGTACATCTACAACATAGTTCTGGATATGACATTCAAACATCTGCTTCACCACAGGCTCCACGTTTTCAAGGTATGGTAAATTGTGCCATTGAGTTGCAACTGACTGATGAAGTCTCACCTCATGGAGGTTTCAAGGCAAGAGATAAGCAGAGGTGACTCGCCACCTCTGGCAAGACAGGTGTCATCTCTGGCAAAACAGCCCCAGTCTTCCTTGGTGGTCTCCTGTTCAAGTACCAACCTTGCTTAGTTTTCAAGCTCTGACAAGGGTTAGTCTGGGTTAGGAGGAGGCAGGGCCATAGCCAGCAGTGCTCCCTATAAAATCTGCAGCACCCCCACCCAATCTTCCAAGAAATACCTGAAGATTTTTGGGGGTGGAGCCTGTGGAGGGCAGGGTTTGAGGAAGGACCTCAGCAGGATATAATGCCATAGAAACCACCATCTAAAGCCATTGTCTCCAGAGGAACTGATCTCTGTTGTCTGGAGATCAATCAAAATAGCAGCTCTACAGGTGACCCTGGAGGATGGCAACCCTACTAAAATATATCAAAGTGGATAGGAAATCTGAAGGACTTTCATTAACATTCTCTTTTAAATAAAGGTGATTCAGGAGAATCAGCACAGGTAACCCAGTCTAAGCCAGTGGTTGTAGTAGTGTCAAACCGCTACACAGTAACAAGCACTTATTTGGACAAGGTACTCCCCACCACAACCTCTTTTAAATTTAACATTGGATTCACTGGCATAAATTGCTGCCTGGACACAGCCAAAGTGCAAAAAGTGGGAAATAACAGGTTATTCCAGAACTGGGAAACATTAAACAAAAGAGAACATTTCCACTGCTTCCCACAGGGCTACCTCCTCTGAAGGGTTCATTCTGGATGATTGAAATACAAGACTTAAATGGTGAAAGGGCATGTGTGGCTTATTTAAGATCTGTGTTATTTTAGCCCTCTGCCATAACTTGACCAGGAACAAGGAATAATAACTATACATGGTGGCCTGAGACAGATGATTGGGCTATGAATAATCATCTGCATCACAAAGAAGGTTCATTCCTCCCTGCCCCCCCATGGAATCCTTTGCATCAGATGCAGAACCAGATGAGCTATATGCCTACTACCATATGTTGAGTACGATATGGAGCATATAGTTCATATTCAAAAACCACATACTGAATGCAACACAACACTCTGTTGACTGCACAGATCCAGAAAGCTGAACCATGCAAATAAGACTGATGCCATGTGTGGATGCTTGATCTGCAGTGGTTTCTCACATTAAATGCAAAATGCAGACCTCGCTATTCATCAAATAACTCTAAAAACAAACTCAGAGATTCAAAGCTATGTAGTTTTACTGGAGTCAGGCAAATATCTATATTTCTTGGACACAGATAACTGCCTTCATAGCATATACCCACAGTAAAAGCTACACAACAGTCAAACAGTTGATTATTGCTGCCCACACCCCAACCATGAAACCCCAGTATGCCAACATTTGTTAAAAGTTTGCTTGTAATTTCCTACCAGATGTAACTGCTGAAGGAAGATGGTAATGGCCTTCAGGGAAGGCATTCCATACATTATCATCATCATGGAATTAATCATATAATCATAAAATGAGAGTTTTCACCTGTGTGAGCATGCATGGAGAGTGTCATATTTGGGTTTTCTTTTTTACAAGATATGCACTAACATACCATTGCATCTAGCATTGAAGTTCTAAACTAAGCAAGTTTTAAGAGGTTTCAAGATGGATTTTAACAACAGTGAAGAAATGCTAGGAAAATGCCATGAGAGCCATAAGGAGGCAGCCTTGAAACAGTTTATAAATGAAAACAGCCTTGAAACAGTTTATAAATGAAAACAACTTTGGGGTACTGGAGCACACATTTGTTGAACATTCCATTACGAATTATATAGATTGTCTAGAAAAAGAAATCCCACAACATAAGACTAAGACTACATAAATAATGAGCACACAAAAGTGGATGTGACTAAACAATTAATTACTTCCAAAATCTGAATATTTACTGAGCTTCAAAACTGCCTGAATAACAGAGCTATGTGCCAAAATATCAGTCAGGTGCTTCTCCATATCCTTTTAAGAAATAACGATCAGGCCATTATGCAAAACCAGCAAACTAACTAAAGTAAACTAAAGTATCCAATAAGTATTGAGAGCAGTGGGACAAACATTCTACCAAAAATAGTTACAGCAGGATTCACTACAGTGTATGAAACCAAAAGAGACATTTTATGTAGACCCCCCCCCCAAAAAAAAACATATAAAGAAATCTGCTACAGCATTGTGGTAGTATAACTATTAAAATCCAGTAAAGTGTAGTATTGTGGGGGGGATATCCCCAGAGTCTTTCTAAGGCAACAGATTTCCAGCATTTTTTAAAACATGTGCTAGATTTCCTACAGCTTTGTAACTTCTAACGTATAAAGTGACATTTTGACAATGTTGCCAACTATAATGTTTTACACCATAATTCCTTCAAAATTATATGACATTAGCAGTTTTATTTAAAAAAGTCAGTTAAACATGCAAACTATTCCACAAAATTATATTTAGAATGCAGTTTGTAATTTATGGCAAATTATTCACTATTTTATGATTTGTGTCCAAACTAGATTGATTTTTAAAAAACCAATAATATATGGAGGCAAATTAAATATTACACATTCACAAAAGTCTAACTCTAGCTTTTTTATAACATGCTTTTATTGGCCTTCAATTTTTTCTTCACACAAACTTCTTACCTTTGATGGCTTCTAGAGCACCTCTAAGTAACAGAAGAGATCTGGCTCCAAATATCTAGTAATCACTATTTTCTGACTTGGCCTGGCATGTTTTCTTCCCCAACAAAAATCACTGCAGAGAAACTAGATGCTGATTCATGAGAACACCTTGATAAAGTCAATTGTGTCTCTTCCATTAGCAGAGTGCAATGAATTGGTGTAAGAATCACTGGTAAGAAGAAAATCAGATTAAATAATTAGTATCAATTAACTCCAGCAAAATAATTCCATAAACAATTGATCTCCAGTGCCTTGCTTAATTATGTGAGACTTTCATTGCTTCTTATCAAGTCTGCTTTGATTCATCTTAGACACTTGAGCTTCCCAGAGGTATAATTAATTATTGTCTTGTAAATAAACCTTGATAATTAATGGAAGCAGAACACAATACAGTATCTTTTAAAAAGGAAGTATTAAAGAAGAGGACTGTGAATATTAGAATGACCTTTTCCCATTTTAAGGTAAAGAACTTTCACACTGCCATTATGAATGGAGGCTAATTTTAACTAAATGCCAGCTTAATTAAAAAAACCCACCCCACTCCACTGCCTAATTCTACAATCACTATCATTAAAACTAAACAATCACCTTGAATTGTTTCCTATAACATTTACATTCACTTGATACCAATATTATTTTCTTTTGGGGTTAATTAAAAGCACTTCTGAAACCTCAAATTAAAATAATAAAAAGTTTATTGTTCAGGTGTGGACAGTAAAACTCTTTTGTCAAAAGACAAACATAATTGTAATACAAATTAAATAAATGTTTGGGAAAGTTCACTGAGATACTGGAAAACAAATTCACTGGTTTCCACTGTTCATGTACAAAATACAAACTGCCAACAACTACGAGGTATCTGGATCACCCTATGGAAAGAAATCATTTTTTTCTATAGGGACTATTTGAAAGCAGAAGCTAGCACATGACTACTGGTGTTCTTCTGTCCTTTTGAGAGTACCTACAACTGAATGAGCAGTCCAGAAATACTCGAGTGTATGGGAGAGTTTCTGTGAAGAAAAATGCTTATGTGCTCAATCAGTTGCTGTTGGAGTTAATACCATCTCTGATGGTGCTGTGAGAAACTGTACCCACATCAGTGTCTCTGACAAATCAAAAGAAGAGGTAGTAGACCACCTAATCTTACTACAGTGTCTCAGGCAGAAGTACAATTGCCAGCCTCCAGGTGGTGGCTCAATATCTCCTGGGATTACAATTGATCTGCAGGCAACAGAGATCAATTCACCTGGAGAAAACTGTCACTTTGGATTCTTGGAAGGTGGCCTCTATGGCATTATAACCCATTGAAGTCCCTTCTTTCCAAAACCCTGTCCTCCTCTGGCTCCAGCCCTAAAATCTTCAGATATGTCTTAACCCAGAGTTGGCAACCCTAGAGAAAAGCACAAGTTCCTCAGTTTTCTCTGTTGGGGATGTATACATGATAAAATGATGACATTCCATTTGCCGCCCCCCCACCCAGTCGGAATAAAGAGGTTGACACAAATTGTTGGGAAATAGGCCACTTTATTAAATTAACAACTAACACGGCAAAGGGAACCTACATCTGGACCAGCCCTGGGGTCTTCCTCCGACCCCGCTTAGTCTAAAATGGGCACACCACTCTGCCCCCAGCATGATCGACATGAATGTGGTTTATGCTGGGCCGGCCAGGCTAAACAGCCCTCCCCTTCAACTTCAGCCTCGATCACCAAAAGGAGGCGAATTTGGGGGAGGCATAAACACGATCTGCATTATACAGCATTGAGCCATAAAGCCCATCTGCCGTTCCTGCAGATCAACTGCACTAAACAAGTGCAGAGGCTTGGGTGCTCACCTGCAAAGTATAAACCCCTTGCTCCTTCTGCCAAGTGACCGAACTAAACACTCTCTACCTAACTACCACACCACTGCTCGCAGTACAAGGTAGGCGAAAAACACCTCACCACCGGCCAATCAGGTGAGAGTGAAAAAATTCCTACCTGGCCCCCAATAAGATGACCAGTCAGACCTGTACTACTGCCGGGTGGGTTAGCCAAAAGAAACTGCACAGTTTGGGCAGGGCCGAGGCTATATATAGCCTCCACCCTCAGCCCACTGGCAGCACCCGGATGCCCGGGAAGCTCTCACCAGCCTCACATCCTTCTGGTGAGGCAAAGGATGTCTCCGTGGTGTGTAGCTGCTTTTGCAACCTGGCCAGGGCGGGGACGAATAATGTTATTCCTTTTCTAGCAAAGGTATATGGTTACGCACATAAGGAAATTCAGTCTATTACAGAGACAATTACCCATGCCTTGGAATTCTAACTAAAAATGAAGGAATGACTTGGGATTCTTACTAAAAGTGAAGGAATGACCCATTTAAAGTCTCTGAGAGAGTTGTGTGCTATAAAGTTCATTTTGTGATGTTGCTTAAATGGGATGGATGGAGATCGTGACAACTGTGTTTATCTTTTTAAATATCTCACCCTTCTTCTACTATGGAACTCAAGGTAGTTAGATAGGATTAGCAAGAGGTCTCCTGTCCAGACACTCAGCAGATCTAGTCCTATTTAGCATCAGTAAATTTTGTGAATTATGGCCCTATAATCAGATCCTATATCAGAAGTGTCAAATTTATTTGTTACGAGGGCTGGATCTGTCTGTCTGTCTGTCTGTCTGTCTGTCTATCTATCTATCATCTATCTATCATCTATCTATCATCTATCTATCTATCTATCTATCTATCTATCTATCTATCTATCTATCTATCTATCTATCTATCTATCTATCTATCTATCTATCTATCTATCTATCTATCTATCATCTATCTATCTATCTATCTCCCACCCCAAAAAAACAGGAGGAGCAGCCCCAGAGAAGGAAGCAGAAGCTTTGTATGTGTTTGTGTATAAGAGAGAGAGAAAGGGAGGGGCAGAGAGAGGCAAGAGGCTGGAAACAGGAAGCAGGAAGCAAACAGCCATGGCAGGAGCTGAGGAAAAGAAAGCTACAGTGCGGCTGCTGCAGCAGCCCTGGAAATAGAAGCATGAGAGGGGAGCTGCTCAGGTTACTGATTTGAGCCCTGCATAGGATGGATGCATCCTGCAGGCTGCATGTTTGACACCCCTGTATAATGTAGTATTATCCTATCACAGAAAACTCATTCTGTACTATGGATTTTTAAAAAAATAATCCTAGCATAACCCACTTGATACTGTTGAGGAACTTCTATCTTTATAGGCCAGTAAGGATTAAGGTACCTTGTGGGCTGATCCTATGAATGTCTATGTTCATGCACCAGGTTATGGCATTAGGCACTACCCTTATTTCGGAACACACCTAACACTGGCCACAAGTACTAATCATCACATTTCTCACTAGTGTTTGTTGCCTGATCCTGCCATCAGGGCCGTCCCTGCCACTAGGCAAACTAGGCAATTACCTAGGGTGCCGGCCTTCTGGGGGTGCCAAATTGGGTGCCCCTCCGTGACTCAGCAATGTTATCAGTGCATAGGGGCGTGCCAGAAGTTAGCCTTGCTATGTTGGTCTTCCGCGTTTAGTGAGAGAGGATTCTGAAGACACAAAGGAATCAAGTCTTGTACACAGCTGCGATTAGACTAGCTATATATATTTAATTTACAACTATAATACAGACTAGCAAAATGCTCCACACACAATTCACCATCCAACCTCCAACAAGTAGCAGAATACTACTGTACATTTATACATGTCCTCTAGGTAAGTGACCAATCAGGTTTAGTGCTGAGTCGTGGTCACATCACTCTGGCTGATGCAATCTGGCCGTGTTCCAGATGCCTCTGTCAGCCAGATCATCTAATGTCAATTAGATCCTTTGCTCTCAGCAGTGGTCTGTCACCTGCACATACACTGACATGCTAAGGGTGCCAGACAGTCTAGGGCTGGCCCTGCCTGCCATAGCCCTGAGTAGTGCACGAAAGCAATCCTTGTGCCTCTGCTTCCATACAGGCATGCCATTTGCAACCTTAGTGAGGGCATCCTCCCATCAACAGGGCTCTGCCACCTGCCCTTGCATTTGGGCCAGATGAAAAACAGTGAGGGGTAGGAATGATGTTATGCAATGCACCATTGTCATGTCCACCCATTGGCCGACCCTTACTTATTTATTTAAAACATTTATTAGCTGCCTTGTATTAGTATTAGCTGCATTATTACCTTATAGGAACTCAGGGTTGCTGACAATATAAACAACAATCAAACACAATAAAATACATAATATACATAAAACCACTAATTTAAAACTACCAGAAAACAGAATGTCACCCTGAATATAATAGTCATCAGCTGCTTTCTAAAGATTGAGGGGAGGTGGCACATCTTCCTGGAGAGATCATGCCAAAAATTGTGGGGCTGCCACTAAAAAGGCCCTCTCTCAAGTACCCACCAGAGAAACTTGTTTTAAGAATGCCCGCCTCCAGGGGATCTCCTGGAATTACAGCTCATCTCCCAACTACAGAGATAAGTTCCCTTGGAGAAAGAGGATGCGTTGGAGGGTAAACTCTATGGCAGCAGTTCCCAACCTTTTTGGCACCAGGGACCGGTTTTGTGGAAGACAATTGCTTAATTTTTCCACAGACCGGGGGTGAGGTTGGGTGATGGTTTCAGGATGATACAATTGTGCACTTTATTTTTATTAGTTTGGTGTAATGGTTAAATGTATGGACTCTTATTTGGGAGAACTGGGTTTGATTTCCCACTCCTCCACTTGCAGCTGCTGGAATGGCCTTGGGTCAGCCATAGCTCTCGCAGAGCCGTCCTTGAAAGGGCAGCTGCTGTGAGAGCCCTCTCCACCCCACCCACCTCTCAGGGTGTCTGTTGTGGGAGAGGAAAGTAAAGGAGATTGTGAGCCGCTGTGAGTTTCGGAGTGGAGGGCGGGATATAAATCCAATGTTGTCATCTTATTATTATTACTACTACTACATTGTAATATATAATGAAATAATTATACAACTCAAGGCCCAGTTGCTAGCAGGCCACGGACCAGTACCAGTGGCCAGGGGAGACCTGGTACTCCTAGTTTTTCTGGTTGATGGGACCGTCAAAAGGGCCTCTCCCCTGTGATTTTAGTGTCTAGACAGGAACATATAGGAGAAGGTGGTGTGATGGAAAGTGCCATCAAGTCACCGTATGGTTTTCAAAGCAAGAGATGTTCAGAGGTGGTTTGCCATTGCCTGCCTCCACATCATATCCCTGGTACTTCTTGGAGGTATCCCATCCAAATACTAGCCAACTCTGCTTAGCTTCTGACTATCCAGGTCAGGGTATGAGAGAAGATAGTCCTTCAGATACCCCAGGGCTTTAAAAGTCAAAAGCAATACTTTGAATTGGGCTTAGATGCAAATCAAAAGTCTGTGTAATTGCTGTAATATTGGGATCACATGATCTAATAACTGACCCCAATCAGCAATGCAGCAGCAGCAGCATTCTGAACTTGCTGCAGCTTCCAAACACTCTTTAAGAGTAGCCCCAAGTGGAGCACATTGCAATACCCTAGTCTACATGTAACTAAGGCATGGAGCACTGCAGCTAGATCAACATGAACCAGGAAGGGGTACAACTAGTGCACCAGCCAAAGCTGGTTTTCTAAGGTGACTACCATGTCAAGCAGCACTCCCTTTAAAAGGGGCGTGTAACCCTATCCAAGACAGGGGAGATCTCAAGTCTCTGATCTGCTTAATACTTCTATCTCGTCAGGATAAAGCTTCAGCTCCCAGTAGCTCCAGGTGTCAGACAGCCTTCCCTACTTCTGTATCCAGTTTACAATGCTATGGCATAAACCAGGATGCAAACCATGGCAGCTGAAATAGCATATGAGTAACCACTTAACTTTTGGCTGAATAAAGTTGTTGTGTCCTAGGCTCAAATGGGAGAACTGTTACTTTTGGAGGGAACTGTTACTTTTGGAGGGAAGCTGAACAAGCCAAAGCTTGTACTCCACACCAGGGTTCCAGAGAAGACCTAAGCGTGCCCAATCAGGGGAAGGATTGAAACATAAGTAGCCAATCAACATCTAGGCTCATACTGTACCCTGATAGGCCCTTAGGCCCCTGTAAAAAGCCAATCCATGTACATAGTTAAGGACCAATCAGAAGGGGGCAAGAATTGTATAAAGGAGCGGGAGGTTTGAATAGAGCTCAGTCTGTGTTTGTGTTCCTGAAGTAAAGCTTGCTGAAATCACTCTCTGACTCTGGACTCTTACTGCGTCGACCGCAGTACTTTACACTGGCGACGAGGATGGGATGCCAGTAAGAACCAGCAACAGAACCAGGAACACGGAAATGTGGCTAAATCCAAGCCATCTGGGTCTGCACCTCCGCTCTGCGCACACCCCATCTCGCAAGCCGCCCAGACACGCTGCCAAGAATGGAGGCTCCAGCCAACCTCCTACAGCCCTTTAGCATCGATCGCCCCGAGCTGTGGGACTCATGGGTCGAAGGCTTCCAGTCATACCTGACCTTCCGGAAGATTACACAGACTACCATGCAGAGAGCTCTGCTTATCAGTATGTGTGGCACGGAGACCGTGGACTTAGCCAGGGCTCTTCTCCAACCCAGGAAGCTCTCAGAGACGCCGGTGGACGACATCATCAGCGCTCTGGAGAAGTATTTCCAGCCCCAGCCAACCAAGCTCACCCGGCACTGGGACTTCCGACAAAGGACACAGAAGGCAGGCGAAACCACCATGGCGTTCTTGACAAGCCTGCGCCGGGTGGCAAGCCGATGCAGTTTCGCAGACCTCAATGAAGCCCTGCTCGACGAGTTTGTATGGGGCTTGAGGGACGAAAAACTAGTACAGAAACTCCTGTCCCTCTCCGAGTGCGACCTAACAAAGGCAATCGACGTGGCCACCAGCTGGGAGAAGGGCAGATCAGCAGAGCCGTGGCTGACAAGACAGGCTGCGACACACCAGATCAACCCTGAACCATCTACAGAGGACTCAGACAAGGACAAAGCTCTACAAACCGGCTATCGTTCAGCAGGAAGGAAGACCACCCATGTCCCACAGGGCATGAGACACAAGACACCACCTGCATGTGCAAGTTGCGGGGGCCAGCACGAGCGGAAGACCTGCCAATTCCGGAATGCCACCTGTCGACTCTGCAACAAGGAAGGCCACATCGCCTGTGCCTGCAGATCCACATCCCGAGCACGCGTCCCGCAAAGATCTGCGCACTCTGAAGGCCAGCCAGACTTCGAGACCGACGCTCTCCACGCCCACCTATACCCGGTACAGTACCTACCCTCGCCAGTCAGGCCCTCCAAAATCCGGGTCAATGTAGGGATTGGGGGGGTGCCCTGCCAAATGGAGGTGGACTCTGGGTCAGCATCATCTATTATAGCGGCAGAGACATTTTTTAAAATCCCCACCAGGCTGAGGCCTCGTCTCAGGGACCCGGGGTTTACCTTAGTGGACTTCCAGAAGAATAAGGTGCCTATCTTGGGAGTGGGCCCGGTCCCAGTCCAATACAAGGGGTTCAAGGGCCAGCTACAAGTGCTAGTGGTCAAGAACCACCTTATAAACCTTTTGGGTCTCGACTGGTTCAAGCCCCTGGGAATAGAGATCAGGGGGTCAATAAGACTGTCGGAGTGGACTTTAACAAGGTTTGTGAAGAGTTCCCGGCCGTTTTCGATGGCACCTTGGGCTGCTACACGGGTCCCCCGGTTACACTACACCTCGACCCCACAGTGCGGCCTATTAGGCTTAAAGCGCGGCGAGTTCCATTCGCGCTCAAGCCTAAAATTGAGGAGGAACTGGATAAACTGATTGCACAGAGAATACTAGAGCCTGTCACCCACGCAACCTGGGAAACTCCCATCGTGACTCCAGTCAAGCCCAGTGGGGAAGTGCGGATTTGTGCAGACTATAAGTGCACCCTCAATAAGGCTCTTCAGGCCCACGCATACCCTGTGCCCATCGTCAGCCACGTTTTAGCCACCCTAGCCGGCGCAAAATTTTTTGGCAAGTTGGACTTGGCCCAAGCTTACCAACAGCTGCCGGTGGATGAGGCCACGGCCAACGCCCAAACAATTGTGACCCACCGGGGGGCCTTTAGAGTAAAGCGGTTGCAATTTGGCGTGAGTGTGGCTCCGGGGTTGTTCCAGGAACCCATGGACTCTCTTTTAAAAGGACTTCCCGGAGTCACTCCATTCTTCGATGATGTGCTGATCGCTGCAGCCTCGCCTGAAGAATTCGCCGCCTGCCTTAGAGGAGTCCTACAACGTTTTGAAACAGCCGGCCTCAAGGTCAAACGGGAGAAGTGCCTCCTGGGTGTGGATCGGGTGGAATTCCTGGGGTTCTCCATCGATGCCCAGGGGGTCCACCCCTCCGACGCCAAGCTGCGTGCCATCAGAGATGCTCCAGCGCCCACCAACAAGCAAGAACTCCAGGCCTTCCTCGGCCTCCTAAACTTTTATCATGCTTTTCTCCCCCACAAGGCAGCGGTGGCCGAACCCCTGCACTGGCTTCTAGACAAGAACCGACCCTGGGCATGGGGCCACCAGCACGCTAAAGCCTTCCAGGATATCAAGGGCCTCCTGATGTCCAACTCCGTCCTTGCCCATTTCGACGAGACCCTGCCCTTGGTCCTTGCATGCGATGCATCCCCTTATGGCATGGGGGCAGTTCTGGGCCACCGACTCCCTGATGGGACCGAAGTCCCTATCGCGTACTACTCGCGGACCCTCTCGTCAGCGGAGCGGAACTACGCCCAAATCGACAAAGAAGGGTTGGCAGTTGTGGCCGGCATAAAAAAATTTCATGATTACATCTACGGCCGGCCCTTTACCCTCTATACGGACCATAAACCCCTCTTGGGCCTCTTTGCATCGGACCGGCAGACCCCTCAGGTGTTGTCCCCACGGGTCCTCCGTTGGTCCATTTTTCTAGCCGGCTACACTTACACCCTAGTGCATCGCCCGGGCAAGGCAATGGGCCATGCTGATGCCCTGAGCCGCTTGCCCTTGCCTGACGTGGATCCTGATCCAGCCCCAGCTCATCAGATCCTACTGATGGACATGCTTCCGGACAGGCCATTGCTCGCCCGCGACGTTGCTGCCCGCTCCGCTCGTGATCCAGTCCTCTCCCGTGTCTTGGACTGGGTGGGGAGGGGGTGGCCCAAGGGCTCGACTGGGCCGGAATTTACTCCGTTTGCAGCCCGGAAAGACGAACTATCCACCCACAAAGGGGCAACAGAGTCGTCATCCCCAAACCCTTGCAAGACCAAGTGCTTAGAGCCCTGCACGAGGCACACCCGGGCATAGTCCGCATGAAGGCTCTCGCACGGAGCTATGTCTGGTGGCCCGGCCTCGATGCAGAAATTGAGGCTTGGGTTAAAAGGTGCCCGACATGCCAGGTGTCAAGGCCTGACCCCCCATGTGGCCCAGTGCAACCATGGGAGTCCACCAAAAAACCCTGGTCAAGACTGCATATGGACTTTGCTGGCCCCTTCCATGGGCGGACTCTACTCATACTAGTGGATTCATACTCCAAGTGGTTGGAGGTGGTCCAGGTGCCCTCGCCATCATCACAGGCGACCATCACGGCTCTGAGGGCCATCTTTGCAACCCACGGGTTGCCGGAGACCATCGTCACCGACAACGGCACAGCATTCACGTCCGCAGTGTTCCAGGACTTCTTAGCCAGGAACCTCATCAGGCACATTTGCTCTGCCCCGTTTCATCCAGCCACCAACGGCCAGGCAGAGCAGATGGTGCGCACGGCAAAGGAGGCCTTGAACCGTCTGGGCCCCTCAGACTGGCCAAAAGACATGGCGTGTTTCCTAATGGCCTACCGGACCACATCCACCGCCTCCACAGGTCGCAGTCCAGCCGAACTCCTCATGGGCCGCCGCATCACCACCCTGCTGGACAAGCTGCACCCTGACCAAGCCCCAGACAGGCGACCGGCGCCGGAACACCTTAAAGCCCCCAGAGGGTTCTACCCAGGGGAGACAGTGTGGGCACGGAACTATGCCACCACTGGCCCCGCCAGGCTCCCTGGAAAGGTGGACCACGTCACCGGACCGGTCTCCTATGCAGTGACCTTGGAGGGTGGACATCTCCTGAGGCGACACATCGACCAACTCCGAGGTCGCCTGCCTGCCGGGGAGACAAGGTCAGAGGCTCCAGATCTGGACAACGTAAATCCCCGTGAGCCTGACACAGAACAGGGTTCCGTGGAGCCCGCTTCGCCCCAGCAGGAGGAGACCCCCGACCGCGCAGCTGAACCCAGGTCTCCCGGGGCCGCCGTCCCAGATGTCTCCAGCTCTGCAGCCGCGGAACCACCAACCGAGTCGGAACGCCCAGTCCCCTCGGAGCTCCGACGCTCGACACGAGACCGCCGCCCTCTGGCATATCTCCAGGACTATGTCACCTGATAGCTGGAACTATGGGGGGAGGGGTGTTGTGTCCTAGGCTCAAATGGGAGAACTGTTACTTTTGGAGGGAAGCTGAACAAGCCAAAGCTTGTACTCCACACCAGGGTTCCAGAGAAGGCCTAAGTGTGCCCAATCAGGGGAAGGATTGAAACATAAGTAGCCAATCAACATCTAGGCTCATACTGTACCCTGATAGGCCCTTAGGCCCCTGTAAATAGCCAATCCATGTACATAGTTAAGGTCCAATCAGAAGGGGGCAAGAATTGTATGAAGGAGCGGGAGGTTTGAATAGAGCTCAGTCTGTGTTTGTGTTCCTGAAGTAAAGCTTGCTGAAATCACTCTCCGACTCTGGTCTCTTACTGCGTCGTCCCCAGCACTTTACAAAAGTCTTGAAAATTCTCCTCTAGTTCACAGAATCCATGCCTACATCTCTGCAGAACATTTATTTGCACCACGTAGCCCCAGAAATTCATATTCTTCTGATTGCGCTCCATATAAGTCTAAGTCTCCAAAAATAGCAGTCCTCTTTAGCTGAACATTTCAAACATGTCTCAGACAAATGAAGCTGCACTCTATTGGAAATACAAAGCTGATGCATCTCCTCAAGTTAATGAGAATAAATGAATGATCCTATGAATTGAAGAGTATACTCTTGGCAGCAGTTTCTGAGGTCTTAATATGCTGCTTATGTATCCCCACATGATGAATCAAGACTGCAAAGTTATGGAATCTTTTTTTTAAAAAAAGACATTTGAAAAGCTGAGCTGATGAATAAAAATTAAACTGGCAAGCTATCCCAAGTGTGATTAAACTCTGGAATGCAGAAGTTCTACATCTGTAGCTGATACAACTTTGGAACATTGTGTTGTGCAGAGAGTTAAAGCAGACAGCAGGCACAATGACATGTTAAATTACCCACATGATGTATAGCTTAATGAACCCCCTTGTGTTGATCACGCTTGGCATTAATCAAGAGCCATGAACAGATTCCCTTATTTTCTCAATGCTGCTCTGATAAACTGCAATTTCATTTAACCTTGGACAGGAGCTTTAATAGCTTCCACGGGACAACTGTCAATACTTTCCTGGGTATACAGTGATTAAACTGCAACACAAGATGCACGCCATGAATTTTCTTCATCTGGCATTAGAATTTTCATTTTTAAACATCTATTTGCATAAAATATGCTAAAAATATGGAGATGACAAAGATTTACACACACCTATTGCAATAGTCTTTACAGATGATCAAAATAAAATAGCATCATATTAATTAACATACTGGGAAGCTTTAAGTAAAACTAACTCTGAAATTACAATACAGAGCAAGCACCAGGAGATGAAAAACAAAGGAGAGAGCACTCTTAACATTTTTCTTATGAAATATTACACAGCCTTCTTGGGATACTGTACTTGGAAGCTAAGAAACTCACAAGTAAGATAAACAGACCATTCCATGCAGACCATTCCATTCTCTATCTCCTGTCATATCAGAATAATTTACCCTTCTCAACCACTGGGTCTGAAGACAGACAACTACCCAGCCCTCGACAGCAGGGTCTCTTCCATTGGACCAGGTTGACTGGTCAAATCATGAAAGAGCAACTAATATATTTGAACTAGTTCTGTAATCAGGCTGAGTTGTAAGTGATTCTTTCACTCTTCCATTCCATCAAAGGCAGGTGGAAAGAGGGTCGTCTTTCTTCCCAGCTTGGATTATCACTGTGCATGTTGTTCATGGACCAGGCTTTTTTTTTTTTTTGTCCAAAAACTTTTTTATTGAATTTAGTAAACATACAAATAAAGCAATCAATGACTGTATCTGGAATCATTCTTTGTGTATAAGCATAGCATACCAGCAGAAAACAAAATATATATATATACACAAAATACAAACAAAACAACACATACATACATTCACACATACATACATACTTGGCAGCTGAATTAAAAAATAAGTACTCTGTCCATATGTTAATTACATCAAATTAATAATGTCATAATATCTACCAGGAATACTTCCACTGGGCAGTAGAAACTCCTTCCTGCTGTGAATTCCTATCTACTAGCTGAATTTATTTTTTCCTGAAAATATATAAAAGTTAGCTTGAAGGTTGATGTTGTTAGGTCCAGTGATTGTGTTGTCTAGGTGCATGTGGCAGCAAAGCTGGCATCTGGGTTTATTGCAAGCACTGGGACCAGTGCCCATGTCCAAATTAGATGTTGTATTACTATGCGTTATGAGTTGTTAAGACTGGGGGGCTGTCCGTGCACAAGAAAAGGTTTGCCCAGTACTTGCAAAAGAGAGGTTGTAAGTAGCTGATGATGTGTTGAAGAGTTTTGAGTTGAGAGCTGTATGTGACCACTAGTGGTAGGGATGCCAGTCTCCGGGTGGGATCTGGAGATCCCCCAGAATTACATCTCATCTCCAGACTACAGAGAACAGTTCCCCTGGAGAAAATAGATTATTTGGAAGGTGGACTCTATGGCACTGTACCTCACTGAGGTCCCTGTCCCTCTAGCCTCTCCCCCAAACCTCCAGAAGCTCCCTACCTGGATCTGGCAACCCTACCCCCCATCCCCCTAACTAGTGGTGTTCTGTTATTGTTTCTTCTGGAGCTGTCTTGCAACAAGTGGTGTAAACATCCAAAAGACCTGACTGAAAGGCCCCTGAGGCTCAATTAGACTTGCCAATCCCCAGGTCCCAGCAGGAGATCCCCCAGTTTTGCAGGCTCCTCCCCAACAGTCACCATGTGCCTTTAAATCTCAGCAGGTTTAGAATTAGCTTAGAAGAACTCCTTGTGTTTAGGAGGGTGAGTGTGCCTTTAAATCTCAGCAGGACAAAAGTTGCAGAGGGCCAGAGTGAGCAGGCAGAGACACATGGCTCTTCCTGGTGAGTGTGTGTGAGAGAGGAAGCCAGCACACTCCCTCTGTTTGGCATTCATTTCAGAAGTCATTCATATGGATAGTAAAGAGTTAATCAGAACCTGATTATTTGTATGGATAGTAAAGACTTAACCAGAACTCAAACTGCTCTGTTCAGTACTTTTGTTTTCCTGTGTTTGTCTGAAGAAGTTGATTGAAATACAGCAGACTGCTACATCCAGCAAATCCCTTGAGTAAATTGCCCCCGTGAGATCATAAAAGTGTGAGCTTGCATACTGTTTATTTTGGCTGTGTTGTGAGTGTGAGTGTTCATTTTCATTTAGTGGAAGTGCAGCTGCTTGGGAACCACTTGAAGGCAGAAAAGAGGAGGAAATTAAGACTGTATTCAAGGGAATTGCACTGCTGTGTTTATTTATTTTAGGGAACAGGAAAGTCTCCAGGTTCCACCCCCAAAATCTCCAAGTATTTCCTGAATTGGATCTGGCAACCCTAGGCTCAATACTGATCACTGCATTGGCCCTCCACTTGTATCACACGCACAAGTTACTTTCCTGAAGAAACAACCTGGTAATAGTAACAATGATGGAACTGCCTCCATTAGACACCAGTAGGCTGGCCACTTGGGATGCAACTGGGGGAAGGGAAGAGGCAGAAGAAAGACCTTGTCTGGAACCCTACCATACCACCAGTGTTCCCTCTAAGCTGAGTTAGTGTGAGCTAGCTCACAGTTTTTAGCATCCAGCTCACACATTTTTGTCTTAGCTCAAGGAACATGGCCCCAGAACAAACTAATTTTTGCAGTAGCTCACAACTTTAATGCCAGTAGCTCACAAAATAAAATTTTTGCTCACAAAATTCCACAGCTTAGAGGGAATATTACCTACCACCAAATGTTCCGTCTAGTTGCTATAATTACTTACCTTTTAAAAAACTCTAAGGATAGGTTTTGTGGTTACCACACAATGAAGAGGATTTTGAAAAATAGGCATCACACAGCAATTGCCCATACAAAATCAATTTTTAAGAGACTCTCAAGAAGATTCCCTGCAATTATGATTGCCCTCTACTCCTGATTGCAGGACCAATCTCTCCCCGCTTTGTATCCATGTGGCCAAGAACTAAGAGCATTATGAAAATGGACTTGAAAAGTCACTCCCTGAAACAGGTTCTAAGAGGCAGCAAAGTAAGGATGGGAGGGGGGAGTGTCTACTATAGTAGCCTATGCCACTTCAGACTGCTGGTGAGAAATACCTCTTGTAGGGCTGCCAGCCTCCAGGTGGGCCTGGAGATCTCCCACTTTTACAACTGATCTCCAGCTGGCAGAGATCAGCTTCCCTGGAGAAAACGCCTGCTTTGAAGGGTGAACTGTATGGCATTGTACCATGCTGAAGCCCCTCCCTTCCCCAAACCCCACTCTCTCCTGGCTCCACCCCCAAAGTCTTCAGGTATTTTCCAGCACAGACCTGGCAACCATACTTTTTTTGTATAATTCCTATGTCAGAAACTCCTTGCAAGTTTTTTTTAAGCTAACCTTTAAAAAGGAAGTCTGTAGTAGGTGAGGCCTTCGCACTGCAGGTTTTGCTGGGAGGGAGATTAACATAAGGGAATTTTTTAAATGGGACCTCCCTCCATTTGCTGCCTGAAGTTAGGCAGTTCATTTAGCTTGGGTAGATCAAACTTTAAAGAATAACCTGGAAGTGACTCAGTGCAAGAACTTAAAGGTTGCCAGGGGCTGAGTTTAGGCAAAGTAAGCTTATTGCTATCTGTCTCAGCTGAGTGATATTTGACTGTTAGCAGTGATCTCTTGATGGTATCAGCTGCTGCAAATGAGAGCTATTGCATACTAAAAGTGATGAACAAGGAAGCAACAGAGAAAAATACTGGCTAACATAGAGCTGCCAATCTCCAGGTGAAGGCTAGAGATCTCTAGGAGTTACAACTGATCTCCAGGTGGTAGAGATTAGTTCCTCTGGAGAAAATGGCTGCTTTCAAGGGTGGACTCTGTGGAACTATATCCTTCTGAGGTCCCTCCCACCACCACAAATCCTGTCCTTTCCAGGCCTCACCCCCAGGAATTTTTGAAGAATTTTCTCATTCAGAGCTGGCAACCCTAACAGAAACCTTCTTTGTTTTAGGGATATACCTTATTATTCTCCCTGATCTACAATACTAATATCAGAATTTACCAAGAAAGTAGATTCCCATACTACCTTTTGAGTGTCTAAGGAGAACATCAGAAATGAATGCAGATGAAAGAGAACAGGGATTAAATTGTGCAATGCTTGTGCAACAACAAGCAGTGGGAAGCATATTTGACCAATACTATGTTGTTGTCTAAACAAGGACATCTATGAACACACACTGTATTTAAAACATAGTCACAATTAAAATTAAAAGTCTCAATTTACATTTCATTAATAGTTCACTACTGAGGGCACCAAAGTTGTCTACTCCTGGGTTCCCTTTTGCATATACAGGTTGATGTAACAGCAATTAAAAGGGAGAAGGCAGACGAGATCAATATCAGATGGAAGTAATGCAGATGAAACTGAGCAATAGCATCACAAAGCAACAAAGGGAGAGGCCAAGTACAGGTTAAGTTCACACCACCTCAGTTATGGGCCTGGCAGAACATCTCCATTTTACAGGCTCTTGGGAACTGCATTAAGTCTCACAGGACTCGGATCTCACTTGGGAGACTGTTCCACCAGGCTGAAGCCAGGGCTGGAAAAACCCTGGCTCTGATTGAGGCTAAGCAGACTACCTTCAAGCCGGGGATCAGGGCTGGATTTAAGGGGGTGTAGAGGAGGGTGCTTGCCCTGGGCGCTGATGCAGGAGGGGCATCAAATTGGGTAGGAAGTCCATTCTATCTTATGGGCCCCTAAGATACAATGGGCCCATTAGGGGGTGTCATTTTTTAATTTTGCCCCCCCCCCTAAAAATATGTAGATCCGGTTCTGCCAAGGATCACCAGTAGATGTTGGTCTATAGTGCATAATGCTCCTTGGGGGATGTATCAAACATCACTTTTCTGTTATATGTTGCTTTATACTGTGTCTGATTGTTGATCCATCAAGGTCAATATTGTCTAGTCCAGGGATGGCCAAACTTGCTTAACATAAGAGCCACATTGAATGAATGTCAAGACAAGACACGAACATCAGATGTCTGAGAGCCACCAGAGGAAGGGGAGAGGAGGGGAAGGAAGGCAAATAGGAAGGGGAGAGAGAGGTAGAAAGAAAACAAATTTAACATTAAATGCATTCTCCAAGCCACCAGCTGGCTTGGCTTGGAGAAGTTATTTAAAAAGAGAAATGCCTCTCCTAGCCTGCTGGGTGGGCAATGGGTGCTTTGAAAGCCACACAACATGTGTAAAGAGCCACATGTGGCTCCCGAGCCTCAGCTTGGCCACCCCTGGTCTAGTCTGACTGGCAGTGGTTCTTCAGGGTCTCAAATGGAGGCCTTTCACATCAGCTATGACCTGGTTCATTTAAACTGATGATACCAGGGCCTGAACATGGACCTTCTGTAGGCAAAATAAGATGCTCTATCGGTGAACCATGACCCCTTTCACCTATAGCAAGTAAAACACAGGGCTTAGTATGGACTGCCTGTGCTCTGAGCAATCTGCCTCCTGTTCTGCTGAATCATACATGAACTGGATCCAAGCAGGGAGTTAGCATCTCTGAGTAATGTGTTGAGTATTTTCACATCCTCATCCAACTACTGGATTAGTCAAGTCCTGCATGAGGACTGGCACAATCTCTGTATGGTTTTGCAAGTGTTGGGAGTGCTGAATCTACATGCCCAGAGCATCACATATGAGGAACATTTTACAAGTGATATAGAAAGCAATCCTAAACAGCTCTACTGAAAAGTAAGTTCCATAATCAGTTGTGCTTGCTGCCAGAACAATGTTCTTAGCAGGCCCATAGCTACAGGGCAGCCCAGGCCACTCCATTCAACCCCCCCCCCCCCCATTGGAGGGCTCCAACTTGCACCCTTTGCTCACCACCACTCACAGCCACTCTGAACAAGTGCAACATTACTCAAGAGGGAGACAATCTCCACCATTTCTTTTGCAAGTCCACCCCCCCCCCCCCCCGCAACTTGGGCACCTTCCCGACGCAGTTTGCAATCTCAGCAGTGAGCACAGTGAAGTCCTGCTTGTAGCCCTTCAAGTCAGATGTCATTTTGGGCCCCACGTCCTCCCCACCTAAAATTTTCTCCCCTGGGCCCCCTGACCTAGTACATTATATATCCACTGAGGGTTCCAGTCTCCATCACTGGTACTGCCACCTTTTAAAAAGCATCTAAGATCACAGCTGTCAGCAATGCATTTTTTACCTGGTGAGTCATTTAGAAGAACCAGTCATGGATCTTGCAGGCAAAAGAAATAGCTAAAATATTAGTTTTGTAGTGTTGGAAGTCCAGTCCCATGCTGTTGGAAGTGAAGGATGTTGCACTGTCTCTTTGCCTCAGGCTACAGAGGAAGTCTACAAGAGAGTCAGAGAGCTAGACAGGCAGGACACTGATTACCCTTGCTTTTACTACTCTCTGATGCTATCCTTTTGAAGTGAAGATTGCTACTGCTAGGGAAAGTTTCCTTCTTTCCACTCTAACACGCTCTCTCTGCACATAGAGCTATAATTCTCCATCTGGGCAATGTGAGAGCAGGATGTCTTTCTTGTATCTCCATCCATTTAGCTAGTTAGACTGTATTAGAGAATCTATCTCTTCACTTCCCTATTTAGAAAGAAATGGAGTTCCTATAATAAATGCCAATTACTAATTTTGCTAATATAAAAGATGCTCTGTGTAACTTTGTTTCTTGCTGGCATACACACTGACCAGATGGGCTCTGCTGTCCTCAAGCCTTTGGGTACTCTGCTTCCCCACCAATATTTCCCAGTAGCAAGGTTGGCATGTGGGAATAGGCCAACTAGGCAGCCGCCTGGAGTGCCAGAGGCCTAGGGGCACCAAGAGGCACCCCCTCTCCTGCTGTAATGTACTGTGTGACGAGACGTGTTGAAGGCAACATGCTTTATTAGAGAGTACATCACAAGGCAAGACAACGCGGGCCGGGTCCCGATTATATACATACCCCGGAACAACCCTCAGTCTGGCCAGGTCCAATCCTGGCCAGTTAAACTTCCCTCCACAGATCTTGATTGGCGGAGCGTATTTGCGGGGCTACATCCGGGGACCATTGGACTTCCACTGGTCGCTTCCGTAGCGTCCGCTGTGTTGTAATTTCGGGACTGAAATGCAAGACACAACACTCCTCCCCCCCTAGTTTAAGACACAAAGTCTTTTAAGTAGGCTGGCACCCTGAATTCCTGGGTCAACCTCCTCAGGGTTATTTGGGGAGTTGGAGCGGCTGCCATGGCTGGTGGGGCGGCTGGTTCCTCGTGGTGGGGTGACGCCGGAAAAGGGCTGTCTGTCGCCTGCTGCTGTTCCGGAATCTCCTCTTGGGGGGGGGTGTGTGCTCCCTCCACTGTGGTGCTTTTCTGCCCGCATAGTCGGTGTGGTCGGCATAGGCTGGGCAGCTTCTGGGGGTATTGCTGTTAGTACTCCCCCGCTTCCCCCTCCCCCGATCGCTGTCGGTTCTTCCAGCAATGTGCGATTGTGCAGCTGGTCAATATGCCTCCTTAGGATCTGGACTCCCTCCAACAAGACCTCGTAGGAGCGGGACCCGGTGACCTGCAGCACCTGGGTGGCTAACCACTGCGGGCTGCTTGCAAAGTTCTTTGTGTATACTGGATCCCCTGGAAAGAATCCCCTGGCAGCTTCCCTGGTTTCGGGGGAACTGTGGAGGTCCGTCGCCCGGTCAGGATGCAACCTGTTTAGCCTCATGATGGACTTCCTCCCAATTAGTAACTCGGCAGGGCTTAACCCAGTGACGGGGTTGGAGGTGATTCTGTTATCAAATAGGAAGGCTGCCAGGCATTGATCCCAATCTCCCTGTACAATGTGACCCAGTGCCTCTTTAGTGGTGCGCACCATGCGCTCTGCTTGGCTGTTGGTGGCTGGATGGAAAGGGGTGGACTGAATGCGCTGGATGAGGTACCGATTCAAGAACTCCTGGAATTCCTGGGAGGTGAAAGTGGTCCCATTGTCCATGACGAGGGTCTCGGGAATCCCATGAATGCAAAAGACCCTTCGCAAGGCTCTGACCGCCACCGCGGTGGAGGTTGAAGCTACGGGAATCACTTCCAACCACTTGGTGTATGCATTGACTAAGATAAAGAATATTTGGCCCCGGCATGGCCCCACAAAGTCTAGGTGTAACTGGGACCACGGCCTCCTGTTGGACTCCCAGCGGTGGACAGGGACACTGGGCGGATCAGGTTGGGACTCTTGGCAGGGTTGGCACCTTCGAACCCACCCTTCTATCTCCTCGTCCATTCCCGGCCACCATACATAGCTACGTGCCAAAGCCTTCATGCGCACTATCCCCGGGTGTGTTTCATGTAGGGCTTCCAGCACTTGCTTCTGTAATGGGGGGGGGACCACCACCCTGCTACCCCAGAGAAGGCACCCCTTGTGCATGGAAAGTTCTTCTCTGCGTGATGTGAATGCCCTGAATTCTGCGTCCAGTTTGCCCGTGGGCCACCCCCTTCCCACCCAGTCTAAAATGTGTGCTAGGATGCTGTCACTACCCGTGGCCCTAGCTACTTCAGCGGCATGGAGGGGCCTCTCTGGTAGAGTCTCTATAAGCATCACATGGTGGGCGGGGGCAGGATCCAGGTCCATAGAGGGCAGCAGCAGGCAGCTGAGGGTGTCCACGTGTCCCATAGCTTTGCCGGGGCGTTGGACCAGGGCATATGTGTACGAGTTGAGGAACTGGTTCCACTGCAGGATGCTCTGTGACAAAATTTGCGGTGTCTGGCGGTCTGGGGTGAGGAGGCCCAGTAGCAGCTTATGGTCCGTGGCGATCGTGGAACGCCTACCATACAGGTAGTCGTTGAATTTATGCACACCCGCCACTATTGCCAAGGCCTCCTTGTCTATCTTGGCATAGTTGCACTCCATGGGGGTCAGGGTCCTCGAATAATAGGCCACGGGAACTTCCCTCCCATCTGGGAGTTGGTGCCCCAGAACGGCGTCCACCCCGTACAGGGAATCATTGCAAGTCAGAATCACTGGTAAGGATTCGTCAAAATGGTGGAGCACATCATTGGAAACTAGGAGGTCCTTGACTTCCTGAAAAGTGGCAGCCTGCTTCTTTTCCCAGACCTACGGGGTGTTTTTATCGAGGAGCCTATGAAGGGGTTCTGCGATGGCCGCTTTGTGGGGCAAAAATGAATGGTAAAAATTTAATAATCCCAAGAAACTTTGTAACTCCACCTTGCACGTGGGGGCCGGAGCGTGGACAATAGCACATGTCTTGTCGGCCGTCGGGTGGATTCCCGTGGCGTCTACTGCAAACCCCAAGAACTCTACCCTCGACACCCCGAGGGAACACTTCTTCCGCTTTACTTTAAGTCTCGCCACCTGGAAACGGTGGAGTACCTCACGCAGACAGCTGCTGAACTCCTCAGTGTCCGGGGCGGCAATCAAAACATCATCAAAAAATGGTTGTACTCCGGGGATCCCTTTGAGAAGAGCATCCATTATGCTCTGTAAAATCCCCGGAGCCACACTAACCCCACATTGCAACTGCCCCACCCAAAAAGCTCCCCTGTGAGTCACAATGGTCTGGGCTTCTGCTGTCTCGGCGTCCACTGGGAGTTGCTGGTACGCCTGGGCCAAGTCCAGTTTCCCAAAAACTTTAAAGCCTGCTAGGGCTGCCAGTGCATGGCTGACCACTGGAACAGGCTATGGGTTGTCCTGAAGTGCCTTATTTATGGTGCACTTGTAATCAGCGCATATGCGCACATCTCTATTCGGCTTCACTGGAGTGACTATGGGTGTTTCCCATGCAGCATAGGATACTGGTTCTAGCACTCCCTGGGCCGTGAGGCGGTCCAGCTCTGCTTCTATTTTTGGTTTAAGAGTGAACGGAACTCGCCTGGTCTCACGTGGGGATCGAGTGGTAAGGTGATGGGAGGCCCCTTGTAGCACCCCAGGGACACATCTAACACTTCCGGGAATTCCCGGCACACGTGCTCGAAATTTTGCATTCGCATCTGCTGCACCCCCACTATTCGAATACCCAGTGGTTGAAACCAGGCCAGCCCCAGTAATATGGTGAGCTGGCGTTTGACCACGAGAATGTCCAGCTTGCCCTTAAAGTTCTTAAACTCTACCCTTACAGTGGCCCAACCCAAAATCTGTACAGGGTTTTTTTGGAAGTCCCGCAGTATGAAGTTCGCCAGTCGCAGCCGGGGCCGGCCACGGGGACAAAGGTTTTTTAGAGACTTCTCTGAAATTATGGAGATGGAGGAGCCCGAGTCCAGCTCCATTAGGCATGGAGCGCCCTCAATTAGGACTGACACCCTGACCTTATCTGGGGTGGTGACGGGCAAGTTCATTACCTGCAGGCTAGTCGATGCGGTCGAGTAGGCATCGGTCGAGTTGTGGTTGGTGGACTGGCATCTGCAGGTTGCCTTGGCCTTGGCCTTGTGCCCCTTGCCTTGGCTTGTGCCCCTTGCCTTGGCCTTGTGCCCCACTTTTCTGCAGTTCCTGCAGTCTACGTTGCGGTAGGGGCAGTCCCGGCGCTCGTGTGGATCCCCACAGCTGGCGCACTTGGTGTTGGCTGGTCTCTCTGTTGCTCGTGGCTGCATGGGTGCTCTCAGCCCCATTCCTGGTTGGCGATGTAGCTGGTTTGCCTCCTCCTCCTCTGGGTTGCCCGGTGCCATCTCCTCCTGGTGGACAGCTTTCGCTCGCAGATTGTTGTAAGCTTTGGTTGCTCTCTCAAACATGGTGGCTTCATTGAAGGCAAGTTGGAGAGTGAGCTCTTCCTTTGCGAAGAGCTTTTGCTGCAGTCTTTAGTCTCAGAGGCCCCAGATGAAGTGATCCCTCAGGGCTTCATCTAGCTTGTTGAAGCTGCAGTTCCCTGCAATTTGGCAGAGGGCAGCTAGGTAGACGGCGGCTGTCTCTCCCGCCCCTTGATCCCTGTTGTGGAAGAGGAATCGGCGGGCGATGATGGAAGGCTGGGCAAGAAGTGCCCGGTCAGGAGTCTGACTATCTCCTTGTATGTTTTCTCTGTGATCTTCGCAGGGGCTGAGAGACCCTTTGCAATCTCGAATGTGGCCTCCCCGCAGACACTCGGGAGCACATCGCTCTTACGGCTGTCATCTGTAATCATGTTCGCTCGTAGCTAGCAGTCGACCCACTTCTTGTAGGTCTTCCACCTATTGGGTTGGTGGGGTCGAACTCTGCAAGGTGGCCCATCGTCCCACTTGGGTTAGCCATGGTGGTGGCGGCAGGCGCTTCTGTCTCCCATGAATGCGTGCCTTTCTCGTCTCTGGCCAGGTCAGCGAAGTCCTGCTTGGGGAGTTACCTGGCTAGAATCCCACCTTCATCGCCACTGTAATGTACTGTGTGACGAGATGTGTTGAAGGCAACATGCTTTATTAGTGAGTTCATCACAAGGCAAGACAACACGGGCCGGATCCCGTTTATATACATACCCTGGAACAACCCTCAGTCTGGCCAGGTCCAATCCTGGCCAGTTAAACTTCCCTCCACAGATCTTGATTGGCGGAGTGTATTTGCGGGGCTACATCCGGGGACCAGTGGACTTCCACTGGTCACCTCCATAGCATTCACCATGTTGTAATTTTGGGACTGAAATGCATGACACAACACCTGCCATGTTTGGCAGCGCTAAATTTCCAACCTCGCAGAGGCTTCAAATCCTCCGCAAGGTCAGGAAGAAAGCAGATGCTCCTCGCCCCCCCACCTTGCTGAAACTCCCCGCTTCCGACCTCACAGCTGCCACGCCCCCCCAGCATCTGCAAAGTCAGGGGAGGCGGCATAGCAGCAAACACGCTCAGAGCCAGCGGCTCTGACTGTGCCTGCTGTCTTCAACCTTTGGTGAGGTCGGGGGGCGGGGAGCGAGTGCACCCACTGTCTCTACCCCTTGCCGAGGCTTTGCAAGCCTCTTGAGGGGGGGTTTCCTGGCTCTCTCCTGCTTTAAAGTGGGAGAGAGCCGAGAATAGGGGAGGCCATGCGCGCTGCGCGTGACCTGATGACATCACTTCTGGTGACATCATTGGACTGTACATGCGCTGTGCGCATGAAAAAAAGTAAAAAAGAAAAAAAAGGGCCGGGACCCACTTTTGGCCTGGGGCACTGGAAAGGCCAGCACTGGGCCTGCCCAGTAGACGCCTATAGAACTCTGGCAAGAAGGGAAGATGGACTTAGCTATAAAAGAGCATATAATGTTTTTCAAAAGAAATGCATACACAAAACTTGAAGACATTTGCTCAGACTTTTTACAATTATATATCTTGTGCCGAATAATTGTTTTGTCGTTGTGGGGTTGTTGTTTTTTTTGCAGGGTTCCATTCATTGGTAATTTATCATGTCTTAATATATTTTTTTTAAAAAACCCAAGTAGCAGCATCACCTGTTCACGTCTGGTCCCCAGAGAACTAATGCCAGCCATTGTGGACCATACTGATGTATATATTTTATTTTATTTTATTTTACCAAATTTGCCTCCCATCTTTCTTTCCTCACAAGGGCCAGACCACGGTGCCTAAAAAGTTAAAACATACATAAAAAACCAACCAAATGCACACACACATCATTAAAACAACTACAGAGTTAAAATGCATACAAAGACATAAAAGTAACAACTAAAATGTTGGTCAAGAAAGTGGAAACACTGAGGGAATATGGTAACAGAAGGGAACAGATGAGTTTCCCTGGAGAGAGAGTTTTAGAGTCTCGGTGTCAGGACCAAGAAAGCCCTCTCCTGAGTTGCTGCCCACCTAACCTCAGAAGACAGGGAAAATTGAAGCAGGGCCTCAAGAAATGACAGTATTGGTTGGGCAGATTCATAAGTGAGCCGTGGTCCTTCAGGTATGTTGATCCCAGTGATCTGAACTGGAAGAAGACAACTTCCTATATTCATATGTAGTTTGTTACATCAGTTTCTCATTTGAAGTAGTTAACAATAGAAGCCTCTTTGACTGCATTCAGATTTCAGCAAAAAAAAAAAGAGGTTTGTTTGTGACAGATACAACCCAGTTGACTTGTCACTCTGTCCCCTGGGAGGCAGTTATTTACATCACTTAGGAGCATCATGTTGATTATTCCAAGCACTGCCTGCCAGGGGCCATTTCAGCTTCTGAAAATGCATGTGGCAAGGTATGAGCTTTCGTGAGTCACTGCTCAGATACAGTCACAAAAACTCACTCCCTGCCACAAATTTGTTAGTCTTTAAGGTGCTACTGGACTCTTGCCCTTTTCTACTGCTCCAGACAGACTAACACAGCTACCAGTCTTCTTCTTATGAAGTTATCTCACATTTTTCTGTCTTGTGCAAATGCTGCCACTGAAGGATATAATACAGAAGTGGAATCGAATATATATCCTTGCTGATGCAGATTTCACATTCACATTATAGATCAATTTAAGCATCACAATTTTAGCCTCCTCCCGCCTTTGAGACATGATCAGCATAGCATGCAGTTTAATACATTTTCCCCAGTAAGAGGATGTCAGATTCAGCTCTGAGACAAGCTGGCTCCTCCTTACTCATTTTAACAGTTATACTCTCCTATTCTAGAGCAGTCGATCTTTACCAGTGTTGGAGGGGGGGAGCAGTTGTTGCCGCTTTACTTTTTATCATGATACTCTATCCATACAAAGGCAGAAGTAAAGAACAATTTCACTGCTATGAAATTAAAACAGAACATTGTTTATTATAACCAGAGTCTCAGATTATATATTTGCCAAGAGTATTATTTTGGGGAGTTTTTTCTAGCAGCAGTAGGTTCAACATTCACTTACAAGAAAGAAGAAATGAATAAGATGGTTGGGGAACATTTTTTTGCAAAGAAATATACATCCCAAGGTATGTAAAAATTACATGTTTACCAGTCAAATGTCATTAACTGCCAGAAACATTAGGGGAAGTGATCCTGGAAACAGAAACAGAATCAGCAATTCACACAATAGATGCAAATTGCCAAGGCATTTATGCAAACAGATATCTGAACAACAGCATTTTACAGGAGACATTTAAGTGTGAATATGTCAAATTGACACAACTTGTGTGTCACTCTAGTTCCTGTTCAACCTGTAAATATATCCAGTAAATTAGGAATTTTGGGAAAACATATTGATAATTCATCAATTGTCCAGAGGAAGTAGAATCTAAGATGACATAAAAATTATAGGCAAGCTCTTGTTAGGTTGCTAGAAAACTGTGAGAAGGGAAAAGCAAAATTCACAGTTGAAGGCTTATGTGGTCTCCAGCTCAATTGCAAAAAAAAGGGCATTTGTAAAGTAAGAGAGTAAGGAGGAGTGTTCTTCTGAATTGGATCTTGTTTCTGTTAAAGGAGAACAGGCATAAATAAAGGGACAAGAAGGGTGAGAACAGTTGGGCGTTTAAAGCCGCCCCGGGGATGGGAGGCAGATGGACCAAAAAAGCATGTCCACACGTGAACATCTGCCTCCCATCCCTGTCTCACCCCTGAGTCACCATCGGCTTGCTGGCAGCCAGCTCAAAAAGGCAGCACTTTGAAAGTGGTGCCTTTTCACTGGGGTACCTCCAAGGTGCCTCCCAGCCATCTGGAAGGCTGCAAAGTGCCTGGGGAGCCGCGGATGGGACGCATGAGCATTCCAGATGCTGCTTGGGTGCCCACAGCCCGCCCCTTTCCCAAGCACATTCTGGAAGCTCCAGGGTGTCCTGTTTCCAGTTGGCTCTTTTTGGGGTGGCTTCAAGTCACCCTGAACCGCCCATCTGTTGTCGGCCAAGTTGATCATTAATAAGTTTATTCTGCACCCAATAGTATTTCTAGCCATCAGGAAGATATGACAAATTTACTGCCCATGGCTAGGACACATTTAAGAAACCTATTCATTTATTTAAAACTTGCAAATATGGCAGCAGGCATCACATGTAACCTATGGAGCAACTGCTTTCTGTTCAAATTGTAGGGTTAGAGCCAGTCTAAATTGTTTCTGGACTCCCCTGTTGGCTACTGACTACCCTTATGTTGTTCTTCAGGGTCTCCCATCCTCCAGGAGCAGCATTTTGTGGGGAATGGTGAGCTGCAGTGGCAGGAGGGAGGCAGGACAGTTCCCTTCTGCCATTGTAAAATTTAGCCTGCCTCCAACCCATAGCCCTAGGAAAGGTAGTTGTTTTCAAAGAATAATTGGGTTGATTGTTTTTCTATAAACCAACATAAAGTATGCATTTTATTAGTCAATGTTTTATTTTTGCTGAAGAAAAATATATCTTCAGCCTTCACACTAGAGGATGACTGGGGAATGATATAATGAAGAACATTAAAATATTAACATTTGAACGCACATAGTACAGATTGGTGTAAGAGAAAACTAATTCCCCCTCCACCTTAAAATGTGTACTTCTTGCCCTGAAAGTCTGGAATGGCTAATCGATGTTAAATTTTTGATAGTATTATAGAGTGTGTGTATTTCTACCTGACAACATATCTCAAGGATGTCTGTCAACAATAAACTATAATCACGTTCACAGACACAGAAAAAAAAACACCCTTCTTCCAGCCTCACAGGATGCTAGCCTATGGCAGGGGTGGCCAATGGTAGCTCTCCAGATGTTTTTGCCTACAACTCCCATCAGCCCCAGTCATTGGCCATGTTGGCTGGGGCTGATAGGAGTTGTAGGCAAAAAAATCTGGAGAGCTATCGTTGGCCACCCCTGGCCTAAGGTGTCACACTTTTGGGGATGACCCAAGTTCTGTGGCAGTCATGAAAGAAGGACTTCTCCTTGTTCATGGAAATAGGCAGTCATATGGTCCCAGCTGTTCCTGGCAGTAATAGTAACTGATGAACATGATGATGATGTCTTCTCCCAAACCATAGTTGGAACCACTATTCTTGAAGCTGCTACTGTTTAAAGGATCTGCAGCAGTCATGGGTAAAAGTGCTTACACTCAGGCAGCTGGGCAAGTAAGCTTTTATCTAGTTTGTCAATAGCAACCCATTAAGGGTCAAAGTATTTTGCAAGATGTGATGATGCAGAGAAAAAGTCCTCAAAGAACTTTTAACACATACAATGTTCTGTCTGCCAAGGCTGTGTCACTCATTTACTTGAATTTTTGACACAGCCCTATGAAAAAGCATGGCTCAGATCAAGGCAGTGTTGTCAGTTACATTATCCAGAGAATGACCCAAGCCCATCTTTAGGAATGGCAGGGGACCTAGAACTCAAAAGGTACTCTAGAGGCCAGTTTACACATTACAGCCACCATATTTAGTTTGCTTTAAATTGCTCCCCTGACTGATTGTGTCACCATCCATGTGAAAACTAAGTCATGTACAGCAACTCATCCTATGGATCAGGCTGTGTTCTCTCTGCTGTTTGCTACATACTAGTAGCAGATGCATAAAGCATGGGGCAGCTGTAGTGTATAAACTAGCTCTTTAAAGTTAGATTTGGGAGATGAACAGAAAGAATTCATGCTTAGAGAGAAAGCAATGAGAAAATGGGAACATAAGGGATATGGAACCACAGAAATTGAGCTGAGGAATAAACAGTAAGAAGATTTCATCATATAAGGTTGTTCAATATGTCTTATCATTGATTAACAAGACAGTGTTGCTTTGTGCAAGAAAAGCATTATACAGTGATTCAGGACACTATTTTACAACACATCTGCACTCAATCTGAAATCCAGGGGATGAGGGAAATAGTCCAGTAGATAGATATTATTGACTACAAGCTAGTTGTAGGTCTACTATGGAAAGTTATCACATTATCATATATTTACTCTATAAATGAGACTATATAGGGCATATAGTTCTTTAGTTCAGATATAATGGTCTTTCTAGGAGTATTATAAATCAATAGTCCTCAGAGTTAGACCTATGTTTCCTGAAGACTGGAAACAGAAACATTGGACTTGAAATACTATTCTGTTTTTTGAAATCTGTAATAAACTAATCACTCCTACAATTTATTTTTTTAGATTCCTAGTAAATATCTTAAATTGACCCCAAAATATCCTGGTTCTAATCAAGCTTACAGTGTATTACTGATTCCTACTATGAAAGTAATCAAATACAGTAGGTAAAGATTTAAGATTTATTGCATCTCTTTAAGAAATACTTTAAATAATTCAATGAATATATTACACAGAATATTGTACACCTTGCGAAAATCAACAGTATAGCTGTTTCACTCAGGTCATGTGCTCTGTAATGTTTTTAATCTTGGAATGGAAAGATAATAAGTTATGTCTCTGGAAAAAAATCAATCCAAAACCTTATCTAAAAATAATAAGTTCACTAACAAGGTTAGCTTCCTAGGTCAGGAAAACACTCCCAGTAGAAGTCAACAGCATTTAAAATGCTTATAAGCTATTTTAAAATAGGGTGGAAATTAGGATAAAAACAATATCATGGGATTATTATAATGAGGTTGAAACTCTCTTAAACTGTAACCTGCTCTGAACCTTCAGGATGGAGTAGGAAAGAAATTTAGATATACAAATTAACTGAAAGCTCCTTTGACTACCAGGAATGTTGTGGTCAGAAGAAAAGCAGTAATTAGATTTGTTTTGGGTGGAGGAGTCCCCCCCCCACACACCATTTGTATTCTCTAAGAAGAAGCCTCTGCCATTTCTACAGACAGCTTTCTTCCATTGTGGTTTTCCTTAATATCATGGGTTTGCTCCAAAGTAAGAACTTTATAAACTGCTGGTTTATAATATATGCAGATGTTTTCAAACACTTCAAAAATTAAAGTTGCTGATGATAAATTTTGCTTCCTCTCCTGATATGACAAGATCATCGTTATGTCGCCAAATTGACTACTAAAGATTACAATACAAATGCAAATAACTGCCTCTGATTTAGAAACAGATCATATTTTGTAAACTGTATTCCTTGAATACACCCCAGTGATGTTGCATTCTTATCCATGGTGTTTGGGAGTGGTTTACCTAGGATCATGTCATCCAGTTAGAACTCTAGAGCATGGTTGTTAAACTGATTTGTTACAAGGGACAGATCTGACATAAATGGGATTTTGTGGGGCCCAGGCACGTGTGTCCTAAAATGTAATGCCAAGTATGAGAGATATAAACTTTATAAAGGGTGTGGACAAACACAAAGATTTTTTAACTTAAAATACAAACATGCATAAAACTTTTGTGACATTTTGTTTAAAACAGAAAAGTGGGGGAATAGTGGGATTTGGCAATGCAATTTTTAAAAAAGCACAAGGATCACAACAGAAATTAAAAATATAAACTAAAAATACAAAATGTTCTAAGCCTAGGAAACCATGAAATGGCTTGGCATTGCAAGCTTCTCCCCCCCACACTCGGTCTACTCAGAGTGGCAGTGGCTCTCCAGTGTAATGTCCCCTTTTGACTGTGGGTTCCCAGTCAGGCACCCATTCTCAGGTCCATTTAGCAGAGATAAGCTGACTCAAAACATCAACTGTTTATGTGCAAAGGGACAACTCCAGCAAGCAACAGCTTCAGCTAGCATACAAACATTGGAAGGTGAAATTAGTCGAGCGCCACTCCACTGAAATACATTGCAGCACAGACAAAGTTGCAAGGAAAACATGGAATGGATTTTCCATTAAGGTATCTGGGCCCGGATAGACTACTCTGGGACTGGAATGACAGACCCCAGAATAAAATGACAGTCCCTGGGACTAGCAGAAGCATTCTAGAGTTGGAATGAGGGTTCCTAGAGTGGAATTCCATTCTCAGAACACTGCTACTACTCACAGGGGCTGTCATTCCACTCTGTGCCCTGTCATTCCAGTCCTAGAGCACTGTTTCTATTGCTGGAAACAGCCCAGAGCAGTCTATCTGGGCACAGAGACCTTAATGGAAAATCCATTCCATGTTTTCCTTGCAACTTTGCAAACTCAGAAAAATTTCAAGGCTGAGGAGCTGGGAACTTCAGCAGCCTCCAGCTTCAAAGAATAAGGACAGGCAGGGAGCGGGGTGTGGGGGAGAAAAGAGCCATGGGTCAGATTAAAGCCCTGGCAGGCCAGTTTTGTCCTGTGGGCCATCAGTTTGACACCCCTGCTCTAGAGTATTTAGTAAGGAGTCATGAGTTGGTCTAAGCAATTGTCCATAGTTCTAATTTCTCATCTCTCTATAGTAGAAGAAAAAGAAGAAATGAAATTGGATTGGATTTATACCCCACCCTTCACTACCCGAAGGAGTCTCAGAGCAGTTTACAATCTCCTTTCCCTTCCCCTCCCCACAACAGACACCCTGTGAAGTAGGTGGGGCTGAGAGAGCTTTGACAGAAACAGCTCTGAGAGAGTTATGACTGACCCAAGACTATTCCAGCAAGTGCAGGTGGAGGAATGGGACTCAAACCCAGTTTTCCCAGAAAAGAGTCTACACACTTACCCGCTATACCAAACTGGCTCTCATAAAGAAGAAGTGATTCCGCCAGTTGCTGCCTCATGCTGCCTCTCACCCATCTGCTTCTTTCTGTCACCACATATTCTCAACAACTGCTTGTCAGCAGCTGACTTCTTGACACTCCAGTCTCCCAAAACAAAAGTTTTATTCATCTCATGCACTGAAACAGTGCCAGATTAAATCCTGTGGAGGCCCCTAGGCAATCGAAATCTTGGGGGACCCCTCACAAATTATCTTCTAATATCTCCTGCAGGCACCTTCTCAAAAGCCCCTTTGACAAAACTGCAGGGGAGAGGCAGAGAAAGGTAAAATGGCCCAGAGCCCTTAAAGGCATGGGGGCACCTAGGCCAGTGCCTACTTGGCCTATTTGCTAATCCAGCCATGCCCATTTAAACAAGGTAGAACCTCTGAAAGATCTGGGTTGTTGGGATAGTAGCCGCCAGTGTTCCCTCTTAGCCGAGTTAGTGTGAGCTAGCTCACAGGTTTTTGAGCTTCCAGCTCACACATTTTGGTCTTCGCTCAGGGAAAATGAATTCAGTGCAAACTAAATTTATGCAGCAGCTCACAACTTTAATGCCAGTTGCTCACAAAGTAGAATTTTTGCTCACAAGACTCCACAACTTCATGGGAACATTGGTTGCCACCACTACAAAAGAGAAAGACATTCAGTTGTATTATTACTTAAGCACATTATTTTTTGCTTTGGCAAATGTCATCAATTTTCAGACCAAGGAAGGTGTTCTCAGTGTTATGTAAAGCATGAGAACATGCACATATGAAAAAGGTCACCACTTAGTCCACTCTACTACCATATAAATCAGTTGAACCACACTAATGTAAACTCAACCAATCAACTGTAAGTGATTTCTTGATCATGCTATTCCCCGCCCCCTGGAAGTGGAACAGTCAAAACCCAAAAGAAAGATGTTTCCAGAGGTCTATTCAGGTAGTTAAACCTGAAACATTTACAAGCAGATTATTGCAGGTTAATGTAGAGCTCTGAATCCAAACAATTTTTATTTATTTATTTTTTTGCTGGTGACAAAGGAATGTGGGATCCCATTTGATTATTTGATTATGTTGGGAATCATGGACCCAGACAGGCAATAGCCATGTGGAATAGGGGTTGTAGTACTAGTACATAAGGGAATTAGGTGAGATTGAGGGGGGGGGGGACTGGCTGGATCCAACACAGAGCTTGCTAATTAATTGTTTAAAGCTTTGGTAATCATGTTCCTCCCCAGGGAAGAAGAGATGCGGAAAGCTCACCTTCTAATTAACTATAGCATGTAAGACTTATTTTGTGTAGGGTTTTTGACCAGAGGAGAAAATGTCATGCTCACAGAGTGCAGAGGTTTGCAAAATATATTCTGAACAGGATAATCTGGGATGAAACCCAATTCATTTTGTTTAATTGGGGTTTGAGTCTAATAGCATATAATTCAAGTCAAAGGTTTTAGAACAGTTCTGAAAAGAGATGACTTCTTGCTGGAGAGAAGTAGAAATTATACTTTAGGTTTAAATCAGGAGAAATAAATTAAATGAGAGCATATCTACATCTGTTTTTAAAATGCTGGGAAAATATTTTGCTATTGTAGAATATTTCATTTTAAAATGTATCATTTTTTCCCAGTGGCTGCAAGGAAAAAAAAAATAACAGGCAAACCAGAGACTTCCTTGCAGAGATTCATCATTTGCTTCTTATATCGACAAGCGATGTCACTTTTACAGCTACTAGTAAAAGTAAGGAAATTAAATGACAGGCACTGATTAGCTTCTGCGGGTTGTGTTCAGGGAAAAACATTCCCAGGTGATCCAACTTCTGCAGGTGGAGTCATAGTAAGTTATGATTGTGGCTAGAAAGATAACTTCATATGTTACAGGATGTGCTTGGAAAGAGTCAATGAAAGAAATCCTCTTATCTGACACAGCCAGAGCTGCTGTTTTGAACTGCTTTTTAGGTAATGATGGGTGCGTGAATGCAGATGGTACCAGGGCTGAGAACCACCTCTCCCCTCAAAACAAAATCCCTGGGGCAGCCCTGGCATTCTGAAGAACACATTCCAGATGTTTGATCAGAAGTAAGCTTCTACTACACACAGTGAAACTGCCTGACACTCCTAGGGCAACCTGGGCCCTGGAATCTTGTATCCCTCTATCTTGTTACCCTCATCAGCCCTAGTTGGGTAATATCTCTCCAGTGTGTCCCATCTTTTAAGGAAGCTCTGATACAAGCCTGATTTTTAAATTGTACCTGATGGACCTGGCTAATTCTCCACTTCTTCCCTGATATGACTTTGTGGCTGCATGGGATTCTCTCAGATGCCTGCTAATCATGGAGATGGCTGCCTTCTTGCTCTGTAAGGATGTCTGGGATCCAACTGGGGTGGAAAACAGTGGGACACACTGGAGGAAGAAGTCAGGAGAGATCCCCCTCCTACTGCTGGTGTTCTTCACATTTTCTCACATGTTTTGGGGCAGTTCTTCACTGTTCCTTACACATTCCATATCCATATGTTTTTCTTCTCTCTGGAGTTCAGCCTGTTTGGGGAGTAAGGTCAAGTAAATTTGGGTAAAGCAATTCTGATTTTTGAAGACTATGTACACCAATAGACTATGCAAAAAGTGAAGGCCCATTCATGTGTGACTAAAAAGCCAAGCATAGCCCAAACCAATACTCCCTCTAGCAGTGGAGCCTTGCGAGCAATAATTCTACTTTGTGAGCTTCTGTCGTTAAAGTTGTGAGCTACTGCACAAATTAGTTTGCTCAGGGGCTCTTTTTCCTGAGCTAGGATAAAAATGTGTGAGCTGGAGGCTAAAAACTGTGAGCTGGCTCACACTAACTCAGCTTAGAGGGAACACTGGCTCCAACCCTTCCAGAATAATAAAAACACCTATGATTTTAACACGCAGTAATTCAAAACCTGGTGAATAACACAGGAAACTGAATTGATAAAAAAATATTTGATCTCATAGCATGGCAACAATTAGTTGTGCATCACAATTTGATTTCCATTATTGTCTTAAGGCTGTTAAATGCTGATGAATTCTTCTAATTTGGGCCCAGTTTATACAATCAGTACAATCAAGAAGAAATGCTTTTTCTGGATGGCTGCTCTCCAGGTTGAGGCTCCATGTCTGGGTTCTACAAAGCCTTCCTTGCATATAAAAATACAGTAGGCTTTTCCTGAAGCATTAGTGCAGGGGTGGTCAAATTTAAAAAACAGAATTGTAGGAGAAATGAAGAAACTTGAAACTATTTACATTTTTAATTTACAGTTTTTTATTTTAATTTTTTTAAACAAATTGTGAGATTAAGCAATAAAAATTGTGAGAATACTACTTGATCATTTTAGCTGGAAGTGCCAGGGACAAGACCTTCATATGACCATTTCTACTTGATCCTTTTAGTTGGAGGTGCCAGTGACAAGATCTTGTGCATGCGAGAAAGATGCTCTACCACTGAGCTGTGGCTCCCACCCCATGGCTCTGTTAAAGTAGAGTAGGAAGGATGAGTGGCAGCATACAACTTCAACAGGAACCAGTTTTTAGAAACTGTAATTGGCTGTTCTTCAGCTTTTTCAATTGGTTAATTTATCCTTGCCGGGCTCCAAGGAGTGCACTATGCAGGCACTGTCTGCTTTTGCATTTCAGACCCGGGGAACGCAAAACTGGCTGGGCAGCATCTGCACTTCATGGAGCCTGCTTTCCTTTGGGGAAGGCAGGCTCCAAGGAGCACACATACTTTGTGTGGGAAGAGGGGGCGCCTCATGGTGCATGCTAGGCCAGGTGATGCCCTAGGCGGCTGCCTACTTGGCCTATTCCCACACACCAGCCATGAATGCAGACTTACTCTCAAGTAAGTGTGCTTAGCAGGGGACCTCAGTCAGCCTCTGAGTTGACTATTTCTGCCATGACTGACGGGGGGAAGGGGGGGATAGGCAAGCTTGCAAGCTCTTCTCCTCCACTACAGAGGTCACCAAGAGACCTAGAGTGGGGAAAGAGCACAAGAGCCAAGGGAGCCACTGGAAGGAGGGATAGAATTAAAGAGGGCTGTGCAGGGTTCCCCCTTAGTTTTATAGCTCTTGTAGGAGCTGTATTTACTAACCTTGGTGTCAAGGCAAAGAGAGATGCATAATGATGCAAACAGTGGTCAGTGATTTATATGGCACATGTGTATTTCCTTCTCTCATTGGTGCCAAAAAATAACCCCCTAACCTTTCCCAAGTTGGTCTTTTGGAAACTGTTATTGCCAGCATTTTTTTTTAAAGTCTCCTTCTAGCATGATTGTGTTGTAAAGTGCATACATGTGTGTTTTATCATTCTGTGAAAATAAGTATTAAGAGTTTTAATAAAGATATGTGTGTAATGTTTGTTGATGTCCTATAGCTCTCAAACATGTGACATTTAATCTATATGGCTCTTATGCTAAGCAAGTTTGACCACCCTGCATTTGTTGTATTGTGTTCAGGGACAGATTTTTGTGCAGAAGCATTCTAACATGCCACTGGAGCAGTCCTGGAAAAACTTTACCCTTCCTCTAAACGAATGTTTTGTGAATCAGGAGCTGGTTGTTTTATACACACACAAACACACACATACACACACAAGAGTCAAACCCACAGATTCCCATACTGCCTAGTTCCAAGGGATGGAAAAGGCCACAATCTTGGTATGATTTTTTTTTTTAAATAGTGGCACTGAAATTCAGAGATGTGGGATACTCCAAATGACCACATTAGCTTCTTCTTTGCTTTAACCCTTGCGGTCATGGATGACATTTCACATGTCTTCAAATAAATGCATGATGCATTATACAGACCTGCAATTGATAAATAATTTATTGGCATGTAATACTTACATAGATTAATTTGATTTTATAAGTGCATGAAAATTCACACCAGGTTAATCAGACTGGGGTGGGAGGAGGCAAGTTGAGAGAAGAGGTGTTCTGGAAATCTCTGCAAAGGCAAATTGAAGCAAAAAGGAAACAGTCCCATTTACATGCAAAGACTTGGAGCGGCTTGCCTACTGTAGGGGGAAGGACATGTCTGCTGCTGACCAAAAAATAAAATAAAATGCTATGCTCCCAAAATCTTCTCCGTCCCTGAAACCTCTGAAAGGAGCAGACAGCTGTAGTCTCCCTTATATTGGGCCACATTAGAGAATGGAATGACAGATGCAGAGCCACCCTTTCAAAGCAGGCAGAAACTCCTCTCTGTCACACAAAGAAGATTGACAGCCTCAGAACCCAATTTACTTGTATAAAAAGCCAGCTGCTTCTTTAGCCATCGTAAAGCACAGAGCAGTATTAGGAAGTAGGCAAATGTGCCTGTCATCATGGAATTACTTGCTCACCCGAAGCCTCACTGAAATCAGTGGTGCTACTTATGGGTAACTGCCCTTTTATTATTTGTTTTTAGTTTAGTTTAGTTTTTGCTCCCAGAGGTGAGCTCTCCATTTTATATTACTTCAGTAACCTGAGGTCATCTGGTAAACAACACAGCCGCACAAAACCCCACAGCAGACTGGCTTAATCAACATTTTAAGAAGTGTTTCCATGTATATACCACTGGGCAAATTAGGTTTCTAAATGTGGGCATCAAGCTGTTTTATAGATATGCAAACTAGCTAATTTGCAGTCACCACCAATCTACCAAACAGGACTGGGATCTCTTCCATGATTCCACAGTAGGTGGTTTAAGGAAAATGTTTGAAACTTTATACTCAGAGGTGGGCATTTTTTAAAATGACTCCTTTATTTCATTTTTTAAAAATGATGCAAATTGTTTTATCCTAGAACCTGCTACACCAGCAGGTACATGAGGAGCATGGAACTGTGCTGCACATAAAGTTACATCATCATGGAAGTATCATTGGGACAGCATTGCAGGGAAATACAATGGCACAAAGGTTCAAGAAAGGGAGTTGTGCCACCTGGATTCTGAAAACACTGAGCATTGATTTCCATGGAGCATCTGTCTATATAAGAAGCTGATTGTGGCCTGAAGGTTCTTCTCATGTACCTTTTTTCATCTTATAAACATTTGATCAAAAGAGAATAGTGACTAGATATGCCATAATAAAAAGAAGACAGGATTGCAAAAAGTACCCAGATCAGGGCATTTTTTTTGAGCAGGAATGCACAGGAACACAATTCTGGCTGATTTGGTGTCAGGGTGTGTGGCCTAATATGCTAATGAGTCCCTGCTGGGCTTTTTCTAAAAAAAAAAAAGCCCTGATCCAGATGCATAGGCATGTGCCCTACTCCACAGTCCCACACTGCTCCTGTGCATATAGATTGTCCAATACATTTCAACATTTTAACACAGGGAGCAGACCTGTGTGCTCAGTCAGAACACATGAACTACTTTGCTTATATGGCCTTGTTCTCACAAACAGCAAATAAAGTGGTAAATTTGTGTCTGGACTGTACTTCCTCATTCTATAGATGAGGCTCCTTGTGACCTAATGTTCTCCCATACAAACAAATAAAAAAAACCCCACACCCTCCCTGAGAAAAATAGTATGTTGGGAACAAGAGTCCTGGCATAACCTTCTCCTGAGAGTCTACTCTGAGAGACCAGGCTAGTTTTCCATCATGTAAAGTCTGAACTGGTATAATACAAACCTAAGTTTATAACCACATTTGATGTTCATGAGATTGGCACACTTCAATATTCATGCTACTAACCATCTACTAACCAGATGTGAATATATTTAAAGCATTTAATTGCTGCTTTTGCACCCAAACAGGGTCTCCAAGGTGGCAAACAATGACATTAAAACATTTAAAACATTAAAACCATTGTACAGGGACAGTAAAAGTTTTGAATTTAATTGTATTGAAATCAGTTGGTGTTGCTATCATAAACAGAACTAAATACCTTGAAGAACAATGTAACCTAGCTAAGAATTCACTGTTACTTCCTTATATCAAACATTCATTCTCCCAACTGGTTTGTGACTTTTCATCCAGAAACTGAAAATTAAATCTTCTAATAATATAGCCAATACAAATAATCCATGTATTTTCAAAGCAGGAGAATTTTATTTTTCCTTTGGCCAAACCTTCTGGCCCAATTAAAGGAAGCAGCTTGGAAATGCTTGGGGGTAAACACCTTTGGAGATAACACTTGTACTTTGCAAAGGTAAGAAATTTTGGCATAAAGGCAACATTATCCACCTAACCATGAGGCATGAGGAATGTAATATACACCTTTAATATTAATGCAAATTCAGGAAAAGCCACCCTTTAGATTTGTTGTTTAAAGGGGGTGGCCACTGAGAAATGCTGAGATGTCATTTTAGTTAGGTGGTTGCTCTTGCTTTTATGCTGGACTTTATGATCACTGCAAAAGACAGATGCCATTCCCAAAGCCATGTACTCCCAAGTAATCCCACTGATGGTGACTGCCCTAGTGAGCAGTAAGTGTTTCCAAATTGTTTCTTTGGCCAGGGACTAGAGGGCTTAGGAAAGGGCCCTTTGAAGTCAAGAGGAGGCTTTTCTTCAGCTGCACTGGACCCTGAGTGAGGCCCATAAAGCCAAAGCAATTTCACACCTAAAAGGCTGCCAACAGGGCTTCCCTATTTAAGAATTTGTTTCACTCCAGGCATTTCCTGCAGTCAAGAGGAGCTGGGGTGCCATGAACTTTTTGTTTTGTTTCTCTCTCTTCTCCCCACCCCCCCATGAGAATGGCTGAAAAGCCAAGCACTAACATTGGATTTTGAAGAGTTAAGAACAAATAAATAAAAATAACTTTGGGAGGTTTGTTTGTTAAAAGCAGGCATTCTGTTGCATGATTGGAGTGGGAAATTAATGACACCTGTGATTGTTTAATTCATTCCTGGTTCTGACACTGAATCTGTTTTATTCTGCAGTTCTGTGTACTTTGATTGAGTTTACTAGGATGTCTAGGGGATCAGGCTGCCAGCCTTTGGAAGGAAAATGCAACTTTGCCTCATATTTTCAGTAAGTGTGAATAAACTGAGGTGTGTGGGGGTGGGGGGAGGAGAGGGCAGTGTGCCTCAAACATATTTATTCCTCTGACATTAAAATGCAGCTTCCTTCAGCAACAGCCTGTCTGAAATTTAGACTGTTAGGGAAACCCACAGGACTGGAGATGCTCTAATTTAAACCAAATGAATTGTAGCGCCATACACCCGACTACTGTTTCACCACAATTAATTCCAGGCCTGAGGAGAACTACTATTCCTTCCCCTCCCTCCCCCATGCACACTCAGTTATCTTCACTGCCTCTCACACTAGCCAGCTCCATACCAAACATAATTGAGAAGCAAAGGACATGGTTTCCTTGGGGTTCCTTTTGCCTCCAGTGATCTAGAACTCTCAGGATTCTTAACCCCCTCCACACTCACTCATTCACTCTGTGGCCCAGACCTGCTAAGGATTTGGCCATTGGGTTTTCCAAAGAGTAGCCCAAATGAAGGGATGTTTAGATTCTCATTAAATGAAGCTGGCAGTTTTATGGAAACGTTTTCATGGGTTCAGACCACAGAATCCAAAAGGAGTAATGCCTGTTTTGGCTAGCCATCCTTTGTTTCTCAATCCACTACAGAGACCCCACCCCATTTTTTAATTGAGCCTGTTGTGTATAGCAAGCCCCCACTGAACTTCAGGTCCAGTAACCACAGGCAACTCTCCTGAATAGAGTGTGACTGGGGGGCAGGGATGAGAAATTTGCAACACAATGAAGCAGAGTCTTTGTCACATCAGGATTGTGCTGGAGTTTAATCTTGTCCCTGAATTCAGATAGGGGTATAAAGAAAGGGCACAGGTGAGTTCTGTTTCACTTCCCTGTGGTCTCCAAAGGGTCCTGATCTTGCAAATTAGGGGGCCTACAATGCTACCCTCCAAATCCTACTCAAATGAGTTCCTTGGAGTTTACTCCCAGGGCTATGCTGGTAGGATTGTACTGCCACCTTGAAGTGCTTCCCAGTGGGAGCACGGCTAACATGGCCGCCTGCAATTCTTTGATTCATTATGCAGTGTTTCCGCTTCTTAACAGATCAATTTTATCTCCATTGACTTGGAAGGCTTCCAGCACTGCTACATTTCAGTGGAACTGATTTCCAGGGAAGTACTTTAGGATCTTCAGGTGATAGTAGCAAAGGTCTATTTTTAAAAAATCCATACGGAAAAAATGACGTTCATTTCATTGATTCATTGAGTACATTTCTCCCCACTTTTCCTTCAGATAGTTGGGGGAGGGGTACATCATTCTCCACTCCACCACTTTTCCTCACAGCAACTCTGCAAGGTAGGCTAGGCTGAGATATCAGGACCAACCCAAGGCCACACAGCACTTTTCATTGCAGAGCTGCACTCTAAAGTGGGCTGTCCTGGACTCAGAAGCTAAGCAGAGGCCTATTGGTTTGTTTTGCTAAAAAAAATTCCGCCTCTCCACTCTAACAGCACAATCCCAAACAGAATTAGGTCTTTCTAAACCCATTGATTCTGGATAGTTCTAAACCCATTGATTCTGTTTAGAATGGCTCTCTAATGCATAGAGCGTCTGTTTGCAGAAAGGTGATATGAGAGGCCTCTACCTGGAGAATCACGGCCAGTCAGAGCAGACAATACAGAGAATCTATACAGGGAATCTGTCTGATTAATCATATGTTCAAATAACAATGGCGTTCAAAGGAATAATAACAACAACAGTCATGCAGTTTGACCCTATTGCTATTATTTCCACAGCTGAAGGCAACCGGGGAGTCTCCCCCACACGCATGCACCCTCCCAATTCTTCCCCGACTGCAGCTCAGCCTCAGCACAGCTAAAGCCTCCCGGCACACAAAGGGTGCTGCCGGCGCCGTTATTGCGAAGGCGGGGCGTCCCCTCCCCTCTGCCAATCTGCCCCAAGGGCGCTGAAGTTCCGGCCACCGTCTCGCGCAGCGCGCTGCCGCCGGGCTGGAGGGGAAGCGCGCGGGGAGCAGCTTTGGGAGGGTTCATCCCGCGGGATCCTCAGCCGCTCTGGCCTCCCTGCAGGGCCGCCAGCCCCAGCCGGGCTCCAGGAGGGCGGCGTCCGAGGCGAGGGGGCGGGATGGGGCGGGAGGAGGAGGGACGAGGGCGGAGAGGGGCCGGGCCGGGTGGGAGGCGGCGGGCGGAGCTGCTCGCCTGTGCCTTTTTGTGTTGGGCCCTCCCCGCCTGTCACCGCTTGGGCTCAGGGCAGCGCTGATTGACGGCGAGACGCTGCCTGGAGGCGAGGCTGACAAGTGCCGGCGGCGGGAGGGACGCGTGTGATCCGCCAGAGGGTGGCTGGAGGAGTCGGTGCTGTGGCCACGCAGGGATATGTCAGCGTCGTGGGCGGGACAGGACGGCTGAGCCGGAGCTGGGAGGGACGGAGGAGGCGCTGTGGCTACGCTAGGTGGGGAAACAGCCGGAGGGAGACAGCCGGCGGACCCACTCGAGAGGCAGAGGGTTGGTGAATGTCAACGGGACGGGTAGCTTCCCTTGCCTAGCACGCAGGGCTGGAGCGTGCCGGGTTGAGCGGCCAGAAGGCTGTCTTTCTGTGCTGTAAGTTAGTCTCCAAGATTTGCAGCCCCGGCTGAGAGTAAATCAAGTAGGCGCACTTGCTACTCAGAAACGCAAGTTGACTTCCGATAGAAGCCTTGCCACGTAGTGGGGACAATTACTGTGCAGCGTGTACCCTGGCTTTTTCTTGGTATGGTTTGTTGAGTAGTTCTTACTTCACGTTCGGCATAGGTAAGGATGAATAGGAGATTTAAATCCCACGCTTATCCAGGTTCTAGTCTCCAGATTTATTTTTATTGGCTCTTGCCTGCGGACGGGTGTGCATGCACGCAAGTCTCTGAAAGGTACGAGCTGGCCTTAGGATAAGGCCTGTAGACCACATACACCAAAATAAAAGACTATCGCTACCGTGTGGGCGTCGTCACTCTTTTTCTGTGATACCCCGAGCACATGTGACGTGTGTGGTGGTTAGACCAGGTTCGATTCCCCACTTGTGCCTTGGAAGTTTGCTTCGGACTTTGGGCCGGTCCACATTCTCAGCCGTAACCTACCTCACAGGGTTGTTGTGAGGATAAAATAGAGAAGAGGAGAACTATGCGAGGTGTTTTAGGTCCCCATTGGGGAGAAAGGTGGTATAAATGAAGCAAATAAGTAAATGCCTGCATCTTGGAGTACACCCTGAATTTTCCTCCTACTGGGCTACAAAAACAAAAAGCCCTCTTAGCCCCCCCCCTTTGCCCATCAACAGCTGATCTACCAAACTAAGACTGGTCTTGCCAAACAATTAATTAAAAATTACAGTAATAATCAAGGACGTCCCAGAATCAAGCTAGAGGGTGATCTTTGGGTTTCCTCATCCCTGTAAACGGCTTGACGTTATAATAACTACGGCGGAATAAGTACCGCAGAATCTGTGTTTTGGAGTTTTTTTTTGCGAATTGTTTAAAGGCAACGCGGCTTTGGCTTCACGAGAGGGGGGGGGGCTCTCTGTTTTTCTTCGGGAGCTGATTCCAGAAAGAGCAAAGTCTCTTTGCAGAAAAAGCCAGTAAGGGATACCTCCCAAAAGCATGGTTTAAATCCACTTTAGGAATCAGTTCAGGATTCTTGTTTGCCCCTCCGGAAGAACTGAGCCCTGGAAAGCTTTCAGCGTGTTCCCGGAGCATGTGCAGAGAGAATCTGGTCACTGGCGTACGAGGGATGGATGCCAACAGGCTTGGCGCCTTCTCTTCTTTGAGCATTGCGAGAACCAGAATTTTTAAAAACGTGATTCTAAAAATAAAGGCGGGATGGCCGTTCCGGTTTTGAATGGGCATTCAGCTTTCTTTGCTATTTTGCACAGGGGTTCCGACATCATCCGCTTTTAAAAACCTCGCTCTGCTAAAAGGGAAGAACAAGTCCTTCACTTAAAAAAAAAAAAGCAGCAGAACAAACTGGAAGTTATACTGGAGCGTTAGCCTGCCCGCTGACATTTGGCAACAAATCTGACCTCCAGAGGCAGGCAAATGGGGAATGAAGGCCGCGCTCCTTGCATCCTGTAAGGTGTTAAGGAGATCCCTCACATGAACTCACTAGGTGCCCTTAGGGAAACCTCTCTCCTACTCGCCCCGCCCCCTAGGAGGAGAATGAAACTGACCTAGGGTACAGGAGAATGAAAGTGAACCGCTTTGTGTGTAAATGGATTTTAAATCCTAAAAATATGGTTTCAGTTCTTGAAGATGACATCCTGCAAAGATCACCCAAGACCAATCTGATTTAGAGGCGTGAAGGATCACGCGAAAAGGAGGAGGGAGGAGTGATAATAACAATAATCTCCTCTGCTTTCAGCCCTCTAGAAGTGGAGCTCGGGTTCTGGTCAGTCTCCTCCCCCCCACACACACACTTCCTTTTAAACTGGGGTCTGGCCAGTCTCTTCCCCCCCCCCCCCCACACACTTTCTTTTAAACTGGGTTCTGGCCAGTCTCTTCCCCCCCCCCCCACACTTTCTTTTAAACTGGGTTCTGGCCAGTCTCTTCCCTCCCCACACACACACTTTCTTTTAAACTGGGTCCTGGCCAGTGTCCTCCCCCCCCCCGACCCAAACACACTTCCTTTTAAACTGTCCTGGTGCTAAATGGCGAGATCTAGCGCGAGTCACCGGTGTGTGCCCGCCAATATATGGCCTCTCAACTTTCATTGCATTGAGAAGGAGCTGCTAGCTGCTGTTCTGCAGTAACCGAGGGACTTCTTTCCTTCTCAGGCGAAGGGAGGCCTTGTCTGAATAGAGTGGAGCGGGAGAGGATCCCGGCCCAAGGAAGACTTCTGTGTAACTCGGCACCTTGCGCGATCCCTCCCCGGCCGGCCACCTGGTTGCCTGAAAGAGATCGCCTGGCCTGTCGCCGAAGCCGAAGGGGGCCAGTAGCGCGTTTCAGGCTTTCTTGCCAGGATTGACAGGCGGGTAGATTGGTGGTCCGCAGGCCCTTCTCGCCTCCTCTGTGTGGGCTGCCGGCTTGGACGTGAATGAACACATCCAATGAAAAGGAGCAGTGAACTTTTAAATGAGATAATAGGCTGGATCCCGCTATGGAAATCCCGGCTGGACACAATGGCAGTTTTCACCCATGGCAGCCAAGGCCTGCGAACCGCACCCCAGGCTGGAATTGGGGCCTCTCGCCCGTGGGGGGATGAGGCAGCCCAGGCCGACGAGCTTCCCCCCTCCCGCCACTCTTGGCCTTGGCCAGTTGTCATTAAGGCTGCGATCCCACCCAAGGACATTTTCCTGGAAGTAAGCCAACTGAAGAACAGGGGAGAGCCCTTTGAGTAGCCCCGCTTAGGTTTGCTCCTTGATTGCTTTTAAACTAGATTCTTAGGCAGGGCTTTTTTGTAGAAAAAGCCTAGCAGGTACTCATTTGCATATTAGCCACGCACCCTGATGTCACCATTGTTTCACATAGGGCATTTTTGTAGAAGAAGCCCAGCAGGAACTCATTTGCATATTAGGCCACACCCCTGCCACCAAGCCCACCGGAACTGCGTTCCTGCTCAAAAGCCCTGCTCTTAGGAATCCTCTTCCTCTGCCCCCCTTCCGCGCTGCCAGTGAGGGCGCTTATTAGACCATCACTTTCAGAACTGGGCGTCGGACAGAGAGGCTGCAGCCGAGAGGGCGGGGGGGGGAGCCCAGCCGAGGTCTCACTGTTGTAGAGACTGCGTCCGCCCCCTCCCCCCGAATTTAATGCAGGTACCCAAAAGCCAGTAGTTCCGTTAAGGTAGGGGGGAGTTCAAGGAAAGACCAGTAGTAGGAAAAGACCAGTAGTGGGAAATAGCCCCGCCCCCCGCGCATCCACTATTCTTTCTTCGGCGGAGCAATCCTACACAGGTCTACTCTGAAGCAAATCCCGTTGTACTTAGTGGGTCTTACTCCCAGGAAAGGATACGCAGCCGGTTTGCAGCCTGTGGTAGCACAAATCTCATGAGGCATTTTCTCTCACCCGGGGTGACCCGATTCTTCCAGTCCAGATGATGTTAAAAGGCCGGTGGCAATTCTAAACCCAAATTGATATTTGGGCGGGCAGGTCACAAAAAGACGAGTTATTGGATCTGACCAGCGTCTGTTAACAGAGAAAAGCTTCCCAGCTTCATAGAAAGGTTCGCCAAGTGGGATTCGTTCTGAGAGTGGCCCAGAGGAACGTCCTCTACTTTCCAAGAAGCCCTGCAACTTGCTGCCGGCCGGGGGGTGGGGGGTGGGGGGTGGGGGGGGGGTGGCGGGTCTCTTCGCTCTCCTGCTTCAGAGCCGTTCGTAGGCCTGCCCTGCAAGCCTGAACAAAGTTCCATCGGTCTAAATCCATTAAAGTCAATGGACTCGGAAGGGCGTAACTCTCTTTAGAAGCTGCATTGTTCACCTCCATATAATTGTCGAGTCTCCTTGTGGAGATCATCTCAGCCTTCGTCATAAATCCCAGCACTTCAGCCGAATAAACTGCGCCTGGGGTTTCAAAAGCCGGTTAGTCCAAGGCGGGTGCTGAACTGGACGACACGGAAGAGATCGATACATTCTCACAACAGGGATGGACTTCTTCCTTGGCAGGACCACACTCGTTAGGACTACTGGTAGTAGATGGAAAGCCTTTCCTACCATCACCGATCTTGTCAAATTGGGTTAATTTCTTTCTTTCGAGTCGCAGTCGAACCCTGAGGACCCCCTCGGGCAGTTTTCAAGGCAGGAGACGTCCAGAGGTGGTTTGCGCCATTGCCTGCCTCTGCGTCCTGCCCCTGGTATTCTTTAGTGGTCTCCCATCCAAATACTCACCAGCCCCGACCCTACTTAGCTTCCTAGATCTGAGGAGATTAGCCTAGGCTAGGCTATCCAGATCAGGGCAAGGCTTCGCAAAAATTAGAACGAGGCAAAATTAGTCGAAGAGATTTCCGTTCCCCAGAGTTCTTCCTCAGGGTACAAAAAGAGAGAGAGGAAGAGGAGATTTCAGGGCAGGCTAAGCGCCCAACCTGCAGTTTGTAGAATCTGCATCTGGAATATTGGAGGGTGACTGGTTTAATTGAATTAGATGGTGGCGGGTGCAAAACAGGTTTGGAGATGCTCCAAAAGGTGCGGAGACAGAAATACAACTCTCTCCAACCCCAACACTTTCTTTTTGAAGATAGAACCAAGTGTTGATCTGAAGCGGCACAACAAAGTTTGAGTCCAGTGGTACCTTTGAGACCGACAAAGTTTATTGAAGGTATAAGCTTTCGTGTGCATGCACACTTCCTCGGACACAGGTCCTCGGGTTCAGGAAAGCTAACATCTTGAAGAAAACCTCCTTGGCCTTAAAGGTGGCACTGGACTGTAACTTTACTCTCCAGCCGGCGGTTAAGCAGTGTCTCCCCAGAACCAACGGAGCCTACGCACTGGGGGCAGCGGACCTTCCTGCCCTCTTCCCAGGGGCATCTGGTTTTTCGTCCGGTAGACGTCAACAAACTGAAATAAGAACTGTGGAAAGCCACTTTTTCGACCTAACTGGTTGTTGGAAGCCAACTGTTTGGCAACCGTACATTCCTGTATCAAAATCACTGTCGGATTTGGAAGTGTCGGTATTGCTGTGAGGCTATGTCAATAAAATATGAAGGGTGGACCGGAATGACACTGAATCCGACTGCAGGGGAGTGACCCCGGACTGCATAACTGGCAGCGAAAGGGTTCAATCAACCTGATTTCTGTCTAATCTCATTGGGCTAATCCTTGAATCTCAGTAGCACACATGCGGTGGTGTTTAATTGAGCAAAACGCCCCCCCCCCTCCTTCATGGCTTCCAGCGCTTTCAACACCAGTTCCGCTCCATTAGGGGCGGCAGAATTTGGCCTTCGAATGTCCGCAGTCATTTGATGTCCTGGATCTACAAGGCCGCGGAGCTCCTAATGAACAGAAAAGTCAGGCTGGTGAAGCGTTGGCTCCTCTTGGATAGCGCGGGTGCCAGCAGCGGAAAAAAGGCTGGGAGCATTCAAATAGCGAGGCAGAGTGAAAGCAGGGAAACTGCACAGGTATTTCACTGGAACTGCAGCAGCAAAAAAATATTCCTCCCAGCGCGCCTTTCAGAAAGAGCAATTATTTACTTCATTTATTTATTTTAGTATATTTCTATTCCGCCCATTCCCGGTAGGGCTCAGCTTCAGGCAAAGTCTTTAAGGAAACACCAACCAATGCTTGGTCTACATTAGCCCGGGAGAAAATGTGATGCTCATTCAGTCGCTTCAGCATCCCACTTCTTCCAGGTGGGAGGTCATCCCTCGCTCCAGTTGCCCGAAGAAGCCATGAACCGTCCCCGCCCCCTTTGGACGCGCCCCCCCCCCCTTTTTTCAAGGTGATCCCTGACATCTCCCCAAAGGCTCCCTCGAGCCGCGCCAGGGTTTCCATGCTAAGAATCACACCAGGTGGGGCGGGAGGAGAGTGAGGCAATTTAATGGGCCAAATCCTGTCCGGTGCTAAGAGCGCCTCTCGGTTAAAGCAGACGTCTAGAGGTCAAATCTCCCGCTGCGGCAGAAGCATTCCTTCCTTTCCTGAAACGAAAGGATGGAATCGACTCAATCTTGCCAGCATCCGAATGAAGTTCTGTCTTTTCCACAATGGAAGGGGTAGATTTGTACCCGGTTTACTGAGGGCATTTGGGCAACAAGAACTAGGTGCATCTCTCAGCGTGTGTGAGAGAGAGAGCGAGAGCGCAGTGGCTTTCTACTGCTCTGCGCGGGACAGCCAAGTCAATGAAGCAGATGCCAAGTGCAAACTTTCGCTCCACCTGTCCGGACAAAACCGCTCCCAGCTTGATTCCCAAGGATCGGGACCAGCCCTGGGTCCGGACTCCGGCGCGCTACTTCCCGGGGTTTCGGATTCCCTTCCCGGAACGAGGATTACCGTCACTACCCCCCTCCCAGCCCCCCCCCGCGCAGTGCTTAAGTTTGGGTCTGGGCAAAATACGCTCAACAGATGAGAGGAGAGAAAAGCGGCCAGAAACCGACTCCAGCCCTCGAAAACTGCCAAATGAGACATAAAGCCGCATTGTAAAAATCATCTGGAAAACAGGTTTTCCTATTGAAGTCGCTCTGTGTTAATTACTGTGATCTGGAAGCCTCTGAATCTAAACGCCTGGAAGCCGCCTTGCCTCTCCCTCTCTCCCCGCTTCCCCCGTGGAAATGGAGAGAGAGAGAGAGAGAGAGGCTGACTCGGAGCCAGCGGGTTCGTGTCCGGATTCTTTGCCATACATGCCTAGACATTAATACGTGCTCATGGAGGGCTGGTTGAGGACGAGGTGTTATTTCCTTATAAAGAAACGCCAGGTCTCGCTTTCCATTCGCCTCACAAAATTATTCGCATTATTTATGCTACATTGAGCGATCTAATTTCTTCGTGATAGTCAGCTAATTGCTCTGGCAGGTAATTAGAAGAGGTTTACAACGCAAAAGGGCTTTTTTATTTTGCTTTTTTTTTTCCTAGTGCCCCTCGAATTATTAAATTGCTCTGTAAATTATACCATATTTGTAAAAGGATGTTGAGGGGGGGGGGAGGAGATGAGGATGGTCGTCGTGATGGTCGTGGAAGGGGGTGGGAGAGAAAGAGCTTTTGAATAAGTTTTTTTTCTGATGCCATCCGAACCCTCTCCCCCCCCTCTTTTTTTTTTTTAGTTTGGCTTTTCCTGGCCTGGAATTATTCTAAAGCACGCGATCTGAAGCCCATTTTGTTCGTGCTCAGTGGTCCAGAATAACTTGCCCATAATGGGCCAGGTTTGAAGCGAGCTTCCTAAGCGAAGGCAATCTCCACCAAGCATGTGGGAAAAGAATGGCTTAAATGGGGACATCTGTTCAGCGCTGCTCATCTCCCTCCAAGCCAGGTCAGGCTAAGGGAATAACCTGATGGCCACTTTCCCCTTCGCACACAAACACCCGCCCCCCCCACCCCCGCCGCCCGGGAGGGTGAGGTGAGAAACCCGGAGGGAGGGAAAGGGGCACCAGGCACGGTGGCCTTCCAGCCCAGCCAAGACGGTGGACTCAGCGCTCCGCTCAGCTTTGTCCGGGCTGGCAGGCAGCTCAGAACCGCAGAGAGGAGTCCGGCTGGAGCATCTCTCTCTGAGTCCCCGATCCGCCAGATCTCTCCGCAGGTTGTGGCTTCAGCCGGGCCTGGCAGAACACAGCGCTTTCCGCCCCCCCCCTCCCCAACAGTGTCCCCGGAAATGTTTCGTGTTCCTGCTTTTATGTAATCTTATAGAGCGTGACTCCTCTTGCCGACTGGCCCAGCAGTCTTTTAATGTATTTTCTTGGCATAATTAGACCACATTCGCACTCTGGGCGCCGGGGTCACCCCGGAGTGGAGAGGTCACCCCGCAGGTGTCGCCCCCTCTGCCTCAACATTTTACTGTATTTTTTGGTCTCTCCACGCCCCCCCCCCCCACTCGGGTTGTTAAACGCCTCCCCGGATTCAAGTACAGGGGGCTTTTCACAAGCAAACAAGACACAACGCCGCCACCTCGCCAAAGCCCGGCGCGCAGCGTCAAGATTATTCGTAATTAAGCACAGTTCCCGAAGTAACATTTATCTTTGAGAAAGTACGATTGCAACTGTCAACCGTCTGGAGCGGAGGCCCGGTAATCCGTCTGCCGGAGAGGCCGGCCGGGTAATCTGGAATCCTGACCTCCTCCAGCGAGAGCCGGGTCTGAAAAGAAAATCAATAGAGCCGAGGAGGAGAAGGATTTCGTAGAAGGCTATCCCCTCCCCCCCCCTTCTTTTTTCAAAAAAGGAAGGAACTCTGCGGTGAAAAAGTGGGATATAAAAGCAAGATACGCAAGATAGCACCAGTCCGGGAGGGGGTGTCCGTCGAAGGCATTCCGCGGACTTTTCCTCCCCCAAACCATTGACCGGCGAGTGCCAGAGCCTGGCCTTGCATGGGGTCTTTTCTTCCAGGAGCGCCTGGGCAGCAACAGGGCCGAGACCGGCGTGAAAACAGGTGAGAGAATCACTGGACAGTTCAGGTTTACTCTCACTCTCCTGAGGTTAACCACACCGTAGATGGATTTCACAGGCGCCCCACGCAAAACAAAGCGGAAGAGCTACCCCGCCCCCCCCCCAAGGTACACCAGGGTTTTAAAAGACCATCGCCTCCCCTGCGAGTGACCCTCTTGTCCCCGGCCACGCCCACCCACATTCCTCTCTTGTGTTTCTCCGAGAGGTCGAACAGCCAAGCCCACTGAAATGAACCAGGCAAAGGGGGCTTTTCATGCCACTGGGAACTGGGAAAGGCCTGGGACCCGAAGCTCTGCAGAACTTGGAGGGGTGGGGGAGGGGAGATAGTGGCGCCTGCGGAGAAGCCACCCGAAGCAGGGAATCGACACAGCATTAAACAAACAAACAAAAAATGTTGTGCATGTACCTATTCAGGGTTGTGGAAAAACCTACTCTCCCGGGAGTTCGGTCGCAGTTAGCCCAGGAGGACGTTTGCTTAGTGGAGACAAGTGAGTGGGGAGAAACAATCCAGGGTCTGCCCGTAGCAGAAGGAAGGTGTGTGTGTGGGGGGGGGGGGAGAAGGCGATTCAACCACCGTCGCGTCCTTGTGGGTTTGGTTCCGTACGAGGGACCGGAGCTTCTGCGGAACTCGCGCCGGAATCTACACAGCGCAGTGGGTGAATGTTTTGATTGAGCAACGGTGTGAAATATTCGGCGGGGCGGGCGGGGGAGTTTCCTGTGTCTCCTTCGCCCCCCCCCCCTTTTCTGCTAACAAACTGGCCTGTGCTCCGCTCCGCTGCTCCGAGTGTTTGTTGACACCTTTCATCTCCCTCGCTCATTAGGCTATTTCCAGGTGAAAGAAAAGGGCTTGGGGGGTGGGGGAGACGCTGAGCCCACAAGTAGGATTTTTATTTAATGTTGGACTCCAGATTTCCCGTGCAGCCGGGGTCAGGGGCAGCATTTGGATCAGAAACTCAAGATGTCCCAATCTGTTGTCCTCCCTCCCCTCCCCCTTGAACCCGCGCCTGTTCGCTCAGGGGGACTTCTTCAAAGAGCCGCTGCCGGCCAGAGGAAAAAGCAGCGCCTAGATCCGCGGGGCCGGCCAGCGCCGCCGTGGGGTGTCTGCCTCTCAGAGGCCTCCTCGCGCGCTTTGACACCGCCGCCGCCTTCTAAACTGCTTTCACGCAAGCCTCGGGCTCTCCTTCCCGGCAGACCTTGGCCCAAGAAGGCAGCCCCTAAGGCCCCTTCCCCAAAGGTGGACCTTGACTAAGGTGTAAATCCCATTGCGTTCAGTCAGGCTCACCCCCCAGGTAAGTGGTTGCAATTTAGGATTTCCAACAGAACCCTCCCCCACCCATGCAAAGCGAAAGTCTGTCTCCTGAAACATTCTTAAACACTCCAGGAGGGCTTTTTGGGGGGTGGGGGGTGGGATTCTCTTGGAGCACCCTGGGCTCAGTCAGTGGAAGGAGCGGGTTCTTCTTGCCCCCAGGCCGAGGTCCCCTTCGGCGGCATCTCTTTCTTCCCGGCTCAGGCCCATTGTTGTGCCAAGCGGGTGACAAGTCGCGCCGCTCAAGTTGCTAATGGCCCCCCGAGCCACCAGCGGGCTGCAGACAGGAGACTTGTGCAAGTGGTTCCCAGGATGTAAATTAGGTCCCCAAAGCTGTTGTCCAAATCGAAGAAACAGAGAAATTAATCTGGGAGACTATCCATCATAGACTGTAATAAAGGGAGCGACATGGATGAGACAGATGATATGATTAAGGAGCTGTGGTCGTTTTAATTAACTTTTTGCTGTCCTGTAATGATCAAACTGGTCAACAGACCCGGTCAATAAGCATGTTAATATCAAACAAATAAAACCAGGGATGATTAAAAACCTCCTGGTTTATTAAATTTGAAATTCAAATGAAATTTATGCTGCAGATGCATACAGAATGCTAATAGATCGTCACTTATATTGAGAGTGGAAGCTACAGGTTCGGAAGAAAAGGCAGGGACATCTATCTAGACCCCCCCCCACACACACACTGTATTTAACTCCATGTAGGGGGGGGGTTAATTAATTTCCGGGAGGGGGTGTCCTTCCTAGTTTCCCACCTCTTCCTACCTCACACCTGGATGTTTTCTTGATGGAAAACTGCTCTGAGAAGCTGCAATCAATACCCTGGCCGGAGTGTAAAACGCGGAGCTATTGACACGCGAGGCGAAAAGGGCAGAGGCCCTGCCGGAGCTGACGCATAAATAAGCCCCAGTTCCCGCAAGCTCTGCACTGCCCTTTCCTCCGCTAACTTTCCCCTGAAAGCAGCAAGAACCCGGTCACCAAAAGTGAAATACACATCTCTGCAGATGGATGTTTGCGTGTGTGTTTTCCATCCAGAGTTTACCGGAGGCAGAAACCTTTGACAAGTTTTTGTAAATAAGTGCATCTTGGGGCTTTGCCACTTCACGTTGTTGCAATCCGAAAGAAAGGTTTCCTTTAAAGAGAGAGAATGCATCTCTGTGTGTGAAAAACAAGTTAATAAAATTCATATTAGAATTTGAGCAGAAAGGATGAAAACTGACAAGGAAAGAAAGGAGTTTTGTTGTTTTTTTATTTTAAAAAAATCCTCTGCCACATTTTTCCTCTGGGGAAAAAATAAATAAAACTGGCACAATTTTTTTTCTTGCAAAAGTATCAGAGGCAGAGTATCAATTAAAAAAATAATTTTGATAGCAAGTGGATCGCAACACATAACTTGTTTCAGTTCGTATTTATGCCTGGATCCCAATATCCCTATACAGGTTTTTTTTTTAAAGAACAGATCCCCTCCTGGTGCAGGAGGATAAAGACAACAGATAAAGCTAATCGCTATTCATTCAGACGTGAGGGGCTATTCCCTAAAACGCGCTCTCTTTCACACGCACCCACCCCTCTTTTTTTGTCAGAGAAAGTATTGATTCAGTTTAAATCCGAAATTTAAACAAGTGTGCATTAGGTCTTTAAAATGAATATCATTATAGAAGGAGACCAAAGCAATGAAGTTAATTCTTTTTTATTTGTTAAACGGAGTTCCCTCCTTCCCCCACCCCTTCCTCCTTCTGGGCTGGCCTGTCACGCCTTCTCAACAGGCTAAAATCATTCAGAGCAGCTCGCAGAGAGAAACGCGACATTTATGGTAACCATCAGCCTTCAGAGAAAGAAAGCAGTTCATTAATTTACTTCACTCCTTACTTTAAAGAATGATAATGTACGTTACCCCCTTAATCAATAGATATGATGTACAATCAATAACTTCACGGCGTTCTGAAGGGGAAAAATATTTTAAAAGATAACGCCCACGCCGAAGTTGCTACCTAGGATTTACACCAACGTTAGTAGCTGGGCCATCAAGTGTTATTTCTGTGGCTGTGATGTGCTCCTAGCACTTGGAGAAGGCACCCAAGATGCAGCCTAAACAAACTGCAGTCGAGTCAAAACAAAACGCAGCAACTCTGTTTTCTGGGGCTGAAATCAATATTGGGATAGCGCAGAGTTCACATGAACAGAATCCAGAGGTCGTGTGGAAATAGATCTCTTTCTCATCCGGCGACTTTTTAAAAAGGGGAGGCAGATGTGGGGGGGGGGGGGCGACGACACGGATTGTGCCTGCAAAACCGGGAGTTCTCCTGCTCGCCAGCCGCGCCTCTCCAGCACAAGGGCTTCTCCCAAGTTGTAATCAAAAAGTGGACGGGGAAAAAAAAGAAGCAGCTCCGCTCTCAAACCCAAGGTGGGGGAGGGGGAGGGAATTTAAAGACGAATAGCAGGGAGGAATACCGCATCGCCTATTTTGAAAAGATCCGACTATGAAGGTGGATGAAACGCCGAAAACTTCATTAATCCCGTCGCACCTCTTTCCCCATTGCCGCTTTACACAATGGCGCTCCTTTACATAAGGGAAAGGGGTGGGTGGATTGAAAAGAGCGTTCCTCCCTCTGCCAAAGCGGGGTTTTCCGAGCCACCCCAAGTATTTAGCCGGGGAGAGAGAGAGAAAGACAGAGAGATTATGCATGTGGGAAAAGTCTACAGCAATCCACGTTGAAACTAAATTCACAACTCGTAGCTGGGGGGGGGGGGGCTCGTGGGGGGGCCCTCGTGGGGATTAACAGGCTCTCTCAGGCGATGAACTGAATTGACATTCCCGTGGGGGGGGGGAGAGAAAAGGGATCAGTGCGCAGCCTTAAAAATGGAAGTAGGAAGAGGGCAGGAGAAGAGCGCTGAGGCAGCGTCTGTGCATTTGCCCACCCTCCCTTGCCTTTGCAAAGCCTCGGTCTGTTTGCACTCTCTCCCTCTCTGCGGCGGCGGCGGCGGCGGCGGAAGGCGCTTGGCGGTGTTGATGACCTCACGCTGCAACGCATCGGAGCGGTCGACGGCGGCGCAGATTGGCTGGCGCGGGCTCAGCGGCACTTCAAAGCCTGAGAGGGAGCTACAATTGTGGTGGAATGGGCGGAACTGATCATTGTATTGCACACCTCTAAAAAAACACTGCCTCTGATTTATCAATATAAAAAAGATCCTCTGAGAGGAGGGCACTTTGTGGGATGGCAACTTCACTTCTAGGGGTGAGTCTGAGGATTCTTTTTCGCCCTCTTGCTATTTTAATTGGGTCTCCCCTCGTTTTTATTGGCGATCGGAGAAGGGTTAAAGTAGCCCCTCTCTTGACTGGGGGCTATCAGTCTCTCCTATTGAGGCTTTTATTTTTTGCCTTTCTCTCTCTTAAGTCCTAGTCAGTTTGAGAGAAAAGAAAGAGGGGGAGGGGAGGGGGGAGAAGAAGAAGAGGGCAGTCACTTTTGTCCGGGCGTAGGAAAAGGTTTTCAGGGCATTAGGAGGGACAACCTCCAGAGCTTAGGCAGAGCTATTTCGGGATCTCCGGAGAACTGGGCTCTCGGTGATCCGCCGGAAGGGGAAAAGCAGCCGCTTCTTTCGGATCTTATCTTTCCTGGGGAGATTTTTGTTTTTGATTTTGCAACAGAACTTGTTGTTGTTGATTTCCCCTCCCGTAACGTTTCTCTGAGCCCGTCATTCCCTGCAGGTATGTCGAACATTTCTCTCTCTCGATTCCTAGATACGCGAGAAAGATTAATTTTTTCGGGGCTGGGTGGGAAAGAAGCCTTTAAAAAAAAAAACCCCAAGAAGTTGAGGTACGATCCGGTCTCCGGGTGGGTCGGTGCTGGCTGACTGAAAGGAACCGGAGGGGGGATTTGTGTGTGTGTGTGTGGGGGGGGGGAAATTGGCTGCTGGCAGTCCAGCTTCTCCGGCTGGGGGCTCCAGACTCTGGCGGAGCTCCAGCTGCCGCGGTCGGGCGAAGGCGAGCGGGCGCTGCAGCGGCAGGAAGGCCGTCCGGGGCGTTGTGAGCGCCGAGCCAGCGAGGGCTGCCTGCCTTGGCCGGAGCCGAGCGGCGGTGTGGAGCCGCCCCTGGATGCGGCGTGGCGCTGGGGCAGGGGCGGCGGCGGGGGTGGGGTGGCTCTTTCCGGGCCGAGACTGACGGCCGCCTGGCCTGCCCTTCTTCTTCTCCCCTCTCGCTGCAGGAAGAACCTCGCTTGGGCTCCACTCCCCTGGCCATGCTCGCCGCCACCTGCAACAAGATCGGCAGCCCCAGCCCGTCGCCGTCGGCCCTGTCGGACAGCGCCTCGTCCTTCGCCAAAGGCTTCCACCCCTGGAAACGCTCTTCGTCGTCGGGCAGCTGCAACGTGGTGGGCTCCGGCCTGGCCGGCGTGGGCGTCTCGGCCGCGGCCCGCAACGGTTCCTCGGCTCACGCGGCGGCGGCTGCAGCTGCGGCAGCGGCGGCGGCCGCCCTGGTGTCGGACTCGTTCAGCTGCGGCGGCTCGCCGGGCTCCAGCGCCTTCTCGCTGACTTCGAGCGGCGCGGCTGCCGGCTCGCCCTTCGCCAACGACTACTCGGTCTTCCAGGCACCCGGGCCGTCGGGCTCGGGCGGCGGCGGCGGGGGCGGCGGCGGGGGTGGCGGGGCACAGGAGGCCCACCAGCCGGTCTTCATCTCCAAAGTGCACACGTCGGTGGACGGCCTGCAGGGCATCTACCCGCGCGTGGGCATGGCGCACCCCTACGAGTCGTGGTTCAAGCCCTCGCACCCGGGCGAGGCGGGCGCCTCCAGCTGGTGGGACGTGGGCGCCGGCTGGCTCGACGTGCAGAACCCCAACGGCGTCCATCCGGCGGCGGCCGGCGGCCTGCAGGCCGGCTCCCTGCACTCGCCGCTGGGCGCCTACAACTCGGATTACTCGGGCCTGGCCGGCCACTCGGCCTTCAGCAGCGGCGCCGCCTCCTCGCACCTCCTCAGCCCGGCGGGCCAGCACCTCATGGACGGATTTAAACCCGTGCTGCCGGGCTCCTACCCGGACTCGGCGCCCTCGCCGCTAGCCGCCGGCGCCGGAGGCTCCATGCTGGGTGGCGGGCCCTCGGCGCCGCTGGGCGGCTCGCCACGCTCCTCTGCCCGCCGCTACTCGGGTCGCGCCACTTGCGACTGCCCCAACTGCCAGGAGGCGGAGCGGCTGGGGCCCGCGGGGGCGAGCCTGCGGCGCAAGGGTCTGCACAGCTGCCACATCCCCGGCTGCGGCAAGGTGTACGGCAAGACGTCACACCTCAAGGCGCACCTGCGCTGGCACACGGGCGAGCGGCCCTTCGTCTGCAACTGGCTCTTCTGCGGCAAGCGCTTCACCCGCTCCGACGAGCTGCAGCGCCACCTGCGCACTCACACGGGCGAGAAGCGCTTCGCCTGCCCTGTCTGCAACAAGCGCTTCATGCGCAGCGACCACCTCAGCAAGCACGTCAAGACCCACAGCGGCGGCGGGGCGGGCGGCGGAGGAGGCGGCGGCGGGGCCGGCGGTGGCAAGAAGGGCAGCGACACCGACAGCGAGCACAGCGCTCCCGGCAGCCCGCCCTGCCACTCCCCGGAGCTCCTCCAAGCCCCCGAGCCCGGCCACCGGAACGGCCTGGAGTGAAGGCGGGCCGCGGGGGAGGACTCCGCCGGCGGGAGTCGCCTGGCAGCCTGAGAGGGGACCCTTCCGACGGGCGCGGACTCCTGACAGCACGTGGCCCGCTTGGGCCAGGAGGAGGAACACCGAGGAAGCAGCTGCTTGCTCCAGAGTAGCCCCCCTCCGGCTTCCCCGTCGAGGGGGGGGGGAGGGAGGGAGAGATCCAGATCGGGACAGAGGCCGCCGCTGCCCAGCCCAAAGTGACTCCTGGAGACGCTTCGAATCCGGAAAAGGGCCCGCCAAAGCTCCCGCCGAAAGCACTTTGCATAAGACAAGAGGGGAGGCGGCCTTTTCTCATTCCCGAGGAAAGGAAACGACGCCGCTGTTGACAAACACTGCTGTTCCCGCATTGCTTTGAAACTACAGCCTGCCTCGAGAACGCTGCCGCAGAAGTTGGTGGGATTACTCTGAAGTTAAAGGGAGACGCCTGAAACATTGTGGGGGTGTGTATGCGCATGTATGGGTGTGATCATCACTAAGAGCTCTCCTGCCCCAATCAGTTATGCCAGAGAGTTCTAGTTTGGAACATTTTAATTAGAGGAAAGTGGGCACTCCAAAACAAATCTGCCAAGTAACTGCTTAGGAAGGTGGCCCGAAGCCATTTAGACAGTGATCTAAGGTACTGGGAAGGGTGGTGGTTAAAATGTATTTGACGTGCTGAGTCTTTTGAAGTCGGTGAGACTTAAAGTCAAACAAGAAAAGCTCTTGGATATCGGCAGATTGGCAGCCGATCCTTAAAACATTTACTCTTAAGTAACTGGATTTAATCTAAGAGATTGCCCTGAAAAACTCATCCTTGCTGCTTAATTCTGTGCTGTTTACTAGTAAGTAAGTCGCCGTGAGTTCGGTTGCCTTAATCCTGTGCGCCCTTACTTGGGAGTAAACCAGTGGATTAAATGTTCGGGTAAACATGTATGTCGTTGGGCTGCACAGGTCCTGTTCAGTTGAATTATATCGGTGTAGTTTAAATGAATCATGGATCTAGTTATAAATCTGTTAAATCCAACTTCTCTTTCTTAATTGATCGCGGTGTAAATCACACTAAAACCCCCGTCTTCAAAAAAAAAGATGCTTTGGGGGGGAGAGGGAAATGTAATTACTTTGACAAGCTCCAAACTCTTCCCTCCCCCCTTCCTAAACACACATTTAGATTTCTTCTTAGCGACGTGGAGGGCAAGCCAGCCAAAGTTAAGGACGTGTACAGCCCAATCATTTCAGCGGAAGTGTTATGCATATGCTTAACTCTGAAATCGAGTGGACTTCACGTTTACCTTTGCCTGGGCCATGCCCTTAATACTTTTGATGTCAGGTCTTCCCCAGGTTATTTTCCTCTCTGAAAAGACATGGGGGGGAAAATAACCCAGCTGAAAGCCGAGTACATTCATTTCCTTAAAGTTTCTCCCCAGTTTCAAAACGTTACCATCCACCAGAACACTTGAAGAGTTCCATTAATAGAAGCGCCCCTGGTCAAAATCAGGACCCGTAGAGTTGCTTTTCTCATTACAGGAATTAAGGAAGAGCCCTTGTTTTTTCAGCGAGTCTGTAGTTTGAATGCCAAAAAAGGAGGGAGGGGGATAGGGACCAATATTTGTAAAAAAACACAAACTTCTGAACAGAATGGTTTGTACAACGGAAATCGTTGTAAAATAGCTAACGATTAAATCTTCCACCAGTGTGCCGGTGTGAGACGCAGTTGTCCAGGAGACGATTTTGTATAGTATTTTTCTTGTATATTACGCCCAGTAAATATTTGAAAATATATTGAAGTACACATGAGTTTTTTTTCCTTCTATTTTTTTTCCTTTTTGGTCACAAGAAAAATATTAAAGCGTTATTGTTGCAGTCCTAATTAACTGCATTTTTAACTTGTTCCTTGAAGTGTAAAGCAAATTGCACTTCAGGATATAGTTTTGCTTGAATATTAATTTAGATAGGCATAAGACTGTAATTAAGCAAACAATATTTGATAAATGTTGAATGACATTTAATTTAATGGAGCATGTACTTATTTGTATTTGCTGGCAGTTCAGGTATAGTTTAAGTGAGAGTTCTCCTATATTTCAAAGCAGTGGGCTCACCCAGACCCATGTATTAAATAAACTGTCCAAGTGAAACTGACTAATAATGGCCTATGTGTATTTCCTGAAAACAAGAATGGTGAATGTTAACTAAAACACTCCTGATGCTACAGGAATAGTTTGCAACTCCTGCAAACTTAATAGTCTCATTGTAATGTTGAAATAATTTTGGATATTTCACATTGAAATGAAAAAAAAAAGCCTTTCGCTGGAACACTTTAAATTTGCATTTTAAATGCATGAAATGTAATTGATTTTTATCTGTAAGATTTTAAAAGGTATTAATAAAAGCCAGATAAAATGTGTGTTGTTAGGTTAGTTAATTTTTTTTTTACAGGTAAAAGGTGGCCTCTATAAATTCCCATGAAATTCCTCCCTCGGGTACAACCCTCTCCTTGTACTGCTTAAAACATTTCCTTTGGGTATCTCAGTGAAATTGGCAGAGGCAAATAAGTTTAGGGATCGGGGATCTCAAGAAAATTCTCTACCTAAAACTGCGGAGGTAGAAAAAACACAATTACTCTAGAAAAGGACTATAATTGCATTTAAGACAAGCAAAAAGAGCTCGAGCACTTTCGCCTTGAAATTATACTTCAGGAATGCGCTAGTTGAAAAATGTCCCGTCAGGGTATTCCCTTCTTTGGTTTATAACTAGAGGAGTCCAAAACATTATAACTAGAGGAGTGCAAAAGCATTAGGGGATTGTCTCTGCATTTCCCCCTCTTTTTAATGCGGCCGATCCCTCTTGTGCTTCCTCGCAGAAGAAAACGAAAGGACTCATGGAGTTCAAAGGGCCTCTTGTTGTTTCAAAAGCCGTCTTGTGCAGTGAGAGTGAGGGCGACTGCATTGTCCCAACATCTCTTGGCTTTCGAACCTGCTCCTTGCTTGTGGGGCAGCCAGTCCCCCCCCCCCCCCGCGGCTGCTTTCCCCCCTGCCCGGCGTTGAAGACTGAAGCTCTGGGAAGAAAGTTAGCTTGAAAACCTCTGCCAGGAACCACGAAGCGCCCTGACAATAGGAAGGGCTCCTTTTTTCTTTTTTGCAAGAGCGGCGCATTCTCAGCCTGAGCCCTGGAGTGCGGGAGGGCGGCGACCTCTCCCTCGGACTCTGGGCGATTGTCCCGACTGGCCCCCGGGATCCTCGGCGCAGGAGGAGCTTCTTCTGCGGAGATGGACGGGAACGAGGCCTCCGGGATCCTAGGCAGCGCTTCTGCTCGGAAAGGAAACCGTTCCAGACCCGAGTGGCCAAAACCGCCAGGCGCGTCTTTGGTGGGACAGAGGCCCGGGTCTGGGGTCTTGCCTGGTGGTGACAAATACCGTAATCCTCGCCCTCCTCCCCAAAACACTGGGGTCTCCAGCTGCAGCTGCCCTGGGGGAGGGGGGAGACAACGAATCCTGCCGGTGGGAAGCCGGTCTCGGGAGGGAAGGAGGGAGGCTGCCGCTGCGCTTCTGCTGAGTCGGGAGGGGGGGAGGGGGCGGCGCGCTGCCCTCTTGCCTTCCCGGCTGCCGGAAGCCCCCCGCAGATTCTAGGCAGGTGCCCGGAGTCTTCTGGGACACTGGTCGGGGAGGCCGAGAGAGCAGTTGGTGGGTCTCTCTCTTCGGCGAGGAACAGGGAAGGAGGCTGCCCGGCGCTTCAGGAGTGCTCCAGCAGCCCCTCAGCCACCCGAGGGGGCGAAGCCTTTCGAAAGGCTAAGATGGGGACTACGTGGGGCCAACCCCCGACGTGGGGGAGAAACTTCTCCCGGGCCAGGGAAGGCGGGAGAGCGCCGCCTGCACCAGGCTGCCAGAGAGGGCTTGACGCTGCATTCCTGGCTCGCCTAGCTTGGGGGTCATGTCGCTCTCCTTTAACCCCCCACCCCTCGCTCGGGATCCCCCCGCCCGAAGTGACTGGGTTTAGACGGTCCGACCCGGTTGCCTGGGGCTGGACGTCTTGCCCTCCCCGCCTGGGTCCCTCGCGGGAATGGCGCCTGAGACTCGGCCGGCCGGCCGGGGGTGGGGGTGGGGGAGGCTGCAGGGCCACTGGCGCGGTCTGGCGACTGGTTCCAAACGCGGGAGAAAGGGCCGTGCGCTTTGCTGGGCGTCCTCCTTCTCCCGCAGGACACCCAGGAGCCTGCTAAGTCCCGCGCTTCTCTCTTGGGGGGGGGGTCTCCAGGGCTGCCCACCCCATCTTGTTGTCACCCCAGATCCCAAACCCCGGCCGGGCGCCCGACTTCCTATTCAGTCTTTAGGATCAGGTGTAAACCAGCTGGAATCAGTTCTTCAGAGCTGTACAAACAACCGGAGGCGGCGCGGGGGGAGGGGGGGGGTGAAGCACAGGAGGTTGGGGAAGGCTGTTCCCTCTAGAAAGGAGCAGAGGCGGCGGGCGGTGGGTGTTTGTGGAAGCCGGATCTGGCCCCTGCTCGCTCTTCTGCAGAAGTGAAAGGCGGCCTCTGCGTGGGGATCAGGCGCCTGATGGGCGAGAGCTGCAGGAGACTGGCGTCTTGGGGATCATCGGTCCCAAGCGACCCCTTCACGGTTTGCCTTCCACCTGCCTCGGAACAGGAAGAGAGCGGCAGGCCAGGAAAGCACGCCAGGACCAGGGAAGGGACTACTTGGGGACACCCCTCGACGTGGGGGAGAAACTTCTCCCAGGCCAGGGAAGCCGGTAGAGCGCCGCGTCGGGCTGCGGTCAAGCAGGCGGGCTCCCCCGGGTTCCAGAGACCCCTCCTTAGGGGGAGAGCGGGCCTGCTCCCTTCCACAGGTTCTTCAGCCCCGCGGGCGGGCGGGGGAGGGGGGCCAGGGGCAGGAAGCTCCCGCAGGACTGGAGAGGTTGCCCGCTTGCTTTGCCCGTTGGCGCCCGCCGGGCTCAGCGCCCTCTCTCTCCTCGCGCCCTCTCTCAGTCCCGGGCCAGCAACAGTCCCCGCCCTGGAGGTGCTTCGACGGCCCCACGGATTTCTCGTGACTTTTTTTTTGGTCTTCGCGGTGTGCCTTCCCCTTCCCCAAATTCGTTTCCCCGGAGGAGGCTGGCAGCGCCTCCTCTGGCCTGAGGCCGGGCACCTCAGGAAGCGTCTCCGCGCTGCCCCAAGAGCCGACGGGTCCCCCTGCTGCGCCCTCCTCTGAAGCACGGAGCCCGAGGAGGGGAGCCCAGGCAGCCCCCCCTCCAACCCCTGGGAAGCGTGCTGCAGCGCTAGCTAAGGTGGATTGGTGCCCACCCCCTTCGGGCCAGGTAACAGATGGGGAGGAGAAGCCCACTTCGCCGGGGTCCTGGTGGAGAATGCCTAGCTGGCTGCTCCCCTGGGCTTCCAAGGAGGCCCTCGAGGTTTGCTCGATTGTTCTGCAGGGCAATACACGAGGCCAGCGCACAAAGTTGTGTGCGTGTGTGTGCGCGCGCGCAGGTGTAAATTCTAGGGCAGTGCAGAAGGCCCCCCATCCTACCGCTCAGTTCACCCAGAAATAATCTCCTTTGATTTCCAGCGGGCGTTAGGGAGCAATCGCGAACATGTATACTTGGAAGTAAATCCCATTCGGGTCCAGGAGGCTTGACAGCGTTTGTAGGGCTGCAGCCTGACCCCCTGCTTAGGACACCTGCAACGAACCCAGGCCCAGGCAAAGGCAACGTTTCTTTAACACGTTTCTAACGCGAAGGAAAGGCTATCGGTTGGTGTAGCTAAACCGGATTGGGATTCGGTTTGTGAGGCGACCCAAGGGGCTTCTCGCTGGTTCGCTTCAATTCCAGTTTTGCTGTCTTCCCTGGGCGGAATGGGAAGGGGCCTGTATCGCGCAGCTCCTGTGAGACCCCCCCCCCCATTAGCATGTGAAAGGCGGGCTGGTGTAGCCGGAGGGTAGGAAGCGACTGCTTTGAAAAGGAGACGATTGTCGGGGTGGGGGGGCATTGGGTCCCAAGCGGGGACTGGTAGGGTGCCTTTCGCACTTCGCTTCCGAGCTCGCCAGTACAGCTGAACTGCCATTCCACCCCCTCCCTGCTCCGATTTGGCGATTCCCACGAGCGTCTTGAGGGAAGCCGGACTTTAACCCCCGCTGTCCCTTGTAGGCATGAAACTCGAGTCGGGAGTGGACTGGAACTTGTCGTCTCAATCGCGGTACTTGGCGGCAGAAAAGCGCCGCACCTCTACCTCCTCAGCCCGAGCCATGTCTTTCTGCTCACACAAACCAGACCGGTCTCCCTTGATGGCTGATTCGGAGCAGCACCTCCCGTCCCGCCCGCTCTCCCCTTCGGCTTCTCTGGGCCAGATCGCCTTCGCTCTGCGGACGCCGAAGCAACAGCTGGCTCCAAAGGCGACAGACACCCCCCCCCCGTCCCTCTAGGCCGGGCGCAGGGAAACAGCGCCACCTTGCGGCGACATGCGCACTCTGTTGTGGACGCGTTCTACTGTCTTTTGTATTGTGTAGCCACCGGGGAAGGGGCCCGCGCAAAGAATGCAAAAATAGCGCCTTCTTTCCCATTCTGCCAGGGGCTGCTCGTGTGCATTTCAGCCGGGACGTCGTCAGTAGATGTTAACACCCATCGCGCTACCCCCGCCAATGCATCTGGAACGGGGCAGGGTGAAGCACCTGTTGCTCTCCAGCGTGTTCGCCGTGTTAGTTTCTTTCGAGGAGGGGAGGGGAGGGGAGGAGTAGGCTTGTTGCATCTTAAACCTGGAACGATGTTCTGCCGTTTGTACTGTTTCTTCAGGAATTCCCCCTCAGTCCGCAGGGCTCCATCCGGCGTCTTCCGGGGGGATACTTTCATTCATCCCATCTGGATTGGTGCCCTCCCCTCGTTCTGCTCTCCCTTCGCCAGGGTATTCCTGCAGAAAGGGGTTTTACCGGGCTCTGCGATGGCCTCAACAGTCCCATCTCTTTCACCCACCCTGTCCTGGGCCTGCAAGGACACGATCCAGGGCGCACTTCTCCGCAGACTTCCGCGGGAGTCAGTCGCAGGGATGCTCTTCTCTCTCATTCCTCCCGCCAAGCTTGCGCCTGTTCTCTGATGTCTCCCGGGAAACTTTTGACCAGGGCTTTGGGCTGTCTAACAGGAGCTGCTGCTGAAAGCAAACTTTCCTACTCCCCGCCCCCCTCCGCGGACCCAAGGAGGCCCATCTGTAGGAAGGGGAAGCCGTCTGTCTCCCCAGGGGAAGGATCGGAATCACGCGCGAGCTTGACAAGTAGCGGTGGCAACTTCTGGGGACCCCGTCGGGTTTTCAAGGCCAGAGACTTGGAGCGATTGCCTTGCCCCGGCCGGGCTCCGCAGCCGTCCCTCCCACCCCTGCTTAGCCCCCTCTGCGCTCCCGTCTCCTGGCTGTGCTTGGAGAGAAAAGGTTGCCCCACGGGGGTGGGGGGGGGAGCGATCCCCAGACAGGATCCGGAGCGGGCCAGGCAGTCGCCTGCAGTCCGCTGGACTCGCCTCCCGCGAGAGGCTGCAAGAAGAAGTCCCCCCCCCCCGCTCGCCCCCGGCGAAGGTCTGGCCCAAGGCGCTGTCCCCGAGCTGGACCCTCTTGCCTGGCTGCAGCGGGCCGCCCCACGGCTCCCGGCTGAGGCTCCGAAAACTGCGGGCGGAAGCCCCTTTTCCTCCGGCGCGGCGCTCCTGGGCCCGGGATGCTGGAGAGGCTTATTGCTGCCTGGCCGCACCTTTGAATGCAAAACGAACTCGTGTCAGACGTAAGATTTTTTGGGGTGGGGGGGAAGGGGACAGATTGAGGTTTCGGCCAGGGGGGAGAAGTCCCTTGAAGGGGGGGGGGGGCTGAAGCCCTGCTTAAGATCCCGCTGCTAATTCAGCCCGACCCAGAGTGGCCGCAAAAGCTGCCCGACGGCGGCAGATCTCAATGCGCCCTTGTTGCAGAGGAGGCCTCTGTCTTGTGTCCCTCTGGCGGGTCGGACAGGCGCGGCGCCGCTCCTCAGGCTTCCCCCGGGAACCACGTCTGCCTTGGCCTGGGCTAGGGCGAAGCGAAGGGACGCTTGCCTGTCCGCGCCCACCTCTTCAGGTGCCCGGGGTGGATGCCCGCCAGACAGACCGTTGGTGGAGGAGGGGTGGAAGCACGCGGGACCACCTCGTCGAACCCCAGCCATTTCCCGGGTCTGGGGGTGTGTGTGAAGTCCCAGCTGAGGGTTTCCCAGGCCCGAGCCAGCCAGAGGTGGTTGCCAATTGCCTGCCTCCACCCCGCCATCCTTGGAGGTCGCCCATCCAAATATTCGCTAGGGGACCAGCCCTGGTGAGCGGCCGAGATCCGACCAGATCCGACTGGCTGCTTCTCTTTCCACCTCCCTCCCTCCCCAGCGCAAGCCTGTGTCTGTTTACTCAGGAGGGACTGAATTCCCTGGGGTTGCTGCTTTGGGCGGCTTAGACTCTGCGGCAGTGGGCGAGGGAGAAGTCTTCGGGGAAAGCCACCCTTTTCTTTAGGGTGCTTCCCTCCCACTTTGGTTTCTAAGTCCCGGCGGGAGAGAACTGGCAGCCAGGCGGGTCCGGGCGGGGGAAATGCGACCCCCCTAAGCGACCCTCTGGCAATATTGACTCAAAGCAGAGGCGCAAAGGCGGCCTCCCTCGAAAGTGAGCAGGCAACCAGACAAGGGAGCGGAGGCTGCTTCTCCTCCCGGCCCAGCAAACGGTCTTCTTCGCGCTCTTAGAGCGAGCAGTCTCCACACCAGGGGAGACAGAACTTCCCCGGCGGCGGGAGACAGGAGAGGGCATTCGACGGCGCCCGGAAACTTCCTTCTTCTGTAGCCTTTCAGCCGGACTGCAGCCCCAACGCGAGCAGACCTCGTTGGGCACCCTGCGACCCCCCCCCCCCGCCCCCGTCAAATCGCAGCCTGCGGCCCGGGCGGGTTTTCGAGGCAATAGACTTTCGGAGGCGGTTTGCCATCCAAACCTGGGCTGCCTTGGAGATTTCCAGCCCAAATACTAAGATGCTTCTTAGCTTCCCAGATCCGACGAGAAAGGGCTCTCGTGGTCAGGAAACAGCGGGATCTACTTATGCGTCAATGCTTAGGATCGCGTTGCGTAATAACTTGAAATGCCCCGGGGACCAACTGTTTCCGAAAAATGAACAGCGCAGGTGGAGTGTCTCCACACCGGAGTCATACTTAGATCTGTGTGTAGAACCGATGTGAAAACGCCATAAGTCAGAAGGGACTTTCGACTTCAGTGGGGCTTGTCTCTCCTGTATGTTTTCACATGGGAGGCTCAAACCACCTTTTCCTATCTTTGATCCGGAATCCACACTGGCCTGAATTTACATGAGGTTTTTCTTCCAGTGGCTTCATGAGCAACATTCACGCTTCTAAGGCACAAAGGGGCGTCTGTGTCATTCTCCCCCGCCAAGCCAGCTATAAAAATGAGCACCGACTTGGCTACAAAGACCATTGGCTCTCTTTGTACTGACCACAAAGGCACTGGGAAGTGACTCATCCCAAAATAAAATCCTTCTTAGGCTCCAATCATGTGCATGCTTCCTGGAAGTAAGCTCCGTTAGAATCAATGGGCTTACTTCTAAGCAGGAGAGCCGAGTGTGAGTCTACAACCCTATGGACACTTATTTGGCAAGAAACTGAATCTTGCTGCATTTTTGAAAACAGCCAAAGGGCATTTGGGTTAAGTTTAGGATTGGGTTAAAGAATCTGTTGGACTTCAAATCCCAGAGACCTGAGCTGTGATGATTTCTGGCTTCAGGAGTCTTGTCAGAGTGTTGGATTAGGATCTGTGACCCCCCCCCCCCAAAAAAAAATCTGCAATGGAAGCGCATGGGACAGCCATGGGACAGTCACACACTCTCAGCCTAACTGACCTCCCAGGATTGCCCTGAGCAGGGCTTTTTTTCTGGACAAAGAGGTGTTGGAACTCTCAAGAGATAAATAAAGGAGAAACACATGGGTGCCTCCTCACAAACTTTTAAACTTTTTTTTTAGAATTTTGTTTCCATGAAGGGGTTCTGGAACTCCATTCCACTGCGTTCCCCCAGAAAAAAAGCCCTAGCCGTGAGACTAAAATGGAGGATAGGAGATCTATGTAAGCTATTTTGGGCCCCCACTGGAGACAAAGGAGGTTTTTTTAAAAATAGCGGTGTCATTGCTTACGTTGCTCATGCTGATTTTAAACCCCCAGACCTCTCACTTGCACACTCCTCTCATCTCCTGGTTTCACATTCATTGGTCTCCAGTGCCCAATACTAGAAGCCACTAGTGCATAACAGGAGATCACGGGCACTGCATTCATTGACTGATGCGAAAAAGGGGGTGACCAACTAAGCAGTAGAGTCCTAGAAAAGCAAGCCCTTGGATGAGCCTAAATGCATACTTTTCTGTCAAAGATACCCCAAATAGTGTGTGGATCTTTCACCCTTAGTTACTCTAACAGTGTTGCAAACCCCTAGCCTTGGGGTTTTCTTACTGACTTAAAAAAATATAACAAGCTGCTGCCATTCTTTGCAGATGTATTACATCTTTTACTTCTCTTCCACCTTCCTTCTTGGGAGTGCAGGGTGGAGTTCATAGAATCTCCCAGCATTCTCCCATCTGTACATAGAAAAGATACAAGATATATTTTCTGCAAGGCTGCTGCAGCACACACACTCGAGACATCTGGCAATTGAAAAGCCTGAGCCTCCTCAAGCTGTTCTAGAGAGGAGAGACCTCAGCTATTTACTTTGGACACTGAAGGAGGAACAAGAAGGAGTGGGGTTTAAATGGCAGCAAAGCAGATTAATCTCAGTGGGAGAGAAAAATGTGGCTTCAGGATTCCTGTGCATTGAAATTAATTCTCAGGGAGGTTTCTGGAGCTCTCATTGCTGGATGTTTTAAAACTAGGTTAGATCAGTAAGCATCTGCTAGGAATGGCAAAGGTATGATTAACTTGCATCTGTGCAGCAGCCTCCGTGACATTCTAGCCCTGCTTCTGTTCTGCTTCCTTGCTATATCCCAGTCTCTGGCCGGACCCGGGCTGGAGTATGCTGTGGATTAATGTCAACAACTTGTCTGCTTTAATTTTTCATCCGTAACATGAGGAGACTGCCCGGATACCCGTTCCATTTGAATTGATTGTCTAGCTGTTGAATGGTGCTTAGGAAATGTGCCTGAAATCCACCTGAATGCACAGCAAACTTCTGCCAGCTCAAGATTTCGGAGCACTTAAAAAAGCACCTTGCTTTGAAAAACCTTTTGCTCATCTTGGTTGAAATGAAAATATGCAGGTTATGATTGTTGTCACATCTGCCTGATGGGAATTTTTTTAAAGACATAGATCAAATTTGCTGAAATCTAAATGCAACTGTTGGCTTTTCACTTAAGTGATACTATGCTGGTGACTTAAAGGTTTTTGGGAGGAAAGTTGAGCTTCTGTAGACAGTGCACTTGTCTTGGAAGAAGATGAGAGAAAAACTGCCACCAAAGAGCCCATTGTGTACAGTCCACATCCTATCTTGCTGCTGGACAGTTCTTTTCCTCTGCTGATAATCAGTATAGTACAGTGTTTCTTTTCCAGAGAGCTGCTTTTCCAACCAGACCTACAGTACCCATAGCAGAAATGGTCTACATCATTCCTGGTGGCTACAATCTAGGAGGTGATGTACAGGTCCCCGTATTTTTTCCCTTTGCTGGGCAAACAGCAACTGGGGAGGGGAGGGGAAGGGAATGTGATATGGAAAATGGCATAGGAGAAATAGATCACACCTCCCACCCCTGCTAATTTATCACCATCTGCATACTAAGTGATCACCATCTCATAGCTACACAATTTCTCCTCTTTCATGTGTAGCTGAACACTTGGCTGGGTGAGAAATACCTACTCAGACTGAGTCTTTTTTGAAATTTTCCCTGTAGGTGTCTGTATGGCTGAACAGGCAAGATGATTTTAAATCAATATTAGCCTGCATGGGTAGCTGTGTGGGCAGCTGCTTTAGGAAACTGAAAAGCTTCATAGGAATGCAAAGCGCTGGACTAAAGTTCAGTACTTTCAAGTCCCATTGAAACCACTTGTATTCCCAATGAATCTCATGGAAATACAATCGCCTCAATGACTTTGATTTTATTTGGTATTCTTTGCCAAAACATTTTAACTCTCCAAGCACATCCACCATGTATATATATTAAAAATCTGCTTTCTCCACATCAATAAGCGTTAAAATTTGCCTGTATCTTTCTCAGTCTCTGACATGCAAAATAAATATGAACATGTTTTGTTATAATTTCCCCTCAGAATGATATAAGGAGTCAGTTTCATTTCTTTCTTTTTAAAAAAAATAGAGGTATACCTACTCACTCTTGAGTAGTGTTCCCAAATACTTTAGAACAGTGTCCTTCAAATTATTGTCCCATCTAGTGCAAAAAACATTTATTTAGAAAATGTAATGTTGCCTGAACCTGCCTAAAGTGGCTTACAAAATAATAAAAAACCACTACAAAATATTAGTTAAAATCCAGTACCAAAACCCCAGCCTGGCACAAAAACATAGGGTATAAAAACAGACTACTGACAGTTTAAAATAATAGTTTCCAGATCAAAATATTGTTTTTTTAAATTAAAAACCTGGGTGAACAGAAAAGTCTGGGGCTGGCAATGCAGAAAGCAATGCAAGTGCCAAGGGAGAAAACAATGCAGGTGCCAAGGGAGACTCAAGGGGAATAGCATTCCATAAACAAGGTGCCACTACTGGAAAAACCATGTTTCTGTGTGATGGATGGTTTCAAATTCCACCTTCCAGGAGCCTCAGCCAATTACTGTCAAACAGTGGATTAGAATGTTCGGGGCGGGGGGCGGGCGGTGTTGGTGATGATGGTAGTTTAATGCTGGCTGTTTAATGCTGACAGAATTGTTGGATTTTGGTGGGAGAAAGGTTAAAAGGTCTGCTGGTTAGACAGGGAGTCCATTAGGGATTTCAGGTATTTCAAAGATAAGTAAGATTCGGGTGCTATTATTGTCAAATATGTTAAAAGCTTTTCTGTTCCATGTTATAAGTCTGAATTAGTCAAACAAGAAACTCTTTGTACTTGTTAGACTACCTCAGGTCCCAACCGCCCAGTAATTTCATTACTGTAATACTGAGTTGGTTGGGGAAAAGGAAAATAAACTAGCCACACATACTAATGAAATAAATCTGTTTCTCAGTTGTTTTCTTCAAGCATACGGTGTCATTTCTTCAAACCTATAACCCCCCTATTATATAATAAGTGGTGCCCTGAGTCTAAGTATTGTCCTCAATGAGGACTAGAAGAGTAAGAGATCTCTCATATCCTCAATTAGAAAAATACCGTATATATAAAACCAAAACCAAAATAAGTTTGTAGGGTGTGAAGTCCCTTGTTTCTAGGTCTGGAGGTGTCATGCTCTGCTTCCCACCTGCGCCACCTCTAAAAGTGGGGAGACAGATACCAGAATTTATGAGGCAAATTGTAACTGACAGACTGGACAATATGGGAGGAGACTTTTTGTGAATCCTGGCCCCAAACCATTGAGTACTTCAAGGTAAAAATTAGAACTTTGAATTGCACCCAGAAAGAAAAGGACAGCCAGTACAGATCTTTCAGCTCTTAAGTGATACAATCAGTATATCTTGTCCCTGACAATAGCTTGGCTGCTGCATTTCAAATGAGTTCAAGTTTCCAGACTGGTCCCAAAGGCAGCCCCTCATAAAACACATTCCTGTAATCTAACCTGGATGTAATCAGATCATGAATCAACATGGCCACATCACACTTTTCAAGGAAGGGCTGCAGCTGGCATATCAGCACAGATCTAGGCCTCTAGCTATAGGTTAGAATCTGGCAATACCCCCAAGTTATGAACATGTTACTGCAGGAGAAGTGCAGTCCCCTCCAGGATAGGCTGACTCCTCAGTCCCCAAGCATCTTTGTCATTGACCAACAGCACCATTCACACCTTTTTGTCACTGTACCAGTCAGTAGACTTCCCTTGTCTTCTGTCATTACCAGCTTCTCAAATTAGTCTGCTCTCTGTTTATTATCAGCCCAGTTCCTGAGTTTAGAGTACTGAATTTCAGGGAATTCTTTTCCTGTTCTTGATTGTAGTACCTGTATTTGGTACAATTCTATTTCCTTTAACTAGTGCTGCAATCCAGTGCATGGCTATCTCAAACGAAGTCCCATTTTATTCAGTGGGGCTTATTCCTAGTTGAGCATTCTCAGGATTGCAGACTTGTTGCCTCACTGTGCAATCCTAAACAGAGCTACACCCCTTCCAAGCCACTGCTGAGGTCTGCTCTGTCAACCCTGCTGACTGGCCCTTCTCAATATTTGTCCTGAAGGTTCATGATAAAATTATTCCCAAAGTGAGATTAAAGGACTAAATTTTTCTCTTTTGTGTATTTCATGTATTCATGAAAACCTGTACTATCATGTTCTTACATTTCTCTTCATTTTTAATCTTCATATCTGCTCATGTAAGAGACCTCAATGGCTTCTTCCTTGCACCAGTGCTATAAATGTGTCATTTTTACTCTTCATTCACCATTCCACAACAGCTTTGATCTGAGTTGCAGAGTATCATCTATACTAAGGTGCAGTATATTTCCAAAAAGACTGATATTCCCATGGCCATTTTTTTTTTAAAAAAAACCTGTACCTTTGCACTGCCCTCTGAACAAAATTCTTGAATTTTTTTTTGTTATTTTCCATTATTTCCCTGTATTCTAATGGGTAAATTCTGAAACAGAAATAAAAGTTTCACACATTATATGATATACTCATTTTCCCGAATGCCCCATTTCCTTTTGAATCTGACCTATAAGAGTAATAAAATATTTTAGTAAAGATTTTTTAATAGCTGACAGTTGCATTCCTAAATATCAAATTATCTTCTTCACATAGTTTACCTTGGGCAATTGCAAGATCTCATTTTTTGTTCTGCTTTGCTTAAAACAAAAATACAAATCTATGTTTTGGTCTACTAATTCTTTAGCCTGACATTGTCACAAATTCTTTTATAATTTCCTTTACTTTTTTTAAAAAAATAATTCTGAGTCTTTCAGGGTTAACATTAAGTCATCCACATATACTTTGTTCTCTTTTATAATACTTGCCTGGCATTTTCAAATATATTGACAAATTTCCATTAGTAATTATTCTAGTTGTAGCTTCTTTTATAACGTTAGGATAACATTCAATGAACTTCTTACCCACCCCAAACTCTCCTGAAACTGCATCTAAACAGCATGACTCCCCCTGTTCTATCATATGATTTTTCACTGTCTAAAAACACCACACCACAACCATGTGGTTCATATGGGATTGTGCCTAATTCTGGAGGCTATATTTTACTTTATTGTAACAGTCTGTTCCTCAAACCATAATACTGTCATAAGTCTAATTGAAACAAATGCCACTTAAGGGGGTTTGAGCTAATTAATTAGGGATGCCTTTCCAAGGCTGGTTATTTATTTACTCATGTCATTTATATTCTGCCTCCACTATGCTGAATGTGGTCAACAGCCTTTCATTTTAACATTACATTCTGAAATAGTATCAGAAAGAAAATGCATTACAGTTGCCAGAATGATGGCAGGGTGGGAGCTTTCCATGCCTCACAGGAACTTCATCCCACAGAAATAAGTCTCTAGCTGAAGAGGCTCTAGATCTTGCTGTGGAGGTCCCCATCTGCCTGGTAGAAGGAACAATCTGAAAGTACTGCTTTGGGGATCAGAGTGAACTGATAAAGGAGTGCCTTCAAGGAAGAAGGGAGCGCCATTTATCACAATGTGACTTATTCAGGAAACCATCATAATAAACAATATCCTTTCTTTGCTGAAATTTAATACACAAATTTTGTTTGTTACATTGAGGTGGGAGAGGAAATGTGCTGAGAAAGAAAGAAAGAAAGAAAGAAAGAAAGAAAGAAAGAAAGAAAGAAAGAAAGAAAGAGTTGTATCATGGCAATCTGTGAAAGAAAGAAAAAAGAAGGAAGGAAACAATGAAAAATCAAAATCACTTTGGATTATGGCCTTTGCAGTGCATGATTGTATAAATCCAAGAATGTTTGAAACCAGGAAAAATATGTTTTTTAAAAAGCAGGGAGCTACACCACTACACAATTCTAGCCTGTGATTTATAAAAAGAGGCAGACTAGGTGAATAATAGAAACCGGACATCAAAGCCAAACATCTTTTGGGAGAGGAAAGTTGCAATTGAGGAAGTGGGTTCCAGTTTATGAAGGTTTATGTTAGAATAAAAACTTGTCAGTCTATAATATCCCACAAGACTCCTGTTTGTTTTCTCTGCAGTAGACCAACAGTGCTACCTTAAGTACTGTTTCACTCTCATAAATTCATTGACTTGAACGACCTTATAGAAGGAAGGGCTTCTGGAAGTCCCCCCCCCCCTTAAGTTCCCTCATTAGATGAGCAAGTATCCAGTTTCATCTTGGCATTATTTATGTTGGGCATGATCCAGCTGAAGTTTAACACTATTAAGTTCCATTCAAATTAATGGGAGTCAATAAAACTTTGTATAATGTGTAGTTTATGTTTTCAACAAGAATGGCAAATACAGGGAACCTCGAGCACAGTAGGCCAGTGCAGAACCCATAGAACATCAGTGTTGTCAAATCTTGGATTCTGGCTGCCACTCTGATGTTGGAGGTGAAGGACCTTCCCTCAGGTATCTTTAATTGTTCCGTGGCATCCCCTTGAAAGTAATGAAAAAAATACTTGCATATAGACCTTGCTTTATTTCTCAACACAGGCCTTCAGCTTCTACAGTTACTGTGTTTCCAAGAGTTGAGCTAATAAGTGTGCATGGGCAATAAAGGCCATTTTTCTAGGTTTTATTGGAGCAGATTGGACATGTAGGTCTAAAAAGGTCTACAAGAAAAAAAATTAACAAGTCCAATAGTTTTTGACAGTGCTGAATTGTAATGACAAATTACTATAGTGAGTGTTTTCCTTGTGTTGCAAATGCCAAGGAAATAATACCACAACACAACTATTTATTTAGAAAGAAAAGGGGGGGGGAGATAAAGATCTGTTCTGGGAATGAGTGCAGCATTGTGTGTGCTGGGATACACAATAAAAATGCACAATAACATTTCACACCAAGTTGTGTCATTACATCCTCCCTCCCCACACTTTCTTGTGTCTGCAGAAAAACAACATGGGACAGTCAGTCATGTTTCTAAGAAAGAATAAAGAAAAAATACGTGCTAAATATAACACAGCTATGCTTTAAAATATTATTTCTTGGTTGTGTTTGTGAATAATACACTGCAAGTCATATTGATCAGCACAAATGTGAAAAAAGGTTACTGAAATGGTTTTTACTCTGGGGTGAAATATTTCTCCATTTATCATAGTTATAGCAGAACACTTCATAATTAAACAGTGAAAGCTGATGAATGTTGACATTCAAGTGTGAATGCTAACAATCTTAAATTAATTTCATGAAACTGTTCTATAAATCCTACGTTTGAAATGTTTCAGTTTTCAGTTATTTACCTATTTGGCCATGAACTGTCAACATTCACAGATTTTGCAGATTCACTGTAACTTCTATTAAAATTGATATGGTGGATATTTTTTAATGAAGATTTAAAGTTTTAGGGAACTTTTATGAAAACTTCAGTATCATACTTAATTTTTGTGACCAATGAAACACTTAAAACTTGGCTGAGTCTACATCAGGGCTTGAACTCCTGCCCTTGGAATTGACACGCTTTTCACATATTGTGATTAGGGAGCTGATTTTTCAACAGGTTGTTTGTTCAAGAGCATTTTGAGCCTGTTTATTGGGTTACTTTTTGCATATTAAAACAGTATAGTACAGTGTTTCATGTATATATATCCTCACTCAGGACAATGGGAGTACTAGTTCATCCCAACACCTTTTCTTGTTGCTTGTCAGACAATCTCATAAATAAATGGTATGCAAATCAGTCAGTCAGCCAGTGTTGAAACACTGAATTGATCTAAAAGTCTAATCAGTCCATGTTATTATCATTCCCCCCCCCCCTTTCCTGCATGTTCATTTTTGCACAGTTTGATGAGATGGGAATTGGAGTAGGTGAAACAGGAATGTATCTCAGTGTTGCACTGCTTGGAAGATGGGCAGCTTTCCATGATGGAATTGAATATAGTACAGAACTGTGTTTGGATAGAAATCTAGCATTATACTTCACCTGTACTCAACCATCATGGTTATCTTGTTGACTATGTACATCAGTAATTATCACTGTGGTGGACCTACAGTGTTCTTTTCCTTTTGTTTTTGGGGCACATTGATAATCTATATACTTGCTATTTGGTCTTGGCAGCAGCTTGTCACAATGATTTCTTATATCTTATTATCATATACGAGTGGAAGTCACAGTTCACCATCATGAACATTTGAAGGTTCTCCAGGTGATACATCTTTCCTCAGCCGTATAAAACCACCTATTCCATCAATTACTAACTGCCCAAGTCCACACATGTTTTGCTTCCTCAAAATAATAATTTAAAGTTTCCTATGAAGATTCTATGGGATTGTTCTCTAATGCCTTGTCAAATAAATCAGCTTAATGGCACAGCACAATACAAAGGGGAGTGAGAGTAACTCATTGCAGTGAGTTTTCTTACTCTGTGAGACAAAATGTGACCGGTTGAGTAGTAGAAGGAACACTACCACATGTATCCCTCATCCTAATCATTAATCCTTTCCTGGATGGGAAATACATGGAAGAGCCACATAGCTTTGTTTCACAGGTTAAAACCACTAAGAATTGATGTTTTCATTGTATTTATTATGGATTTATTATTAACTAATTATGATTTTATTACCACAACATTGTGCTTTTAGGAAATATCTAATAAATATGGCCAGTGATAGATTTTTCTTCTTGTGATCTAACAGTGAAATACACAAACAGAATCACACACACTCAGTTTACAACAGTGAAGTAATCTAATCACAACTAACAGTGAAATCTAATCAGTTCTAGCAATCTCTTGCTTTTACAATGCTATCTCCTCTTACCGGGAACATAACATACATATCGGAGGTAATGAAACACAGTTCACAGGTGTTAACAGCAGTTTGCTACAGTAGGGCTCTTAACTGGAAGGCCCAATATCTGTTATTAGGAAAGATAGTTGATCTCCTGGTAAATGAACCCTTTATTTAATAACAACTTAAAGTGTCCATCTGTATGATAGCTGTGAGGGTCATCAGAGATCTCCAGACTATACGATTAGGCAAGGCTGGGGATAGATATACTCTTTTGTAATGCAACAACCTGAACTGATGGTATGCTATCTTGGTCTATGAGAAACAACCCCAGCTTTGGCAGAGACAAACTAATCATAAAGGTGGATGGAGGCCTTTACCAGAGACTTTCTTCTACCTTGTTCTGGCTTGCCTTCAAAGCTGTCTTTCTTCCAGGGAAAAAGCTAAACCTAAGTTAGATAAGCAAGGTCATGTCTAGCCTCCACAATGGCTCCCCCATTCTATCAAACTAGCCTATTTTCAGGATCAGTATTTGCTTTTTGTACTCTAAGCCAGTGAAATGCAAAACCTCATAAATCATTGCTGTTTAGTAACCTTGGTGACTTTTTCAAATATGAAGAGAAGACTTTGCTTCTCTATGCAACTTCTGTTTCAGTAGCAGTTTTTAAAAATCACATTCTTAATATTTACAACTGAGATGAAATGCCTTTTGGGTAACCAAACTCACATACGCCTGTAGGCATTGCACAGTCAAATACTTTGCATTGATGGCAAGTAAGGCACTAATAAATGTCAGAGGAAGATCAGATATCTTGATGAGATTCCAGTCGGTGCTCATAATATATAGCTTAATGAGCACTATGTAGCAAGACTGGCACTGCTTGAACTACTTTCTGGGAAAAGGGAAGTGATAAGGACATCACCTGCAGGAAATTAGGCTCTATCTAAAATGCTTGCCTCTTTCTGGATCTGTGAAACTGGAACTCAGTCTGGGAAATGTTCCTCATTCTCACTGAGGTAAATCTGTATCTGGATTGTACCATTTCAAAATGGAAGGGGAAAATTCTAAACATATGGAACAAGCATGTGGTAATGGCAAGTTCTTGGTGGTAATGGCAAGTTCTTGGTGGACAAGAATACTGTATCTCCCACTTTCAAATCCCAAGCAGGTGAGTGATGCTTGTCGTAATGTTTTTTGTATGTCTCTTTAGCCAATTCTAAATTTTCTTGGATGTTGTTCCAAGCTTTCCCCAACTTTCCCCACCATTGTTCAAAAGTGGATGGGGTTTCTGCTATTAGTCCTCCCGGCAATTGTGGAAAGGACTTCCCTTCATAGCCGTTCACCACCAGGAAGGGGGAGGACTTGATGGAGTTGTGCATGCTATTATTATAACCATATTCTGCAAAAGGGAGCAACTCTGCCCAATTCGACTGCTGATAGTTCACAAAGCACCTTAAATATCGCTCTAACAATGCGTTCATCCTCTCAGTCTGCCCGTCAGTCTGAGGGTGATAAGTGGGGCTCAATCCCTGCTCAATTCTGGTTAACTTGCAGAACTCCTGCCAGAAGTTGGCAACGAACTGTACTCCTCTGTCACTAATTAACTTATCAGGAAAGGAGTGTAATTTCATCACGTGTTGTAAGAATAACTGAGCAAGTTTCTTAGCTGTGGGTATTTGGGAGCATGGGATGAAGTGCGCTTGTTTAGAAAAGGTGTCCACTACTATGAGAATTATGTTTTTTCCCTGGGAAGGAAGGAGTTTCACGATAAAATCCAGTGACACCACCGACCAAGGTTAGGCTGCTGTCTCCAGTGGTTGTAATAGTCACCCTGGGTTTTCCCCTCACCTTTTCGCCATTAGACAAATTGGGCAAGAGGCTACATACTCAGATATGTCTCTTTTCATAAACGGCCACCAAAATTGACTATTCACTAGGTGCAAGGTTTTGACATACCCAAAATGTTCGGCTACCTTGTTGTCATGGCAGGATTGCAGTACTTCTTTTCAGAGGCTTTCTGGTATGTAAAGTTTATTGTCCTTGTACCAGAAGCTTCCCTCCCCCTTTTTCACTCCCTCTGGTATTGCATCCCCTTCTTTTTCTACCTCTTTAATCAGTCTTTGCCCCCCCCCCACTGCTCTTCGGGTTTTTCGTGCTTTAACTGTGAGTGGGTGGTCACAGCTCCCCCCAAGTGGCTGGGGGAGATTAACAAATCGATCACTTCTTCTCTTTGGCTGTTGTGCTGGGGGAGGTGTGATAGAGCGTCCGCTAGGAAATTTTTAGACTCCGGGATGTGTTCTATGGCACAGTCAGTGTCCCGATGGGGGGTGAAGTTCGTTAGCTTCTTCTTCACTAAACACCTGTTTTAAGTCTTTGGGATCAATCTCACTTCCTCTATGGTGAGGCATAGTTTCTTGTTCAGTGGGGGAGGTTCAGGGCCCCACTCTTCGTTCCATTTGTGGGGTTCACACCCTTCATCTCTAAAGTCTATGATTTGGTCCCCCCACTTTATGCTAGGTTCATGTTTGGCCAGCCATCCCACCCTCAATACGATGTCAAATGATGATGAGGGGGCCACAACAAAGAACTCCATGTCCCAGTGATCTTCTATTCCTACCGGCACCCCTTGGGTTTGTTCCGTACATGGTTCCCCCTTCATCACCATCCCATCCATCTGCTCAAATTGTATGGGGTGCTGCAGGGAACTTGTAGGGAGTCCGAGAGCCTCTACTAGTTTGGGTGTGATTATGTCTCTGGTGCACCCAGAATCTAGTAGCGCTCATGCGTGTATAAAACGCTTAAGATTTGGGTTCAGTAAAGTCAATGGGATGAAAAACAAAGTCCCCATAATTCTCACCCTCAGTGGCGCCGTTAACTCCATGACCTGCTGCTCAGCACCGCTCAACACCGCTCTTGTTTCACGCTGGTTCTTCTTCCCAGGCTTCTTCTCCCAGTTCATCAATGACAATGATTTCTTCCTCTTGTGGGGTTGTGGACGCCGAGCTGCCCTTTGCTGGCTCCTTCGCTCGTCCCTCCACCTTTTTCACTTTGGGTGCGCTGGTTTTTGGAGTGGGGGGGGGGTCGAGGCTGCTCGGGGCAGTTTGCCACCATGTGGTTAGGGTCTCCACATCGAAAGCAGCATTGGGGGGTGGGTGGTTTAGTTACCCCCCACAGACTGGCCTGCCTTCCGCCCTTCTGCCTTTGCCCCCAGCTGAGACTCAGATCCCCCTTACCCCCTTGCTGCTGTTGCGCTGGAGAGCCACTCTCTTCATGTTGGTCTTTACTTCTCCCACTAGTTGCACCCACCTCACCAGCAAGGTAGGGTAAGCTTGTTGGAGGGTTCGATCCAGCACGATGGCATTCAAGCCTCTCTGGAACTCTTCGATCGTGGAATAATGGGAGAGGCAACATGAAGGTACTAACAGCCAGTCTGTAACATAAACATCTCAGGGCCAGATGGTTTACTACTTGCCCGCTGGCTGTAAATAAGGGGGGAGAGATGGAGAGCTGATGACCTGCTCTCTACCTAAACAATGCAGTCCAGAAATGAGAGCGCTTGACAGTTGGTTTGTCAATGGATATTTGCTCACCACTGTCTGGAAGTCCTGCTCTCTGCTTTGGAAATGTGAAGGTTCAGAAATATGTAAATCTATTAATGGGATTATCATCATCATCATCCTTGTGGCAAATTCAATATTTATTCTGATAAATGAAAGTCAGTGAAATGTTACATGTAAGGATAAGCTAGAAACACAAAAGGAACAGACTCCATTACAGAATTATTATGAGTGAATATACTAAGGGTTACTTTAAAATGAGGCCTGCCTAAACAAACCCTTGAGGCTGATTTTGAGATGGAGAAGGAAATAATGGAGTGACTAAAGCAGATAATGTTATGATACTAGAAGACTTCAACTACCTTCACACTGACTACATAAACATGTGCTTGGATCATGCTGTAGAAATCATAAATGACTGTCTACTGGAGCAGATGGTCAAAGAACCAACTGGAGCAGTATCCAATAGAGCTTGTGTACTTGAACTTTCAAAAGGCTTTTGACACTGTACCTCACAAAGATTCTTGAATTAACTTAGCTGTTATGGGATAAGAGAAGACATCCTTTTATGGATTCAAAATAACCTAAGAAAGGAAGTTGAGAGTAGGAATAAATGGACAGCTAGTTTGGTGTACAGGTTAAGAGCAGTGAACTGTAATCTGAAGAGCTGGGTTTGATTCCCTCCACATGGAGCCAGTTGGGTAACCTTGGGTCAGTCACAGTTTTCTTATAAGTCACACAGGCTGATTGTTGTGGAAAGAGGAAGGGAAGGTGATTGTACTGCTCTGGGACTCCTTTTGGTAGTGAAGAGCAGAGTATAAAAACCAACTCTTTTTCTCTCAATAGAGGAAAGTAAGCAGTGAGGTTCCACTTGGATTGTCAGGTCCTCCCTAGCCACCAGTGGGTGATGGGTGGAGGTAGGCTAGCCAATTCCAGGTTAGGAAACTCCTGGAGATTTGGAGATGAAGCCTGTGGAGGACAGAGATCTCAGTGGGGTACAATGCTATAGAATCCACCCTCCAAACACCCATTTTCTCAGGGGAACTGCAGATGAGCTGTAATTCCAGGGGATCCCCAGGTCACACTGGCATCGCTATGTCCCACAAGGATTAGTATCAAGGCTGGTGCTATTTAATTTGTTTGCAAATTATGTAGAAATGGAAGTGAGCAGAATAGTGACTGACCAAGTTTGCAGATGACACAAAATTATTCAGGACAATGAGAGCCAAAACTGTCTCTGAAAAGCTCTGGGAGGATCTCTGCAAACTGGGTGAGTGGGCAACCATGTGACAAATGAAGCTTAATGTAGGTAAGTATAAGGTGATGCACAATAGAATAAAAATCCCCAAATTTAAGTACACACTCATGGGCTCTGAACATGCTAAGCCTGAGAGAGAAAGAGACCTTGAGGTTGTAGTGGATAGCTCAATTAAAATGTCAAGCCAGTGTGCCTCAGCAGTGAAAAAGGCAAAGTCTGTGCTGGGGATTATAAGGGAAAGGACTGAAAATAAAACAGCTGATATTATAAAGTCCCTGTGTAAACCTATGATGATTCCTCATTTGGAATATTTTTGGTAACCATATTTCTGACTAGCAGAGGGTAGCACACAATAAATGTGTGTTTGCAAGTGGTAAGTAAAGCTAAATGTAGAAATTAAGGCTGGATAAGTTGCTGGAATCATTCTATCTGTGAAAGGCTCTCTAAACACTGGGATCTCTCTACTGCCTTCATCATGCTAAAAGTGACACTGAAAGTGTGGACGTTATCTATTATGAAGTCAGTGAGCATCTCAGGATTCTCCCTTCCCCTCTCTCCCATAGAGGACCCACAGCCTCCCATAGGCTCGAAAGTCTAGGAATTAACATACATCTTGTGGGATCAGGGATTGGCTGTGACCCCTGAAGGATGGAACTGGAAGGCATCTGTCACAATTACTAACAACTTGAAACAGTTCTGAGTTTCAGAAAGAGTTTGTCAGTCAGCTGGCCGAGGGAAAAAAAAAACCCCAAGCATAAAGCTCCCTTGGGTTTTTGGAACAAGCATCATGATTCTTTGGATCCTGGTTTACAGCCACACATTTATGCATTCCGCTACTTGATTAATGAGAAGAAATGTTCATTTCCATTCAACAATCATGGCCTAATTCTTATTAAGTGGCAAACTGGGGACCCTGTAGTGACTTCATATGTGCCAAATGGAATTCAAATAGGCAGAGCTTTGGGAATGAATTTAAATGGATGTGTTTGCATGCACTATAAATGCAGCAATAATTACCAACCCTTTGAAATATTCTGCCTCTGTGGGTTTTTCTGAAAAGCAACAAGTCCCCCCTTTCCCCAAGATATCTTGAATTTATTATACTGACATCTCAGGATGCAGACCTCTTCATCCCTTGTTGTCTGAGGCTGTATCTATAAATCTTATTTTGTTCAACAGCCTTGTAGTCAGAAAGAAAGGAGGTCAGCAATTAGCTTCCACAGAACAGAAGTCATGCTAGTGTAAGAGTTTTGGGTGGCCTATATATCAGAATGACTTGTAGCTACTCATTAACTAGGATCAATTATGGGTTACAAAAAGAACCAGCTGAACTGTTCGTGTGTCCGCTTCTTAGCATGGTCCAATTTGAGGAATGAAATTAGAATAAATGTACCATCAGAATCTGATTTATGTGTTTCAGTACACACACAGGCAAGTAAAGTGCAACAGAAATAAAAAGACCGAAGAATAATTAAAATATTTTTGCCTACCCTGAACTTTAAACAAGTGAAGAAGCAAAGATACAAGTGAAACAAATATGGTTTGTTTTATGGCCAGTCTTTATACTTTATGTAAACAACTGCAATACTAAGGTTTAAATCACACATCACATAAAACCATGACTTCTCTTACATATACTTTGTTTGCTAAGCCAGGACTCAATTCATAGACAGTTCTGCTTTCCTTCTGCATTGTCTTCTCTCTGTATCTTGGGAGAGTGTGTATGGGGTACAAACTGGAATTAAATCAGGATTAGCTGTGTCACCTAGCAGAGTAACACCCTTTTAAGTGCACAGAAGTCAGATGGCACTGGAAACTAGGATATATGCCTTCATATGTCAAGTGGCACCATCACATTGACTGCAGTTAATAAACCATCTTCAGATCCTGAATGGATGGACTTTAACTAACCATAGTTGGTGGAGTGGCTTGCATTCAGATAAATCACATAAACTATAAATAGTTTAATTAAACTATGGCTTCATGTGATGTTTGAATTAAGTCTAAGGTAAAAAGAAACTGAAGGAAAAACAAGTTATTATGTTGAGGCAAACTGTGAAACACTTATGAGGCGTAGAACAAAGTTTGTCCAGTGGCATCTTGAAGACTAACCAAAGGTGTCACTGGATGTAAACTTTGTTCCACTTCTTCAGACCAGCATGGCCAGCCACCTGGCCATATGAGGGGTGTTATATACATAGTGGCATTGGGCTCATTGCTTCATTCAAGGAGATACAGAAATAGTTATATAGAAATAGTTATACAGGAAATATAAAACAGTTACCACAACACATAAGTTTGGATTCTGTCAATTTTTATTCAATGTCACCTAATTCCCTTCCTTGCCACAGTCCCCATTCCATATAACCTTTGCCCATGCAGATCTCTAGGAAAGCCTTTTGTACTAGCAGAAAAACTGATTGGATTGAAACCATAAAAAGCTGAAATTTGGTAAACCTACAGTGCAAAACTTCTTATCTATGTAAAAGCATTTCACCTGAACTGTGTGGCAGTTTATTTTTCACATGCTAAGAGCAGCAAGCTATATTTGATAGCATTTTAAATAGAAATTAAATTAATTTGAGGTAAAATCACCCAAACTTGGATGTGAAAATCCATGTGTTCAAGATCTAGATTTTTAATTTTGGAAATAGGTCCCAAAAGCCAACATATATTTTTAGGAAATTGTCTCTGGTTCATGGAAATTGAAAATCAGAACAACTCTTCCATCTTGAAAATATAAGTGACTTTTGGGGGGGAAAGATTACTAAGTGGATCATCAAATTAGTGAAATCTAGCTTGGAAGTACCACCTCTGGAAAGGATCTGGGGGTTAAGCTCAATATGAGCCAACAGTGTGATGTGGTGGTAAAAAAAGTGGCTAATGTACTTTTAGGCTGCTGTCAAATTGCTTCCAACTTATAGAGACCTTATGACCTCCAAAACATCCTATCATTAACAGCCTTTCTCAGGTCTTACAAACCGAGGGCTGTGGCTTCCTTTACTGAGTCAATCCATCTCATGTTGAGTCTTCCTCTTGTCCTGTTGCCTTCAATTTTTCCTGTCATTATTGTCTTTCCTAATGACTCCAGTCTTCTCATAATACGACTAAAGTATGATAACCTCAGTTAGTGATTTCAGCTTCTAGGGAGAGTTCAGGCTTGATTTGATCTAGAATCTACTTATTTGTCTTTTTGGTAGTCCACAGTATCCATAAAACTCACCTCCAACACCACATTTCAAATAAATTAACTTTTTTTCCTGTTAGCTTTCTTCATTGTTTGACTTTCAGACCCATTCATTGTACAACTTTCACATCATGCATTAGCAGAAATATGGTGTTAAGGTCATGCATGGTATTGGTGATGCTGTATCCTGTTTTGATTAGGCCTCCCCTGGAGTACCATGTTCACTGTACACCAGCAGTCTTGATGTTAAGATGTAAAAAAACTGAAAGGAATCCAGCATGGAGTAACAAAGCTGGTGAGGTGTTTGGAGGCCATGTCCCATGAGGAGAGACTGAAGGAGCTGGGAGTCTCTACGTTGGAGAAGAGATACTTGTGAGGTGATTGTGGCCAGTGTTCCCTCTAAGCTGCGGAGTCTTGAGAGCAAAAATTCTACTTTGTGAGCTACTGGCATTAAACTTGTGAACAAGTGATTTGGTTACTGTATAAATTAGTTTGCTCCGGGCCAATTTTTCCTGAGCTAAGACATGTGTGAGCCGGAGGCTATAAAAATGAGCTAGCTCACACTAACTCAGCTTAGAGGGAACACTGCTTGTGACATGATTGCCATCTTCCAAAACCTAAAGAGATGCCATGCAAAGAATGAAGTAAATATGTTTTTAGTCATGTTGGATGAGAGGACCTAGATGAAGGGATATAAAATACAGCCAAGAAGGTTTAATCTAAATTTGAGGAAGACTTTACTGTTTCCCTTATGAGGTGGTGGATTCTTCATCGTTGAAGGATTTTAAGTATCAACTGGATACCTACTTGTTGAGGATATTATAGTTGTAGTTGGCAGGGAGTTGGACTAGATCACCCTGCTGATCCCTTCCAATTGTAACCTTTTGACATAGTTACTGAAGTGGCCAGCATTAACCTTATTTTAATTCAAACATGGTTTTGCATGCTGGCTGAACTAAATGAAAGGATGATGGACTGTTTATGCAGAGATAAGACATGGAAGGCTTCTGTTTCCCAAGTACTAGGTAATCAGTAAACCCCAAACTTCTGCTCTGAACATACATGAAAGTGAATGGCATAAAAACAACAAAGCCTTTTGTTTGTTTTCCAAAGCTGCCCGGGCAAACACTGCAGTAGTTTTCAAAGCTTTCTTTGGTATCATGAATATATATGCTTTCATAAACCTAATTTAGTTTGATCTTCCTGAGAACAAGTTATTTCTGTTGAAAGCAACTGAATCCAGAAGCTACAGTCCTAGATTTAAGTGCTTCTAATGGAAATTTGTAGTTACAGGTTCAGGGCTTTTTTTTGAGCAGGAACGCATAGGAACACCATCCCGGCTGACTTGGTGTCAGGGGGTGTGGCCTAATATGCAAATAAGTTCCTGCTGGGCTTTTTTGGAAGAAAAATGGTGATGTCAGGGGTGATGTCAGGATGCAAAACAATGGTGATGTCAGGGGTGTGGTCTAATAGCCAAATGAGTTCCTGCAGGGCTTTTTCTACCAAAAAGAAAAAAGAAAAAAGCCCTGGGCAGATTCCTATGTGGATATTATTTAGTATCATATGTTTATTTGTATATAGAGTTAAGCCATCATGGATTTAATACCACAGAAAGCTGCCATAATCTCAAATGCAATGCATTTATTCAAACAATGAATAGCTAATCTGGAAATACACAAAATAATTAAATATCATTCTGAAAGACCATGCATGTTCTATTTTCAGCCACAAGGTGGCTGCAGATGACAAGATTTACCTTCTAGAATCTCTACTTTGCTTTATGGCAGACCACTTGTCATTTGTTTTTGGAAAAAAGCTCTTATTTTTGCAAAGGAATATAAAAACTTTAAGTATTGCTATGCAATTTGCATTCACATTTGTTTATAATTATTATTTAATTGATATCGATACCTAAAGGAAACAGCAAAGTACTAAAATATGGATTTTAAATGTAAAAAATCCCAAAACCTCAACCCCCCTCTCTTATTTTAAACATTTCTACATTGTCTTTCCACTTAGCTCAGGGTCCCCAAGGTAGTGAATATTAAACATTGCAAATATTAAAACAGTGTTTAAAATACACCACTTGCTCAAAGATGGTACATTTGAGACTAGGGTTACCTGCCCCCAGGTAGGGCCTAGAGATCTCCCCCTTTTACAACTGATATCTAGTTGGCAGAGATCAGCTCCCCTGGAGAATATGGCTGCTTTGAAGGGTGGACTCTATGGAATTGTACCATGCTGAGGCCCCTCCCCTCCCTAAACCCTGCCCTCTCCAGGATTCACCCTCAAAGTCTCCAGGTATTTTCCAACACAGACCTGGGAGCTCTATTTGAGACTCAGAATTAGTTATAAACTGTCCTGGGTCCAGAGTAGGTTTCACTGGAAGTGGATGCACCACTGCCTGCTTCAAGGTAGGTAACAAATAAGGAAACCACTGCGTAATTACACGTTGCAGGCATATGCTAAACAAATTTCTTTTATGTTTCACTCCTCAAGTTAGCACGTGAATGGTTCTCCAACTGATGTGCTAACTGAGGAGTTAAGTTGTATTGTATGAGCAATTGCCTAAGCACGGGTTCTGGAATGTAAAGATAGCGGCCTGTGGAAGGTGAATGAAACACAGACTGAACCTAAAACCTGTGTAGCCACTGCACCTGTCAGACTTTGGTCTGCTACCCAAAAGGAGAAGTAATTTTCACTGCAGGACTGTCTACGTCTTTCAAATCAAGAAGTTTTGTGACAGTGGACTATAGTAGCGCCTTACAATAATATATGTGAGAAATGACTGTATTTTGATTTGTGAATGGTTTGAGAAAAAAAATTATATGTGTAATAGAACATAAAAGAAATTTGTTTAGCAAATGCCTGCAACATGTAATTACGCAGTGCTTTTCCTTATTTGCTTCAAGGTAGGGGCAATCACCCTCCTTTAACTGCTGGTGTTCAATAGTTTATCAAAACTCATGAATGGCCTACATATTTTCTTGATTAGGTTTGAATTTTACATAATTCTGTTTCATCCTGTACTTCCTGTAGTTCATGGCCCCTCAAGCTTGCTTCTCTTTTTCATAAAGGATCTGCTCAGAAGCCACTGTGCTGCCTCTGAAGAAGAAGAGTCTAGTCTGTATCAATGTTCTCTCTAAGCTGTGGAGTCTTGTGAGCAAAAATTCTACTTTGTGAGCTACTAGCATTAAAGTTGTGAACTGCTGCATAAATTAGTTTGTTCTAGGGCCATTTTTCCTGAGCTGAGACATAAATGTGAGCTGGAGGCTAAAAAATTGTGAGCTAGCTCACACTAACTCAGCTTAGAGAGATCACTGGTGTGTATCTCCTTATGCTGAAATAAAATCTGGCTAGTCTTTAACATGCCTGTAGACTTTTTTCCTCTTAATTGTACCCCTTACCCATCATTTTAAAGGCAGTTATATCTCTGGCTCAATCCACTGATAATATTTCAGGGTTGAACAGAATGTGATAGAAGGATTCACTATATATTTAGCACACTACTGGTGTAGTGTGCCAGTTAAAAGAAATGAGCAGCCCTAAGTACAGTATGGAAGTGGTCACCATAGATAAACGTGTAGACTCTTCTGGACTTTTAAGAGTAGGTAGTGGCTGCCACAAAAAAATGGATGCCTGAGATCTCTTCCTGAGACCCTGGAGAGTCGCTGCTGGTAAAAGAAGGACAAGTTGTAATTTGCTTTCACAGAATGTTATGGTTGGATCTAAATACTGTGAGAAAGGATACTCCAAAACATCTTTCCTAAGGACCTGTGATGGCTCTCAGCAGACCTCGTCATGGCCTGATAGGATAAAGTACAAGAGCCCTTTGGTAGTTGAGTGTCCTCTTCTGCCCTTGTCTGCCACCTTAAACATCCATTGTGCAGTGTAGCTGTACATATTATCACTTGCCTGGACTCTGGAGCACTGGTGCTTTAGCCCCAGCAGTTGCTGCTGCTGTTGTGTAGGAGTCAGTGTTGCCTTGGTCTTATTCCAATACTGACAGCCTGGCTGCTGATCCTGATCCTGCCTGCGGGATCCTGATCCTGTCCTTTACTGCCCTTGCACAGTAAGAGTGTAGGAATGGACTGGTTATAAGGAAAACCCTGATCTACTTTGTTTCAAGAAGAGGAGGAGATTGGATTTATACCCCACCCTTCACTACCCAAAGGAGTCTCAGAACAACTTACAATCTCCTTTCCCTTCTCCTCCTCACAACAAATTTTCTGTGAGGTAGATGGAGCTGATAGAGCTCTAACAGAAATGGCTCTTGAGAGGAGCAGCTCTGTGAGAACTTGTGACTGACTTAATGTCACATCAGCAGGTACATAACAAGGACACTCCACTGCAAAGCTGGAAATTCCAGATGGGTGGCCATATTAGTCTGCGGTGATGAAATAAAGCAGGTCTTGTCTTTCTCTGACGTCTCTTTGTGACTTCTCTCCTGCTGGCTTTTTGTTGGCAAGAGAAATGTGTCAGCCTAATGAATGTCCACAATGCATCCAAAGAAGTTAGCTCTGACTCTCACAAGCTTCTGCTGGAGTATGTTTTGGTCTGTAAGCTGCCATTGGACTCCTGTTGATTTTTCTCCCCTTCAAGTGTCTGATGAAACATACTTGTGTTTTCCTGGGCAGCTTAGATCACCAGCCACTCATTTTGAAAACACCCCTACCATATTTATTTTCTTATTGGAGCAATGAGATGTGCACGATCTCCTGGAATTTGGCTTTATGATATTTATCAGCCAGGGTCTTCTGTCATTTTCACTTACTGTTTGCACCTTGTCTGAGCTCTCCCCAAAGACTTGTATAAGCTTAATTTTTAAACATTATTTGGCTAAGATTTATTTGCCAAAAGAGGAATTCTGAAGCATGCACAAATACCACTTCCTTGTAAAAGAGCTGTACTCATCTCTTCCTCGTGGGGATCGTAAAACCCTGGAGCAGCTGGACCATTGTACTCCTGGCCACATCCGCTCCTGCCAACTGCTGTGACAGTTTGCTTGCAATTAATGTTCAGCCAGAGACCATTCACAACATTGCAGTGATTTAAGAAGAAGTGATGTCAAAGGGAACATGATGTGTAGAGGAGCATATAGATTGTCATCCAATTCAATGATTAAAGAGCTCATTGTCTTGGCTGCCCTTCCAAATTTGGCATAAGGAAGAATTCTGGCCAGGCTGAGCTGCCTGAAGCCTCTAGAGTTTTGTTGCTTTCGCCTCTGAATTTTATTTGAGTCATTTGAACATATCTTAAGCAAGTATTTCTTTGTTTTCTTTTGCTTACAGGCACTTTGTTCCCCTTGGTCTAAAAAATATCCAGGTTTTACAAGAATGATCCTAACGGTCACAAAGGAGGCTTGCTTTATTTTTTTAAAACTTGCAATCAATTAATTTTTCTAGTTGGAAAAAAAAATGAAAGAAGGCAAGCCCCCTGTTCAACAACTGCATATGTTTTGTTCCATATTTTCCTACCATTGACCAGGCAAAACATATTGGGAGTTAGAGTTGCTCAACAAACTTCACGGCTATGTGGAGATCTGAATGGTGAGACTGTGGCCCTTTCTGCATTTGCCTGCCACTCTGGATTTTCTCAGTGTTTATTTATTTATTCTTCATACTTATATCCCGCCCTCCCCGCCGAAGCAGGCTCAGGGCGGCTAACAACAATTTAACATCAGACAGTGAAAACAGTAAGTAAACAATTAAATTAATAATCCATTATCAATTAAACAATTTAAACAATTTAAAACAGTTTAAAAGCATTAAAACAATTTTTGGTGCTAAAGTTGATACAATACATTCAGCGATGTTGGGCATCTACGTAGTTGGGCTGAAGGCCAGTCGAAATAGAGTTGTTTTGCAGGCCTTGCGGAACTGGGCAAGGTCCTGCAAGGCCCTTACCTCTTCTGGGAGTTGATTCCACCAATGGGGGGCCGCAATTGAGAAGGCTATTTCTCTGGTAGCCTTCAGTCTTGCCTCCCTCAGCCTAGGGATTGACAGTAGATTCTGTGATCCAGATCTAAGTACCCTCTGGGGAACATGTGGGGAGAGACGATCCCTAAGGTAGACAGGCCCTTGGCCATATAGGGCTTTAAAGGTAATAACCAGCACCTTGTAGCAAATCCGGAATACTATTGGCAGCCAGTGCAGTTTCCACAGTCCTGGCTGTTTGTGTTCCTGTATAGAGATACCCAGTAACAGCCTGGCTGCCGCATTCTGCACCAACTGCAGTTTCCAGATCTGGGACATGGGCAGCCCCATGTAGAAGGCATTGCAGTAGTTTGCATGAATCACAGTTGCTAAGTCGATGTGCTCCAGGAAGGGGACCAACTGTTGTGCCCGCCTAAGGTGGAAAAAGGTGGATTTTGCAGTGGCTGCTATCTGAGCCTCCATAGCCAATGTGCTATCTATCGCAGTGGCTGCTATCTGGGCCTCCAGTAGCACCTCCAAGCTTCTGACTTTGGGCGCCGATATCAATGGTGCCCCATCAAAAGCTGGTAGAGGGATTTCCCTTCCCAGATCACCACAACTCAAACAAAGGACCTCTGTCTTCATGGGATTCAGCTTCAGATGACTCAGCCTGAGCCACCCTGCCACGGCTTACAGTGCCAGGAGTAGATTTTCTGGGGCAGAGGTAGACCGGCCATCCATCAGCAGATAGAGCTGGGTGTCATCAGCATACTGATGGCAACCCAGTCCAAATCTCTGGACAATCTGGGCAAGGGGGCACATATAGATATTAAACAACATCAGGGAGAGCACCACACCCTGAGGCACCCCACAATTAAGCGGATGTCTCTGGGATGATTGTCCCCCGATCAACACCCTTTGTCCCTGACCAAGGAGAAAAGAGGAGAACCATTGCAAGGCCAACCCCTGAATCCCCGTGTTGGTGAGGCGGTGAACCAGCAACTGATGGTCAACCATGTCGAAAGCCGCTGACAGGTCCAACAGCATCAGTACTGCCGACCCGCCTCGGTCCAGATGTCGCTGAAGATCATCCACTAAGGCGACCAGCACTGTTTCCATCTCATGGCCTGGGTGAAAGCCGGACTGATGTGGGTCTAGGACGGAAGTGTCCTCCAGAAAGTTCTGTAACTGCAGCGCTACTGCCCTCTCAATGATTTTACCCAAAAAGGGTAGATTTGAGACCAGCAGATAGTGTGCCAATTCGGCCGGGTCTAATGTTGTTTTTTTCAAGAGGGAATGGACTATTACCTCTTTGAGGGGCCTTGGAAAAATCCCCTCAGAGAGGGATCTATTTACAATATCCCGCACAGGATATTGAAGCTCCATCTGGCACGCTTTAATCAGCCAGGATAGGCAAGGGTCTAAATCACATGTTGTTGGGCGCATAGTAGAGAGGATTCTGTCAACTTCCTCCAAGCTGAGTATTGTAAAACTGTCTAGAGCTGATCTGGAAAACAGGCACGGAGCCTCGAGCTCACATACTGTTTCAATTGTGGCGGGAGGTCTCGGCAGATTGATGAGACTTTATCTGTGAAGAAGGTTGCAAAAGCCTCATAGTCAATATCCAATTCCCTATGATTTGGTCTGCCTTGCGGCAGAGTTGTAAAAGTCCGAATAATACTAAATAATTGAGCTGGGTGCGAATTCACAGATGCTATCTTGGCCGCAAAGTAAGCTTTCTTTGTAGCTTTGACTGCCATCTCATAGGATCTCATATACTCTCTATAAAATCTTCTGGTCGCTTCATCGTGAGTATGCCGCCACTGCCTCTCTAGCTGTCTGAGCCTCCGTTTCATCAACCGCAGATCCATGTTGTACCACGGTGCCATCTTTGAACAGGGGCGCAGAGGACGCCGGGGAGCAATCTCGTCAATGGCCATGGTGAGCCGATTTTGCCAGGACTCGACCAGGTCATCAAGTGAATTGCCAGGGGGCCAGGTATCCCGCAGTTCCCTCTGGAACCATATTGGGTCCATAAGGTTCTGCGGGCGAACTAAAATATTTTCGTTGCCTAAATGGGCTGGGGGTGGCACATCCACAAGGGCCTTCAGGACATAGTGGTCTGACCATGGCACGGCATCAGCAGTAATTCGGGCCACTGTAACCCCTGACACAAAGATCAAGTCCAGCATGTGCCTGGCCTGATGTGTGGGTGTTGTTACAAACTGAGAGAGTCCTAGCATAGCCATGGATGACACTAGGTCCGTCGCCTGATTAGAGTTCGTGTTATCGGCATGGACATTGAAATCACCCAGGATTAAAAGCCTTGGGTGTTTCAATGCCCAGCTTGTTGCAGCCTCCATCAGGGATGATAAGGCACTGGCTGGTGTGTTAGGTGGTCGGTACACCAGCCAGATCACCAAACCCTCTCCAACATCCCACTTCAGACCCGCACATTCAATGCCGTCAATCTCTGGAGCTGGGAGAGCCCGGAAGGAGTAAGCCTCCCATATGAATAGTGCCACTCCTGCCTCCCGCCCGCTAGTCCGTGACTGGTGAAAGACCCTGGGGGGGCCACTTGGGAGAGGGCTAATGTCTCCCCGTCGCGTACCCAGGTCTCAGTCACGCATGCCAAGTCCATATTCTGTTCGCACAGGAAGTCCCGAAGGATTGAGGTCTTATTATTTATGGACCTGGCATTCCATAACACCAGTGACGGAGGCGAGTAATTCAACCTGGCCCCACCCCCTGTCACCATTGAGATGGGACGCAGACTGGAAGGGGGCTGAGCACCTACACGTCTCAGCCGCCTTCCATTACATTTATGTCTGTTCCCACTGTCATACCTTCCCCACCCCAGGAGTACTGGAATCCCCAGGCCGGTCATCTCCCCCACTGGTCTCCACAGTCGCCTCAGACCAGTATAGGATGCCCTGATGCAATCCTGTATTCCAGTTCTAGTCTCAACCATTGCTGCCCTTGCTAACTAAAAACCCTCCCCAATCAATCTATCAACCCCTGCCAATTAACCTTCCCTAAATAGTTAATTAATACTAACACCCCACTTAATTCCAATCTCCTTGATTAATTAGCTAATCAAATTATCCCCTATAGCCAATTAAGTTCTAAGTCCCCCCACCCACTAATTTACACTCCCAATTTAATCAGCCAATAACTTTCAATTATCTTAGTAGCTAATTAATTTGATAACAATCTGAACCCAAATTAATTCCCCCTCCCCAAATTACTCACCCCAAATTAATCAACCACTAATACAATAGGTTCAATTAAATTTGGCAGCTAAAACATAAGTCGAAGCCCATCGTTAGCAATAAAGATAGTTAGGTTAGGTGGTTGCACTAAAGTACCACTGAAGTGAAGTGTTAGCAATAAAGTGCTAATTATTAAAATGCTTTGGTGATAAATAACGATAGTATTTAAAGTGCTTTGGTGATAAATAAAGATAGTATTTAAAGTGCGGTCTATGTGCAGGCACCCCTTCTATCATGGGGCCACGTCTAGCCCCCGCCAGTCAGCTGCCCAGCAGGCACAGAGGGGACAAAGATCCTCATCGTGCCCTCCAGACATAGAAGCTCTCCAAGCAGGAGCCAGACACAGCACTGCCACGCCGAGCACAGCCTAAGTGGCTGCCCTGCCAGGGCCACAGCTGACTCAGCAACACCGGTGCTGCCGACAGTGGGAGCGGCCAGAGGACAGCCCAACACCGCTAGGTATAATCCTAGCCCAGGAACAGCACAACCGCCGCCGACGATCCAGAAAGTCACCAGCAGCCAGATAGTGTCGGCCCAATACGTAGGTGAAAACTGCCACTGCGTTGAACTCGTCGCAGAGCCTATGGGTGGTGGGGAGGTGGCACAATTTCTTCAACCAGGCAAGTGGGCGAAGGTCGGCTGAGGAGATTAACAGTTTTCCTTGTCGGCTGGGGGTGGGGTTGACTGCTTTTCCTGTCTGCCCGAGTGCTCCACCACAACGGCCAATGCCACTGGCTCTGCTTCTCGTTGCTCTGCCCCTCCCTATTCATTCGCCCAGCTCGAGTCGCTGCCGCTTCCCTTACTGCCTGGGTAGCCACTCACTTTGAGTCAAGGTAATTAAGTCCTCAGCAAAACAGCATCCAAATAATCTGGTTCAACAGTGGGGTGTAACTGGGCTGACCACTGAAGGGGGGGTAACATAATGTAGAATTAGAAAAAAAAAATCTGGAATAAAAAGAAGGTTGGATTTGATTTTAGTGCAGAACTGCTTCGAGGACACTGTGGGGAACGTGGATTAAAAAGAGAGTGCAGAAAGAGCCATAGTTAGACCAATGAACTCATCTCACTATCTGGCTCTCAAATTCGAGTCTACCCAAGGAAAGCTGGAACTAAGCAGCTACCCCATAGCTCTCCAACTTCCTAGAGCTTAGAGTAAAATATAATTTTTCAGCACCCTAGGCAATGATGTGTCTGTTGGAGCTTGAAAATGTCCCCACATTTCCTTTCTTACCCCCAATGTCATGGTTTGGTCATTAAAGTGACCAGGGGTTTTTTTGGTAGAAAAAGCTCAGCAGGAACTCTTGCATTTTAGACTGCACCTCCTGAAGTTACCATTGGGCTTCTGTTGAAAAAGCCCTGCAGGAATTCATTTACATATTAAACCATACCCACTGACATTAAGTCAGCTGGAATGGCATTCCCTTGCGCTCCTGTTCAAAAAAAAGCCCTGAAAGTGACCTACTTTGCAGGCACCGAGCACTCACAGTGTGCCCGCTTTCGCTCAGATTTATCTCTGATAGGGAAAATTCAGCTAGTTTGTTAATACCGGTGCCATGTTCCAGGAATACCAAAATACAAGCATTGAGATGCATCCCTTTTAGTAACCACAGCTGCCAGTTCCATCTTGGAAGGCTGAGTTTAGAGAGGAGAGGGAGTTCAGTGGGGATGTGATGCTACAGAGTCCACCTTCTGAAGTTGTTATTTCCTTTGGGGGAACTGATCCCTGGAGCCCATTTGTAATTTCAGGAGAGCTCCATAAGAACATAAGAGAAGCCATGTTGGATAAGGCCAATGGCCCATCCAGTCCAACACTCTGAGTCACACAGTGGCCAATATGTGTGTGTGTATATATATACACACACACATATATATACTGTGGCTAATAGCCACTGATGGACCTCTGCTCCATATTTTTATCCAATCCCTTCTTAAAGCTGGCTATGCTTGTAGCCGCCACCACCTCCTGTGGCAGTGAATTCCACATGTTAATCACCCTTTGAGTGAAGAAGTACTTCCTTTTATCCATTTTAACCTGACTGCTCAGCAATTTCATTGAATGCCCACGAGTTCTTGTATTGTGAGAAAGGGAGAAAAGTACTTACTCCAGGTCCTACCTGGAGACTTATAACCCTAATAGCTGCGAAGTTTTAAAAGCAAGTTATTTTTATGGATTCAGTGGGAGAGTGAGGGGGGAAATAAGCTGCAACTGTCATGAGGACATGTGAGAACATGCAGGTACAAAGTGGTCTACATACAGAAAACTCAGCAGCTGTTATTTAATAAATTAAGCTGTCATAGAGACAACAAATATGTCCTAACATAAAATGCAAAATATAATTTCTGTTCCTTTAAAAATGTGTCCTTTTACCCTGACCTGGATAGTCCAGGCAAGCCCAGTCTCATCAGACCTTGAGAACTAAGCAGGTTTGACTGTCAAATATTTGGATAGTAGACCTCCTTGGAATACCAGAAGTCAGGAGGCAGGAAAGACTTCATTTAGCCTCCTCTCTAGGGCCCCAGTAGGGGTCAGTCACCAGAGGCTGCATTGACTTCCAGGTGTGTGTGTGAGCACACATATACTCACGCACATGCATATGCACATAAAAATATAAAAAATACCAAAAAACATGTCCTTTCACATTGGAGGCAGTGGTAGCATCAGACATAGAACTATAGAGTTGGAGAGGGCCATACAAGGCATCTAGCCCAACCCCCTGCTCAATGCAGGATCAGCCTAGTGCATCTCCAACCAGTGTTCATCTAGCCGCTGCTTAAAGACTGCCAGTGAGGGGGAGCACACCACCTTCCTAGCTAGCTGATTCCACCATTGACCCCATGATTTTGTTCATCCAGAAGTGTATTTCCCATCCAGTATGTGTGCTCCTCCTCATAATAGCAGGAGATTTCCAGCCATCACCTGGAGGCTAGCAACCCTACTATCAGGAGCTGAGCCCAGCATGTATCATGAACTTGAGAGCTGAGGAGATAGCAAGCAAAGATACAATCTTTGTGGCACTAGTTCTGGCTGAGCTAAGACAAAGAGACAAGGTTGTGGTGGTGGTGGCAGTGGGAGCAAGGGAGAGCTTTGCGCAATTACACGTGGGCCATTGTCTTTTGCCTAAAGACAGAGACTTTTGAACTATTCAGAGTCCAATGAATGATTTGTCAAATGTTCACCTCCCATGATTGCTGCCTATAAGTGGGACATAAGCTGAAGCAGTGGATAACTGAGCATTTCTGGCCTGAAGAGGTGTAGTCCTGGCAAAAGTTCCTCCTTCAGTGAGAACTAGGGCTATGTGATGTCAGTGTTCAGGTGGATATTTGAGGGTGTCAACAGCATTGTAGTGGTCTGAATGAGTGATAGTGAAATGCTCACCCCACTCAAGCTGCTTTTTTATAAGAGGAGGGAGCTAATGTAAACACTCTTTCATATGGTGAATGAATGGTGATGGTGTCTAGTAATTGGTGGCATATAGAATATTATTAATAAAGTCCACTCTTTCAAGTCAGTTTTAAGTAGAGGGACACTGCAGTAAAGGAATTAAGACAGATTTGTGAAAAATTCCTGTCAGAAATGGCTCCTCCTAAGAGAACTACCACAGCCACGGGGGATGGGCAGACACAAGAAGAGATTCCTGAGGAGAATCCTAGTCAGAGCTTGGAGGCTATGAAAATACAGTTGGAATTGGCCAGAATAGAAGCAGAAAAAGAAATTCAGATGGCCAAAATTCAATCAGAGAGAGAACAAAGAGAGAGAGAAATACAGATGGCTAGGCTGGAATCAGAAAGAGAGGACAGAGAACGCAGAGAGAGGGAAGCGGAAAGAGAGAGAGAACATGAGAAAGAAATGTACAGTTTGAAACTTCAGGAGATTCAGGGAAGGCCAGAGTTTCAACGTGATACTAGAAATGAGAGGCACCTCACAGTAGAACAAAAGAAATTCCCTAAGTACCAAAAAGGGGATGATGTGGAAGCTTTTTTGTTTAATTTTGAAAGAACCTGTAAAGATTTAAGAGTTGCTGATGAGGACAGAATGATTTATTTGAGACCTCAGATCTGTGGAGAGTTGAGTGAAATCTACTCTGAACTGAGGGATGAGGAAACTTCTGATTATCAATTGTACAAGGAAAGGGTCAGAGTCCGCTTTGGCTTAACAGCAGAGCAAAGCAGGAAAAAATTTAGAGAAATCAGAAGAAAGCCTGGAGAAACATACTCTCAACTAGGTTGTCGGTTAGACAGAGCCCTTAACAGATGGGTAGAAGGGAGTAAAGTTTCCACTTTGGAAGACCTGAAAAACTTAGTGGGCTTGGAACAGTTTTATAACCAAGTCCCCTCTCAGTATAGGTGGGTTCTGAGAGACAAGAAATTGAAGACAGTAGAAGAAGCAGCTATGATTCTAGATGAGATTGAATCAGATCTAGGGAGATCAATGTGGACTGCTCCAACTAAAAAAACCCGAGTCTGGAACTCTCCAGAGAAGTCTGGGGCGGGTAACAACAGCCCTGCAAAGCGGTCCAGTCCGCCTCTTTACAGAAAGACTCAGGCTGCTTGTTTCCAATGTGGGGGCATAGGGCACTATGCCAGGTTTTGCCCAGAAAAAGGAAAAAAGACCCCACCAGCTAAGACAGTTAAAATGGTGCAGAGTCAACAGAAAGAAGCAGAAACAAACCCCTCACTTCCAGAGAACACACCACCAGAAAGACCCGCTAGTGTTCTGAAAGTGTGGAAGGTACAGGAAAGCTTGGATGAGGAATATACTGAGACTGTGACAGTAAATGACAAGGAAGTCAAGGCTTATAGGGACACAGGGGCGCGTGTTACCCTAATACAGCCAGAATTAGTAAAAAGTCATCAGTATTTGCCTGGGAAAACTTACACCATAAAAGGCATTAAAGGACCTACATTTGAAGTGGCCCTGGCAGAAGTTCCTATCAAGTATAGAGAGTTCCAAGGTGATTGGATTGTGGGAGTCCTGAGTGACATAGGAACATCGCTTTTATTGGGCAATGATTTAGCTGCTGAGGTAAAGAGACAGCAAGCTAATCCTGTAAACATTGTTACCAGAAGCAGGCCAGAAGCAGCTCCTGAGGTGTGTGTACAGCAACCAGCAGAAGAAGAGGAAACAATGTTGCAGACCATCCCTGCTGCAGAATTCCTCAGAGAGCAGCAACAAGATGACAGCCTGAAGGAATTATGGCAGAGAACTGGGGTGAGTGATAATGAGATCACAATTGAACACCCATGCCAATTTAAAGTGATAGACCAGAAACTATACCGGGTGGCCTTAAAAAGAAAACATAACATAGTATGGGAAAGAAAGAAGCAATTAGTCCTGCCAAGAAAGTATAGGATGCAAGTGTTGGATTTGGCTCATGCATCACCCATGGCCTCTCACCTTGGCATCAATAAGACAAGGGACCGAGTGCAAGAACGGTTCTTTTGGCCAAATATGGGCAAGGACATAAGGGCTTTTTGCAAATCGTGTCAGGCCTGCCAAATGGTGGGGAAAGCTCTAGACAAAACTAAGGGTCTATTACAGCCAGTCCCTATAGTCACAGAAGCCTTTGGGAAGATAGGAGTAGATATTGTTGGTCCTATCTCCAGAGTGACCAGAAGGGGAAACAAGTACATCCTGACCATCGTAGATTATGCCACCAAGTTTCCAGAAGCGGTTCCACTTAAGGATATTGAGGCAAAGACAGTGGCGGAAGCCCTATTGACTGTGTTTTCAAGATTGGGATTTCCAAAAGAGATGGTGACTGATTTAGGCACCACATTTATGTCAAATGTGATGCAAGAATTGTTAAGAGCTTGTGGAATCCGGCATGTGACTACAACAGCATACCACCCACAAGCAAATGGGCTCAATGAAAGGTTTAATGGCACCCTGAACCATATGCTAAAGACTTACGCATACAAGCATCCCAACGATTGGGACCAGAGGTTGCAACACCTGCTCTTCGGGTACAGGGAGGTACCCCAAGAAAGTTCCGGGTTCAGTCCATTTGAACTGTTGTATGGAAGGCAAGCCAGAGGACCCCTTGATGTTCTGAAAGAGGCGTGGTCCGGGAACGAGGACATCCAGGAGACAGATGTCATCTCTTACCTACACGAACTACAACAGCATCTGCAGGAGGTGAGGACGGCTGCTGCAGACAACATGAGAAGATCGCAACGACGGCAGAAGCAGTGGTATGACTCCAAGTCCAGAGACAGAGAGTTCAAGTCAGAAGACAGAGTACTGGTGTTGAAGCCCAGGAAGAAGAACAAGTTAGATGTGGCCTGGGAGGGACCTTATACCATCGCCCATAAGGTCTCCAACGTGAACTATGTAGTGAATTTAAGTGAAGATGGTGAACAATGTAAAGTGTTCCATGTAAATATGTTAAAACCTTATTTTGACAGGGGTAATTTGGTTTTAATTGCAAAGAAGGGAGAGTGTGCGGGAACTGAATTGTCGGGTTGGGGGAAAATATCCCAGGAAGAGACCCTTAAGGAGGTTCAGTTCGCCCCTTCTCTTAATGGAGAACAAAGAGGCCAGTTACAAACAATACTGGGAGGGTACAAAACAATTTTTTCAGATGTACCAGGTAAGACAAACCTAGCGTGTCACAAGATTGACACAGGGGATTCGAGGCCTGTAGCACTCCAACCATATAGAGTGACCGGCCCGAATGCCAAGTATGTACAGCAGGAGGTAGAAGAAATGTTGAAATTGGGTTTGATTGTACCATCAGAAAGTCCGTGGGCCTCACCTGTAGTCCTAGTACCCAAACCGGACAAAACTATGAGGTTTTGTGTGGACTACAGGAGGTTGAATAAAATCACAGTACCGGATGTGTATCCAATGCCTCGCATAGACGAGTTGGTCGAGACAATTGGAGCTGCCAATTTTATTACCACCTTAGACTTGACAAAAGGTTATTGGCAGGTAGCTATGGATCCTAAAGATCAGCAGAAAACAGCTTTTGTAACCAAAGAGGGACTCTTTGAGTTTACTGTGTTACCATTTGGGTTAAGGAATGCTCCCTCCACATTCCAGAGAGTAATTGATAAGATGTTAGTGGGACTGAAAGAATTTGCTCTTGCATATATTGACGATATTGCTATTTACAGTGCTACATGGAAGGAACATTTGCAGCATGTGGCCATTGTGTTACAACGAGTGAAAGATGCGGGTCTCACCATCAAAGCATCTAAGTGTCAACTAGCCATGGCCGAGGTTAAGTATTTAGGGCATGTGCTAGGAGGAGGTAAGATCAAAGCAGATTGGGGAAAGGTGCAAGCCATACATGAGTGGCCTAGACCCCAAACCAAGAAACAAATTCGAGCGTTTTTGGGCGTAGTAGGATACTACAGAAGGTTCATACCTGAGTTTAGCACGATAGCAGCACCGCTATGTGAGTGCACCAAGAAGAAGAACCCTGATCCAGTAAACTGGAATGCAGAGTGTCAAAAAGCGTATGAACATCTGAAAGTGGTTCTGACCACTGAACCAGTGTTGAGAACTCCAGAGTTTTCAAAGGAGTTTACCCTCTTTACTGATGCATCTAATGTTGGGGTAGGAGCAACACTAAGTCAGCAAGGAGAGGAAGGACTGTATCATCCAGTTCTGTATCTTAGTAGAAAGTTATTGGACCGAGAGCAACACCTCTCAGTAATTGAAAAAGAGTGTTTAGCGATTGTGTGGGCAATAGGTAAACTGAAACCATACCTATGGGGAAGGAAGTTTACATTATGTACAGATCATTCTCCCCTGAAATGGTTGAACCAAGTTAAAGATACGAACAGCAAACTCATAAGGTGGAGTTTACAGCTCCAAGATTACAACTTTGACATCCAGCATATCCCTGGGAAGCAAAATGTGATTGCTGATGCACTGTCAAGAAGAATGTAAAGTTTGAAGAGTCTGTTTGTATAGTAGTGTTAAAGAATATTAGTCTGTATAACTGATGAAGAATGCATATAATTTTGAAGTTGGGGTTATAACAAAAGTGTGGTGTTATAATATAGTGTAACCCAAGCAAGCGTGCCCATGTCCCATTGCTCAGCAAAAGGCTGAGACCTTTCGCCTTGCGCAATGTCTCAAAAGGGGGAGGGACATGTGACGGAAAGCAATGGGTTAAGCATAAGCTGAAGACGCACAGGGCTGCGTCAGGTGACCTGAGGGTGGGGGCAAAGTGCTCTGAGCTCTCAGGGAGGGAAAAAAGTTAGTTTAGTGAGGGAAACTGCTGAGGCAGGAGTTCAGTCAGTTGGAGTCTGACAGAGTGGAGGCCTGTCAGAGAAGTCTATCAGTGGGGACCTGACAGAGACTGAGAGGGTCAGTTAGTGCCGGCCAGAAGGGCTAAGAGGGCAGTTGATCCTGTGAAGAAGCTGGAGACGGAGACGGGGAAGTCTTCCAGAGACTGCCAGCTGGACAAAACCAGCCAAGAGGGCTGTGTGTGTGTGTGAGTCAGTTAAGACCAGAATGGTCACAGACACCGGGAAACTACTCTAAAGATCTAGTGAGGAGGTTGAGGGAGTGGATGTGGGTCTGAGACACCAAGAAGGGCTGAGAGGAGAGACTCCAGTCGAGGGGTGAGACTAGACACATCAATCCCAAGAGGCCAGACCTTGGCTAGAGGTGGAGAGTGAGTTAAAGGGAACGGTGAACTGTGTAACTGTGAAAGATCCAAGAAAGTAAAAGTGACTGTAAGCTTGAAACAACTGAACAAAGAATAAGCCTGTGTAAATATCTCCCATATCCCCAGTTAAGACTTTTTGTTACAATAAATCTGTGGTTTAAGTTAAAGTTCTCATGAGCCTATATATTTTGTGGGAAGAATAAACAAAGCTGCTGGGGTCCCATCAACAGAACAAGTAAAAATACCCCGAAGAGACGAAAATATAGAGATCCAGTGAGGCCGTGAGGTGGGCGCTGCTATAGATGTGTATGGTTAACATTGTAGTAAATGGCATAAAGCAGTGGGCAAGTTTTTGAGTTCTTCAGCCTCTTTCTACTTTGAAAACATTTATTCAGAAATGGCTAATGATGTTTACTACAGTTAGATTCAGTGTTTGTTTATTTACAGATTTTTCTGTGCCACTTCTCTGGAGATATGTTCTCATTTCTAAAGAAATGTTCCAAAAATGCACAGCAGCAACACATGCTTTGATTTGTCAGACAGCTTTTGTTATGGTAATACTAGGGAGGACAGATTGCGACATATGCTCCATTTTAGGGTTTTGTTTTTTTTTCTAGAAAAAGAGGTGCCAGAACTTTCAAGAGGGAAATGAAGGAGAAACACATAGATGCCTATCATGACCTTTTAAACATTTTTTGAGAATTTTGCTTCTACAAAGAGGTTCTTGAACTCCATTCTGCCATGTTCCCCCAAAAAGAAAGCTCTGCTCCATTTAGTGATATCACTGCATTAGAACAGGACACAAAAAGGTGGTTCACACATGCAGAAGTGATCCTGAATTTCTTACATGTGGATGTCCATGGGCTTACTAATTTATGCATGGAGGTACAAGCTTGTGAAGCAGAAATGCATGCATATATGGTTATAAACACAATTTCTTTTATCTCCAGAGCCCTGTTGTAGCTATAGGAACTGTGTGTGACCAGGTACACATAGATGTCAGGATCACAATTTGCACTGGATTAAGCACAAAGTTATCAATTCAAAGGGTTGTTTTAAGAAGAACATGCAACCTTGCATTATTGGGTCCCAAGAGGGCTTTTTTAAATGACATGCCGTGTATATATTTTGAACTTAATAAGAAGCTGAGTCTGTGCTTCTGAGGAATTCTGTGCTCTCATCATGAACTCTGAAGTGGCAGGCTACCAAACACATTAAAGTCAGGAAAATTTCAGGGAAGTTAATAGACTGGGGTTGACAGTATCACCTCTGGGGAATTGAAGTTTTGGAACAGTTTAGCAAGGGAAGAGCAAACCAGAAAATCTAGAAAACAGGGGTGTGCGTTCAGCTAAATCTGAACCTAAACAATATCCCAAAAAATACCTTATTGGTATTTTTCAGATATTGTTTCAGCTGGATAGTGATTTCAATTATTGTTCATCTATCCAAAATGGCCAAGCCCCCAAAATCCTGAAAATATTCAGGATTTTTGAGACTGCTGGAAAAACAAACTTAAAAGGCATTTAAAGGGATCACGGACCCTTTAAATACCTTTCCCGACTCTGTGGCAAGTGAACTCTGTGAGCCCTTTAAATGCCTTTGGAGTTCACTCACCATGGAGTTGCACAGCTTGCAGAAGGCATTTAAAGGAATTGCAGCAACTTGTTTGGGGGCCCATATAATTAGACCCCCTGATCCAAACTTTTGGAGACTTGGGATTCTTTTTGAGGAGAGGAACCAGCAGCTGTGCTGGATATTGGGTTCCTTTACCTAAAAAATTAAAACCCAGCCCCCAGAGCCCAGATACCCCCAGATTGATTCTCCATTATACCTTGTGGGGGCCACTGACTATAATGGTCCCCATAGTGTATAATGAACCTGAAAAAAATGGGTTTCCCAAATCTGAATACCATGCTAGTATTAGGATTTGGGAATGTCAGGAAATACCAATATTTTTCAGGTTCAATATACTGGAACTCTAAAAATACCGGGGTTTTTTGCACATTCCTACTAGAAAATTAATAATTCTATGGGGATTATATGTATTTGACAATGAGTTGCTCTTAATAGTGTTTGTATTATTCAAAATGTTAAATGATAGTGTCAAAACAATGAAAATGTCTTGAAAAGAGTGTTTCATGCCAACAGAGTATCACTGCAGATGCATATAACCTGAACAACTGCTTGGAACACAGGCCATACTCAGATTTCTAATGTACTGGTAATGTTAATATAATTTACCTCCTTTTCATTCCATTATTTGAATGTATAAAATCAAATGATATCCAAATATACTAGGCCTTTTTCAACATTGTATTGTGTGTCTCCAAGCTTATAGGAAGCTAGATACTACTACTTCCAATGTCTAAACACATGTTAAGATGTTTATCTGGATCATCCTTACCAGTTGTTTTTCTGGTACGGTTAATTGTTTTACCTAGACCATGAACTGTCTCATACCCTTCATACAAGCAGCTTATCATTTAGATTGGTGGGATCACAGTGGTAGACATACTGCTGGTTGATAGTTTGTTGAGATAGTTTGTTGGTAGGAAATTGAAAAGGTGAAGTCTCCAGTAGTTTATATATATTTATTAGACAAATTCATGGATGATAGAATATTAGTAAGCCATTAGCAATGGTAGCTATGTGACAATATCACAGCAAGGTTCTAATCCTTCCTGAGGAATATATTGAAGATTAAATGACCCAAATAAAAGTATTTAAAGAGTGTTTATTGGATTACTTTTTATAACCCAGAATAACCAGAACTATAGGTTATCCTGAGAAATAATCTCGAGAAATATGAAACCTTAATTGGACGGGTGGGCTTTGCTCCCATCATGCTAACTAAATGATGTCCCTATTTTAAAATTGCTTTACTTTTGTTGATTATAGAATGATCTGTTAAACTAAATATATTCTTAAACTTTTTTTTTTGCAAATGCCACAAAATATGGTTACGTGGTGGCCATGTCTAGGGATGTGCAAAAAAATAATAATTCGGAATTACAGATTCAGAAGTATATGGGGGAAAAAAATTCGGAATCCTGTATATTTCTGAATTCCGTAGTCTGAATAGCCGCATATACGGTAGATGCGCGGCTATTTCCGAATATATGGCCCCATTATTCCCTATGGGCCATTGAAATCAATGGCAAATAGGGTGTATTTGAAGCCACCTGGAGGGGAGGGGGTTTGAGAGAGAGCCCCCACATTTGCAGGGGAGCTGCCCCTACAAACCCCCATGTCCCAAAAAGATTGGGCCAGGGGATCCCATTCCAGGGGCACCCAAAGAGGGTGCCCCTATTCCACCATTATACCCTATCTGTGGGCACTCCAAAAGGAACACTGCTCCCAATGGTGAGAAAAAAACAATTAGAGCCACTTCCTCACTGTAATTGTCATGGGAAAAGTGGCTCTGGGGAGCAGGAGGTTTTGAGGAGAGCCCCCCAAACTGCTGTGCACCTTCAGGGCACTGTCTCACACAAAACCCACAAGGCCAAAAAAAAATTGGACCAGGGGGTCCAATTCCAGGGGCACCCAAAGCCAAACCTAACTTCACACCAGATAATCTCTATAGGACCCAAATGCACTACATCCCTCTATCTACTCTATGAACCCTGCATTGCAGGCCTGGAACCAATATAAACCCAGTTGCCAACATCCCCGCCACACAATACACAATCTGCTCAAGGTCTGCTCTGCAGACCTGGCTGCAGAAAACCCAGATGCCAGCTCTCCAGCCCTGCCCCAAACAACACAGGGAGAGCTGGCCAAACACAACAAGCCTGAAGGTTCTGGGTCTCTCACCCAGGTGCCAGCTTCCCTGCCACAGAACACACAATCTACAGATGCCAGCTCTCCAGCCCTGCCCCAAACAACATGGGGAGAGCTGGCCAAGCACATCAAGCAGCAACAAATCAAACACAGAATCCTTTTAAAGCAGTAAAAAACTTAACTTTTAACAATTCAGGAACTTTACCAACCCCTCCCCACCAAAAAAACCCTTCACACTAACCCCAAGCAATCCAAGCCACCCAAATCAGGAAAAGTAAAAGCACACTGCACTTTTAAAAGTCCTCTCACTAAAGTAAGATATGGGCAAATTGGCAAAATCCCCCTCCACCCCAGCAGAACCCCCTAACCCCAAATAAGCTAGTACCCACTACTCAAATCTGGACAAGTAAAGGGACTTTGAGTCTTAAAAAGTCCTTTTACCAACTAAAAATAAAAACAAGAACCCTAAGACTGTCTTACCTTTTAGACATGTTCTCTTACACCAAGCAAGTCTGGTAAGGCTGAGGCCAAGGGCCAGCACAGAACAATCTCTCTCACACACAGACAAAATAACAACATTGTTGCTGATGGCTGGAGGATCAGCTACACAAAAGCCCTTCAAAGCATGTATTTGCAATGCATTTTGCAAATACATGCTTTGGATTGGCTGCTGGGGCTCCTCTTCCCCCTCCCCCCCTGATCCCAGGGAGGCTATGGGAGAGGCGGGAAAAGGCTACCAATGGCAGGAAAGGAGGCTAGCAGCTCCCCTGAGGCTGCAGAAGCCACTTTCCCGCCTTTTGCATTGACATCCGTATACTTCCGAATATTTATACGGAAGTATACGGGGAGCTATACTCGACTCCTGCATAATGGGCCCCAATTGGAATTGGCTGTATGCGATTCCGCATACAGCCGAATCAGGGGCGATTCGGTGGTTGATTCGGTTTGGCCGAACCAAATGCACACCCCTAGCCATGTCTGCTGACTGAATAAAAAAAAGATCAAAGCGAACAAGAGTCCAGTGGGACTTAAATTACTTTGCTGGTACAGACTAACTTGGCTGCTCATGTGGCACTATATCAGAATATAGATTGTTTCAAAATGGCCCTCTTTTACTTTCTATATAGGAATTCTCTCCCTAGAATATAGTTATGGAATAGTTTCCCTGGCAAGATTCAGCTTGGATCCATACTGGTTAACTCTCAAAAGACCAGTAAAAATTCATTTTCACAAATTCTGTTTTTTTGGAACTGCGGTTTTCAGAATGGTAGTTCATTTTTAATCATGGCTATTTTTCTGAGTTACTGAGTATTGTTCAAGGATTTCTATTACTCTGCTAATTATTGTCTACAATTTGTTTATTTATTATTTATTTATTATATTGGCTTTTTAAACCACCCACTCCTATAAAATAGGGCTTAGGGCAGTGTACATCAAAGATTATTTACAAGTTCACAGTCTCTCAAAGTTAAAATTTACATTTGCAGTTAAAACATTAGCTTATAACAGAAAGATGGCGGTAAAACTGCCAGGGATATGCCAACATCTTCAGGGGGGAGGTGAGGGAGTCCAGAGTGCCAGTTAGATGGAAAGATCTGTGGCTGTCCTCAATCAAATGCCTGTCAGAAGATCTCTGCCTTACATGCCCTGTGGAATTGTTAACATGATGTTGTGAAAATGTTAAACAGACTTTTCTCAACTCACAAAGCAAAACATTTTAAAATTCATGTACCAGTGAACTTTGTTTTCATGATCAGTAGCAAAGCTTGGCCACAGCTTCCTGAAGGCTCACCAGCACAAGGGCTCCCCTGTGGAATGTGGAAGCAGAACACTGACCAAAGCGGACACAATTTGTTTCAGCAAAAATGCCAGCTCAGCTTAAATTAATTTCCTGTTCTTTGCTTTAGTGTATAATTCTATTCTTCTAATTATTTCCTGTTTATGGCACATACTTTCCAAGATCATTAGACTCTTTCAAACAGTCTTTTCTAGAGATTGTTCAGCCTACCCATCACTGTTACACTTGAGCTGATCACATAGTTTTAATATTATTTTAAAGCATTTAGGCCACCTTTGCACCTAGCTTAGAGTCTCCAAGGGAGTGAGCCACAAACACATTTAAACAAGTTTAAAAGCACACACATATATGCACAAAACAACTAGAAGGCATTAAAACAAAACACACTGATACAAAAATGGGAAGGAAGTTTCATCACAAATCAGGGACTGCCAGACAAAACCAAAAAAATCTTCATCTGGTGGCGAAACAAAGAGATATAAGGGGATAATCGAATCTCCTTGTGGAGGGAATTACATAACTTTGATGTCATGACTGGGAAGACCCTTTCTCAGGTTGCCTGGCATCCATTTAATCTCAGATGGAGGGGGCACCTGAAACAGTAATTTGAGAGATGATTATAGCAATCAGCTAGGTTCAAATGGGAGTAGATGGTTCTTTAGGCATGCTGGTCCCAAGCCATATAGGACTGTAAAGATTGATACCAGCACCTTGAGTTGGACTTGGAAGGAAGCTGGGATCCAGTGAAGATGGAACAAGACTTGTGACCAGAGCAGCTAATCAGCTACTTCAGGTAAATAAAACACAAGAGCAATAGACATGAATATTTGACATATTCATCTAATTAATCATATAATTTTAATTAATGTAATTATGTAATTTTAATTGCCTATTTTAATTAATTACCTACCAGAAGGCATTTGACATTTTCTTTTAATGAATTACCTAATTAATAGTACGTGTGGAATAGGTTTTGTAGCTGAATGTTGTGACTTCTGAGAAACAGTAACCACAATAAATTTTTGTAAGTATCCATATAATAGGAGATCTAAAAACAGACATGATGTGAATCTATACTGGAAAAATTCTTTACTTATCTTTGCCAATTTCATTTTCAGTGAGTTCTACAGTTGCCAACTGACAGATTGTAGAGCTTTTCTTTGGCTGATATATTGTTCAAAACAGGCACTCTGACCTCAAGTAGGGAACATTTTTTTTCTGGCATAATTACCTCCACTGGTGTTTCCTGTTTGTGCAAATATTTTTGCATTCAGATTGCAATTAACATATTCACTTAGCAAAGTTCAATCGTTAAACAAATAGAGGGACCGAAGTAATTACTTTTGCAGATGATGGATTTTTAGGATCAACAATCAGCAGTTGAGAACGGAATCACAAAATACTGTATTAAATATGCTGATTGGAATTTTTTTTTCTAGACTCACATGGAGTCCTCTGCATGCTCTCATCCTTTCAATACTAAATTTTAGGATAAAGCAACTCCCAAAGGGAATGTGGGTAGCTATAGCTTTTGCTGTGTGCAGTAAGTCTCAAATAAAAGAAACTCTGCTTTAATGTTCAGGGGTGGCCAAGGGTAGCTCTCCAGATGTTTTTTGCCTACAATTCCCATCAGCCCCAGCCAGCATGGCCAATGGCTGGGGCTGATGGGAGTTGTAGGCAAAAACATCTGGAGAGCTACCGTTGGCCACCCCTGGGCTATTTAGTGAATGTACAGCACCCCTCTTTGACTTATTGCACACACAAAACTTACTGCAGATTTTCTGAACACATCCACTAGAGCCTGGAGACAGATGGAGGAGTGGAATGGACTGGGAAGCTATGGGGATGCTGAGATGGGAGGGGAGAGAGTGCTTGTTGAACAACTTGGCTGGTCCATTCTGTATATGCGCACGCACACACACATGCACAGCGGCTGAGCATTGGCTTTGGCCACTGCACTCAATGCTGGGCTTGATCAGTGGCACACAACCTGATGCTGGTCTTTCCCTCCCTCCTGCCCGCTCTGTTGTATATATAAACTAATGTAATGACTTTGGAATGGGGTTCCTGCCTGGCTCATTGGAGCTTTTAGGCTTGAGCTTGGGGACTCAGGAACAATGGTCAGTAGGTCCAAATCCTCACTGCCCTGCTCCAATCATGGGTCCCTTGCTGGTTTGAATGATCCAAAAGTGCTCTCCAAATACCCAAGGAAACAGTGATCAGAAAGTGAACTGAGCACTGAAGAGAGGAAATTCAGTGCAGTATGAAAAAGAAAACCCAATGGACATGCATGGAGAAAGTGAGGGAAAACACCCGTGCCTTAAAGGCTCTTATAATTTACCATGGAAGTTGCTCTTCTATATCATGCATATAGTATCATGCCAACTGCACATCAGTGCAACTATGACAACTTTGTGTATCAGATTAAAAAAAAAATAGTTCAGAGGATTTATTCTAAACACACTTTGAAGGGTATCTTTTTCTGATGCACACAAACACACAAAAACAGTTCCCTCCTGTCTGCCCAATCTACCAAACTGACTGTCTTGGGCATTTGGTTACAGGGTACAATCCATTCAGGTACATGCATAATTCTCTCATTAAATTCAAAGGATTTTGCTACTTCTGTTCAATAACGCCTCTACGGCAAATTCCAAAATCTGTTTATTAAGATCTCAGCCAATAGCAGTTAAACACATTTGCATATCTGTATTCACTCCCACTTCCTGATCTGACTTATATACATATCTTCTTATAACAGTTCTCTTAAAGAAACATATATACATTTACACCACAGATTTACAAATGCTTCAGCTCTATTGGTTTGTGTTCATATAATCTATTATTTATTTATCTAAAATATTTATACTCCACCTTATCTCCTTGGACACAGAGTGGTTGCCCTTTCTCCGTAGAGCTCAGTGAAGCATATACAAGGTTCATTTTCCCCAGTTTATCCTCACAACAACTCTGTGAGGAAGGTTAGACTAGCAGAGGGAGATTGATCCTCTGCCAATGAGCTCATAGCTCCCTAGTCCTGCACCATACTTACTTTTGATTTTCCTTCAACCCTGGCTTTATTTCAAATCCCCAAACTGATTGTCAAGCAATTGCTGTGAGACCATGGATTAGGATATGCCTGTGACTCCTTTAGATCACAGCCGAAATAGCATTATTCCCCCCTCCCTCTACGTGTTCTTTTGAACCATTAGATGTCACCATTGTATGCAAAATACATTATTGCAGCTCCATATGTCTGCTTGCTAATATTGCTTTCTGGTGAGCCAACTGTTCTGAGATTAGGGTTCCAGGGAGGGTTTTTATGGACCAAGATACTTTCTCTAAATGTCCTTATTTCTTTCAATGGACCTAAATCAAACAACTACATACTGGAGAGTAATAGATAAATGCAACTCCTGTTTTCGTAAACATTTATAAAACAATGAAAACTATATTAGCAGGAAGAGGAGCACTTTCTTAAATGAGCTGCTGTCTCTTGATTTAATTCTACATAGTGTCCATGTCCAAGCAAAGCAGGAATTTGTTATATTGATTGTATTTAATAGCAATACATTTTTATTCATTATGCTTATTTTAGTCTGTCCACAGCAATGCTACAAAATCTGACTTTCTGACCTGCAGATTTCTGGTTTCTGTCATGTAGCACCTTATTACCCCTTATCATCGGTGACAACCATTTGGAATTTTCCTATGACTTACTGGAAGATAACTTCTCTTTATTCATCAAACATGCTGCATTGTGATGAACTCACCAAAAAGCAGCTTCATTGTTTTATGAATTTCTACAAAAACAGGAGTTGCATTTATCTATTACTCTCCAGTATGTAGTTGTTTGATTTAGGTCCATTGAAAGAAATAAGGAAATTTAGAGAAAGTATCATGGTCCATAAAAACCCTTCCTGGAACACTAATAGGCTAAGGTCTTTATAAAATACACAAAAAATAAAATTAGTGTGCACAAATGTTTTGCCTTAAGAACCTAGGGAGGGGTGGAAAATTGGATAAACTGTGCTGAGTGCTGGAGGGCATCCCATACTGAGAAACAGTAAGGTATTGCTGCAGTGTGCACAATGGCAGCATTTCTATTGAGGCCTGACTGGAATGGCTATACCCTCTGCTTATACAGAGAATGGGGAATGAATTATACCAGTTACAATCAGGGTTCAGGGTTGTCTCATATGACTGCAATGTTTCTGCTACGAATAAAAGTGAACAAATTAGAGCCCAGTTTGGAAATTACTGCCATGAAAGGTGAGATTGGTGACTATGAGAATATTGATTTACTTAATTCCCAATCCCATCTTTCTCCTGATGGGAACCCAAAGCAGCTTGTTCTATTCTCATCCAGTTTATTCTCCCAATGACCCATGAGTCAGGTTAGGCTGAGAGTGTGTGACTGGCCCAAGGTCACCCAACAAGATTCCATGACAGAGTGAGGATTCCAACCTGGGTCTCCCAGATCCTGGTCTAACTCTAAAGCACATGACAAGAGGTTTGTTTTTTAAAAATGTTTTTTGCGGGGGAGAGGTGTTGTACCTCTGTAAAGGAACTCTTTCTCCAGGAAGACTAGCAAATTTGGTAAACTGCATTTGAGTTAGTAAAAGACTAAAGTCTTTTTATCATAGAGTTGCAACCAAGTTTTAAATTGGACAGGGTCCCCCCCCTTTTTTTTGCTTTATGTCTATTTTAAAATGTGGTAATGATTGTATTATTTTGTACACCACTTCGGTGCACAAAATAAATAACAAATAAATATACATTTCAGTCTTGTGTAAGTGGATGCTTTGGTGAAAACCACTACTAATAGGTTATAGTTTAAAAGCAATGGAAATCAAAGCTGAGCACTGGGGTAGGGGAAACATTCAAAGGCCTGGCAGAGTTACACGGAAAAATGGTTTCAACTCTCAAAAGATGTGTAAAATAAGATTTATAAGAAAACTGAAACATGAATCTTCATATGGAACTGTGCGCATTCCAAGTTGACCTCTGTTACCAAGTATTAAAAATAAATCACATTACAGATGTCTCAGCACATGGCTCTTGCTTCATAAAAGCATCCCATTCACAGTAACTAAAATTGGATCTGGATTATGAGTGAGTTTATTGTTGGCATATAAATCAACAGGAGTTTGAACTTTTATTTGGAAGTAACACAAGCATTATACTAAGCAGTTCCATTGTTAAACATAAAATACATACAATGAGCTACTGGAAAAATTCAGCAAACTGCTCCTGTGTAGCTACCATGCTACCAGGATTATTGCCTACTGGTAGAAATAGTGTAATGATGTGATCATGGCAATGAAAAAAGAAAGACCACTACCCTGGAACAGTAAGAACCAAACAGGCAACCACCTGACTCTGCTGAATAAACAACCGTTGTGTGGGTGTGACAATGCTGCACCCAAACTTTGATAAAGACCATCAAGGCAATGCAGTCAGGAGCTTCTCTTGCATCTGTTCAAGCAAGTCCAGCAAGATACAATCACCTAGGAATCACATTTGAGCTGAAGTTCACAGCATCCTTTTTGGAAACCACAGGCATGCATTCATGCCATGTCTGGATTAGCTTTAGCTTTTTTTTTGTATCCAGCAGCAGGGATCTGTAAACAGTTTCATACAGTTACACTAGAACTCCATGCTTGCTGTCAGTTTCAAATGTAAACCACCTTTTGGAGAGAGACTGAATCCAGTCCCCTTTTCTCCCTGAACAGCTGTCTGATAATGCTGTCAGCAAAGTGAATGTGACCCTGCTGCAGCATACATGAATTTTTGAATTTGTGCAAGGCTAAATTAAAGGCCGCCTAGCACATTATAGTACAAATCACATAGAATTCTTCTAAGGCCTTATTCACACATTTTCTTCTTCCACCACTCAGGACCAGTTCTGACAATCTTCTGAACATGATGAGATGAAGGTTGTGGATACACATTACTGTTGGAAGAGTGCTGAAGACATCGGGTCACTTTGCATCCAGATTGTCATTCAGAAATTTAAGAAATCAAATGGTTTTATAGCAAATGGTGTAGTGGTTAAGTGTGCGGACTGCTATCTGGGAGAACCAGGTTTGATTCCCCACTTCTCCACTTGCACCTGCTGGAATGGCCGTGGGTCAGCCATAGCTCTGGCAGAGGTTGTCCTTGAAAGGGCAGCTACTATGCTACCAGGATTACTGCCTACTGGTAGAAATAGTGTAGTTGGGGCTGAGAGGGCTTATCACCTCTCAGCCCCAATCAACTCACAGGGTGTCTGTTGTGGGAGAAGAAGATAAAGGAGATTGTGAGCTGCTCTGAGACTCGGAGATTCAAAGTGGAGAGCGGGATATAAATTCAACATTATCATCATCTTTATGAGATGCTGAATGCTATTTCAATGAAGGAAGCAATTGCTTTATTGTTCTATTTATTTTAATTTGTACCTGGAACTCAAGTTGCAATCTCTCTGAACAGCAACTAATTTATAAATATGGCCATATTACCTGTTTCATATTACCAACAATTGTGGCCAGACAACATTCTTTAAAAGTTCTTTGTGGTATATTCCACAACTGTACAAATCATCACTAATGAAAACATTCATATTAGGTTGGATCTTCATGGTGGTTTTACACTAAAATCTTACAAAATGTCTCCTGACTCTTGTAAAACCAGTTCCCCGGTTCTATTGGCTATAATTCCTTCACTCCCTGCAGGTCAGCCTTGGTTTTCACCATTATGAACAATTTTGTGTCATCTGGAAACTGTCATCCCTAGTTCCAGATCACTGAAGAATTAAATAGTACTGGCCCCAATAGTGGTCCTTGTGGGACCCCACTTCTTACTTCCCTCCTTTGTGAGAACTGTCCATTGATCCCTGCTTTTTGCTTTCTTCCATTTAACCAGTTTTTAATTCATAGGAGAACCCATCCTCTTATCCCATGACTGCTATCCATGACTGCTGAATTTACTCAGGAGTCTTTGGTAAGGGACTTTGTCAAAAGCCTTTTGAAAGACCAGGTATGTAATTCCTACCAGGTCATCATTGTGTATATGTCTGTTCACTTCCTCAAAGAATTCCAAAAAGCTGGGAAGCCAGGACTTCCCTTTTGTCCCTCTCTGTGTCTAACAATTCTTTGATTATGTTGGTCATAATCTGATTATGTTGATCATGGTTGTTCAGACAGCACTAACTTTGATCACTGCCATATTCCAGCTAGCGATGATACCTCCCCTGTCTATGCTGGCAACAACATAATTCTTCTCAAAGCCTTACATGTCCATTCATACACATTTCTAGTTGCTATAGCCAAGAGGTGCTGCCTACCTGATGGGAGCACTCCAAAAGGTAGGGGCCCCCATTACTGACCTGAACTAGAGACCCAGGCCAAGTAAAGACATGCTCTGCATGTGCCCAGAAGTCAGCCAAGGCTTCACACAAGGGTTTCTGTCCAAGGTTGCAAAAGGCATTTTCAAGGGCAATCTCCAGTTGCTCTCCCCCCCCCCACACACACAATGGGATGACAATAACAGTAAGTTCTACTTGGTAAAGTATCTGCATACTGAAAGTTGGATGGCAATATCTGGTTAATCCTCTCATGACTTCAGCACCCCACCCAATCCCTTTTGTGTTATGAACTTGTGCACTCAAACCCCCTCCTTCCTGCCACACAAACCCTGTCCTTCCTGCCCCAGGGTACCAAGATAAAAATTATTCCGACCATTAAGATCATTATGATTTTTCCTGACACCCATTAGCACCCATTCTCATCTTTTGTCTAAACCTGGGAACCTATTCAGTTTGCCATGGAAGGGCCATGAATGGTCACTGAATCCATCATCTTCCAGAAGGGGAGACCACCCCTCAAAATAGTATAAAGGTGTGAAATTTGTGGGCACCTAGACAGGTTACACCTTCATTATGCTAGTATCTGGTTCTCTTGGACGTGACCTACTGGTTGTGACCATCTCACCCTGACTTCTTCAACATGGATGTCTGCACTTCTGGAAAGGTAGTATAACCCCCATAGCTGCTTCTTAAAGTCCATTTTCATTCCTAATTTTTCTTAGTTTCTTTTAAATCTGGAATCTTCTTACTAAACTGGACCTTGGTAGACAAAGGTGTGTGGTCTATTTTGCCCTGCTTGCTGTCCAGTCTCATAGCTAATCTCCCCAATATCAAGATGAGACCATTTCAGGTAACAATGCTTTGTCTTGCTCTCATAAAATAAGTTAAGCGCACCCAGACTGATAAGAGTTAGAGCTAGCAAATAGTTGGGCCACCAGTCCGTGTGTTTTGATGAGAGTAATGTTTTTCAGTTATAGGCTTGTTTAACTAACTGAAGATCCTTGCAAGGTAATTGACCTTGCAGTTATTTCAAAATTCATCAGTTAATTTGCTAAAAAAGAACATTACAGTTGACAAATAAAAATGAAAAATGCTCATGGAAAATTAAAATATGAATATAGTCAAGAGATTATCTATGATTCAAACCCCAGGGCTACCAACAAATTTGAATTATTCATAATGAGGAAAATAAATTAATACTGGATATTCAGAATTAAATTTTGCAATGTTTGTGTTTGTAGAAAGAACATTTGGAAAAGATCAGTCAATTGTCAATGAAGAAATTTTTTTTTTGCAGTATTAACTCCAAAATGAAGCAAAGATGCAAAAAAAAAAAAGAAAAGAAAAGAAAAGAAATACCTGCAATTGCGCCAATTTCTGGGTGTTTCCCAAGTGTGGAGTTCTACAGATTTCCTTAGTTAGGAGAAATGAAAAGACGCCTCAGAAACATATACCAGCTGACCTCTTGTTCTCTCTTCTGTTTTGTTCTTTTAAAACCAGCAAAGCAAACACTTCTGATATGAAGTGATCTAATTTAGTTTCTTATAATGTTAAGATAATTTTTTTGTATTCTTTGGTACATTCAGATTCTTGGGTTAGAAGATAAAGAAATAGCAAGTGTTTGGACAAGCTGGAGGAAAAAAAAGAAACAGGGCAAGGAACAGTTTTGGGGTTTTGCATTTCATGCCAATGACATTTGTGAAAGTTAGCAAGAAATGGAAAATATTTCTAACAGGCATTAGGGAAGAGGAATAACCCAATATTTACATACTGACAACTATCCATAAACTGCAGGAAATACGGACTTTGTTAAATGTGATATTTAAATATTTTCATGTAATACCAACTTCAAAATGTTAGTAACACTCAACAATAAATTTTAAAGATATTCTAACAATCTTTTAAAGAAGTTATTTTTTAAAAATAGCCATACTTTAGTGCTATTCTGATTTACCTGGTTGAACAGAAGATAGATCTCTGTTTTCTCCTACTCTCTGCTGCTAGATTCTTATGGGTTAGATAACTGCACATATTAAATCTCTTAGGATATGCTCTAAATCAGAATGACTCACAAGGCATGTTCCAGCCTTACCAATAAGGTTTATTAAAAGTTATTGGCTTTGCCAATCTATGCATATTACAAAAGTCAAAATCAGCATCATGTACAACCCCCCCCCCCCACATATAAATATCTAATTTTCTTTTCATGTATGCACCCAACATGCCTGCATTTTGTATCAACACTACTTGATGACAATTTTACGAACATAGCATAGCTAGTCATAATCATGGCAACAATTCAAAGAATTTTAAGTGCTCTCAAAGTCTAATTAGGAGAAGCATGCCTGGTAGAATTTTTGACATTTGTTATCTATATGGCAGAATTCTCCCACCCATGGTTTCAAAGGTTCCTCTGATAAGGCAAAACACAAGCTCAAAGCTACCTTGGGCTCACATAGAAACAGCTATATTAGTTCTTTGGATCCTGGCTGTTCCTTCTACAGAGATTCTATGCCTAGAATAGGACAAACTTTAGAACCTAGGCTACTGGGACACTTGTGCATTGACCAGTGTATGATAGAACCCTCCCATTGCTAGCAGTTGAGAGTGAGTTCCTCGTTCCATCACTTTGCCATTTTGGATTACTGCTATGATGTCAGCATTCTGGATAGTGGACAACCGGTGAGCAATAACGATACATGTTCGACCCTTTCTGGCATTGTCCAAGGCCTTCTGCACAATCTACAGTCAACAGCAAAATACAAAACATATTTACAATGATAGGATAGAGACATAACACATATTGTAAAACTTATCAAATATTTCTCATTTGTATTGTGAACAGTAAAGCAAGGGTTTACACACCTTTTCACTTTCAGTGTCAAGGGCAGATGTTGCTTCGTCAAGGAGTAGAACTGCTGGCTTACGGACAAGAGCACGGGCAATGGCTATTCTTTGTTTCTGGCCTCCAGAAAGCTGTGCTCCTTTATCACCTACTCGTGTATTATATTTCTGCAGTTTGAAAAGACAGATCACAGGCCTTGTGAGCTTTCTCTGTGAATGAATGCCAGTGCCATAAGCAGGGGTACAGAATATTTGAAATGCAGACATAGAAGGAGAAACAACATGCATTTCATAGTTAGCTTTTTTAGAAAAGTTGTATATAATATATAATTCTGGACCATTAAAATTAATTGGTTACAGGTAAAACAACAGCTAAAAGTTGGATAAGATTATTTTTAAAAACCTCTTGCCAGAATATGAGAAAAGAAGGAGGAATGGGCACAGTTGTCCTTGCAGACAGGAGTTGGATAATGAAAGTACATTTTTATTTACCTCTGGGAGATTTTGTATAAAATCATGTATATTAGCAGCTTTGGCTGCTTCCTCAATTTCCTCCTGGCTGACAACTCTGCTGTTGTCTCCATATTGGATGTTCTCTGCAATGCTGCAGTCAAACAGAATAGGCTCCTGTTGCACAAGGCCTAGCTGGGATCTTAACCACTGTATTTGCAGAAATTTTGTGTCCACTCCATCTACAAACTAGAAATTGGAAGGGTGAAAACCAATAGAAGTAGTACAGAAACACTTCACTGTGAAATTAAAAGTAGGATGGGAAGAGAAGGATGTCACAGTTTGTGAAGGTACAATGTCCCTCCTCTCAGCCCTCCAAGTTTCACGATTTGAAAGTGGGTTTTATTGAAATCTAGGATATACAGATGGGGGATTTATTCAAATAAGGACTGCAATGATGGGGAGGAGGGTCTCCTGCTTTCATTCCTGTGCCATTTTCCCAAACTGAAATGCTCCCTTGGACATTTTGGCTTGGGAAAACACAACAGGGAAGAGCTACAACCCCTCCACCTGCAGTTAGGGTTCCCAAATCCCCCGCTAGGCCTGGAGACCCCCAATTTGGAGCCTCCTCCCCCCACTGGCCATAAAAGGGAAAGCGGGGGGAGGGGAGGGGGAGAACGGCAAACAGATCACTGAACGCTTGAAGTCCACTACGGACTACATTTCCCAAAATGCTTAGCGAGCAGAGGAATACTTGGCGTAGGGTGGTGGAGCGAGCTCGAGTCGTTGCCTGCTATTGGCGGTTGTCTTTGTGCGGAAGAGGCTGCCTGCGTTCCAGAGAGGGGGTGAGTGGCTGCTGACCCTGGAAGGCTTCTAGGATAGGGGCACCGGGGAAAGTGGGGTGCTTCGGATGCAGATTCCTAGCTGCATGTGTCTGTTGGAGACTGCTGCTGAGAGCCCTTTTTCCTTCTGTAGGGTCTGATTGTGCTGGGAATGCATGCTCAGCTGTACTTCTGCTGGTTTGTCTCTTCACAAGTTATAGATATGAATAGGGTTGCCAATCCCCAGGTGGGGGCAGGGGATCCCCTGGTTTGGAGGCCCTCCCCCCACTTCAGGGTCATCAGAAAGCAGGGGGAGGGGAGGGAAATATCTGCTGGGAACTTTATTATTCCCTATGGAGAGCTATTCCCATAGGAAATAATGGAGAATGGATCCACAAGTATCTGGGGCTTTGCGGGTGCTGTTTTTTGAGGTAGAGGCCCCAAATTTGCAGCGCAGCATCTAGTGCCTCTCCTTAAAATACCCTCCAAGTTTCAAAAAGATTGGACCAGGGGGTCCAATTCTATATGCCCCAAAAGAAGGTGCCCCTATCCTTCATTATTTCCTATGGAAGGAAGGCATTTAAAAGGTGTTCAGTCCCTTGAAACGTGATGGCCAGAACTCCCTTTGGAGTTCAATTGTGCTTGTCACAACTTGCTCCTGGCCCCACCCCCAATGTCTCCTGGCTCCACCCCCAAAGTCCCCAGATATTTCTTGAATTGGACTTGGCAACCCTACCTGCAGTACAGATGTCCCAATCTAAATTGGGCCCTGAACTACTTGGGGAAGTAAGTTTCTTGCAGCTGCATGTGGCTGTGGGAAATCAATTTGGATCAGAACCTCCTTCTGACGTGGCCAAACATATAATTTAGTTTGGCATTTTTGTGTGTGGCTCACTGCCACCATACTGAGAATCTTTATCTTCCTAGAAGAAGAAGAAGACCGTAGATTTATACCCTGCCCTTTTCTCTGAATCAGAGTCTCAGAGCGGCTTACAATCTCCTTTATCTTCTTCCCCCACAACAGACACCCTGTATAGGCTTCCCAGCCAGGGCGGGGGACCCCCAAAATTGCATCCTCCTCCCCCGCTCTCAAAAAATCTGGGGGCGGGGGGGGAGAGAACATACCTTTAGGCATCATGTTGTAGAGTTTCTGATCTGTTTTAAAATGTGCCCCTTTAAGGCTGCACAGGAAACAGGAAACAGGAAGGGCTTCATGGGAAAGTAACAGTTTCCATGAGAACGGCCCCTCCCTTTCTTTTCCTGTGGAGCCTTGCTTTCGTTTTCCCAGCAAGCATATTCTGCTGGAAGAAGACCAAGTACGGTAAGTGTTTGTGTGTGTGTGTGAGAGAGAGGGAGGGGGCAGAGAGGGGGGATTCCCTGGTATGGAGGCCCCCCCCCTTTAGAAAGCATGGGGGGGAGGGAAATGTCTACTAGGCACTCTATTATTCCCTATGGAGAATGATTCCCATAGGGAATAATAGGGAATTGATCTGTGGGTATTGGGGGCTCTGGGGGGGCTATTTTTTGAGGTAGATACACCAGATTTTTAGTATAGCATCTAGTGCCTCTCCCCAAAATACCCCCCAAGTTTCAAAATGATTGGACCAGAGGGTCCAATTCTATGAGCCCCAAAAGATGGTGCCCCTATCCTTAATTATTTCCTATGGAAGAAAGGCATTTAAAAAGGTGTGCTGTCCCTTTATATGTGATGGCCAGAACTCCCTTGGAGTTCAATTATGCTTGTTACATCCTTGTTCCTGGCCCCACCCCCAAAGTCTCCTGGCTCCGCCCCCAAAGTCCCCAGATTTTTCTTTAATTGGACTTGGCAACCCTAACCCTGTAAGGTGGGTGGGGCTGAGAGAGCTCTCACATCAGCTGCCCTTGCAAAGACACCCTTTGTAAGAGCTATAGCTGACCCAAGGCCATTCCAGCAGCTGCATGTGGAGGAGTGAGGAATCAAGCCTGGTTCTCCCAGATAAGAGTCCGCACACTTAACCACTACACCAAACTGGCTACTTTAGGGCAGGGTGGCCAAACTTGCTTATCATGAGCCACATAGAATAAACATCAGATGTTTGAGAGCCACAAGACAGGAAGGGGAAAGGGGGAAGGGAGGCAAATAGATTGGAGAGGGAGAGATAGAAAAAAAGCAACTATAATTTTAACTGTGTTCTCCAAGCTGCCAACTGGCTTGGCTTGGAGAAGTGATTTAAAGAGACAAATGGCTTCTTCAAGCCAGCTGATGGGGTGGTGGAGGCTTTGAGAGCCACTCAATATGTGTGAAAGAGCCACATGTGACTCCAGAGCCACAGTTTGGCCACCCCTGGTCTAGGGAGACAATGAAACATGATGGCAGTAATCCATATGGTGAATAGCACTAGTCATTTTGGATGCCACAGAGAATCACTTGCTTAACTAGGAAGCCATTTTCTGAGATGAGCTGAGATCAGGGGTTTTTTTGTAGATTATGGGATTAAAAGATCTTTTTTGCTTTTAAAAGACTCGTGAAAATTTGGTGGGTGTTTATAATTTGGTGAAGAAATGTTTCTGATGCAATGTTTCCTTCCAATTAAGGTCCAAGGGTGGATGTTGACCTACCACGTGTCCTGATCCTGGGTCATAAAATCTCTCCAGAAGTTGAATGGAGGTGCTTTTTCCACAGCCGCTGCTCCCCACAAGTGCCAGAGTCTGTCCTTTATTAACCTTTATATTGACCCCTTGCAAAACATGAACTTCTCTTCTGGTTGGATATACAAAATGGATGTCCCTGAATTCAATGTTGCCTTCAAATTTCTTCTAGAGAGAATGAGTTTTTAAAAATAGAGCCTGTGTTTAATATTGATCACTTATGTTATTTTAAAGATTTTATACTATCATTTTTGCTTGTGAGAGGTGACATCTATATTATCCATACAAGCAAATAAACTGCAAGAGATTTAATAATGATCTGGCAAGAAACACATTTTTCCTCTCTCTGATTCTTACAAAATGAGCGCAAAATTATGTTCAATGGAAAGTTTTTGATGAAGGTAACAGGAATTATGAAATTATAAGTTTTCATGTTTAGTTCATGAGGACCTAATTGCACACTGTTTCCCTTAAACCCTTCTTGTGTCTAGGTGATCAGATACATGTTGCACACTGGGAATTTAATTCCCAACATGTGCAGGCTGATTTGAATTAGATCAAGAGAATTGTAGCCTCTCCTTGTGCCATTTTCCTGACTTGACTTAAAACTAGGGTTGCCAATCCCCAGGTGGGGGCAGGGGATCCCCTGGTTTGGAGACCCTCCCCCTGCTTCAGGGTCGTCAGAAAGCGAGGGGAGGGGAGGGAAATGTCTTCTGGGAACTCTATTATTCCCTATGGAGATTTATTCCCATAGAAAATCATGGAGAATTGATCTGCGGGTATCTGGGGCACTGGGGGGGGGCTGTTTTTTGGGGTAGAGGCACCAAATTTTCAGTATAGCATCTAGTGCCTCTCCCCAAAATACCCCCCAAGTTTTAAAAAGATTGGACCAGGGGGTCCAATTCTATGAGCCCCAAAAGAAGGTGCCCCTATCCTTCAATATTTCCTATGGAAGGAAGGAATTGAAAAGGTGTGCCGTCCCTTTAAATGTGATGGCCGGAACTCCCTTTGGAGTTCAATTATGCTTGTCACAGCCTTGATCTTGGCTCCACCCCTAATGTCTCCTGGCTCCACCCCCAAAGTCTCCTGGCTCCACCCCCAAAGTCCCCAGATCTTTCTTGAATTGGACTTGGCAACCCTACTTAAAATGGCTCCAGGGATTTGCTGCTTGCTCCATTAGGATAACCATGAGCACACATGGTTGGGTAACCAGCATCTAGGTGGGACCTGGAGATCTCATGGGATTACAACTGATCTCTAGATGACAGAAGTAAGTTCTCCTCTGGGTTATATGCACGTTTTCCCTAATGGGCACAAAGTGGCTCTCAGAGTCCATTTCGGGTCAGGAAAATGGCACGAGCTCAATCCCCCTTCTGATATACTGCAGTTCTGGTAATAGCTGAGCTTGCATATGAAAAGTTCTCCAAATAGAAGTCACAAGTGGATGTCTGGTCATGGACCCACATAAGAAAAAAAGAAAACATCATATATAGTTAGACTTTAAGAGAATAGGTATAATTTCCTTTCTTGACTGGCTTATATAACTTGTGCAGGAGAATGTCCCATGGCAGTTTCTTCAGTGGAAAAAGTTAAAAATTCCATCAGGTTACAATTTAAAAAATTGCTACTGTTTATTTATTTGCAAAGAGAAACATAAAAGATTATTTAAATAAAATCAAATCAAAAGCTTTCTTTAGCATGATAAAGAAAACCTCACCAGTTTTTCACCTTCTTCATTGTAGCTATCAATTTGAGGTTTCCGATCCAAAAGCTGAAAAATTCTTTGAGCAGAAACTTTTGATTTACCAAAATCTGGTGCAAGAGAATTAGACTGCCCAACATTCATAGCAGCAAAAATCACAGAAGCAAAGACTCTAGAATCACAAAACACAGATATTAAGCAGCTGCACTAGAAAACAAAAGACACAGCAACATAGCCTGCAGATCAAAGATTAAGTTTTATAGTGTCTCACTGCATCTCTCTACACATGCTAAGGTCATTCTGTTCTTATGTCTGTCTGTCAACTCTTTTATTATGCATTATGCATCTCAACTCCAATTAGCCCTTGCTGGAAACATCCTTTCCACCCTCTACCTATATGTAATGGTTGGTGACTTCTGTTTCAATATATCTGAAGTGTACATGCACATGAACGCTTATACCCAGAATAAAACTGGACTCAAACTTTGTTTTGCTGCTTTAGACCAACATGGCTACCCATTTGAATTTATACAGTGTAATTTGGAAAGGCAGGGTTATATCAGCCAGATTTTTAGCTGGCGAGAAAGGAATGAGGGGTCTTCACTGAACAACAAAAGCTGTTATTCTGGGGGCGATCAAGGGATCTACATCTACAAAAGCCACACTGAATGGGAGCTGCATTTTCTCAGGTACCTTTAAAGGCCAGAATGCCCTGGAATATATGCAACACTTACTTTCTTTTAAAACTTACTTATTTTAACTTCTGTATCATTAAGTGTATCACATGATTTTGCATTTAAACTTTTACTATATGACATTATAGAATTAACAGTATAGGTTGCAATCCTATGCATGTTTATTTGGGACTAAGTCCCAATCAACATAGTGGACCTTCTGCATAGACATGCATAGGACCAGGCCTGCAGCCAGAAAATTTTAGGTGGGGGGGCCTGCAGAATAAAATTTCCGATGGAGGGGACCTCTGTTCTGGCAGCCCCTGCTCTCTCCACCGCTGCTGCTCTTGCAGGCCCGATCTTCCCGCCGCTCTGTGTCTGCCTTGCCTTATTTAATAACTCTGAAGAAATGAATATACCACAAATGATTTCATATATATATATATATATATATATATATATATATATATATATATATATATATATACACACACACACACACACAGCTGTACACTGTAGCTTAGTAAATAGTTAAAACCAATTATTTCCATTACTATGGGTCTTAAAAACAGAAAACATACTCACATAAAGAATTGTTCAGCATTTAACAAACAATGTGTAATAAGCCATGCTCCAAATCTGAAGACAGCAGCATTTATAAAAAAGTTGGTACACTGGGATATTCCATATGTAAACCCACTAAGTGGAGCTTTTTTCAATGAGTCCCTGACATAAGATACAGTCAATAAAAAAAAAGAATTTAGAAAAAAATATACTTTTCAGAGCACCTATATTTTTAGTAGTAACAAACATACATGCTACAAGAATTGCCACTGATTTAGATCTGTCTTCTGATTAGTATTAAAAATGTTAACTGTAAGGGAACAACAACTGGAGGAGAGGTAGGAAGGTCAGCTCGGATTAATAAACTTGTGTGTGTGGGGGGGGGGGGGGAAGGTTGAAACTCCCTCTCAGGTGGATTGCCACTTTCCAGGTGGAGGGAAAAAAAGCAAGTACCAAGGCTCTGTGCAACAATAATCTCAGTCACACAATTTTACATCGAATTATGAAGAGTGCAAACACAATTTCACAAAATATCTCCATATATGCCGTGAACTCCAGTTCTTGTACCACAATGGATATGTGCATAAACAGGAAATGAGAGAGTCCAAGCATGTCCAACAGGTAAGTCTCTTTATATGTATTCAATCATGTTACTTCCATGCAACTGGGACATCTCCAGTAAAATCCTTATGCACAGTAAGTTGCATTGAACATACATTCATCTTCATTAATGAAGTACAATACTGGAAGTGTTACCAGATAGTGTTTAATTCCACAGTTTGTTAAAGGTATGCAATGCAAGATTTCTCTGGGAATGTTTTTTTTAAATACTAGGAGTAAGGCCTGTTGTGAAGAAAAACACAACAGGCTCTAGAAGAAGGCTCTGGGTGAGTGCCTGCCACCCTTGCTATCTTCTCCCCACCCAATTGAAGGCATTGACTCCCCCCACTTCAAGGGAGCTGATCTCTGCCATCTAGAAAGCAGTTGTAAATCTGATTGATCTCTAGTTGTTCCCCAGTAGGAAATGGCATTGCAGCTTTCTGAGGTCCTATCCCTCCTCAAACCCCACCCTCTCCATGCTTCACCCCTCAGATCTCTAGGAATTTCTTAACCTGGAGTTGGCAACCCTATATCCGTCCATTTATCTGCCCCTCTGACTTCAGGTTTTCATTGCCTTCCCCCTCCCTGAAGCCTCTACATAGGAAAAGGACAGTCTTTCTTCATAGTGTGTGTGTGTGTGTGGGGGGGAACCAAAGCAGCTTACATCATTCTCCTCTCCCCCTTTGATCTGAACAACAACCCTGTGAGGCAAGTTAGGCTGAAAGTCTGTGACTGGTCCATTAACTGATTTTTACCTCAGAACACAGAGCTGCACAGTTGAGCAATCAGAGAGAGATGGGTGTTACAAAGGGCCCTGAGGAGAAGCAGTAGTGATCAGTAAGCCCCAGGAGAACCATTGCACACTGAGCATATGTACTTTAATTTAGATGTGTTGGGGTAAGTAAGACAGAGATTAGGGTAAGTAAGACCAAGAACTGTACTATTATACATTAAGCAAATTTAGTTTTACTTCGTTCCCTTATCAAGATCTTACTCAGTAATACTGTCTACACTCAGCATCCCCTCATTTTCCACCACAACATACGAAGAAGTCAGTGTCTTGCATGAATTACCTGTATGGACCTTCTAAGCTTGTTTTTATACTGCTCAAAAAATCGGTCTTCTCTTGTTAATGCAACCACTGTTCTTATGTTTTCTACAGCTTCTGTTGAAATCTAATTTGAGAAATAAGAAAAAAATTCTGTTTTAGCTCCCCCTTTTGCTGTTTATTATAATGCAACTTTTTTTTTTAGACACAGCAAACCCAGTTTAACTTACAATTGGCTATATAGCCAGTTTCAATGGTATAAAAGCAAGTAGCTTAAAAAGAGACTGCCATGGAAAAATTCTAGGTTGGCACCTTTATGAAACATTAATTCACTTTATGAAACACTCACTGTTTAAAGCACTCAAACACTTACTGACTACAAGCCCCAGGATGCTTTGCAAGACAGCTGCCTGAAAGAGTGTATCTTAGGTCAGATAAGGGTGTAATCAGGACATCTCAGACGGGACAAGAGATAGAAAAGAGTATTATTGGCAAGAAAAATGTTTGGGTTTACTAGAGATGAGAAACTCCTGTTATCAAGATTCTCTCGCTGGACATTGTCAGTGTCCAGATGGCATCAAAGAGGGATGCCAATTAGCCAACACTTAAGTGCGTCTGTTATCTAGATGCTAAGGGATATGTCAAAATAAAGATTTATGAGCAAGATGTGTAGTGGAAATTACATGAGGAGATAAATGGTGAGCCATACAGCCCTTCTCCATGTGAATGGCAGTCCCAGGACAGCAGGGAGGTTAAATCCTACACACATTGTAAATGAAGAACACCTGGGATAGGAGAGCTGTGTAGATAAGAAGCAGGCAACTTTGGAGAGAGGATGGTGGTGGCTTTAGTGGTGGCTTCAAGGGCAGCTTTGGAAGACAGTGGCGTTGGATGGCAGAGGGAGAACGGCTTCAAGCACAGGAGGACATGTAGGGAGTGAAGAGGCCTCAGCAAGGGAAGATAAACTTCCAAGCTGTGTGCAAGCTGCAGAGAAACCTTGCATTCCAGCCTAGTTTCCTGGACAAGTTTCCTTGTGAAGAAGACTTTTCTTTCTCCTTATAAAGCTCACTGAGTGGGTGAGGGGTATTTTCATTGTTAACATTGTTAAAGCTGAAAAAAGCTGCATTTTTGGTCACAATTTATTGGTTGTAGGAATCACTAAAACCATGGATAATACAAGGTCTTTATATTTAAAAAGTCTTTGATGAGAAAGGGGTTCACACGTTAGATACTATAAAAGGGCTGTATTTCACACTATTTCTTGCTGCCAAGTCAGAGAATAAAACTGTTCTCTGGGCAGGGCCGGATCTGGGGGGGGGGGGGGCAGAAGGGGTGCTTGCCCCAGGTGCTACTTGGGTGTGTGTGCCAAATTGGGTATGGAGTCCATTCTATTCTATGGGCCCATAAGGTAGAATTGGCCCATAAGGGGGCACCATTTCTTAATTTTGCCCCTCCTTAAAAAACATGTAGATTCAGTCCTGTCTCTGGGGTACCAGCCAATTCTCCTGTAGCGATCTCTCTTAGATTGTCTGAAAGCTTTTGGGACTTAGTCTCTGCAAATGCTTGCTGGACTTAGATATTAGCAGGTATAATGTATAAGTAGAAGTTAAGTAATAAGGTATAAGCTTAAAAGCTTTAATATCTGAGAACTGGAAATTGTTTTTCTTCTTTTACTGTATTTTGGGTACATAGAGGAATAAAATGCTATCATATGTTTAAGGAACACTGGGTCTTAGTCTCATGAATTTAGCCACTGGGAACAATATTATGTCATGAGAAGTTGTGGTAAGTGTTGTGATTGAGTAAAATTCAAAGAGTGTCCATAACAATAAAGGTAATAGAGACATAAATTTCCTGACAGAGACAAACTGTAGCAACTGATTAATTGAAATGAAAAGCTACTGTCCTAAGCAGGTCTACTCAGAAGTAAGGCTTACACCCCAAGAAACTTTTTAAAAGACTGCAGCCAGAGCCAGGTGCTCTCAATGAGAAGTTTAACATCGTACTTCTTCAAGATAATGAATTAAATACAACAGTATGTATGATTCACTAAGATCCAAGCACTGACACAATAGCAGACTCACATGTTTGTGGAGACACCCAGCTGTAACTCTGAAGCAGCAGTCTCAGTTGGGTCTGATCTTACAGGGAGACCACAATACTTATCCTGACAATATAATATATAAAGCAATTGGCACTGTACTGTGTGCCCTAGGCAAAGCTAATTTCTTGCCTCCCCCCCAATGATAACCAATTTTCAAAAAACTTTAAATTGCTCTGGCAAGGTATTTGGATGGGAGACCTCCTTGGAATAACAACGCTGGGAGGGAAGGGGTGTGTGTAAAAATTAAAGCAAACTACAGGAAGGTCACCTGAAGCAATGGGAAGCAGAACTACCTTTAGTCCTCTTATTTGGTGGGTTTAGTCGCAGGGCTACCAACCTCCTGGCAGGGCCTGGAGATCACCCAGAATAACAACTGTTCTCTGGACTACGGAGATAATTTCCTCTGTACAGGGTGGCTTTTTAGGCGGGGGGGGGGGAATGTGGAGAGCCAGTTTGGTGTAGTGGTTAAGTGTGCAGACTCTTATCTGGGAGAACCTGGTTTGATTCCCCACTCCTCCACTTGCACCTGCTAGCATGGCCTTGGGTCAGCCATAGCTCTGGCAGAAGTTGTCCTTGAAAGGGCAGCTGCTGTGAGAGCCCTCTCCATCCCCACCCACCTCACAGGGTGTCTGTTGTGGGGGAGGAAGGTAAAGGAGATTGTGAGCTGCTCTGAGACTCTTCGGAGTGGAGGGCAGGATATAAATCCAGTATCTTCTTCTTCTTCTGGACTTTACATGCCACTGAGCTCCCTGACCTCCTCAGGATCCACCCAAAATATCCAGGAATTTACCAGCCAGAGTTGTCAGCTCTATCAATTGAAGTCCATATATCACAGTTCTACTACCCAAAAATAAGGATAACTGTATTGAAAGCATATTGCCAGCCTTCCCCCCCCCCCAACACAGATGCATGCACGCAAGACCTGTTCACAAATTACAGTGAACACACAGGGTGTCTTGTTATTTAAATATGCATTGAGTCATTCGCTTGGTAGGAGGAAGTCATGGAACCAGTGCTGTGGAGCTGGAGCAAAATGAATGGCTTGCTAGAGAGACCGAAGAAGGAGGGGGGTGGGGCTTAAAAGAGGAAATGCTCTTTCCTTATGTGTATGGGGGGGGGGAGTTTTACCTTGTGAATTACAAAAGATAACATGAATAGCTTCAGATATGCAGCAGAAGGGGAAAGTTTTGCAGTCAGATGGGAACAATTACTTACTGGGATGTGTGTGTGCGTGGGGGGGGAAGCTTTTAGACATTGAAATGTTTCTAAAATTTATAGAGGCTCCTGGCTGCCTCGAGAGAGTCACTGCCAAGAGAGTCACAGCTGGCTGACAACAGGCAGTTGGCAGGGGCTGCTCCACAGGGTCCTAGAGCACCCCTGCTCCTCATCACCAGCCAAGCAAGGAGCACCGTGGCCAGCTAGACTTGCAGGAGCATAGCAGGCTCAGACAGGCACCCAGTCCACAAATAGCCGGCAGGCTCTAAATGCGGCGCCCAACCCACGAATGGCTGGCCCTTTTTCTCTGCCCCAGGTGTAAGTGGCCCATCTGAAAACTGGCTAACTGGTGGGGTGTGCCTGCGGCTGGCCAAGGCTTGACCACGTCTCCCTCCCTCTTCCAATAGCTACCGAACATGTGTGGCAGCAGCGGAGGGTCCCCTGAGGAGAGCTGCCATGGCACAGCCAGAGTGAGTGGTGGGCAGGGAAAGTCGAGGATGGGACAAGGAGGAGATCTCCCAGAAGTGGCGGGGGCCACTGCTCCCCCTCCCATGGCAGAAGGGAGCTGGCGATGAGAGTGACATGAAGGGAAGAGAAGGAGCTTCTCTTCCTCCCAATCATTCTCATCGCCACAGTCCCTGCCACTCAAATAGCATGGGAAGCCGGCAGCAGAAGCAGTTCTGGCCTCCGGTGGGTTAAAGGGCCTGCCGATCAGCTGGAGGGGGGACACTCTTTTAAAGGGCCTACTCTTTTAACTGGAGGGGGAGACTGGGGACTGCTTCTGCCCCCTGTTCTGAGCTCGAGGATGCAGCAGAAGCCCCGGGGCTGGTTGGGGCCCCCGAGTCAAGGGGCCTCACCCAGAAGTCAGGGGGGGGGCTGTGCCCCCACAGGCCCCCTCATAGCTATGGGCCTGGGAAGAAAGGAAAATAAAGGGAAATTAAATTGGAGGAAGAAAGGGGAATAAAGGGAAATAAAGAAATGGGAAGAAAGGGGAAAGAAAGGGAAATAAAGAAATGTGGGGGAAGAAATGGAAAGAACGGGAAATAAAAGGGAGTAGAAATGGAAAGAAAGCAAAATTAAATGGGGAAGAAAGAGTAATAAAGAAAAACAAAAAAATGGAGGGGGGAATAGAATAAAAGAAAAATAAAGAAATGTGGGGAAAACTTGCCTGAACTGTGACAGTGACTTTTCCAGGCCTCACAGTGATCCTGGTCAGCCAGCCAGGCCCCAAGGAGGCTGCCACATGGCTTGGCTTGGCCCAGCAATCCCTGAGGGTTGGACCAAGTGATCTCAAGGGCCGTAAATGGCACTCGGGCCTGACATTCCCCACCCCTGCTTTATGGCAAGGTGAGCAAGTGAATGGGCAACACACAATGCCACTGTTGTATCATGGTTCTGTGCTCTCTCCTGTGCCTTCCAGGCTATCCCAAAGTAGGAAAAGCCTAGATAACATCCTTTAGAAAGTCATATGTGGCTATACAGAGAACTTAACTAGTTCTGTAGTCTTCAGAAAAAAAATCTGGTGAGATTTTGCCATGGTCATGTACACAGGTCCCATTCTCATGCAACCAAGGGATTCGTGGATAAGCATGACTGACGTGAATGAAAGTTAAGTTAAGTGTTGCATGTATTGTCCACTGCCATGGATCTAATCATGTATATGCATTTATGATCTGGAGAACTTACTCTTCCAGCCTCTTCAAGGGCTTTTTGATCCTTTAATGCATGTCCAGCCACTGATCGAAATCTAATAGCATTTGCAATTGCAACAAAAGGAACACAGGCCAGTATGAGTAATGTTAATTGCCAGCCATGGACAAAAGCAATAATAATAGCAGCAAGGAGGGTAAAGATGGTCATAGTTAATAAGCCCAGTCGACTTCCTGTAGCCTGAAATGAGAGAGCATTTGAAGTTAACTTATTTTTCTTCCATAAAGGACAAACAAAACAAGTGAAGTCTATTGATGTCAGAATTACAGTTTAGAAGAAAACACAAAAGCTCCATGTTTCAATGACTTGGTGTTATGTATGTCACTATTTTAACATCTGCAAGTTCAATTAAAGGTGGCTTTGCAGAAGCATTTATTTTCCCCTTTGGCCTTGACTAACAGTTGCAAAATGCCACCAACCAGGGATAGAATTCTAGCAGGAGTTTCTTTGCATATTAGGCCACACTCCCTGATGTAGCCAATCCTCCAAGAGCTTACAAAAAAGAGCCTTGTAAGCTCTTGGAGGATTGGCTACATCAGGGGTGTGTGGCCTAATATGCAAAGGAACTCCTGCTAGAATTCCACCCCTGCCTCCAACATTAAAGAAAAGCAATGCCACCAACATCTTGAACATGATAGATGGCTTTCAAGTAGCAACATACAATATCAGTTTATCCTTGTTAGAATTAATAATCAGGATTTTCATAAAGGCATTCTAGAATCTCTCCACACCAATCTACAATCAGCAAACTTACACTCCAGCCCAGGAAGTAAATAGGGTTGCCAGCCTCCAGGCAGAGCCTGGATATCTCCCAACATCACATCCAATGTTCCCTCTAAGCTGTGCAGTCTTATGAGCAAACATTCTACTTTGTGAGTTACTGGTATTAAAATTGTGGGCAAGCAATTTGGCTTCTACATACATTAGTTTGCTTCGGAGCCATCCTTCCTGAGCTGAGACAAAATTATGTGAGCCAGAGGCTAAAAAACTGTGAACTAGCTCACACTAACTCAGCTTAGAGGGAACACTGATCACAACTCATCTCCAGACGAGACCACTCCCCCTGGCAAAAATGGCTGCTTTGGAGGGTAAACTCTACAGCATTATATGTTCCTTCCTTGGGCTCCACCCCCAAAATCTCCCTATCGAGAGATGGCAACCCTAAGTAAGAAAGCCCCACCAACTATGCCTCTCAGAGACTCTTAGAGGCAAGGGGGGAACTATGTTCAATTCTCCGCTCCTGGACCATCAGCACCCTAGGCGATCACCTAATTTGCCTAGTGAATGGTCCAGCCCTGGTCAGGCAGTGGTGGGTTACCCAAGAGAGAAAGAAAAGAAGAAGAAGAAGAAGATGATGATATTGGATTTATATCCCGCCCTCCACTCCGAAGAGTCTCAGAGCGGCTCACAATCTCCTTTACCTTCCTCCCCCACAACAAACACCCTGTGAGGTGGGTGGGGCTGGAGAGGGCTCTCACAGCAGCTGCCCTTTCAAGGACAACCTCTGCCAGAGCTATGGCTGACCCAAGGCCATGCTAGCAGGTGCAAGTGGAGGAGTGGGGAATCAAACCCGGTTCTCCCAGATAAGAGTCCGCACACTTAACCACTACACAAAACTGTCTCTCCTTTCCAGGTGTTGGAAAAATCTTGGAGGGCAGGGTGGAACAGGCCCGTTTTGCCACAGTCACCATAAGTCATAAGTCACTATAAGTGAACTGATGGGAAAAAAGTACTTTTCTTTGTCAAAGTGTTTAAGAAGTGTGGATGTTCCTCTCATAAGCCCTCCTTTGATGGGCTGAAAGTCACCTTCGATGCATTATACCGAATGAAGTGCATACTTTAGTAAAAGGATACCACCTGACCTTGGTAATTATTACAATTACATTATGAATACCATTCATAAATTGCTCAGGACACCAACAATGCAATATTTAAAATGGCTGGTAATTTAAAATGGCCAATAATTTTGCTTTCTACAATAACGTGTTGTCTGAATCAGTGCAATTAAATCTTTACTGTGGAAATACATTTTAAAATAACAACAGAACACATACTCCTTTGACTTGAGAAGCATCTGTAGCAAGTCTGGTTAAGAGAACCCCAATGCCATTCTTATGGTCATCAAACCATCCAATTTCCTGAAAACAAGAAAGTGGTTGAGAAAATCTTTGTATCTGTACATGGTCCTTGTCATACCTCAACAATGATTTGTTACTATATTATATACCTAATTAATGAATCAATGAGGAAAAAGAAGGAAAGTCAACTCAAGTTCCCAAATATTTATTTATCGTTTCCTAGGATAAATATTGATGATATTCTAAAAAGAAAGATTAAGTGATTTCTTATCGTTTATAAGCTATAAAAAATTAACCTACCCACATAAATAGTCAACAATTATTAAAACAATGTTATTAAGACAACACTAGTGATCCACATAGGGTTCTCTCTAATAACCTAATTTTCAGAACTCTGTGAGCTTTAGACATACTGCCTTAGCTGGATTTCTCCAGGAGGAGATCAATGTTAGATCTCAGTCTTTTTTCAGTAGCTCCTTTCACAATAACGAGAAGTGAATGACCAAGCTGGAAATGCTGTCTTCAGATACTAGAATGCAGGATCATCCAGTTTGGATGTTTAACTTTTCTTTTTGTTGATTAAAGCAGAAAGGAATCTAGGGAAAGACTATGGAAACTTGGGTCCTGGTCTCAGTTTAATTTTCTATGTTCAGTTTGCTGAAGTTCCTTGTCTATGAGCATCTTAAGAATTTAAGGGTGGAAGATCACAGTTTTTACTATCCTCATTTACAGACAATTTTTTTAAACCTGGTAATCTATGACAATTATTTGCTGCTCCCAAAATCTGCTGAATTTGCATGACTATATTTGAGGATCACATAAGTATATTAAGTGCCAGTTCAAAGAAACTGCAAAGCTTAGGATACCTGTATTCACTATGCTAATTATCACACCTACTAGTTTATTTTACACGCTTATGATTAAAATATTTAGCACCAGCAATACAGGATTGGATCCAATTGCAACATTTTCACTTGCACTAGAGCTCTTCTGCAAGCAGAAATGGATGAAAAATAAATCTTAAGTTGGGCTAAGTCAGATTGCTTGTATCCCCACTTGAATTTATGCTTGCACAAGAAGTTATACAATCAATTTCTGGACACTATAATATGTAGGGAGGAAGTACTAGGTGTTGCACAATATCTTATGCAAGTGGAACTATGCTAAGTCCATTTATGTGTCTGCTTGTGTGTAGCTGTATCCATCTGTGTTATTCTGTCATTACCTGTTGAAGCAATGCTTTGAATGAAAGTGATCGCAACCGCATAGTCAGAGCTTCCCCAGATCTCCCAAACATTAATCCCTGTAAATATAAGAGGACAAAATATTTTATTTCTGGATACCAGGAAAGTGTCATGCCCTTTTAAGGCTAGCATTTGGAGGGGGGAGAGTGCTGAGGGAGCCAACTAGTTATTATGCTGGCATATCTCCAAGAGTTAGCATGATGCTGCACTCAAATGCCATCCTACAGGTCTTGGCCACTATTGTATCTGGGAAAAGTTATACCAGCAAAAAACACAGTGTAGCACATAGGTGTCCACACAAGCCAAAAACATGAGTGTCCTCCCCCTACTGGTGCAGCTGTGGCCAAAAGGCCTGTAGGAGCATAGGATGCCAAACACAGGCACAACTAGTCACCTCCTTCCCCTGCAGCTACCCCAGTACACAATTGCTGTCCCCAAAACCTTGAATGGGATGCCTCAGAACTTATTAGGCAGGGTGCACAGCATGGGACTCAGATAGCTCCCTGCTGTGTGGACTTAAATAGAGCCATGCGACATTTTGGTGGTGGGAAAAGTACAGAGAAGGCACTTCGCAGTATTGGGTGAGCGTTTAGCACCAATATCCAAGTCCATACTGTGTGGCTAATGTATGTCAATGCAGAACCTTAACAGCTAGCCCATCTCCAGCAGCTTGACCCCAAGGGGCAACTGTGCAGTGACAGGTAAACAAAGTTCATTCACTGTGACTTTTTCCGCACTAACCTTGCTCCACACCAGGTTTCTGTTTTGCTCTGGAGCAAGCTAGCAATTCTGCATCAGCTGCTCTGTGGCATTTTGTGTTGGGGCAACCCGTGATTTGGCACACAGCAACGGAAAACTGTTTTTTCAGGTTTCTGTTGCTGTGCGTCAAATTATGAGTTGCCTCGGTGCAAAATGGCAGTGTGGAGCAGCTGGTGCAGAATCACTAGCTTGCTTTGGAGTGAAATAGAAGCCTGGCGCGGAGCAAGGTTAGTGCAGAAAAAGCCACTGTTTCGCCTAGAGCCTCCCCTGGTCACCAGCAGAGGGCAGGGCTCATTGGTGGTTTGGTGGATCTGGCAGCTGCCCCACTTTACTAGAACAGCTTGTTGGGAGACCCTTGCACTCATTCCCTTGCAGGATCAGAGCCTTGTGCTGCTGCTGCTACTGCTGTTGCAACTGCTACAGTGCATGGATCATCAGCAGTCATGGAGCACTTCAACACAGGATGAGTGAATGTAATGTGGATGGCACCAGCAACTGCCTCAAGGGTGGTTAGAGGCAAATTCCCTCCTCTTGGAGTTGGGATCACAGACTTAGCTGGGGCACCACAGATCTGGCTGAGCACATCATGGCATTTGTGCCTGGTTGCCATCACTACTTGTGTCTCTGTTTTGCTTTCCTGCAGGTGATGATGATTCAGCAGGAAGACCTCAGGGTGTGGCCAGTACTGTCCTGCCTCTACACTATTCAGTCTGCAGTCCCAGTCTACCTCCTGGAGTGGAGCACTGCACTTGGTCAGATCTTCCACCTGCAAGTCCACCCCACTTAGATGCATGCCATGACAGGGAAGGCTCAGTCCACTGGTCCATGGACCCAGAGAGGTAGCAACTTGAGTCATGAGAGGTTTTCTTGATTTGGAGTTCAAATGTCTGGGTTGTAATTCAACTGCATGACAGGAGCTCCATGCCCCTCCCTGCCCTACTCCCTCCCCACCCACTCTATGACTCCCCCTAGGACTGTCTGATGATGCAACCAAGAGGGAGGGCTGTGACCCAGGGACCTGGCACTTTTAAGACCAACAAAGTTTAATACTGGGTATAAACTTTTGTGTGCATGCACTTTCCCTGGGGGGGCAGGACACCCAGAGGGAGCTCCCCCCCCGTGTGCATGCACACTTCACTTATACCCAGAATTAAACTTTGTTGGTCTTAAAGCTGCCACCGGACTCAAACTTTGTTTTATTGCTTCAGACTAACATAGCTACTCACTAGAATCTACCTTAGAAGGTTGTTGTTGTGAAGATAAAATGGAGGAGAGGAGAACAATGTAAGCCACATTGGGTACTCACTGGGGATAAAGGTGGAATATAAGTAATGAATAAATAAATGTGTGCTTGTTGTAAGAGGAGGGCATTGGAGAGCAAGGCATCATAGGATCCTCAGAATCAATGACAGGGGGCTGGGGAATCTATGCAGCAGATAAACTTGATGGTTTTGGAAGAGGGTGGGGAGGGTGCTGGTGGAGGAGGCAGGCATACGCCTGAGGACTTTGGTGCTATAGCCAGGATCTCAGAGCCCTCGCTAGGCCCTGGGCATGGGGCCCATGGCTGGCAAAGCCTTTCTCCCCCATTCTCTCTTCCATGTGAGTGGTGACAGAATGGAAGTGGTTGGAGACCTTCCACAAGGGAAGGATGCTTTCTCCAAGGGCATGGAGGGACTGGCAGGATCTTTGGTTGCAGCTGCCAGACACCTGGAAAGGCTGCAGGCTGTCATGAGGGACAGGCAAGTGTGCATTAAGAGGGGATGTATTAAAATGAGTGGAAGGATTGGCCACTGGGAACAATGGGATATGATGGAATGCCCACTGGATATAATGGGAGCCAGGAAAGCCAGTTGACTTACATGGCATCCACTGAAATGCATTAAAATGATAATCTCCAGCCACAGAATGACAACACCCAGAGTGGAATGATGGCCCCTAGGACTGGAGTCAGTGCTTTGGGGGCTATCATTGCAGTTGCATGCTACAGTTTTCTTTGATAAACCATTAAGCACACTGATAGTACATAAAATGCAGAAGTCTGGTTTTTAAAGTAACCTGGTTTTCTAAGGAAAAGGCCATCCCCATTACCGTATCTTAGGCTGTTGTCTAGATGGTATGCATGTGTTGGGGCACTTTGTTCACATCTGGAGGAACTTTATGATTATGTTCAATACTAGGCCAGCTTTAGGTTAGTGCTTACCTGGAGGATGTATGTTACTAAGCTGATCACTCCCAGTACAAGAAACATCAGACTAAGCAACACTCTGGTTTCGCTTCCCTTTCCGGCATCTCCTTGGAAAGTCTGTGTTACAAACGTAGTGTTATTCACCACTTTAAAGGTAAAGGTAGACCCCTGTGCAAACACTGAGTCATTACTGACCCATGGGGTGATGTCACATCATGATATTTTCTTGGCAGACTTTTACAGGGTGGTTTGCCATTGCCTTCCCCAGTCATCTACACTTTAACTCCAAGCAAGTTGGGTACTCATTTTACTGACCTTGGAAGGATGGAAGGCTGAGTCAACTTTGAGCTGGCTACCTGAACCCAGCTTCTACTGGGATTGCACTCAGGTTGTGAGCAGAGCTTGGACTGCAGTACTGTAGCTTAGCACTCTGTGCCATGGGGATCCTTAACTTACAGCCATTCTATTTAGTTCACCAAATGCTTAATGCCATAAAAGCAGTAGATCCAGACTCTTAACAATGACTGTATAACAAATGTGATTCTGCTTTATTTCCTTTTGGGTTAGCTGCTTTCTTCTTCACATTATTTAGCTACCTCATGTTATTTAGCTAGTTTCACACTATGAACTTTTTTTTTGCGGATTGATCAATTTGTTTCCAGTCGCAAGTAAAACTGAATTTTTTTGGGGTAGGGGTGGGTGGGTTTTCAGGCAGTGCAATATTCCCTGCGAAAATCTACCTTCACATGCTTATAATGTGTATAAATGATCATTCTCAGAAGGGAGTGCTTTTCTTTTTCTTATACTTTTTACTTTGCAGAAAGTTAAAATCACCACAGATTTTTAAATGTATAACACTCTTACAATATAATAACCAGAAAAAAAATCAAACAGAAAAGTTTAGTGATTAGCCTGCTGCCAAGAAAACAAAAGTTCTCAAGCCTTCCCTCAGCTGATAATTTAGCCAGTTATTCATGATCTGTAGAAGGTCAAGCTCCAAGAAAACAGAAAATAATTAATCAGATTGGAATGAAAAGAGATAAAGCTTTTTAATAGAATGGCAGCTCTAAGAAATTTCAGTAGTATTTTGGCTGTTCACATGGGAAAATCAATTGCTTCAAACAAGTAGGAAAACAATAATCTAAATTAAATACTTTGTCAAGATAGAGAAGTAAAACAGAACATACTAGAATGTAGTGAGTTGACAACCATGATATCCAGATGGCATATAAAACTGGACAAATCATGGCAATTGCAAATTAAACAGTGTGTGGAATCAGCTTTAGACCACTCCTGACCCCTCAATGTACTGCTGCAATTGTTTCCATGTTTCTGTATTATTCCATGTTTTTTCTATAAGATATTTTCAATACAAATCTTTCCACTAACTGAATGTATATTTGGGAGGCCTCTTTCTTGTAGTTTTACGGTTTCCTAGAGACACAACTGAGCAAAGCAGGGCTACTTCATTGAGAAACTTGGATCCCAAGAAAAATTATTATAAAGGACACGGTAAGAAGGCTTGCTTGGAAGGTAGAAGAGAAAGATTTTGCAAAGTCTAAGGAGAACCTGACTACTGAACAGTGCTAAACATACCCCAATGATTTTTCCAAACAGAATTGCAAACACAGGAGTAACACAACCTCCAATGGCAGCAGCAATGACACCAACAGCAATAACACAATACTCAGGCTTGTTCAGAGCCAGAATTCTGGAATAAGGCACCTCAGGCAGCATTTCTTCCTGCAAGACAAATAAAATTGGGCACAAATAAAACTGCTGTCAGCAATGGGTGATAACTCTGCAGGAGGCAATGTAATTGCTGGGCAATGAACCACAGTGTCAAAATTTTCCTAAGAAATTCTCAGGAACTCAAAACACACCAACTAAGGACATTTGCTGAGTTATCCATATGCACTGCTTTTCATGATTTCAATTTTTTTGGGGGGGGCTTTTATTTGGGCATATTCAGCTAAACTGTGAGCTGGCCCCAGCCAACGCTTTTTTGCACTGTCCCAGCTGATCTTGGGGAGCCAGCATGACGTAGTGGTTAAGAGTGCCGGACTCTAACCTGGAGAACTAGGTTTGATTCCCCACTCCTCCACATGCAGCCAACTGGGTGGCCTTGGGTCAGTCATAAGCCCTCTCAGAGCTGTTCCCTCAAGAGCTGCTGATGCCTCTCTTCCATATAACTCCCCAAGTCTCAGAAAAACAGTCCCCCATAGCCCCAGATACCCCTGGATTGATTCTCCATTATACATATAGAGACCATTGACTATAACAGTCCCCATGGGGTATAATGAATCTGGAAAAAATTTAGGGTTCCTGAATATTTCCCAAATCTGAATACCATCAAGCACACATTAAGTTACTCTGGCATGAGTCAATGCACCTCAGTGAGACCTGTAGCTTTCCTGTTCCTCTAGCAGTGGCTTTTTCAAGGTGGGAGCTTGAAAACCACAAGCCCCAATGGGCAAGAACCTTGGCAGCTTTCCTGAAACACGGGGAAAGGTGCTCACAAGAGCCACAAGTGATATGTCAAAGAGCTACATGTAGCTCCTAAGCCACTGAGTATCATTGCTCTCAACTCTTGACTCTAAATGCCTTAATAATATCGCCAGCCATGTAAAAGGCTAATGGCAGATCTATCAGTAGCAGCAAATATGCATGTTCTTTATTAATACACAAATTCAGGTCATCCATCAGGGTTACCAATGTAGCCTCCATCCTAGGCCTAAAACATAATTGTAAAGAGTCATGGTAGATGAGTCAAAATCAGTATGAACCAGTACAATGTTTTTGTTATCTTAGCAAAGTGTATCAGAATCTCAGCACATACCACTTTATTCTTTTTTGTTTTTCTCCTCCTTGTCTTCTTCCTCTTTTCAGAGTATCTTTTAGTAGATGCCCGACTGATATGGCATCTTCTAGATATTCTACTCATGCTATTGTTTCTTTGCACTTCTGTGTAATTGGTAGTATTTTCAAAATCATTTATATCATCTTCATCACATGTTTCATCATCGTCATCATCATCATCAGTCTCAGACTCTGTCTCTTCTTCTGATGTTTTGTCATAAATATCCCCTCCAAAACGCTAAAAGATAAAAAAAGAAAATACATTATCAGTGGGAAATAGCACAGCTATACCCTGCTTGCAACCCTAGGACCTGGCAACCCTAGGTGACCACTATTAGAGGTCTCAGTCCCTTATTTATAGACTAAGTACTGGGAGGCTTCTCAAAAGATTTGCTTAAAAATACATAGATGGAGACAATGCTCATATAGCCCAAACACATAGAGTTGGAGTCATGTGCATTACCTATAACAAAAATGCAGTAGTACGCTCCTTGGAGGAAGGTAGTAAACCAAAATATTTCATTGTGCCTCTTTACCTGCTGCATTACAAGAGCATAGTAGATTCCCTTGCGTTCCATAAGTTCATTATGTGTCCCTTGCTCAACAAGAACACCTTTATCAAAACCAGCAATAACATCAGCTGTCTTGATTGTAGAGAGTCTATGAGCAATCACAATGGTGGTACGTCCTGTTCTAGCCTTGAGGGAAAGAAGGTGAAAATGAGAAGTATAGGCATCTTGAGAGAACTGTGGCTGGCATCCATAAAGCACAGTTTTAACTTCTGCACCATAAAAACAGTAAGGAAGTTGTATTGTCTCTCATATTATGATCCCTTACAAATTAGGCTGCATACATTGACACTGTGACTTAATCTTGCAGGGCAGTACTGTTTCAAGAGATTTATCAAGTCAGAAATAGGGTAAGGTCAGCAGTGTAATGATGGGTCAGCTGTGTGGAGAGATGGTCCGTATTTTAGAGTTTTCAGACGTGGACTCACTGAGTGGCCTTGGGTTAGTCATAAGAACATAAGTAATGCCTGCTGGATCATATCAGTGGCCTATCTAGTCCAGCATACTGTGTCACACAGCAGTCAACCTGTTGTCCCATAGGCCAAACTGGAGCTAAAGTGTAGTACTGCAGTTTACCACTCTGCACCATGGGGCTTTTCCATAAAATCTGGCAGACCCAGGTCTGAATCTACACTCTGCCATGGTAGCTGGCTGAGTGACCTTGGGCCACTCACTGATCTCACAGGGTTGTTGTGAGGGTAAAATGAGAAGGGGAGAGTGTTGTGAGCCACTTTGAGAAGAAAAGTGGAGTGTAAAGGAAATAAATAAAATTAATAAATATCCATCTGGACCTCTTCTATGAAGTTTCAGGCACCAGGCAAAAACTTTATTTAGCCATTTGGTGTTTAATTTTCTACTCTTGCCCTCCTTAAGGTGAGTGATCATTGTATTACTTTGTTGCTATGCTGGTCTGACTTACTTTCATCTGGTGCCCAAACTCTTACAAATGCCTATGTATAAAGACCACAGAGATTAAGTGAATCGCTAATGACCATAGAGGCTAGGGGAATTGCTAAAGACCATAAAAATTAGGGGAATTGCTAGAGTGTCATGGGTGTGTGTGTCATTTCTGGATGATCCCTGCATGGCATCATAGCATCTATGATGTTCCTCACTCCTCAGCCTCTGTCCCCAAAAGTTTCTCCAATTCGCAGCTGAAATTTGCTGACAACCCTACCCTGCTGCTTTCCTTGTTATATCATGTTCTTGTTTTACGTTGGTGTTGACTTGACTGATATTTTTCTTTAGTGTGTTTTTCACTTGTTCAGTTTAAAAGCAACTTAAATTTAAAAGTCACAGTTCTAATTATTAAGAGCAAAAAACAAAACAGAATGAGCAGACAAAGATTCTAGCTTGTTAGAGAACACCAATGGATAACATTCACTGTAAATTCATTCAGGTTAGGTTCATAAGTGGCTTTTTTAATAAAATGTGATAATACCCCCCTGCCAGGGCTGGTGCTAGGCTTTCTGGCGCCCTAGGTGAATCACCCACTAGCGCCCCTCCGATTATTAAAAAATATAGGTAAATTGAAGAGAGTCAAACTTGAAACGTTTCACATTTTTAATTTACTGATCTTTAATTTTTCAAAAAAAGCGATGTTATAAAAAAATTGTGAGAATAAGTGCTTGCCGGCCATGTTAGGAAGGAGGGTGGCAGGATAGGATGAAGTGGGAGGCCAAGTCACACATTGGGGAGAGGGGGGTGGCTTGGCTTTGTTGAGGGCAGCTTGGTGATGGGAAAGGACAAGGTGACAGTGGTCAGGAGCCAGAGTCATGCATCAGGGAGGGGGCAGCCAGTGGTACCCCCTAGGCGACTTTGCCTACTCCCACGCACTGGCCCTGCGCCCTGTAACTCAAAGGGGAATAGCAGCCACTAAGGGAGAGAACTGCAGACTATGTACTTTGAGAAGCTCCACTGACATTACCAGGACAACTGCAGGATAAATGGTCTGTGAATCACCTCCTAAAGTATCATCAGTGTTCACCTCCTAAAGTATCACCTCCTAAAGTATCACCTCCTAAAGTATCATCAGAGAGCCAGTTTGGTGTGGAGAGCCAGTGTGGTGTAGTGGTTAAGTGTGTGGACTCTTATCTGGGAGAACCGGGTTTGATTCCCCACTCCTCCACTTGCACCTGCTAGCATGGCCTTGGGTCAGCCATAGCCCTGGCAGAGGTTGTCCTTGAAAGGGCAGCTGCTGTGAGAGCCCTCTCCAGCCCCACCCACCTCACAGGGTGTCTGTAGTGGGGGAGGAAGGTAAAGGAGATTGTGAGCCGCTCTGAGACTCTTCGGAGTGGAGGGCGGGATATAAATCCAATATCTTCATCTTCTTCTGTAGAAAACACTCTGAAAAAGGGGACCATCTGCATAAGTTCTATTGTGGCCAAGTCTAGTAATTCAGGGTTGAATCAGAGGCTCATGAGAGGGATTCAAGGCCATAAACTAAATAATAAACTAAGGGTGTATACTGTTACTGCCTCTGATTTTATGAGGTTTGATGGTAAACTAGCCACCCCTGTATTCTGAATTCTTAGCGTGTGTGTTGCACTTACCCACATTTTGGTTTGCAAATGCAAGGACTACTAAAACCAGGCTTTTAAAATATGTGATTATAGAAACAAGTCTACCTTATCAAGTGCAGCTTGAACGATGGATTCACTCTGAGTATCCAAAGCAGAGGTGGCTTCATCTAGCAGCAGTATCTTGGGGTTCCTGGCTAGGGCTCGGGCAATAGCAATGCGCTGTTTTTGCCCTCCACTTAGTTGGGCTCCCCTTTCACCAACCATGGTGTTGAATTTCTGAGAAATTCAGAGCACAGAAATCAGATAAAAAACCACAACACATTCACAATTCATTTTACAAAAGTTATTAATTTTCAAATAAGCATTTTAGAAACATTCTACAGCCAAACACAAAAACACAGAGTTTTGTTTTCTATTGCCAGGATACTCTACCTTCCAAATATAGGAGTGATCTCCCAAATTGACCAGGGCAATCTAAATAATAGCTGGAAGTATTCCCAGGGGGACAAAATGCAAGACCACAATGTTATATGCTATTACTAAGATTCATTGATTTGGGTAAACACAGAATACATTGTTACATTGTAGTTAGCTATTACATTGGTTTATGACACTAACAGCCCAATCCAGACATAAGTGGCAGCCGGCCGCAACATAGCTGCCGTGCTGCTAGCAGACTTCCTGAGGACTTCAGCACGCTGGAGCATGGGGAGGGGAGAGACGTAGCTTGCCATGAGGGAGACAATCGCCATGGCAACGCCGCTGGTGTAGGCACAAGGGAGGCAGAGGCAGCCGGAGGGGAGGGCCAGCTCACCCCCCCCCCCATTGGCCAGTCCTGGCGCATGCACCACGGCTCATGACACTCAGGGATAGGGAGAGGCGGCCACAGAGAGGCTGATAGCCATCTCCAACCCGTCCCCAAACAGAGAATGGAGCCAATGATGGGCAGACCATCACAGGCAGAGAGACGTCCCACCAACACGAGGAGGAAACAGGAGTGAGGCTGGGCATGCGCACATGAGAAGCCTGGCTTGGTGATGAGGCAGAGGTGAGGACAAGACAGGCCCGCACGGGACCACGGAGAATCCCCTCACACCCTCCCGCTGTCAGAGACTCTGCCAATGGCAGGCAGACAAGCAGGAAGTACCAAGTGCGGGAGTTCACTGTCATAGACAGTGGATGGAATGTGGTCTGGGAGTGAGCAGCCCAGCAGCAGAGACCCCCTGTGTTGCCCTGACACCCCTTACCATGTGCATGGAACACCTCCCCTGGGGGCCGCGGAACTCAGAGTGCGAGTGCATCAGTCACAGAACTCTGAGTCCACTTCATCAGCCCCCCCCCCTTAGTGCCCTGCACACAACAGCCCTGTGGGGTCGGGTAGGCTGTCAGCCCGGGCAGGCTGAGGGGCGGCACTCCCCTCCCCGGTCCAGCCATGCGGGGAACAGCGTGGCAGCTCATAGACTGTCCCCCCCCCCAAAACCAAGTCTGCCCACCCTCCTAGGCATTCCCTTGGAAAGGCCACTGACAGGGGGGGAGTTGCCCAGGGAACGTGCAGCAGATGCCAAGCAGGAGAGACAACAGAGGGCACAGCTCAGACTTTATTTTTCCGGAACAGAGAGCAACAGTCTCCCTGGTGCATGCTGGGCAGTCTCGCCGTGGGCGGGGCTCCATTCTGAGCAGTGGGCAGAAACAGCTGAGGGAGTGGGGGGGGCAGTGGAGCGACACATGCAGAAGCCTCTGTGTTGGAGTCCCACATGCAAAACGGAGATAGAGATCAAGAGCACCTGCAGGGGCGGCAGCTGGAAGAGCAGGCTGTGTTTCAGCCGGGTGCTCTCTTAAAGGGACAGTCTCTGACCCAGCTCTCTGCAATGGGGCAGCTGCCACACACACACACACTGTGCCCTGCCAGGGATTGGGAATGCGGCAGAGGGCAGACCAAGGGAAGGGAGCAGGCGGCAGCACAGGGGAGCGGGGTCAACAAATGCCCCCTGTTGGAGTCCACTGCTTGGTTCAAGTGCCAGAGACGCTCGCACACCAAGCAGTCAAGAGTGAGGGGAGGGGGAGGCTGGGGGGATGGGGACAGTGGAACTTATTCAGCCATGGGCCTTCAGGAGCCCGGAACCTGTGGAGACCTGGAAACAAGAGCAGTTAGCCCCAGGGGACAGACCTCTCTCTCCCCCTCGCAAGTCAAAGATACTGTCAAAGCAACTGCGAGGTGCAAAACCCGTCACCAATGTGCCTGCCTGTCCCTCACTCTAAGTCTGTATGGCCAGGAGCTCGCCGGCAGAATTTCCCGCCACACGCTCCTCACCCTAACAACTGAGTTGTGCAAGGCCAGAACAGAAGTATTTCTAGGAGGGGGGAGACCGTGATTGGCCGCTGGTCAGGGGAGGGGCTTCATCAGGACCAGTTAGTCACTGGTCAGGGGAGGGGCTTCATCAGGACCAGTTAGCCACTGGTCAGGGGAGGAGCTTCGTCAGCCTGAGGAGCGAGGGGATTGGTGAAACAATCACAATTTGCGAGCTTCCGCAGCGGCAGAGGCGACCTTTGTTTTTGGTTCCAACGAGTGCCTATGGAGCATGCCAACCTTTTTGCCGGCATAAAGTTGCACCTCTCAGGGGGGCATGTCATGGGCCAAACTGCTCAGGAAGCTGCCTAAGCCTGGCTGCGCTCCCAACTCCACCCCCTCCTCTACCTAAATGCCACGCTCCGCCTCACTTCTGCCCACGCTCGGGCATAGCCCTCAGGCGCCGCTGCCCTCGGATGGAGAGCCGCTCGGGCAGCCCCATGCCCATGTAACTCCCCCCCCCACTGTGGTGGCACCGGTCGTACATTGGCGCAAACCCTTCCTGCACCCACATAGCGGCTTGTCTGCTCCCAAAGGACTTTCCGCCCCCCCCCCCCCCGGATTGTGCTGTTAGTTATTCACATTTGACTCTTGATGTTTTCTGTACAATTCTGCACAGATTTTCTTCAGAGCATAGAACTTGAATGTTCAGGTACTCAGAGAAGGCATTTGTTTGCTGAGGAAGGTTAGCCACTGGTCAGGAAGCAATTTTCTCCAGGCTAGTTTGGCCAGGGATCCTGGATTTTTTTTTTTTTGCCATGGTCACTGGGATTGTGGAGGGATGTAGTTATGAATTCCCTGCCTTGTGCAGGGGGTTGACCCTGGAAGTCCCTTCCAACTCTATGATTCTATCGTATCTCAAAGAAAACACATTTAAATCAGTTACATAGTTGAAAATCATGCCAGAATTTGGGCCATAATGCTCTGCTTTGTTGTGTTGCTGTCTTACAAGCGCGGCAGATCACAGACTGTTTTGCAGACTATTCTTGAACCTTAACTCAGACACAAACATCCTAAATTACCTTAAGGGCTGCTGCTTCCCATTTGAACCTACCCAACCACTTTGATCATCATCAAAGGCCCTGCTTTGCTTGCTCCCGACATCTTAGGCTAGACAGGTGGCAACCCAGGAAAGGGCCTTCTTGACTGAAGCATCGAAACTCTGGAACTTTCTTCGCAGGGAGATTTGTTTGTCTCGCTGGATCAGTATCTTTTTGCCAGCAGGTGAAGACTTCTGTGTTTTGTCTGGCATATCCCCAGTAACAGTTACTGACCCTCCTCCTAATGTTGTTTGTTTGCATTTTAAATTGAATTATTTTATATTTTAACTATATTTTTGTGTTAAATGTTTTCTTTTTCATGTTTGCTGCCTTGTGGACCTTGATCAGGTGGAAAGGCACCATAAAAATGTTTTAGATAAAATAAATAAATAAAAATACATCTAACAGGAGAATCACCTCCTGTGCTAATTCTGAAGGATTAGCCAAATGATATTTAGATTTTCCTACTGAACAATTTTTTGCCACACACTTGAACTGAATGATGGTTGAAAAATGTAAAGAGCAAAAATACTAGGATCATAAAAGAGAATCTGAATGCTCTGGTACTCACATCAGGAAGTTTTGATACGAAGTCATAAGCATTAGCTTCTTTTGCAGCTTCCTCAATATCAGCATCTGTTACATCCTCTCTGCCATAGCGGATGTTGCCAGCTATTGTGGTGGCAAACAAAACAGGCTCCTGACTTACAATGCCAATGTTCTCTCTCATCCACTTGATATTAAATGTCCTGATATCATGTCCATCTATGGTAATCTGAAAAAAAGATACAGGATTTTTTAAAGAGACAAAACAGAAGGTAGCTAGTAGATTTACAGGTTTTGAGTGAATAATATATTGGAAAATAAAATAACTAAATAGTTTAAATAAATATCTGTTAAGTGATTATTGAGGTTACTATTTTCTCATCCCCCCTCCGTGAAAATAGATGTTTAAAACAAAGAGTAGTATAAGGAGAAAACAGCTACATTTTTGAACAACACCTCCCACTTCTCAGCTTTGCCTTGCAAAACGCAGCACAAGTATTTCCCCCACCCAAGCATTGGCCATGGACACAAATTTTAATTGCAATATACATCTGTGAATATCTAAGCTGTGATGACAGCAGTCATATCTCTACAAATCCATAGATTTCAGAGAGGATTGGCCACAAGAACTGAACATTTAATTTATTTATTTAGGAAATTTATATTCTGCTCTACCCCGTGAACATGATATTGAAATCCTAGAATATAATGCTGAGAATACTTTTTGACACATGAATCTGGGCTTCTCATTTCCCATTCTCCCTCTATCCATGATACTTAATATCCTGCTCCTTTACACTTGCCAAAATAACAACAAGATCCCCCCCATCCCCCCACACACCACCAGTGATTTCTGCTTCTGGGTGTTTTCTAAGGCATGGAAGATACACAGACCAGTTTCTGTTTGCTGCGCGAAAACGTCAGTTCCGGGGCAGATAGTATGAAATCGGAAGGAAGCCCCACTGAGAAGATGAATGTGACAGCAGCAAAAGGTGAGTGGGAAATAGGTCTTTGTGTTCCAGCCAATGATCACTCGGTGTTGTCTTTTAAGAACATTATTTTTTTTAAATCACTCTAATTATCCTTGAACAGATTAAATAAACAAGAAGCACAGTTACAAGGAAAACAGTTGCATATGTAATTGAGATAATCCACTAAAAAGAATGCATATCATTGCTTCTCCTATTTAGTCAGCATTTAAAGGTAAAATGCAATTACAAATCCTTTAAAGAAAAGATTAGATAGCCTCACTACAACTCATATCTGAAAGATCTGGGTGGGGGTAAGGTGCGGCTATCTAGCTGTTGTTCAGTCGCACAGTTGAGTCCGACTCTTTGTGACCCCATGGACAAAGTCACGTCAGGCCCTCCTGACTTCCACCATCCTCCGAAGTCTGCCCAAATTCGTGTTTGTTACATCAGTAACACTGTCCAGCCATCTCATCTTTTGCCGTCCCCTTCTTTTGCCTTTTGTCTTTCCTAGCATCAGGATCTTCTCCAGGGAATGCTCCCTTCTCATTTGGTGGCCAAAGTATTTGAGCTTCAGCTTTAGCATCTAACCTTCCAGTGAACAGTCTGGGTTGATTTCCCTTAGGACTGACTGATTTGATCTTCTTGCAGTCCAAGGACTCTCAAGAGTCTTCTCCAGCACCATAACTCAAAAGCATCTATTCTTCTGTGCTCGGCCTTCCTTATGGTCCAGCTCTCACAGTCATACATTACTACTGGAAATACCATCACTTTGACTACGCGGACTTTTTTTGGCAAGATGATGTCTCTATTTTTTATTATACTGCCCAGATTCACCATAGCTGTCCTCCCAAGGAGCTGTCGTCTTTTAATTTCATGGCTACAGTGATCTTGGATCCCAGAAATGTGAAGTCTGTCACTACTTCCATGTCTTCCCCTTCTATTTGCCAAGGTTTGATGGGGCCAGATGCCATGATCTTAGTTTTTTCTGATGTTGAGTTTCAAGCCTACTTTTGTGCTCTCCTCTTTCACCCTCAACAAGAGGTTCTTTAGGATCTTTAACATGACCTTGCTGGCATGTGAAATGAGTGCAATGGTGCGATAGTTTGAACATTCCTTGGCATTACCCTTCTTTGGGATTAGAATATAAACTGATCTTTTCCAATCCTGTGGCCATTGTTGTGTTTAACAGCATCATCTTTTAGGACTTTGAATAGCTCAACTGGGATACCATCATCTCCACTCGCTTTGTAGTTAGTAATGCTTTCTAAAGCCCATTTGACTTCACACATCAGGATGTCTTGCTCAGGGTCATCGATTTCACTGTCATGGTTGTCCGGGACATTGAGATTCTTCTTGTATAATTCTTCTGTGTATTCTTGCCACCTCTTCCTGATCTCTTCTGCTTCTGTTAGGTCCCTACCATTTTTGTCCTTTATCATGGCCATCTTTGCACAAAACGTTCCCTTGATTTCTCCAATTTTCTTGAATATTTCTCTTGTCCTTCCCATTCTATTATTTTCCTCTATTGCTTTGCATTGTTCCTTCAGAAAGGCCTCCTTATCTCTCTTTGCTGTTCTCTGGAAATCTGCATTCAGTTGGGTGAATCTTTTCTTTTCACCTTCCTTCTTTCCTCAGCTATTTATAAAGCCCCTCAGACAGCCACTTTGCTTTCTTGCATTTCTTTTTCTTTGGGATGGTGCTGCCTTCTGTACAATGTCATGAACCTCCGTCCATAGTTCTTCAGGCACTGTCTATCAACTCAAGTTCCTTAAATCTATTCTTCACCTCCACTGTATATTCATAAGGGATGTGATCTAGGTCAAACCTGAATGGCCTAATAGCTTCCCCAGTTTTCTTCAGTTTAAGCCTGAATTTTGCAATGAGTAGCTCTATCTTATGAGTAGCAGCTATCTTATATAGCCATAATTATGTGAGCCTTACATAACTTTATTTATCTAATTTGTTATTTCTAAAGATGTGATGTTAGGCACTTCTGAGAATTCCAAGGAATAACTGTTGCAAATTCTGAGAATTTCAAGGAATAACTTTTACAAACTCTGTTCTATTGTTCTAGGATTTATTATGGGCATAAAGCTATTGATTCATGAATTATTCTCCTCAAGGCTAAAAATTGCAGGTCAGCCAGAACAGTGAAAAAATACACATTCATAGATCTATGCAAAAATCTAAAAGCAAACCGTCAGGAGTACTATGTCATAACATTGTAAACTGTGCTCTGAATTTAGAATCCACAGCATGGGAATATGTGGATTGGCCATCTTGTTGCTTGACATGGGAGAAAGGAAGCACAAGTGAAAAGGCCTCAGATTCAGTGGGAGCTCACAGGAGCACAGCTCCTGAACCTTTCTAAGAGTTCCACCTCCTCCTTCTGAGAGTTCTACCTCCTCGTCCATTGAATAGTATGTGCAGCTGCATAACAATCCCTGGATAAGCTCCACCACCTATTTTTCTACAAAATGACCCCTGCAAGTGATATATCTTCCTCCCTCACTACTATGGAATCTGAAAAGCAGCTCTGACATTTAACACTGCTCTGTGATCTGGACATGAATCTTGCTGTACTGTCCAATGGAGGAAGAGCAATTCACTCAGCTTTGCATGGCTGAATGGCAACAAATGAAATTATTGTTTTTGTTAACAAACTTGGGCATTTAACTGCTATTAGTCTGCTGGAATAGTTTACCTGCTAACTGACTAGAAGTAGGAAACATGTACTACTTTCAAATGAATGAAAGAACTGAAAATGGGTGACAGAATGGCATAAGCTCAGATACCAAGGTAGTGCGCGTAACAGTGATTACCAGGTATTATACACTTCCCTCTCCCAGAAGCAAAATTTTCCCTCCATTTCTCTTCCTTTTTGACTAAGCAGCCTCATTGTTCTGAAGAACAATGGCTGTCCCACCCTGTCATAGTATAATATTTTTCTGCTGGTTCAGCCCAGAAACCTAAGGGAAGGAACAAGGTCAGAAGTCTTTCTCTGCTCTACCACTGCTAACTAAACAGATCTCTTGGAGCAGCCTGTCACTCAACTAAATTACCTTGTAAGATTTTAAAGTGCAGTCCATCACAACCAGGTATTACACATCTGCTCTAGCAGTTGCTACCAGCTATGTTCTAGCTAGGGTTGCCAATCCCCAGTTGAGGGCAGAGGATCCCCTGGCTTGTAGGCTCTCCCTGGGCATTTTCGCACTCACTTTCAGCCAGCGCGACCCCCCTCTTCACCGCGCAACATCTGCGCGGATTTCGCACTAAACGCCGCGGAGCAGCCGGAAGAGCTGGAAACTCCCGGCGCAAACGGAAACCACCAAAAAGCAGTTTCCGTTTGCGCCGCTTTTGCACCAGGAGTTTCCGGCTCTTCCGGCTGCTCCGCGGCGTTTAGTGCGAAATCCGCGCAGATCCTGCGCGGTGAAGAGGGGGGTCGCGCCGGCTGAAGGTGAGTGCGAAAACGCCCCCTCTTTTTCAGGGTTATCAGAAAGTGGGGGAGGGGGATGAAATGTCTGCTGGGCACTCCATTATACTGTATGGAGACTGATTTCTGTAGTGTATAATGGAGAATTGATCTGTGGGTATCTGGGGCTCTGGGAGAGGCTGTTTTTTAGGGTAGAGGCACCAAATTTTCACCTCCCAAGTGTATCTGAGTAGATACTCTCCTCAAAACACCCCCCCCCAAGTTTCAAAAAGGTGGAGCCAGGGGGTCCAATTCTACGAACCCCAAAAGAAGGTGCTCCTGTCCTTCATTATTTCCAAATGGAGGGAAGGCATTTAAAAAGCATGCAGTCCCTTTAAATGTTTTTGCCAGAACTCCCTTCAGAGTTCAATCATGCTTGTCACAATCTTGCTTCTGGCTCCACCCCAAAGTCTCCTGGTTCCACCTCCAAAATCCCCAGATATTTCTTGAGTCAGACCTGGCAACCCTAGCTCTAGCAGTCTCTACCAGCTATGAAACCCACAGGGTGACAGTGGGCCAGTCACCCTCCTTCAGTCCAACATACTTTGCAGGGTTTTTGTAAAAAGGCAAAATGGATGAAGGGAGATCTATGTGTACTGCCTTGATCTTGCTGGTTACAATGTGGTACGATGAACAATCTACTGACATGCAATACAGTGAATGAAACAGATGAGGATGCCCTGAAATACAGTGGACAGAACAGATGAGGATGAATCAGAATGAGCTGCATCTGTTTAGTGAAATGTACTGAGAAGCCCCTTACATAGGAAAACAAGAACTTGAATAGCAGCCATTTGATCAAAACATACCTCTCCTTCATTTGGGTCATAAAATCTCTGTAATAGCTGAATTGTAGTGCTCTTCCCACAGCCACTGGAGCCAACAAAAGCAATAGTCTTTCCTGGCTGGATTTTTAGGTTCAGACCTTTGAGAATCTGGAATGATTCATTTTTGATCAATACAACTTTTGACATTCATCTCTCTCCATGAATGTGGCTGACTATATTCACATGAAATGAAATACATAAAAACTGTTGCTCCCATAAAGACCTTCTGTTTCTTTTATACTTCCTTTATTTAGGCTCCATTCTTCTCTTTTTTAAAAAGGCTATTAAACATTTTACTTTAAACAATGATCAGGATACCACAGACTATTTGTTGGGATATAAGTTGGTTACATTATTATACACTATTCTCTGTGTTCAAAAAACCCAATATATTTCATGTAGGACCAGAATTTTTTGACTCCTACAGATACAAAAGGAAGCATGCGGTTACGTATATAGGCAAATGTGTTATGGTAAAACCCATGAATAATTATAAAAGGTTTCCTTTTTAAAAAAGTTCAGGGACCTTGCTATTATTAATAGTACATTTTGTAACTATCACTTTTCTCATAACTGATTATATCAAAAACTGACAATGTGTTTGGAAGTCAAGCACTCTGGGTTTTTTTTTCTTAACATGTAAAGGCGCATTAAACTCTGTAGCAACAATGTTCAGTCTCTACATTTTTGTTTCTTATATCTGCTTGAGAAACACACATTTCATATTTTCTTACTTTTCTTTTTAGTAAAGCATTTCTTTTAAAATTTCCATGTTTTTCTCTGGTAATGCGTTAAACTTTATATGGCAATACTTTGGAAAATTCTTTGCTTTTGAAACTTTCACAACTTTTTAAAAGAGTTCTCTTTTCTTGATATGTCCATCTACTTTTCTGACAATGCTTTGGACAGTTACTGCCTCATGTCTGTAACTTGAAGTGATATTGGACTCCTCTCAGCCTTCATGACTCCTCTTATTTGGTGTAGTGCCAGTTTGGTGTAGTGGTTAAGTGTGCGGACTCTTATCTGGGAGAACTGGGTTTGATTCCCCACTCTTCCACTTGCACTTGCTAGCATGGCCTTGGGTCAGCCATAGCTCTTGCAGAGGTTGTCCTTGAAAGGGCAGCTGCTGTGAGAACCCTCTCCAGCCCTACCAACCTCACAGGATGTCTGTTGTGGGGGAGGAAGGTAAAGGAGATTGTGAGCCACTCTGAGACTCTTTGGAGTGGAGAGCGGGATATAAATCCAATATAATATTATTATTTCCATTCAGTCTTTTTTTGTTATGGATATTATGCTATGCCAAAAGATTCCCTCATCACTTTTTATGCTTTGTTTTTGCAGTGTTCCCCCCCTGCCTTTGCTATATTAATTTGCAATGCTATTATTGGTATTATTCTGCATTTTATAATACATTTTACAATTCTACTTTTTTTATTTTTACAATTTTACAACTTTCAAATGTATTTAAATCTGTTTTTGAAACATTTATGAGCTCCCCAGCCACAAAAATTATCTTCACATACTTTTATATTTTAATTGAACTATTATCATTGACCAGAGACTTAATTTAAAATGGATGCTGTTTCCCCTCCCTTTCCTGTTTTATGTGTTGCTGTTTCTGGAATATATATGAACATGCATTCTTTAAATACATTTCTTTTCCCCCTCCTTCATTATCAGATATATTTTTCTACATTGCTAAGTGTTCCTTTCCCTCAGCAGACATGACTGAACAAATTCCCCCACTACTTCTATTTCTGCACTCACTTTGAAATCCTTCATTACTCCTTGATTTCATATAATTTCTTTTCTAACTTTAAATAACTGCTGTTCTTCAAATTTGGATATAGTATCTGTGGTTTTCTAAACACCAGTGTCTTACCTCTTTTTCCAGTAACCTCAACATTAACATTTTTATTTTTAGTCCTTTCTAAAACTTAGGTTTCTCTGAGTCCTTTTTCTCTGTTTGTATAATTTTCATTTTCTCTATAGACACTGCCTGTTTTATATCACTTTGCAGCTGTAGTTTCCTTTCAGGCTCGGATATCAGTCAGTGATTCAGCCTGTATGCCTTCTTTTTCTCACACAAAGCCATTCAAAATTTTGAATCAATAGCTGGAGTTTTTCAAACCAACTCTCACTTTCAACTGCCAATTGTATACCCCCTCTTTTCATCAGAAAGAGAGCATTTCACAGTTTCTAAGATCTAGTTAACTATCTGATAATTCTACTTTTCTTTTACTTTTCTTCATGTTTTAAAATCATATTTTTCTGTATAATGCTGTCTATAAACTTACTTAATGTTGTTGGTAATAATCGATTTTCACTGCTATATTGATTGGCATTTTATATTGTATGGGAACAAAAAATAATGGGGGTATACATACATTATCCAGAAACATCCCTCAACCTCTGACCAAGTCTGTCCTTACAAAATTCCATAAGCTGACAGGAGCTTGAGAAGCAAAGTTTTCCATATTTTTTCTGTTTGTGTTTTTAAAAAAAATGATTGCAAATTGCTTGCAAGATTTTATGTCTACAAGATTTTACTGCTTGCAAGATTTTCTAGAGCAGACTTAATACTCAGTGGGTTTTATCTTTTCAAAGTTACAAAATAATTTACAAATCTGAGGAGTCCTCCATGCATGTAGAAATGTTGCCTTGTCTGTGGGAGGGCTGATGATTCTGCTTTGCATAACTGAATGAGCCATCATTATCAATTAAATAAAATTATGATGATGACAGACTACCTTGTAAAGTGTTTCATGAAGTGAACTTATTGGAGTATAGTATAGATCAGTGGTGATCAAACTGTGACTTCCAGGTTTTGGTCATGGCAGATTGAGCTGCTTCTCAGCTGAGGAGCAGACCAGAACCTCTGTTCTGGGCAGAGAAGGTGATTGTAACACCTGCTGCCTACTTCTTCCAGGCAGGGAGAAGGCCAAGATATGCATATTAATTTCTGAGGGGATTTACTTTGGCTGACAAGGGACTCCAGTGGGGTTCTTTTTTGGCTTTGAAGAGTCCCCGGAGAAGGACTGCATTCAATCATCTACAGAGGATTTCTGAGGACATTAAGTTGACTTAAATTCACCAAGATTCAAAGCTTCTTTGGGACTGATTAACATCTATTTTCAAAAAGAGCAGTGTGCAGAAGGATATCGGCATTGAAGGTAAAAGATTTATATCTATCACTCCGGGACTAATATAAGACTAATTTAAAATAAAAACAAAGGTCTGGATCCAATTATACCATCTTAAATTAAGGAAGATAAAGGAGGGGGTAATACTGGGACTGGTGAAATTGGAGGAATAAGATTAAAAGAGGAAAAACAAATATTGTTTTGAATACCTGTGGTCTGGAGCAGACAACCCCCTCTGAGGAGAACTGCTGACTTGGTGAAGACAACACAGGAAATGGTGTCATAGAAATAACGTGAGACTTCTTAACTATTGAAAACGAGACTCCGTGGCAAGAAAGAAAGGAAGAAGCCATTAAGGGAAGGGAAAATAGCAAGCCTCCCAGCCCTCTCTAGGACTTCAAATCATAGAGAAGTATTGGTGGCCATTAAAAGAAGGTCAAAATTTTAAAAATTAATTAAAAGAAAACGGGACTTTAAAAAATAGTGGAGCCGGCAGATATCATTATTAAAAGGTGAAATCTATTGGATTATATGTTCAGAATCAACTTTGGTGCAGTTTAGGAGAAAAAGGGAATTTTTTTTTTTAAAGGACAGAAAAACCGCGGATGCCATTTTGAAGGAATAAAATTTTTTAAAAATTAATATCTGGGTTTAGGAGCATCAGGGAACAGCGATTTTGGGCTTATATAAAAGGGCATGGTCCAATCTATAAGACTGAGTACTTGAAAATCGAATTTGAGAGGTCAACTTTACAGCCTATTTAAGCAATGGGCAAATAGTGATGTCTGTACAAAAATCAGTAACAAAGCAGATCCAAACGAGGGCTGGGTCACTTGAAGAAGCAAAAATGGCCAAAAGGCAGGATGCTATGGAAGCAAGATTGGTAAAGATAATAAAGGAGTCAAAATAGAAATAAAGAAAGAAATAAAAAAAGACATTGAGTCCAGTGCAGAAGAAGTTAAAAAAGAAATTTAAAAAGTTATTGAAGATCTCAGAAAAGAGTCTCAAGCAGTGTTAAAGAAAGTTCAAGAGGTGGAAGAAAAGGTGAAAGACCAAGGTATAAGAATAGACACAGTGGATTCCACTATTCAAAAAATGCAGGAGAAGGCATCACTACTAGACTGTAAACTAATGGAAAATCAGATACAGTTAATAGGAGTGCCTGAATCTATTGAGACCGACTTAAGGACATATATAATAAAAATTATTGCTGAACTTTTAGAAGAAGACCCAGATGAAACTAACCATTTCTATGACTACATTTATAGGGTAAATCTGGAATATGCCAGAAGAAACAAACTACCAAGAGATGTGATAGTAAGATTTGTGACAAGAGATATGTTGGGAAAGATTCTGAGTAAACAATTTGAGAGCACATTGGAGGTGGATGGCAGTAGTGTAAGAATCATGAAATAATTGCCAAGGAAAGTCATCGGCGACAGGAGACTTTATACAAAGCTGACAGAAAAGCTGAGAGAAAAAGAAATGAGATACAGATGGGTACTCCCAGAGGGTTTAAGTTTTGAATTTAAAGGACAGAGATTTACCATCACAAATAGTCAGGAAATGACAAAGTTTTGGGGGGAGCATAAGGAATTTGGGGGAACAGATCAAGAATAAAAACTATTATGGACTACAAATTAATATCTTGGAATATAAATGGACTAAATTCACCACAAAAAAGAAGGGCAACTTTTCATTGGATTGGGAAACAAAAATGTAACATAATTTGCCTGCAAGAAGTACATATCAAACAAACGGATTATAAATTTTTGTGGAACAAACAACTTGGCAGGGAATTTTGTTCATTGGCCAAGGAGAAAAAAAGGGGTGTAGTATTTTACATCAAACAAGAATTAAACCCCAAATTAATTTTTAAAGACGATAATGGCAGATACATTGCGGTGGAAGTAACATTGAACTACAAAAGAACTCTGTTGTTGGAAATATATGCCCCAAATGGAGCAAAAGACTCTTTTAAAAAAGATATTATGCTACAATTAGACCAAGTGGTGTATGAACAAATTATGATAATGGGAGATTTTAATGGAACAGTAAAAAATATTTGGGAATATTTCCCAGGTCTGGGGAAAAAAAATAATGAAGGAAATTACCAAAGTCATTTTTTGAGCTGGTAAAACAAGAGAGTTTAGAAGATATTTGGAGGGAACTAAACCCCAAAGAACGTGCCTATACTTACTTTTCAGCAAGGCATAATTCTTTTTCGAGAATTGATATGATATGGACTACAAAAGATCTTGGACTATTAATGAAAAAAATAGAGATACTTCCTAAAATAGGGGCAGACCACAATCCAATAATGTGGTCTGCAAATTCAGGGAAAAAGACTCCAAGATGGCGGATAAATGAGGATTTGCTACAGAAACAGGAGATAGTGGTGTCTCTGGAAAAGGGAACTAAATACTTCTTCCAAATAAATGAAAAGTAGGACACTCAATCCCAAATTGTGTGGGATGCTTATAAAGCGGTAATGAGCGGCATTTTAATTACATTAAATAATAAAGATAAAAGAGCCAAAAATAAGCAAATGATGGACATTCAGAAAGAAATTGGAAAAAAGGAGAAGGAGCTTAAAAAGCAACCCGGGAAAAAGAAAATTATAAAAGAGATTACAATATTACAAAGCCAATTGAGACATTTGCTGAATAAAGAAGTGGACTGGAATTTAAAAAGACTCCAACAGATATCTTTTGAAGGAGTGAATAAACCTGGAAAATATCTGGCTTGGCAAATGAAAAAAAGAACGGAGAATAAAGTAATTAATAAAATCATGTCAAGAGGAAAGGACATTGTTGATCATGAAGGAATTAAAAGGGAATTTTATAAATATTATGCCAAGCTATTTAAAAGTAAAAGTATGGATAGAAAAAAAATTGATGTATATCTACCAAAAATTAAGGTAAATCCCTTAACAGAAAATATGGAGAAGGTGTTGAATAAATCAATTGAAAGAGGAGAAATAGAAGAGGCGATTAATTCAATGAAGTTTTAAAAAGCACCCGGTCCAGATGGCTTACGGCAAAATTTTATAAAGTTCTCGCAGAGGTGCTATTACCAAAACTTCAGAAATTGATGAACATTATAAGAACAGATGGGAAAATCCCTAACACATGGAAAGAAGCAGTAATTTCGTTGATACCAAAAGAAGACAGAGATGCTACAAATGTAACAAATTATAGACCAGTTTCATTACTTAACAATGACTATAATATATATGCAAGAATTCTGACAGAATGCCTTAAACAGCATTTGAACAGTTTTATTAAAGAAGAACAAGCAGAATTTCTTCCCAGGAGACAAATTAGAGATAATATCAAAACAGTTATAGACATTATAGAATATTATGAGAAACATCCTGAAAAAGAAGTCGCATTTTTTGCAGACACAGAGAAAGCATTTGATAATGTGCATTGGGACTTTATGTTTGCAGTGATGGAGAAACCGAGACTGGGAGAAGATTTTATAAGAATGGTAGAGGCGATATATTTTGAACAACAAGCAAGGCTCTGTATTGATGCAGATTTAATGGAAAAAATGATAATAAGTAAAGGAACAAGACAAGGTTGCCCTCTATCTCCACTGATATTTATAATGACTTTAGAGGTTTTGCTAATGCAAATTCAAGAAGATAATGAGATAGAGAGACTGAAAGTGAAAGGTTTTTTTTATAAGTACAGAGCATTTACAGATGATGTAATGTTTATAAATGAAAATCCCACTCATGTAACACCACTGTTGCTTCGTAAGATACAAGAATATGGAGAATTGGCAGGCTTTTACATAAACAAGGAAAAATCAAAAATTTTGTGCAAAAATATGTCAAAGAGCAAACAGGAAGAACTACAGAGGTTAACTGAGTGTGAAGTTACCGCTACAGTAAAATACTTAGGTGTGAAAATAACAAAAAATATTGATTTGTACAAAAATAATTATGAGAAACTCTGGCATAAGATTGATGGAGACTTAATAAAATGGAATAAATTGAATTTGTCTATGCTGGGCAGAATTTCTGCAATAAAGATGAAAGTCTTACTAAGAATTATGTTCCTGTTTCAAACAATCCCAATAGTGAAAGATAACAAACAATTTAATAAATGGCAAAGGAAACTTTTAGAATTTGTATGGGCCAGGAAAAAACGAAGAATTAAAACAAAAATCTTGACTGATGTGAAAGAAAGGGGCAGATTTCAACTGCCTAATTTAAAGCTGTATCATGATGCAGTATGCCTGTTGTGGATTAAGGAATGGATGACATTATTAAATAGAAAATTACTAGCATTAGAAGGTCATGGAAATGTTTTTGGATGGCATGTATTATGTATTATGGGAAAAATAAGATGGACGGCTTCTTCTCGCATCATTATATAAGAAGTAATCTGTTAAATACTTGGACAAAATATAAAAGATATGGAGATGAGAGGAAACCGCTTTGGATTGTGCCAACAGAAGTAATAAAACTGCAGTCAGATATCAAAGAAGAATAGTGGTTATCATATAAACAGCTTTTAAAAATTCAAGGAGGAAAGGTGGAATTAAAATTGGCTGAGGAAGTACAGTATAAATATAATTGGTTTAAATTGCAACAAATAAAGAGTTTGCTTGAACAGAACATTAAGAACTATGGAATAAGACAAGAACAAACAGAACTGGAGAGAATGCTGTTTGGGGAAAATGAAAAGCTGATTTCAAAGATATATAAACTATTATTGAAATGGTCTACGGAAAATGAAGTAGTTAAATCACAAATGATAGAATGGGCGATAAATATAAATAAAGAAATACAGATGGAGTCATGGGAACAATTATGAAAGAACTCTATGAAAGTATCTACATGTTATAAAATTAAGGAAAATTGCTTTAAGATGTTATATAGGTGGTACATGACACTTCAAAAATTGGCAAAAATGAACAATCAGGTGTCGGATAGATGTTGGAAATATAAAAACCAAGAAGGATCTTTCTACCATATGTGGTGGACTTGTGGAAAGGCAAAACAATTTTGGCAAATGATTCAGCAAGAGATTTCGAAAAATTTTGGGATATAATATTAAGAAGGCACCAGACATTTTTCTGTTGGGATTACAAATGGAAACATTTTTAAAACAAGATAGAACGATAATTTGGTATATGCTTTCAGCTGCACAGACATTATATGCGCAGATGTGGAAACAAGACAAAATGCCAGAAAGGTGGGAGTGGACTTTAAAAGTTATGCTTTGGAGTGAAATGGACAAGCTTACAAGAATCTTAAAAGAACAAGATTTAGAGAAGTTTAAAAATAAGTGGGGAAAGTTCCAAAAGTATGTTGAAAAACAATGGAACGTTAAAGGGTATTTGGCGATTTTTGACAATGGTTAATCTCTAAAGAAACTTTAAATGGATTATAGTAAAAAAGTGATTATTAGAATACATCTTTTTCATTTTTTTTCCTTTTTGTTAATGACTAAAGGACTACAATGAAAATGGATTACAATTATAACCTATGGTTTTTTCTTTCTTCTTTCTTTTTGATGAAGTAAGATTATTTAATAGATAAAGTTTATTAGTTTTTTAACAAAATGCACTGCTGGGGGTCACCAAAAGAGGGGAGGGATGGAGAAAATGTAATGTATATGTATTAATTTTTAATAACAAATGATAATGTGCTATTACAATATAATAAATTATTTTAAACACAGTGGTGACCAAACTGTGGCTCGGGAGTCACATGTGGCTCTTTCACACATATTGTGTGGCTCTTGAAGCCCCCACTGCCCTATCAGCCAGCTTGGAGAAAGCATTTGTTTCTTTAAATCACTTCTCCAAGCCAAGCCAGCTTGGGTAATCAATGACACCCTAAAATGGACAGAAGTAACCACCACATTTTATCAGGGGTGCTGTAGTTCAGTGGCGGAGCATCTGTTTTGCCTCCAGAAGGTCCCAGGTGCAATCCCTGGCATTTCCAGTTAAAAGACTAAATCAGGAGGCAATGTAAAAGACCTCAGATCCTGGAGAGCAGTTGCCAGTCAGAGTAAACAATACTGATCTTGATAGACCAAAGTTTTGACTCAACATATAAGACATTCAGAACATTATATATTCTTAACCAGATGCAAATATTTATTTGTAATCACCAACAATATTTGAAAGGAATATATCTTGAAACAAATTGGTCATTTAAACTATCAGCACTTTCCCTTTTGTTACACAGAGTAGGACCATTACACTCCCTGCACACAAACAACTGCCCCTCCAGAAAGATGAAAGAAAGAAAAAACTTACTTGAGTATCTGGCCTGGAAGGGTAGCTAAAATGGACATTCTTGAATTCAATCTTTCCTCTTAGTGTGTCTGGTTTGAATCCTTCTTTGGAGCTGCTATCTATGGCCCGGGGCTGGAAAGACATTTGCAAGTAAGTTACAATCTGGGTTGTATCCAGAGTGGGCGAGTGGGTGTATGGCAACTAATGTACTGATTTGTCCCAGACTAGACTTTTCATTATCCATCTGTCAACCCACTTTCATCCAACCATTCCTCCAAGAAACTCAGTGGGGAATGGCTTTCCTCTCTTCTCACAGCAACCCTGTGCGTTAGGTGAAGGATGAAAGACACTGGCCAAATATCACCCCATAGACTTCACCACTGAGTAAGGCTTTAAACTTGCATGTCCCAGAATTTAGTAGGACCAGTTCACAGCACTGGCTCTTGACATATGCGTGTCATGACAGCTTGCATTAAAAGAATGAGTTAAAAAAAAAAGAATACAAGAAGATGAGTGGAGGCTGGTCCCCTTCATGGAGGAGAGTACAATCCCCATGTGACCCACTTAGCTCTGCCTTTTGCACATCTTCCTGAATCACTTTCACCTAGGTCATGTTTAAGTTATCCTGAAAAGAACAACAATGTTCCTTTAAGCAACTAAGGCTGTGAACACTGCAAGGTTGTTAAAGGAGGTAAGAGATAAAAATCATACTGCTAGCAAAACAGGGAACACACATGCTTATGCATGCTTGGCAGCCAGATTACAGATGGTCTTACCGGAGAAACCTCTGATTCCCTCTTAGAGATCTTGTTGAGTTTGGCAGGTAACAAATGTTTATCCACATTCAGGGAAAGAACATAACTCCTTATGAGTTAATGAACGTGCATCTAGATGCTCAAAGTAATCACCATTATCAAGACTTTGCTCTATTTCTTTTAGTATGCACATTGTTCTTGCAATGTGTCAAAACCATCTGATGTATCTTGGCCAATAAATACCTTATTGATAATTTTATAGACCTCATAGGCTGCTCCACGAGCATTTGCCAGACTTTCCAGATTCGGGGATGCTTGTCCAATTGAAAATACTCCAATCAGCACAGAAAAGAATACCTACAGGGAAAAAATTATATATGATTTTCCATCAGTTAATGCAGCAATTCAGTTATTATAAGTCCAAAAATGTCCCCTAAAAAAAAAAAAAGACAAGTAGAACAAACTATACAGCATTGTTATTCAATTTTTTTCAGCAAGTTTGTATCTCCTTTCAATCCAGTTATACATTCTCTTTTCTTTGGAAACCTTAAAAGAGAGAAACCAGAGAGAATTAGGCCTGGTCCGCATATGCCAAGAAGTTATGTAATAGAAAGACAACTGAGATCTTCTGAGATGGCAGAATAGCCTTGGCTTACAGAACTCCCTGCAAAAGAAAACCAACACTAGAGAAGAGTAGGGGATAGAACTATTGTATTGTACTGGTTTTCTATCTGCAGAGAACTTTTTATGCGAAGGAATATTTACATGCAATGATGAAACCCATTTTTCCACTTCAGGGTTCTGCTGCTTCATTACCATGTCATATGCATGTGTAAATTAGTCCTTAGCAAAGTAGCCATGGATTCACTGGGGTATTATTTACAATACAATTGATTTCCACCTAGCAGTATATGGTATGATTATTTATTTACGAACATAAGAAGAGCCATGCTGGATCAAACCAAAGGTCCTCTCAGCCCTGTATGCAGAAAAGAAATTGTTAGGGAGTCTCCAAGGGGGCAGTTTAGTACAGTGGAGTTGACTACATCACAGGGTTGTTGTTGTTAGGGAAATATGGAGAAGGAGAGACATGGCTAGGTAAGAGGTGACAGGTTAAAATGTGTGGGGAGGGAAGAAGCAGCACCTGTGGCAGTCTGGAAATAATAAAGAAAAGTTAGGATTTATGCTTGGGTGTTGTATTCTCTCTGAAGCATTATGCACTGCTCTGGATTCAAAACCTAACCCCAGATCCCTGGACTGCATATTATGCACTACTCTGGAATTAAAACCTAACCCCGGTCTGGCAAGTGTTGCTGAAGAAACTGGGAAAGCTCCTTGAGGTTTTACAGACACAATCTGGTTCTGTTGGCTAGCTAGCAACAGCAGCAGGACAATACGCCCTTAAGAAGTCCCTTAACCCCGGTGCCATGGGCTATTCGCATTCCCTCCCTTTCGTACACCCCCCCCACCTTTGCAGGCAGTCTGAAAGGAGACCAAAGATAGGATCTTTGTCTTGCACCTCCTGAAGCAGCTTTACTCTTAACAGCTGTTGTACCTCTTTCCTCCCACTCTGCATTTAAAAGCAAACCCCAGGTTGCCTCCTGCGATGGCTTCTATCGAACTTCTGGAGGCAAGTCAAAGCCCAAAGATGTTACGATCACACTGAAAGAAGCCAAGTATAAGTTGAGACATACTTCCCCTTCCCTAGCAAGCTGTGCAGGTGTTTCACAGAGAGGGGTAAGGGGGGGAGGCACAGCTGTTTGGGGAGGGTGCCAGGTTGTTTGCAGGGGGTGGGGCTGGACCTCACGGGCATCCCTATGCATACAGGCCTCGGTCCATCTAGCTCAGCATTCTGTTCACACAATGACCATTCAGCTGCCTCTACTGCTTCATTATCATATCATATGCCTGTTTGAACCAGCCCACAGCACAGTAGCCATGGATACATTGGGGTTTTATTTACAATACAATTAATTTCCACCTAACACTACATGGTATGGTTATTTATTTAAGAACATCAAAACCACCATGCTGGATCAAACCAAAGGTCCACCTAGCCCCATACCCAAAATTTTTGTTCGGAGGGCCCCAAGTTCACAATTGCAACAGTATTCTCTTGCCTAGATACAACAGATACAAAGAGTCATAGTGCCTCCGGTATTGGAGGAAGTAGATATCCATTAAGACTAGGAGTCATTGATAGATTCAATGAATTTGTCCAATCCTGTTTTAAAGTCTCCCAAGTTGGCAGCCATGACCACATCCTGTGGTAGTGAGTTCCACAAATTAGCTATATTATGCTGTGTACTTGTTTTTGTCTGTCCTGACTTTCCAATTCAGCTTCAGTGGATGACCCAGGTTCTAGTATTATGGGGAAAGGAAGAAAAGCTTTTCCCTGTCAGAGAGCCAGTTTGGTGTAGTGGTTAAGTGTGCGGACTCTTATCTGGGAGAACCGGGTTTGATTCCCCACTCCTCCACTTGCATCTGCTGGAATGGCCTTGGGTCAGCCATAGCTCTGGCAGAGGTTGTCCTTGAAAGGGCAGCTGCTGTGAGAGCCCTCTCCAGCCCCACCCACCTCACAGGGTGTCTGTTGTGGGGGAGGAAGGTAGAGGAGACTGTGAGCCGCTCTGAGACTCTTCGGAGTGGAGGGCGGGATATAAATCCAATATCATCTTCTATCTTCTTCTTGTCCACTCCCTCCACACATCTCTTTTTCATTGTAACTGTGTGGAGTTGCTGGTTTACTTAACTATGCTTTTCTTTAAGGAATATCCATTTCAATAGCCAACAGTTGTACATAAAAAACTGAGCAGTGCTTATATAGGCTGGATCCCTAACCTTCAATCCAAATGAAACTTTTACTTGTGTTTGGAGTCCCAAGACCATATTTTAAAGTCTGCATTAAGTAGAACAACTAAACTTACAATTAACACTTTCCCAATGTCATATGTCTTTGGCTCCTCCTGTACGAGTTTAGTTCCATACCAAAAGGCAAGTGCATAGCATGCATATATAAGAAACTGGGTGATACCCAAAGAAGCATTGGTGGTGATGGCTTTTTTCATTCCAACAATCTTAGCTTCTTCTAGGTTTGCATCATACCTAAAAACAGAGCCAAAATGTTCTAATTCAGATGTTTGCTTTGACTTTTGGTTCCACAATTACAGTTTGATAAACACTTCCCCAATCATGCAACATCTTTGAGCAGTGTGAATTACATGTTAGTTCCCTCCGCTCAATATATAGATTCATTTTTTTGCAGCAAGTGTGCTGGAAAGTACAACATTCCCTGTGATGAAGGCTGCAAGATGCTCAACCTGTACACTCCACACTACTTTCTGCCTTTGTTACTACTAACCACCAATACTCCCTCTAAGCTGTGGAGTCTTGTGAGCGACTGGCATTAAATTTGTGAGCTACTGCATAGTTTGCTCTTAATGTCATTTTTCCTGAGCTACAACAAACATGTGTGAGTTGGGTACTAAAAAACTGTGAGCTATCTCACACTAACTCAGCTTGGAGGGAGCACTGCTAACAACATGGATGAACAGAGGCACAATATGAGTTATGGTAAACTTTGCTCACAGGGATATGATGCGCTGTGTGAATACATATGATCCTCCAGACTGGTAACATGGAAGAATCTTTTAAATGTTTATCTAACATACAACAACAAAGGCATGTGCTGGGCACATCCATGGCAACTGAAACAGTTTTATAAATATTTCTACCAACCACCACAGATAAGCCTATTCTTCATATGCCAGAGATTCCCACTGATGGGGAAGAAGCACACACTTTATAAGGCTATTGTGCACTCCTTCCCCACTACATAAACTTGATAGGCAAGTCTACCCTGAAAGGTTACATTTATATGCTGGCTGGGAGGGATGATAATTTCTCCTTGGAGAATGCTTCATTCAGTTTTTGGAAATATAGGATAAAATGTACACTTCTACACAGGTTTGCTTGCTTACATTTATGCAGCTGTTATACATAGCCTGCATACATATGTACCCACAGGATTTTACCTCGCAGTAGCTTTCTTCTGTCCATTAAAAGCAGTAACAGTCCTGATGGCAGACAAGATTTCTTCTGCAACAGCACCTGCTTTAGCATAAGCTGTCAGCTCTTTAGTAGTTAGATGGGACAGAAGCTAGAAAATGTAAAGAAAAATCACCAAAGTTTAGAGACTGTTAATTCCCCTTATATGAATAAAGTTACTGTGTATGATAAGAAATCAGAAACATCTTTTGGTGATATGCCTTAATTCTAGCACTGCATAAGCCCCATTTTCACACATATGAATTTGGCTGCACATGTAATTCTCTGTGCAGAGAAGTAACCATCTCCTGATTAGCTTTCTATACCAAAAGTGATGACATGGATTTTAGTAAAATGACTGGCTAAACATTCTCTTTAAAAATGCATATGCTAAAAAATGATATTACTTTCTCTTAAAAGAAAACACAGCACATGGGATTTAAATGGTGTAACTTAATGAATTATCACTAGTAGCTTCATCAACTTACATACGACCACACAGCCCCAGATGCAGCAATAAGAGGGCTAACAGCTAAAATCACAAGAGTAAGCTTCCATCCATGCACAAATCCTATGATAATCCCCGCCACAAAAGTCGAAGAAAACTGGACTATTAAACTGATCTTGTCTCCAATGCCTTCTTGAATCGTATTAATATCACTGCAATCAAAGGAGAAAAAATGATGGATAAGAACATAAGAGAAGCTATGTTGGATTAGGCTAGTGGCCCATCCAGTCCGACACTCTGTCACGCAGTGACCCAAAAAACTAGGTGCCATTGTAGGGGGGGGGGTTTATGTGGACACAAAATTAGTCTCATAAGTCTCTCAAGTCTAATGTATTTCATCCCATTTTCTTCAGGTTTCATAATAATTATTCTTACAATACATAACTATACGAACATTATCTTTCTTTGGAGAATCTCATCACATTTACTGAAGCTCTAAGGCACAGAGTGGTAAAGCAGCAGTACTGCAGTACTGTGGTCTGAACTCTCTGCTCACGACCTGAGTTCGATTCCGGCGGAAGCTGGATTCAGGTAGCCGGCCCAGGGTTGACTCAGTCTTCCATCTTTCTGAGGTCGGTAAAATGGGTACCCAGCTTCCTGGGGGGAAAGTGTAAAAGACTGGGGAAGGCAATGGCAAACCACCCTGTAAAAAGTCTGCCGTGAAAACGTTGTGAAAGCAACGTCATCCCAGAGTTGGAAACGACTGGTGCCTGCACAGGGGACCTTTCCTTTTAAGGCACAATAAATGTGTCATATTTCATGCACAAATTCTATTATCTGATTATTACTGGAGGAACGCCTCACCCACCAACCCAGTTTCTTTTTTCCTTTTCCTTCTGGAGACATCCTGGGATTCAAAAATTGAGATGGAAGCAACAGATCCATTCTCTTTATACACAGAGAGTGAGAATCAGCCACAGGGACTTATCAGCAAGTCAGAAGAGAACAGTGGCATGAAAACACAACACACAGGGCTGGCGCATGGGAGTAGGCCAAGTAGGTGGCCGCCTTGGGTGCCACTTGGCCTAGGAGTGCCATGAGGCACCCTCTCTCACTGCACCCACCACCTCCCTGCACCCACCTTCCCCCACCTGCCTCCCTCCACCTCCCCATGCCCGAATACGCTTTCCATGACTCACTCAGGCTGGGCTGCCCCTGCTTCAAAGGGAGGCCCCCCATAGATCTTCCAGAAGGCCTACAAATTCTTTTTATTTATTTATTTATTTGACCTTACCCAAGCTTTGGAATATTAGAAAAGTATGTATCTCTTTAATCTGAGAGGAAGAAGGGAGATCTCAGAGCAATGAAGCCAATCCTCTATTTCAAAGGGAGAAAGAAAAGTAACTGGAAATTTGCTTGGAAATGGACATATTCACTCACATCGACTTAATCTCCTATCATTCTAAAGTAATATAAAGGAAGCCCTGAGAATGCCCAGCATTTTGTTCTAGCTGCTGGGTCCCATCTTAATACCAGATTCCTGCAACTAGCTCCAAACCCTCATTTGGGAGTGCAAAGTGGAAATGTGTGCATGACTCTGCTTTGGCCCTGCTATCCAAGACAGGCAACCCCCAAAGACTGTGCTCTGCTTTCCTACCCTGCTCTCACCAATTTATTCCAACAAACCTTCTTGGATTCCACTCAGTGGATAGATTCATACGTTTTCTTCCTTTGTATCCCACCACCTTATCCTTCCTTTATATTAGTAACTTTTTAAGGCTAGGATTTAGTAAAAGCTAGGATTTACAGAACTTTTATTTAATCTCTGTGTGTTTTTGTATGCTGTTTGCTAATTTCCTTTGCTATCCATTTTCTTAATTTCTAAGAACCTGCATACTCATATAAGGCATTGGATTAAATATTGGATGCTGGTGTATACCTGGCAGAAGGTCCCAATAATAATTGCCCTGACTGCACCTGTATATAGGCTCTTGACATGTTAAAGGATGACCCTCCTGTGGGTGACTTTAGGGTTCCCAAATCCCCCGCCTGGGCGGGGGACCCCCGATTTGGAGCCTCCTCCCCCCGCTCCCCAAACATCTGGAAAGCGGGGGGGAAATGGCGGCCCTTCCCACCTGCCCGAGCCAAGCCGAGGGCGAGCAGGCCTCTGGCTGGGTTCTGGCTGCCGACCAAGGTCTCGCGCCGCGCCAGCGGGGTGGGCTGGAGCTCAGCGCTCCCTCTTGGAGTCCTTTTCTCTTGGGTGGCGGCCACGCAGCTTCCTTCCCACCTCAGCCCGGCTGGCTGGGGGCTCTTCCGCGCCCTGGTGGTGGAGCGCCGGCTGTCCCCGGAGGGAGGGAGGGAAGCTGGCGCGGCTGCAGCGGCGTCTTGCTCACGAGGAGGGCGACGGGGCACAGGCAGCGGCTGCCTCACTTGCAGCCTTCCTTGCTCCGGAGGAGCCCCGACGCCAGGTGAGGAGCTGCGGGCGCCGCCATGGCCGAAATCGGCATCAACCAGTCCAAGCTGCCCGGCGTCAAGGAGGGTAAGGCGGCGGGGCTCCCACCAGGCGGGCCCTGCACTGCTGCCCTTGCCCCATGGCCCTCTCTGCCCTGCCCTGCCTGCGCACGGCCCCGAGGAGAAGGAGGCGGGCAGCCCCAGCGCCACCGACCGCAGCCCGGCCAGCCCTCCAGCAAGTGCCTGCCTTTCTGGGGAGCCCGCAGGCAAAGCACCTCGGCCTCCCTCCTTTCCTTCCGGGCCTGGGAGACACCCTCCCCGCAGCCAGGGGCCCGCTCGGGAGGGCTACCTTTCTCCAAGTGAGGCCTGGAGAGCTCCTGGAATGGCCACGGAGCTCCTGGCTGCAGGGAGCCCCGCCCCCACCGGGAAAAGACGGCAGCTTTGGAGGAGGGTGGGCGCCCTCGAGGGCATGGCTTGCATCCCCCCCCCCCTGGTCTGTGTCCTTAACAAGCTCTGCCTCCAAAGCTTCAGGGGTTTCCCGACCTGGAGCTGGCAACCCAGCGCCTCCCCAAGTAAGTCCCACTTAGTAAACTGAGCTAGGGCCATGCGATAAGGCTGCAATGTTCTGTGTGTTTTCTTAGGTTTCGTGGTGTTTGGTGTTCCAGCGGGTACTCTCTCTCTATCTACAGAGGTTCCATTTGCCCATGTCAACTCACAGCTACTGATGGCCCTCTCTTCCACAGCCTCTGTTATCCTGGCCCCGCTGGTGGACCTAGGGTTGCCAATCCCCAGGGTCGTCAGAAAGCGGGGGGGAGGGGAGGGAAATGTCTACTAGGCACTCTATTATTCCCTATGGAGAACGATTCCCATAGGGAATAATAGGGAATTGATCCGTGGGTATTGGGGGCTCTGGGGGGGGCTATTTTTTGAGGTAGAGGCACCAGATTTTTAGTATAGCATCTAGTGCCTCTCCCCAAAATACACCCCAAGTTTCAAAACAATTGGACCAGAAGGTCCAATTCTATGAGCCCCAAAAGATGGTGCCCCTATTCTTAATTATTTCCTATGGAAGAAAGGCATTTAAAAAGGCGTGCTGTCCCTTTAAATGTGATGGCCAGAACTCCCTTGGAGTTCAATTATACTTGTCACATCCTTGTTCCTGGCTCCACCCCAATGTTTCCTGGCTCCGCCCCCAAAGTCCCCAGATTTTTCTTTAATTGGACTTGGCAACCCTAGGTGACTTACATATGCATATGGATCATTTGGGTGACACCATGACTTTGGTTATTGTTAAAAAAAAAGACAAATTGAGGCATTTGAACCTAGAGTGACATTGGAACTATGCCTCACCAAATCAGCCTAATCCCAAATAATTACCATTGCAGATTACAGATGTGTGCCTCAACCTAGCTATTTCCTATGAATACTGGAGGTCTAAAGCATACATAGGGGTACCCTCATCTCACGTGAATATTTTCCTTTTTTTTTTTTAATAAAAGGAAGAATCCATGCATGCATTCTTCTATGTTGCGGGAGAAATTTTCTCTTTCTATAGTTCATAAACCCTTCCTATATCCACAATTTCCCAAACAATATGGCATTCCCATAGAACCAGTACATGAGACCCAATGGCAGATTTCATAAACAAGAGATAGCCCACAACTGTTTTCTTTATAAAAGAAGAGAACTCTGGCAACATATGCATAAGTTTGCTTTCTGTTGAACTTAATGAGACAAATAAGACCTTCAAGAATTCAGTGTGTCCATCAGTGACCCTATTTTCTAAAATCTCTGTAATTGATGCAGCCCTTCTGTTTTCTTTTGGCAGAATTTTTACCACTTCAAAAGTGATCCACATGCATATCTCTAGCAGATCAGGAAGGAAAAGAGCACATACAATGCATGCAGCTCACCAACTATTTAGACATACAGGAGTGGCAATCACCTTTTATGTGGTTCCAAGTCTCTAGCTGGATTTGGCAGATAGACCCACAAAATCTGGCTAGGTATCCTCCAGACAGAAGACAGTTACTTCCTTCCATACCCCATCCCCAACAGCAGAATAGAAATTTCTTACTCAGTAAGTCTGGTATTCAGTGTTCCAATGCGGATGGTATCAAACCAGGCCATCTCTTGGTGAAGAACAGCAAAAAAGAATTTATCACGTATCCTTGCTGTTTGTCTTGCAGCACTAGTCAAAAAGGCCCAGACCTGAATGGAGCTGAGGAGCAACACACCACAACCAAGTCCAACATAGTAGTAAGCAAACCTGATGAAGACATTAACAGCTAAAATAAGCAGCATTCTGTTGAACACATTAGTATACTGAAAAAAGGAGTGTGATTGTAATCATACACTGAAAGACAAAAACAAAATTTGCCTTTATAGCAAGATAAAGTTATAACTTCTCAAAATAATAACTGTATGGGAACTTACGTGGTCATGTCGGCTTCTATACTTGTTGCACCAGCTGGACACTCTGAATTATTCCCATCTATAAAATAAATGGTAGCAAGAGTATAGTTGAAAAATGTATTGCAAACTGTTTTCAAACACAATGTCAACATGGCATTTTTATATGGTCCTGCAATTGTAGAAAAACCATCACTATATCTAACAGCCAACAGTTGGGCCCCATGTAGATAAAAAAAACATCAGTGCATGTAAGCCACCACTTAGAATTCTGGGGAGAAAAAAATAGAGAACCACAGGTTTAAGTGTGTAGGGTTTGGAACTTCTAGATCACACACAACTTTCATAGCAGCTGATCATTTGCCAATGAGAAATCTTCTGCACATGTTTTGCAACCTTCTCTAAAGCAGCCCTTTATTCAATCAAATTAATATTTTCCTTTAAGAAAAAAGATTCAACAGTAGTTATTGTAGTGTTAATATCTTGTAGCAAAATAAAAGTCCAGTAGCAACTTAAAACCTAACAACATTTTTTTCAATATAAACTGTCACAAGTCACAGATAACTTTTATATGTTGGTATGGTGATTGTAAAGTAATGCAATGAAAACTGAAATGCATCTCTCTGTCATAGAACTGCACCCTACCCCAACAAAGAAAATAATTCTATTTGTTACCTCCATGCTTGAGAGGAGACAAATGGGGAGGAGCAACGAAGTTTCAGTAAACTTCCCACAATTAGAAATACTTTTACACATTTATCTCCTATTTTGACATAGATATTCCTTCACTGTTGTTTCCTCTTAAATAAATCCAAACAACTGTTGACCATATAAACTGGTTATTCTTGTTTTATCCTTGCATATCTTAAAATATCTTAATCATGTTACATGCTAATTTGCTGTTCAGCCTCTGTCTAAAAATCTGAACTGTTATCTTCCAGTTTTCTTAACTTATTTTGGTAAGTTTAGTGACTTACTTGTAGACACATTTTGGCCAGTTGCCACAAAGCTGTTTGTGATCTGTCCAAAAATAATGATAACAGAAGGCTGCCCAAGTCCAACTGCTGCAGCTGTGATGATGCCCAGTAGCATTAAAAGAATATCTAGTGAGTCTGCAAAACTGAACTAGATCAATACAAAGAAAAACTGGTAAAATACAGAAGACATTGTGGAAGAGAACCATAGTCATGTATTTAAGCATCTGAGAAAAGTCCAAACATTCAAATAATGAAAAATTTGAGTAACAGGTGGTATTTCAAAAGATTAAATAAAATAATCATCAGGATCACAGAGGTTCACATAAGCAGAAGTACAAATGTGTATGTTATGAAGCTAAATTGTGCAGGGGCGTGAATCTGTGTGTGGGATGGCCAAAACACAGACTGAATTGTAGGCTATTATAAGCAATCGACATCTGAGAATTCAGAGAGGGAATGGTAAACTGACAGACAACAGGGATGAAAAGTGACAAGCATAACAGCTACACTGACAGAAACTTGAGAAAGCTTGGTGTTAAAGCCACAGGGAAGATTCTGCCCTGGTAAATTGTAGAGTGGGAATGGAGGGAGGGACAGAGGGAGGGAGGGGGAGTGAGAGAGAGAGGGAGAGGGAGAGGGGGAGAGAGAGAGAGAGAGAGAGAGAGAGAGAGAGAGAGAGAGGCAAAGAAGGTCTGGTGTCTACAAAAACTGATTCTGAAGACAAGGTAACAAAGGTGAAGTTCAGCAGGATATAAAAAACCAACTCCTCTTCTTTATCATGTTCACCTGGAGAAAATGATAGCTTTGGAGGACAGACTCTATGGCATCATATCCCTGCTGACCTACCTCCCCCCAAAAAAACTTCACCCCCAAATCTCCAGGAATTTCCTAGCCCAAAATTGGTAACTGTACCGTTCTCTCCAGCCTTCTGCTCACTTGGGGTGGGGACAAGGTTGTTGACTGCTCACTTGACTGGCATTCAGTCTGAGGCCCAGTTAGAGCCATATAAATTCCAGAGTTATCACTGAACTTGTTGAATTGGTATTATGATGAAAAAAGAGAGAGGTATTTGCATATTACATTTTAATTTTTTAAAAAATAAAGAAATGAAACCTGAAGGATCAGGAGTGGGATCTGAGCTCATGTACTTCTTCCTCAATCTTTCCCCACTGCTCTCAGACTATGGTAGACAGTAACCACCAAACAAGAAGATCCCAGAATTGTTTGAATGCAGGATCTCTGAATAGCCAAGGATGCTAAAAAAAGAGAGGCAGGTTTAAGGGAAATCCCACATTCAAATAAGCATGTAACCTCCCATGGGTTACCTTCCTGTGTGCAGTTATGTAAGCAGGTTGGAAAGATGCTTTTGATTTCACTACATACAGGTGTGCTGGAGAAAACATGTGAACTGGCCCATAAAAGTGATGAGGAAAAAAAATAAACAGATCACACACTAACCAACTGGAAAAATCCAACCATCTTCTTCTTCTTTTTATTAGACTCTGCATTTTTCTTTCTAAAGAGATTTATGCAGGAAAAAAATAGATTAGTGGAAGTCATTTTAAGCACAAATATCTCAAACAGCTTATGGAAAACCTACTTTTGTGCAACCATTTCATCCAACTGGAAAGCAGGGTTGTCATAGGCATTGTCTGGATGCTCTGTTGATGAGAAAGCAGGATAAGTAGGGTTGCAATTCAAGGCACCTATAAGCTTCAGGTACTGTTTACTTGTTCTGCAGATTCAAGTTCTGGACCTTAAATATACCAGTAAGTAGCACTGGCTTCACTGAGAATGGCATTCTATACAAAACTGAGAGGAAGCCCCATTTAAAAAATACCTCCCCCCACCAATGACACTGAGATTTACTTCTCTATTCATTTATACACAGGTTGGCATTTTAGGATCAAGGTGTTCAAATGCAAACATTTCAAACAATACAATCCAGTGTTTAACGAGCAAAAATATTCTGAGAACACAGTATAAAGAAGACATAAAAGGCAAAAGTAATTCGTTACCGATGTCATTTGAGAATGTTTATCATATTTTAACTGCAGGCAAATCATTCTACATTATAATTGGTGCATATCAAATTGTGTTACAGAACAAGGCAATCAAAAGGCTCTGTGACAAGAAGTAGTCACACAGTTCGGTAAACTAAATTAACCCCATCTGCTGTTGCATCAGCATAAAATAAGGCTTTGCTACTTTCCAATAGTGGCTGTATAATATCCTCACACAGGAAGATGTGTATCTGGACATTAACATGGGAAAATGCATACAGGGTAGATTCTACATTTTCCCATGTAGCGACTGAAAGTATCTCACATCTACTTTCTGCATGACAGCCTCTTATTGATTAATTGCTGCAGGAACAGCAGGTAGTGTCATCAGCAGAAGAACCCCCTTGAAGTGGGGTTGGGTACAGTATTCTCAGGTAACTTGCTCTTGGCTTAGAGCATACTGGCAGCCAGGTTCCATCAAAGTGGCTGCAGGGTCACTTCCTCCTAGACTTCGGCCTTCCTAATAAGGGGGTGTCAGGTGCAGGCACTAGAACTAACCTCTGCATGATTGCTGGGTGATGTTCACACAAAGAAAGCTGCACTTAGGCAGGTTATAAAGGATTAAAGAGGAAGAGATGGCAGTAGCAAGGGGGCTTGATTGGAGACCTGGAGTGGCTGGGAACAGTTGTTGCTGTAGAAAGCCACCTCAGCAACCAAAAGAGATGTAAGAAACTGATCTTACATATGCTGTGGCTTGTTTTCTTTCCTGTAAGTAAGATATATTTGTGTTGCCAAGGTATCTTGCCTCAGCTTCTTTGACTACCCAAATCTATTAAGAAGAACCCTTGCCACATGCAAAAATTGCCTCTGGAAAAACAAGTCCATTGAACCTGCCTGCCCTGTATTTCACTTTACCACTATATTATGACAACAGATCAATTTGCTATCTAAATGCAAATCAAGTATTTCACTTACAACTAGATTATGAAAACAGATCAGTTTGCTATCTAAATGTGACTTAAGTAAGATAGTTTTATAAATGTGGCCTGTAATAATGAGAATTATTACTGGGGAATAATCTGGGGAAGGCAATGGCAAACCACCCTGTAAAAAAATCTGCCGTGAAAACGTTGTGATGCGCCGTCACCCCAGAGTTGGAAATGATTGGTAGTTGCACAGGGGACTACCTTTACCTTTTTTAAATAATGAGAACATACTAACTTCAATAAAGCTTCATACAGGTTTCAAAGTCGCAATTTACAGAATTGTGAAATTCTGGTACAAGGGATCAGCATTAGGCTTTGCATTGTTTTTAGCACAATTTAGTCACCTAGGGGACCTGACAAAGCAAATAATGTGTGTGTTGCTCATGTTGCTTCTGACTTATGGTTCCCTCATGTTGCTTCTGACTTATGGTTCCCTCATGTTGTTTCTGACTTATGGTGATTCTATGCATAAAAGATCTCCAAAACACCTTTTTATTAAAAACATTCATGCATACTACAAATTAAGACTGTTACAGGATAAAGTTTCATGCTCTCAGTTTAAAATTTAAAAGGTTCATTTTTTTTGTTTTGCATTTGAAGACATCATAAGCAGGAAGTAGTGGAGCTATCAATATACTAGTAAACAACTAAAAATATCAGTTTTACCGGGTTTGGATGTTTCCTTTATGGTTTGAGTTTTCCAGTGACCATTCATTGTTCTGTTCTGTGTTATAGTTCCAGTTCAGAAAACTGCATTCACCACAAATCTGCATAGAGAGAGCAAAGAGAATATTATTGAGGTAGCACGCCCATTTTAAAAACATATTAATTTTTATTTAAATCATCCTTCATAACTTTTTTTTATCTTTAGAAAATGCATATGCTGCTTTTCCAGAAGCCTGCTTGAGGCAGCTCGCACAATAAAATGGTACAATAAAATCATATAACCACAGCATAAAAATAAGCCATAAAAGCACACAGTAGTAAACTGACTAAAACATTCCAGTAATGTTAAGACAGTCCTTCAGCTAGAAGCCAGGATGTAAGCAGAGCTAAAGCAGATGGAGCACTTAATTTAAAGCCCAGTTAAAAAGAAATGCTCTGGCCAGGTATCTAAAGGCAAATAAGGAAAGTGTCAGGTGAACCTCAAGGTGGAGGTACTCCAGAGGGGAGGTGTCTCCAGTGAAAGAGTTTCATCACTTGTCACCTTCGCCTACCTCACCACCAGAGAAAATTAAATCAAATTAAACAAAAGCAGGGGTAGAAGTCTAGCAGGAGCTCCTTTGCATATTAGGCTACACACGCCAATGTAGCCAATCCCCCAAGAGGTTACAAGGCTCTTTTTTGTAAGCTCTTGGAGGATTGGCTACATCAGGGGTGTGTGGCCTAATATGCAAAGGAGCTCCTGCTAGAATTCCACCCCTGAACAAAAGAATTAACTGGCTATCTGGATTCTTCAAAAATCTTAACCCAAAGCCATTTAGGACATTAAACATAACAACAATTTCTGTTGTTATGAAATAGAGGCCATATGATCTTTGTATCCTGCCCACTGCATCTTGAATCAATTGATGTTGCTAAATTTAAGTAGCTTGTACGCTGACAATCTTGTTGTTCTTTAAGGTGTTTTTGGACTCATATTTTAATTGTTCTACTGTAGACCAACATGGCTACTCTCTAAAGCTTATTTGAGGTGCTCTAGATGTAATAAATAGGAGCACCGTGGTGCAGAGTGGTAAGTTGCAGTACTGCAGTCTGAGCTCGGCTCACGACCTGAGTTCAATCCCAGTGGAAGCTGGGTTCAGGTAGCCAGCTCAAGGTTGACTCAGCCTTTTATCCTTCTGAAGTTAGTAAAATGAGTTCCCAGCTTGCTGGGGGTAAAGTGTAGATGACTGGGGAAGGCAATGGCAAACCACCCCATAAAAAGTCTACCATGAAAATGTCATGATGCGATGTCACCCCAGAGCTGGAAATTACTGGTGCTTGCACAGGGGACTACCTCTACTTTTCATGTAATAAATATTACTACCTATAAGGACATATAACCAGTTAGTGCTGTACTTTTTATGCACTTGTTTTTTTATATACCAGTAACTCTTTTTGTATATTCCAATTCCTGCCTCCCCTCCACCCCCGTAACTTAAAAAAAGAATCACCTATTGAATGGGGTGACAGGAATTAATTATCGCCATATCATTTTATCATTAATTTATATTAAATTGTTTTATCACTAATATAAACACAACAATTAGACATAGTTATAAATAATCATTAAACTCATTAAATACAGATTCACTGTTAAAACAATCTGATTGGTGTCAATAACACAATTTAATACCTATGTTCTCAGCAGAGGCTCTGCCTATGTATGTCAATAGCTATTGGCTAGCATTGATGCAAATGGATGGATGGGAAGGCAAACAAGACAAAACAACAGCAGAACTGGACAGGGGGAGGTCAAACCAGATGGGACTTCCGTCACCTCAACTATAGGCCTGCCAGAACATTCCTATTTTACAGGCCCTAAGGAACTCCATTAGGTCCTGCAGGGCCCAAATCTTACTTGGGAGAGTGTTCTATCAGGCCAGCACCAGAGCTGAGAAGGGCCTGGCACTGGTTGAGGCTAGTCAGATATCCTTTAGGCTGGGAATCACCAGAAGATGTTGGTCCATAAAGCTCTTTGAGGGACATACCAGGAGAGACAAAGCTGAAGGTATGTTGATCCCAGACTGCATAGGGCTTTGAAGGTTAAAACCAAAACCTTGAACTTGATCCAGAATCAAACTGGAAGCCAGTGCAACTGGTAAAGCACTGGTTGACTACGGGGCCTCAAATTAATTAATTTCCTTTTATTTGTATCCCACCCTTCCTGCGAGGTAGGCTCAGGGCAGCTTACAAGACACATAATTGTGATGAGAACCAGAGATAAAAATTTTAAAATCCAGACATTTAAAATTCAATTCCAAGCTAAAAACCAGAGTAAATGTTACCAACAATAACACACAAATAGGAAACTTCTGAGCAGTATGTTCCTGTAAGAATATGCATCACTGTATTCTGGACCAGTTGCAGTTTCTGGGTAGTCCTATATACAGCAAGTTACAGTAGTTCAGCCTGGAGGTGACCACTGTGTGGATCACTGTAGCCAAGTCACAAAGAGAGAGGTAGGGAACATTTGTCATTTGGGCCTTCACTGAAAGTGAAAACGCACAAATAATTCTATTTGAAAGAGTAGAAATAATTGAAGGCACAAATAATTCTATTGAAAGGGCATAAATAATTATATTACATGGCTGAGATAATTTACTATGTTTACAACTGGTCTACGGTCCAGGTCTTCTCTTAGAGAATTTCTGATTTTGCATTCGTAATACACAAAATCCAGTCTAGAATTCCTGGAGTTGCTGCATCCAATGCTTCCTTATGCATTTCAATGTCATTGCCAAAATCCATATTCCTTTGCATGAACAGACTGTATCCTCTACTACAATGAATGCTGGTGAAGAACTCCATTTGTGTCTCATAGCTTCGGGATCAAAAGCTAAAGCAATTTGGGTCTGCTGCATTATTCCCTTATGCTGGAAGCAGACAAGAACACTTGCTCATATACATAATTTCATATTCATCCCATCATTAGAATTGCAGCTCTTATTATAAAGATCAATGTATAGCTTTAAATTAAAATTAAGACCAAGCTAAAATAAAACCTTGGCAACAATCTTAGAACTGACAGTCAGAAAAACAAAATCTTAGATAGAAAATAAAGCTATTATATGGCACTTCACAGCAATTATACCACAAACTAGGAACCAACAACAGTCCCAGAAAAGCTACTTTATCTCTAGGACTGGAAGCTTTTACTTCTGCTTGCAGATTTCTGCTATCCTTATGTTTATTCAGGAGAAGCCTTCAACTTGGGGACTGGCAGACCAGATACCTCAGCTGCCATGTGGCCCACTGACTAATCACCTCAGGTGCCCATATATCAGTACTAGAAGCCTATGGCTTAAGATGTGGGAACTGGAATGTTTGGTGCTGAATGATGACATAGATACAATGCACATTTCAGAAACTGGTTGGAATGGGGAAAGCCAATGAGCTACAACTGCCTTATCACACTACCTTAGAAAAGGTATTTGTACTTCTCTCCCCCTCCCCTTGATTACTTGAGGCACTTTAGCAGTAAGGCAAAGTGCTGCAATTGTTTTTTAATGACAGCTACCTGCACAAAACCATATGAACATTGAAAGAAGCAGCAATGGAGTTATGAACATCCCAAGCAAAAGTATATTCGCATCAGAAAATGTAGAAAAAGTCCTTCAACATCCTTACCTTTTCCTTCTGTCTTTTTTCTGTGTTCTAAATCTGAGGGGTTTTTATCATTTCCTTGTTTCAAACACAAACTTAAATCCCCACTATATTCAAAACGTTTAAAATCTTCAGATTGACAAGATAGGCTACATACAGATGAAAACCTCCCTTCAGCCTGTAAATCAGAATTTCTTAAAAGATTAACTTTGAAGATAATGCCCTCCTCCCAAAAAAACACAAGGAGAAGCAGGCGGTAAAGAAGGAAGCTCCCAAAAAGTTGGAGGAAATTCTGTAATCTTACTTTGTACACCAGCAGTGTCCGAAGAAGAATACATCGGGCGAACGATCACAAAGAGGTGGCGATTCTGTTTCCAGGGAAGAGATGATGAAGAGGAGGGGCAGTTCAGCAGATTTTCAGCGACGTTACAAAAGTGTGTAAGTGACAAAAAATGTTTCTAAGTGCGGTGTTAACAAGCAGGCTTCAAAACAGACGCTGCCCGTCCCCCCTGCTGGGCCTAAATAGCCTTCTTCAGATAAGCGGATAACTTTAAATCGGGTTGTTTTAGTAGTACTTACTGAGTCACAGTTCCCTTCCTGGCCCCGTCCCGCATCTCCTCACCTGGGCTGAAACGGCTGGAGCCAAAGCTTGCGGTGATTCTTCCGTGGTCAAGCGGAGGCTTCGAATGTCTTCCCTGAAGCGATGCAACAACACTTTTGCCTGGCAGGGGAGACCGTGACGCTACACAAATGATGACACACCCGACCCATCCCAGCGGCTTCGCTAGAGTTTGAAATTACGTTTGCTCTGCTTCCAGGTTTCTTATTAACAACAACAACAAAAAAAAAGATATGGAAAAGTCCACAAGTGACACCTGAGTAAACTCATCGTTTTGAGTACATAGAATAGTTGATACCGCCCTTCTCCAGCCGCCCCCCTCCATTAACTAAAAGCTGCCTGTCAAAGCTTCTAACTTTCCTAGAATCCGGGGTTTCTTACTTGGATCCAAAGGGTGGAAAAGTCAGGGGGCAGGACGATAGACTATAAAGAGAAGAACTTTTGAATACAACCAGAGGGATTCACAAGCGGGAATTGGGTTTTAGCATTATAAAACCAGTGCAGATGTGCCTCCACAACCTAATACCTCTAAATAAGAACAGAGCACTGCTGAATCATGCCAGTGGTCCATTCAGGCTTACCATTTCATACAGTCACAACCAGTTAACCAGAGGTTCTCAAAGCCTCCTAGCAGGGTATTCAGAGATTTGTGCATGGGAGCAGGGCCAGATCTAGGGGGGAGCAGAGGGGGTGCTTAACCTGGGTGCCACCAGAGGGGGTGTGTGCCAAATTGGGTAGGGAGTTCATTCTATTCTATGGACCCATAAGATAGAGTGGGCCCATAAGGGGGCATCATTTTTAATCCCACCCCCCAAAATGTAGATCCAGTCCTGCTTGGAAGTTCCCTTTACTCATCATTGATAGGCCCATCTTGCATTAATCTGTCTAATCCACTAATTCTATAGCCATCTATACTTATCACAATGTCCACTGGCAGTGAATTCCACAATTTTTCATTTGTTGAGTAACGATTTCTTTTCATCTGTCCTAAATCAACTTCAGTGGAAGTCAGGGCAGTAGCCAGAAAATCTTGGATGGAGGGGCCCAAGCGATAAAAGTTCGAGTGAGGGGGGCGCCAAAGGGGGGGAGAAAAAGGGGCATGCTGCTGGCCGTCAAGGATTCTGGAGCCCCCCCAGCACTGCATGCTGCCCAACCAGGCCCAACCACCCCCGGTTCCCGCTGCTGCCCTGGCCTCGCTGCGCTCCGGCACCGACCAGAAACCCCTGACTACTGCCAGAAACCCTCCTCATCGTCCGCCCCACCTTCCGGCTCTAAATTCAGCAGCTCCTTTGCCATCAAGAGCATCTTGAGCTGGCCTTTCCAGCCTGCCAACCAGCAGCAGCAACGCCCCACAATGCTAGCTGCAGAGAGGACCCTGCTCTGGTCTGCCCCATCGGGCTACCCGCGCCTTCTCCCCCCGCCTGCCCTCTCCTACTCACTCATATAGTAACCCCTTTGTAACCCGCGGCGGTGGCCGCCTCCCCTCTCTACCCCTTCATGCTACCCGTTCCTCTGGGGCATGAAGGCTCCTGGAGAGAGACGCTCAACCCCCCATGACCCCCTGCCACCCTTCCCTGCCAAGAGGCCGTTGGAAGCCCTGCCGGGGCTCCTGTACGGCCTCTCACCCTTCTACTGCTCCCTCTGGCTGCCCACCCTTTCCCACGGGTCATAGAGGCCCTCCAATGGAGGGGTCCTACATAGGGAAGTGGGGCCCCACCCAATGGAGGGGCCACAAGGGAGGTTGAATGGAGGGGCTGTGCTCCCCGTGGCTACAGGTCTGGTGGAAGCCCCTGGGTTCTTGTCTTTTGGGAGAGGGAGAAAAAGCTTGTTGCTCTTAAGCATCTCCATTCATTTTCTAAACTAAAAACTATTTAGTCTTTCCTCATAATAAGAAAATCTAGATTGCTCTGCTTTGTTTCCTTTCATTGCTTTTTTTTTAAATGCTTCTTTCCAGCTCCATTGCATACCCCTTGCTGACATGGCTTTTCTCCTTTTTTCCCCCCAAAGAAGATGAAGAAGAAGATGTTGGATTTATATCCCGACCTTCACTCCAAATCTCAGAGTCTCAGAGCAGCTCACAATCTCCTTTACCTTCCTCCCCCATAACACTCACTCACAGAAGCTGCCCTTTTAAGGACAACCTCTGCGAGAGCTATGGCTGACCCAAGGCCATCCCAGCAGGTGCAAGTGGAAGAGTGGGGAACCAGACCCAGTTCTCCCAGATAAGAGTCCAAGCACTTAACCACTACACCAAACTGGCTCTCTGTGCTCTTTATGAAACCTGTTTTCTCCTGATCTCCCCCCCTCTCCTGAAATGCCTTCCTTTCGTTTGTTTACCTGCCTATATTAATTCCTGTCCTATTGCTCCACCTACCTTATCATTTACTTTGGAGTGCACTGCTCCCCCCCCCCCGATGTTGCTCATCAGGGCATACTGGTGTGGAAGGGGATACACTTGCAAAAGCACATGGGGGGCTGAGAGAGTCAGCTGTGTTTTGCTGCTCCCTCTCATGCTAAGTGAATTGTCCCAGTGAGAACTTGCCACAGAACCAATGAAACAGAGTCAAATGTGGGAAAGCAGCAAACCAATGAAAGGCCAGACATGCAAACAAGAGTTTTGGGGGTGAGTAAGTGCATATGGCAGCAGACTATATTCAGTGGTGGACACCCTCACAACAGCAAAACAGCACATATGTAAAACTGTTGGAATGTTTAAAAGTTCTCTCCTTGATGCCATGAAAGTGTTAACCTGTGTTTGTCTATGCTAATTGTTCATCAGATAGGTAGGACCTATGGGGCATCGAGCAGAAGTTCCCACGTTAGAAGGGGAAGATCCTATGCATAATGAACTAACCTTTAGCCTGATCATTAGTAAGCTTGTAACTGGGAAATGTTGCCTGAGTTTTGTCAGTAGGCATTTTTGGGTTTCCTTCTTCCTTTCTTTGTTCTAAGAGCAGATGCAAGTTTCCATCTTGGTGCTTAACATTAAATAGAAGAATGTCACTCATTCAGCTATTTTATTCCTCCATGTAACCTTCTCTAATATCTTAGTAAACTTTTATTTTAGTTAATTCACACATGTGTACTGCATTGCTGTTTTTATGTGCCAACAAAAACAACAACAAAAATGCTTGAAAATGAACACGTCTGAAAAGGATAATAAGACACACATAGGGAAATTCCACATAAAAACCTACAGTGCTGAGCTGAACAATCAACTTGTGACTTAAGGCAAGGAAAAAAACAGACCAGCACTTTTGCCTGGAAGACACCTTTCTCTGTTCTATGCCCCGCCCCACTTTTTGCCTTTGGGGAATATCTTGTTAAAGTGTTGTTAATGGGAATAGTTGTCATTGCCCCATGTTCTAAAATGAAGATATGAGGCACAGATATGAATCAACTAGGTTTTATTAAAGATGGATCTGTGCAGGATCTTGTTAATAATTAAGCTATTACTGCCCCTCTCCCACAGCAGGCCAGCCTGTACAAACTGCCTGCACATGAGTAATTCTTCCTGGCTTAACTCATCTCAGCCAAAGCTGCCCAGTTTAGTCTTTCATTGCCTGCATAGAACCCTGTGCCAAAAGGTACTACTCTTCACCTGCTTCTCCTCATACTGTTCAGCAGCTAAGCACCAGTTGGTGTTCCCTAGCACCAAAGCAGCCTCTCCCCCCTCACTCTCTAGCCATAACAGCCCATAAGCAGCAGGGCAAGGTGAGCTCCCATTATCGTTAAATGCCTCATAGTATTTGTTGATTGTTCCTTTCCTACTTAACAGCAACCTGTACCAATTTTGCTACCTAATAAGAACCTAATCAAGCATAAAGGTAAAGGTAGTCCACTGTGCAAGCACCAGTTGTTTCTGACTCTGGGGTGACGTTGCTTTCACTATGTTTTCACGGCAGACTTTTTATGAGGTGGTTTGCCATTGCCTTCCCCAGTCATCTACACTTTCCCGCCAGCAAGCTGGGTACTCATTTTACCAACCTCAGAAGGATGGAAGGTTGAGTCAACCTTGAGCCCGCTAGCTGAACCCAGCTTTCACCGGGATTGAACTGAGGTCATGAGTGGAGCTTAGGACTGCAGTACTGCAGCTTTACCACTCTGCGCCACAGGGCTCTTACTCAAGCATAGACCAGCCCTATTTAACTAAACAACCACAATTTGACAAGCTGTTTCTATCAATTGAGGGGACCCCAACACCCTCTTATGATTTTGAGGGAACCAGGTCTATTGTAAACTATAAACTTTCCCCTCAGGTACTACACGTTCTAATGGTCGTGTGTTTATAGGCTTCGGCAGGAGTGGCCAAACTAAGGCTTGGGAGCCACATGTGGCTCTTTCACACATATTGTGTGTCTCTTAGATGCCCCTATTGCCCCATCAATCAGCTTGGAGAAGGCATTTCTCTCTTTAAATCAGTTCTCCAAACCAACAGTTTGGAGAATGCATTTAAAGTTGCTTTCTTTCCACCTCACTCTCACTTCCCCCTCCGCCATCTATTTTCCTTCCTTCCCGTCTTGTGGCTCTCAAACATCTGACTTTATTCTAATTGGCTCTTATGCTAAGAAAGTTTGGCCACACCGGGCTTTGGGGTCGCTGCTATGAAGTAAGTTTTCTGGTGCACAAGTAGAATATGTAGATCACTGAGGCAGGAATTGTATATTAACCACAAACAAAAGATTATTAATTTATTTACTTGTTGGTTTCCCAGAAAAGATCAGCAGCACGGGACTCCAAGTAGAAAAAAAGGGAAACCTGACTGAGGCACATTAATATGGAGAGTAATTTCAACCTTCTTAATACTGTCAGGTGTAAACAGGCTTTTATTGAGTAACCACTAGGTTGAATGCTAACACACACACAAGGATTCTAGCCCTACACCAGACTGCCCTCACACAAGAGTCAGACTAAATGACATAAGGTCTGCTAATTGTCAGAGAAAGGCATAACAATTGTTACTCTCTGTTCTCTGTCCACAGTAGAGCCACACTGCTCTGCCACACTACCATGCAGAGCTACCCTTCACTCTTTCCATGAGCCAGACCTGAGCTCTCAACTGCTCTCTCTCTGAGGCAGAACTCAACTGAACTCCTGCTGTATTCCCCTCCATCATCCTACCTCTCCTTCTCAAGGTGACTGGATGCTGGAACAGCACTCCCATATGCTCAAGCAAGTGGCTGCCCCCCCCACAAGGACTTTCTATCCCCCCAACAAAGACTATAAAACAGACAAAAAAGTTCCCACCACAGCCAATCAAGTAGGACCCTCCATTCCTGCTGAACACCTCCAGTTAATTCCATACTGCCATTCTTCAGGGCACTAGAGAAGACACCAGGCAAAAGTCTGCAGGAGCGACTATGAATAGGAGAGTCCCTTTCCCATTGACCAAAGTGTGAGGCACAGACTATCTGCCATGGCCAGCATGTGACATACCTTATGTCATTTAGTCTGACTTCTGGGCAAGGGCTGTCTTGTGTAGAGCTGGAGTCCTTGTGTGTGTGTTAGGATCTAGCCTAGTGGCTACTCAATAAAAGCCTGTTTACACCTGAAAGTTTTAAAGAAATCTCTGCTCCCATTTTTGGGTGAGAACTGTGCTTCTTCAGGGATCCACTCCCCTTCCAGAGTCACTAGAAGTTAAATCTCACATATACGGTTATGACATGTCTTTTGTGAAGCTGACCAGAAATTCGCCATTGCAATGTAGTCTGCCATTTTCACATGTTGCCACTTTCTGAAGTGTGTAACATAGGGCCAGGGTTTTTTTTTGTAGGAAAAGCCCAACAGGAACTCTTTGTATATTAGGCCACACCCCCTGACACCAAGCCAGCCTGAACTGCGTTTCTGTGCATTCCTGCTCAAAAAAAGCCCTGCATAGGACAATATAGTTTGTCTGTTATATCTTCAATGAAATGAACCACTACTCTCTTGTTTCTAGATTCAGCTATGAGATTATGGAGGATATACTGTTCCATTAGGTAGATGGTTTGGAGTCAGGTATGTAGCAGACTATTGGGGAGGTAAAGAGGTTACTAAAGCTTAACAGGCAAAAATAGTTGAAAATAACATCATACACAATCACTATTAACATATGACTAACAAAATGTCCACAAATAGTGTGAACACAAGGTTTGTAGAAATGCCTTGTTGTTTTGTCTAGAGACCCTTTATACCCATTTGGGTGGGTAACTACATATATTGAGGGACATTCCTTTAAGCTGGGTGTAGGATCTTAGCCAGCAGCTCCTTTAGCATAGGAAGCAGTGGGAATATGCTAAAGGAGCTGCTGTACTGCTTTCCCCCTCCCATTGCAGCCTGAATTGCTGTTCTGGATGACAGAGTGACTTGGAAACCAGAACAATGCTTTGTTGGTCCTTAAAATCATGATTGAATGACACAATGCAGCATGCAATCCTGAGAAATCTTTTTCTCTCTCCCACCACTACTTTTAAAAAGTTTGTAACATCCTTCCTAACAAAGAGTTCTGGGGAACTCAAAAGCTTGCACATTGCTTTGTGTCATTTTGGTTGGTCCTAATGAAAGACACAGTACCAATTATAGTTCGGCTTTGGATTTTCATTTCGGATCAGCATAGCTGCAAACATGTCTGTTTAATAACCCTCAGAAACAGTACTGGGGGGCAAAAGGAGGGGGACTAGGCAAAACTTTCTTCCTTATAATAGTGGGAAATGAAACATGAAAACATTATATTAAGGCAAAGCAATTGAGAATGGCATATACTAAGTTGGTGAAGATCAAAATCTGGCAAGACCTTTTGAAAAACAGTTTCCCTTTCAATCTGTTGAAGTATATTCATACTGTTTCAATTACAACCGCTGGTATTAATTGAAAGATAGCAAAGATATGTTTGGATGAATCTAATTCCATCAATTGGTTGTTGACTGTTTAGTTAACTTTTATAAAAATGAGGTGGCAGCAGCTCCTGAAGCCTAACACTGCAATTTTATGCAAACTATGGCAGTCCAAGCACATTGATTTAGTCCCTTCAGGGCACAATAATAGAAGCTAATATCACAGTTTAGGAAGGGTATCTAGGTCTAGGTTGCAATCATGAATGCCAAGCAATTCATGGGGAAAACAAATAGGCATAATCAGTGGCTATTAGACCATAACAGCTAATGGAAACTCCATATTGAATGTAACCCTGAATGCTTAGAGAACACTACCAAAGAGTAAAGTTTGAGTCCAGTGGCACTTTTAAGACTAAAATAATTTAAGATATAAGTTTTTGCACATAAGCAGACTTCTTCAGTTCAGAGAGCCAGTTTTGTGTAGTAGTTAAGAGAGGTAGACTCTTATCTGGGAGAACCGGGTTTGATTCCCCACTCCTCTACTTGCCTGCTGGAATGGCCTTGGGTCAGCCATAGCTCTCGCAGGAGTTGTCCTTGAAAGGGCAGCTGCTATGAGAGCCTCTCAGCCCCACCCATCTGACAGGGTGTCTGTTGTGGGGGGAGAAGATATAGGAGATTGTAAGCCGCTCTGAGTCTCTGATTCAGGGAGAAGGGAGGGGTATAAATCTGCAGTCTTCTTCTTGTTCCACGTGCAACTGCTGGGTGTACTTGGGTCAGTTTTTCTCTCAAGAGCAGTTCTCTCAGAGCTCTCTCAGCCCCACCTACCTCACAGGGTGTCTGTTGTGGGGAGAGGAAAGCAAAACAATTGAAAGCCACTCTGAGACTCCAAGCAAAGGGCAGTGTATAAATCCAATCTCCTCCTCCTCTTGATGCCAGGGGTGGGGTGGTCAGAGAGCCACTGATGACCAGGTGTAAGCACAGCCAAGCCCCCCCTCCCCCCAGCAACTTTGCTAGAGTCTCACTGTCCATTTGGCTCAGATCATTGGCAACAATAATCACACTGGCAGCTTACCTGTTGCCTCCTAGACAGCTTGAAAGAGGAAGCTGTGGATGAGCTAATGACCACTGCTGGCCCTGCTGAGTTGAATAGCCCCTGCAGTGCTGGCTTGTAGCATCACAAGGACAACTCAGCTTAACTTGATCTTGGGCTACGTTCGCTTCCCAGTCTGCTCCTGCTTGATGACCTCCTTGTGGACTTCCAGAAAGCATCTGGGATAGAGGATGCTCTTCTAGACAGATAGTTGGTTGGATCCAACAGAGCACATAAAATGTCTTCTTAAAGACATTGTAACCTTCTCTACAAAGTCAAGCTGTGAGTAAGTATCATTGAACAGGAAGGAAATGACCTCTGAGTAAACATGCCTTGAGTTGCCTCAGTTATGGGTGAAAGGTGTTTGTTTAAAACCACTAAAAATATTTCTTCCTTGTCAGAGTACAGCTACTTGCATCATTTTAGAAGTGTCAGTGACACTGACACTATGGGAAAAAATCATGTATAAGGTACTTGGAGGGGGGGAACTGTTGAAAATTGCTTTATAGAATATAAGGGCTAAGGTAGACATGACAGGCCAGCAACATGCATTCATTTATTTGTCTACCTGTTGATAAAACATGGTCAGAAGGGCTTTTCCCTTTACAAGAAAAGGAGCTCATGGGGGGAGTAAGGAAAGTCTCCTCCAGCTTACACTACCTGCTCCATTATTTGAAAACATGTTTCTCCCAGCTCAGTGCTGTTCCTGGAAGTGAGCTGAGGTGGGTAGCTTGAGGCAACAGAATGCAGGGAGATAAGTGGGAGAAGAGCTTTAGGTCTTTCAGCCTAATCCATCTCACAGAGTTGTTGCTGTAAGAATGAAATGGAGGGGGGAGTGAATGATGTATTAATACATCATGAGGTTATTGGAAGAAGGATGGGAATCCCCACTTGGTCATAAAAACTTGTTGGATGACTTAAGGCCATGAAATGCTCTCGGCCTAATAAGGTTATTGGGAGGATAAAATGGAGGAGAGGTTACACATGGAGGCCCAGGTTACGGATATTGCCGAAGTGGCATGTAACGGTCACTTCCAGATGAGACTATTGTAACTTGCTCTACATTGGCCTACCTCTGAGTCTGACCCAGAAACTCCAACAGGTCCAGAATGTGATGGCATAGGTCCTGACGGAAACGCCTAGGATAGCACACGTTCAACCTGTACTGCACCAGCTATACTGGCTTCTGGTTGAGTACTAAGTCAGGTTCAAGGTTTTGGCTATGACTTTTAAGGCCTTGAGAGGTCTGGGACTGACATATCTATGGGGCTGGCTCCTCCGCTATGTCCCTGGAAGAGCATTATGCTCTACTGATCAAAACTTACTGGTGATCCTTGGCCCTAAAGAGGTCCAGCTGTCCTTGACAAGGGCTAGAAATTTTTCAGTCCTGGCCCAACTTGGTGGAACTGTCTCCAGAGAATATTAGGACCTCGGGAGATCTTTTACAGTTCCAGAGAGCCTGTAAGGCAGAGATGTTCCACCAGGCTTTCGATTAATGACAGGGATGGTTGCCAAGCTAGAATCCTCCCCACCCACCAGTCCCCTGCCTTGATGCTGCATCCAGAAATCTGAATTGGAAAAAACGCTAATAGGATGGCATCAGGATTTATAATTGTTATTTAAATTGATTTAATTGGTTTTAAATGTTTGTATTAACCTAAATTAACTTAAATCAATTTAAATTAACTTAAATTATGTATTTTTAATTATTAACTGGTTTTTATAATGTTTAAATGCTTTTATTGTTGAATTTAAAGTTTTTATCTATTATTGTACATGTATAAAAGGTTGTTAGCCGCCCTGAGCCGCCTGGGCGGGGAGGGCGGGATACAAATAAAACTTATTATTATTATTATTATTATTATTTATTAGCTAAGCTGTACATTGCTCAGAGCCCGGATTTGGTTGGGATAGGGCAATCCATCAAGTCGAAGAAATAAATAAATAAATATATAAAGTGACCAATGTTAGCCACTTTGAGTCCTCATGGGGGAGAAAGGTGGAGTATAAATGAAGTGAATAATCAGACCTGTGAGGAACACTGTGTGCTACACTAGGACAAATACAATGAAATCCTAAGAACATTGTTCTAGGAATAAGCTCCATTGAATAACCAAATTGCCATGTCTTTTTTCCTTAATGTAATGGTTCATGATTATTGTACACTGTAATCATTTCAGAACACAGTTTGAGTCCAGTGGAACCTTTAAGACACAAAGCTTACTTCTGGATATAAAATTTTGTATGTAAGCTTAAAGGTGCCACACTGGACTCAAACTTTGTTCTGCTTCAGACAAACAGCTACCCCCTAGAATATAACCATTTCAGGTTGTGGTGTTAATATGAACTTGAAGAAACAAGCCAGGACATTTTAATTATCTCCAGGGATATACAATACATCTAACTCAAGAAAGATTGAGCTGATAAATAAAATCTGGCTATTCCTCTGAGTTCACTGAAGTTTACTTTTCAGGACAAGATCTGCAACTTCCTTAGATCAATGAACTCATGCCATAAAAGGACAGGAGTTGAAATGCATTGCATCTACAGAGGGCTGGAGGGAGTTAGCTCAACAAAGAATTGTAAATGAAAAATATTATTCATCCTCTGTTCTTCCAGGGCTTCTGAGTATCAAGATTATTACCATAAAATACCATAATTTATCCTTGGCTTACCCGCTTGAGACCTCTTCAACAGGCTCATTAATTACAACATGCCTCTGTCAAATATATTTTACCCTGTTTTTCCTCCTGGGAGTTCACAACAATGTACAGGGTTCTCTCTTCTTATTTAAAATCATAACCCTGTGACATAAATGAGGCAGAATATATATGACTGGCCTGTCAGATCAAGCAGCAAACTTCATGGCAGAGTGGGCATTTAAACCCGGGTCTCTTGATACTAGTCTGACACTCTCACCAATAGAACACACTGGTATCACTGGTCCATCCTAGAGCAGTTCAAACAGTACCTTTTACTGAACCTGCTGAACATAAAGGAATTTCAATGTGATGCCAGTCCAAATGTGGGATTCTTCAGGACAGTGAAGATGATGTCTGTGAATGGGGACTGATGCAACCCAGTGAAATGTTTTTCTTCTGTACTCTCCATGGAAGACCAACTAAAGGTAGATTCAGGATGCATAAATGACAGTCTTTAATACAACTAGTACATTGTTGGTGAACCCGAGGACTTCTCCACAAGGAAGAACAAGGACTGGTTTGATGAGAACAATCAAGAGATCCAAGAATTACTGGCAAAAAAGAGATCTGCCTACCAAGCACATCTTGCTCAGCCCTCCTGTCCTGGGAAAAAAGCAACCTTTCGCGCTGCATGTAGCAACCTCCAGCGCAAGCTTCGAGACATTCAGAACGAGTGGTGGACCAAGCTTGCAGAGAGAACCCAGCTGTGTGCAGACACTGGTGATTTAAGAGGGTTCTACGAAGCCCTGAAGGCAGTATATGGTCCATCATATCAGGCTCAGAGTCCCTTGCATAGTGCAGACGGCCAAGTGCTCCTCACAGACAAGGCATCCATACTGAACCGGTGGTCAGAGTATTTTCAGGTTCTCTTCAGTGCCAACCGCGTAGTTCAAGATTCAGCAATCCACCTCACCCCACTTCAACCGGTGAAAACAGAGTTGGATGAGATCCCCACCCTAGAAGAGACTGTTAAAGCCATCAAGCAACTGAAAAGTGGCAAGGCAGCAGGAGTTGATGGAATTCCACCAGAGATCTGGAAGCATGGGGGCACAGTACTACATAGCTCACTTCACAAAGTACTTGTCACCTGCTGGGAACAAGGCAAATTACCACAGGACTTTCGCGATGCAATCATCATCACCCTATACAAGAACAAAGGGGAAAAGTCAGACTGCTCCAACTACCGGGGGATAACCCTGCTCTCCATCGCAGGCAAAATCCTTGCCAGAATACTCCTGAACAGACTGGTGCCCACCATTGCAGAAGAACTCCTCCCAGAGAGCCAGTGCGGCTTCAGAGCTAACAGGAGCACCACCGACATGGTATTTGTTCTCAGGCAGCTCCAAGAGAAATGCAGGGAACAGAACAAGGCTCTGTATGTGACTTTTGTCGACCTTACCAAAGCTTTCGATACCGTTAGCAGGAAAGGCCTGTGGCAAATCTTGGAACGTTTAGGATGTCCCCCAAGGTTCCTCAGCATGATCATCCAGCTACACGAAGACCAGCGAGGCCAAGTCAGACACTGCAACGACCTCTCGGAGCCCTTCCCAATAGGCACAGGTGTAAAGCAAGGCTGCGTTCTCGCGCCAACTCTCTTTACGATCTTCTTTAGCATGATGCTTCAAAGAGCCGCAGTAGATCTAGATGAGGACGATGGTGTCTACATCCGCTATCGCACCGATGGCAGCCTGTTCAACCTGAGGCGACTAAAGGCACACTCCAAGACAATGGAAAAACTCATCCGAGAGCTACTGTTTGCTGATGATGCTGCACTCGTCTCCCACTCGGTATCAGCTCTGCAGCATATGACGTCCTGCTTTGCAGAGGCTGCCAAGCTATTCGGCCTAGAAGTTAGTCTGAAGAAGACAGAAGTTCTCCACCAGCCTGCACCCCAGGAAGATTATCACCCCCCCTGCATCACTGTGGGTGAATCAGTTCTGAAGACAGTCCAGCAGTTCAGCTACCTGGGGTGCATCATCTCCTCAGATGCCAAGATCGACAAGGAGATTGACAACAGGCTGGCAAAGGCAAACCGTGCATTTGGCCGACTGCACAAAAGAGTGTGGAGCAACAAGCATCTGAAAAAAGGCACAAAGATCAATGTTTACAAAGCGGTTGTGATGACAACCCTCATCTATGGCTCCGAATCGTGGGTTTTATACCGTCATCACCTGCGACTCCTTGAGCGCTTTCATCAGCGCTGCCTTCGCACCATCCTCAACATCCACTGGAGTGACTTTGTGACCAACACTGAAGTCCTCAAGCGGGCAGAGGTTACCAGCATCGAGGCACTGCTGTTGAAGACGCAGCTGCGCTGGGCAGGGCATATTTCTAGGATGGAAAACCACCGCCTTCCCAAGATTGCCCTGTATGGCGAACTCTCCACCGGCCATCGAAATAGAGGGGCACCAAAGAAGAGGTACAAGGACTCCTTGAAGAAATCCCTTAGCACCTGTCACATCAACCATCACCAGTGGTCTGACCTAGCCTCAGATCGCAAAGCATGGAGGCACACCATCCACCAGGCTGTCTCTTCCTTTGAGAACACACGCATAGCTGGTCTTGAGGACAAAAGGAGATTGAGGAAGAATCGCACTGCTACAGGACCAACCCTAAATCAGACTTTTCCCTGCAGCCGCTGTGGCCGGACCTGCCTGTCCCACATTGGTCTTGTCAGCCACCAGCGAGCCTGCAGCAAACGTGGACTATTGCACCCTTCTTAAATCTTCGTTCGCGAAGCCAAGCCGAGAGAGAGAGACATTGTTGGTGTTTGGTTCCAAGAACCTCATATAAGTATCACCCCATGTCAAAATTTTACACTTTGGGAGACCCCCCCCCCCCCAAATTGTATGATATTTTGTTCTGAGTGTGCACATGTTAAAATACTACCCCACACCATACATATGAAATTCCAGCGGTATACTCCCCTCCTGAGGACTATAACACCTCAGTGATGGGGAGTTTTCATGTATATTTTTCAGGGGACAGTTATCGTGTGGTATTTCTGGCCACTGCCCCTGTATGATACAGCTACCTACATTTATGATGTATGATACAGCTACCTACATTTAAAGAGACCTTCAGATAGTGCTTATGTTGACTCAGATATACCTGTTCACATGCAATGGAAAAGTAATGATGTGGCACCACTTTTCTCTGTTTTTTTTTTAGTTTCCCACACCTATAACATTCATTTTTTGGGGGAAAAAAACAGAGCACCACCTCCCCAAACCTCCACTTTACATGTTTAAATGGCCTATTATGTTCACACAGCTTACTATAGATAATCAGAGCAGTTAAGCCCTTAAATCTAATTTTGGATTCTGTGCCTTCCGTAAGCACCATTCTTTTTTCTCCAGTGTAGTTATTCTGCAGCTACAGCAGCCCTGCTGGAATCACTATGGCTGTGGGGAGCTGATGGCTCCCTGCAGGTGCATCTCTGCACTGCCTTCTCCCACCACCCAGTTTAAACTGGGTGAATGTATGGTGAAAGTGAAGCAAAACTCTTCTGCATAATAGGCCAATGTATCTGTTTCAGTGTATCTGAAAAAGTGTGCATGCACATATAAAAGTATACCCAAAATTAAACGTTGTTGGACTTAATGGTGCCACTGGACTCAAACTCTGTTCTGTTGCTTGAGACCAACATGACTATCCACCTGACCTGAATATAGCAGTTCCTTTACTTACAGTGTTCATATGTGTGCTGCCAACTGTAAATTAAGAAGAGCCCTAGATGACTACAAGGGGATGAAAAGATGATGCAACTTCAGATGTTAACCAGGTAATCAAAGAGCAGTGCATGTAATGTGTACTACACAGAGTATGTGATCTGTATGGCCTAAAGGCCTGTTTTGTTTTTAATGAACCATTTAAGTGCAATGTAAGATCAAATCTTTTTAAAATATGTTTGTAACCTCAACCTTTTAGGTATCCAGTACCATTTTGGAATTGGGCTTTTACCTCTTCTTTTGTGTTACCCAGGGCTTTTTTAAAAAAATCAGGAACACACAGGAGCGCAGTCCCGGCTGGCTTGGTGTCAGGGGTGTGGCCTATCATGCAAATGAGTTCCTGCTGGGCTTTTTCTACAAGAAAGTCCTGTGTGAAACAATGATGATAACAGGGGGTGTGGCCTAATATGCAAATAAGTTCTTGCTGGGCTTTTTCTACAAAAAAACCCCTGGTGTTACCAACCAGAAATATAAACAGAACTAAAGCAAAACATAAGTAAAAAGATAGTATGATTTAATATAGGCTACAGTCCCTGACTCTGTACCCAAGTATCTGTTTGGACTGTTTTGTTACAGTATAGCCTTACTGTTTCTATAGAAAAGCCACCTTGGAATAATTCAGTTTTACAGTTTGTAGAAAGTCAAGAGAGTAGAAGACCTTTTGGCCTTATTAGGCAGGCCATTCTGCAGGATGGGGGTCATGACAGAAAATGGCTTACAATCACCTTCCCTTCCTGTTCCCACAACAGGCAACTTGTGAGGTAGGTGGGACTGAGAGAGTTCTGAGATAGCTGTGACTGGCCCAAGATCACCCTGTAGGCTTTGTGAGGAGGAGTGGGGAATCAAACCCAGTCCTCCAGATTACAGTCTGCTGTTTTTAACCACTACACCTCTTTTAACCACTATCCCATTAGCCAACTGAGCCTGGTAACTAATGGGTAACCAATGAACTGAATGGGAACAGCATGCATGCTCCATCTAGCTCCTGATAACAGCCAAACCACAGTGTTCTTCACTAACTGTAGTCTCTGAGTTGATTTTGTGGAGAGGCCTAAAGTAGAGTTCATTGTAATAGTCTAGTCACAGTGTTACTGTGGCAAGGATCCTGGTGGCCAGATAGGGGTCATGAGAAGCCATGGATCTAGCCTGGAAGATAGCTATGATAAGGGGCTATCTTCCAGGCTAGACTGAGTTGGAAGAAAACTTTTTGTAGCTGCATTGGCTTGTTTGTCTAGCAGTAATGCTGAATCTCGTATGTCCTAAAGGATCTTAATGGAGTCAGCAAGGGTGAGCTTGAACTCCACTTGAAGGCAGGGAGAACAATGCCCTTCAAAACCTCTGGCTTCCCAATCAGCATTACCTGTCTTTTCAGGTTTTAGTTTGTTCACATTTAGCCAATTTAGCACAGTTGCCAGGCAGTGATTTAGGATCTCTATTGCATCTCTAGGATATTGGATGATATATACAGCTGGATATTTTTGTCATATTGATGACAGCCAGTCCCCAACGATGAATGATTTGTCCTGTGGGCTTTATGCCACAACTGAAAAGCATGGAGGGTAGGATTGCAACCTGTAGAACTCCACAAGATACCTTGAGGTTTTGAGATGTTGTTTACACCAGCCCCTTAAACTCCTCTACAAATAACTTCTTAATGTGCACTAAATTTGAGCGGGCATGTTCATTTCACAGGTTTCTGAAATACCACTTCTAATTTTCATTATTTTAATTCAATTTTATATTTTCTAGGGTATGATATCTCACTAGTTTGCAGGCAGTGAAAAGGATTCTCTCTAAAAAAATTGTACAATTTACTTCGATTACGTAATCCGTGTCAATACCTCTGTTAACTCACATTCTGAGCTAATTTTTATATAGTCCTTGTTAATTGCACAAATACTATTAATTATATTTCCATTAACTACAAGGTTTCTCTTGATTGCTTTACTTGTCTTTCAACTGTTTCTAAATTTAATAGTTTGTAGAATGCAGTTGTAGTGCATTCTTACATTTAAATTTCCTTTATTTAATTTTTCCTTCAGTGTTGTGCTCTTACTTTATATGAAGTTTTTTCAAATATTTATGATTTCCATAAATCCGAGGATCTGAAAAATGACAGATGATACCAATAACAGATGATAACAATAACCTGCTACAGCAGGCAGTAACTTTGCTTCCTGTATAATATTGATTAGCTGCCTAAAAGCCAAGCCAAGGTTCTTCACCTTGGCACAACAGTGTTAGCCTAATTTAGGCTTTTGTGCTGGGGCAGAAACACCAATACTATTCTGGGAATGTGTGTGCGTGTTATATGCCACCAACTCACTTCTAAAGTATTGACAATCCTATGAATTAATGACTTCCAAAACATCTTATCATTAACAGCCTTGCTCAGGTCTTGCAGACTGACTTTCTTGTTTGGATTTTTAAAAAGGGAGAGGGGAAAAACTTAACCCAACAAAATTGAATCAAGAACCTGAAAGGTAAGTTAGAAGGCAAAAGCAGAACCAAAAGCTAAAACAAAATATGAACTAATTGTACATTAAAATACATGTATTTATTTATAGGGTTGCCAGCCTCCAGATGGGGCATGGAGATCTCCTGCTTTTACAACTGATCTTCAGTTGGCAAAGATCAACTCCCCTGGAGCGAATAGCTGCTTTGAAGGGTGGACTCCATGGCATTGTACCATGCTGAGGCCCCTCCCCTCCCCAAACCCCACCCTCTCCCAGATCCACTTCCAAAGTCTCCAGATATTTTCCATCACAGACCTGGCAACCCTAATTTATTACAAAGACATGTCTTTAGAATCAATACATGTATTTTTATGTACAATTAATTCATATTTTGTTTTAGCTTTTGGCCCTGCTTTTGTTTTTTAACTTATCTTTCAGGTATTTCCTTGACTGAGTCGTCAGTTTTTCCTAGCCTTATTGTCTTTTCTGGTGACTCTTCTCTTCTCATAATGTGATCAAAGTACAATAGGCTCAGTGTAGTCATTTTAGCTTCTAAGGAGGTCAGGCTTGATTTGAACCCACTTATTTGTCTTTTTGGAGGTCCACGGTATCCATAAAACTCTTCTCTAACAATACACTACAGATAAATACCACATTTCAAATGAATCAACATTCTTTCCATTTCATACCCATATATAGTCATGGGGAATGCTATGGTATGAATTATCTTGATCATGGTTGCCAGTGACACATCCTTACACGTAAGATCTCTTCTAGCTCCTTCATGGCTGTCCTCCCAGTCTCAGTCTTCTTCTGATTTCTTGGATTGAGTCTCCCTTTTGGTTGATGATTGAGTCAACAAACAGAGAATATTTAACAATGCCCATTTCTTCATTATCAAATTTAAAAATAATGTAATTCCCTGTAGTCATTATTTTTGTCTTCTTGCTGTTCAGCTGTAATCTTGCTTTGGCACTTTCTGCTTTCACCTTCATCAGTATCTCAAATTGTTAGTGTTCCTTCCATCAGTTTTTACACCACTTTCATTCACCACCTGATTATTGTCCCATTATTGCATTCAGGGCTTTTTTGGGAAGCAGGAACGCACAGGAATGCAGTTCCGGCTAGCTTGGTGTCAGGGGCGAGGGGGGGTATGGCTTAATCTGCAAATGAGTTCCTGCTAGGCTTTTTCTACAAAAGGAAAGGAAGGGTCCCCTGTGCAAGCGTCAGTCGTTTCTGACTCTGGGGTGACATTGCTTTCACAATGATTTCACGGCAGACTTTTTACGGGGTGGTTTGCCATTGCCTTCCCCAGTCATCTATGCTTTCCCCCCAGCAAGCTGAGTACTCAGTTTACCGACCTCAGAAGGGTGGAAGACTGAGTCAACCTCGAGCTGGCTACCTGAAAACCCAGCTTCCACTGGGGATCGAACTCAGGTCGTGAGCAGAGCTTAGGACTGCAGTACTGCAGCTTTAACACTCTGCATCACGGGGCTCTTTTTTTCTACAAAAAGCCCTGCACAAAATAATGGTGATGTCAGGGGGTGTGGCCTAATATGCAAATGAGATCCCTGCTGGGCTTTTTCTACCCAAAAAACCATAATTACATTTAACCACTACAGAGTCTTTTACAATTCAGTTTTCCTACTGTTCATGTATTTGAATGGGATTGCAGCTCACCCACACTACAGCAGACAGTATTATTTTTGACAGTAATAATAATAATTATTTTAAGTGCCATCAAGTTACAACAATCATAGCGATGCCTCATGACAAGAGTCAAGCAGGAGTGATTTGCCATTGCTTTCCTCTCTGTAGCAACCCTGGTCTTCCTTGGTGGTCTCTCAATCATGTACTAACCACAGCCAACCCTGTTAAACTTCTAAGCTTAGATGAGCTTGGGTTAGACTGGGCTATTCAAGTTGCTATTTGTGCCAATACAGATATGAACAGGGCTTTTTTTTTCTGGGGGAAAGTGGTGGAACAGAGTTACAGAACTTCTTTGTAGAAACAAAATTCCTGAAAAGTGTTTAAAAGTTCATGAGAGGCACCTGTGTGTTTCGCCTTCATTTCCCTCTTGAGAGTTCCAGCACCTCTTTTTCCAGGAAAAAAGCCCTGGATATGAATATATGTTATGCACAACTTTGGATTAACAACTAGGTGAAATGTCACATATGACTCATTTTGACTAGTTTACACCTTGTATCATCTATAAAGCAATATAAAAATAAAACAAACCAAAGGTTCAGGAAAAATTACTATGATGTCCTCATCATATCAGCCTTTAAAAAGACAATGATGTGTACATTACATTCTGAATGTAAACATCATAAACTGTGTAGAATGGTTTGTCCGCTGTAGTCCCCCCTGCCACTTGCTTTCTGTTTTAAAGGTAACATACTGATACTGTCAAACAGTGATAGGGAAGTAAAGAGATCAACATTTGCAAAATATTTCTGAAAACTTTGTGAGAAATAAAAATGATGGACTCTGTTTTTTATTTTATTTCAATAACACTGTTTCTGTGACCAAAATTATTAGTTGTGGATTTAGGTGAATAAAACAAAGCTTTTACTCCCCCCCCCCCCTTAAAAGTAACAGTTGATATTGTGACCAATGTTATAAATTGTTCTTCAAATACCAAAATGTTTGAAAATGTATTGTGTTCTTTCTTTCTCAGTTCAAATAGCAACTTGTTAAGGGAAAAAAAACCAATTGTGTTAATCTATTCGTACATAAATGATCTGGAACAGAGGGAGCAGTAAGATGGCTACATTTACCAATGACCAATATTCAAGACAGGGAATGTGAAGAGTATCGAAAGGATCTCTTCACACTGAATGAATAGAGTAAATAGGCAATGGTACCAAAATGCTTAAGGCAAAGGAGCACAGTGACAAAGGAGCACTGTGCCCCCTGGACACATCCTGCTTTTCATGTAAAAATATTACACACCATATCCAGGATCATATCACCTCTCTGCCATCAAGCTTTGCTGTGTTTCTTTGGACAAGTCACTCTCTGTCTTAACCTAACTTACCACACAGAGTTATTGTAAGAATGAAATGGAGGGTGGAGAATATGTACATCACCCTAAACTCCTTGGACGAAGAGTGGGATTAAAAATGTACTTAAATCATGAATAAGGCAAACATATGAATGGCTGTTCCATCCCATCTTTTGGCCCTTTAAAACTGGTGAGCAGCACAGGAGGCTGAACACATGGCCATGTTATTTTTCATAAGTGTAATAACCCATGGTTACTGTACAGCATAACTATTTCAAGTTGTGGCTGTTCATCTCTTTGCCTCAAGACACAGGCAAGGGCATTTAAATTATATTCAGGCAGCTGTTTTAAAATTTCCTTGTCTCCTGCTGGCTGAATTGGTGGTGCAAGACTAGGAAAGACTAGGCTGGGGCTCAATTAAAAAAAATCACTCCAAAAAACAAAATAAAACAAAAATACCCCAATTCATGATAGGGGTTATTGGGAAAAGGTCTGAAAATAAGTTCATCCCTACTGTAATGTTTTAATAAAGCTCTCTCATGCAGCCTCATTTGGGATATTACCAGGGCAATCCTATACATAATTTTGGGAGGAGCATGTAGATTGTCCCAGATGCAGTCTCTGGCACCCTCAGTTAAAAAGGGTCAGGTAACAGGATTCATGAAATACCTCTTCCTGAGACCTGAGAGAGCTATTGCTAGACAGAGTAGTCAATACTGACCTTGATAAACCAATGGGTTGTATCTGTAGAAAGCAACATCATCTGTTCATTTGTACTGTTTGTGCCCACAACAGCACCTTGTGAAGTACGTGGGGCTGAGAGAGTTCTGATACAACTGTGACTTGCCAAGAGTCACCCAGCAGGCTTCATGTGGCATTCTCTGGATTAGAATTCATTACTCTGACCACTATGCCATTCTGGCTCTCTCTTGCCAACATAACCCCTGTTGGACATAGTGGACTTCTGGCAAATGAAAACTAGCTGCTTGACTGGATTCTGAAAGTCCTGAATATAGGCATTTGAGGTCACTAGGTCTCAATATATTTGCAAATTGCTCCAGGTAAGCAAATGTACACCTATTGCTATTTATTTTATGACCCATGAAGTAGACCACCGTACTTTTCTAGTAACTAGAAAAGCTGCTTCATATGATATGATACAGCAAGACATGATCTTTACTTCACACCCTACTCTACAGATGAAATCATCTCAATAAAGGCAGACAAGCATTACTAGTAACATCTACAGTCTATTTGTATGAGTAGATAATCTGGTGATGGTTTGGACAGAGTAAATATGCTTCTGTGAATATCTGTACATGCTGGGGGCCATGAATAAACCTTTTCATGACATATTATTAAAACCATTAAATAATATTTCCTATACAACTCAAGATGTATTTGAATCCCCTTATTACTATACATATTGAATTGTTTATGTATTGCAGGTATATATATTACAGGCTAACTACTATTCTCCTACTGGAAAAAAAATTACAAAATTATATAGGATTCTGGCCTCAGGAGGTCTGGACAAGCTACCAAATCATCTGTAAAAAGGGACAGACAGTTATCACTTACAGGACTAAAAGTAGATGATTAAGCAGAGAATTAAGAGCCATATCACCTTCTATGTTATTAAGTAACAAAGACTCCATAACTGACAAAAGGAAGTTCAGAGGTGTGCATAGGAGTCTTGCAATTTGATGTCTCCCTTTGGGCAGGGGGCATTACTTTTGGGGGCAACACATTTGGTTGAGGAAAGATACTTGTTGATCTTGCAGCTGCCACTAGACTCAAACTTTGTAATATTGCTTCAGACCAACACGGCTGCCCACTTACTTCAGATCAGTAAGTTCTTGATGAAGAGTCTGTTTTATTGCTGTTTTCAAGAGTATTTGTAGAACGTCTGCTGTCAGTGCCTGTAGAGGATGGTAATGTTTGAGTCCTACCTGCTCCCAACTTTAGAAGGAAGAGATTAAGAGATCCAGCACAAGATCGTAGATTCTGCAAAGATCTTTAAATTTCCCCGAGTTGAAGAGATCTTTTACTGTTCCTCCTGATAGCAGGTCCCCAAAGAGTTAACTGTTTGTGGTTTTACTAAATTGGCTTGGGAGTTTGTTGTGCCCAGGAAATCACTGAATTAGCAACTATCTTGTCAACAGTGTATGATGTGGATGAGGGATGACTGCACATTGTACCTGTAGGCTCTGAAAAAAGACCTCCTCTTACTGAGTTATCAGTTGCTGAGCTGGTTCCTCAAGGAAAACCCGCTTAGGAAAAAAATTCTAACGAGGAAATAAATTTACATATTTTGGACAACATTGAAGGAACTGTAGGGCAACTGAAGACCAAAAGACCTGAGTCTTACAGGTGGTAGTTTGTACAAGGTCAAGAAAGTCAACATACGCCTGTAGCATTTGACTCAGTGAGTAAAGAATAATTATTTGGTTAACCCATTGTCCTTTATTCAGCTGAGTGGAGATAACAAACAAGGTGATTTGATTACTCTGCAACCTATGCATTGATCCTTCTAACGGCTTTCTCCATCCATTCTTTCTCAACCCAGAAAAAAACAATTTGTCCATTACTTGCCCATTTAGCCAAGGAGTTAAAGTTGTCACCTGGGTTATTTATGCACCCAGTTCCAGTTGTAGAGTGGGGAGAGAAATTGCAATGCTCTTTCGAAGGGTTGTGAAATTACTGGTGATCTTGTCACGTTCACTTGAAATATTGTTAAGCTGCTGATAAACAGTCACAACACTTTCCCTAGTAAGAAGGCAATGGTCACCTCTGAATTTTAATAAAAAATCCTGACAAGAGCATTCCCATCCAAATTAGGGAGAGGCTGGCAATTATCAGTGGGTTTATTCCCCTGGAAACTTCTTCCATATCCAAAGAATAACCTTACAGGACAGACATGGACTCATGCTCCACAACTTTACATCCAATGAGAGATGAAGAATCACGGAATCAAGTTACTGTTTCTTTCATTACAAGAAAGTCATCAATACAATGCTGCTTAGCAGCGTTAGTTGGAGAACATACATCTAAATGGGTCCTTGTACTCTTTTCCTTTCCCATAGTTGGTAACTAATAACAATAACTATAAAGTTGTAGGCTGCTAGGGCTTATGTTCAAAAACTCTGAGAAGATATACCAAAAAGAAAGCCTGTAAGATGTCTTGCAGCTGTCACAAATTATCTGCTTTCATTGTCTGGAGAAAACATATGAGAGGCAGCCAAACAAAGATTACAACTAAAACAGCCAGATAAACCAAGTGAGAGGGGTTTTTTAACTGCTTAAAATGGGGAAGAACGGGCTTCCAAAAACTATTTCTTATCAGTTTCTTATCACATTAGAGCAGGGGTGTAAAACTCATTTGTTAGGAGGGACGGTTATGACACAAATGGGACATTGTGGGATTGGGTCATAAAATGTAATGTGAGATAGCAGAGATATAAACTTTATAAAGGACACAGACAAGCACAATTAAAGATACATTTTAACTTAAAATACAAACATGCTTAAAACTCTTGCAATTTTTTTAATGGAAAGGTGGGGGAATAGTAGGATTTGGTAATGCAATTTTAAAAATAAACATCAAGAAAAAGCACAAGGATCACAGCAGAAACTAAAAATATAAAATACTCTGAGCCTGGGGAAAAATGGCATTGCAAGTCGTTCCCCCCATCCCGCATCTACTTAGATTGGTAATGGCTCTCCAGTGTAATACCCGCCTTTGACTATGGGTTCCTAAGGTAGACTACTCCAAAACACCAGAGCACGGGCCTTTTCAGCCGCGGCTCCTGCACTGTGGAACCAGCTTCCGGAGGAAGTGCAGGCCCTGCGGAACCTCGACCAGTTTCGCAGGGCCTGCAAGACCACCCTTTTCAGACAAGCCTATACTGATATCGACTGCTGAGTTGCTAGGAATAAAAGAACCGCCATCTATAATATTACCATGGAACTATCTAAACTGGCAGAACCAGCGCCAGAACAGTTTTATTGCTGCCAGATACATTTAATGTAACTTAAATTATGTATTTTAACTCAATTAACTGGTTTTTATATGTTTAAATTTTTTAATTGTTAAATTTAAAGTTTTACCTATTTATGTTAATGTATGGAATGTTGTTAGCTGCCCTGAGTCGCCTAGGCGGGGAGGGCGGGATATAAATAAAATCTATTATTATTATTATTATATTACTCACTAGGCACCAGTTCTCAGGTCCACTGAGCAGAAACAAGCTGGTTCAAAGCATCAACCCTTTATTTGCAAGGACGGAATTCCAGGAAGCATGAGCTTCAACCAGCTATAGGAACACTGAAACAACATAGACAAAGTTGCAAGGAAAACATGGGATGGATTTTCCTTTAAAGTCTCTCGGCCCTATCTATCTGGGCATAGATACCTTAATGGAAAATCCACTCCATATTTTATTTGCAGTTTTTTTTCCTGCTGCAGTCAGACGAGGCAGGAAGAATGGGGAATTTCAGCAGCCTTGCAGTTACAAAGGGTAAGGACAGGATGGGGAGGGGGAGAAAAGAGCCTGGTGGGCCTGGGCAGGCTGGGTTCTGGCCCATGAGCCAGACATTTGACACCCCTACATTAGTGTCTAAAAGTTAAAATTTAAAGTGAAAATATGGAGTGAAAACACAGTTTTATCAGAAGACATGGCAGAGAGCGATTGCTACCTCAAACCTTTAAGCATAAAGAAGTCTGCACAGTGAGGCTCCATTCTGAAGGTCTGAGGCTTCAAAAATGGCTCAATTTTGTACTGCAGGGTTGTTGTTGTTTTTTAAATGTTATCTAGTTACTGCACTATTTAGGTATGACTTGTATTGTTTTCCTAACTTTGTAATCTGTTTAGAGTCACAGTGAAAAAGTGGACTATAACACAGTTAATTTAAAAAAATCTAGTTCAACACATTAATGAGTATAGTGCTGCTAATATAATGTTGACCACCTTTTCTTTTGCTTTCTGCTAAACATGGGATCTGAAGCTCTGTTTTAGTATCAGCGATGCCCTGGACTATCTTTCATGCCACTTGAAAACCTACTTGGAATCCAAAACTGTCCAATGAAGTTTGACCTCAGACATTTCTTGTATTCCATTTTAACACTACAAATGCAGATTTGGGATTTTTATCCACCATGGCCTCTTAATTTTCTCACCCCATGTTTTGGGTTTTCATATTGAAAGTTCAGTCTGCTGAGGATACCAAAGACTGCATGTGGTTCTGTGAGATTTTTGTTGAGACTAATAAAATATATTTCTTTATTCAGTGAATGAATAAATTGTAGACTTCACTACAAGTGGACACAGTGGTGGCCAAGAGCATAGATGACTTAAAAAGGGTATTAGACAGATCCAACAAAGGCAACAAGCCATGGTAGTTAAAGGGAACTTAGAATTGCCAGGCATGACTTGGAAACTTACAGCAGTCCAGGGTGCAATGAGGTTAGAGATGGTGTGACATAACTTTAGAGTTGCCAGTGTCAGGCGATGGAGACTCAAGGCTGTATTCATTGAGACAATGTAATACTTTATTGGAAACTCATAGCTGGAAACAAAAGTTGAGATTAATACCTGGGAATGGGTGTCTCTTAGTCTTATGGAATCTACATCAAAGCAATATCTAAACAAAGACACTATTCTCAAAACAACAGGGAGTGAAGGTGCAAACTTTCACACGAGAGCTTCTGCTTATCTCTTTGCCTCTAGGAAGATGCTGGCCAGCGGTGGTATCTATTAACGGTCACATTCCTTTGCTCCTTTTACAACCTAAACAAAGTTAGCACTTCAAACATCTCCCCTTTGATATGCATGCTAGCTACAGTATAACAAAAGGCTGTGGGTTAGTATGGAGAGTCCATTTGGTTAGTATTCTATAATTTCAGTATGATAAAGTTACAGAGCTTGACAGCCAGCACCCTGGTGGTGTAGCAGGAAAATAACGGAGCCACACACTTACTGGTATGAAACGAAGTATTTTACTACTGGTACCGTTAGCAGGGTTCAGTTGAGCATCAGTGCTCCAAAAATACTGAACCCCCCTCCCCGATCTTCAGACTGTCTTTTTAAGCACAAAGCAAGCCTAGCAGGCAGGCCCTTACAAATTATCTGATTCAACATTCCCCCACCCCCTTGCTTTCCTTCCAGTATTTTTCCATTCCTCTGTCCCCCTGCGTTATCAGCTTCAGCAAGAAGCTTCTCCAAGAGGCCTCTCTATTATCCAATACACATCTGTAAATCCACACCGATTGAAGGCTGTCTGCTTCTAACACATTGCATCAGACACCCTTTTTGCTTTTGAAGGCAAAAACATATTTTCATTTGTTATTATAGGGGTATTCATTAATTATTCAGGGGTTCCCCTTCAGTGGAAGCAGGGGAGCCCCTGTTTTCATCCCCAACTAGGCTTCCCAAGTTCCCCCCAAGAACAGGGGTTCCCCTGATTTTGGGACCTCCAACCTCCCACCCCATAATGGGCTAGTGGAGGAACCCTGTCCCCAAAGAGCTCCAGTGCATTGCAACAGGCCTGGTGTGATGACATCACCTGGAAGTGATGTTATCATGCTGGGCATGAGATGCTCTAGCAATCAGGTAAAAAACTCTCCGGTGCCATAGAGTTTTTACCCGATTGCTGGAGCATTATATGTGTGATGTGCCCAGCACAGTAACATCACTTCCAATCCCCACCCAAAGCCAGGTAAGACTTGTCAACCCTACCCCTGCCTTTTTGACTGACCTTTTTGGGCTTACTTTCAGTTTCAGGCTTATTTCTGGTTGGGAGGAGTAACACTCTAGTTTTTGGGCAAAACTCTATGGTTTGAAGCTGAATTTATCATAGAAAGCCAGAGTGTCACCCCCAACTGCAAGTAGGCCTGAAACCAAAAGTAGGTCCAAAAATGACCAATATCATTTCTGGTCTCCTTGCTAGCCAGGTAAGTCAACTTGACAACCCTACATCACTTCCAGGAAAACCTGGAAGGAATGTCATACATGTATAGAAATCACTGGAATCTCTATTTAATTTAACTTTTAGATTTATATCCCGCCCTATCCCGCAAATGGGATCAGGGCGGCTTACAACAATAAAACCACAGAGTTAAAATAATATCATAAAAACAGACATTACAAAGCAGGAGCAGCACAGTAAACAATCTTACAGACATAGGCCGTAAGCAACAAAACCACTGCGTTTAGGCGGTAAACAGTAAACACCTGAGTTTAGGCAGTAAACAGTAAAACCACTGAGTTTCTGGTGGTTCCTAGAGTGGACAGACTCTATTGTCAATGGCTATTTTTTAACATTATTTTTTCTCCTGCCTGCTGCAGGAGTGGCAGTGGAAAATCGGGAACCCTAGAAATGCCATAGTCAGAGGCAGCAACCTCTGAATTCAAGTGCTAGCAGGTAATATTGAGTAGACTCTGTAACTTGCTTGTTGGTCTCCCAGGACAACTGGTTGTACGCTGTTTGAAATAGGATGCTGAAGTACATGTTGTGGTCTGATCCAGTAACTCTTTTTACATTCTTATGTATTAAGAGACTTTTATTTTTAGAAATATCAGTGTCTCTTTCAGCTGGCCTCATAGGTGCCTGAGCAGTATGTGGTAAAATATGTAGGAAAAAGTCAGGAGTATTCTGCCCATCCATGAAATTCACTGGTACAGGTGCCCACGTTCATCCAAAGCAAAATCCCAAACCAAAAGCTACATAATGCCTTTTAATTATGACTAACCAAAATGACATAAAACAGTAGGTTGAGAAAGTAAGGCCCCATGGCGCAGAGTGGTAAAGCAGCAGTACTGCAGTACTGTGATCTGAACTCTCTGCTCACGACCTGAGTTCTATCCCAGCGAAAGCTGGTTCAGGTAGCCTGCCCAAGATTGACTCAGCCTTCCATCCTTCCAAGGTCGGTAAAATGAGTACCCAGCTTGCTGGGGGGGGGGGAGTGTAAAAGACTGGGGAAGGCAATGGCAAACCACCCTGTAAAAAGTCTGCTGTGAAATTGTGAAAGCAACATCACCCCCGAGTTGGGAACTATTGGTGCTTGCACAGGGGACCTTTCCTTTCCTTTCCTGAGAAAGTAAATATCACCCAGTTTAAATTTATCCTATAAGGATAAGAATATATTGTTTTGAGCTCATTGAAAAAAGAGCAGCCTACAGCTGTGACAAGCACATTCTTTCTCAATTGTTCCTAAATTTCTAAATTATTACTATGGATCAATACAACAAAGTTTGAGTTCAGTGGCTCCTTTAAGACCCACAGAGTTTAGTTCTGAATATTAAATATTCTGATAAAGTGTGCATGGCACAGAAGCTTATACCCAGAATTAAACTTTATTGGATTTAAATGTGCCACTGGATTCAAACTTTGTTCTGTTGTTTCAGACCAACACAGCTTTACACCTGAATCTTTCTTCATGAAAGGCATCACTGTGGATCAAACAGTTCATATGAATTAACCTATACAGCCACTGGATGGCACAGTTGCTCTGCAACAGTAACACCAACTCAATTTTCATGATGCCTTGTTTTAAAGTCCCAGGTTACCTGTCTTTGGCAGAACAAAAGAGGAAATTTAACTTATAGCTATTCTAGTATGATGGAGTATTAATGCCAATTGAATTCTAGTCAAATGGCTTATCCCCACCTTTTTATTCTATAACAACATTCTATATTACTATTTTCTATATTTCTACTTCCAGGCAAAACATCCTACACTGATTTGTCTGACAAACTATCTATCTGTCTGTCTGTCCGTCCGTCCGTCCATTGTATATGCATGTATGTGATTGGAAGTGTTTTGAAAACTATTTTTTTCTCTGGATTTCATAGCTTTTGCTTTCATGGTTACAAATATGTTAACATAATATGTAGGGCTTTTTTTTCTGGAAAAAGAGGTGCCGGAACTCTCAAGAGGAAAATGAAAGAGAAACAAATGGGTGCCCCTTGTGAACTTTTAATTTAAAAAAAAAATTATTTCCATGGAGAGGTTCTGGAACTCTGTTCCATTGTGTTTCCCCATTAAAAAAAAGCCCTGGTAATATGTAATATTTATTTTGGGTGCTGCATAGGCCAGGTGGGCCTCACCACTGATCACCTGGAATGAAAGGCATAGAACACACATTCCTTGGAAGACCATAACATGTTGTTTTAAGAAAGGTTCTGTTTGTTGTTGAAAGAACAGGAGAAAGTATGCCTTTTCTTTCTATGTCATGTTTATTGTTAAGCATTGCCCAGCTTCTTTGGTTTACAGTTGCTGGCTCTGCTTGAGAAAATCAAGACTAAGTGTAAAATCGAGGCCATTTCCTTAGTTTAAAAAAATATAGTGGCTCTGTAAAGATTTATTCCCTTGAGATTAAGGGCAGAGCCCCATGGTCCAGAGTGTTAAAGCTGCAGTACTGCAGTCCTAAGCTCTGCTCATGACCTGAGTTCGATCCCCAGTGGTAGCTGGTTTTTCATGTAGCTGGCTCGAGGCTGACTCAGTCTTCCATCCTTCCAACCTTACAGATAGTGGCCATAATATTAGCAAAAGCATTTGAACATATGATTGAATTTTACCTGCATTATTCTTCTGTTGGTACTATCCCAAAGAAATCTGGAGTGATTTCACTATATATTATAATGGCAGCTTGATTGATGCTAGCTCAACTGTGGAAACTAAAGAAAATAGTGTCAAGAAAATCATGTATAGACAAGGTGAGGCTATGGATGGGACTGATAAATTATGGTACCTGGTCTCAACTTGCATACAACAAGTTATGTGAATATACTAGCAGGTTAACAATATCTGATTTGATGGTTTATTAAAGGAAAATAGTAGATGGCTCATCATGGGTAACAAAGTTGATAATACTATGCTGAGGAATTTAATTGTATTTATCATGCCTATTTTATGTTGAATGCAATCACTTTCTTCTGCAAAATAATAAAATATGGAAAGCCACTTTACATTCCCAATGGAATTACACTGTACCTTTCCTACAAAAGCTGAAGATCACCTGACACAATATGGATTTAGGAGTCCTTGAACCACACCATTGTTAATATTTATATTTCATGGTGTTTCCTGTGTGATGATGTTGATGTGGACATTAGCCAAAACAGTTTCTGTATATTTCAAACTAATCCAGGGTTATCTGTCAAAACCAGTGCGCATTGTCCATTTTAACACACATATAATGAGTTGCAGTCCTGCTGCTCAACCAGTTAGTTGATCTTAGAGGAAGAAATAAATATTTCCAGAGAACTATGAAGAGGACAAAGCAGTTATGGAAAGCCAGAGAATCACTGATAGAGGTTCTATGTGGAAACAAAGGCATAGATCCAAGATTGGAATCCCAGAGTCTGCAGCAATAAAGCAGATTTTCAACAGACATAATCCAGATGAATAAACAGCACTTGAATGAAAAACTGAGTAGTTCAAGAGAGGAGGAGGAGAGATTCCAAGATGAAATTCCTCAGAGGGTTTTCAGTAAAAAGAATTGTGTCAAGCAGAACTCAATACTCCCACATAGACCTACAGTAAAATCAGATAGTTTAACAGCTTATATCCTCACAAAGAACAGTTTTTCATAAAAATAGTAGCAGGTCACGCTAATAGCTTCCACAGCAGTAGTTGCAGAAGGAAGGCTGGTGATAAGAGGCTTTTCCATGAAATTCAGGTTTTAGAATCAACTTGAATAAACACATTGCATAAATAAAGGCCAGAATTACAGAGGGACATATCACTTAAAGCATCAAGACCAACAATAAAGAATTCTTTAAATATATCAGAAGCAGGAAACTGGCTCAGGAAGCAATTGGACCACTGGAGTACTGAAGGAGGAGAAGGTAATTGCTGAAAAGCCAAAGGAATCTGTCTCATCTGTCTTCACAGCTGAAGATATAAGGCAGATAAAATCCTAGGACTTAAAGACAAATTGCAAATTAACAAATCACCAGGACCTAGAATTCTTGAAGAACTCAAATGTGAAGTGGCTGATTTTCTGATCTAAGACATGTAACATGTGCCTAAGATCAGCCTCCATACTGGGGACTGGAGAGTGGCAACTGTAACAATTCCAAGAAATTGGGGTAAATTGGAAATAGTTTAATGTCTGTTCTGGGTAAATTGATAGAAGGCATTATTAATGATAAAACTGTCAAGCATACAGGAGGACAAGCCCTGCTGAATAAAAGCCAACATGTCTTCTGCAATGGTAAGTCATGTGAAGGTGTCAATAAACATGTGGACAGGAATAAAGCAGGTGAAATTGTTTATTTGGACTTCAAAAGGATTTTGACAAAGTCCCTCACCAACAACTCTTGAGCAAACTTCAGAATAATGAGATAAGTCAACTTTATAAATTGAAAATATACTAAAGAACGGGAAACAGAGTAGGAATAAATGGTCATTTCTCACAATGGAGGAATGAGCAGCAGGGTAACTCAAGGATCTGTACTGTGGCAGTGCTTTCCAGCTTGTTCCTAAATGACCTGGATTTAGGGGTTGGGGTGCCAGCTCTGGGTTGGGAAATACCTGGAGATTTGGGGGATGGAGCCTGGGGAGGATGAAGTTTGGGAAGGGAGTTCACCTTCCAAAGCAGCTATTTTCTTCAGGTGAACTGGTCTCTGTCACCTGGGAATCAGTTGTAATCCTAGGAGATCTGCACCATCACTTGGACATAAACACCCCCAAAATGTCATATTGAGCCATAACTCTCAATGAGTGTAAGCAACCTGAGAGAGGTCACCTCAGACTGAAAAATACACACAACCTGAAGGTTATAGTGACCAAAATTACTAAATTCTAATATACTTTACATACATGAACCTGTGAGGACATAAAAACTCTCAAAGGAGTATTATATAGAGAAGCATAATCTGACCTGAATTGGTAGCAACTGACCAAGAAAGGGGTAGTAGGTTGCTCAATGAACATGTTGATCACATGTGCAGCTGCTGTGAAAAAGGCAAATTCAATTCTGGCTGTAATTAGAACAGGAATAGAGAATAAAACTGCTGTTATCATACAGTCCTTATACAAATCTATGGTGAGGCCATGCTTGGAATATTGTGAACAGTTCTGGTCACCTTCCCTGAAAAAGGATATTATAGAATTTGAAAAGGTGCCAAAAATAGCAATACAAATAGCCACTGTTAGAGCAGCTGCCCTGTGAAGATTGGTTACAATGCTTAGGACTGTTTAATTTAGGAAAAAAGTGAGTAAGGTAAGGCATGATAAAGATCTATAAAATTATGCATGATGTGGAGACAGTGGACCAGCTTCTTCCATAATACTAGATCTCTAAATCATACACTGAAGATTCAGGAAACCTCAGTTTTTCACTTCCAGTAGATCCCAGGATGACTGTGGGAACATTGAGCACATGCCTGGGAGCACTTTTGGAATAGACGAGAGCTAGCAAACTGAAACTTAATAATGACAAAATTAAGTGCAACCAGTGTGTGTGGGGGGGGGGAGGGGGAGGTTGGACCCAGGAACTAAGATATCTTATGTTCTGGATGGGGTTGCATTCCCTAAGGCAGAGGTATCAAACGTATTTGTTATGAGGCCTGGATCTGACATAAATGAGACCTTGTTGGGCCGGGTCATGTGTGTCATAAAATGTAATTCCAGGTAGTGAAGATATAAACTTTATAAAGGACACAGACAAACAAAATTAAAGATTTTTATTAAAAATTTAATATAAAATATGCTTAAACAATTAGCACTCTTGCAATATTTCTGGTAACTGACACCTCTTGCTCTGAATTATTGCATCAAAATCTGGAGACAATGTGCTGCAGCAATCTTGAGTATGATTTTCAGGTTTTGTTCAGGTACATGTCTGTAAGTTGGAAACCTACTTTTGATTTATCGACATTCATTACAGAAATCTCATGGTCAATGCTTTGAGCCTAAGACCCAGGGGAAAACATGAAATGTCTGGGCATTGCAAGCTTTTGTACATAAGTAGTTTCATGTGCTGGTCAGCCAATGGAGAAAATAGAGTCTTTGCTCTGTATCTCCTGTTTTGAGCAAGCCTGGCAAAGCAAGCTGTGATGCAGTAGGAAGAGAGAGAAGGAAGCAGATGTCAATGAGCTGTTTGTAGTCCTGTTAGGAGCCCTCCAGGGGCCTGATTAGGGTTGCCAAATCTCCTCCGTCCCGGTACCATGTGCAGCTGCTCTAGGCATTTCTGGGAAATGGTTTTTCCAGCTGCTCTAGCCATTTGGGAGGGGGAAACTCTATAGCACCTATTGTACCATAGAATTTTCCCTCCCAAATAGCTTAGAGCATCTGGGAAAACCATAGAGTTTTCCTGTAAATGCCTAGAGCAGCTGGTGTGTGCTGTCACGATGACATCACTTCTGGGTGACATCATCACGCTGGTGATGTAGGGGAAGCAGCTGCATAGGTTGGGGTTGCCTCTGGAACAGGACTTCCTGTTGGATAAACAGGTGGCAGGTCAGGAGTGCCTTTTGCCAACTTCATCTGGTGAGCCAGCCGCAGGCCTTTCCTGGGAGGGAAATATTGTGCCACTGTGGTGCATGTCTTGGTAACCTCTAGACTAGATTACTGCAATGTATTTTGTATGAGAATGCCATTGAAGACTGTCTGAAAGCTAGATGGCATAGAATGCTGTAGCTAGAATTTTGACTGGAGTGGGTTGTAGGGATTATATCACTCCAGGCTTAACCTATCTACATTGGATCCTAATTTGCTTCCAGGCCCAATTCAAAGTGCTATCATTGACCTTTGAAGCCCTATAAGGCTTGGGGTCAGCATACCTTAAGGACTGTCTACTCCCATATGAACCTACCTGTACACTTCTACCTGTACACTCCAAGGGTCTGCTTCCTGTGTTCCCACCACCTGAGGTTAGATCTGTGGCAATCTGAGAAAATGCCTTCTTAGGTCATGTTGCTGAAGTTTTGGAATTCTCTCCTCATGGAGATCCTTCATTTTCTACCAACAGGTACAGACTACTTGTTTCATTGGTTGTGTTGTGTGTATATGGGTTTTTCAGGATTTTTTAGCAGGAATGCACAGGAATGCCGTTCTGGCTGGCTTGGTGTCAGGGGATGTGGCCTAATGTACAGATGAGTTCCTGCTGGGCTTTTTATACAAAAAGTCCTGTGTGAAACAATGGTGACATCGGGGTTGACCTAATATGCCAGTTGAGTTCCTGCTGGGCTTTTTCTACAAAAAAGCCCTGTGTATTTGTTTATTGAATTAATTACACACACACACACATGCTGTTGTACTGTTGAATTGTTTTAATGTTTTGATGTTTACCACCCTAAGAACCCTATCTGGGTGGAAAAGTGGTATATAAATGTTTGAAATAAATACATACATATCCTATCTTCCCATGCAGGTCATGATCACATGCATGACTTAATCTACTGTTTGTGGTCTTCTTCGTAACTGGTCAGAAGTAAGGAGAGAAGTAAGGAAAGTAACTGAGGAGCACTCTAAAAAACAAAATGAAGCCAAGAGTCTAAATATAATTCAATAGGAACAAAAAGCTTATACCGCAATAGTAGATGTAATGTTCTGGAAGACCTGGGAAGATCATTTTTCCATGACCTTGCACTGAACATGTGGCCAGCTTCAGTTTCTGCTATATACAATCCATGATGATTACATAGCAAAAAGGCAAAACAACTTTTTTGTGGTTCACTCAGTCCACATTAGTCATGGCTTGTGGCCATAACCAGCTTGGGTTAAAATCTCTTTAGATTTAAGTTAAACCAGGCTGCCCCACTTAAATGCCTCAGTGAGAAACACCTAAAGAAAACAAGATTTTCATAGGAAGTGGTCTTTCAGCTAGCACTCTCTCCAAGGCATTGCATGTTTGCCACAGCCTTTTACAACTTCAATGCCATCACTTGTCACAGGTTGTGTACCATTTAATCTGTGTGTCAAGCAGTTGAAAATGCACATTATTCAATTTCATCATGCACCTCATTTCCATTATTTGCAGTATTCCAGAACTCAGTGCCCACTATTTACACACAATTGCACAAGACATATGAGAATCTGCAATTCTATATCACAGAAATAATATTTTTATACCAACAGTTTTCAGGAAGCAATTTGATTTTGTTTTGGCTGTCCAAACTTTTGCAATTCAAGTAAATCCAACAAAACTATTCTTGGGATTATGCTGAGCAAACAGTGTACAGCGCTAAATGGAAAAGAATTTAAAAAGTAGAAGCAAAATGGTAAGATTTATTGAGATTTAGCTGTTCCTACTGTAATCCCACTGTTCATTTGCAGTAAGACCTTAATGTAGCAGATGAAAGTTCCATGGATTTATTTTCATTCTTGTGGATGATGAAAACTGAAATTAGTTTTTGTATCCTGGCATTTAAGTGGGAAGGTCTATATAAATAAAGTTTCTCTCAAGACTCAAGTGCAAGTGTTATGAAATTGTCTCTCAAAGCCAGTTTGGTGTAGTGGTAAAGTGTGTGGACTCTTATCTGGGTTAGCCAGAGCTGTCGCAGGAGTTGTCCTTGAAAGGACAGCTGCTGTGAGAGCCCTCTCCGCCCCACCCACCTCACAGGGTGTCTGTTGTGGGGGGAGAAGATATAGGAGATTGTAAACCACTCTGAGTCTCTGATTCAGAGAGAAGGGCGGGGTATCAATCTGCAGTTTTCTTCCTCTGTATGATGTGACTAAGATGGACAACTACACAAGGACAAACTTGTCAGTAAATACTTGCCAAACTGCTACATAAGTACTGATGGACCAATGCTAGACAATGGGAGCAATCCCCAGCAGGTCCAAGTCTCACATTATTCAACAGGGCTTACTCTGGGACGAGTGCCCTTAAGATTACACTGGTATGAGTGAACCATGTAGGCTCTATGTGGTCTAACCTGGAGGCTGACCCAGAAACTCCAACACGTGCAGAATGCAGTGGTGTGGCTCCTTACAAAGTCTGGGTACACAATGCGCATTCAGCCTGTGCTATTTGAGCTGCACCAGCTTCCAGTGGAGTACCAGATGCGGTTCAAGGTTCTAGTGCTGACCTTTAAGGCCCTTTATGGGCTGGGATCCTTGTATCTTCGGGACAGCCTCTCCTGGTATACCCTCAGAAGAGTGTTACGCTTGGTAGACCAAAATCTACTGGTGATCCCTGGCCCAAGGGATATCTGGCTGTCCTTGACCAGAACCAGAGCATTTTCTGCTCTGGCTTCAACCTGGTGAAACTTACTGCCAAATAACATCCAGGCCCTGCAGGATGTGAAGCAGTTCTGCAGGGTTTGTAAGGCAGAGAGGTTTTGCTGCACATTTGGCCAAGGACAGCAACGGCTGTATCCTCTGGCACCTTTAAGTCCAACAAAGTTTTATTTAAGGTATGAGCTTTCATGTGCACGCACATGCTCTCAGATACATTGAAATGGAAGTTACCAGTCCATAAATATAGATAGAGGTTGAACAGCAAATTAAGTTTCAGTATAATTATTTCAATACAACTATTTCCTTCAACTTACACCTGCCAAATCCTGAATTTCAATTACTTGAAGATAAATTTCAGGTGTCTGATCCAAAGGTTCTGACCTACTAATGAGGGATTCTTTCTCCATTCTTTTTTACTGGAAGAATGCTTCACCATTGCTGAAACACAACCTTTGGATCCAACCCAAGACTTTTAAAAGACCACATTATTAAAGAAAACAAAACATGACTTCACCAGGATTTGCACATAAATTATGATAAACAGGATTATAGCAATCACACTCAAATATTCTTTTTTTAAAAAATAAAAATAAAATAAAGGCCTTTCAGTAGAGAGAACATGACAAGCATGTCACTAAAGATGGAAGAAAGACACAACTTAACAAAAGGAATCAGAGGCAGAGATTCTTTTAATTTTTTTAGACAATGTACAATAATTTTGCATTAACTTAATGCTAAGTCATGGTTATTGCAGCTCTCATAAAAAAATAAACTATCTCTTGATATACTAAAGTGACAAATTAATAAATAAACTGAAATTAAAGTTAGTTATATACACTACAAAAATATACTTTAAATAAAACACGTAGTAAGCTTTCAGGGAAGTTAAAGCAGTGATTTGTTTCAAATGGTTTAAAAGATTATAATGAACAATGTGTATTTATATTCTGAACTGCTGTTTTTTCCTAGAAAGATTCTACATATTAAATAAATCCATAAAAACAGATGACTTATCCACACTTATTTTTACAAAAAGTACAATACAAATTAAATATGATAAAAGCAAAAACATCAGATACCACTGCAAAATATACATTTCAAATTGCATCTGTTTTTCTGTAGTTTTCTGTAGTTATATGCAAGAATCAAAGAGATTACAACATAGTAAAGAGAACATACAACATATAAAGAGAAGGAAAATCCAATTATTTGTTAGGAAAAATAATAGGCTGCAAGATGTTTATAGTGACATTTAAGTACTTTGACACTATTATGTACCTTTTCTAAGAGTGTGCAAAAGAAAAAAGAAAGGAATTATTTAGGATGAGTTTCCAGAGAGCAATATACATTCTAATCCTCAAAGTGCTATGTAGTGTGGTTTGAGCATTGTAGTCACAGGGTTCCTAGGGTTGCCAACTCCAGTTCCTGGAGATGTGGGCAATGCTTGGGGAAGAAGCTCAATGGGGATGCAATACCATAGTGCACAGCCACCAAAGCTGCCATTTCTTCCAGGGGAACTGATCTCTGTAATATGCAGATCAGCTGCCCTTCCAGGAGAACTCCAGGTTCCATTATATCAACAAGTTAATAACTTGGTTTGATCAAATGATCCACAGATTACAATGTGCAAAGTTTCCACATATGGAAATTCTTCCAATTCGAATCAGTGCTGAGAGAAGGTCCTTCAGTGCAGCAGATATGATGAGCATGGAATTTACAACACCACTCTGTTATTAGGGGTAAGGATTCCACACAGGGCTTTTTTTGTAGAAAAAGCTCAGCAGAAGCTCATTTGCATATTAGACCATGCCCCCTGACACCAAGCCAGTCGGAACTGTGTTCCTGTGCAATTGCTCAAAAAAAGCCCTGGTTCCACACATATCTGAATCTACTGGGTCAGTTTCTTAAACTTTTAATGAGATACTAGCTTGAAGTCTGAGCCAGTGGAGATTTTTAAGTTTTTTAAGGGTATGATTTAAGTGGTTAGTCCTATAGAGAATACAGTGAGAGTTTTTGTCAGGAGCTCCCAGTCCTTTCAAAAGCCACCAGGAATACGGAGGCCTGGTTACAATCAAGAGGATGATGTAAACAGGGGAGAGGTTACACCTGCATCCTACTGGCATATCTGCTATATTGGGAAAACAAGACCAAATAAAGGCACCCTTCAACCATTTTAAATTAGGAGAAAAACATGGAGGGAAAGACTTAACCCCCTCTCCCCTTGTGATCCCATCCCTATCTCTGTCAGGCCACTGCACACATGATAACTGACTTTAAAGAATACTGGGACTCATGACTCGTAACGTAAGAGCAGTTCTGCTGGATTAGACCAGTGGCTCACCTAGTCCAAAATCCTGTTTCACACATTGGCCAACCAACAGGGCAGAAAGGTTAAAGCCTTTCCCTGATGCCACCTCCTAGCACAAGTATTTAAAAGTTTACCTCTTGATGAGGAGGTTCTTTTCAGTTGTCATGGCTAGTGGTCACTGATGAACCTATCCTTCATGAATCTAATTCAAAGAACTCCCAGTGTATCATAGTTAGACCCTAAGTGGTAATCCTTTCGTATCAGCTACATGACTGCCACCAGACTTTTCTGTACTAACATGATATTTTGAAACTCATAAAAATCTGCTAGTCAAGTGAAGTGGAATGTTTTAATGCAGTCTTAAATTCTGTACAAATAATTTCTAACTGCTACAGAATTTTGGCTTTAAAAACCCAGTAGTAATAATAATTTTGTTTACTCCAGTCTCTTGCAAGAAAATATGCTATTAAATTTTAAAAAGACTTCAAAACAAACAAGATCAGCACAATTAGTAGCAACTACAGAGGAAAACAACCTTATCAAATGTGCTGTATACAAATATTCTTGTTGCTTCTAGGGCTCTCTGCAATACAGCTTGGTTAGTTTTCATCACATGATTTGTTCATTCAGAGAGTGGTTTTTGATAAGCAAAGTGAATTTCCTTACTGATGGCTGCACAGTTGCTGAGAAGAACCATCTCCCACTGCTGGCCTCTAAGAATCTGCAGCCCAATCCCAACCATGCATATTTGAAAATAAATGTCACAGAGTTTAATGTGACTTGCTTCCCAAACAGTATGTTTAGGACAGTGGCCTTACAGTGCAGTCTTGAGTTACACTCTTTTAAATCCATTGAGGTTAATGGTCTTAGAACGGTGTAATTCTGCTTAGGATTGTGCCATTAGTGTCTTTTTGTTAGTAGGATGAATGAAAGCTGACCTCTTAGTGCAATATAGAACACTGAGATTTAACCATCAGTGCTGGAGGTGGAATAGAAATCAGTAGAACAACCAATCTTTTAGCAGAATTTTTAGTTTTGGGTTCATCTGGTTCTGCTTTCTTGTCCTCCAATCTGTTAGCACTGGCAGTTAAAATGCCATTGGTTGTGTCTGTTGTATTTTCTTGACACAGTATGAGAATCCCTGCCATAGATCAAGTCTGTGTTAGCTACCTCTAAAGTGAAATCAGTGCTTTTGTCACACCAGTTTAGTTCAACATTTTATGCCAAAATGTTGTTAAATTGCATTAAAGTGCTACAATGCTGAGTGGTGTTGTGAACAAATATTAAGCCCCCTTCAATATGAAACTAGGCTGGCCCTCTTGGGTCATCAAATGGGGCTGAATTGGCTCCAGTCTATATATCTCAGCTTAACTAGACTACTTTGTTAATCAGCAGTTATTGCTCATGTCTCTTTCAAAATGGAGCAGCTCTGTTCAAGCCTAGCTGTGTTGAGCAACAAAGGCTTTTAGGTCTGGCCTTTTCATTACAGTACTCATACCAAGTCCAACATATCAGACAAGGGCCTCCCAAATAAACTTTGTGGCCTGCAAAAATAGGCTTTGAAGAAAGTGGTCTGTCTTCAGGAGTCGCATTTGAAAGTTTCATTTACTTGTAACTTGGTAGTGCCAATGTTTATTTCTTCAGGCTTATCACGTCTGTAGGTTATAGTTTTTGTACAAACAGCAGGCAAGAACATCTTATCCTTGAACAAGAAGATATAACCAGTTAGAAATCCCCACACAATTAATATTGTCTTAAATGTTCAAGGGAAGAAATACATGCATTATGATTCTCTGGCATTAGTTACCTTTTTTGCTGCAGGTACTCTATAGTCAACTGAAGACTTAAATTTATTATTGCTCCACTGCAGAACTATTTGCCGGATTATAAGTACATTAAGCAATCCAAAAAGAAACGTAACTATAAAGATTATGAAGAAGATTCTGCAGTGGCTTGGATCATTCGAGATGCATTCTGCAATAAGAAAGAAAACAAAAACTTGCATTACCATCAAGGTCTAACAAGTGAAGCCATCAGTAGGAATTCAGCTGCCTTTTGCAAATTACCTTTATCTAAGCATTCTGCCATGTTAAAGGTTGAATAAATGTAATTATGTGTGTGTGTGTTAGGTCATGGAAAGTATATTCATGAGAAAGATTTGCAGCCTTAACACTACCAATATAGTGTAGCTATATTGAAAAGCCAGAACTAAAAGAAGTACCCGGATCAAAGACTAGTTTTGTCATCTCCTCAAATCCACAACTATGGGCAAAAGATGACTTGGCTGAGCTTTTGTGAATGTAAGCGCACAGTCAGACAACCACGTTCTGAGGACAATAGCCAGAATCAGGCATTTTAATGAACACAGAATGCTGAAGGAACCCAACATTCAGTTAGGGTGGGAGGAGAAGGCAAAGTGCCAACAGGAGGCCCACCAAGTTGCATTCTGGGGAGATCAAGGCCAGTGGTACAAGTCTGGCCAAAAGGGCACCAGCTGGGGAGAGGCTTGTTATAGGAGATGTGGCAAATCCCCCAGCTCTGAAAAAGGTGGAACAAGAGCACAGGGAAGGGAGTGACTGAGGCAGTCTGGAAAGGGAGTGAGGTTAGCTGCTTTAAAGACCCTGCATCAATTGATAGCAAGACAATGCATGTGGAAGACTCAAAAATTTGTATTAGCAACATGGAATTGTCTGTGAGCACATTCTCAGGGGCTGGGGCTGACTATGGGCCAGTCTTCTGAAACCTTCCATAATGTTGGTGCCACCAGGGTGGCTGGCCGTGGATCGGAATCCAGACACAGTAAACTTGAGGGCCTTTCATGAGGCCAATGTCAAAAGCAAACCTTTTTTGCATATTTTCTATCTGAATTCTGCAACTACTGCCAAGCTAGTAGGGAAAAAAAAGAAAAGGGGAGAGGCCACAGCTCAGTGATAGAGCATCTTACTGACATACAGAAGGACCCAGGTTCAATCTCCAGCATCTCCAACTAACAGGATCAAGTAGTAGTTGATGTGGAGAAACTCTGCCTGAGACCCTGGAGAGTCACTGCAAGTCTGAATATTCAATAATTATTTTGATGGACTGATTCTATATAAGGCAATTTCATATATACCCAGACAATCATATGAACTGGACACCATTTACGTATTTTTATTGCTCCCCTTTTGCCCTTTTTATCTGCAAAACAGCAATGAAATCATAAAAACATAATAACAATAAAATCATAAAAAGCAGCAGAACCAGCACCACCATGATGTAAAGTCAGTGGCATGGATCTAAGGGAGTTGCCTCAAGAGGAAATTTGACAGAACAGAGGTCACTACATGACTATTCCACCTCTAATGGGAGAAGTACCTTTAAGAAGGCCTTCAAATTTCCTCAGGTGTGTAACTTCATATGGGAATAAGCAATCCCTTAAAGTTTTTAAAAAGGAAAAGCACATATTGAAACATTCATTCGGGTATGAAATAACCATATAAGGAGAAATGAAACAGTAATAACAGGCTTATAAAACTATTTCTCCCTGCATTACTCCGGCAGGCTTCAACAGCAGCTGATGAAATTTCTCAAGGGCATGGAAATGCCCAGACTAGAAATGCTTGCCAACTACATTCCCTGTTGTTATTTAGGTTTCACTTTTCCTAGAGAAAACAAAGAGATTTGTCTTTTAATTCCAACATGAAAATATAAATAATAGTGAGAGCAAGAAACACCATCTATAAAAACAAAACATGTGTTCCTTTGATTCACACTGAAATCAACCTGCTCCAGAAGGCACCAGCACTGGCACCAGGGTCTGGTAGGTTAGGCAGCTCTTTTTAGGACTTGCCCAAGTCTTACCCTGGTGACAGGAGGCAGGATTAGGTACCAGGCTAGCCTTTTAAAACCCCATCTGGATGGCAGCAGACAGGGCCCAGGACTCAGCCTCTTGTCTGAGGCACGGCAGGAAAGTCCTTGGGAGGTGGGGTCTTGTTACCTACAGCCTAGGCAGGGCTAGTTCCTGGGTTGTGACTAAGAGTGAGGCTGGGAAGGTGAAAGCAATAGGCCCCAGCTTCTCATGGGTTGAGGCCTTATGGCAAGAAGGTGAAGGTGAGGTCAGGCCCAATGCAAATAATGGGTCTGGGAAGCCAGCTGATGAAAACATGGTGGACCTTACCTCCTGATGCTGGAAAGAGTAAAGTTTGGGGAGAAGAGAAAAACATGGGTCCCTATTCTCCCTGCTTAGGTGCTAAGTGTAGCTGTGGGAAGACAGGGTCACCACCCGCCCTCCCACAATTACCACAACATTCCTACATTTTGGCAAAGCATAATTCTGCAGATGTTGAAAAAGGAAGGGTGCATCCTCCAATAATAGGTTCCTGTGTCAAAAACTACGCTTCATGCAAACTCAAAAGGAGAGAATGAGGAAATCTTTCATATAAAAACATAATAACAGATTCATAGATTATTTTAACCTACCTGAAGATTTTTCTATATAATGGACCCTGTAAGTGCATGAGGCTTTGCACTGGTCAAGTGTAATTTGAGATGAATTAGAATGATGACATGGCACACAGTTCCTGTAAAGAAAAGTGAAACTGAATGGATTCTTGAAAGATTCCTCTCCCTCTGGACTACAAAGCTCTGCAACACTGAGACTCACAGACATTTTAGGTTCATATCTCCCTAGCAATAAAGATAGCATAGTGAACATCACAGCCTTGGTTCAAGGTTGCTCAAGCCACGAGATGGTCTCGTCTCACATGTAACCATAAATTGGACTCTTACCATTCTCCTTGTTTCAGTGCTTGATGAGAGAAAAATGAATTGGACAGTGTCTGTATTAAAATTATATAATGTTTAATAAAAGATGAGGCAGCAATGCACTCTTCAGAATATAAAAGTGGCACAAAGAACTTAAGCTACACAATCCTAGAACTCTTTCCTGGGAATAATCTTCACTGGAAAGACCTGAGTAGAATTGTAATCAGACCAGCTTAGGATGTTAAACTACCCTGTCATGTGCATCTCAGAAGACTTCTCTAGAACAAGAAACAGGTGATCTAAGACCCACGAGCCATTTCTAGCTCATGGAGACTTTGGCATTCAATTATCTCCTTCCTGACAGCCCTCTTTTCATTTGAGGAAATGCAGGAACAGCTGCCCAAGTGTGCTTGGATCTATAAAAAAAAGACACAGGAGTAGAACCACATTTCTGTTGGTGTCAGAATTATAGCAGTTAACTTACTTCCTAATCAGGACCAAACAGTGCTGGCTTTCTATCTTGATGAAGAAACTGTGCTTTAGCCTACTTTGTAAGGGACGGACCACAAAATATGCTTTACATGAACAAGGTCTAAGATTTAATCTCTGTCACCTTCAGTTAAAGCAAATACTTTTCTCTGTCTGACACTTGTGGTGCATTCACACTACACTACATAATGCATCTTACATCCAGATTTTTGCTATTCTTACACAGTAAAAATCCAGATGTAAAACATATTATTTAGTGTAGTGTGAATACACCATACGATGGCTATTAGAGGTCTGAGGCATTCTGAGGTAGATCAATCAATTGTCTGATGTAATATAAGATAGCTTCATGTCTATATTCACTTGCAAAAACATCAAAATGAGGCCCACAGAGGTCATGACAACAATCTGCTGGAGGGACAAGAGGATAGGAGTGAAAAACGGTTGTACAGTACTGCAATGGTTAGCCAGAACCGAAGCAACCCTGATTTCCAATAAAAGCAGTTCAGGGGGAAAAAGAAATGAATCCTATATCACTCATGCCAAGTGTTATTTATTTATTTTATTCGATTTATATCCCGCCCTCCCCACCAAGGCGGGCTCAGGGCGGCTTACAACATAAAATTACATTGAATAATTTACAACAGTTAAAACAATAAAACAAAACAATCTAACAATGAGGTGCTATTCTACAACTTTCCTTCGCAGTTTTTAGGTACCAGTCAGTTATATGCCAACCGGAAGAGGACTGTCTTACAGGCTTTGAGGAACTGCCCAAGGTTCCGCAAGGCCCTCACCTCTTCCGGTAGCTGGTTCCACCAGCAGGGGGCTGTAATTGAAAAGGCCCTATCCCTGGTTGACTTCAGACGGACCTCCTTCGGCCCGGGGCTTACTAGCAGATTTTGGGAACCAGATCTAAGCCCCCTCTGGGGAACATGTGGGGAGAGACAGTCCCTAAGGTAGGTAGGTCCTAGGCCATATAGGGCTTTAAAGGTGATAACCAGCACCTTGTACTGAATCCGGTATATTATTGGCAGCCAGTGCAGTCCCTGAAGCCCCGGCTGATTGTGCTCCCACTTGGGGAGCCCTAATAACAGCCGGGCAGCGGCATTCTGCACCAGCTGCAACTTCCGGGTTCAGCACAGGGGCAGCCCCATGTAGAGGGCATTACAGTAGTCCAACATTGAGGTGACCATTGCATGCCAATGATCCATGAAGGATAGCCTAGAGCAAGCCATGCACTCAAATCTGATTATTTCATTAAGTGAGATGATTTGCCAATACTCAATATCCCCCAAGAAATACGAGCCACTGGTGAGATACCATAAGCCAGCATCAGTGGTCTGAATGGACCAAGGAAGAGGCTTCTGTGGTGAAGTTGCAGAATTCTATATATGACAAATTAAGAGTGACAAATTCAGCTTCTAAGAAACTTACCACTTTTCACTGCAGGTTGTACTACAAGTAGGGCAGAATTCACACAAGTGACCAAAACTGCTGTAATCAGTGCACTTGCATTTTCCACATACACAAGTTCCTTGTCCACTGCAAATCTGGCCATTTGAATTAAGGCAGTGCTTTCTTAAGGATGAAGAACATTGGCAACGGTCACCCTCCCAGCCATCAAAACATCTGCACCGGCCTTCTTCACATTCACCATTGCCTATAACAGCAAGACAGTAAAGGGGTGAGGTAGCTCATCTATGTTACTCACTAGAGAAGGGCCTTATGTTCTTCCAGTTATTAAAATCCAGGCTACCATACCAAATAAAAAGTCACTGTGCTCCAACACTCCTGGGTTAAGAAATCCCACAACCATAGATTTCACTCAGTGATCTGGAACAAGGTATCAACTCTTGCCTTCAATTTTCCATTTCCAAAACAGGAATCATATTATCCCATTTCATTGACTGATGTGGGAAAATATGCTTGCTTACTAGTAACTTCTGCTCCTGGAGAGTGATCCACACACAAAGAGAGGCTGGCCAGGAAAGCAATTTGGGGAAAACCAGTGCCTAAAGTTTGAGGCTTTCCAGATACTTGTCTGACTGCAGTTGGAGATGTCCCAAACTACCTTTCATCCTCTTCAGATCACAAACCACTAGCCAGATGCCAATCTGAGTGTGAATTCTAAAACAGGAAGGCAGGAAGAAGCCATGACTGTGTGGATATCTGAGGAAGTGTGTGTGCACAAGAAAGCTCACACCTTGAATAAAACTCTGTTGATCTTAAAGGTGCCACTGGACTCTAACTTTGTGTGGATAACTCTTTAAGAACAATAGCTTTTCTTCTAAGGAGTGTTACATATGGGTGATTAGTAAGCTTTCATGAAAAAAAGGAACCAGTCTCTTTAGTGACCTTGATAATACAGCATATGTTTGCCTCAGGCATCAATATTCAGTGGTTGTTTGGATTTCCCACATGTAGCTAAAAGATGAAATAAGACCTTGTGAAGGAACCTGTTGAAGGGCTTCCAACTCCAGGTAACATACCTGAAAGGCCATCCATTGTATTTTTTTTTCTGGCAGCACCTTAAGTAGTCAAATAAGCTGACAAATTACAAATATTCTGGACAGTAAAATCTTTCTGTTCAGAAAGTATTTTCCTAATTAGCTTTTTCAACATAAGAGGTAGATACTGCATAAAATATTTTACTGATGTTCTCTCTCTCCTTTGTGTTATATTTTTTATGGATATGTTTTAAATAGTTTAATGGTCATTTTAGCCTTTTTATGTCGCATATTGCCAATAAATTTAGCCACTCTGAAAAGCAAATAAAAAATAAAAGCAGCAGCTTTATCCAGTCTGGGCTTTTGAAACAGGACAGCCTCCAAAAAAGACTAACAGCTGAACTGGTAAATACAACAAGAGTTCTAGAGCTTACCACTACAGAGGATTCCAAGGTGATATGGGCAGGAAAAGTCATCCTTCTCACAGTATTTACCATATATCATGCCAAGTTTGGTTTTACGGCAAACACACTGTCCACCTATGCAGTCTCCCTGGCCGCTGCAGACTGGATGGTTCTTCTTCATCTTGCACTGCTCAGAAGATAATTCATCACTGGAACTACAGTTATTGCCCTTGCAGATGGGTGTGTGAGCATCCAGAGATGTTTCATCAGAACATATTCTTCTGTGCTTTACACTGTCCTCACACTGACAAGCACATCTTGCGAGTATATTAACCCTGGTAGATTCATTGAAGCCAATTGGTTTAAGCATCACATATTTTCTTCCTCCAACTGTACTACATCCTCTCATGGCAATGGATACATTGAAGAGCACCTGTGACATCAACAAAGGACTTTCACTTACTATGGTGTCCAAAGTAGCCCTGTGTTTCATTGTGGCTTTGGTGGGACATTAATGAGATAGTCATTTTCAAGTGCATATGCCTTCAAAGCAATTAGGAAGGAAAAAGCTATTGGTCACCTTTACCCATAATTTTGTTTCTAGCCACTGAGGCACGAAAAACAATACATTAGAATACTAATTATAATTTAAGGCAAAGAAACACTAGCTAAATCATGCACTTCTTCTAAGGCTGCAGACTGGAGCCAGCAGTTCCAGCCTCACACTCCTTGGTTCCAGAAGCACCCTGGCAGCCAGCAGCTGCTGTTCAGCAGGCTGGCTGCAAGCTGCAGGAAGCAACCCAGAAGCCTGTGAATAGGGATGGGCATGGACCAGAAAAAAATGAGGTCTGTGGAGGTTCATGAATGTCATGAGCCATGAACTTCCACTGACTATTTTGGTTTACAAACCAGTTCATGGTTCATGAGGTCTGGAGGGGACCCAGAAGTAGACTCAGCCCATTTCTGGGTCATGCTGCCACTGGGGTGGAACACCACTGATCTCAGCAGGCATTTAAATGCCTCATAAGACCACTTCTGTATCATATTGCCTCTGCAGCAGGCCAGCAGTGAGCTCAGGAGACACTGAAATGCTTCCTGAGTTCACTCCCCATGGACCACCCAAACAGACCACATGGACTGCCTAAAAAAACCCTTGTGGTCCGTGGGTGGCCCATCAAAACAGCAAATGCATGGACCAGGCAAATGGACCACAAACCAGACTCTGATTCATGATGAATTTTAGACTGCAGACTGGTCAGTGCCCATCCCTACCTGTGAAGGAGGAGAATCCTCCAGGTGGAAGCAGAGGCCACAGCAGCAGCCATGCCTGAGGGAGGCATGGCAGGTGGTCATAGAAGGAAAGAGGGGAGAGCATGTAAGGGGAGAGAGCATGTAAGGGCCAAATGCTTGGCCCTTTGAAGAAAACAGGCAGGAGGGGTAGTGCAGAAGGCACAAATGCCATGGGGGAGGAGCCACGGGCACTGGGCTTAGACCTTTCTGGAAACCCAGCTCCAGGCCTGCTGGGATTGGTAGAGCCTGGAATCAGCCCACCTCCAGTCCACCCTTTAAAAAGATGTCTTAGTGTGCACTAGTGAGAAAGAGCCAGACGTGTCCTGTGGCTTGCAGAGAGAGAGGAAGGACAGCTACAGACAGATGGCTGGGGTGAAGCTGAACCTACCTTCTCTCACGCTTCTGAGACTCATCCTAGGCTAATGCCAGAAAGGAGGCTGGAGGGGAGTCAGTCCTGGGCTCTGACCCATCAGTGGGAGAGTTTTCTAGGCAATGTTTTTCATAAACCAATAATTAAAACATAGGAAAATTTGTATCCTGACATATGGAGAGTGTGTATATATATATTGTCAGGTACGTCAGGAAGCTGCTTGCACATAAACAGTTTCCTGGTATAAACATATATGTGGCAAAAAAAGACACTTGGCAATCTTCACTCATGATTATGGAATAGCATCCTGCAATTTTTCATAGCAAGGGGAAAAGCAAATGTACATGCAAGCCAATTGTATCTGCAGCCAGGGCTTTTAAAAAAAGAAGAACTCTGTGGGAGCCAGTTTAAAAAGTCGCTTACCTTTGTGGGATCTGCAGTGGCAAAGTTTCAAAGAAGAGTTCTGGTTGCACACATGGGACTTTTAATTCTGTTTAAACATTTTCTTGAGTTAAGCCCAGTCTTACATTGCAGCCCTAAATAAGAGTCACTGAGGCCAATGGGTTTAGAATGGTGCAACTCTGTTTCACCTTGAATTTCAGGTTTGGAATTGTATTCTAATGCTTCCGTCCAAGAATTCACTGCAGGCTAATGATTATGATGTCCACATGAACTCCTAAGAGCACCATGTGCACATACAAACTGAGATGCTAGGATTTATTTTCTCCTTCTCCCATAATAATCTAATTCAGAGGCACCTAATGAAATACTTGGGAAATGGACTCAGGACAGACAAAATGAAGAAATTCTTTATTCACTTAACTGTGGAATTCACTGCCAATGGCCATGAGCATAAATAGATTTAAAAGACGGTTAAAAAGATTTATGATCCATTAATGACTACTAGCCATGGCAAGTGATGAGAGCCATCTTATACATAGGCAGCAGAATACCAGAGCTGGGACATAGCAGCAGAAGACAGCCTTAGCCTCTGTGCCTTGTTTGTTGGTCATCCAGGGCAACTGAGTCGCCACTGTGTGAAATAGTATGCTGGACTAGATGGACCACTGGTCTGATCCAGCAGGGTCTTCTTACAGTTTTAACAGGCACCTAGCAGTATTTGTGGAGCACTGGATAAGCAAACGAATACAATGAAATAAGCTTGTTAGAACAAAGATGATAGCTCTCAAGGGCATCCATTAGAAACTCTGGAAACAGCATGAATAGTGATTTAAAATGAAAGTTTCACTTGTGGTTATTTGCCCTCAAAAACCTACTATTCACATTCTTCAACTGATTAGACATCAGATATAAAATGTCAGTAGGCACAATATCTGGGGCTCAAAGAGCACAGGGGAATTCTAAAAAGTTCTAGAAAGCTCTTAGCTTGGCATGAACATAGATATGCTTATTCTTGGTCTGAATTTAAAATAAATCTCTGCACAAATAAAATCAATGAACAATTTGGAGTGACTGTGGCCCATGACAATTTTCTTTAAATCCATATAAATACCTTCTTTAGAAGAAAAATAAGTTATAAAACATTTTTAAAACATCCCCTTTTGGGAACAAAGGAATGTTTGTACCTCAGCTGTCCATTTCACATTTTGGCACCCTTCAAAGCCTGTTTTTCTACTTCCATCAGGACAGATTGCAGTAACACTGACATGTATATCTTGGATTGTGTTATCCACCTGAATTTTCACTTCAGAGAGCAGCTTCTGGAACAAAAATTGAAAGAATTTCATCACATTGCTACATTTTGTTATGAAAAAGGAATTAGCATGTCTGACTCAGTGGATTTCACCAAAATTTCCAAAAAGCTTATCTGAATCCACTAATAAAGGAATGAATTGTTTTCAACATAAAGACTCCATTATGTATCAAACAGCCACAGATGGGGGAACCAGTTATTCTATCAGAGGATAGTAATGCCTGTGTTTCCAGCTAATTATACTGTTGTAGGCTGAAGTGTGTATGACACAGAAAATTCTGTTTGGATCCTGATTCACCTCTTAATGAGAACTGTGTGTGTGCATAAAAAACAAAACAAAAAAAACCCCCTGTGTACTTGTGGTGCTCAAGAGATGACAGAACTGTCATTCTATCCAGTGGCAGTCTTACTCTCTATGTCTTGCTAGGAAGGCAAAATATTCCGTCCTAGATCCATCTGCCTTCCTTCTTTGTTGTCTACTCAGAGCAGTATCCAATAACATAGACAACAGAATGTCCTTGCTCCCTTCAGGACCTCCATGTCTGAGTGACCAGTAGCAATTTTCTTCTTCATGGGAGCACAGAGTGCCTATGACAACAAAAAATTCTATTCTAATCCTAGTTCAATACTTAATGAGGAAACAGGAGCATTTTAATGAGGAAACAGGAGCATTATAGTTCTAGTCAATCTTCCCCTTCTTCTCAAGTGCCATGCTAACATCTAAAGGCAGGGATTTTTTTTTAAACTGAGAACAAATATGCAAGCCTCCATATGCACATAGAGTTATTACCATATCATTATTCCAAATGTTGATTTTTTTCAATAAACTAAATGCATGTTTTCAATACATGGGAAAGGCATACAGTTTAATAAAATGGAAGGGGGGTCTTTCTTGGCTAATTCATAGTTCAATTTGATCATAAGCATCAAGTATTTGTGTGGAAGGAAACACATACTGAAATCCAAAATTTTTTGAAGATTAAATTTGCTATGATACCAGAGACAATGTTATCAGGCATTTTATCAGTGAATATAGAAAGAATGATGCACAAACTGCTCAGATATACGTTAACTGATGCAAGAGTAGTATTTGTACCTAACTGGAGAGCCAAAGGTTGCTCAACTCTTGAGAACTGGATAGACAAGATGCAAGAATATGCAATTAAGGCAAAACTGACAAGCTACATTAACCAAAAACCAAAATATGAACTAGAAAATAATTGGTGAATTTTTGACTATTATAATCAGTCTCTGCAGTTACACATTTGAATGGCTTAATATTATATGCTGATATGATATGGTAATATTCTATAAAAATGTTAACAAGAAATAATAGGGGTATTGTATCTATGTGACTTTTATCGTAATAATTATTGCAAAAATTTATAAAAATTCTAATGAGGTTATGCATATAATTCCATAGAATAGATAAGATGAATAAGACTGGATATAAAAGATTAAATATTATAAGAAAACAATATTGTTTAAACTATTGTATGTATATATATATGTGTGTGTGTGTGTGTGTGTGTGTGTATACATACATACACATTTCTAAGTTATGTTGCCATGTACGATTTTGGGTCATTCATGATGCCATATGTATCACACCATATGGTTTTGAACCTAAAATATCATATTCTCTTTCTTGTTTTGTTTGCTATTGTATACGCACATATTTGAACAAGGAATGTCTTTAATATTTACAAAATTACCCTATACAGGTTTTTTCTTTTGAGAATCACTTTATACCCCTTTTTTCCCTATTTGATATCCCCCTTAAAAATCTATTAACCATTAAAAAAGTATATTTATGCTCATTTTCTAGAAGAGATTTCTGAGATTTTTCCTGGATATATCTTTTTATTATAGCTGTCCTTGGAGTCTATTGACTATTCACTTTAATAGTGATGTTACAAAAGCAGCTAGTAAAGAAAGAAAAATAACTTTGCAAAGATACAAGATTTTTAACGCAAATACCTCATAAGCATCGACCACCAAATCACTAAGATTCACTGCTTGTGACTCTATCTGTCTTGCAATAGTGCCAGGCAGCAGAGGCAGAAGGTCCTGCGAAAGAGACATATACCCAAGGTTATAATGCCAATTTAATCACAGCTTTCTTTCAAAACAGTTAGATGATTAAAATACCTTATACCAGTGAAACTGGCTTCCTTGGACTGCAAATATTACATTAATGTTGTTGTCTATGAGTTTTTCAGAAAGTTGACCAAGTGATGGATGCTCCTGTAAGGGGGGGAAAAAACATAAGCAGGAATTAATAATGTGGCTATTTTCACTTCCCAGGAATTCCACAGACTAAAACAGAGAATCTATCATATGTGGTACAGTCTTTTAAAGGAAAAAAAGCAACGGACATCTGGCCAGCATTAATTAGGGCATGGAAATGCAATTCTCAGTTTAGCAAAATCTATGGGAGGGTAGAACCAAGTTCCCAGAACATGTTGGCTTACCACCACCAGGCAGATTTTTGTTAATACAAATTAGCACAATTAGCATACCACACAGTTTATTTTGGAACACAGTTTGGTAACAGTTTGTTGCTATTAAAGCTTTAATGTTGCTTCAGTTTCAAAGCTTTGCCCACTGTCCACAGATGTTCTTTGGCTTCTCACCACTAATCTTGTGGACAAATACAAATTTAGCACATATCACAGAATCTCCTTCTGCAGGTTCTCTCTCTCTCTCTCATATACAAATTTCTGCTGAATTCAGTGACCCTTCGATTTCAGCAAGCTCATCTTGAACTTCTTTGTATAGTATTAAGAATTTACATTCTAACACCAAAGGAAAGGTCCCCTTTCGTTTCCGACTCTGGGGTAGCATTGCTTTCACAGCGTTTTCACGGCAGACTTTTTACGGGGTGGTTTGCCATTGCCTTCCCCAGTCATCTACACTTTCCCCCCAGCAAGCTGGGTACTCATTTTACTGACCTCAGAAGGATGAGTCAACCTCGAGTCAGCTACCTGAAAACCCAGCTTCCACCGGGCATCAAACTCAGGTCGTGAGCAGAGCTTAGGACTGCAGTACTGCAGCTTTAACACTCTGCGTCATGGGGCTCTTTCTAGGACCAAAACGTGCATTCTAATCAAATACAGCCCACATGGTTTTTAAAGTAAAAAGCTAATATTTTTGAAGATTTTTCTTTGTGCGGATAGCTTCATTTCTGATAGTCTTAGTCCATGTTCAGTTTGTAGGAAAGAAAAAAACAACCCCTAGCAACATGCTTATGAGTGAGGTGGAGTAGTTTGGGCTATTTTTCATTACACAGAAGTAGCTTCCATTAAACAAAGCTTGGAACCCTCTGCTCTAAACCATTCCCACTGCATCCAATTAGTTCCTGCTCCAAAAATCACTATTAACGGTTTTCTGTACAACCATATGGGTAGTTTATTGTCAGGATGAGATATTGTAGCAAAAATGATTATTGTAGTTACACTATTACACTAATCATAGAGTTGAAGGAACTATAGGGGCCATCAAGACCAACTCCCTGCTCAATGCAGGATCAGCCTAAACCATCCCTGTGATTTAGAGTTCCTTTTTACATGAAAATCCACTAAGGATTTTGAAGACATAGAAGGTAATAACTTTGCTTCTGATTGTACTGTCAATATCTCCCATTTATTGCTATATCTAACCCAAAAATTGATATTTGGCCAGAATGTCAGGTCATGGCTAGATTCCTGCCATGCCAGGTTCAGCAGCATACCAGCCCACTGTATAGCAGCCAGAGGACTTCTGCTTCACTAATTGGGAATGCAATAATCCTAGTCTTATGTGCAAGTGTTACTTCTTACAAATGTCGAAGCTAGGTACAAACAGAGAGGGGCCAGGCTACTAGCCGCTTTGTGATAAATAAGCAACGGGAGCTGAATCATTTGATAAACAGGATGGGATGGAATTATAGGCTCACCAGCTGCCTGTTTACACCAGACAACCTCCTGGTCGTGCTCTCTACCCCAGTGGAGCTCAAATGAATAGCAGGGGGAAAAGGTGTGTGTGTGGGGGGCAGACATTATGCAACATCACATCCAGGTTTTCACATGACTGTACTGAACTAGTAATTCTATCAATCTTTAAAGTAAAAACCCTGGGCTTTTTTTTAGCAGGAACACAGTTCTGGCGAGCTTGCTGTCAGGGGGTGTGGCCTAATATGCAAATGAGTTCCGGCTGGGCTGTTTCTACCAAAAAAGTATTGTAGAAACCAAATAGATTTGTTGATTCTATACAGCATCACCCAACATTGTGACATCACTTCTGGCTTTGACTCGGAAGGGACATTGCATATTGCTTGACATCTCTTACCCCATGACCCACCCCCCAAAATCTCCTAGGGGCTCCACACATGTGCCTGGCAACCCTAGAGAGAAATCAAAGGCAGTGTTACCACAGTCCTGCTTTCTTCCTTTACTTATCAGTTAACAATGCCAGCACATGGCAGGGCTGCCATTACTGTCTACCTTCACTGCTGATGAGAAAGTTATGGAAAGGGTGGGCAGGGACAGTAAGAGCCGCTGCATGCCCAGAGATTCCTCTGAGCTCTGACCCCTCACATCAGCAAGAGTCAATGCAAACATCACAGGAAAACAAATCACATGATTTGTGCATGGGCCCACATAATTGCCCCTGTTTTCTATATACCTATAACTTGCTGTTTCTTCTTCATACGGACGGACATCCATATCCTGTTCCTTGTGGGAAGAAAGCAGGATTTACACTCATTTTGACCAACTACTAAACTATTACACTTAGGGTTGCCAGGTCCAACTTAGAAAATACCTGGGGACTTTGGAGGTGGAGCCAGGAGACTTTTCCTAAAACAAATCAATAAAAACAGAAGCAGTGCAGTTCCTCCAAATACAGTCTTCATTTCCTCAACCCCCAGCAGCTGCACTTCCACTAAATTACACACTCACAAAGCAGCCAAAATAAACAAAGTTTGCAAGCATACACTTTTGTGATCTTACTTGAGCAATTTACTCATGGGGTTTGCTGAATGTAACCATCTGCTGTTTTTCCACTAACTTCTTCAGAATAACACAAACAGAATAACTAGTTTTCTCTTTGCTATCTATTTTACTATACAAATGTAAAACAAACAGAGGGACTGTTCTGGGTTCTCTTCATTTCTCACAGCTTCACAGGCTCACTGGGAACAGCTATGTGGCACTGCCAGCTTGCTCTGCCCCCCATTCAGCTTTGCTCCTACTGAGATTTAAAGGCCTTCCAATTTTCCAAGCTTCTTCTAGGCTTCCAAGCTTTTTCTAAGCCATCCAAAGTGGAAAGGCACCTTGTGGCTGTTGGGGCAGGGCTTCCCCCCACTAGTCAGCTGGCTGGGATTGGGGAGGAGCCTACAAAACTGGAGGATCCCCCACCAGGACCTGGGGACAGGCAAGCCTAATTACACTAAACTATTAAACATTTGCCTCACTACAGTCAGAAGAGACTGTAACAATCCCATTTTACATGCCCATAGAGATTTACACAGCTACTTGAGCACTTCTTAATATTTTAATAGTTCAGCAGTAACATACAATCTAGATTTTAAGCTTTCAAGAAAATAATCATATTGGAGCAAAGGAATCTAGCTTAGCTTTCTTCATAGACATTCCACTTGCTACATTCTGAATTTTTTTTCCTCAAGGTGGAATATTCCAGTTTTTTTATTCCTTATAGGCCAGACTTGTAGGGACTTTCTACAGGTCACTACAGCCCAGAAGTAGTAATGTTGGCACAGAAATCTCAAGTTGGAGCACCTTCCATTTAAAGAAAAGCTAAAGACACTGGTGGAGTGATAAAGGCCTATAAAGTTATGCAAGGTGGAAGAGGAGGATAAATAGCTTTTTATCCTTGTCCCAAAATACTAGAACTTGAGGGTACCCACTGAATTTGTTCTACAATAGACTCTGGAAGGCCATATGGAAGTACTTCTTTATTCAGTGGGAAATAATATGAAATGCGCTACCAGAAGACATGGTGATGGCCATGAGTGTAGATAGCATTAAAAGGGTATTAGAAAGATTCATGGAGGAGAGGTCTATTCCTGGCTACTAGTCACGGTAACTGTGGTGAACCTCTAAATATTGCTAGGTAACATCACAAGAATGCCTTAGCCTCTATTCTCTATGTGTTGGCTCTCCAGGATAAAGGGCTAGTCACTGGGAAATATAGGATGCCACTTGATGGACAACTGCTCTGATACAGCAGGGCTCTTCTGTAGTATGATGCAACAAACAAGGCAGGAAGCAATCCATACAAAAGCCGTTTGTGGTCCTCAGCATATTATATTTGTAATCTATGCTCTACTTCCATTTTGCAATGAAATGTTAATTCCCTTTATATTTATGATACAAACAAGACAAAACAAACAAACCTGGGCTGGAGGTACTTCTTATTACTGAAGAAAGCAGTTCAAAAGAGAAAGAGGGAAAGCAGTCTATGTAAGTATTTAAAATCTTTGTGGCATAGATTTTGATCAGTTGCCTCACTGATATTCCCTCCTCTTCTCCTCAAATCAACACACAACCCATGAAACATAGTTACTCACACTGCATTGACTGGGAGGAAGCAGACTGCCATACTCCTTTTTGAGCAATCAAGAACTTTAAACAGCTTGAGTGAGGAGAGATCTGGCAGAGCTTCATGTCTTCCTAGCGGTTGTTTCTCATTATGGAGGCCCTCTCAAGCTTTGGGAACTATGGTCCAAAGATAACACCATCTACAACATATACCTTACCATACTGGTTGCTTTGACGTACACATTATCTTTCAAATGGCAATTTCCATCATTAGGAACTACTATCCCTGCTAATTTACTGTCAAGGGCGAGATGAGAAGTCTGATCTGTCATCATGAGAAGTAGACGCTTTGCTTCCCTGCGCCAACCAATTTGGCTCTAGGAAAGAAAAATAATTAATTCTGTAAGGGTTTTGAATGGAAAAATTCAAGTGAAGAGGTGCCATTTGGTACTGCATTGCTCAAGCATAAATTTATAACAAAAATGCCACAGTTAACATCAGTTTTAATATACAGCAACCATAATGCACTTATTGACTTAAAAGTCTGAAATACAGGCTTAGGACAGGACCCTAGTCTCCTGAACTGATACTGCAAAACACACAATCAGAATTCCATGTATCCTCTTGGGGGCCCATCTATACATTCTGTGAAAAGGGCACTTTTTCACTCTATCTCATAATCTCTTGTCCTCTTTATCTCTCTCTGTGGACAATCTCCTTCTGTGCAGTTTGAGTCACATACTTTGTGATTTATTATATGCTATTAAGTCAAGTGGAAATCTCCACTTGCTCCACAACAGAGCAAACCAAACTGTATTATTATCAGGAATGGTTATAGAGCCAAAACCTGCTGTACTTCATTTAGTATTGATTGATTAAATACAAGACAACTTACAGAAGCAAAGGTGCAGCAAAACACTGCTACTGCAGGTATATGGGCAAAACTGTCAAAACTATTCCTATTTGACATGCTTTTCTGCTCAGGTATTGTGGCTTGTAGGGAGGCAATTTTATAAACTGTAAAATCATTGTAATCCTATATACCAGTCTAAGTCCAGCAAGAGTTTTGGACTAGAATAATTCAGCAAAGAATTGCACTGAAAGTTGACTTTTTCCCCAGTACTAAGTTTATTCTTCTTATTATGGTAGTGGAAAATGCCATCAAGTCCCAGCTGATTTATAGTGACCCCACATGGAGTAATAAATAAATTTACCTGTTAATGTAAAATAAATGGGGGGGAGAGCTAAAACTGTATTATGGTGCCATATGAGTACTAAGTATTTATAGGATTGGATTTTAATTTATGTATTGGATTTTATATGTATTTTTTATGGATAACTATTGAACACTGCCCTGAGCCCACTTGTGCATCATATATGGTACAGCATATTATATATTCTTGATTTGCATTGCAACAACTAACAAAGTAACTGACTGACTATCAGAGGAAGGGTGGAAAGGCTAGTAAATGGAAAGGCAACATTGATTAAGTTAAATCATTAGCAGACAAAGTTCACTACTAAGGAAATGTTTGCACTACTAAGGAAATCTTCCTTAGCTGGACATGTACTTTCACTTTAAAAAAAAAATCAAAACAATGCTTCTGTTTCTGTTTCAGAAGTAGACAGGATCTATACATTTATTATTATGTTTTATAAAATTTATACTCTGCCTTTCTGCCCTCAACATGGCCCGAAGGCAGCAAACAGTTTATAAAGCCAAACTGAAAGTTAAAAACAAAGCTAAAGTACACATACAAAAACATAAAAACAACAAAACACAGGGAAGGAAGAAGGGGTCATGAGGGACTGTCAGATGATGGCAACACAGGGGGATAAGTGAGACTCCCTGAGGAGAGAGTTCCAAAATTTTTGTGCTATGTATGATTGAGAAGGCCCTTTCTCTAATTGCTATTTGCCTGATATTAACAAGTGGGGGCACCTGAAGCAGGGTGTGAGTGTAGTGGCTGGACAGGTTTGTAAGGAAGTAGGCAATCTTCTGGGTCAACAGCAGCACCTAGACTTGTACCTGGAAACAAACTGGGACCCAGTGTAGATGGGCCAAGACTGGGGTGACATGGTCCCTATGAGACATTCCAGTCAACATTCTAGCTATATGCATCCAGCATTCTCCAGTGTATACATAAAGTGGGCAATAGGTTGTAGTTGAAAAATTATAAGGACATGCATTGCCAGGGTTTCAATATATGAATGACGTTCCTCCCATGCACATACAGCAGTCTTGCCAACAAATTGAGGAGTTCCAGGAGAGGGTAAGAGAATTCAAACAAACAGGCAGGTCATAAAATTCTGTTTAACTCACGCTTGAATCTGCTGGAAGGAGTTGAAACAAGGTAAAATTTCATTGTTGCAAAACCCTTGGAGTTAATCTGTTACTTGTATCAAAGTTACATATTACTAAGAACTAGGAAAATGCCCAAATTCCCACGATGATGCAACAGGCAATTAGAAGTTGGGAGATTGCCATCATGTAGACCCAACATTTGAAGGTCAGGGCTGCTTTCTGAGTTAAATCTGGCTATTTATGTAAGACTACATTGAAAAGAAGGACTTCAACACAGCACTTAAGCAAGGAAGGTTAAATTTTTTTTTTAAAAGCCCACCCCAGCACTTTAGGCCACTGTATTTTGATTAAACATCATGCTGTGTGCATGGACTTGGAGGTGGGGGTTTGGATTTTTTTCTCTCTTACTGTTTCATAAGATTTGTTTAATACTGGGAATGAAACAAAGATTAATAGTTTTTTTTTTAAAGGAAAGAGTAAAATAATACCGACATTATTCCAGAACTGGCTTCTACATTTTAATAATGCTGCTCAACACACATACAAGACAGATTCACAAACACTGTGTAGGTGTTGCTGGGAATTAGTTTTGGGATTTTCAAAGTTCAGTCTGAAGCATGGCAAACTTCTGTAAAGCCATTGGCTGAAATCTCTGGGTTGTATCCAATAACTGCTTTCTGCTAAGCAAGAAGCCTTCCTCTGCCAAAGCAAGCTTCCTGGCTTAGCAGAAAGAGATCACCGGACCCAACATTATGCCTCTGGGAGCACCACAAGCTCTACAGTACTGACTTTGGCTCCATGAGAAGCTATCATCTGCTTCAAACCATAAGATTGTCAATTACAGAAATTGGGGGAAAATCCGCATTTACTATCTATCAATTACTTCTTCTCCATTATCTCTTACCTGGCATACAGTTGCCTGCAGCATAGCATCAAAGCCTCCTTCTGGTGTATCAATATTGCCAGAGATTTTTTGCCTACTAATTGCACTTCTGAATTCTGTTATCTTGTCAGTTAGTGATAATACATTGATATAGCCATGAGGAGGCATACAATCCAGATTATAATCACTGTTTGGGAAAAGGAAGCACCACAGATTAGAATATAGCTAAAGCAGCAGTTAGTTCTAATGCAATGAATCTGGGAGTCACTTCTGGGATTGCAAGCAGCCCCACCCCCAAAATTCCCCAGGGGTACAGGCACAGCCCTATGCTCGGCAGGCATTGCAAGAACCCTTGGTAGATACTCAAAGATGAATGGTTGCTCACTTATTTTATACCCTATTGCTTTTCAATATATAGATTAAAATAGATTTAGATTGGAGTGTGTGCTCACATGACACCATTAGGTCTAAAATCAGTACTGAATGAATATACACCAACCTGCACTGATTATGGATTCTTCCTGGGTGAATACTAATATATGGAGTCACAGTCTTATCCACATATGATCCAAATCCAAGTCTTAAATCAAGGGTAATATTTTCCATCTTTTGAGATAAATCAAACCCAACGGTATTTAATTTTTCTATGTTTTTGTGCATAGATGCAGACACATCAACTAAATAATAGAGGTCCACAGGGTACTTTTCCAGAGGATGGACTTTCAAAATAAAACTTGCTTCAGATCCTGATATGTAAAAAGACAGAGTTACAATCAATATGTCTAAATATTACAGGTTACCTAACAAAAAACCCGCATAAAAATGGTAGACTACAAGAAGAATTTAACAAAAAGTGTGCTGGAGTATTAGAAATGAAAGACCCATCTGTGTGTAACATTGGAATGTCTTTTTTGCAAGCAAGAATTGAAGGATGGGTCGGGAAAATCACCCCTAGTGCTTCATCATAGCCTTGACTCATTATTTTCCTGAGGCCCAGGTCCATTCACTCAATTCCCAATTCTCCAATTGCTCTTAGACAATACACCATTATTTTATTATTTTAAAAGATTTTGTACCCAATCTTTTCACTATATACAGGCTTTATGGCAGCTTACTCCCTAACTACACTCAGCTCAAAATATAACACATTGTCACCACACATTTTTATAGTCCTGTCCTTAGCCTTCAGAGTCTTCCTATCATGGCTGTTTTCAGTGTTTCCTCTTTCAGGATCTACCCATTTGCTGTGTTATTCTGCTGTCCTTCTTCAGAATGGGCATGAACCAGGAAAATGTGGTTCAGTTCATGTTTCATGACATGCCCCAATGTGAACCACAAGCCATCACATTTTAGCAGCCTCATGAACCAGTTCAATTTGTGAGGCAGTATAATGGCACCTGCCTGAACAATTGTCTAAAGAAGCAAAGCAGACCAGAAACTCAGAACTTCAACTTGTCCCTTCTATGTTAACATTTCGTTTTCTTCTGTCAGTGCATCTGACTGCTGCTCCTCCTCTCAGCAGAACACGCCAAGAGCAAATGCAAATAGAACAGCATGACAAAGCTGAAGTAAGCAGCCTGCAGCTGTTGTGGCAACTCTAGCAGAAGCTGAAGCCTGGGCCAGCACCCATAAAGAGGCAATAGCCTCAAGCTCTGTTTCTCTTGCTCAGTCATCTAACTGGCCGGATGCCTGATACTACATACCAGAGATACAGGGATCAGGGTTATATATATTGAATTGCCTCAAAACCCCCCTGGTTTCACCTGACCTTTCCACCCTATGTAAAATAAAATATTATATTATTTTTAAATTTTAAAACTCCTTGAGTGTCATTTAAATTGTTTAAAAATGGATTCCTGATCCTTCCTTCAGGTTCCTGGGCTGAGCCAACAGCCACAATATCGCACTGAGACAGGATGGGACAACCAGAGTTCTTCAGCAAAGAAGAAAATACGTTATTAGGGTGGCTCAATCAGTAAAGGGAAAGAAAAATGGAGGGAAAATCTTGCCTCTGAGGGAGGGAAGTGGATGGGGCTGTCATAATAATCAAGTAGTGAACTTCAAAAAGTAATCATGTACTGTGTGAAGATAACTTTCTTTATTCTTTCCTGAGATTATTTTCCATTAACTCCATTGGATGACCCCAAGCATTATGGAAGAAGGCATGCCATACATAATTTTATAAATCCATTATGTCTCTCTTCAATAGTGTTCTTTCCCCAAAACCAAGAAAGCCCTTTCATTGATTTATATTTCCACTTGGTCAGGAATCCAACAAAGGACGTAGTCCAGGGAACAAAAAGCCTCTGAGAGAAGAGAACAGGAAGTAGCAGGCTTGAACTGAGGCTGAGCAAATCCAAGTATGGGTTGCCAATCTATTTCTGTTGGTCCCACCTAGATCCAATCCAACCATATGATGGATTACTGCCTGCTTCCCTCAAGGCTGCCTCACAGCACAACATGAGGTGGGAAACAACACTGGATAAATCATGTTATCACCCACTGCTGCCACCCTTCCATTCTACTACAGGGGAAATAGCCAGCAGCCACCTGGCCTCCTCTGCTTTCTCTATGTACAGCCCAAACCCCACAATTAGGTGAGGAGAGAATGGGATGGAGAATGGGAGGAGATCTATGCTCAGATGCCAGCAGATCTCTCTCTCTCTCTCTCTCTCTCTCTCTCACACACACACACACACACACACTCACAAATTAAACAGTCTTTTCTTTTTGATAAACAAACCTGGATGTAGCTGGATTGAAATCTCTCCAGGTGTCACTTGTATATTAAAATCATTGCTGGATACAATGACACCCACTTTGGGACTTTCTATAAAGTCTGGCCGGCATCCTCTGGTAATTAAATGTGAAATTATGTCACAACGTTCCTTCTGCTCTGTTCCAATCATGAAGTCCTGTTTTAAGAGAGGTGGGGAAAATATAATAAAATAGAGCTCTAAAGAAAATGCTCTGTAGTATCCAAGCACATCTACATAACCAAAATGAATTTCAAACGATGGTGCATACCATTATAATCACACAATTTTTTTCATAAATATACATGTTAGAAGCAATGACAAGAAAAAGTTTATAAACAGATGCTAATTGTTCTAATAGTTTTTGAAGGAAGTTCATCTACTTTTGAAGTGATGGATATTTTTGTAGTTTTAATAACTTTTGCTTAATTTGATACAAAGGCTACATATTGTATTTTTCTTTTGGGGTTTATGTTACAATTAATGAAGAAGCTTCCACCTGTGTTGAAAGATATTGAAGCTTTGCCACTGACTTCAACTAGAGATGCCCTAAACAAAAAAGTCTAGTAGACAACAGTTACAAGAACAGGACCTGAAGTTATATTTCTAGAATGAAATGAAGAGTCAGCTTCCAGCAGTTCTTTCTGGGCTTATATATTGAGATATAATACCTGTATGGTTATAGTGAATTGTTATGCTTCTGCCTAACTACATGTGACAACTCCATTCAGCCCAACAAAATAAAAAGAGCCTTGTGAGATCAGATCAGTGGCCCATCTAATCCAGCATCTTGTTTTACAGTGGCCAATCAATTGCCTTGGAGGGCCAATGAACAGAGCACAGAGGCCAAGGCTTCCCTTGATGCTGCCCCCAGCACTTTAGAGATTTGCTGCCTTTATATATAGCTGTTCCCTTTACTTACCATGGCTAGTAGCTATTGAACATATCCTCCATAAATCTGCCTAATAGCATTTAAAAACCACTGATAATCTGTTCCTCCTTGGAACCACATAGCGACAACTGTTCTCTTGAGACTGTTTTCAGTTGCTACTTTTACCCCTCAGAAAAGTTCTTGGAAACAACCCAAAAAATCCCATACCTCCCAGTCTTTTGGAAGTTCTTCCAAGTAGCTTTGCTTGAAAGGGCCTTTTTGTTGAGGGAGTAGAAATATATCTATTAACAGGTAATATCTCTCTATTGAGGGCTTTTTTCCAGGTGTGCTTATGTTTTACAGTTTGTTAGGCCTTCTTATATTCTAATTTATATTCTAATTCTGGACTGTACTAATAGCTATCACGCTGCTCTGGCCATTCATATCAGTTTAGGGAACACACACACAACTAAATAACTGCACATAACATATGAGTGAAGACTTTGACTGTGGGGTCACAGTGACTGGTTCTGTTGCCAAAGATATGCAGCATGCACCTTCTTCCAGTGCCAATCACTGAAAGGACTGCCAGTCTGACTCATGTTCAGAAATGGAAGCACCGCAGAAATAAGAGGCACTGAAACAACAAGGCTGTTTATTGTCTCATCCAGAAATCTGTTTCCAGCTGTAGTCTAATAGGTACTTCTAGTCACAACTGATACATACAGCATACTGATACAACTGATACAACATATTGCCACTGAACACAGAAGTTTTGTTATCCAGTTATTATGGCTAACAGCCACTGATATACCCATCCTGCACAAATCTTCTTTTTAAAGCTACCTAAGACAATTAATTCCTTAAGTTAAAGATGCATGACATAGTGTGCTCTAAACCACTGGGTAAAACTGGGTTCTAACATGTTAAGAAAAAAGTAAATTCTCTATCCACTTGTATGATACCACTTGCAACTATGATCCAGGTGGGCAGCTGTGTTGGTCTGAAGTAGCAGAACAAATTTTGAGTCCAGTGGCACCTTTAAGACCAACAAAAGTTCATTCAAGGTAGGAGCTTTCGTGTGCAGGCACTGCACACGAAAGCTCATACCTTGAATAAACTTTTGTTGATCTTAAAGGTGCCACTGGACTCAACATTTGTAACTTTGTAAACTTGTATAAATGTTTATCCAAATTTCATGACATTTTAGTCAACATATTTTTAAACCATTTTTAAAAACCTAAGTGATAGGATCAAGCATGGGCAAATGCTGGCTGTGCAGTTTACAGGGCTGGCTTCCTATTCTTGTGACAGGTAGGAACCATGCAGGAAAAAGATATTTTCCCTCTGATGGGATATTTATCATGGAGGGCCCATGGATTGGTTGCAGGGCATCCATCCATTTGGCATGCAGAAGGTTAAATCCCTGGCATCAACTGTCAGGTAGTAGGTGATGTGAAAGACCTCTACTCAAGACCCTGGGGAGCCAATGCCAGTCTAAGAAGACAATATTAACTTTGATAGACCAATGATTTGATTCAGTAAAAACAGCTTCATAGTTCATATATGTCCATCTGTTCTTATGTTCCAAACCAGGTGGGTGAGAAGACCTTCTTTTTAAAAAAGATCTAATTGACATCTCATTAAGTGAAATGTTTTTAGAGGATCACTTCTTCAGCACATGCAAATAAGGTGTACATACGTGGGGGGATAGATTATACTGATGATCCCTCCTCAAAAATACTTGATGGTATCACTTTGTCATCACAGCAGGCAAACATTACACTTTATTTAGTCTGTGGCTCACAGTGTTCCAACAAGAATTGCTTTTCTCAAGACAAGTGGTTTTTTATTGGGTAGGTAATAAATTTGACAGATGAAAATGCATTTTGCTCTGAACTGCACAACTGAATTAGTGTGTGTGTGTGTGTGGGGGGGGGGTTGCCAAACAGAATTTCCCATTTACTGGGCTGGAAAATATTTGAATACTCCCAGCACACGCTATGGTGGTTTGCTTAAAAACTGGACACACAAAAAAAAGGGGAATGGACAAAAGAAAGATGTGGAACATGGTTCATACTTGGCACAGTTCTTACCAACAGGACTTTTTTTGGTAGAAAATGCCAAGCAAGATATCATTTGCATATTAGGTCATACTCTTGATGTCACCATTGTTTCACACAGGGCTTTTTTTTGCAGAAAAAGCCCAGCAGGAACTAATTTGCATATTAGGCCACACACCCCTGATGTCAAGCCAGCCAGAGAAGTGTTCTTGTGCAGGGGTCATTTTGTAGAAAAATAGGTGGTGGAGCTCATCCAGGGATTGTTATGCAGCTGCACCTACTATTCAATAGATAAGGAGGTGGAACTCTCAGAAGAAGGAGGTGGAACGCTCATAAAAGTTCAGGAGCTGTGCTCCTGTGAGCTCCCACTGAATCTGAGGCCTGTTCCTGTGCATTCCTACTCAAAAAAAGCCCTGCTTACCTGAAATGCAATAAGACCAGGGTCAAGATCCCATGCCTACAAGTCACTAAGTATTGAAAGTAATGTATGACCACAGTCTTTGTGTAGTCATTCCTCCATATGTTATTTCCTACATAGAATGATGGCCTCCAAGTCCAAATTATGATGAAAGTTGTTCTCAATTGCAGTGCTATATCAAAGCCTGTCATAAAATCTCACATCTGCATGTAGACTGAAGCACATGGCATGATTAACTAAGTAATGGGGACTTGATTAGCAACTCTTCAGTTTTTCATATGATAGACATAAACGATCAACTACAAAATAGAAAATATTTATGTGATTCAAAGAATACTTTTATGCTTGGTTAACTTTTTTTTTAAAACTAGCTAACTATATCTTTCTTCTACACTCCAAAAATGGAAACGCAACATGGTGAAGTGTGTTGGCATTTTACAAGATATAAAAAACCATTGCACTGCAACTGCTTAAAGCTGAACATACACACAAAGCTGTCTTATATTGAATTAGACCATCACAGAATCATAGGCAGATCACAAGAGTGAGGGCAGGAAGGGTTGTATTAGAACAGAGCTGTCAAACATGCGGCCTGAGGGTCGAATCAGGCCCCCGGAGGGCTCCTATCAGGCCCTCGAACAACTGGCTATCATCTGCTTCCTTCTCCCTCTCTCTTGCTTCCTTCTGCATAACAGCTTGCTTTGCAAGACTTGCTCAATTGCCCAGGAACTACAGAGCAAAACCTCTATTGTCCCCATTGGCTGAGGCTCCTCCCTTGGGGAGGGAGGGGAGGATCGATAGCTTGCTTTGCCAGGTTCTCTCAATCACACAGCAAAACTACTGAGTCAAGCCTCTCTTCCTTCTATTGGCTGAGGCTCCTTTCCTCCTCATCCCTTGGGGAAGGAAGGAAAGAGCCAGAGCTTCCTTTGCCCGGTTACCTGGATCCCATGGGAGAGCTACAAAGAAAGCACCTTTAAGACCAATGAGTGCTAATGTTTTAAGTTTTTTTAAACCTTTAATTGTGTTTGTCTTTGTCCATAAAGTTTATGTCTTTGCTACCTAATCTTAAGTAGGTACTCACATGGCCCTGTCCGACATGCCCAGCCCAATATGGCCTGGCCTGACAAGGACTCATTTATATCAGATCTGGCCCTCATAACAAATGAGTTTGACACCCTTGTATTAGAACTTAGTTCTCGGGGGCCCTTTTTACATATCCAGGGAAATGCTGATTGCCACTTTGGGGTCATGAAGCAATTCTTCTCCAGGCAAGTTTGGCCAGGGATTCTGGAGGTTTTTTGCCATCTTCTGGGCATGGAGCAGGGGTCACTGGGTGTGTGTGTGGGAGGGGGGGCAGGATTTCTGATTTCCTGCTGTGCAGGGGGTTGAATTAGATGGCCATGGAGATCCCAGGGGCTGAGTTTGGGACCTTCAAAATGCAAACCAGAGACTCTTCTGCTTAGCTACTAGGGCAGTTAAAATACATGTGGACAAACATGAATAGAATTTAAAAATTATTTTAATGGACCTTTCCCTAGCAATTGATTTCCTATTTTGATACAGAAGTTTTCTTTTTTGCACAGCTCCTGTACTAGAAAAATGGAAACCAGTAACTCTGCTCCATCATACCTAATACAGAGAAACAGCTCACCTCTTGAGTACACCATCCACATTCTGGGCCCACGGCAAGGCACTTGGTACATGTGGCTGCATTAGAGATGATGCATCTGTTTTCTGCTGTAATAAAATATAAAGCCATTCAAATACTTTGCTAGCATGCCCAGCGTACATCTACATTTTAAATGCAGAGTTTTAAGAAAAAGATCATACGCACATGACATTTATCAATCAGAGCAGGGAAGCACTAAAAAGACTTCAGCAGACAAGATGCAAGATTAGTGGCACTTTGTGGACAATCAAAATAAAACTATCTCTTTATTTGGTTTGTAGCTTAATCATTCTAGCTGCTCCATGAGCAGGGAACAGTTCAGGAAAGCCTGGAGCCCGACAAATGGGGGGGGGGGGTATAGAGAACTCAGAGCGGGGGTATAGCTCATGGTTGGCCTGCATCTGCTTGGCAACCTCTCTTTTGGAGTTCAAGCTTTGTTCTTTTCAAGAAAAAGAACAAAACAGCAAAGAAAGGCCAGAGGTGGCTGTATTGGCAGCAGTGTTTGTGTTTGTGAGAAAAAAGGACTTATTTGTCAAGGCCCTGACCTATTTGTGCATATGCATAACAGTGTCCTCTCAATCCTTTTCATTACTTGGCTTGATTTTGCTGTTTTCTTAAGTACTCATACAATCATCCAGCAGATCTGTAGTATGTGTAGAAAATCCTACCAGCAGTCTTGGATGTTTCTGCCACCATTGAGATTTCACTGGTATTAGTTCTAGCTTGAGCTTCTTTTCATTATTTTAAAATAAACTAAATTTCTTCCTTTCTTGCATGCATGGATCAGAAAAGCAGTTCTTTATTGCTTCTGTCCCTGCACCATCTAGCATAAATGATTGCCAGTGATGTGTTTTACTTCTCAAGTTAATTACCTGAAATGATTTGCCCACAAGCAGCAGCAGCTAGCGGCTGTGACTACTTGCCTCAGGAATACCCACATGATCCCTTTTCAGCTTGATGCTTTGTTGCATGTTTGTATTTTTTTAAAGGGCAGGGTGCCATCCGCTATTTTCAACTCTTTGACAGAGAGCTTTGGAAGTCTGCCCTCGAAATGCAAGCTGCGGTTCTTTGTTCTGTCAGCTCTCAGGCACATCCAATGTGGCAAACAATGAAACATTTGCTGTCTCCTTATCCATAAAGCCACAAAACTGTAATGCTGGAACTTGAAGGGCCAGCTGCTCCAAGTCCTGCACAGTGGCAGCATCCTCAGTCAGTAGAAATGACTGGCCCTCACCGGAAAGCACAGTCCCACTATTTAGCTGCAGAGTTCACACAAATGAGAGAAACTAGGCCAAAGTGCTGAATGATTCTTTTGCTTCAGCTAAAAGGTAAACTGTACTTAATTAAGAGAGAACAGAACAGGAAAAGTATATAAGCCAAGTCAGAATAAGAATAGTTTTAGGAGAACCCGTATGGTTAAAGTGTCAGAATGAAAAAAAGAAGACCTGGGTTCCATTATTCAAGCAAAGTACATAATCTGAGGCATATTGCTATGGTTGGTCACACTCTTTCAAGTCTACCCTACCTCACAAGGTTGTTGTAAAGAGGAAAAAATGGATGGCACAACTTTATATGCTGCTCTGTCTTCATTGGAAGAAAGTCAGAATGGAAATGTGATAGATTTAGACAGGCCTCATTTTGAGGTGGAGCTCACCAAAGCAGCACTCCAGAAGAGAAGCTTGCCCTGCACCAGCTGCATTGCCCAGCTTCTCATAGGCTGGTGTAGGGCTAGCTTCTCTTCCTGGGCAATAAAAGCCATGTGGAAAGAAAAGCCTCCAGGAGGGGCCTGCATGCACACAGATCCTGGGGCCAGCTTTTCTTCCCAGGCAGCTTAAACCACATGGCAAGAGAAGCTTGTAAGCAGGGTCTCTGTGCAGCAAGGAGAGACCTCCTTGCAGCACGGAGATCCTGGCCCCAGCTTCTCTTGCAGAGCAGTTCCTTCATCCCTCCCCCCCCATTTATTTGCTTTCTTTGTTTCTTTCTCCCTGTTTCCCCTCCTGCCCTCTTCCTTCCTTCTCCCCCTCCCTCCCCCCAATCAACTTTCTTTCTCTCTGATTATCTCATTAGCATAACTCATTTAAATATGCCACACCCCCTGATGAGATGCTAATAAGCTCCTGCACATCTTTTTCTACAAAATGACCCCTGGATTTAGGGTTGCCAGGTCTGACTCAAAAAACATCTGGGGACTTCGGGGGTGGAGCCAGGAGACTTTGAGGGTGAAGTCAAGAGCAAGGGTGTGATAAACACAACTGAACTCCAACGGGAGTTCTGGCAATCACATTTAAAGGGACCACATTATTTTGAAATAATGAAGGATGGGGCACCTTCTTTGGGGGTTCATAGAATTGGACCCCCGGTCTAATCTTTTTGAAACTTGGGGGTGTTTTAAGGAGAGTCAAAGAATAATGAATTTTTAATGAATATGTCCTTGACTACTACACCATGATTGGTCCATTATGCAACTAAGTGACCACACAAAATCAAAGGATCCCAGGCAAAGTTGTAATCTGTAGCTCTCCCCCCGCCAATAAAATGGTTAATTTATGAAAAAATTAAAAAAATTACATAGCATAAAATGACGAATGAGATAGTATAGAGTTTACAGATATAAAAACAATTAAGTACAAAGTACAACACTGAATAATATTTGAGGACTTCCCAGAACATTACAGATTGGCGAGGGCTGCCAAGTCCAATTCAAGAAATATCTGGGGACTTTGGGAGTGAAGCCAGGAGCCAGGTTGTGACAAGCATAACTGAACTTCAAAGGGAGTTCTGGTCATCACATTTAAAGGGACCGCACACTTTTTAAATGCACACCTTTTAAAGATTTGGAAGCTAGGAAGCACCGAAGCATATAAGAAGTCTGTTACAGCTCAACTGGAGCTTGGGGGTACTAATTAGATGAGAAAGTTGCAGGTATTCAAACCACAGAGGATCTGTAGCTCTTCACATAATCAGCTTTCCTGTCAAGGAATCAGATCCTAACAAATGACCAACACAGGAAGAAACTAACTATACGAGAATAACTACAATATCATCAATGATGTCACAGCAACAAGGAAGATCTGCAAATCACTCTTTATAGAAAGCCTTTGTATAGAAATGGCACACACTATAAACTCAATGTAAGTTAGAAATTTTAAAGGAAATGAATGAATAAGGTGGCTTTTTCTCATTACTTGCAAAATGAGATTCAGAATCTGTTAGGTTAATAATTTGTTCCAACAGATTCTTATAGAAGTAACATTTACAGACATGCATTCATTCATAAAGTATTTCTCCTTCAGCTGCCAGTCTATTTTTTAAAAACATAAATTAGAACCAAGGCACTATTAAATTAGTTATTTTTAAAGAAAAAAACTTGCACTAAAGCTAGAAATATTTTTATGAGCTGGCGCTGTATAGAACAGAGACTTCTTTTGCCATTTTACCAAAAGAACCCAGACAAAGCTGCACAATCGGATTGCCAAAAATCAAGAGGCAAGTTTCTACTGGCTTTAGTTAAATAACTGATATATGCCAAAAGGTATTTTAAAACAAGTCAGGCCACATTTTGGCTTAACAAAAAAAAAAGAAAAACAGAATTGCACAGGCATATATACAAAATAAAAGCATAGCTCGCGTTAGATCATGCCCAATTGTATAACATGTTGTGTATCACGTTGGAGAATTATAGTCCAGTCCTCTAAATAACATTTAATGGGACCAGGTACTGCAAGAACAAAGATGGAACGTGCCTAGGACAAGACCAAACTGAAGAACAGAGTTAGACTGCATGCCTCACAGTCTCTTCAGGCCTAGGTCTACTTATTGTCTAGACATGCAGAAGAATGAGGTGGTAATAAAGCAGTAAAGTCAATTGCACCTCTTCAGATTGTAGGTGAAGGATTACTTTCCCCAACACTCTTCTACATTAACAATTCCCTGTAAATGGAAAGCTACCACAGTGGACAATAGAGCTGGAGGTTGCCAGGTCCAACTCAGGAAATATATGTGGACTTTGGGGGTGGAGTCAGGGGCAAGGTTGTGACAAGTATGATTGAACTCCAAATGGAGTTCTAGCCATCACATTTAAAGGGACTGTGCTCCTTTTAAATGCCTTCCCTTCATTAGAAATAATGGAGGATGGGGCACTTTCTTTGGGGGCTCATAGAATTGGACCCCCTAGTCCAATCTTTTTGATTTTTTTTAGAGAGAGGTATTTATTATTTATTTAATTAATTAATTTATATCTCGCCCTCCCCACCAAAGGCAGGCTCAGGGCGGCTCACAAACCAAGGGTCGACACAATCACATTAGTGTGACCGATACAATAAGCAACAATAAAAACATAAAACATAAAAACAATTTAAAACATTTGCATGTGTTACTATTATAATTTCAGGCAGCAATTTAAATTCTAATGGTTAGTTTTACTCAGAGGTCTCAGAAAACCAGATCAATGTGGGTTAAGCACGGAAACATAATCTAGAAAACTCTGAAGCTGCACTGCCACAGCCCTTTCAAGATACTAGATTCTATGCTGAGAATTTGGTGCCTCTATCTTAAAAAAACAGCCCCCAGAGCCCCAGATACCCAAGGATCAATTCTTCATTATACCCTATGGGGGCAGTCTCCATAGAGTATAATGGAGTGCACAGCAGACATTCAAACCCCCCCCCCCCCAATTTTTCCCTCCTCAATGTGCCCCCCACTTAGGATTTTCTACTTGGAGGCACATTATAAAGTTGAGATTCCCTGCCTTCAGTTTGAATCAGTACAGTCCATTCTACCTCTTATCTATTTCATTTACAAAATTTGTACCCACTCCTCTGTTCTGATCAATGCTACCAAGGCAGCAAAAAGATTTAAAACATACATAGTAAAAACCATTAAAACCAAACAAAAATAATTAAAACACTCAAAACCAAGCTAAAATAAACTTACGGTACAATAAAACACAAATTTTGTTAGTCTTTAAGATGCTACAGGACTCTTGCTCTTTTCTGTTGATAAAAACAGCAATTAAAACATAGGGCAGGAAGGAGGGATCACTGAACAAATGCAAGATGAAAACAGTCTTCACCTCCCAGTAGGAGATGGCAATGGAAGTGGACAGATGAGTCTATCTGGGGAGAGTTCCGGTGCCACAACCAAGTAGGCCCTCTCTCAGGTTGACTTCAGTGCCTGCAACTCTTGTTTTGTGTACTGCTGCTGCTTGGCATTTCATACAATTTATGTAACTCCCCCCCACTTTGTTATTGCTACTGGATTGGATTTGGCAATATGGTGCTGCTATTTTTGATTGCATTTGATTTCATTATGTATTTTATATATGTTTTAACTGATAATTGGAAACCACTTTGGGAGTTTTATAATTGAGCTGTGATGTATAATTTTATTAAATACACCTAATGAAATGTCACTCTGTTTATAAAGCATTGAAGCATTAATAGCTTGACAAATTCTTAGCCCAAGCCCAGATTGGGTAATTGCAAAGTTCAGTGATTTTGCTAAATAACCCTGGGACCCCATGTCTGAGAATGAAAATTGTGCCAAATATCTGTAAAGCAGCAGGATGGGATCAGTTGTAAGAAGAGAAGCAGCAGGCAGGGAACTAATCCCCTCCCATTTGCAATCTTTCCTCTCACAGCCAAACATATTTCTTGTCTCAGTGTTTGACTACCAGAAAAGCAATGAGCAAGGTAAGGGTTCAAGATCTTCTCCAGCACCTACTTCTCTCCTTGAATCTTTCTAAAACCTTACTGTTTTATAGCTTTTGCATGACCAAGGATTTCAGACACAATGTGTGGGTAGACCTTACTAAATTTTAAGATAAGCAAATTCCTTGCTGTTGCTCAATTGCTAATTGCAATTTACAATGGACGATATAGTTCAAATGATGAGGATCAAGGTAAGAAGACAACAGAACTTGGTATGTACTTAAAGTATTCTCAAGTTTCATTTCAACTAAACTATTCATTCCACTTATGTCTAGTACATACAATTTCTTTATTAAATAACTCAAATAATCAGCCCAAGGAGGAAGAGCAAGAGATTTACAAATCCTAACATATTTTCCTCCTCATTCTGGCTGGTTTCTCTTAAAAGGAAAAGGCCTTGCAGCTTGATCTCTCCCAGGTTTAGTTGGAAAATGTCCTACCGATAGCAATGAGACTTGCTTCTGAGCCTGCATACTTAGGAGTGCAGCTTTAATCTCCCAAGGTGGCTCAGGAGGAGAAAGAAAGATTCTCTTCCTGCTGAATTGTTGTTTCAGGAAAGGCAACAGCAATGCAGCCTGAATACTGAGTGTTCTATACAAAGCAGCTTTTATTGCTTGTGAGGGGGGAAAGAAGTCACAAGAAAAAGAAAATTAATAAGGTCTGCCTTTCTGTTAAAACTTACCAAAATGAAGCACATGTTTTATCCACACACCCTGCAAACCCCTCTCTGCTGTTTACCACTTTAAACAATTTCTTCATAGGAGGCCCTCTTTTGTATATCATAGAGAAGTAATGGAGCATTTTTTTAAGTGGGGGACATGACAAAGAATTATAAAATTATGCATGGGAAGGAGAGAGTTGACAAACAGAAATTTTTCTCCCTCTCTCAAAATACTGCAACTTGAGGGCATCCGATGAAGCTGATGGGTGGACAAAAGGAAATACTTCTTTATACAGCAAGTGATTAAAATATGGAATCTGCTGCCACAGGATGGCGTGATGGCCATAGGAATAAACAGTTTTAAAAGAGAATTAGATGGATTCATGGATGATAAGTCTATCAATGGCTACTAGCCATGGTGATTGAGGGGAACCTCCACATTCAGAGGCACTAGTCCTAAGTCCTCTGAATCCCAAAGCCAGGAGACACCAGGAGAAAGCCTTGGCCTCTATGCCCCATTGTTGGCCCTCCAGAGGAACTGGTTGGCAACTCTGTGAGACAGGATGCTGGACTAATGGACCACCACTAGTCTGATCCAATAGGGCTTTTCTAATATTCTTAAGCAACTAAATCCTGTAAGGACATGCAACAAGACTGGAAAAGTACAGGAACAAAAGGAAAAATGATGAAGCAGAATACTGAGGGTTGGAGAATGATTCGATCAAGACAGTTTACTAGTATCACTTCATGTTGTAGCGAAATCACTTTGTTTCTCTCCCTTCTCATCTGCAATTAATGTCTTTGCAGTGATCTGTTTTCTTAAGACTTTAAAAACCATTTAAAAACCAAAGGAAAACCAAAACAAGTAGGACTTAGATAATTTTTTCTATTGTAGATAATGCTATAGATGACAGACTGCCCAAAGCATAGCTTAAGGACCACCTATTCCCATATAAACCTAACACCATGACAGTCATCTTCTAGGCCCTGCTATGGGTGCATCCACCATATAAGGCTAGATGGGAGGTCACCCAAGAATGGACCTTCTCAACAGAGGACTGAAATTAGGGAATTCCTGCCCCATATACATTCATTTACCCTTCCCTAGCCCCATCTGCTGCCAGCAGGTGAAGAGTTTTCTGTTTTATTCCGCAATATATTCCTTCACTGAACTTCCTTTCCACTTATGTGTTTGTGTTTTGCTGCGTTGTTTTTATGGTCATATATGTGTGTGTGGGTACACACATTTTAATTTTTTAAAAATGTTTAGACTGTTTGCACTGAGCAGTGTGGAAAGGTGACATGTTTTAAATTATATTGAGAACAAACCACCAAATGGAATACCTGCTTAATAGTTCAACAAGAACATTCTTTGGAATAGTTATCAAACACCTCAAATACTGGAACCCCTCACACTAAGCCTGTTTGTGGCCTGCTAGGTTAGTTTGCTGAATGAAAAGGAACAGAAAGGAACACAGGCAAAGGGGGGAAAATCCGATGTTGAAATTGACAAGACTTTTGAAATTGACAAGACTTTTTTTTTTTAAACTGATATGCAGATGCAAAGCCCATTTCCCATATTGCGGAGCACTAGGGGATTCTCTGCTGTGTAACTGGCCACTGTGAAAAACGGGAGTCAACCAATTTCATAATATGGGGAAACATGTTGAGTGTACAGAATGCATGGTAGAACTCACTGGCATTGCAAGCTGTGATCGTTGGCAACATGTGTGTATGTGCACCTGTGCAAAGTTGGCTGCAACTCCACCATGCTTTGCACAGGGCTGTAATTTATATGGGGAATGAGTCTTCAGGGAAGCTCTGGAGAGCTTTTTTAGTTTTGTGCCACTAAATTGAAAAAAAAGTGGATGTATTTTTGCCAATGCCCTAGTACAAGTGCATAGTAACACTAATTTCCTGCCCTTCCTTACAAATCTGCATGGTTCTCTCTTTGTGATTCTCTAATTTGATCCTATGCATGGGTCATGATCTTGGCAGTTTTTTAAAGCCTGTCCAGTGAGGATTGCATTCTTTCTTCAAATGGAATGATCCCAAACAATTCTTAAGTTTGGCGGATCGAAGAATCCATGCAGCTTAGCTGCCATTTTAATGTTAGGCTTCCAAAATGCCCCCCCCCCCCTTTGTTCACTAAGACATTAAAGGGAAAAATGTTTTCAAAGCTTTCAGCTTCTGATCCCAGTCTCTCTCTCTCTTTTTACATCTCATGTCACTTTCATACTGCACTGACAACCCCCCCTTCCTTTATTTTGTTTTCATGCAGCACTGAAATCCTTTTTCTTTTTTGTACTGGGGATGCTGCTGTTTGCCTCCTCTCTGATCCCCCTTTCAAGTCAATAGCAGCAGGGAACTAAACCCCACACAACAACACTTTATTAACTCTTCCCCCATTGCTTTAATTTTTTTATTCAGTGACCCAAAACTAGCAATAATCTCATATCGCTAGACTCATGCTGCTTGCCACTATTCAAAACAAGTAAAATTTAACCCTGACCTGGATAGCTCAGGCAAACCCAATCTCATCAGATCTTGGAAATTAAGCAGAGCTGACCTTGGCAAATATTTGGATGGGAGACCTCTAGAGAATACCAGAGTCGGGAGGCAGAGGCAGACTATCAAGCCACTTCTCTGAATGCCCTCCATGCTCCAACATAAGTCACCAGAGGTCACCATGACTTCCAGGAATGGGCATGCACAAAAAATGGCAAAAAAGAAAAATATTTAAAAATTAAAATGAGGCAAAATTTGAGATTGTACATCGATAAAGGGGGGAGGATGTTAGAAGATACAAAGTGGGTGGAACAACCTTGATGTGGGCAGGGTATGACCTTTGAGGGGTGGCAAAAGACAAGGGGATCCAAGGGGATCTGTGTGGCTTGGAAGCAAAACAAGGGGAAAATCGGCACACAAGCTCTCTCAGAAAACCCAAGGAAACAGCGACCAGAGAGTGAACTGAGTGCTGAAGGGAGGAAAATCAATGCAGAACAACAAAGAAAATCCAATGAACATGTATGGTGAAAGTGAGGAAAAACACCCATGCATAATAGGCCTTTATTCATCCTAATGCATGACCTAGTGCAAAAGATCATGTTTGTCTTTCACAGAATGCCATATTGAGAGCTATCACTCATTCTGTGTGTCTTATTTCCCTACAACTAGGATTCCATGCCCTGACCTTGACTGCCCAAGCTAGCCTTATTTCAGAAGATAAGAAGGGCTGATCCTGGCTAGTATTTGGATGGGAGACCTCCAAGGAATACCAGGGTAATGGTGTGGAGGCAGGCAATAGCAAACCACCTGTGAACCTCTCTTGCCTTGAAAATCCTAAATCACCTGTGACCAATGTCACCATAAATCAGCGGTGACTTCATGGCAAAAAAAAAAAAAGGATTCCACACACTAAGTTAGGGGAAGGCAACTTGCAGCACATATGCAGCATACCAGGCTATTTTGGTTGGCATCTGAGGCCAGATTGCTGTCCTAGCAACCAAACCAATGGCAGTTCTGCTGGGCCCAAAGCTGAAGAGAGAGCAGCGGGCATGCCTCATAACTGTCATTGCCTCCCAAACCTACACAACTACTAGTTGAGTGCAAGGTGAAGCCCTAAGATGCTGGCAGCACTTTGGGGGTTAGATTTACTCCAAGGATGTCTCCAAGTACAACCCTCGTCTCTCCCTGCCATGTTGTCTGGTGGCGCTTGTCAACATCTTCACAGGTAGATGCTGCAATTTTCAGTGCTTGGAACAAAAAAGTTGCCTTATACTTAGGCTATGTCCTATTGAAAAGTTACTTAGATTGAAATTGCTGAGACTTTTAAAAAGTTTTTTTTTTTTTGCTAATTAGTTCATGTATCACAAACAGCTAGCAGCTGAACTTTAGTCTGTGTGGTACACGTAGACCACATCATAGACAAAGCAAAACAGTTTTGTCCATTTTTTATACTCGCAATGAAATGCACTTCATTTGATAACTTCATCATGAAGTTTTAGGGTAAGCCAAATTGCTTCAGGAAATGCTTTTGGCAAACTTTGCTATATGGCATTCTCATTCAACTATCAGGTATTTGTTTCATTTGGCTTAGCTAAACTATAATTATCCCTTGGCTAAAGTCACAGAACAAGAGATCCTTTGTCGCTGGGCAGTAACGTTGGAGGACACTTGTTCCGGGACTCACAGCTTCAGAATACTGCTTTAGTATTATGTTCTGCTGGCCATTTTATCCTAGATTAAGGTTTACATTCCACTTTAAAGTAACCCTGTTGACAAGACAAACTTAAAATAATTAGCTGCAATCACACACATAAAGTGTTTACTTTCTCTAATCACTTTTCAGGAATATTATGGAAACCAGGGTTTGGCTGAAGAACACGCTCCAAATCTGGGATGCTAGCTGGGCAGGAGGGAGCTGGGTAGGAGGGCAGCAAAAGCAATTCATGAATTTTATGGACAATCACTTTCCAAACTTTCATCTATTCTAATAAAATGGCATACTAACAGATTACATACTGCCAAAAAGGGGGAAAAAAAGGTTTTCTTTAAAAAAGTTTGTCCTTTATTTAAAAAGATTCTCCAATAGATAAATAGTAACAGAGGAATACAAACCAAGCTGCAAGGATAAGGGATAAAATACAAACACAAGTCAAATGTACTAATATAGAAGGTTACAAGTGCAAGATGTTTCTCAGCACACATAAGTAATCATAGCATATTAGGTAATAGGTAATAATAGCATAGGAGTATAAGATTACAATAATAGAGCCAGAGTGATGTAATAAGAGTGGAAGACTGGGAGATGAAGGTTCAAATGCCCACTGTGCCATGAAAGCTTGTTGGATGATCTCAGACAACTCACGTTTTACCTACCACACAGAACTGTAACTGTGAGAATAAATCAAAGGAAGGGAAGCCACTTTGGGTCGCCACAATGGATAAAAGTCTGGTACAAACATTAATGCAATCGTAAACAGTGTTAAATCCTTCTAAGACCATTAACTTCAATGGCATAGAAAGATCAAACTCTGCTTTAGGACGGCACTGTAAATTTGGTATACTTGTTTACTCCAGAGGCTAAATATCTGCAAACAATGTGAAGCAGAATTGCTGACCACAGTTACGTAGAACTTAAAGGGAAAAGATAGCAGACTGTATTGCTTAATTTCCTGAAACATGAAAGTTTATTTATGTTTACTTAAAGTATTGCTTTTGATTGTGACCAGACTGTAGGTTTTAATTTCAGTTTTGTAATTTTTGCTTGTCAAAGTCTTTCCTGTTTAAATTGCCAAGAATATTTTTACTAATTCCAAGTGTTCACTTAAATATGCAAGCTCCTCAAAACCTCAGCCACACGCTTACAGATCATACCATATGCAGACATTATGAACTTGGGGGTTCTTATTACACACTTCTCTGCTTTGTGGGTCTCTTCACATTTTTCATAATTTCCTTTATAGTGAGCATTTCAATACAGAAAACATGCAAATAGCACATTTTTTTAATACATGGGCTAGAAAGTCCAGATCCACTGCACTGTTACCATAAACATAAAAGTCAAAAGAAAAAGAAAAAGAGAGAGAAGAATGCATAACATAGATATGCAACATAATAGCCATGTGCGTAGAAAACATTCAGCCTTTACATTAAAGCAGACTATTTCCCAGCCATTTCTACATTGTTGCTATTTGTTGTTTTTTTTGCCATAAAGTCACAGCTGACTTATGGCAACTCCATAGGGTTTTCAAGGCGGGAGAGGTTCAAAGGTAGATTGTCACTGATAGTCTCCATGCCATTACCCTGGTATTCCTTGGAGGTCTCCCATCCCTTTGCTTGGGTCATGGTGCTCTAGGAAGGGAAATTCCCTTCCCAGTTTTTGATGGTGTGTTGCTGAAAGCGGCACACAGGGTCTAGAGCTTGGGGGTTCTACTGGAGCCTTCATTGTCAATGGAGGCCCAGAGAGTGGCCACTGCCAAATCCGCGTTTTTCCATCTTAGATAGGCGAGGCAGCTGGCCCCGTTCCTGGAGTGTCATGGCTTAGCAACAGTGATCCATGCAACGGTCACCTCGAGACTGGATTACTGTAATGCCCACTACACGGGGCTGCCTTTGTGCCGAACCCGGAAGCTGCAGATGGTGCAGAACACGGCGGCTAGGCTATTATTAGGGCTCCCGAAGTGGGAGCAAATGAAGCTGGGGCTGCGCGAGCTGCACGGCTGCCAGTTGTATACCGGGTTCATTACAAAGTACTGGTTATTACCTTTAAAGCCCTATATGGTCGAGGGCCTGCCTACCTTTGGGACCGTCTCTCCCCATATGAGCCCCAGAGAGTACTGAGATCAGCAGGAAAGAACTGGTTGACAATCCCTGGGCTGAAGGAGGCCAAATTGAAGAGCACATGAGAACGGGCCTTTTCGATCGTAGCTCCACACTGGTGGAATCAACTTCCGGATGAAGAACGGGCCCTGCGGAGTCTTGATCAATTCCGCAGGGCCTGCAAGACTACTCTTTTTAAGATGGCCGCTTAAATATAGACCTAAGATAGACCTGCTGTAGACGTATCCAGCCACTAAACTCACTAAAGAAAACATCTGAGATGTAGCACCACAAATGTTAATTTTAATAGTAATGATGGTTTTAAATGATGGTTTTTATTTAATGTATTATTTATTGAATTGTACTGATGTTTTATTGTAAACCGAAATTTACATGTTGTGAGCCACCCTGAGCCTGCTTCGGCGGGGAGGGCAGGATATAAATAAAATGTATTATTATTATTATTATTATTAGCAAGGCTTGGCCCTGCTTATCTTCCCAGATCTAATGATCTTGGGCTGTCCAATGCGGTCAGACGTCCCAAAAACCCCGCTACGGGCATGAGTTGAGCCCGCAAGCATGTCGGATTTTACCCGGACGTTCACACGTCCGCATCTGTCAAGCGTGCTTAGCCCGTGCCCGTCCCACGCTGATGCGCCTTGCTCGCGGATTAATTTGCTACCGCTTTTAATCCGGAACAAGACGCTTCCTGAGCGCTTCCTGAGCGCTTCCTGAGCGCTCTGGAGCATCTGAACGGGCAATCGTTGCTGAGTCGCAACAGCGCTTCCCGCTTCCAGCTTCCCGCCACAAACAAAATGCATATCACTGCGCCATCGAAGGAAGGAACTCGAAAAAATTGCTTATTAGCGTGCGTGGCCGGCTTTTTTTTTTAATGTTTTAGTTTATTGCGTAATAGCGACATATCGAAATTTCGATATGTGAGTATCGAGATTTCCAGTATGTGAGGCGATCTTTTTCGAAAAGTAGTGCAAACGGAGAAACACATCTGCAACACATCTGTGTGAATCGGCACATTTAAAAGCGATGCGTGCATCAAAACAGCACGCCACCGCCTCATAACAACACTCCTGTTCAATCGGCGTCTCTCGGAAAGCAACGCACAAAGCAGCATGGCAATGAGAGCCATGGCATTTGATACCGCGCACGCCAATGTGACAAGGCCATCAGATTCCATTTCGACACAACGATATATCGATATATCGATAGAGCTGCCGGGGAAACAAACAAACAAAAAAGGTTTAAATAGCCGGAAACCCCGCTACTGCAAACGCGCATGCGTTCAGCAGAAACACACCCTCTGCAGCAGGCAGTGGTGCGCCTGCGCAAACAGGTAAAACAAACGCGCATGCGACCAGAAAGAAACATAGAACGCAGCACCGCGCCTGCGCTACTTTGAATTGGCACCATTTTAAATTTGGCCAGCCAGCGCAAACACAACTGCGCCTGCGCTAATGCGGATTGCCGCCATCTGAAAGAAGTTCCGGAGGGCGCTGTGTGATCGAACAGGGGACGGGATCCACACGGCATGCCATCGGAGCAGCATCTGTCTGATCAGGAAACAGGATGCGGCGGTTTATCTGACATACGAAATGACGGCGCTTTAAAGATGGGTTGCTGATGGATTTAATGTGTGACCTCACCCCAAGTCAGGGTCATTTCTGTTTAGCCTGTTGCAATTCTCCCATGGTTGTACCCATTCCTGTTTTTTACCATGTGTAAATTAGTCTTAATTACATTATCTTGGGAAGATGAAGGCAGACATAGGCCAGAAGAAATGCCCTCCTCCTTTCCATTTCCAAAAGCAGGTCTCTCTTTCTCTGCTTTGCCTAGCATGAAATAAACCTGCTGCTAAGAAACAGAAGATTATTTTACATGTGCAAACATATATGCACTTACATAGAGAAGCTTCAGATGGCACTGTGATGACAGTGGATGCATGAAGCTGGATTCCAATGCCATATGGGCAGAAGAAAAACACATTTATGTATATGTCAGGCATTTTATTTAAACCAGACCCTCACTAGCTACACGTGCACATTTAACATGCCCAAATGAGGAATCCCTGATATGTTAACAGGACAAAAATAGTAGGCTGAGGGCTCCATTTACATGAGCTCTCCAGAATGTACAAAGTTGCCTATGTAAATTTTTCTTGCTTGCGTCATATTCAAATCAGACCTCAGTGATCCTGGCTTGTGGCATGGGTTGCGTGGGAGATCCTGGAGAGTTCAGGTTGAGCTCTTCAGTGAAATCCTAAATTTAATTATTTTTAAATGTACAGTATTTGAGAATTATGATGCTGTAGTATCCTCACTAGTCAACAGGAGGCCTAAACAGACCAGAGATCATTAGTAGTGCGAGCAGCACCACCAGGCTACCAGGCCTTTATTTTCTCCACACATCTGGAAGAGGAATGAGACCACACACGTACTGTTCAGACACACATAATAATAATAATAATTTCAATATAAATATTTCTTGTTCTGTTTCAATTAGGGTTGTCAAGTCCCACCTGGCAACTGGCAGGGGATGGGGGGAAATTGGCAGGAGCAGGAGGAAAGTCCAGGCTACATCACCAGCAACTGCAATGTCACTTCCTGTGTGTACTGGAAGTCACACAATCACACTGGCCTCTGACATTTGGGCACAATGACCTCTAATATTTGGGCCAAAACTCTATGGTAAAAATGGCTTCTAGAGTTTTTGTCCAAATACCAGAATGTTTCCTGGACAATGCCAACACAATGACGTTGCTTCTGGTACATGATGGAAGTGATGTCGCCACGTTTTCAGCAGTGTAGCCTAAGCACCCTCCTGCTACTGGAAAGTCCCCCCTGCTGGACAGTTTATTGATGGGGGGGGGGATTTCTTTGCCTTCAGTGGGGGGCTGGCAACCTTCGTTTCAATGATGCTTCTTAAGATTAGGTTCAGCAAACCTTGAACATCTACCTACCGAACACACCGATAACCTATATGCTTTCATGAACATTCACAATCTGTTCTCATCCCCTCATTATAACTGAGCTGTGCTTTTCAAGCAAGCCCAAATCAGGCTTCCCTTATCTTTGGCCAAGTACATCAATCCCCCCTTGGTTTGGGCCTTACAAAAGCCCTCCATTAGCTTTACAGGGTCTTCCATATCCTACTCCCTCACAACCAAAGACTGAGAGGAAGGTAAGCTCTGCAGCCACCCACTCATCCAAGCTCTACTTTAGAAGCCAGGCCGAGTACCAGGTATGTGGTGGTGGTGGTGATTATGCTCAGGCTGGTGTGGCTCAGGCAGGAAGCCATATAACTGCTATAATGTACACAGAATTGAGAAATGGAATCAAAACCCGTTTTTAAAATTTAAATTGTATTTAGTTAAGAACCAATCTGATCAGTACTAAATTTATTAATAGTTATCTTCTAACCAACCATTAATGTCACATTTTGTAACTTGTTTTTTAAAACTAATTTTATCTAAAACGTGATACAAACTGAACTTCCTTGGATAGTGAAAATCATCTACTTTGATTAGATGCCATTTAATCTACATTTCTATCATAGATGGTCCTTTATTTTCTGTTCAATGATGAAAACCATCCAGCAGAAGCTTCACCCATCTCAGATGTTTGTTTCACTCTGTGAGGGGAAAAAACCCTTCCAATTCAATACCAAATTCAATTCCATTCAGGAATGCTACAGTTTTGAAAGGTCCTGGAATGAATACTTGTTATGAGTTATGGGCAAGAAAAATGCACATGGCTGCCCATACACACAAACAGGCTGACTGAAGTATTGAACCACACCAACCTGTTCCCTGCTATTACAACAGCTACCCTTAATCCTAGTGCTACTGCAGTGGTACTCATTCCGTGTCTCAAAGAGAGACACAGTCACAATTATTTTCATCCAAAAGAGCCGCATGACTACTGTGTGGCCTGAGCATCATGCCATCAAATACACACAATGTAAAACTATTGAATAGATAACTATGCTTTTTCAATTGATGGGGTACCTTGAACATGTAGAGCTGTTCCTTTCCACCACTGTCAAGCCCCAGCCCACCCTTGTATATCTGGAATGAGCAGAAGGGCTACTGCCTCTGCCTTCCTGATGTATCCTCAGTTTGATGCACAGCAGAATGGGTGCAACTGTGAAATTGCCAAGGTGCCCAAAGTAAGACTAGCTGGTTCTGGAGAAAAGGCAGTAAATCACTACCACCCCAAGAAGCCAGCATTCTCTTTTCCCAGGTGTCTGCCATGGTGGTGCTTTAGCAGTCTTCACTCTGCAACAAGCTTGCTCTCTTCCTAGCAGCTGATATGAGGCCTGCAGCAAAGGAAGGCTTGCAGATAACTTGTTCTTCAGTGGCAGCTGTTTCACCTGCCAGCAACAAGCTCACAGGGCAAGGGCCTTGCCTACTTCCCTGGAACATGTGGCATGGCTAGATCAGGGAACAGGGCTCAGAAGAGCCACATGTGGCTCCTGAGCTGCTGAGAGTGATTATCATTGTTCTGTTGCATTTACTGGATGTCTTGTGCTATCTGCCTGAATTGTTTACACACTGAGATTGAATTTCAGCAAGAAAGGTGGGCTATATAAATTAAGTGATTAAAAAAAAAAACCCTTACAGTCCTTTCTATCTCAGTACACTATCTACAATAGAACACTCTTTCAGCACTCTGCACAGGGCTCACTTGACCATGAGTGCCTGCATTTATAGTGTCCACAGAAAAAAGTTGAAAACATATCCCAAAGAAGAATTTCTAACCTGAGTTATCAACCCTTTTAATCATAACACCACAAGATGAGCCATGCTAGATCACACCAAAGGCCCACTGAGTCCAGCATTCTGTCCACCATCATAATCCTCAAAGACACAAATGCTTGTTCAAAAAAATCATCTGCTTCTATTTTAGTTGGTGTTTGGAGCCATACCCAGAATACATTAATGAAGAAATCAGACTGGTTTCAAACCTTGTATTTGCAACCAAGGCAGATACCAGACACTGTATAAAGGTGTGAAATGCAGCCTTGGCTGGCTGGTGGATGGGAAGATGACTCAATTCTTGCTTTAAGGCCTATCTGCCTGCCTAGATTCCTACTGTATTTGTAAAATGGAAAAATTAAAGCTGTATGTCTGATGCCTAACTGCATTGTTATTACATGAACAAAAGCCGTTACAGGTTAGTTCAAAAGTGCACAACACTATACCCAGATTCACGTGTAGCCCTTGCTGTGCACTAAGAGAAGGTCCACACCTTAGTGGTAGAAGGCACCAGATTGCATGTATAAGGTCCCACATTCAATCCTCAGAATCTCCAGTGAAAAAAATCAGGTTATAAATATAAGGGAATAGCACAAAGATTGCAAAGAATCAAGCCAGTGATGTATGTCAATTAACAGATCTTGCACCATGCTGAAGAAATTTTCTAAGTATACCCTTGATCAGGTGTAACATCTGAATAGTATATTAGAAATACAAAAACCTATATGTATGCTATTGCCATTTCTATGGAACTTCCAAAGCTGCTGTAGCAGATAGATAAGAGCTATTTGCAAGCTATTGAATGTGATTCTGCAGCCAATGTAAAATTGGTGGTGTGACCCCAGTAGAGAGCTCCCACCCCTAAGCTTTATTTAGCTTGATTCAACAAGATGGCATGAGTACATGCCAGAAAAGTTACTGTAGATTTTTGAACTGAATCTTAGCCATTTTCCTGAAGCAAGGAAAAAATCCTAACCAGTAGCCTGAAGTTAAGTAAAGTATATCTAGTCTCTGAAAATGAGGGACAGCTTTTCCTCAGCTCCACTTCTCTGACTAGGCTCTCTCCTCCCCTCCCCTCCCCCAAGACAAGTTAAGAACACACAACACACAACTGTGAAGCAGGGAAGGAGATGAGCCTCTGCCTAGTTTTTATGCTGCAGTGGCTCACAAAATTAGGCTGCAAGACAAACACATTAAACTTTCCAAAACTGGTTCTGCTCAGTCAGTCCTGTGGGCTAGAGACTGAGATCTGAGATTTTAGAGTCGAGCAAGTATCTATAAGCACAGGACACAACAGCAAAGACAGAGGACAACGGCCACTAATGCCTCCCTAATGTTATTCACTGCCCTGAAATACTGTTTTTGGGATGTGTTATAAACTTACTAATGAAAGAGCTTTGGATTTGCACCAAGTTCTGATATAAAAACATAATGAAAAGCAAAGCAGTAAAGTTAAACAATGCAACAGAGTAATTTCTGTTTACAGTACTGGGAGAACCTTCTGAACATGACATTAAGTGTGCAACAATTTATAGAGTCTAATTTGACCATTTTAATTAACTCCAGCCTAACCTTGGCATGCAAACTCAGTGTGTAGGACAGGACTATATTTTATGCCACAAACATCCAAGATTAATTAAGTCCCCTTTTAGGTCAATAAGCACAAACAAAGATAAGCAACTGAACACAGCTCTCATAACTACACACTTTAATTTTGCAAGCTAAATTAGCTTGAGTTCAGAGATACCATGTGTACCCACTGTCATCTTTAACTCAACCACATCCATCTGGATGCCAGTAATATGGCAAGCCATATTCTGTGGCATCCTACCTATCACAAATTGGAATAACCTTTGACTAAAACATAGCTCTTGAGTAGCATCATATGTATGGTTTCCAAACTGTGACAAGGACTTTCGTTACTGAAGATTGGGGTGGGGGGGGAGAGTACTCAGAAATCTGTATTTACTGGGGCTGGAAGACATGGTCCATTCATATTACCTTATTATCTAGCCTTACTCCCTTCTGATTTCTGAGAACAGAGGTCACATGGTGTATCTCCTCTACCAAGAACTGAGGTCTTTGATTATATCTTATTTTATTTGACAAAATTTATATCCCATGACCCCAAGGGCCACTAAGTCTATTAAAAACCTAAAATACTTAACAAAATCTCATCTTAAAGCCCACTAAGACCAACAAGAAACTCATTGTTAAAATAATTAAAATGCATAAAAAACACAAAACACAAGAATTAGAATATTGGCATTAAACATTTGTCCTAATCAAATGAATTCCAGACACATCTAACACTTCGCCTTCCAACTTTACTTTGTGAGGAAGACACCTATAAAGTAAGAATTCACTTGAAACATTCCACTGTGACTTAAAGGTGATGTAGTATTATACATAGACCAAGAATTAGAGGAAATACTCCTGATTGATCCCTAAATATGGAGTTCAGCTTCCATCACTTGTCCCTTCTTGCATGCTCAGGCAGACCAGAGGTGATAATATCTTGCAAATCCTTCTGTGACTTCCTATTATCTTGTAATTTTCTTGTATTGAATGTTATGCTACCTTTTCTATCTAACAGCAATTGGGAGTGATCCTCAACCACTGTGAGTGAAGTGATTACTCTTTTTATTGGATCTTTTTATTTTATTTTACACTGGCCCCTCTTTGTATATCTTCTGCACTCCTCCTTCCTGTTGTGAATATAAAAGCATTAACCTGATGGATACACAGTCTAATGCATCTGATGAGATGAGCACTGAGTCATGAAAGCTTTTGCTGAATTAAGCATCTAGGCTTTACTTAATTCTTTTATTTTGATACAACCAAGGTGTTTACTCTCATTCTAATAACTGTGCAACATCAAATTACAACCAGCTCATGGTGACCTCAGCACCAAAGGGTTTTCAAGGCAAGAGATGAGTAGAGGTAGTTCCCCATTGCTTTCTTCTGCAAAGCCACCCCAGTCTTTCTTGGTCCTAGTACTAATCATCCAAGTGCTAACCAGTGATAGGAAAGGGCCAAATAATCTCTAAATATGAGCATGCACAACTTCCTTGGACCCCTGAAAAGTATTGTAGGACTCCTAGGCTATTACAAAAACTATATGCACACATACACACAAAGCTTCAGGTATATGTCTGAGATGCAAATATGGTGTGTATGTAGCCACATTTGGCTTCAGGAATCTGGGGGGGGGGGCTGCATAAACCCCAGTGCCACACACACACACATACACATGGCCCATGGAAAAATTGTTTTCCATGAAACCAGTCCCTGGTGCCAAAAAGGTTGGTAGCCACTGTGCTAAGTGGTTCATGCTGAAAGAAAATGACCTGCAGAAGGCAACACAGTGAATATCCCATCTTAGCAGTAATATAAACATGGGTCCCTTTGTGTCCAAACCCAGCAGCCTATTCACTGCTCCACACTGGAATGTTATATACAATGTGTAACAAGGCATTATTTAGAATTATCACAGCACTGGCAAAGAGAACTACTGACAGTGTAATCTTGTTTATGCAGGTGTTCCACACAAACTTTATAGCTGCACTGCCCTTTGTCAGGGCAGCCACAAGAGACAACTCACAAGGAGCTGCTCATATTGCTAAATGTACACAAAAAGGTGATTATGGCAGTAAAATAAGCGTAGTTAGGGCATTATTCTCACTTATAAAAAGCCTCTTTTTGTCAAAATTAGGTTGCCTTTCTGATCTGCTCAATTACAAATTTCATGCAACATAAAAGACTGTCTATCCTTATATGAACAAAACCACATCTACCTACCTATTTTCTGTCTCTGGAACTAAGAGTGCAATCCCACCAATTTGTGCCCTGCTAAATCCACTAGTCAGTGGGCTCAACAGGAATGTGATTCTGTAAAGAGCTGTACTGTAACAAAGCAGCAATCGCTGCTTCTGTTAGACTCCATCCCTGTTATTATTTCAGAGAACGACAGAGAAAGAAATGAAACAAGAATTAACTCTCACAGATTTGGCTCAGCAACTGGCAAAACACACCTAATCGGAAAATCTAACACTCTTGTCCTGTTTATGAGCTGCTCCTCTGGCTTTCACTCTAGCCAACATGACAATAACTGTGCACTGTCCACTGAAGAGCTGTTCATAGGTATGCTACACTTGACAGAGAATGGAAACAATGCCCGTTTTGCTCCTCTTTTCCTTTTGACTTTCCACAAAAAGCTTATAGCTTACCCATAAGCAACCAGGATCAAACACACTTGGATGTTGCTGCCAGCATTCAACTGGCAAGCAGATCTGAATGCAAGGCTCACAGTGGCTTCAAAGTTGTCCCAATGAAACTTATTAAGAACAAAGGGGTCATGATCTCAGCCGAATTTAAGAATCTCCCCACAGTTTTCAAGATGCACTGCCCCTTCAAGCATTCCCTACCATACTTGTGTATGGTAACTCCAGCTGTTTCAATGCTAGATTTGAATTAATATCTTTTAATACTTTTTTATTTTGTAAGTCACCTTGGGCAGGTTTCTGGAGAGGCAAAATGAATATGATTTAAATAAACACATAATAAGTTTATGAATGTAGGGCAAGTAGGGGAAAAAAATCTCTGGATTAGTAGTCCAAAAACTGCAAGACAACTTTGCTACAATAAATCCAATAGTTTTATAAAGCACAATTTCCCCTCTTTGTTTTTGGCAGCTAGAAACATCATTTTTAAAGGAGAAGAAGAGTACATAGTCCAACATCTAAACCACACATGAACACATAAGGTGCTTTACACAGGGGTCAGGCTAGTCCAGAGGTGGCCAAACTGTGGATGGGGAGCCACATGTGGCTCTTTCACACATATTGTGTGGCTCTCAAAGCCCCCACCAGCTTGGAGAAGGCATTTCTCTCTTTAAATCACTTCTCCAAGCCAAGTCAGTTGGCAGTTTAGATAATGCATTTAAAGTTAAAATTTCTTTCTTTCCACTTTTTCCACCCTCCTTCCATCTACCTTCCTGCCTGCTTTCAAACATCTGATATTCATGTCTTGTGGCTCTCAAACACCAGACATTTATTCTATGTGGCTCTTACATTAAGCAAGTTTGGCCATTTCTGGGCTAGTCTTTCAAAGTCAGCACTGCCTGCTTTCTGACTGGCAAGACAACATCCCTCAGGGGTCTCAGGCAGAGCGAGGTCTTTCACAACTCACCGCTTTTCGAGCCCTTTAAGAGGAGCCCGGCATCCGCCACGGCCGCACCACGTTTGAACCATAACTCTTCGAGTGTTAAATAAACTTTGGTAACCATCACTGCATGCTTCAGTCAGTGAACCCACGTCACGTCAACTGCCCGGAATGAAGTCCCCTATCCAGGTAAGTGTACCCAGCGTCACAGGCAAGAATCAGGTGCTTTTTTTTGGGGGGGGGGGGGGAGGGGACAACAACAAGGCAACCTACCCACCCACTCCAAACTTACTGCGCTGGCACAACCCCGGCAGGGCTGCAGCGAGCAGCCGAGCTGCCCCCAAGATCGCGCCAGGACCTCGCTGGCATTTTTGCAAGGAGACGAGTCCGATGGCCAGGCAAGCCAAGAGCGGGATCCACATAATGCGACGCAGGCGGCACCTCTCTCTCTCGCGCGCTCGCTCTCCCCCTCTCGCGGCCCGTTCCGAGGCCAGCCAGGCGCTCAGCCGAAAGGTCTCCACCTCCTCCAGGGGGATCCGACGGCCAGGCGGCTGCACAAGGGGGAGGAGCTGCGGCCGCGACGAGCCAAGCGCAGGTAGGAGGCAGCGCAGCAGCACCGCCCCATGTCAGGGCGAGCGGGGCAATCTCCCCCGCCCGTTTCTCCTGTCGCCCACTGGCCTCTCCATCCGCCTCGGCCCCCTGCTCGGCTTTCCCAGGGAGCTGCCGCCGGTCACAAAGGGCTTTTGTCTCGCCCCGCTCCTTGGCAACGGGCCCAAGCAACAGTCCAGGCGGGGGAGAAGAGAAGAGGAGGAGGAGCCGCCGGCGCTCCAAAGGGGAGTCCCTCGGGGCTGCGCTTGCTCCCCTCCGGCGGGCGGGGGCGGCGGCGGCAGCAGCAGCAGAGTCCTTGGCTGGCCTCGCGCCGGGGCTGCCGGCACAGACGAGGCGAGGCGAGGCAAGCCAGCCCTTCTTCTCTCGCCCCTTCTGCCTAATGGGGGTCAGTTCCCACCGGGGATACTGACTGAGCAGCCGGGCAGGTTGCGAGGACCAGCGCCGAAGGGTCGGGCGAAACGTGTGTGTCTGTGTGGGACGCGGGGGTGGGTCGCGAAGTCTCCGCCCAGCGCCTCTCTTTGTTTTGTCGGGCCGGAGCTCGCCAGCGCGAACTGTTTGGCGCTATTGTTCCCGGCGGGAATGTGGCTCTGGAGGCGGGGGGCAAGCCGCTCATGGCCCTCCGACTTCTCCCCGCCCTGCGTCGTCACTTGACAGTCAGCCCACGCGCCCAGCTCTTGGAAATCAATCGCGACCACCACCCCTCCCCCCGCTGCGTGATGCCTCATCCCAAAAGGCCGAACACTACCAGGGGAATTAAAAGGAACTGAGCGGCCTTTTGGGGTCGGGTTGCTCTGGTCTCTGTTTGGAATGACAGGTTCTGTCCAAAAGGGAATTGCCCCCCAGAGGGTTGTCCGAATGCGTCCGCATGACAGGCAGAAATTCAACAGGGGAGGCGTTCTTCCGCATGATTGGAAACTGCACCTGTTGAATCCTGTCCCGCTGCTGCACATGCAACAAAGACCCTGCTAGGAACTAAAATGTGCCAATCCTGACACCCAAGGGGAAGGGAGGATTACTGGTTAATGGAACTGCTGGTTCCTGGTCTCAAAACATTGGCGCTGATGCTGAACCTCAGCCCCCTATCTGGAAGCCCTTTCTGTAATTCCAGAGGTATTGAAGCAGGTGTGGATACAGAACAGCTGCTGCCTTCTTCACTTCACAAGAGGCAATCCCTGTTATTAATTTACAGTGTCCAAGCTCATTCATCCTGCCCTGAAAACAGTTTTGGGGGTTGAACTTGGAGTAGGTGTCCCATTGGTCTTCTGCCTGTGTTTTGCCTCCAACTGGCCAGTTTCCAACACCTAAATACCGCTCTGAACCCAGACTGCATTCCTAAACATAACTCCACTAACTAACAAATGCATAGTGCTGAGCCATTCTGAAGTGTAAAGTCAACCTGACCAAATGGCCCTTCTGCATGTGGTAATTGGGGCAAGGCTGCACTGGAAGCGGGAAGAAGGAAAATTGCACTCTGTTGGGAAATCTGTTATTTTGAAAATGATTGTTTCTTGTTGCTTCAGGCACGGTCAGTTCTGAATATTCTTACATGATTCAGAAAGCCTTAATTGCTTTTCTAATTTTATAAGCCCTGTACTGAATTTGCCCCCAAACAACATAGAACTATTTATGCTAGGAGCACAATTGTTTTTGCTAATCAGTTGCAATGGTGAAACTTTTCTTCTTCTTTACATCTGCTGCGCTTCTAACTTTGCTTGGTTTTATTATGCTTTTTAACAGTTAATTAACTGAAAATATTTATATTTCTGCAATAGATTCAGGACAGATAAAAGGAAATACTTCCTTGGTCAACAAGTTCTTGTGGAATTCAATTTCAGTGGGTGTAGTGATGGCCATGAGGATGGATGGCTTTAAATAAGATTCATGGAGCATCAAGCAGCCATGGTAAACAAAGGGGAACTCCATATACAGAAACAGGAAACATCTGAATATTGAATACTAGTCCTAGAGGCAACATCAGTGGAAGGCCATGACCTCTGTTCCCTGGCTGTTGGCCTCCAGACCAATGGGGTGGTCACTGTGTGAAACAATTGCTAGACTAGATAGACCACTGGTCTGATCCAGCAGGACTCTTCCAATGTTCTGTTCTGTACACAGGATCCTACATATTTCAAGTTTTCAGATTGTTGTGTTGAGACTATGATGTATTTTAGTTTGACTGTAAGCAGTCTTGAGATTCTTTGTTGAAAAAAAAGAATATAACTCCTTGTTGTCATTTGCACACATAACACTTGCACATTCTAATCTCAAATAGAAATAAACCCCATTTATTTTGTAATGGGCTATGTCTTGAGTTTCTTTGTAGGGGGAAAAAAAAGGATATAACTCCTTGTTATTTGGACATGTATCACTTGCACACCCTAATCTCAAATATATTTTGTAGAAATAATTTTGTATTAGGCTCTATTCAGCAAAGTCCTCCAGTGTTTGGAGTCTTTCTTCAACATGTTTGCTGGGCTGAGTGACAGGATCTGCCCAGATGGGATTCAGAAAAGGGTGATAGAACATAATGTGCTTTATTGTTTCGAGTACCCTCATGATCACCCTCTTTATATCATTCTCATTTGCTGATAGGCAATGAAAGATGAGATATATGGAAATCCAATAATATTGCTGAAGGTCACTTGGGTTGCTTCCACATGAGGCAATTCCCCATTTTGCTCTTATTGCCACCGTGAATGCAAAGGTATTCACAGCAGCACAGGAGCTTCTGCGTGCAGATTTTCTCTGCCCTTTCATCTCATATCCACCATTTCCCCTGACTTCAGTAGGCTTTTTGCCTACCTGCAAGTCCCACCCTTGCAAATAGCATCCCAGCCCTGGGAAGGTGACTGGCAGGTATGCAGGAAAATGGTGCTGGATGTAGCTCCAGATGTGAACAGGGGTGTGTGAAAACCCACATTTTACCATCCAGTTTTTTCAAACCTGCTTTGGAAAGATTGTACCAAAACATGTTTGGGAACCTATTTGCAGGCCAGGATGCAATTTTTGTTGCTGGAAGTGTCTGACCACTTGGTATATATGTACTGGACACAAGATTGTAAAATTCAACAAGAGTCACAAGATGATATAAATTATGTATAGAAGGCAGTTTGCTGTAGTGTTTCTGGACAGGTGATAACATGGCTCTGACCTTTCAGTAATTGCTGGATAGTACAAAAATTGAAATAGAAAGATATAGATCATGTGCAGTCATTGTCCCACACATGAAGCCAGAGAGTAGGGTTTTTCATTAAAAGGTGGTGAAAAGCCACCCACTTTCCCACCCACTCTGAGTGAGTAATAGCTTCACTTGCTGTTTCATTTTTAAATCTAATGTTTTTTCTCCAAGGATGCTCTGTCGCCAGGGGTGACACATCCTGCTCCACCATGAGTAATGCTTTTGCCTCCATCATACTGTATGTCACCTTTTCACAATTCAAAATTCTTTATTTGGGCTGGCTGAGATTGGAAAAAAGAACAAAAACCTCCTGAACTGTCAGCTTACTTAATTTCTGTGTTCCTCTGACCTCTGAGCAAGCAGAGGTGTTCAAAGATTACTTCTAGCTGAGTGAGTGGAAAGTACCTTCCTTTCAAGCAAAGGCAAGGAAAGTCCCTCCCTATCTGTTCAGGTATATTAATATCACAGTGACATGACAACCTGAAAGCCACATTACGTTTTGATAAAAGCCACATTTTCTTAAAACATAATACTATTTGGTTTGCTTTTATAGGAAAGTACTCTGTCCACTGCTAAGCATAAACGGACAGATCTAGCCATTTTTTTCTGCAGGCAAAAAAGGAAGGAGGGGTCCTTTATTACCACCAACATAGGTGATGCAGAGAATCATGTGACCTGCATGTACAAAAGCCATGTGGAACGGGGACTGCAGTAAGGAGGGAAACAGAGTGAAAAAGTTGACTGGATCCAACCCTGCATGTCCTAAGCTATGTACATAACACTGCATTACACTGACTTACACATTGGTCCATCAAGGTCAGTATAGTCAGCTCAGACTGGCAGTGACCGTCCAGCATCTCAGGTTGAGGTCTTTTCCATCACCTCCTACCTAGTGATGCTGGAGATGCCAGGGATTGGTCATTCGGACCTTCTGCATATAAAGCATGGCCCCTCCCATACCTATGTGTACAGCCTGAAAATGTAACCATTTATATATAACTGTGTTTTTTATCTGTTTTAATGTATTGTAGTGAACCTGATAGGATCATACTGGCTTTTGTGTGATCATAGCATTATGTGCCTAAGTGTGTTATAAGAGCTCGTTTCATTTGTCCATTTAAAAAACCCAGCTGTTTAGAGATAAGAACATAAGAGAAGCCATGTTGGATCAGGCCAATGGCCCATCCAGTCCAACACTCTGTATCACACAGTGGCCAAAATTTTTATATATATATATACACACACACACACACTCTGTGGCTAATAGCCACTGATGGACCTCTGCTCCATATTTTTATCTAACCCCCTCTTGAAGCTGCCTATGCTTGTAGCTGCCACCACCTCCTGTGGCAGTGAATTCCACATGTTAATCACCCTTTGGGTGAAGAAGTACCTCCTTTTATCCGTTCTAACCCGACTGCTCAGCAATTTCATTGAATGCCCACGAGTTCTTGTATTGTGAGAAAGGGAGAAAAGTACTTCTTTCTTTACCTTCTCCATCCCATGCATAATCTTGTAAACCTCTATCATGTCACCCCGCAGTCGACGTTTCTCCAAGCAAAAGAGCCCCAAGCATTTAACCTTTCTTCATAGGGAAAGTGTTCTAACCCTTTAATCATTCTAGTTGCCCTTTTCTGCACTCTTTCCAAAGCTATAATATCCTTTTTTGAGGTGCGGTGACCAGAATTGCACACAGTATTCCAAATGAGACCGCACCATCGATTTATACAGGGGCATTATGATACTGGCTGATTTGTTTTCAATTCCCTTCCTAATAATTCTTAGCCTTTTTTATTGCAATCGCACACTGTCTTGACATTTACAGTGAGTTATCTACCATGACCCCAAGATCTCTCTTTTGGTCAGTCTCTGCCAGTTCACACCCCATCAACTTGTATTTGGATCTGGGATTCTTGGCCCCAATGTGCATTACTTTGCACTTGGCCACATTGAACCTCATCTGCCATGTTAACGCCCACTCACCCAGCCTCAACAGATCCCTTTGGAGTTCTTCACAATCCTCTCTGGTTCTCACCACCCTGAACAATTTAGTGTCATCTGCAAACTTGGCCACTTCACTGCTTACTCCCAACTCCAAATCATTAATGAACAAGTTAAAGAGCATTGGACCCACTACTGAGCCCTGCGGCACTCCACTGCTTACCGTCCTCCACTGCGAAGGCTGCCCATTTATACTCACTCTCTGCTTCCTATTAATTAGCCAGTTTTTGATCCACAAGAGGACCTATCCTTTTACTCCATGACTCTCGAACTTACTAAGGAGCCTTTGATGAGGAACTTTATCAAAAGCTTTCTGGAAGTCAAGGTAAACAATATCTATTGGGTCTCCTTTGTCCACATGTTTGTTCACCCCCTCAAAGAAATGTAACAGGTTAGTGAGGCAAGATCTTCCCTTACAGAACCCATGCTGAGTCTTCCTCAATAACCCATGTTCATCAATGTGCCTACTCATTCTGTCCTTGATAATGGTTTCTACCAACTTTCCCAGTATTGAAGTCAGACTGACTGGCCTGTAGTTTCCCGGATCTCCTCTGGAACCCTTTTTAAAGATGAGGGTGACATTTGCTACCTTCCAGTCCTCAGGAACGGAGGCAGATTTCAATGAAAGATTACATATTTTTGTCAGAAGATCCACAAGTTCAACTTTGAGTTCTTTCAGAACTCTTGGATGTATGCCATCTGGACCTGGTGACTTATTAGTTTTTAATTCGTCTATCAGTTGTAGGACCTCCTCTCTTGTCACCTCAATCTGACCCAGGTCTTTCAACACCCCTTCCAATATAAGTGGTTCTGGAGCAGGCAAACACTTCTCATCTTCCACAGTGAAGACGGAGGCAAAAAATGCATTCAGCTTCTCAGCCATTTCCCTATCCTCCTTCAGTAATCCTTTGACCCCTTGGTCATCCAAGGGCCCCACTGCCTCCCTGGCTGGTTTCCTGCTTCTAATATATTTGAAGAAATTTTTATTGTTAGTCTTTATGTTTTTTCCAATATGCTCCTCATAGTCCCTTTTTGCCTGCCTGATCACAGTCTTGCATTTGATTTGCCACTGCCTGTGTTCCCTTTTAATAATCTCACTTGGACTAGCTTTCCACCGCTTAAAGGAGTCCTTCTTACCTTTTACAGCTTCCATTACTTTGTTTGTTAATCATGCAGGCATTCTCTTATACCTGTTTCTAACTTGTGGTATATATTTTATGTGAGCTTCTAGGATTGTAGTTTTAAATAGCCTCCAAGCTTCCCCAAGGGTTTTGACTGTATTTACCTTTCCTTTCAGTTTCCTCTTCACAGGCCTCCTCATCTCAGAGAATTTACCCCTTTTAAAGTTAAACGTGGTTGTGGTGGTCCTTTGGGGCAATTCTCTATTTATACAAATGGTGAAATCAATAACATTATGGTTACTGCTCCCAAGCGGTGCGATCACTTTTACATGCCTCAGGGAGCAGTTCTCTCACCGATGCTATTTAATATCTATATGCGCCCCCTTGCCCAGATTGCCCGGAGGCATGGGCTTGGGTGTCACCAATATGCAGATGACACCCAGCTCTATCTGCTAATGGATGGCCGGCCTGACTGCGTCCCAGGGAATTTGGACCTGGCACTGCAGGCCGTGGCAACTTGGCTGAGGCTGAGTGGGTTGAAGCTGAATCCAGCGAAGACAGAAGTCCTTTGCATGGGTCGGGGCGCTCTGGGGAGGAAATACCTCTCCCGGTTTTTGACGGGGCATCGCTGAAAGCGGTGCGCTGGGTCAAGAGCTTGGGAGTTCTACTGGAGCCTTCACTATCAATGGAGGCCCAGATAGCAGCCACTGCTAAGTCAGCCTCTTTTCACCTAAGGCGGGCAAGGCAGTTGGCCCCCTTCCTAGAGCGTCAGGACCTAGCAACAGTGATTCATGCAATGGTCACCTCGAGACTGGATTACTGTAATGCCCTCTACATGGGGCTGCCTCTGTGCCAAACCCGGAGGCTGCGGCTGGTGCAGAATGCGGCGGCTAGGCTGTTATTGGGGCTCCCAAAATGGGAGCACATACAGCAAGGGCTGCGCGGACTGCACTGGTTGCCAGTTACATACCAGATTCGTTACAAAGTGCTGGTTATTACCTTTAAAGCCCTATATGCAGTGGTGGGATTCAAATAAATTAACAACAAGTTCTATGTTGTTGGGTGATGGAGGGGAAGTAGGCGGGGGAAGGAGGAGACTGGAGCTGGCAGTGAACGGAAAGGAGTCTTAGCTTTGGCAGCACTGTGTGGCGCTGGCGGCAGCAGCAGCAGCAGCAAACAGCAGCTAGACAAGCAGGTGCCCCACGCGCCGCACTAGACGTGGTCGGGCGCGCGCGCACTGAATGAGAATGGGGGGGGGGGAGAGAAAGGCGAGGGCGAAGCCAAACCAGCGGTCTGAGGAAAGCACACGTGTGAGAGGTTGCTGAATGCTTTGGCGAAGCAGCTGCTTCGTCAGGCACACACGTAGTGCACACTTGGTGGCCGCAAGTTGGGGCACAGGGTGAAGCTCACACAAAAAAGTAATAAAAATTAACAGCAGGCGCCCGGCCAACAAACAGTTCTGCCGAACCGATAGCACATTAGGTATCAGTTCAGCAGAACCGGTGCGAACCGGCTGAATCCCACCACTGCCTATATGGCCAAGGACCTGCCTACCTGAGGGACCGTCTTTCCCCATATGAACCCCAAAGAGCACTGAGGTCAGCAGGGAAGAACCAACTGACCATCCCCGGGCTGAAGGAAGCAAAACTACAGAGCACTCACATGCAGGCCTTCTCTGTTGTAGCTCCACACCTATGGAACCAGCTCCCGGAAGAAGTGCGGGCCCTGCGGGACTTTGAACAGTTTCGCAAGGCCTGCAAGACTATCCTTTTTGGGATGGCCTTCACCGATTAAAAGATAGAGGGACTGCCTAAATGACTTTCACCATCTGTTGAAATAGCACCAGAATGTTAATTTTATTAATTTTAGAATTTTAATTAAACTGCTTAATTAGCTATTGCTTTTAAACATTACTGTATAACTTACTGTATCTGATTTAATGTTGTTAGCCGCCCTGAGCCTGCTTCGGCGGGGAGGGCGGGAAATAAATAAAATGATTGATTGATTGATTGACCAAGTCTTGGGCATTACTTAGGACCAAATCCAGGATCGCCCCACCCCTGGTAGGTTCAGAGACCATCTGCTCCATAGCACAGTCATTGAGAGCATCTAGAAACTCAATCGCTTTCTCTCGACCAGAACACATATTGACCCAATCAATCTGCGGGTAGTTAAAATCACCTATGACGACACAGTTTTTACGTCTAGCCACTATCTTTAAGCCTTCCATCATATTATAGTCGTCGTCTATATTTTGATTTGGTGGGCAATAACAAACTCCCATAGTTAAATTTCTTTTTGGGCCCTCTATTTCAACCAAAAGCATTTCTAGAAGGGAATCTAATTCTCTGACCTCAGTCTTACTGGACCATATGCCCTCTCTGACATACAGAGCCACCCCACCTCCAACTGTTCCCTCCCTATTCTTCCGATATAACTTATATCCAGGAATCACCATGTCCCACTGATTCTCCTCATTCCACCAAGTTTCTGAAATTCCCACAATGTCTATGTTTTCTCCTAGCACTAAACATTCCAGCTCACCAATTTTACTTTGAACACTTCTAGCATTTCTGTACAAACATCTATAATTTCCCAGGCAAGCTAGGCCCGCCACCTTTCTCCTGCCGACTCGAGATGTCCTGTTTCTACATCATGGCATATATAATACTGGGCAGCAGTAAAGAAAGTTATCATCCAATTTTTTAAAGCTTTGGTCAAACCTGAGGTTTTTCATGCAAAATGCTGGCCATTGTCTTTATTGCCTTATTTGCAGTCACCAATAAAAATATTTATTTTAAATCTACTTGTTTCCTCTGATCTCATATTTCTTTCATTTTTGCAACTTTGATAATATATTTTGTTGTTTCAGAGTATTCTTTGTATCAACTGTGGCTTGGATCCTACACAAGAAAGAGACATTTCAATTCTCCCTCCTGTGGCAGCCAAAATGACACCTGAAATGTTGCTTCTGGAGACAGATAACTAAGGAATGACTTTTTGAGGGAATCAGAGGTCTTTACAGAAGGGAGGAAATAGCAAAAATGCCCCTTTGCTCCATGGAAGCAAGGATCTCTGTGGATCCATGCATACATGTAAAGGATAAAATACAAGATTAAAAAATATTCCAAGGTTATGACATATGACTTGGTCAAGGCTATCCATTGAATGTATCTCTCAAAGTGACTCTTTGCTTTACATAGCAATTATATTTGTTGTAGATATGCTGATGTTTTACATCAAGCAAGCTAAGTGTGCCTACACCAGTTTGGTGTAGTGGTTAAGTGTGCGGACTCTTATCTGGGAGAACCGGGTTTGATTCCCCACTCCTCCACTTGCAGCTTCTGGAATGGCCTTGAGTAAGCCATAGCTCTTGCAGAGTTGTCCTTGAAACGGCAGTTGCTGTGAGAGCCCTCTCAGCCCCACCTACCTCACAGAGTGTCTGTTGTGGGAGTAGAAGATATAGGAGATTGTAAGCCACTCTGTTCAGAGAGAAGGGTGGTGTATAAATCTGCAGTCTTCTTCTTTTAACGTGCATCAGGCAGCATTGATTGGGCTATAGATTTCCAGCACGTGGTAGATGTCTAAGTACATGTCTTCAATCTGTGCTTTATATTTTTCCTGTGGGAAACATCAAACAACTAGTGTATCTATGGGATTGCTATGCAGAGAGCGTTTGAACCTAAATTTCACATTATGCATAAACCCGTGTTGGCTCTTTAAATTACAGGTTGCTTAATCCTACCAGGATTAGGAAAAGAGGAAAACCCAGCATGAGAAGGATTGATTCAGTCAAAGAAGCCACAGCCCCCAGTATGCAAGAGTTGAAAATCGCTTTTTATGATAGGACATTTTGGAGGACATTAGTTCATAGGGTCACCATAAATCAGAAGCCACTTGACAGCATTTAACACACACAATCCTAGCAAGAATACAAACATACTACAGGTTCCATTATGACCAGATATATAACTATAGCAAACTAATTCTTTAGGACTGATACCAAAGCCTGTCTAGGAATGATGTAGCAACCTGATATACAAGGCATGTTTACATTGTTACCACTGAAAAACCACTTATGTGGTTTTGACTCCAAATTCCATACATGCCTTTGAAATGCTCCTATGAGCTATATATTTCATGGACAGTATGATAGCATCCCTTGGTAGATTATTCCCAACTGATAAATTTTTCCATGCTATGGATTTCTAGAAAATTGTAATGTGAAGATCTTCCCATAAGGCAATACCTCTGTGGGTGCAAGGACCAAACTTGAGTTTGTCTCCATGGTTTTCCAGGAAATATCTAGGATATCTTAATATCATCCATTCTTTGAGTAGAACCAGTATTGCTGCTTTAAAGTTTCTCTATTTGGGAAGTTTAGTCTCTGCCTCAGATGATATCCTTCCAACTCAAGATGAAAACAAGAATTTATGGGGGTGGAAGAAACTGGAATGTCCTTCATAGTTGGTTTGGCTATGCCTATTCATGTCCTTCTCTCCCCCTCCCCCCTTTCTACAGATGACTGGAAAACACTTATGAATAAAGAAAAATACAAAATGTTCAGATGGGTAATGTAAGAAAGATAAGGTATCTACTGGTTCCTCTGTACAAACTGGCCTTTAAATTTATAGAGTTAAAAAAACAGTTTTTCAGGACATTTATTGCTTAGACATGAGAATACTGAATACTGAAATTACACAGAGCATCATTACTATATTATAAGCATTTTAGTTAAGTGTTCCATCTGTCCCTATTTTAAATGAGTTATTGCAAAGCTGCAATGTGTGAAGATGGGAAAGACCATGCATATTACCAACAGTAAAGCAAGAAGGTCTTTTCCTCATGAAGCCAGTGTGATTACAGTGGTTAGAATGTCTGATTAGGATCTGGGAACCCCCGATTTAAATCCCTGTTTTGCCGTGGAAATTTGCTGAGTGATGTTGGGCCTGTCACAAACTCAGTCTCACTTACCTCACAGGGTTGTTGTGAAGATAAAATGGAGAGATCAGTATACAATATTTTGGGTTCCCTTTGGGGGAGCATGCTGTGGTAGAAGTGAAGCATATAACAGCACTCTCTCATTTCTGCTACATCTTTAGGTGCTTCTTGTAATGAAAGAAATAAAACTGATTTTTTAAAACTTGACAGTGCCCCTTTAAAGTGACATGTAAAACCTTTAGGTGGCAGCCAAGGGCTATAGTTCTAACTTCCAAATGTACTCTTTTGTGTGGCTTATGGCTTCAAACTGGAACACCGTATTCAGCAATCTATGCCACGCTTGTAAAAATAATTGCTTCATCACCAGCCAAATAGGATGACTTGTGTAGTGGTACGTTTTCCAGGTTTTTCAAAGTCCTAATGCAATGTATAAACTCTCTCATGGATTGCTGCCTTGTTGTGGTGAGAGGGCTTGCATGGTTCAATGAGGCTGTGGGCTATGCCATGCAGGGCCACCCAAGACAGACAGGCCACAGCTGAGAACCCAGACTAAAGGTGATCCACTGGAGAAGGAAATGGCAAACCACTCCATATCCTTGCCAAGAAAACCCCAAAAACAGAAACAAAAGGCTAAAAGATATGGTGCTGGAAGATGAGCTCCTCAGGTCAGAAGGTGCCCAATATGCTACTGGGGAAGAGCGTTCAAGTAACCACAGAAAGAGTGAAGCAGCTGGACCAAAGCTGAAAGGACGCTCAGCTGTGGATGTGTCTGATGGTGAAGGAACAGTTCGATGCTGCAAAGAACAATACTGCATCAGAACACGGAATGTAAGTTCTATGAATCAAGGTAAGGTAGATGTGGTCAAACAAGAGATGGCAAGACTGAACATCGACATCTTGGGAATCAGTGAACTAAAATGGACAGGAATGAGTGAATTTAATTCAGAGGATCACTACATCTATTATTGTGGACAAGAGTCCCATAGAAGAAATGGTGTGGCCTTTATAGTTAACAAGAGAGTGAGGAAGGCAGTAATAGGATACAGTCTCAAAAATGACAGAATGATTTTGGTCCGTATCCAAGGCAAACCATTCAGTATCAGAGTAATCCAAGTCTATGCCCCAACCACTGATGCAGAAGAGGCTGAAGTGGACCAATTCTATGAAGATCTACAGCACCTTCTAGAATTAACACCAAAAAAAGATGTTCTCCTCATCATAGGGGACTGGAGTGCCAAAGTAGGAAGTCAAAAGGTGACCGGAACAACTGACAAGTTTGGCCTTGGAGAACAAAATGAAGCTTGGCAAAGGCTAATAGAGTTTTGTCAAGAGAGCAAGCTGGTCATAGCAAACACCCTCTTCCAACAACCTAAAAGGTGACTCTGCACGTGGGCATCACCTGATGGGCAACACAGAAATCAGACTGAATATATACTCTGCAGTCAAAGATGGAGAAACCCCTTACAGTCAGCAAAAACAAGACCTGGAGCTGACTACGACTCAGATCATGAGCTACTCAGTGCAAAAATCAGGCTTAAACTGAAGAAAACTGGGGAAGCCATTAGGCCATTCAGGTTTGACCTTGATCACATCCCTTATGAATATACAGTGGAGGTGAAGAATAGGTTTAAGGAACTAGAGTTGATAGACAAGAGTGCCTGAAGAACTATGGACGGAGGTTCGTGACACTATACAGAAGGCAACAATCAGCACCATCCCAAAGAAAAAGAAATGCAAGAAAGCAAAGTGGCTGTCTGATGAGGCTTTACAAATAGCTGAGGAAAGAAGGAAAGTGAAAGCCAAAGGTGAAAAGGAAAGATTCACCCAACTGAATGCAGATTTCCAGAGAACAGTAAGTAGAGATAAGGAGGCCTTCCTGAAGGAACAATGCAAAGCAACAAAGGAAAATAACAGAATGGGAAGGACAAGAGATCTATTCAAGAAAATTGGAGAAATCAAGGGAACGTTTCGTACAAATGGCCATGATAAAGGACAAAAATGGTAGGGACCTAACAGAAGCAGAAGCGATCAGGTGGCAAGAATACACAGAAGAATTATACAAGAAGGATCTCAATGTCCCGGACAACCATGACAGTGAAATTGATGACCCTGAGCCAGATATCCTGGAGTGTGAAGTCAAATGGGCTTTAGAAAGCATTACTAACAACAAAGCGAGTGGAGATTATGGTATCCCAGTTGAGCTATTCAAAGTCCTAAAAAATGATGCTGTTATAGTGATGCACATATTATGTCAACAAATATGGAAAACACAACAGTGGCCACAGGATTGAAAAAGATCAGTTTACGTTCCAATCCCAAAGAAGGTTAATGCCAAGAAATGTTCAAACTATCACACCATTACACTCACTTCACATGCCAGCAAGGTCATGTTAAAAATCCTACAAGCTAGACTTCAGTAGTATGTCTATCGGGAACTACCAGAAGTTCAAGCTGGGTTTCGGAGAGGTAGAGGAACTAGAGAACAAATTGCCAACATTTGATGGATTATGGAGAAAGCACGGGAGTATCAGAAAAACGTCTATTTCTGCTTCATTGACTATGCTAAAGCCTTTGATTGTGTGGATCACAACAAACTGTGGCAAGTCCTTAAAGAGATGGGAGTACCAGACCACCTCACATGCCTTCTGAGAAACCTGTATAAGGGTCAAGAAGCAACTGTCAGAACGGGATATGGAACAACTGATTGGTTTAGAATAGGAAAAGGAGTTTGACAAGGATGTATATTGTCACCCTGCTTATTTAATTTATATGCAGAGTACATCATACAGAATGCTGGCCTGGATGAAGCACAAGCCGGAATTAAGATTGCTGAGAAAAACATCAACAACCTCAGATATGCAGATGACACTACTCTAATGGCAGAAAGTGAGGAGGACCTAAAGAACCTCTTGTTAAGGATGAAAGAGGAGAGCACAAAAGTAGCTTGAAACTCAACATCAAAAAAACTAAGATCATGGCATCTGGCCCCATCACACCTTGGCAGATAGAAGTGGAAGACATGGAAGTAGTAACAGACTTCACATTTCTGGGATTCAAGATCACTGCAGATGGTGACTGTAGCCATGAAATCAAAAGACTTTGTGAACCTGGGCAGTATAATAAAAAGTAGAGACATCACCCTGCCAACAAAAGTCCAAATAGTCAAAGTGATGGTATTCCCAGTAGTAATGTATGGCAGTGAGAGCTGGACCATAAGGAAAGCAGAGCACAGAAGAATAGATGCTTTTGAGATGTGGTGCTGGAGAAGACTCTTGAGTGTCCCTTGGACTGCAAGAAGATCAAATCAGTCAGTCCTAAGGGAAATCAACCCATACTGTTCACTGGAAGGTCAGATGCTGAAGCTGAAGCTCAAATACTTTGGCCACCAAATGAGAAGGGAGCACTCCCTGAAGAAGATCCTAATGCTAGGAAAGACAGAAGGCAAAAGAAGAAGGGGACGGCAAAAGATGAGATGGCTGGACAGTGTTACTGATGTAACAAACACAAATTTGAGCAGACTTCGGAGGATGGTGGAAGACAGGAGGGCCTGGCGTGACTTTGTCCATGGGGTCACAAAGAGTCAGAATGGACTGTGTGACTGAACAACAACAATGCAATGTAATGTTTATGACTGTTGATATGCTTTACTAGGCAAACTTATTGAGGGCAGCAAGATCATAAACAATTAATGGGAATCCACAAACATTCCCTTGTTGAGGCAGCCCTGCCTTCCCCATCTTTGCACCAGCACAAAGACCTCAAGCACCTAAATCAATTTGAGAAAGCACATGGCTCAACTGCCATGCAAGGACTGTACAAGGGAGGTCCGGTTTGTAGGGGCGCAGATGAGCTTCCCCTCCCAGTGCACAATGCACCACCCTCCTGTTGTGATGGGCTGGAATATTTCCAGCAACCAAGAGACTTGTGATTGTTCCCAACACTCACATCTGCATAGTCTTGTTACACAGTAGAAGGCACTACTGGGGTCTCCTCACCCCAGGTCTGTTTGGGCTTTGCTGTGAATACAGAACCTTAACATTGTGGCACAGTGCTGCACATTTGTGGAGTTGGGTCAGAGCGTCCAAAATCAGCACTGGAGTTTGTCTCCTTGATTGCCAAGTCTGGGCTGGGAAATACCTGGAAACTTGGGGGTGGATCTAGAAGAAGAGAGTTTGGGGAGGGGAGGGGCCACACCATGGTACAGTGCCGTAGAGTCCACCTTTTAAAGCAGGCATATTCTACAGGGGAGCTGATCTCTGCCCGCTGGAGATCAGTTGTAAAAGCGAGAGATCTCTAGGCCCCACCTGGAGGCTGGCTCAGTGTTCCTTCTCCATTGAGGCTTTATACTGGATTCCCTGTGAGCTTGAAGTTGTTCCATTCATTTAATTGTTGCATGGTTTTGGAGGGTGCAGATAAGACACAGATAGGACTGGTATTTTAAAGAAAGTAGGGACTCTAGTGCCAAATGTCTCTATCCCCTCACAACTTTCTCTTGAGCTCAGGAGGCAAGCTCATCATGGAGCACCCTAAAGTGATTCCCATGTCCATTTTTTAATAGGTGGGCGTCTAAATCCCACATGTTCACAAAGAAAATGGACTGCACTTGCTCAGAAGTTCAGTTCTTAATGTCTTACACAGCTACACCATATTTCACCATATTTATTATTTCCTGTGTGTTACTATGACTCCCTACCATTCAAACATTACACTTCCCCTTCCCTTCAACTCCACTTGAAACAATTTCCTAGTGCATGGTAAGATATTTTAGGAGATTGAATGTTAAAAAATGGAACTGAGTATTGGTGTTGGTGGCCTGCATGAATACTCATGTAATTCCTCTCATCTTTGTCTCCCCCCCCCTCAAAAAATAAAACCTGGGATCCTGTATTGGTAGGTCTCAAACTTCTTTGATTTTTAATTTATATATTTTTAAAAATTCACAAATTGGAAGAAGGCTGTATTCACTTCACTTCTACTTTTGAGTAATATTTTCTTGGAATTTCCTGCTAACTTTGGCTATTTTGAGCATGAGCAATCAAAAAACAAAACCACAAAAACACTTCTTCAGGTAACAGAGTTTAGCTATTAAGATTTGGGGAACTGGTAGGGTTGCCAGTCCCCAGTTAGGGGTGGGTATCCCCTGGTTTGGAGGCCCATCCTCCCACTTTAGGGTTATCAGAAAGTGGGGGGGAAGAGGGAAATGTCTGCTGGGCACTCTGTTATACTCTATGGAGGCTGGTTCCCATAGGATATAATAGAGAATTAATCTGTGGGTAGCTGAGGTGGCTATTTTTTAAGGTAGAGGCACCAAATTTTCAACATAGCATCTGGTGCCTCTCCTTAACCCTCCCTCTAAGTTTCAAAAAGATTGGACAAGAGGGTTCAATTCTATGAGCCCCAAAAGAAGGTTCCCCCATCCTCCATGACTTCCAATGAAGGGAAGGCATTTAAAAGGAGCACGATCCCTTTAAATGTGATGGCTAGAACTCCCTTTGGAGTTCAATCATGCTTGTTACGGCCTTGCTCCTGGCTCTACTCCCAAAGTTCCCAGATATTTTCTGAGTCGGACCTGGCAACCCTATCCGGCTATCATGCTTTTCTGTTTTCTATAGCCTTAGTTTAGCTGTGTGATTTCAAACACTGCAATCCTATGCAGAATTAGTTCAGTGGGCTTTAAAAAAAAAGGTAAAGATAGTCCCCTATGCAAGCATCAGTCATTTCCAACTCTGGGGTGATGTTACTTCATGACGTTTTCACTGCAGACTTTTTATGGTGTGGTTTGCCATTGCCTTCCCCAGTCTTCTACATTTCCTCCCCAGCAAGTTAGGTACAAATTTTATCGACCTCGGAAGGATAGAAGGCTAAGTCAACCTTGAGTCGGCTGCCTGAATCCAGCTTCCGTCAGGATCGCACTCAGGTCATGAGCAGAGAGCTTGGACTGCAGTACTGCAGCTTTACCACTCTGCGCCATGGGACTCTTTCAGTGGGCTTAGACTACAGTTATCTCCACATAGAATTGCAGCATAAGTCAGCCACAGTACAACCTGTTCGTATTGTCATGGGAATCCCAAGCTGGAAGAACTTTTTGTCTGCTGCACATTAATCCTGTTCACATCACTCATCTCACAGGCTTGCTTCTCCCAGCCTCAGAGAGCAAAACACATTAATAAAAGTTACATGTTCCTTGATAGTTTTACGGTGCAGGTATATCTTTTGTATTTATAGGCCATGCTCAGCCATACTGAATGAGTCCAGCAGGAGCATGTGCTACTTTACTGACAGTCTGAAGTATTAAGAGTATTAGAAGCCATGGTACCCTCTTTATTTTTCTGAGGCCATCTCCTTTCCCCTCCTTTCCCCACTGCATTGTGGGACTTTTCTCTGCGGGGAAAGGTAATGCGGGGGCCTAGTCCTATAACTAGTCACCATCTGTTATGAATTTTTCTTTGATGTTGGCAAATTGCAGTTATATACATGCCAAATCATTAGGCAATAAGTTTTCAGAAAGATTGCCAACAAATTATTTAACTAAAAAACAAGCTCATTTATCATCATGCAAACATTTAAATCAGACAGCTCAGTGCATCCTATTATATATGCAATCCTTTCAGCAACAAGTTACTTTGGAACAAAAACCACATACAACAGTGGTGCTTTTTATGACTGTGACTGTTAATGTGTTGATGTTCTCTTTCCTTTTTGAGTTTGAAGATGGATTTGTGACACACTTGGGGGGAAATGGTTTTAAAAGAGTCAATCCACCCAGGAAAAAGAACACAGGTGCTTCTTCTGTGGAAATGGAGAAGGGAAGGAGGAGGAGGTGAATAAGAGGAAGAGATTGGATGTATACCCCACCCTTCACCTGAAATAATCTCAGAATAGTTTACAATCTCCTTTTCCTTCCCCTCCTCACAACAGACACTCTGTGATGTAGGTGGGGTTGAGAGAACTCTCCAAGAACTGCTATTGAGCAGAACAGCTCTGAGAGAGTTATGATTGACTCTCAAGATCACTCCAGCAGTTGCATGTGGAGGAGCTCGGAATCAAACCCAGCTTTCCCAGATAAGAGTCTAAGCGCTTAACCAGTACACCAGACTGGAAACCCTCAATCACAGAAGGTGCTTTACATGCAAGTCAGAGTTCTGCCTGTTACTGCAGCAAAGCAGTAGACAGGACCAAATGCCTTTTTCGGTCTTAAGAAATGGTAGACCATGTTAAACTGACTGTATTATATTCAAGCATTATACTATTTGTATGTGCAAGCACTTTGCTAGTTCACCTTCCTTCTTTCCTTGCTAGCTAAAGCCCATTCACCATAGATGAATATTTCATTATTTTTTAGTTGAACACAGATAACTCCTGCTAGCAGACCAACCTTAAAATTATATACATTCTGTGTTGTTTTTAAAGATATCACTTGTACTGTTCAGTTAGGTGTAGAAGTCAGAGATTCCCTGTGTTGCATCATTGCTTTGGATATTCTATTCTTTCTTTTAAGGGCACCTGTGATCATTTTCAAACATATTATTGCAAGCTACATCTGGAAACTATTTCCAGGCCCTTACCACATGTTCCGAATCCTCATATCAAGTAGATTTTAAAAGCATTCCTCATTGGCTTATGGTCTAGTATCTAACCTAAAAATGATAGTAGCTTGCCTAGCTTCAAAAACAAAATGACATCTTCTCAAATGTTTGGTCTAAGCGATGTCATTTCTCTCTCTGAAACTTAACCCCCCCCCCCATTTTTTTTAAATTCTGTAACATGCCATCAAAAAATAAGTGTAACTCACTGTTATGCAATACAGGTTTCTGTGCCATTTGCCAAATAATGTGCATACCAGCAGAAATTTGGACAGTTATCATCACTGGGGAAGAATCTGCAAACAGTATTCATCTCAAAATTTTCCTCCTAGTCAAAGATCTTAGAGAATGCAAATTGGAAATGAAAAAAGAAACTACTCAGCACAAGAAAGTACAGGTTGTGATAGCTCATCTGCAAAAACTTTTTTTTATATGTCAGATGTTGGACTTGAATAGCTGGCATAGAAATGGAAGCTTCATTACCTCCAGATGAAACAGATGCTGGATATTACTAAAAGTATTATCAAAGAGCTTTGATTCTGTAACATTAATAAATTAATATAAAGCAGAAAATGCTGAGGTGTCATTGATTGAACTGCATTTAATAAGGCTTTAAAGAAAGACTTTATCCTTTACAGTTTGGTGTAGTGGTTAAGTGTGCGGACTCTTATCTGGGAGAACCGGGTTTGATTCCCCACTCCTCCACTTGCACCTGCTAGCATGGCCTTGGGTCAGCCATAGCTCTGGCAGAGGTTGTCCTTGAAAGGGCAGCTGCTGTGAGAGCCCTCTCCAGCCCCACCCACCTCACAGGGTGTCTGTTGTGGGGGAGGAAGGTAAAGGAGATTGTGAGCCGCTCTGAGACTCTTCGGAGTGGAGGGCGGGATATAAATCCAATATCATCATCATCATCATCATCATCATCATCATCATCATCATCATCATCATCATCATCATCATCATCATCATCATCTTCTTCTTCTTCTTCTTCTTCTTCTTCTTCTTCTTCTTCTTCTTCTTCTTCTTCTTCTTCTTCTTCTTTCATTTACAAACATTTTAAAAGGTAAACTTATGCAATACAAAAAGGATAACCACAGTTAGGTAATTTTGGGAATTCCATGATGATTTCTGGAATTGCTTGGTAAAGTGACTAAAATTGCTTCTTTTAGTATTATGCTTCTAAAAGAGGATCATACTGAGACCAGAAATGCTATTGTTGAACAGGTTATTTGTACTGTATATATACATGTTATTGTATGTCTGTCCCAAGGATTAGCTGTTCCCATGAAGGGCAGATTGTCTGGAGGGTGTAATGGGCAAGTGGTGCAAGCTCAGTAAGGTACAGTCACCTAGGGCTGGCCCCATAGACATGTTGGCTCCCCAACTGGACTTAAACTGAAATGGGGGAGGGGAAAAAGAACATGACTATGCACTGTACACCTAGTCCTAAGCTTGCCAGTCCACAGGTTTTCAGGCTCCTCCCCATGGCCAGCCAGCTGGCCAGTGGGGGAAGCCCCACCCCAACAGCCATGATGTACCTTTAAATCTCTGCAGACTTAGAAGAAGCTTGCAAACTGTGTTTTGGAATGTGTGTGTTGCCTTTAAATCTCAGTAGGAGGAAAGCTGCATGGTGGCAGGGGCAAACAGGCAGAACCAAGTGGTTCTTCCTGATGAGTGTGTGAAGGTGTGAGAAAGGAAGAGAGCCCAGTCCCTCTGTTTGGTTTGCATTTGTTTCAGAAGTTGTTTGCATAGTAAAGTGTATAGTAAAGAGTAAATTAGAACCTGATTATGGGATGGAGGAAAACTCCAGCCCCTAGACTGCTTTGTCCCTTTTGTTTTCCTGGGCTAGTCTGAAGAAGTTGGTTGAAATACAGCAGACTGTTACATTCAACAACTCCCATGGGTAAATTGCCCCAGTGAGATTACAACAGTGTGAGCTTGCAAATTGTTTATTTTGGCTGCTTTGTAATTGTGTATGTCCCTTAATAAAGCCATGCTTGGAAATGCTATCAAAGGGACTTTCAAATTTTTCTTTCATTTGATGGAAGTGCAGCTGCTGGGGAACTCTTTGAAGGCAAAAAAAGAGGATGAGGAAATGAAGATTGTATTCAAGGGAACTGTACTGCTGTATATTTATTTATTTAGGGAATGGGAAAGAGTCTTGGTTCCACCTCTGAAGCCCCGAAGTATTTCCTTAGTTGGACCTGGCAACCCTACCTAGTCCCCAAACTGTATCACTGGATCTTGTTAGCCCCTGGTGTGTCCATTTTTTTGTACAGTATGGAACCATCTACTATATTGGACTCTCCTCCCCAACCCTCAGGGTTTATCTTTCTACTCTTGGCTTACCTCATGGAAGCCGTCTGGAGCTCTGCCTTTTATCTGCTAATTAGTACAGGGACAAATCAGCCCTTCTGTTCTGCTGCCCTGCTATGTTTTTCCCAGACAAACACCCTGCCTCTTCGTTCTGCCACTGATTCTGGGCTGATGTTTTCTTCCCATTGCTCAGCACCTTATGGGTGCCAGTCTTCTCTGTCTCTTCTTCAGAGTGCATGGGGTCACTCTGCAGTGTTCTGCACCCAGCACTTACCTGCAGATAGGGAGGTCTGTCAGTTGAATGGAAAAAAAGACCTTTTGCATCACCAAGATAAATTATGTTAATTTTTTATTAAAAATTATAAAACTCAAGAATAATCTGTACTAAAGATGACAAAAGTGGGAAGTTCAAAGAAGAGCATCAAGGAAAAGAGAAACCAACAGTTTATCTTCAGCTACAAAAAAGGAGTGATATTTTGAGCATATAAGGCTCACTTAAGCAAACCAAAATCACTTCCCACCCCCCTCCATGGGAGCAAACAGGTTGCTATGGAGACTGCCTGAAGCAGAGGCAAAATATAGACAGAATCTCCCCAGAGGAATGAAATGAGCTCGTCATACATCAACACTCACACTATACAGAGACTGACCATAAATCCTTTCCTTTTGTCTCAAAGATATATTTTGTGGAAATGTAGCACGAGATTTGAGCTTCATATCTCTAAATAGCAGCAGTGGCAACTGGCAAGTTAATAGCAAACAAGGTAGTTTAGTTTCTGACTGGCATTTGCAGTATCAGAAGTAGGCTTCCCAACCCTCCCGCCCTGGCGGGGGACCCCAGGATTTCCACCCTCTTCCCCCGCTCCCCCAAAAACCGGAAGCGGGGGGAGGGGGGAAACGGCGCCGGGGAGCATGGCGAGCCGCCCGATCCTGGAGCAGTCGAGGCCGCCGCGCCGCGCCACTGCCACCTCCTCCCCACCCACCGCAGCTGCTCCTCTGAGATGGGCCCAGGCTGAGCCCATTTCGGGGGAGCAGCCAAGAGCAGCGCAGGCAAAACCAGAGAAGGGGAGGGCAAGGCAGGCCAGGAGCATGGCGAGCTGCGAATCCGGGCCCTTCTAGGACCCGGACTTGCGGCTCACCACACCTCCGGCCCGCCTCCACCCCCCTCCGCTTCCACCCCAGAGGCGGAGTGGGCGAGGCCGCCGCACCGCTGCCGCCTCTTCTCCGCTCGCTGTGGCTGCTCCTCCGAGATGGGCAGCCATGGCGAGCGGAGAAGAGGCGTCAGCGGTGGGGTGGCTCGCCATGCTCCCCGGCGCCGTTTCCCGCCCTCCCCCCTAGCTCCACCCCAGTGTCTCCTGGCTCCACCCCCAAAGTCCCCAGATATTTCTAGGGTTGGACTTGGCAACCCTAATCAGAAGTCTTCTGTAGTTACAGCTATTAACACCTGCAATGACATAACACCAGAGATAATCAAACAGGGAGTAATAAATGCTTACAAGTTGGTGTTATTCCCTTGTCACTACTGGGACATGAGAATCTTTCAATTATGGCAAGCAACACTCTAGATTATTCCTAACATCTAGGAAGGAAGTAGTGGGCCAAAGGCCTAGGTGATGTTATAAGGCAGGATCAAGGAAAGGTGGGATATGAGGCATCTCTGGGAACAATCTCTTTAGTACCTTTGCAGATCCATGTATGTAGTCTTGTGTACAACTAAACGTAATCCCTGGAACAAAGACCAAACCTGGGAGTTGCAAAAACATTTATCCTTCTTTAATCTTTTTAGTCTTTCCATAGACCTAATTCTTTTCTACTGAATTTTCTGTGAGCAGAACAGCAAAAAGAAAAGAAAAGAAGAGAAGAGAAGAGAAAAGGGAAGAGGTTAGGGGCTTGCAGGACCTCGCCCAGTTCTGCAAGGCCTGTAAAACAACACTATTCCAGCAGGCCTTAAATTGATCTGGAATGACTGATATGGTGTGACTGATGTACATCTAATATATACTGAACGTCATCTGAAGTGAGATAATACCAAAATATGATTAGCACCAGATTGTTTTAACTGTTTTGATTGTTTAATTGTACAATTGTTCTGATTTTACTGGTTGTGAGCCGCCCTGAGCCTGCTCCGGCAGGGAGGGTGGGATGTAAGTTCAATAAACCTATAAACTTGACACAGGAAAGGAGAGAATATTAGGACAATAATATGAAATATAACGATATAAGAACTGGGAAACCATCTTTACTAGAAAAAGATGAGTGTGTGCACACATATATCCCATAATAAAGCTGTATAGATTTATAAAGCCAAAAAAAGTTCTAATATTATCATGCACCAAATATCTGACATGCAAAGGTCAGCAAACAGTGCTGAATCATTTCTGGAAACACAAAAGTAATATATTAACACATAAAACCTGTCATAGAAGATGAGGCAGTAGTAATTTTGAGAACTTACATCACAGCTTGTTGACACAAGTTAAAAGCTACTGTGATGACTAACAGTCATAAAATGAAATACAATTATCTCTAACACACACCAACTCAGGAAGGGCTGTCCAAACCCCCAAACATGTGTGGGTATTCTCTAGGGCATCAATCCAAGACAGCATGCCATTCTTTGCACATCCCATTCTTTTCTCTCCGGATGTTATTGTGGGGGGTTGGAGAAAGATCAGTGGAAGGTAGACAAAAGTAGAGTTACAAAAAGGGGAGTTAATCTATGAGGCTTTGGAGTAATAGGCAAGAGCCCAGAACCTAGGTATATGTTTTGCACAGGAAACCAAGAAGGAAGAGATCATATTTAAACTCTTTCTTTGAACCATCAGAATAATTGGGTTAATAATTAAATATAGCAATAATGTTATATACCAGCATGGTGATGTTTCATCTGATCACTACCTGTTTTAGGACCTGTTTGGAAAGTAATGCCATGCTACTTTCTCCCACCTTAACACAAAAAGTGGGACTTTTACATTGGTTAATGCTGAACAAGCTTATGATGCATTTTAATATTTAGTATTAATAATATTAATAGTATTAATAATAAATACAAGCAGGGAACCTGCAAAGACTTTTGGAGGCCTGCTTATTTTCCCTTGTATTCTCTTCCCCACTATTTCGCCTCCATAGCCTCTTCTCTTTTTCTGATTTCATCTCTCCTTCCTACCCACCAGCCAACTTACCTTTATCTGCACACTGTGTTCAGCTTTCCTTCCCCCAAGCAGAGTCTCCCCAGGAAGAACTTCCCTATGATGTGCACTGGCTGCCACTACTAAGTAGATGTCTAACATAGTGGGAGGCCTCCTGGTAATTACCTTGGATGCCAGTGCTTTGGGCATTAGTGGGAGGTTTTGCGAACGAGGCATCCAGATGGTGCCCTGGCATGCCCATGAAACTTCTAGGTTAACATTCCACAAAAACTCTTATGGTAAAACCACAGAATTTTTGTGGAATGCTAAAGCATCACCAGCAACGCTCTGACATCACTTCCAGGCACATGGTGAGTGATGTCAGTGTGTACCTGGTAATGTCATTACACAACAAGGTTGCCAGTCCCCAAGTAGGAGTGGGAGTCCACTGATTTTTGGGCTTCTGCCCGCCACCAGCCAGCTGGCCAGCTGGAAGAAGCCCCTCCCCCAACAACCACAACCCTGTGTGATATCCCTGATACGATTACATCACATGGAAGTGATGCTATCATGCTGGGGATGTCACACAGTGATGCTCTGGATTTTGGGGGAGATAGTTACAGCCCACTTTTGTCATAGTTTGTCCAAAAACCAGACCGTCACCATGCAATGTACTCACGTTGGGGACATCATCCCCCTTCCACTTTCAGAAAGCTCCCTTTGTTATGAAACACATAGAACATTTTGGTCTCCTCTCTAGATTTAAACTTAATAGGAAAAAATCCAAACTTATTTCACAATTCTTAAAACAAGAAGAGGATAATATTAAATTAACTACAGGCCATGATTGGGTGGGCAGGAGCCCAAAAATCAGGGGACTCCCACTCCTACTTGGGGACTGGCAACCTTGCTGTGTAATGACATTACCAGGTACACATCAATTCAATCAGCAATTTGGGAATAAATGTTTCTGGGGGGAAAAGAAACATTTTTTCAAGATAACTATGAAGCAGTTTGAAAGATAATTCAGAAGGACTTGGAAAGATGGTCAAATTTGTCTTGACTTGGGAAAATTTCTGCAATAAAAATGAATATTCTCCCCAAAATCTACCTGGATCTACCTGGAAAAGTGACAAAAGATAGCTCTAGGAATTGCCAGAAACCCTGTGGTAAGGCTGAGAATGTGTGGCATGGCCAAGATCAACCAGTGAGCTTCCTTGGCAAACTGGTGGTTTGAACCTGAGTCTTCCAGGTCCTATCCTGAAATTCTAACTGCTATACCACACTGTCTTTCCTGTGGTGGCTACTGCTGAACAGTAACAAGCAAGCCAGTCCTTGGTGAGTCATGCAAGTTGCTTGGTATCAAGTGACTTGGTGGTTGCTGCCCAGCCTGGCCCCAGTGAGTCCTCCCTCAAAGGCCAAAACAGCCTGGGAAAAGGCCTCCCTCCCCCTGTCTTTTACTGACAGAAAGCAAAACATAAAGCCTGGCAATACAGTTGTGGTTGCCTAGCAATGGCCACTGAGAGGGCATTTGTTTCATAATGCTACAGGTGCATCTTTTATTATTTTGGAGGTTTTACTCCCCCAATTTTTTTAAGGTTTCAGATTTTCCCACAGACCTGGGTTTTTCAGGTTTGTAGAAAGTCCCTGGATTTAAGTATCTATAGATTTCAGCATGTTGAGAATGATATATATTTATGATAATACAGCATGACTGATCAGCATGCTGTATTTCATGTCCATTTCATATATTGTGCAGAGGCAAAGAAAAGTTTGCCAGTTTAGGGTAGTGGTTAAGTGCATGGAATCTACCGTAATCTGGGATAACTGGGTTCAATTCCCCATGCCTCTGCATTCACCTGTTGAGTGACCTTGGCTCAGTCACAGTTCTTGAAGGAGCTGCTCTTGGGAGGCAGGCCCACCTACCTCAGAGAGTGTGTGTTGTGGGGAGTGGAAGGGAATAATCTGGCCTGGAAGTGACTATGCAATGGTCACTTCCAAGCTAGATTATTGTAACTCTCTCCACATGGGGCTGCCCTTGACCCTGCTCTGGAAGTTCCAGCTGGTACAGAACATTGCTGCATGGATGTTGATGTCGTGGCCTGTACAGGCACAGGATCCATCTGTGCTGCATGAACTGCACTGTCTACCTATTGAGTGCTGGATCCAGTTCAAGGAGCTGGTACTTACCTTAAAGCTCTATACGGCCAGGGGCCAGCATACCTTCAGGACTTCCTCTCCATGTATGAGCCCCGTAGGTCTTCACTAGGGTTGCCAATCCCCAGGTGGGGGCAGGGGATCCACCGGTTTGTAGGCCCTCCCCCCGCTTCAGGGTCGTCAGAAAGCGGGGGGAGGGGAGGGAAATGTCTGCTGGGAACTCTATTATTCCCTATGGAGATTTATTCCCATAGAAAATCATGGAGAATTGATCCGCGGGTATCTGGGGCTCAGGGGGGGGGGTGCTGTTTTAATTTTCAGTATAGCATCTAGTGCCTCTCCCCAAGTACCCCCCAAGTTTCAAAAAGATTAGACCAGGGAGTCCAATTCTATGAGCCCCAAAAGAAGGTACCCCTATCCTTCATTATTTCCTATGGAAGGAAGGAATTGAAAAGGTGTGCCGTCCCTTTAAATGCGATGGCCCGAAGTCCCTTTGGAGTTCAATTATGCTTGTCACAGCCTTGATCTTGGCTCCACCCATAATGTCTCCTGGCTCCACCCCCAAAGTCCCCAGATATTTCTTTAATTGGACTTGGCAACCCTAGTCTTCACAATCAGTGACCCAACACGGTTAGATGATACCTGATCCCAGAGATGTCTGACTGGCCTTGAGAAGGGCCCTTCTTGGCCCTTGCCCCTGCCTGGTGAAATGAGCTATCCTTGGAGATCCAGGCCCTGCAGAACTTACTTCAATTCCACAGAGCATGTAAAACAGAGCTCTTTTGCCAGGCTTTCAGCTGAGGCAGCTGATGTAACTTGTTATTGGCTTCCCCCCTTTCACTCCATCTCAGTGCTGTAGGACCCACTTGTTATTGGCTTCCCCCCTTTCACTCCATCTCAGTGCTGTAGGACCCACTGGACCTGGACAATGAGCCATGCTTCTGAGGTAGAATTTGTCATTTTAGTTTCCACTGTTTAGTCTGCAATTTTAGATCTTATATCTTTTAATTGGTTTTGATTGTTGATTGTCTTTATGATGCAACCTGTCATGAGCTTGTTCTTTGCGAAGGGCGGGCTAAAAATTGAATAAAATGAATGGATGGATGGATGAATAAAGATTGTAAACTGTTCTGAGACTCTGAGTGAAGGGTGGGGGATAAATCCAATATTCTCCTCCTCCTCTCTCAGTTTAACCTTCTCCGTTCTGGCCTTGTGACTGACTTGTGAGAGTGAACACTTTTGGATCCCAACTCACAATCAAAGAACCACTGAATTAAACAAAGTGAACATGTCTGATTTATAAAATAAATGAGATAATGGAGTGACTTAATTTGCAGGATTCCAGCAGTGGAATGGCTGATAACAGTACCATATCCCAGAGTCTGTGATACCATATTTTGCATGCATTCTATCTTCCCATTAATCTCCTTGGAGACAGCAGATCCATATATACACACACACATTGCCTGCTGTTTCTGTTGACAGGAATATGGCAGTATTTGCTAGAGCATGATCTCCACATGCATAACAGAGCTATCACTCAAATAAGAAATCACTAGATTCTGGTAAATGAAATTAATTTATGGTAGCACCAATTTAGGATCAACATCCAGCACTTATTTACAACTGTAAGAAAGTTTGGCAATGGAACAAGTTGTCTAAGGATGTTGTGGAACTGGACATTTTCAAAGAGAAAGATTAGATAAGCAGAAGCAAGAATGATTTTGATGTAGTGTTTTTTCTTCGGGAAAAGTTTATACTAGATGATCGAGGCAATCTTCTCTCATTTTAATGGCATAAAAGACATCCATTTTAGCCCTTGTCTGACTGTAGTCATACTTTGTAGTGTGTGTATAGTAGGTGTGGCCATGGGTGGAGATCTGGTGGACCACATAAATCAGACATCCTTCCTCAAGATGGACTGAGCATAGCAAAACTTGTCCATATCAATGGCATGCTTGGATTGCTTTTTCCAGATTAATACATTTGATTTTAATTTGAGATGGCAAGTAGGTGAAATTGCTCAATTATTTTTTTATAAACTTTCTTCATATTGATTTCATCAAGAAACTAGAATAGAATTGTTTTAACACTTCAAGAAATTTCAAAATCAATCATGAGCAATTCAGAACACCGGCTACATATCCCTTCATTACTTCGTTGGGAAGTTATTTTATCACAGAGAATTACCTGACAACTATATAAAGGTCTTGCTCCAGAAATTATGAAGATTGATACATTTTAAGATAACTAGAAATAGTTTCAGTGCTCAGAGGTGGGGATTGTGAAAATGGTTGCTAATCCATATATTTACAAATCATCTTTGTCATTTCCATTTATTTTTAAAAGAACTAAGCTGGGCAAATTATAACAGGTCAGACATTATTCTTCCATCTTGAGTAATAACAGGTTTTTTTCTTACCGTGTTCTGGATCCAAATAGTGGAATATCTCACCAAACATAATATTCTCCCCCCCAAAAAAAACATTTTTATCATGATATGCTATATTTCCAATGTGTTCTGGGCACACTTTCTCTCCTTTGGTCTGATTTCAAAAAACTGTGAGCTCTAATTAGTTGAGTTTGATTAACTGGATTTCTTAATAGAATATTGGGACAGTTGTTTGTACATTCCTACAGTAGAATCAGTCAATAGAATGTATTTTCACTGGATGCTCTTCAGTATAATTGTATGACTGCTCCTTGGTTCTCTATTTTATGGATTACTCTTTCTTTTTCTTTTCTTTTTTTAAAATTTGTTTATTATATCCTCAGTAAGGCTGCATTATTTGAGGTGATAGATTACAGTGTTCTTTATTGTAAACTGAAACTCTGTTAATAAAAATCTGATTAATTTTTTAAAAAGTTTTTTTCAAGCTTTCACATGCTATTGTCCTTAAATGGAAAAATCTATGCAAAACGTAATTGTGTGTGGATGTCTGCTGCCTCTTTTACTAATGCTGTTATTAAAGTAAGAATATGGTGGATTTTTTGAGGGAAAGTCTTTAAACCTAGAGAGATACTAATGAACTACATTCAATAGAAGAGGAAAAGAAAATGTAAAAGCTCAAAAGTGTTGGGTTCTGTAATATAAGTAAGTATATTGCTAGAATCCATGAAGTATTTTAATATTTCTCCCTCCAAAAGGCATCATGATAAGCAGTTCTCAGATTGGCAGGATAACCCTTTCTACTTTCTGCTAAGACCCACTGCCACTGACCCCTGCTTGCATGCATACCTTCTTTGCCACTTGCCTTTCACTCACCCACTTGCCTACAAATGCTCCACTTCCTGTGCTTCTGGCCACCTAGACTGCTCAGCACTGCCAGGGAAAGCATGTGTGAGTTGCTGCTGACCGTCACAGCACTGTACTCCAAGTCACACACATTGTCCAGTGCTAACTGTGCTATTGAGGAAAGGGCATGAAGGTTGCTGGCATGAGTAGAAAATGGAATAGTATGGGACCCATTTGCAGTGAGAGTATTCCTGAAAACCAGATGACATGTTTGAACATAAGCAGGAACCAGGTGCCATTCTACAGACTACTGAATGACCAAGGCTGATTTAATCTATTTGGTATAAGTATGTAGGGCTTTTCAGGTCACATGGGGAGATTTTGAGACAGGCTTGAAAAAATAGCCACTATTCATGATTCTGTTAAGATGGAAGACAGCATGGTATAGCTCAGTCTTGTCAGACCTGGGAAGCTAAGCAGGGTCAATACTTGGAAGGGAGATGAACAGCTTGGTGTAGTGGTTAAGTATGCAGACTCTTATCTGGGAGAACCGGGTTTGATTCCCCACTCCTCCACTTGTACCTGCTGGAATGGCCTTGGGTTAGCCATAGCTCTAGCAGAGGTTGTCCTTGAAAAGGCAGATGCTGTGAGAGTCCTCTCAGCCACATCCACCTCACAGGGTGTCTGTTCCAGGGGAGGATGATAAAGGAGATTGTGAGCCACTTTGAGATTCGGAATGGAGGGCAGGATATAAATCCAATATCATCATCTTCTTCTTCCCTCTAAGGTGAGTTAGTGTGAGCTAGCTCACAGTTTTTTTAGCTCAGGAAGGATGGCCCCAGAGCAAACTAATCTATGCAGTAGCCAAATTGCTCACTCACAACTTTAACGCCAGTAGCTAATGAAGTAGAATTCTTGCTCAAAAGAGTCCATAGTTTAGAGGGAGCATTGGAGATGAGACATTCATGATCTTGTTGAGATGGAAGGTGGCATGGTATAGCCCAGTCTCATCAGATCTGGGAAGCTAAGCAGGCTCCATACTTGGAAGGAAGACGAGACCATCAAGGAAGACTCTGCAGAAGGAGGCAATGGCAAACCAACTCTGCTTCTCATTTGCCTTGCATGCCCCTTGCTGAGGCTGCAACTTGAAAGCACTTCACACACACATTCATGATATTACTTCCCCAAAAAGCCTTTTGCTGGGTTGCATGGCAGAAAAAAAAAGTTACGGTCCTGGAATAACCTCCCCATAACTTAAACAATCAAAAGAATTGGGTTCCTGAACCTTATAAAAGAAGAAATCTAGAACATGCAGTTAATAATGTCATAGTTTTGATGCTGGACTACATCTTTCTACCAGACCAATAATATTTATATCCTACTTTTCCTCTGTGGAGCTCATGGCACTTTATCATAACAATCCCGTGAGGGAGATCAGGTTAAAGACAGTGAGTGACCCAAGGTTTCATTGTAAGTACTATCATATCCATTGTGATATTAAACAGTGTGTTAAAAGTTCAACTTTTTTTTAAAGAAACCAAGTGTAGTTATACTAGATGTCTGCTGTCCCTAATGTTTTAAATGGTTTAAATGTCTTAAAATTTTAAATGTATTAATTATTTTAACTGTTTTTATGCTTAAATTCTATTTATGTCAAATTTTTATGTTGTGAGCCGCCCTGAGCCACTTGTTGGGAAGGGTGGGATATAAATCATAAAATAAATAAATAAATAAATAAGTCAGTTCAGAAGACAATCCAAGGCAAGTGATGGTAAAATAAATGAATGCAATATACAGCAGACTGATGGAAAAGTGTTCAGCATTAGTGGAGTCTGATAGAGGTGAGCAATGCTGGTGTGGGAATTCATAGAGAAGAGGATGCCCGCTTTCAGCTAGGAATAAATATTCATTATTTGCCATGTCAGTGTATCTGCAAGACATGTATAGAATCCCACTACAGCATTTATCCTGGGCTATATTTGTTTTGCTGTATTTCTTTTTGATTATATAGTACTTTCATAAGTACATAAGAGAAACCATGTTGGATTAGGCCAATGGCCCATCCAGTCCAACACTCTGTGTCACACAGTGATGAAAAAAACCAGATGCCATCAGGAGGTCAATCACTGGGGCCAGGAAACCAGAAGCCCTCACCCTGTTGCCCCTCCCAAGCACCAAGAATACAGAGTATCACTTGCCCCAGACAGAGAGTTCCAACAATGTGGCTCATAGCCACTGATGGACCTCTGCTCCATATGTTTATCCAATTCCCTCTTGAAGCTGACTATGCTTGTAGCCGCCACCATCTCCTGTAGCAGCAAATTCCATGTGTTAATCACTCTTTGGTGAAGAAGTAATCAGCAATGTAATCAGCAGTCCAATGTAATCAGCAGTCCAATGTAATCAGCAGTCCACACAGTGGGTATAATGCTCAAATGGGGTTAAATTCAATACGCACAAGCTCAGATCTCACAGACATTCCCCAATATTTACCCAGGAAATAGACAATATGAACTGAACATTGTTGGTTCTCATCCCATCAAATATCACATGGATGTCCATTGTCCAGTTTCCTTTGAGGAGGGGCAGATGTGCCAGGTTAGTAGGCAAATAAGCCACAACTCTTGTTTGTGCATTGTTGTCCACTTCATCCTAGATACTTGGGCACGGGTAAGGGTGAGCAGGAAAGTCATTCAATTAATTTACCCTTGTGCCTGCCTGTGAGGATGACATTCTATCTATTAATCAGATGGAGATTTTTAAGCAAAAATTAAATTTAACTGTGGAATATCTACACACTTAAAAATCTGTAAAATGAAAATGATGAAATATATTATCATCATTATCCTAGAACAAAACAAAACCAGCAGCATCTGAAGCCGAAGGCTACCACAGATGAAGGGGGGGAATGTACATCTTGAATTTTCTCCACATAATTCATAATGTTGCAGTAAAGTGCTAAACATTAAGGCCAATCTATCATCATGGACATTTTTTAAAAAGCCCAAACCTACACTTTTTAATTCTAGTCTTCATTTTATGCTACCAACAAAGTCAGCAGCAACAGAAATATATTTATGTGCATAAAACAACTCAAATTATCTGTAGCTGAACTGTTCTGACATTACACACATAGGGTGGCCATAATCTCTGAAGGTCAGCCAGGGACACCTTTTTGGGGGGGAAGGTAGGGGTACGCGCGCGCGAAGCGCATGCGCCGCCGGAAACAGGAAGTGACATCACTTCCTGTGACATCATTTTCCCCGCGCCACCTGCCGGAAACAGGAAGTGACATCACTTCCTGTGACATCATTTCCCCCGCGCCACCTGCCGGAAGCAGGAAGTGACATCACTTCCTGTGACATCATTTTCCCCAAATGACATCATTTCCCCCAATGCCACTGCCGGAAACAGGAAGTGACTTCACAGCACTTCCTGTGACGTTCCCAAAAATCCCCCAAATATCACCGCCGGAAACACCAAGGTTATTTATAGAGAGGGAAAGGGGGAAGTAAAGTTAAATGAAACTCTTTTTTTACTTTTTTCAAAGTGAGAAGACTAGAGAGAACGGGTTCCATGCTGAGAAGCCAGTCAGATTCCAGTGAGATTCCAGTGAGACTGTGCTGCATAATGCAGCCTATTTATTTTGTCCTGTTGGCTCTGTTGGCTCTATCTGCGCCACCTTCATCACTTTCGGGGTGTGGATCCCCCAGTGGGGTGGTCTCCCGACTCCCTCCGCCGGCTGTTTCTGATAGCCCTGCGCCCCCTCTTTCATTTGATATGTGTCCCGTGCGGGTGCCACCCTCCCGCCGGGAGATGCCGCAAAATGAGCCCCCTTGAGGCTTATGGCGGCAGGGCTCGGGGGAAGCGAGCTAGACTGCTGTTCTTTTGAGGGGTTATAGAGTGTTTCGAGCCCGTCCCTGTGGCATCAGTCCCATCGTTGTGGGACCTAGGGGGCCGGCGCAGCGGCACGCCGAAGCAGCCTGTCACTAATAACACAGGTCGAGATGCAGGACAGGAACCCGGAAGTGACCGACAGGCTGCTTCAGCGTGCCGCTGCGCCGGCCCCCTGGGCCCCACAACGATGGGACTGATGCCACAGGGACGGGCTCGAAACACTCTATAACCCCTCAAAAGAACAGCAGTCTAGCTCGCTTCCCCCGAGCCCTGCCGCCATAAGCCTCAAGGGGGCTCATTTTGCGGCATCTCCCGGCGGGAGGGTGGCACCCGCACAGGACACATATCAAATGAAAGAGGGGGCGCAGGGCTATCAGAAACAGCCGGCGGAGGGAGTCGGGAGACCACCCCACTGGGGGATCCACACCCCGAAAGTGATGAAGGTGGCGCAGATAGAGCCAACAGAGCAAACAGGACAAAATAAATAGGCTGCATTATGCAGCACAGTTGAGAAAGTGCCTTATCCCATATACTGATGAAGTAAATACAGGATCTGAGAACAAAATTGCACCAGAAGACACAAACACAAAGCTCCCTTACACTGAATCAGTGCTTGGGTCCACGAAAGTCAGTATTGTCTAGTCCAGTCACAAACACAAAGCTCCCTTACACTGAATCAGTGCTTGGGTCCACGAAAGTCAGTATTGTCTAGTCCAGTCACAAACACAAAGCTCCCTTACACTGAATCAGTGCTTGGGTCCACGAAAGTCAGTATTGTCTAGTCCAGTCACAAACACAAAGCTCCCTTACACTGAATCAGTGCTTGGGTCCACCAAAGTCAGTATTGTCTACTCCAGGGGTGGCCAGAGGGAGGGAGGAAGGAGGGAGGGAGGGAAGGAAGGAAGGAAGGGAGGAGGGAAGGAAGGAAGGAAGGAAGGAAGGAAGGAAGGAAGGAAGGAAGGAAGGAAGGAAGGAAGGAAGGAAGGAAGGAAGAAAGGAAGGAGGGAGGGAGGGAAGGAAGGAAGGGAGGGAAGGAGGGAAGGAAGGAAGAAAGAAAGGAAGGAAGGAGGGAGGGAGGGAAGGAAGGAAGGGAGGAGGGAAGGAAGGAAGGAAGGAAGAAAGGAAGGAGGGAGGGAGGGAAGGAAGGAAGGGAGGGAAGGAGGGAAGGAAGGAAGAAAGGAAGGAGGGAGGGAGGGAGGGAAGGAGGGAGGAAGGAAGGAAGGAGGGAGGGAGGAAGGAGGGAGGGAGGGAAGGAAGGGAGGAGGGAGGCAGGGAAGGAGGGAAGGAAGGAAGGAAGGAAGGAGGGAGGGAGGGAAGGAAGGAGGGAGGAAGGAAGAAAGGAAGGAAGGAGGGAGGAAGGAGGGAGGGAGGGAGGGAGGGAAGGAAGGGAGGAGGGAGGGAGGGAAGGAAGGAGGGAGGGAGGAAGGAGGGAGGGAAGGAAGGGAGGAGGGAGGGAGGGAAGGAGGGAAGGAAGGAGGGAGGGAGGAAGGAGGGAGGGAAGGAAGGGAGGAGGGAGGGAGGGAAGGAAGGAAGGAAGGAAGGCCGCCCCCTCCCGCCAGCCCCCCCCCCCGCTTTCGGCCCCCTTTCTCCCTCCCTGCTTACCTTCATCCAGGGTGGGTGGCGGCCTCTCCTCCGGGCGGCTGGTGCTGCTGGCAGGGCTGGCGGCGGCTGCAGAGGCCGGGGAGGGCCTCCGCTGGTCTCTGGAGGGCCTCCAGGGACCAGCGCCGGACTCTCCGCGGCCTCTCCGCGGCCTCCGCTGGTCGCTGGAGGCCCTCCAGAGACTTTCAAAGTAGTTGTAGTTGAAATAAAACCATAGTTTTGTGCTATGTCTGAACCAAACCACATTTCTTCAGCTCTTCCTGTAGCTCTAGGAAAATGAAGTCATTAAGAAAATGAGTCACAAGACGTTCTCTGGTTCTTCAAATATCATCTCAGCCACAATCCTGTTGGGTGTCCTTAGGCAAGCCATTTTCTCTGCATCTGAGCTCCCATAATTAATAAAGGAGATAAGAATGTTGGCTTATTTTATGGGGTCATTATAATGATGAATGCAATCATGAATTTGCAGTGCTTTGAGTGCTTTACAGAGTACTATATAAATACTAAGTAGCAGAATTATAATTCTCAATATACCTTATGTTCCCTTTTTCTGTATATGCATCTGGTATCACCCTCCACCTCCTCCCATAATTTTGGATGCAATTTTTTGTCATTAATTTTGCTGTCCTGAGGGAGCAGAGAGCACATAGGGAAATATTATTTAGGAAGGAAAGACTATGCAGACAGTTGTACAAATCACTATTTAAATGTGCCAGCAGCAGAAGGAAGCAAAGAAAAAATCCTTTGTTATGTTGAAGTGGAGGGAGTGGGCAGAAATAGAGTCAAGAACCCCTTGCAGCTTTGAGATTGTAAAAGCCACAACACCTGGCATGTGACAAAAAATGAAATGTGTGGGAATATAAAAAGCAAAATGTTCTGAGGGAACCTGGCAGTGAAATGCCCTGACTGAACAGAACTGGTGACTGAAGAATGAGTCCAAACTTGTCTTGTTAATCAAAGACTTTAACATCCTATTCCACTAATCGAAAATCAACTTCCGTCTGTTTGCTCCTCATTGAAAAGTATTGCTATTAATGACATTTGAAACATATGGCAATCCTTTCCCTGTGAGGAGCACACATGCTCCAGTGGTTCCTATTTACCAGGCCTACAGTGCAGTCCTAATCAGAGTTATACTGTTCTCAACCCAATGGATCTTGAAAGGTGCAACTCCCTTTGGGAGTGCAGTGCCAGTCTATTTTTCCTGGTCACTGGTTTATTACTGTCCTTACTTTGTTCCTATTTTTTGGATACCTTGTTAATAAGTTGCTAAAGTTCTTCAGGGTTCAGCTCCCTCCCTAGAGTCTCGCCACAACTTAATCACTCATGGATAGTGTCACAAGCAGGGGACCAGGGAGGGCCTCTATAGGCTGCCACCGCTCTGGTACTGGTCTGTTTGGGAGTGCCCAGAGCACCTACCCAACCCCTCTGTCTTCCTTCTTGGCCAACGCCTTTCTCCATGACCAAAGAGGCATGAAAACCCAGGCAGTATAACAATAATAAGTTTATTGTAACTGCTCAAGAACAAATATGTGGGTTTTAATTAGTAGTGAAATGGTGGAAAAGGGAAAAACACAGTAAAGGGAGCACAAAGAAAATAAAAACCCTGACATGACTATCTACATTCCCTCCTTCTGCTTCCAACTCACCGACCCCACTTTAGATGAGGGAACCCTCCTACTGCAACCTCTCTCCAGCTCAGCCCTTCCAGAGGGAACACTTTCTCCACTCTAGCTAGGTTTCTTATCCTTTCCTCCAAGGTCCCACCCCTCTATCCTCCATTGGGCAAGTTTTCCCTCCAAAACTGCAATCAGAGGGTCAGAAGAGATCCTGTGAACAGGGTCAGCCCTGGGCTGTCTGGCACCCTAGGCGAGGGTGTCCCCCCCCCGCACTGATAACATCACTGAGTCACATGGGGGTCACCCAATTCAGTGCCCCCAGAAGGCCAGCTCCTTAGGCAATAGCCTAGTTTGCCTAGAGGCAAGATTGGCCCTGCCTGTGAGATGTAGGCCTGGCTGCTACTCTAATACAGGCTTCCCTGCATGTTCCCTTCCAAGCCACACTAGGCCTAGGAACATGACAGATACATTTTCTCTCTGGCATACTAAGGTGCCCTGCAGTGCACACCCCAGCATTTTACATGCTGCAGCTCAGCTGCTGATAACTGCAGAAAAATGATGTAGGATTAATATTGGCACAAGGTCCTGAAAAGTCCAACCGATGAGAATTGTTTACCTATAGGTTCTTATGAGGAATCCTATAGAATTGTTTTAAGAAGGTCACATCCTTTTAAAAACCCATTCTTCATCAACCTTAAAAGCAGGACTTAGCTAGTTGTGTATACAACGTATGTCAGATTTTCAAAGACCAATTAATTATGAATTAAAAGAAAATTTCCTGTGCACCAAATTGTTGATTACACTCATTTAACTGCTAACCATATTTTCATTTATTTAATATGTGGTTCAGGAAAACATTTGGGTTTCTACTGAATTTGAAATACTTTAAATCCCGTTTAAACAAGGGGGAGCATGCTAGTGATTGACAGACTGACTTCTGACAGCTTTGCAGTTACAAACACAGTTTAACTGTCATTTAAAATAATCTTTATAGATGTCAGGAGAAGTCAATGAGAAGCTCCTTGAACCTGGTGAGGTCATCAGTGGGTCCCACATAAAGAAGTGCAAAACCAAAACAGTATAAAGGCATTATAGACTTGTTCTGAGGTAGTTAGCTGAGGATGAATAGTCCCTTCTGCATAAGGGACGGTGGTTCTGTGCTGGAGTTACTGAGTATAGTATATTTGCCTCTAGTTTTCCAGGCCAACACCACTCTGGCTCTAACATCTGGAGCAGGACAGCACAGGGACAGCAGTAATTCTGGTCTGGGGAAAGAAGGGAACTTATTCCATATAGGCTTGCTATTCATTTTTAAAATACATCAGACGAATAAAATTGCTACTTTAGGCCTTGTTTTAAATAAGTGACTGCTTAAAATTAGTATGACAATATAAATAAAGTCTCTTCTGGATTGGTCCTCATAAGGTATTTTCAAGGAGTACATATTTGTTTTCATATATATTGTGATAGACAAAGGTTAGAAAGGTTGCCAACTCAGGACTTCAAAATTCCTGGAGATTTTGGAGGAAGAGGCTGGGGAGGGTGGAATCTGAGGAGGGGAGGGATCACAGTGGAATATATTTCCATAAAGTCCAGCCTCCAAAGCAGCCATTTTTCTCCAGGGGAACTGGCTCCAACCCTTACCTGGTTAGAAGGGACACTGCCTGCTAAATCAAGGAATAATGAATATGCAGTTATGTGAAAATACAGTCACATGTAAGAAGTGCATATTGTTAAGTGTTAACATTAACTGATGGAGAAGGCATTTGTCTCTTTAAATCACTTATCCAAGCCAAGCCAGCTGGCAGTGTGGAGAATGCATTTAAAGCTAAATTTGCTTTCTTTTCACCTTTCCCTCCCCCATCTATTTGCCGTCCATCCTTCCTCCCTCCAACATCTTACATTTATTCTATGTGGCTCTTAATATTAAGCAAGTTTGGCCACTCCTGATATAAGGCATGCATTGAAAGGATTTCATTTGAGAGATACAATGTTTGTTCACAGGTGTGCTGTGGGTTGTGACAAGACTGTTAACTAAGCAAAAATGTGACGACCATAAACAGCTTTTTATATAAATAAAATAAAATTTCCATCCTTCCAAATCTAGTTTGGACTGTGTCTTTTGTGGATTTATACTGTACTGAACAGCTAATTTGTTTCAATGAGTAAATTGACTGTACCCTTGGTCAGACCCAAAGGAAATTAACTAAGGCTGGCAAGCCTGGTGTACAAACTGTGATGTTACCGTTACATTTGGCCTGCAGTTCTTCCACTGACACAAGTATATTTTTCTCATTTTTTTTCTTCCTTCAGACTTTACAGTTTCCTCTTGAACAGCCATTTTTTTTTAAAAAATGCCAAAGACAGTTTGGCTCCACCTGTCATGATATTAGCTTCAAAGGCAAAACAAAACCTAATCTGCAAACTGTTTCCTGAAAGCATTCATGCATCTGCAAGGAAATGCTATTAATCTAATTAATTATTCTCACCCAATATGAGGAATGTCAAATACACAGAAAACACATGTACAATAAAGAATTTTTGTTCACAGAGAAAGCCCCAGTATCTAAGCAATTTTCCCAGAACTGCACAGCATTTGGAAGACCTGGGCTCAGTTTTCTTGAAAGAAGAAATAATAAAATAAAAGTGTCCATTGCTTCTTAAGTTAATAACAGCAACTCTCAAAGAGAAAACAATTGTTTTGTAACCATTCTGAATATATAGTCTGGGCTCATTGCCAGCTCATTGACTGGTATAAATCAGTATCACTGCACTGACTTCATGAACCACATGCAATCACAGAGTTACTTCTTCTGTTCTTAAATAACATTAACTTCAATAGGATTTCAAGTAGTTCTGTAAATGTAGTTAAGCAAAAAAAACAAAACAAAAAACCAAGCCTGTCAAATGTCTAACTTAATGACAAGAATAAGGACTACAAATAAGGTGACAGATAGGACTGAATCCTGGAAAGTGAACAGCTATAATTCACATGACTGCAACTTTATGAGCTTGGTTGCTCTTCTGTGTGAGTGTCCTGAATCCAAGTTAGAGAATACATATGAAAGGGAGCATATGTGGTAACACAATGGATATGGAGGTGGCACCACAGTGATTCATACCAAAAAAATCTGCTGTGCTTCCTCTGTGTTATTCAGGTTTCCTTTTGTGTATGTGGTAAGATCTGGTGAAATCAGGGGTGTGTACTAGCATTGCCATGTGTGGGTGGGTTCCATCTGCACTTAGCTAATGTACAGGTGTCTTCAGTGATAATTGTTACTTTCAGCAATCACAATGGGATTAGTGGGTGACAAAGGACTCTGCTGAAAGTGACACTTTTTTTTCTTTTTCAGTTTTGCTGCTGGGAATACATGGGACATCAGTTATTTTATACTAAAATTGCTCTGACTTTAGCATTGACCTGTTGGAAATAGAAGAAATGTGATTTGTGACCTCTGATGTGATCTGCCCTGGTTATTCTTTCATAACTTGTTTCACAAGCCATATTCCTGGACTATGCCCCTCAGAGCAACACAGGAACTTGCATTGTAGAAGATCCTGCATCTCCTATCAGAACAACCTTTCTTGTGCCCAAAGGGTCAGGCCACTGTGACAGTGAACTGATGGTTACAAAAGAATCTGAGCCCCTCAGAGCAACAGAGGAACTTGCATTGTAGAAGATCCTGCATCTCCTATCAAAACAACCTTTCTTGTGCCCAAAGGAACAGGCCGTTGTGGCAGTGAACTGATGGTGACAAAAGGTTCAAGTCACGGCCATCTTTCAAAGGAAGAGTTTCCGCCTGGTGAACTGGTTGCTGCACTGGAATGACAACACTGCCAGATAACAGAATGCCTGAACTGGAAGACTTTTGATAACAGATACTCTAAGATGCAGCTCGCCCGATAAAGAGAGGAGAAACATTGAACATATGAACATATGAAGCTGCCTTATACTGAATCAGACCTTTGGTCCATCAAAGTCAGTATTGTCTTCTCAGACTGGCAGCGGCTCTCCAGGGTCTCAAGCTGAGGTTTTTCACACCTATTTGCCTGGACCCTTTTTTGGAGATGCCAGGGATTGAACCTGGGACCTTCTGCTTCCCAAGCAGATGCTCTACCACTGAGCCACTGTCCCTCCCCCAATTGCACAAATAAACTGGTCTTCCAGAACTTGCTTTCTTTTGCTGTTCTCAACAGAGCAACGCTCAGCTGTTTGGAACCATCCTCTGCAATTCTCTTGTGAGGAGTTCCTGGTCGAACCAAGCCCTTAGTGCTTTCCAGGCAGAATACTTCAACTATGCCCTTGGCTGGACTGCAGTGCTCTCATTCAACATCATGGCCCATTTATCTCTTTCATCTATGCTATTATTAAATCAGAATTTTCCCCCTTTCTACTGTCACTGTAAATTTAGTATGGCATCTCAAAATGGCTTAATGCAAACTGAATAAGATATCACAGCATATACAATTAGCAAGCCCCTTTAAAAAAAATTGATGTGATCCCAAAGATCAATTCACAACTCCTTATTTAAGGCCTTTGCTAGACTACGTTATAATGTTGACAATTGCCATCATGCTGGATATTGTAACAAATGTCAGTGCTTAAACTGAAAACAAACTTCAGTGCTTATATTGGACTACATCAAAATACTCAGTCCCAGCTTTGTTTGACAATGGAACGGGGTTGTTTTCAGGGGTTGGTACACTCAGGCAGATGCTGAGGTCTCAGTGGCCTGAGGGGGACCCACAACCAAGACGCAACAAGCTGTTACTTCTCAGTCCTCAACATTGATGGCTGGCTAATCCTTAGCTATACTTGGACAGTTGCCAGCAGGTAGATTCATGAGAATAGCCATGTTGGTCTGAAGCAGTGGAACAAAGTTTGGGTCCAGTGACACCTTTAAGACCAACAAAGTTTAATTCTGGGTGTAAGCGTTTGTGGGCATGCACACTTCTTCATAGGGCAGTAAGTGTGATATTGGTTTTTGGTAGTGGGGAGCAGCAATTGTTGATAACATAGGTGTAGGTACTTATTCTACACATAGCATGGCATAATGCTCAGAGTTGTAGAGTAAGATCTGAGAAACCTGGTATCCGAGGTCCTAAGGGGTATTGAGTGGTTCAGAGGCATTCAGACACAAGTGAGGCAAGATGATGATGCTAACCAGAATAGTGTGGTCAGGATCCAGTCCTTTGGCCATGAATAGAGTCAGAGGGTCATCACAAGAGCAGGTTTAGGGCAAGTCCAATGGGTCATGGGTACAGGTTCAGTGACAGCAGAGTCAGAAGTAGTTTGCCTTGTTGCTTCTTCTCCTCTATGCTTTTTATGACCAAGATGCTTGTTTCACAGCTGGACTGCATTGGGCCAGTGCATTTGCATTCCTCCTTACTCTGTAAACACAATTTTATTTGGTAACATATGGTAACAAATTATATTTCTTCCTGCCTCATCCTGAGTCATGAGCCTGGACAGCTGGGACATTGCTCTCAAACTGTGGGTCCCCATTTGACAGAGTAGCAGCAGCCTCAGGAGATAGGTTGCCTGCAACTGTGAGCTGGAGTCTGCTTCAGCTGCTTCTTCCTCATCCCTAGAGCCCTCTGCCTCATCTGGGCTGACAGTCTCTGCCTGATCTAGGACACCCAGAGTCCTCACTCTGCCATGGAAGCTTGCTGGGTGACCTCATTGTCTAATCTAGCTCACAGGTAAAGATGGCAGATAGGAAGGATGGGGGAGGGGCTGGAGGGTTGGTAAGTAGTTAGTAATAGGTAGTCAGCAGTGGGGACATATTTAAGTATGGACATGCTCATACCATCCATGTGTATGAGACAGAAGCTATCAATATGCTTGTTTATATATTACTAGGAGTAAGGCCTGTTGTGGAGAAAAATACAGTGGGCTCTAGAAAGTGGCTGTGGGTGAGTGTCCCCCATCCACCCAAGTGAAGGCATTTACTCCCCCCCCCGCCTTAAGGGGAACTGATCTCTGCCATCTGGAGAGCAGCTGTAATTCTGAGTGATCTCCAGCCCTCACCTGGAGATTGACAACAGTGGTTCCCAGGAAGAAATTGCTGATTTGGGGGTGGAGACTATGGCATTGCATCTGTCTGAGGTCCCACCCCTCCTCAACCCCACCTTCTCCAGGCTCCACTCCCTCATATCTCGTTAATCAGGTCTCGTTAAGCCAAACCAGTGAGGTGGCATCAAGTCACCCACAGTGTGCTAGGGGAGCCAACCTCATGGAGGCTGAAGATCTCCTGGGATCACAACCGAACTTCAGACAACAGATCTCTCTGTCCCCATCCTGGAGAAAAGAACTGCTTTGGAGTCTATGGCATTATATTAAGTCAAGGCTTCTCCCCTCCTCAAAGTGCAAAATAAGCCTTGAAAAGGCCTCTTCTCCTTGGGCCCACTCTGGATTACAGCTGCCAGCTCCAGCTTGGAGGGAAATTCCTGGAGATTTTGTTCTGGAGTCGTAGGAAGCTAGCGTTTGTGGGATTTTGTGCAGAGGCTGGTGATGTTGTGTGTTTTCCCCACCCACACAGTATCCTGGCTGTCAAAAGCCACCCCCCACCCCTCCATGGCCTGGTTCCATCCCCAAGGCACAGCCCTTGCCTGTGTCATGCAAGGTAAAGCATTTCTCAACAGAGGCCAGCTCTCTCCCTCCTCAGCACAAAATCCTCTCTGGACAATCCAGCATGGTAGCGACCCCCCCCCCCCCCAGTTTGGCTGACATAGGCATTAATGACTCCAGCAGTTTCTGTGTACCTTGGTAGAGGTTGGGCCAGTGAGGAGTTGTCAGGATGCGTTGGGAGAGCCATCTTGGAGGTGTTGTGTGTCATAGAGGGGTTGAGAGATGGCTTTGTGGTGGCAGCTCTGAGGTGGTGTCAGAAGTGGATGTACAGGAGCCAGGCTGTGAGTGCAGTCTTGGAAGGGCAGAGCAGGGTGATTGGTAATGCCTGAACTTGGGAGGCAATCCAGGGTGAGCGGCAACCTGGAGGGCTGTTTTGTGGGCCTTGCAGGGGGAGTCAGAATGGTGTTGGTGGCAGAGGCCCCAATGTCATCGTGGAGTGTGTGGCAGACTGGCAGGGCCCCATGAAAAGCCTGCTAAGGGTGTTTGTTGGGGGGGGGGCTGAGCACTGTTGTTGGCCACCTGTGTGGGTGGTTTAGGGACTGGCCAAGGTACTGGCTGGACTGCAGGCCATTAGTGAGGGCGCAGGACAGCAGTAGCCGCTCTGAGGGCTTAAAGCTGTTGGTGGGGGGGGGGGTTGCTGTACACTGTTGTCGGCCAGCAGAGCTACATAGCCATTGGTGGCCTGGAGGCAGATTGGGAGGGTGTAGAACAGCAGGAGCCATTTGTGAGAGCTTTTGAAGTAGAGTGTCTGAAATATGTGCCTGTCAGAAGCAAGAACATATGTGAGGATTTTGGCAGTTGTTTTCAACATTCCAGAGCTGATGTGGGTGGGTGACAGGGGAGTGAGCCAATAGGTGTGCAGAGATGCAGAGTGATGGGTGATAGGCTAATGATTGTTGGAGCTCAGGTTTCAATCAATGGGAGAGCTCTATTTCGCCAACACCACTATGGTTTTATTATAAATGATATGCTAGGTAAAAAAGAGTACCTGTTCAAATTATTTAGAATTTAGATACTGAAGTACTTTTGTTTGCCCCTTTGACTAGATTCCAAGTGCACAGTGGCAACATTTATTAAGGATCACCATGCCTTATAAGCTGAATTCATTTTACTGTCATCAGAAGTAGCTTTAGCAAGAGTCCCATACTGCACTACAAAGCCTTACTATCTAAGAGAAAGAATGAAAGCTGCCCTCCTCTTCATCCTTGCATAGAAATAGTGAAATCAAGAGTTTGCTCCCAAACTAAAGAGTTGAGGGCAGGGAGGAACAACTGTTCAATGAGACTGTTTCCCTTGCTACAACAGCTCCAACTTGTGGCTAACTTTAGAACTGTATGTTCTGTCAAGGAAGTAGCAAGCCACTGGCAGACATACTTTCTTACCAGCTAGCGGAACCTCTTTGGATTTGTTTGTAAAGTTAGTTAAAGTGATTCAGAAAGCGACAAGAGCTGTCTGCTGCCTATGTCAGTGATCAGTTATAGCATTATATATTAGATATACATACAGTTGCCAACATGATCAAACATTTTTGGAAGACTCAAAAGATAGCTAAGATCAATCACATTCCATATTAGAACTCACTTTTTGAACCTGTTAATTCACCCCCTTATTATACTAAGGTTGGTAGCATTTCCTGGGTATCCAAAATGAGACTAAAAATACGGGGCTCTTCAAAGCTTTCTTGATATTACATATGACTTTTTGCACCTCACTGTTTATGCTCCTCTATTACGTTACACTGAGACAGTTCTCCAGCAAAGCTTTGTATGTGGCAAGACCACAAAGCAACAAAAAATAAGAAACAAAAGAATGATTTATTTAGGAAAACAAACAATTTCAAAAAGAAATAAAGAATTCTAGTATATCAATTGCTCAAATCCAATCTACTATGGGTCAAGGAAAATTCTGTTTTTCTCTTTTAAAGTTGCAGAATTATAATTTTCACAGTACATATTATAGAACAACCCCCTCCTCTGTTCCCTAACTTAACAAAGGTTGTTTAAATTTGCATATGTGAACAACATGATGGGTGCTGGTTGTCCAATGAAAGAATGAAAATTAGGCTATCAACTGATCTGGGAGGTGGGGCACAGTCTGTGCTCTATAGGACTGGCAGAGGGTGTGGGGGGTAGTGTTGGCCACTGGCAGGGGGTGGGGGGTAGTGTTGCCAGTTCCAGTCTGGGAAACTCCTAGGGATTTGGGGATGGAGCCTGGGGAGGACAGCGACCTCAGTTGGATACAATACTATAGAGTTTCCCCTCCAAAGTACACATTTTCTACAAGGGAACTGATCTCTGTAGTTTGGAGATAAGCTGCAATTCCTGGGGATCCCCAGGTCCCACCTGGAAGATGTCATCTCTAGTTGAGCTTATATTCTCTTTGGGGGAGTATTGTAGTTCTTGATCTGGCCATTTGAACCAACTGTCAAGAGAAATTTGACATTACAGCTACACATGCCTGGAGACCTTCAAACCGGCTTACAAAGAGCTGACTTTTGGAAAGTTCTCATAAAATAGTGTTCCAGAATACAGTTACTCCTCTGCTAACAGGGACAAGCTGCTCTAAGCATTTTACATCTGTTTTGATCCAGTTTCACTATCTCCCAATTATGTTTCTAAATTAAATTTTAAGTGATGATGTCAACCTTTAAACCCCTAAAAGGTTTGGAATTGATGTAGCAAAAGATGCCTTCTCTAACATCAACATGCATATTACCATGTCACAGTGGTTAGAGTGTTGGATTAGGATTTGAGAGATCCAGGTCTGAACCTGTAGTCTGCCATGGAAACTCACTGTTGTATGCTGCTTTGGGTCTTTGTGCGGGAGACGAGTATCAATAAAAATAAGGAAAAGTTAAGTCATAGGGATGCCAGTCTCCAGATGGGATCTGGGGATCCCCTGGAATTTCAGCTCATCTCAAGACTACAGAGATCATTCCCCTAGGGAAAATGGATGCGTTGGAGTGTGGACTCTATATGGCATTGTACCCCATTGAGGTCCCCGTCCCCCCTAGGTTCAATCTATAAATATCCAGGAGTTTCCCAACCTAGATCTGGCAACTGTACCCCCTGCATCTCCCATCAGGGGACCTGGCAACCATAGGGCATGGTCTATGTTCCAGCATTACCAGAGGCTAAAAATGTAAGCATTTGTGACAGGGCCTTTTTGGTGGCTGCATTATGAACTCCCACCTCTGAGATGTTTGAATTTTAGAAGGCATGTGAAGGCATCCTTTTTAAATGGGCTTTATTACAGATTACTGGTGATTGTGACTGGAAAAAGTCTACAAATTTCAGTACTTATAGAGTGCTGGATTGTTATTTATTATTAGATTACTTGTAACTTTATCTACAGGTTTATTTTATATTTCGTTACCGAAAGCAGGCATACTGTAGTGGTTGGATTAGGACTTGGGACAACCAGGTTGAAATCCTCATTGTCACTAAAGCTCATTGGGTAATCCTGGGCCAGTCACCATCTCTCAGCCTCATCTACCTTTTACAAGGTTGTTGTGAGGATAAACTGTAGGGAGAACAAAGTGATAAGCCACTTTGGTTTCCAGCTAGGGAGAGAAGTGGATTAAATGTATAAGCATTATTTTTGCTTTAAACAAATCTTGTTTTTTATGTCTTGTTGTACCCTATCTTCAAAATATTACTAGAAGGTAGGATATACATTTTGATTTACATTTTGTTTTCTCCGGCTTGAGGCTTTGGTGAACCATTGTCAGTAAGAGTAAATAATAGTAGGCCAGCTAAACAATTTCACTCATTGTAACACAGCTTCATATGCTCAAATATGTTAGCACATTTATTCTCCAGCTATTGCTGCAGTATACTCAGGGCCAACCCTTGTTCTTTTGCAATTCGAGTCTGTCTGTTGACTGTTTCTTTCAGTTTATTGTTTGACACTCATACAGCCTAATAATAGTGGCATGATAGCAGCAATAAGCCTGATTGTCTACCCAATAGAAATGTGGAAAGAATAGCCAGATGAATCAGCAAACAGATGCTGTTGCTTTTGTCCTCTTATATAGTGTGTGGTTTCCCCTGCACACAAATACTCTGATTAATCAATTAAACGCATACACAATTACTTATTAGCCATCAGTACAACAGTGAGCATACCAAAGGCCTAATGAGGCAAATTGATGTGGGATATCTAGGGGGTTCATTTTGTAGGGGAAAAGGTGCAGGAGCTCAGTAGCATATCTAATTTGCATATGCTTTGGAATCTGTGTGCAGGGGTGGGGGAGAACTCCCCACTGCATGCAGACTCTGGCTGGAGGTTCAGGAGCTGTGCTCCTGTGAGCTCCTGCTGAATTCAAGCCCTGATTGGCATTCAAAAGAGAAAACAAAATCACAATGAATCAGCTTTCAAAGTTGTACAGCAGAGGAAATATCTGAGACCATCCAAAGTCAGAAATGTCTGTTATACCATTAGCAAGAAGCACAACGAAGACGTGCTAATGGAATGGTCCATTGACAAAACAGTAAGCTTCCTATTTGACATCCAGGTTCGTCTGTGGAGAGTTTAGCACTTTATTAATATGCCTTAGCCAGGGCATGGAGCTTTAAGAACGATCCTCCTTGTAAGAGCAGGTCCAGAGTGGAATTGCACCTACTGCAAAAATCAAGCATGGTTGAGTCCATGAACTCCAGGGCAAAGAGAAGGCAAGCAGATGGCACTGGGGAAGCAGGCTAGGCTGCAGAAGTCCAGAATTCTCTGTAAGGCATAGCTGGGCAGGCTTCATCCCTAAAGAATATTATCCCAGAAGGGTTATCTGGGAAAGTATTCTATCGCACCTGCAACTCCTATTTAGGAGTGGGGTAAGCAATAGTAGTAAATATCATAAGCAGAAGCACCAATAACTCCTCCCCCCACACTTCTGGTTAGGGTTGCCAAGTCCAATTCAAGAAATATCTGGGGACTTTGGGGGTGGAGCCAGGAGACACTGGGGGTGGAGCCATGAGCAAGGGCATGACAAGCATAATTGACTCCAAAGGGAGTTCTGGCCATCACATTTAAAGGGGCGGCGCACCTTTTTAAATGCCTTCCTTCCATAGGAAATAATGAAAGATAGGGGCACCTTCTTTAGGGGCTCATAGAATTGGACCCCCTGTTCCAATCCTTTTGAAACTTGGGAATTATTTTGGGGAGAGGTGCTGGATGCTATACTGAAAATTCGGTGCCTCTACCTCAAAAAACAGCCCCCCCAGAGCCCCAGATACCCATGAATCAATTATCTATTATTTCCTATGGGAATAAGTCTCCATAGGGAATAATAGAGTTCCCAGCAGACATTCCCCTCCCCTCCCCCCGCTTTCTGATGACCCTGAAGCGGGGGAAGGGTCTGCAAACTGGAGGATCCCCTACCCCCACCTGGGGATTGGCAACCCTACTTCTGGTTCTCCAAATAGCAAAAGTGTTACTGTGATTTTAAATAATCAAGTCACGTTCTCTTTATGTCTCCCAAACAGTTGTGGGAATTTTAACTAGTTGTTTACGAAGGGAGCTCTGGGTATCACAAGCTGGAATTTTAGTTCTGGAGTCAACCCCTCCTTATAGAATGAGTCCTTACAGTATGGCTCATGGTATCCAGGTTTATTTATTTATTACTTTCAATTTATATCCCGCCCTCTCCACAAGCGGACTCAGGGCAGCTCACAACATCATAAAATACAATCATTCCAATAAAACATATAAAACCATAATTTACTTATTTCAGTTTTAAAACCATACTATGGCGCTGTTTCAGTACAATATAGGCAGTATTGAATTCTCGACTGTGATCACCAGCATTCTATAAGATGTCCGGTGGCAGCCCTTTTTCAATCTACAGCAAAAGCCTGTTTAAACAATTCGGTCTTACAGGCCCTGCGGAACGCAGACAAATCCCGCAGGGCCCTTATGGCTTCTGAAAGGGTGTTCCAAAGTTCTGGTGCTGCCACCGAAAAAGCCCTAGATCTCGTTACACACAACCTGGCTTCTTTTGGGCCAGGGGCGGACAACAGATTTTTTGTCCCTGATCGCAGTGTTCTCTGGGGGATATATGGGGAAAGGCGGTCCGTAGATAGACAGGTCCCTGACCATAAAGGGCTTTAAAGGTTAATACCAACACCTTGAAGCGAACTCGGAACACAACAGGCAACCAGTACAGCTCCCTCAGCACTGGCTGAATGTGCTCCCATCGCGGCAGCCCCATTAACAGCCGTGCCGCAGCATTCTGCACTAATTGTAGTCTCCGGGTTAGCATTGAGGGTAGCCCCATGTAGAGAGCATTACAGTGATCTATTCTTGAGGTGACCGTAGCATGGATTACTGTCGCTAAGTCGTTGCGCTCCAGGTAAGGGGCCAGCTGCCGTGCTTGCCGAAGATGAAAAAAAGGCAGATCTAACAGTGGCTGCTACCTGGGCCTCCATTGTAAGGGAGGACTCAAGGTTTGAATCTCCACTCTGCCATGGAAGCTTGCAAGGTGACCTTGGGTTAGTCACTCCTCTTTCAGTCTCAGGTTACAGGGTTATTGTTATGAGGGTAAACCAGTGAACACAGGGTATAAATATTCAAATAAATAACAAAATCATATTTTCTTATTTCCTTTTCTGCTGACAACTGGTGCCAGTGCCACCCCCAACTTGTCCACCTGCAGACAGCTCAGAGTGTCTCATCTCCAGAATCTGGTTGTTCAGGTTCTGATATTATTATAAACCTCTTGCACTCGCAGCATTGACGTTCACTGTTTTCCAACCGGAGTATCAGACCCACTCTTTTTGCCTGGCTGCTCCCTTCCAGTGTGTAGCCTACATAATGCAATAGGCATTCATCTACAGGGTGGCCAAACAAAACAAATTACAGAAACGGAACGTACTTTCTCTCACGCTTCCTCCTCCTTCCCGCCCTAAGGTGAAACTTCCATAACGAAACCAGCTCGCCTGGTTTCAGGTATGAACCGAATGGAATCATGGGTAATGTAGTTCGGGCTTCTTGGAGCGCCTACTTCAATGAATGTAATGAAGCAGCTGACGGACTCAAAGTCCCAGACAAAATCGCTCCCACCCACAAGAAGCCACAGGTAGAAGGCGTGTGTTCTGGGTTTAAGTACTTGCCGTATTCGCATTTTTTGAAGTCAGCATGGAAACATCGGGGATACTTTAACATATGGAGGTTTTCAAGACAATGCCTGTGTGTGCCTTAAGATAAGCAGCTATTGCATCTTTACGCAGAAGAAAAGGTATGTTTTTAAAGTTATAAGTTTTAGACTCTGCATGACTTAAAACGCAGTGGGGGAAAGAAGAGGAGGAAGAACTAATTAGATCTGCCCATAAGAAGACAGAAAGGGGGCTTAGGGTACAAATCGCGTCTTGAAAAATTGGCGTCCGGCTCACACTTTGAAAGGGACTTGAACAACCAAAGTTGTAGGAGAAACATGTAAAGCCCAAACATCCCGTGGGGGGGGGGGGGGCAGGTTGCGTGTGTTACTGAGATTTTAAAGAACGAGGTCACGTTCTCTTGATCTCTTCCAAGTTCTAAGCCATTGTGGAAATTTTAACTAGTTGTTTCAGAAGGGAGCTTTGGGTATCACAAATTGGAATTTTAGTTCTGGGATGCCCACCCCCCCTCCGCCCCCCCTGGCGTAGAACTAATCCTTACAGTATGTTTGTATCAATTGTAAAACTATTTTCACATAGATTCTGGTGGGCAGCCGTGTTGGTCTGAAGCGGCAGAACAAAGTTTTGGGTCCAGTGGGTCTTTTGAGACCAGCAAAGTTTTATTCTGTGTATAAGCTTTCGTGTGCGTGCACAAAGAAGGGCCACTGGACTCCAACTGTTTTCAAATACTTCAACTTATACCGGGAAAGAAAGAGCAATACATTAACTCACAGGAGAGCATTTCACATTCTTTTCGCCTGTTCTTCTTCATAAGAATCTCTGTATTAGGTTTCAGTCAGCCCACGCGAAATTCCAGCATAAATCAATGTTACCTGCTTAATGTTAAAAAAACAAAACAAAAACTATACAGGGCTTTAGTTTATAAAACAAGGCCATAGTCTATAAAACAAGGCCCAACTCTGTAAACTATGGGCAGAGCAAGACACACACCCAAGCTTGTGTTAATTTAAGAAAGTTCCTGCTTCACAGAACACTCTAATCAGGATCAGAGGAGAGTCTGATAAACTACATAAAACCATAGCATTTTATGGGCCTGTTTCTGATTTTCAACCTTTCCAGACCTAACTTTGGCTGCTTTATAGGGTCTCCAGGTATGCGTGCGTGTTAGGGTGTGTGTGTTTCTGTGACCCATTTGAGTCATGATTCATAGGTTAAAAACCTCTGATTTAAGAAATAATATTATCTATGGATGTATTTCTTCACTCATATTTTTATTTTCTATGCTGTGTTCTTAAAATATGCTATCTTGCTTCAGTCAATGTAAGTACTCAGCCCTGGGCAAATAACAGGCCTCCTAAAATCTGCTATCTGGCTCAATCTCACACCAGAAAAGAGAATGGGAAAAAAACCCAAACTAAACAAAATCACCAAGTTTATGCATTATTTATTGCTACACCTTTTATATGCTGCAAACAAAGCCAGATGTGGCAGTGTATTCCATATGGCATGTGACATTACATATAAAACATGAAAACAAGGTGAATGTTGGAAATGTAGACCCGGGGACTCAACTGACTGAAGGATGTAATCACCTGCTGTTTTTTACCAGTTAAATTGATCAATGTAATTTATTTACTTATTGAAAAGGCCTTTCTTATCTTTTCAGTTTCTTTCTACAATTTCAAGATGGCTTACAAAAACATTAGTTATAAATCTATGTACAGCTAAAACCTCCATACATGAACCCTTTGGAAATATCAAAAGTAGTGTGTGGTAACTTGCAATTTAATGAATAAAGGCTGTAATCTTAAACATACAGTGCAGTGCTAAACAGGATTAGACCCATATAAATTCATTGAAGTCAAGGAGTTTAAAAAGGTGTACCTCTGTTTAGAATTACTCTGATACATGCTAGAGAGTAATTCCCATTGAATGCAAATAGGTTGATTTCTGGATAAGGCAGATGAAGATTGTGTTGAAAAGTTATCACCAATGGTCTGAATAGGGAAAATTTCAAAAATTGTATTTTGCCTTCCCTATTATACATCAGAGTGGCCCTTGTGGTTTTAATTTTCAGCCCTATCTCTATTAATTTAAATTTCCGCTCACCTCAAGTTAATTTATGACAGGGGTGGGGAACACTAGGCCCGAGGGCTATTTACGGCCCTTGAGATCACTTGGTTTGGCCCTCAGGGATTGCTGGGCCAGGTCAGGCCAAGCGGCAGCCTCCCTGAGGCCTGGCTGGCCGGCAAGGATTGTGGGGTCCAGCCACGCTCTGCAGCGGCCTCTCTGGGGCCTGGCTGGCCAGCAGCAGTTCCTAGAACTACCCTATATCATATCCAGGTTTTTCCTGGGAGTGACATAGCAACACAGTTGATGTGACTGTTTTTAATTCCTCTCCCACCAGTGCCACTGCTTGAAGTGGTGGTGGGCAAAGAAGGCTGCCAGTGGGAGGTATTCTGCTATAGTGGGGGCTTGGCAGCCCTTTGCCTCCCAAAGTCGGAATAAAGAGTCGGACACAAATGAATTGATAAAAATTATGGGCCACTTTTATACTCATAACACCCCAGCAAGGCACCCAACAGCGGCCTGGTCAGGGCTAGGGGTCTCAACAGACCGCTGCCCTGCCATTCGCGGGCGAGAGACCCAGCCCCCAGCCAGAGCTGTGTGACACAGCTCCCACCAGGCCAGCCCAGCAGGGAGGCCCGCCCCAGAGGGTCCAAACCCCAGACGCACGTCTCAGTGAAAGGCACCATCTTGTCGAGCCTCCAGGACAGTCTGGATTCTCCCCACCCCAGGGCATCACACCCCAGGGTTGATCATGCCAAGCCCCTAATTCCCCAAAAGGGGGATGCTTCATGGTCCTCCCCTAGCCGCATAGTACCATAACCCAGGAAAACCTGCCACCACTAGGGCCAAGTCTCTACTTAGGCCTTAGTACCCACCGGGAGCCCCAAGGCCACCCGCAGCCCTTGCCAGAGATCTCTCAGAAAAAGCATATTACCTTAGAGGCCAAGCAGAAGATTATCTCCAAGGTTTATGATTGGCTGCTCCAAATTAAGATGCAAGATGAGACTGTAAAAGAATCATGGATCCGTTGGTTGAAAGACTTTGGATTTAACATAGACTTGGTTGAGTGGGAAAAATTATGGAAACAGAACTTGAAATTAATAAAACCAGCAGATTTTAAAGAAAATCTGTACAAAATGGTATACAGATGGTACCTCACACCAGATAGATTGGCTAGAATATATCCTACATATTCTAACAAATGTTGGAAGTGTCGAGAAATTAAAGGATCCTTGTTTCATATTTGGTGGCAATGTGAAGATGCCAGAAAATATTGGGCCCAAGTCAATATTTGGGCACAAAAAATCTTGAAAATAAAAATTAGTCATGTACCAGAACTATACCTCTTGAATATCTGCAGACAAAACCTCCCTACGACAAAACTAAAACTATTACTATACATAGTTACTGTTGCCAGAATACTTTATGCCAAGTATTGGAAGACCAATAAAATCCCCAACAGAGAGGAATTCATTACCAAACTGTTAGATGCCGCAGAATCCGATTTAATGTCCATAAGATTAAGAGATGGTAATGTGCAAAAATGTTTGGAGGAATGGGATCCCATATACAAGTGGGTAAAAAGTAAAGGTGTTGATTTGGAGTAACAGAAGTTTATTGATCCTCTCCATTCCTTAGTGTGAATGAGTTTGTAGTTGTAGTGGTTTTTCTTCTTAATTGTATGGTTGTGTATTTTCTATTGTGTTCATTGTGTTTCATAGTGTTTTATTGTGCTTTATAGTGTTCTTGATTTGTTTTTTTTGTATTTCTTCGTTTATTGTTGCTTTGGATGTATTTGTTTCTTTTTTACTATTTGCTTGCTTGTTTGCTTGCTTAATAAAACTATTTCTTTCAGAAAAAGCATATTACCCTTTTCTGAGAGATGAACCCCATCCCCTCTATAGAGATCTGGAAATTTCCGAGAAATATCTGGGTGGGGTAGATAGTGGCCCAACCCCCCTTTCAACACCTTGCTAATCTCCTTATTAGCCTTATACAGGGCCCTCTCAATAGCAGCAGGGTCCCAAGGTCAGCGCCAAACCAGGCAGGGCAGCATGGCTGACCAAATTATGGTGGTCCCAGGCCATCGCTCCCTAATATACTGAAAATCATCATGGGCCTGCCAAACCAAGGCCTTGCCCTTTAAAAGCCTTAGATCAGTACCTCCCAGGTGAACAATTAAAACCTGAGGAGGAGGACCCACACTATCTTGAAATAACAAAGGCAGCAGGCCCGGTCACTGAAGGCTCCGGCGCCCCCGCCACTCAATGCAAACATGTTGGCTGAGTCTTAGCTGAGAGCCGACCGAAGTTCTCTGCACTTGATGAGCGGCCCAAAACACGTGGCTATGGCCACAGACAAGAACTCGGCTCCTCTGGCCAGGAACAACAGCATCTAAAGAGAAAAAACAGTTAAACAAGAACAGAACCAATAACATCCAACAAAATTACTCAAGGCCTGAGAAAAGGTCGAATGTGAGACTTGTAGGCCGATGAACACCAATGGCCCAACTGCTGAACGGAAGAGGAAGGATACCCCATAGCGGCAGCCGTCAAGGCTGCCCCAATTCTAAAGAAGTGGGTCCCAAACCGCACCCCAGTCAACCCCAATTCACCTAAAGCCCGTGATGTCACCGCCCAAAACTGATGTTTTGTCAATGGGCTACCATCATAATGGCAAAACAAAAACCCATCCTTAAGCCCCTAGACTGCCAAATAAGCAGCCAACGCGGTAACTGGACACAGCTCAAGCTCTGAACAACTACCTAGCTCAAGTACTGTACCTTTTTGCAACTGATCCGTCTTAGAGCGACGGACAGTAATCACAGCCTTACCCACAGATAGCTCCAGGTCCCTTAACAACAGAGCCTTACCAGAAACATCATTTCTGGACTGTGCCACCAGCTCGCTAACTCTGAGGGCCCCCCCAAAAGGCTACTAAAGACGTGGAATGAAATAAACATGCTTCAAAAGAAGAAGCACACACCACGTCCCAAATCCCCTTCAGACCTTGCAGAATCAATGGAGACATAGGATTTCGCGTATCTACCCTGGGTCCTGCCTCTCTGGCCCACCCCTTCAGCATCTTTCGAAGATGAAACTCAGCTGTTACTTCCCTATAACCCAGTGCCTTACTGGCAAATGGCAATGCAGACAAGTGTCCCCTAATGGATCGCACGGCCAATCCCTTACCTCGAAGCAAAACACAGTAATGGAGCAACTGCTCCACCGGGAGGGGCCAAACAATGCGATACCCTACCTCAGCCCTAAAGTCTTCAAACTGCTGCACAGCCCATTTGTAAGACTTCCTGGTGCTTGGTGCAATGGCTAGGCCTATCGCTCTGCAGGCTTCAGCTCTCCAATCAGCCATAACTCCTGGGGCATTGACACCGCCTCTCTGTTGGCATCTGGGGCCAGCTGACGAAACCTCTCAGTCTGTTTATGAGAGAGCGTCAGCCACCCTGTTACTCACCCCAGGCATATGCTTGGCTAAAAACAAAATATTAAGCCGCAAACAACACAGAGTGAAAGCCCTCACCAACCTCATAGCCCGCTGGGATTTGGATGAAAGGGAATTAATGACATGGACTACCGCCATATTATCACATCAAAAATGAATGGTGTGATTGGCCATATCCTTCCCCCACAGCCAAACCGCAACTAAAATGGAAAAGAACTCAAGAAACATAAGATCTCGATTCACTCCCACCTGCTTCCAAGAGTCCGTCCAACTATCCGTGCACCAATGTCCGCGAAAATAGACTCCAAAACCCAAAGACCCCACAGCATCAGACATGACCTGGAGCTCAGCTTCGAGCCTCATCCTCTCTCCAGAAAGAGACTCCATTGAAGGACTCCAAAAATTCCTGCCAAACCCTCAAATCATCCCTCATGCTGCAGGTAACCCGTGTTCTATGCTGAGGCGGGCGTAACCCTGTCATAGCATCACAGAGCCTTCTAAGAAAAGCCCTCTCAGGAGCAACCACTTTGCACGCAAAGTTGAGGTGCCCCACTAGCTGTTGTAACTCTAGCAAGGTAACCTTCTTTTTACAAAGAAAGGCAAAAATTCTAGTCCTCAATTCAACTATTTTTTGTAGAGGTACCCTAGACAGCTGCGCCACGGTATCAATCTCAATCCCCAAAAACGTTAGCTTTTGGGTCGGACCTTTTGTTTTCTCTGGAGCCAAAGGGACCCCAAGCTCTGCAGCCAGCTCAATAAAGCCAGACAGCAACTGCCTACAACGATCAGTCCCCTTGGGACCCACAAAAAGGTAGTCATCCAAATAATGAACAACATCCTGTAAATCCACTTTCTCCCGCACAGCCCATTCCAAGAATGTGCTGAAACGCTCGAAAGCAGAACATGATACAGAGCAGTCCACAGGCAATGCTCTATCCATGTAAAATTCAAAAGAAAACCCCAAAAGCTCAAAATCATCAGGATGGACTGGAAGAAGGAGAAATGCAGATTTAATATTGCATTTTGCCAACTCTGCACCCACCCCTCAGCGTCTCACCATGGCTACAGCTTGGTCGAAGCTGGTGTACTTAACTGAGCATAAGTGCTCAGGAATCCTATCATTCACAGACTTCCCCCTGGGGAAGGAGAGATGGTGAATCAACCGAAATTCACCAGGTGCCTTTTTTGGCACCACGCCCAATGGCGAAAACCTAAGAGTACATACTGGAGGTTGCGAAAAGGACCCAAGATCCTACCCTTTGCCAACTCCTTGGCAATCTTGTTTCTAACGACCTGCTCTAAGCCCTTAACTGACAAGGTTCCCAGACATAAATGGGACCCGAGGCCCCTAAAACCAACTTTAAAACCTTCCAACAAATAAAAACTGTCTGCCCTTCAAGGATAACTTAGCCAATGCTCAAGAGGCCCCACCCTTATCAGGCTGGCCCCCTTTTCCAGCTTGATGTGGTCCTCCACCCCCACCAGGCTTCTTTGAATTCTTTCATCCCCGCACTCTAGGGCAGTTATTAAAGGCGTGGGACCCACCGCACATGGAGCATTTGTGCCTGAACTGGCAGGCCTTCCTGCCACACACCCCCTGGGACCCGAATTCCCAACAGAGCAAGCGGGGTTGAACCGCCTGCCCCACTGAACCACGGGGAGAGCCTAAGGATGATGAGGAACTAGCGGATGACTTGCTAACCAAATGACCACTATCAGATTAGTCACCCAAATTTGGCTGCGCTGGGGACATAACCTGCAGCCAGAGCTGCTGATGAATACGGTCCCACTGTAGAGAAAGATACAAGGCGGCCCTCATCTAAAATTCCTCGTTGTATTGTATCCACGCAGGTCCGCTAAAAGTCGTATACCCCTTGTAGATTATATCTAAGTATTGAAAAAGGGCAGCAGCCCTCCAAGGCTGCGCCCGCGCAATCACCCCGGCGTAAATGAGAAACCCAGGGAGCCAATTGGCCCAGGTCCGTTCTACTTTCCGCTTTTTCAACTTTTACTTTTCCTTCTCACCCAATTCCTCCTTGTCCTTCTTTTCCAACTCTTGAAAAATGAGGGAAAAGATGTCAACATATTCGCCCTTCAAAATTTTCTCCCTGGTTGCCGGCAGCAAATGATCACCCAGGGGCAAGGCCACCTCCCCGAAAGGCAAGGTGGCAAACAGAACCACCCCATAAGGAGAAGGGACACCCCACCCCCCCCCCCCAAAAGGGACCACCATACTCTGCTGCACCGCACCCGGCCACAATCCACATGGGCCAACCTGCCCACTTGGCCAAGCCCAGTTGGACAAAGCACCACCACCTGTGGGAGGACCCAGGCCTGAACCCCCTGCTGTGATGCCCTGCCCAGTATGAGAAACTTGACTCCAAGGACCCCAAGGCCACACAGACCCAGCACACTCCTGAGAGATGTCACCAGCCTTACCAACCACTCCAGCCGGCACCATCAATGACCCTGCTCCAACTGTTCCAGCCGACGACCCAGATCCACCATCTGCGTCGCCGAGACCCTGGACACCGCCAGTAAGGAGCACACTGGACCTGCCCTTAAGAATGGACAAACGGGTTAAAAGATTCACTTGAACCACCCTTTTTGACCCTTTTCCAGCACCAACCCCCTCAGCAGGAGGCATACCTGATGCTTCCTCCAAAGCCCTGAGCCTCTGAACAGTGCTAGCATTGACCAGCTCATCCACCTCGTCCTCTGAAGAGGAATTCTGAACTGGTGGCCTCTTAGCAGGGGCTTTAGGAGCCGGCTGCTTTCCCTTGGATTCTCCAGCCCCTTTCCTTCCTGACATATTGCAGCACACACTGGTTACCTACCGCTGCCAAATACTAGAACAAACCACCGATCCTACAAAATGGCCACCCACAGACAGTCACCAAAATGGCTGCCCACAGATCAAGAAGAAGAAGGGCTATAAAATGGCTGCCCCAGCCCTGTGCCACCAGAAGACTAACAAGAAGGGGGGGGGGAGGGGGGATGAAATGGCACACAAATGAGAGCCACCGGGAGCCAAAAAATACCCCTCCTCAGAAAAATAAGGGAACCACTCCCCAGGAGAAAATGAGGGGCAACTCCCCCACCCTGTGTGATTCCCTCCCCACCAGGTAGACAACCCCCCCCATGGATACTAGGCCTTATATAATGATGCCAGCCTCCGTTCGTCCAACGCCGTCCCAACAAACTCAAGGCAGCAGCAAGAACCCCCACTAGACGAGGAGCCGCCGCTCCCCGCCCTCGCCCCACCGATCGGGATGCTGCCTGGGGCCAAAAGCGCTGATCAGAAAGATAAGCTCCAATTAGCGTGAACACGCTTATCACAACAGGACCAGAAGCACGGAGCGCAAAGAACCCCGCTCACAGCCTCAACCCTGCTAAAACACTTTGCCTAGAGGCCTGAGGCACACAGCGCCGAAACACGCTCCTGCCCATGCCGTTGTCTTCTTCGTTTCAGAGGGTAGCCATGTTGGTCTGTAGCAAAACTGCTAGATTCAAGTCCAGTAGCACCTTAGAGATCAATAAAATTTTGGAGGTACAAGAAAGCTTCCTTTCCCAATGACTCCCTTCATCAGGGAACTTTGACTCTTGGAAGCTTATACCCCCAACATTTTATTGTTCTCTAAAGTGTTACAGGACTTGAATCTAGCTGTGTGGGTATTTTTTTGTCAGTGAATTCTGTGTTTCATCCTGTGTGACCCATGCTGTGCATCTGGCTCATTTCTTGACTGTCCTTCTTGTCTTGTCTACTAGTGTTGACACATGTTAATTAAAAAAAAAAATCAAGATTTTTACCAAGGATCTTGATATGCCGTCTGTGGCTGTTCCTGATTTTGGTCCAGCAGGCATCAATATCTAGAAAAGTTGGCTACTCCATTCCTTGTGTAATTAGGGTCCATCATCAAAATTGATTGAACTGCTAGATCAAAATAAACTCTTTATGAATCCTAATTTCCATTAACTAAGGTATACTTGGGGATAGAAGAGCTGCTCTCAAACCTTTCAGAACTTATTGGAATGCCCAGCTCACAGTGCATTGTTTAAATTTTTTGACATGTCACAATGAAATTTGTTATGCCTTTGCTGTCTGTGCATAGATTTCTAAAATTTGAAATGATTTTCTTTCTTTAAACAATTAAGACTGACACCCTTTCTCTATCTTTTTCTTTGTATATATCTATATTTCAGTATCTTAAATTCCTCATTCACTTTATGCCTTCTTGATAGGGTTTCGCAATAAAACCACATTCTCTATGTTTCAAGTGATGCAATATTCTTAGTTTGCTTCCAGGCAAACCTGCTTCACTTACTATTGTGCAGGCATGTATTAAACATGCTCACAATGATATTATAATTAAACATGGTTTTGACTCAGTGAACTTTGCTCCTATTCTTATTTATCATGAATACAGTTAAAGACAACCAATGTTTTGGGAAAATTACTTTAAAAACATAGATAAACTAAAGTATGCCTGCCAGTGAAATGTAAGTATTCCCTACACAGTTCAGAGTGAGTTATTTTATCCTGACAGATAACAAAGAAGTTCTCCCAATTTGGCTTTTAAATCTCAAATCCTGACCCATGGTTGGAATCAGGACTTTTTTTCTAGCAGGAGCGCCTCTGCATATTAGGCCACGCCCCCGATGTACCCAATCCTCCTGGAGCTTACAGTAGGCCCCATAATAAAAGCTGTTTAAGCTCTTGGAGGATTGGCTACATCAGGGGGGCATGGCCAGAGGAGCTCCTGCTAGAAAAAGAGCCCTGGTGGAATAAAGCCAATAAAAGGTAGGGGATTTAATCATTTCTGTTGGTTCAGGTTCTTAAATGTATGCATAAACATTAAGAAGTTTCACAGTGACATGTCTGAAAATTTAATAGTAAGTGTATAAACTGAGTATCCTATGAGATTGGAAAAACTTGAAACCAGCTCTTATATAGCCAACTGTTTATTGGTTAACTTTCAACTGTTTGTTGGTTAACCCTAGACTATCTGGCACCCTAGGCAAGGCTAACTTCTGGCACACCCCCTCGCACTGATAATGTCACTGAGTTACATGCGGGGTGCCCAATTCAGTGCCCTAAGCAATTGACTAGTTTGCCTAGTGGCAGGGCTGGCCCTGCTTTCATAAGCATACTTTGATCTAGCAGTTCAGTATTTGTAGCCTTCTGAAAGCTGAGGTTGCTAGATTAAAGCAAAATATGTAACAGTTATATTGCTAAATCCCAGCGATTTCTTTTGCAAATGAGCTGAATGTCCCAAAATTAGCTGGCAACAGAATCAGTATTGGAGGCTAGTATGGTTGGTGCTTGCCAGGGAAGGTGCCAGGCTGCCAGGGGGTCTGCTGCCAGTGACAGGCAGTTGGCCAGTTAAGTGATGGGAGAATATTGCACTCGGCTGCTTCCTCAAAGCACCATTCATATTAGGCAATGGAAAATCATCACAGAGGTTCTCTATGATGTTCCTAGGGAGGGCCTATAGTCTCCTATTATGTAACAGGAGACATGCTTGAAGGAGTGGTGCCACAACTCTTGAATGCAAGAGAGCCACATTCTGCCCCCTTGAGCATAGCTGCTGTGTGTGTGGTGGTGGGGAGCCATGATGGAAGAGTCTGTAGAGTCCCACTTTATGCTTCTGAACATCTTGGATCTTCAGTCCATTTGTCCAAGCTCCTAACTATTTATAAATGTAAAGTACTAGCATGAAAGAATCTGAGGGCATAGAAACAGAACCAAGTCATGCTGAGGCCTCCGTTTTTTGTTGTGAAGATAGATTTACTATGTAAAGGACTCAGTAAAGTGCAGAGCTATGTAGGACTGGCAGGAACTGGTTTTAAAGTCACTGAGCTGTAGCACATAGTCCATTTAATAAGAGGCAATAATTTCTCTTCCAGTGAAAAACAAGGAAGGTTTCTAAAGCAGAAAAAATAAAGTGGAAGGGGCAGGGTATACACCGTTGCCTAGACTTCTTGAAATTGCTGTGGGAAGCAGGCGGTGGGGGAGAGGAGAGTGACAGACAGACAGACATCACATTGGGTTGCTACTTTCTGTAGTCTGTTTCCTCTGCCATTAACAGACACGTGGCAGGCAAAAGCCCAATAGGTGATGCTTTTCCTGACATGGAGATGCAACAAAAAGGAAATTCTGCACTGTTACATGTTTTCCAAGCTAGAATGAAGGACATGCGGAGCTGTTCTTCTCTCATCTTCCCATTTTGCTTAAGTTGTTTCATATATTTCAGCATCAGTTTAGAGGGATGATAAGAGGAGACAGGAGGATAGGGAAAATGCCTCTGATTTGCTCATTTTTCCAGTCCCCTGACTTGCTGCTGGCAAGTGGTGCTGCTGCTTCCGTAGAAGAGGAACATTCCAGGATATGGCCACAAAGCTCTTCAGGGTTGCAGAGATGCCATCAGCAGCACACCTGGGCTTTCTGGATTCCACTCAGCCCATCTCACTCTGCCATGCCTCTTCAGAAAACAAACAACCATTTAACAGAAGGTTGCCAATGGGGTAGAGCAGGGGTGTCAAAGATGCGGCCCAGGGGCTGAATCAGGCCCCCGGAGGGCTCCTATCAGGCCCCTGAGCAATGGGCTGTTGTCTGTTGCTTCCTTCTCCCTCTCTCTTGCTTCCTTCTGCTTCACAGCCACAGAGCAAAACCTCTATTTTCTCCCTTGGGGACGAAGAGGGGAAAAGGAGCTTGCTTTGCCAGGATCTCTCAATCACACAGCAGAGCTATTGAGACAAGCCTCTCTTCTTTCTATTGGCTGAAGCTTCTCCCCCTCCTGGTCCCCTGGGGAAGGAAGGAAAGAGCCAGAGCCCAGTTCCCTGCATCCCATGGGAGAGATACAAAGAAAGCACCATTAAGAAGAAGATACTGGATTTATATCCCACCCTCCTCTCAGAGTCTCAGAGCGGCTCACAATCTCCTTTATCTTCCTCCCCCACAACAGACACCCTGTGAGGTGGGTGGGGCTGAGAGGGCTCTCACAGCAGCTGCCATTTCAAGGACAACCTCTGCCAGAGCTATGGCTGACCCAAGGTCATTCCAGCAGCTGCAAGGGGAGGAGTGGGGAATCAAACTCGGTTCTCCCAGATAAGAGTCCGCACACTTAACCACTACACCAAACTAGCTCTAATGCTAACGTTTTAAGTTTTTTAAAAAATCTTTAATTATGTTTGTTTGTGTCCTTTATAAAGTTTATATCTCTGCTACCTAGCATTACATTTTATGACATGGCCCAGCCTGACAAGGTCTCATTTGTGTCAGATCCGGCCGTCATAACAAATGAGATTGACACCCCTGGAGTAGAGTATTCAATATAGAAATAAACCCATGGTTTATCTCCAGAAGGGGAGAAGTGGAGATTAGTGTAGCATCGTTCATTATCAGCCCTTCTGGAGGTGATGCTTGGCCTGCCTTATCATTCTCAAGCTCGTGTATTTTGAACCTGTACTTAGTATGCAAGTTTTTATATGTTTTATTTAGGGAATTTATATTCCGCCCAGCCCCGGGAATGGACTCAGGGTGGATTACAACATAATTGAACAATAAGAACAATAGAATTAAAACTAGTAAAATCAGTGCGTTAACAATTAATTTGTCAGTTGTAAATTACCACTATGTCTTTAGCTGGAATGCATCAGCAGAGAGCTTTTCTACTCAGAAAATAGTACTGTTATCTAATGGTACAATATTTGGACTGACTGTATTCATTCTTGTGCATAGCTAGTAGATAATGTCACTTTTAAAGTTGTCACACTATCTGCTTCATTTTGAGAGATACTGAGATGAGATTGGATAGGCCTTCCTGGCATCCTGCAATTTGTGTACCAGTGTTTTTCCCCCTGCTACATTAATCCCTTTCTGTAGGGGGTAAAATCTGTATTTGGTAACACCGGGAGACAATGTTTGATATTCTGTTGTTGCTAGCTATAATACTGCATAGATGTGGGTAATTGTTCTGTTTTCAATGCCAGGTTTCTTTGTTGACTAATTTTGCTCTAATTCTTAGCCATTCTGCTTTGGGAGCTTGATAGGGATGTTCTAATGTCTGCATGGAACATCTTTCATTTATGTCAGCTTTCCTAAAGATTTGAGCCAGTCTGTATTGCAATGTCCTGCAGGATTTTGCATGGTCATGTTGAAGCTTCTGGCAAAGGCCAGTTGAGCTGATGGATTATTGCCACAGCAGCACAAGCAGGCCAAGAGCCTCTTGCTGTCTTCAGCTGCACTACTTTGGAAATATCTTCCACTGTGAGGAAGTACTGTCCATTTCATCAAACTTGATAGCAAGTCTGTCAGCCTGATGTCACCCATCCAATTAAAAAGTTTAGACCAGTGCAGGGAATGCTTCCTAGTTACAGTTATGCCAATGGTTTGGTGTAGTTCCTTTGATGGATTTTATCTACCACACCAAGATTCTTGTGTATATCACAGATTATTTTATTTAAATGCAACCTGTAAAACATAAAGGTTTAAAGGTAGGAGCTGTGGCTCCATGAAAGAGCCTCTGCTTTGCATGCAGAAGGTTCCAGGTTCAGTCTCTGGCATCTCCAGCTGAAAGCCCCAGCCCCAGTGGGTGATGTGAAAATACCTCAACCTGAGACCCTGGAGAGCTGCTGCCAGTCTAGACAATACTGATCTGGATGGACTGATGGGCTAATTCAGTATAAGGCAGTTTCATGTGTGTTTCTCTGTGTTCAAAGAGTAAAAATAACCACCCGAAATTGCATTTTAAAGACATGATATCTATTTCAAAAGCTTTCTAAGTGATGAGAAAATGTTAAGCATACTCTACTTTTTGAGGTAAATTCAATGATTTTAAATGTCATACTAGTGAACTTCCCTAGAAATTCCCTCAGGAACTGTGCCGCTTGAATGATGTAAAACATGGTTTTAAACAGCCACAAGTGGTCAAACATTTATCAGCTTTATTATTCTTTTACTTATCCAGAGCTCTCTTGGATGTCATATATAATTATCCTCACCTCACCTCTCATAACCAGCCTGTGAGTTAGATCAGCCTGAGAGAGAGAGAGAGAGAGGCTTGTCCATGGTCACTCAGGAAGTTTTATGATGGTGTGGGGATTTGGACCTGGATCGTTCCGAATCCTAGTCTAACAGGCTAACCGTTACACCACAGTGGTTCTTATTTATAAATCAGGAAAAAAATTTAAAAACGGGGAAAGACCTTGGCCACAGAAACGAAGGAAAAGCACAGGCCTGTCAGGGTCAGCGCTGTCTACTCGCATTTGCAGCAGCTCTCCAGGTTCTCAGATCTTTCACACCAAGTGCCACCTGATCCTTTTAGCTGGAGATGCCAGGGATTAAACTTGGAACCTTCTACATGCTAAGCAGGTGCTCTGAGACTGAGCCACAGCCCCCTCCAGCAAACTTTGTTTCAGATTTTTGTTTTTTGTCCCTTGTGTGACAGTTTACAAAGAGTATGTATGAGAAGAAAAATCTGTATCTAAATAGACTATCGTACATAATCAGCTGTTTTTCTGCTTTCTGCTTATTTATTTCACTTATACCCCTCCTTCCTCCCTAGTGAAGACCTAAAGTGACTTACATTGTCTTCTCCCCGCCATTTTATCCTTACCACAGCGCAGGGCTTTTTTTTTTTAATAGAAAAAGCCCAGCAGGAACTTATTTGGATATTAGGCCACACCCCCTGAAACCAAGCCAGCCAGAACTGCATTCCTGCTAAAAAAAAAAAAAAGTGAAAAAAAGCCCTGCCTGTGAGGTAGATTAGGCTGAAAGTGTTGGACTGGCCTCACCATGTCACGCAACAAGCTTCTATGTCAGAGTGGGGATTCAAACCTGGGTATATCACAGAAGTCTGTCATAGTGTTGTTCAATGTCCTGTTTCCCTTGCGCAGAATACCATTGTGGAGCCCTTTATTCTCTGCAATCTCTTAGCATTTCAAGACAGTACTGGCTGGCACATCGTTCTTCCTGTTCTTTCTCACTTTCTTGCTCTGTACTATGGATTACTCATCACATAGAACAGTTGAACAATTCCCTATCTTTTCTTCCCACGTTTAATCTGAAATGGATGTAATGGCACAAAGAACTAGATTAAATTCCAGGAGATGCTTCATAGTACCAGCTTTCCAATCTCCTATCCATTTATGTCAGAAATATTTTACTAGGGTTAACAGAGTCATAGCAATAAAAATCAAGCCATCTGGAACCAAGTGTCTCTTGTAAGGCTTTTTAATGTTATATAAGATGAAAGCCTGATGACTTCATGATATTGTAATATCAGGTGAGTATTTTGGATTGGTGATGGACAGTCTGTAAACGCAGCCATGCATCACTGATTCGGAAAAATAACATTATAATAACGTGTTTCTGAGGGGGTTTTTTTGCTCTTTTACTTGTGTTGGTGAGCTGTGCTAATATTACACCATTTATACAGGTGATAAAAACTTGATTGTTTGAATCTGCCAGGGAAAATACAAATTTTAGCTAAGTTGGAAAAGGGGTCCAAATCACTACTAAGAACTGAAGTATAAACTCTAGGAATCCCTAGGAAAGTTCAAGATGCTGACAACTTTACATACAAAAGCAAAAACATATATAGGCAAATTAACCTCAGGACCTTGCAGAAGGGCTGCCAGGTCCAATTCCAATCCAATCCAAATACCTTTATTGGCATAGAAATAAAAAGTACAGCATAGCAAATTTACATGGAGTTTCAGCTATAAAAAACCAGTCAAACATCAAGAAGGGGAGCTAGTCTTTTGCCCCCTGATTGTTATGGCAGCCAAAAGGTACTTTGCAACTAGGCTTGTGATATGGGAACATAGGTCAGATAGTAGAAAGAAAACCAACTTCACCTCAGGTAATCCATAAAGATTAGACAGAATAGGTTTGATTATACAGTTCTGCACTTCCCCATAAAAATCAAAGTGAAGAAAGACATGGGCGACTGTTTCAAGGTGCCTTCCATTACATGGGCAGGCTCTATCCTGATAAGGGATATTGTAAAACCTCCCAGACAGTACCGCTGACGGTAGAACATTCAATCTCACTAACATAAAGGAGTGGTGCAACTGGGGTTAAGTAATCTGGGAAAGGTAGGTAGTAAGCAGCCCATGATCTGGGAGGATATCAAATGCTAAAGGGGAACAAGTTTTATGTCCAGAAGAACAAAGGGACTGTTTCTCAACATCTAAAATCCTCTGTTTCAGGATTCTGAATGCTTGCATTTCACTTAGCATACAGCAGGGCCGTAGCCAAGATTTTAAAAGTCGGGGGGCAACCCCCCCCGTTAGACTTTGACTTATAAATAATAAATAATTAAGTCATTTTCCACTTGTTTATCAATCAAGTACATTTCCAGTTTATTTCAAAATGTTAACCATTACAGATCTTTTGGTTTGTCAAATATCTGTCTGTCTGTCCATCCATTCACCCATCTGTTTTTTTTGCAAAGATGCTACCATTGCATTACTTGTCATATTTGTTTCTCAAAAAAGTTTCTGGCTCTGGTCCTTATCAATGTTATTTGTGAGTGCAGCAGTACTAGATTGTGTTTCTGCTGATGGGATATCAACAGCTGTTGTAGTTTCAAAACATGACTAAGGCAAGAGAATGCTGCCTCACATATAGCTGTGGATACTCGTCTGGTTATGAACCTGTCAATTTCCCGGCAATATAGCATACCTTTTCACTAAAAATGGAGGAGGGGGAGGATTTGCACCATGTAAACTTTGGAGACTTCAAACATAAGCTGCATTTTTAAATCTATTAGCACTTTCTGATTTGACTTTGTGTCCTTGAGGCAGAAGAACGTAAGAACATAAGTGAAACCATGTTGGATCAGCCCAGTGGCATATCCAGTCCAACACTCTGTGTCATACAGTAGCTAAAAAAACCAGGCGCCATCAGGAGGTCCATAAGTGGGGCCAGGACACTAGAAGCCCTCCCACTGTTGCCCCCCCCCTTAGCACCAAACACCAAGAATACAGAGCATCACTGCCCCAGACAAAGAGTCCCAACAATAAACTGTGGCTAATAGCCACTGATGGACCTCTGCTCCCTATGTTTATCCAATCCCCTCTTGAAGCTGTCTATGCTTGCAGCTGCCCCCATCTCCTGTGGCTGTGAATTCCACATGTTAATCACCCTTTGAGTGAAGAAGTACTTCTTTTTATCAGTTCTAACCCAACTGCTCAGCAATTTCATTGAATGCCCACAAGTTCTCATATTGTGGGAAAGGGAGAAAAGTACTTCTTTCTCTACCTTCTCTATTCCGTGCATAATCTTGTAAACCTCTATCATGTCACCCCTCAGATAAGGCACTAAGCTGAAAATGTGGGGAAAACCCAGCTGTAGCAGTAGACACAATAACTCAAGAAAAGCACCCGCACGCCATGAATTGAAGTCTGGCATTCCAAGCTTAAATCTGGCTTTTCCCCTTTCCCCCATGAAGACCCTGGAGAGCCCCCGCCAATTGAGCACATAATACAGACTTTGATGGCTCAGTGGAGTGATTCAACAGAAGTCAGCTTAATAGTAGTAATATCACAGCTCTTTAAATGGGGATCACCAAGTTGGCAGCATCCCATTCCAACCCTCCCCCCCTCCAGTGCAGAAATTTGATGACTTTTTAAAATGAGGATCCCCAGGAGATTGAAACTGAACTGAGTCTGGCTGCATTCCATTCCAACCCCCCCCCCCCTTGAATGGGGATTCCCAGGTCCCACTTAGAGCCTGGCATCCCCACAGATAGTCTTTGGGATAGATTGGAGTACAGTTTACACTGCCTTGGAGGCTGGACTAACCCTCAATTTGGCACCAAGTTGGCAGCATCCCATTCCAACCCCCTCTCCCCCCTTTTGAATGGGGATCCCCAGGTTCCACGTGGAGCCTGGGATCAACTTACAAGGCTTATGCACTAGAGGTGAGTGGGCAAGAGTGGTGAGAAAGAGAGCAGGCAGCCGAAGTTTTTTTGCTGCAAACAAAATTCACTAGGCAGAACAGAAGCAGCAGCATGTGATTCGATTGGAGGCAGGGCTAAGGGCACAACAGAGCAACATATTGGATTCTGAGCCGCTTTGGAGGTGGGACTTTCCTTCTTGCTGGGGCAGGGCTGCTTTGCAAGCTACAACAGAAGTGTGAGAGGCTTGGATTTTTTTCATTAAATAAATATTCTGTACTTTCTTCTTCACTGACCGCAGGCAGTGCAATTTGGCATGGGAGAGGAGGGCTTGGGGGGGCAGGCTTTATATGGATTTTTGGGAGGCAAATCAGGTGGCAGCGGCTGTAGCAGCCTCCGGTGCCTATGAAGCTGCAAGCCTTGATTGAGGTGGGGAGAGTGCAGCCACTGGTCACACACAGGCTACTTGTGGGGGTGGGAGAGGGAGGCTGACTCTGAGAGAATGGCTCAGTGCAACGAGGTGGTGCAAGGTGCCGCAGCAGTGGCGGTGGTTAAAAAAAAGTTGGGGGGACAGGTAGGGCTTGAAAGTCGGGGGGCCTTGCTCATAAGTCAGGGGGCTGTGCCCTGTGAGGCCCCCTCATGGCTACAGGCCTGGCATACAGAGATTGTCCAGGGGTACACCTATGAATATATTTTCTTCTGGATCCAACTATACCAATTGGAAACTAAGGAATCCGCTAGCATCATATGGATATAACTAGCAGGGTCTGCCCTAAAGTGTAGGCATAGCCAAAACTTTATAGTTAGTAGCCATGTAGCCATGCCCTGGTCTCAATCAAATGGGTTCCAGCCTCTAGGCACATTGCCACATAGCTTACACCCCCCCCCCCCCAAATATGGCGTAAAAATGCTGCCTGAATTTGCTCAAGTTGGAAATTGAGGGTGCAGACCCAAGTGGGGATCCCATATAACAACTGAGAAACTGTTTTAGCATTAAAAACATGAATGGCAGCTGGGACAAATTAGTTGCCCTTCTTGTAAAAAAAGCTAACCACCGCAGACAAACTGCACCTTGCTGAGATAACCACTTGCTTGCGTTGTACTGTCCAGTTATGATTATATTGGAAAAAGACTCCCAAGTATTTGAAAGATTTCACCAGTTTAGTATTATTTCCCTTGAGGCACCAGCTTTGTGGTTTCCAGGACTTTGAAAATACTATAATTATGGATTTTACATAGTTTATAGACAGGAAATTTGTCTCACAGTATGAAGTAAAAGCGAGTAACAGGTGCTTGAGGCCCTTCTGCGAATGTGACAGTACAACTGCATCGTCAGCGTAGAGCAATAGGAAAGGTCGCCTGTGCAAGCCCCAGTTGTTTCCGACTCTGGGGTGACGTTGCTTTCACAGCATTTTCACGGCAGACTTTTTATGGGGTGATTTGCCATTGCCTTCCCCAGTCTTTTACACTTCCCCCCCCACACAGCAAGCTGGGTACTCATTTTACCGACCTTGGAAGGATAGAAGGCTGAGTAAACCTTGAGCGGCTACCTGAATCCAGTTTCCGCCGGAATCAAACTTAGATCATGAACAGAGAGTTCAGACCTCAGTACTGCAGTACTGCTGCTTTACCACTCTGTCCCACAGGGCCGCTATAGAGCAATAAAGGGATAACAAACAGCCCAAGTTTAGGGGAGTGACCATCAATAGCATTTAGAGAGGGGGCCAGATCATTCAGGAATAAATTAAACAAATAAGGGGCTAGAATACAACCCTGTTTGACTTCCCAATTGGAAATGATCTTTGAAGTTAGAGCACCTAGGTCATTATATCGCACTTGACAGCTATTAAAGGAATACATTTTACGAATAAGAAAAAGTAGGTGTTTATCCAGACCCATGGTGTCCAATTTGTTCCCGAGAAGATCCCTGGGAATAAAGTCAAATGCCCCTTTTACAGGTACATTTCAAGAAATATCCGGGGACTTTGGAGGTGGAGCCACGAACAAGGTCGTGACAAGCAATTGAACTTCAAAGGGAGTTCTAGCCATCACATTTAAAGGGACAGCACACATTTTTAAAGCCTTCTCTCAATTTGGAAATGATGGAGGATAGTGGAACCTTCTTTTGGGGCTCATAGTATTGAAATTTGGTGCGTGCTTTGAGGAGAACCGCCAGATACTATCCTGAAAATTTGAGGCCTCTATCACAAAAAACCAGTCCCCACAAAGTCCTAGATACAGTATCCTATGGGAACCATTTTCCATAGGGAATAGTGGAATGCCAGCAGACATTTCTCTCCCCCCCCTGACTTTCTGATAACACTGAAGCAGGGGGGAAGGGTCTCCAAACCAGGGGATCCCCTGCCCCGACTGGGGATTGGCAGCCCTAATGATAATGTCTTGCAAATCTGAGTTTTTCTGGATTATGAAAGTAAATCACCTGGGCCTGAAAGCAATAACCCAATTTAAAACATTGCAATTGTCTGTAAATCTTCTCGTAAGTTCACTTATAGTGTGATCAATTACAGGAAGAAACACTGTAATTTTAAAATCATAATCATTTGGGGAATAGATGCTTTCTGCTGTGTTTAATTCAGTAACATAGATTTGGTATGGTTAGTCCTCCTCCCTCCCCTGCTGATTGGGTTAGGAGACCTATAATTATGGCACCTTAGGATTTGGAACCTTGTTGTTGTGTAGACCTTTAAATTATGATGTATGTGGTTTAAACTTGTTGTCCATAGGCTTCCCAACCCCCCCGCCCTGCCGGGGGACCCCTGGAATTGCACCCCCATCCCCCGCTCTCCAAAAATCTAAAAGCGGGAGCGGGGAAGGGGGGAAACAGCGAGTCCTTCTCCGAGCCCATCTCAGTGCAGCAGCTACGGTGTGAAGCCGACAAGAGGCGGCAGCACAGCAGCGTCACCTGCTCCGCCTCTGAGGTAAAATGAGAGAAGGGGAGGGTGGAGGCAGGGGGGGAAAGAGAGCCACAGAATGGGACAAGCACGAGCAGCTGTCCGCTCAACCGACGTTGCAAGTGGGGGAAGGGAGGCTGGGTCTGTCCTCCTCACCATCGCATTTGACCCAGCAGGAGCACTTTTAAGATCAACAAAGTTTTTTTTCTCTCTTCATCTGTGAGCGAGCGAGCGAGTGCGTGCTGGAGGTGAAGGGGAGCTATAAATGCCATCCTTTCTCACTCTCCTTGTGATTGTTTTCCCCAGCAGCACTGCACCTTTAAGATCAAGGAGGCTTCCCCCCCTCCTTGAGTTTTTCTGTGTGTTGGGGGTGAAGACTGTGCATGCTTCCCGCCACCTTTCCTTTAAGATCAACAAACTTTTCCCCTCCTCTTCCGTGTTTGTGTGTTTGCTGGAGGTGAGGGAAGGCTGTGCCAGCCAGTGTTTTACTTAACAGCAGGAGCACCTTTTAAGATTAACCAAATTCTCCCCACCCCCTCTTCTGTGAATGTTCTGGTGTGATGAGAGACTGTAAACATGGATGGTAAATTGTTTCAGTATATTTGGCTGTGTTCATTTTTAGTCTCTCTGTGTTTTAAAAGTTCTATGTGTTCTGAAATTAGGAATGCTTATAATTTGTAGTTTGTACATTTTAATTTGGTAATTGGACTACTATATTTTGTGCCCTCTCAGCTGCCAGAAATAGCTGCTGAGAACACACCATTATAAATTGATATTATGCAGGTTCCTTTATCTTTGTTTTTTAAGGATGTTTTGTCCACAGATGAATTTGTTTTCTAGTAATTTAAATCAAATATTCACTAATGCAGCCAGCCTTCTAGGAGAAACAACACCAAAAACACACCAAGGTCTTGGTATGTGCAGTAATTCTGTACATCCTTTTCAAGAGTTTTATCATTTTTGCAACTGAGTTTTCTGGTAATACAGTAGAGAGGAGACACTACTTTAAGGTGCCTCTATTTATGCTTAGAAGAGGAAAGTTTATTTCAAAATGACACCCTCACTCTCTACTATTTCATTACAAATGAAATGAACCTTTAAACTATTGGTTTCCCTTTTGAAATACTTATGGGATACTAATTATATATTTAGCATTTCTTAAAAGTTTGTTAAACTGAAGATGGAAATTTAAAAAATGTGTAACTGAAGAGCAATAGATTTTAAGCCATTCCTATATTTACTTCAACAGTATATTGGCTACAGTGTTAAGTCTATTACTACTGAATGAACTTAACAAAGTTTAAGCATATTGCGGTGGATTTCATTAAAAAGGTAAAGGTAGTCCCCTGTGCAAGCACCAGTCGTTTTTCGACTCTGGGGTGACACTGCTTTCACAACGTTTTTATGACAGACATTTTATGGGGTGGTTTGCCATTGCCTTCCCAAGTCATCTACACTTCCCTCCCCCCCCTGCAAGCTGGGTACTCATTTTACCAACCTCCAAAGGATGGAAGGCTGAGTCAACCTGGAGCTAGCTATCTGAACCAGCTTCCGCTGGAATCGAACTCAGATTGTGAGCAGAGGGCTCTGACTATAGTACTGCAGCTTTACCACTCTGTGCCACGGGGCTCTTAGGGCTCTGCTATGTCATCTTTTTCTCAAGATTTCACTGTCTCAGGAAACTTAGCAGTTCCTCTTCTTGCTTTCTTAGCCATGCATACAAAGGTGTGACTTCTCAATCCATATAGTGAGAATCTCAGAATTAATAGGACAGCTTATTCTGTGGGCTGATGTCTAATTAGCATTCTTTGATTTCTTTGTTATTAAATGGCCTTCTCCATATTTCTGAATACTGTTTATAAAACATAAAGGGCTGGTTCAACACTCTAGTGTAGCGGTTTAGAGAGTACCAAATCATGTGGAGAGGAGAAGGTGATAGGCATGTTTACCTCCCAGCTCACCCTTCTCCAGTGGCCAACAAAGATATTCCACAACCATTTGGAGAGGGGTGAGTGGGGAGAGACACAGTAAATCAGTTTTGCTAACTATTTGGAAACTAAAGAAGGGAACTACCTGGGGATCCTAAGCTTAAAAGGGTAAAGTCTAACCTAGAGTGCTAGACTAAGGTCTGGGAGATCTGGATTTGAATCCCCACTCTGCCAAGGAAACTTGCTGGGTAACATTGGAATACTCTCAACCTCTGATGGAAGCAGCTTTGGGTTCCCATGGAAGGTAGGATATAAATTAAGATTGCCAACCTCCAGGTGGTGGCTGGAGATCTGCTACTCAACAAATGTTTGAGTAGCAGAAAGCAATGTAAAGAGATAAATTTAAATTTGGAAGGAGGAAGTGACATCACAGGAAGGGAAGGCGTTTGGGTGCAGTGTGCTGAAAGTGACACCATCAAAAGAAGTGGAAGTGACATCACTTGATCTTTGACCTGGAAGTGACATCACAGGATATGAAATCACAAAGGTGATGTCATATCCTACTCCTGGCTCCACCCCCAAAGTCCCCAGATATTTGCTGAGCTGGACTTGGCAACCCTAGTTGTCCACCATCATGAGACCACTGTGCAGGGAGGTGGTATAAAACTCTAATAATAATAATAAATAAATCATAATAATAATAATTCTCATTACTTTTACATTTATTCACTGGGGGAATAACCCAGAAGTACGGTAAATAGCAGCTAATACAAGAATGAGGACTTAAAAAGAAAAGACAAATCTTATGCTTAAAAGCTCATGCTTCATTTCAGCTTTGTTTTTGAGATTTCTGTTTGTTTTCAGATTGCTGTAGTCCAAACCTTACTGTATTGTTCATTGGATGTCGCCATTCTCTTGGTTTTACTTTAGTTACATCATGTAATCTGCATTTAGTCTCAGTGAGTAGGTGGATTGTAAACAACAACAACAACAACACAAAATTTGGTGTTCGTTCTTTCTGACATTTCTTGCTTTGTGAACTAACATGTCTTATATCCATTAGGAAGAAAAATGTCTGTTTCCTGTCATATGAAGGAGATTTCATGGAGTAAATCAGAAGGATCTCTGATTGACTTGGATGATGGAAGCCCTAACTGGACAGGTATGTGGCTAGCATTTCAGGCAGTTCAGTCACTAGTTTGTGTTTTTTAAGAAGTGCTCCACAATAATATGATGGACAATGGCTTTATGAAAGTCCCCTTCTTCTCAAGCATATCCTGTACATGGGAAGCTCAATACCAAAAGACAGAAGTCTGTAAACTGTATAGAATATAGCACAAACAATGAAAAAACATGAGCTACTCTAGATTAATCTTTTGGAAACTACCAAGTGAGGAAAAAAATAATCCAAAGTATTATACTACAATGTCCAGGGGTTTTTTGTAGCAGGAACTCTTTTGCATATTAGGCCACATACCCCTGATGTAGCCAATCCTCCTGGAGCTTACAGTAGGCCCTGTACTAAAAGCCCTGTAAACTGTTGGAGGATTTGCTACTTCAGGAGTGTGTGGCCTAATATGCAACGAAGTTCCTGCTGTAAAACAAGCCCTGAACGTCCTTTTTCTTTAAAATATAAAATAAAAGTAATTCCTCAAGGAATTTTGAAACAACAGGATAAGAAAGTCTTCTTGGTTTCCTATATTTCAAATCTAAACTAGGAGAGATTTTTATGAAGCTTTGCCAAGTATCAGAACCTTCAAAAATATCAGCAAGTTCTGTCAGAAATAGGTTATGAACAATAGGAATATTATATGGGTGTTAAATTTTAAAAATGGAAACCTTACTAATCACAATCTTTCTTGTGGCCAGTTTTTAACATGGATGTTTAGGATCAGTGCAAGTCAAAGGGTTACAACTTGTAACTTACAAGTTTTGATGTTTTTCTTTACATTGCTCTTGGTATTGTAAAATTAATTAGTAGGGGGAACAGAAGTAACTTGGAAAAAGTGAAATACCAATTAGAGTGGGATAAGAACCAAAATGGGAATATTTATTCTCTGTGTTTATTTTTAGCAGATGACAAACAAAATGAATTACGTCTGAAGTCCCATTGGCCTGGAGAATTTCAGCAAGGTGCCCCTGGCATGTTCAAGACAAATCCTTTTTGGAATGAACTATCTGCATCCAACCCTTTTCTTGATGATGTAGCTCAATCAAGCCACAAAGAAAAAAACAAGAAGAGTATATCTATCTTAAAAGAAGACCCCTATTTATTTTTTAGGGATTTAAATAATGGGGATTCAAATAACAGGGATTCTGCTGCTTCGTCTGGAGATGAATTAAATATTGATTTTCTCTTCCTTCACAAAACTTCAAAGAGACCTGCAAAATACAGGAGTGCTTCAGATCTTTTGGATATCATTGGGGCAAAGGTTTTTGAACCTCCTAATACAGTTTCATCCAATCATCACCTGCCTCTAGATAGTGAATCACTTCAGACTGATCGAGAAGCCTATAAAACAGCATGGCTGAATCAACGACAGCTGGCCCGATCATGCCTAGATCTGAGTGTGATGAATCAGAGTCCAGGATGGGCACAAACCCAGTCTGTAGAAACTCATATAGTATGTAAAGTGAGTCATGAAGGTGGCTCAGTGCAGCTTCCAGACTCAGATATTGCTGTTCATTTCCCTGAAGGTCATGTAGCACTTGGAGAATTTCAAGAGGTTGGCTTACAGGCTCTCCTCGACCCTCCATCATCACTTAATCATGAACATTCAACCACTATAAGCCCCCTGATAGAACTTACATTAAGTAATCTCAATACAACAGAAGCCATTTTATTAGAAATGAAAATTGCAGCTGAAGTGAAAAAAGACCCATTTAGTCAGGTTGTGACTGAAATTTTTTGTCTGTGTGGTGGCAGTAAAGAAGGTCCATTTGAAAAAATACACACCTGCTATATTTACAAAGATACTATACAAGTGAAGCTGACAGAGTTAAGTCACTTGATGTACATTGTGGCTGTAGCCCAAACAAACACCATTCATTCTCCTTCAGCAAGTGTTTGGGAATATATCCACAGAAAACTTTCAGTTGGGATTTATGGACCCAAACATATCCACCCATCTTTCACTGCTGTGTTTGCGTTGTTTAGTCACAATTACGTGCCAGAAAAGCTCAGAGTGTGTGACATTAAAAGAGGTGGAAAGAGTATGCCCCCTGTTGTCTTCCAGTTATGGGGGAAGTACACATTTATCCTTGAGAAGCCACAAGACCTGAGCATTTTTGTGGCCTCTTGTGATTCTGACTTTGAAGTGAAGGAAGAAGATCAAAGCAAAGAAATTAAGCAGGAAATGCTGAAAGGGGGCGGTGAGGTAGTTCACCGACATTTTCCATTTTCTGTTGTCAACACAAGGAAAATACATCTGTTTGTCTTTCGTGTTCAGATTAAAGTCCCAAACAACAACCTGGTTTGCCACTTCTACATTACTACCCCTGAGCCAGCTCTAAAGCTACTCCCTGGAATAGCTAAGCAGGCAAACCGATTTAAAAAACGCAAAGAGATCAAATCTGCACCTTTGCTGTCAGTGCCAATAATTAAATACCCTGCCTTTCAAAATAAGCCTCTAAATGTTACCAGCTATGGCATAGCTTTAAAAACTGTGTTACGTCAAACCAAAATTGATTATTTGCTGGAGTATTTTAAGGGTGATACAATAGCACTACTTGGAGAAGATAAGGTAAAAGCTATCGGACAAGCTAAAATAAAAGAGTGGTATGTGGGAGTTCTTAGAAGAAAGGTTGGCCTTATACACTGCAAAAATATCAAAATTATAACCAAAGATCAAGCTATAGATTTTGAAGACAGTGCAATCATGACCAGCAGCCTCCTTGAACAAATTACATTGCCTTTTAAAAAACTGACCTACATCTATTCAGCAATCTTATCCACTGTGTCAGAAAAAATGTATGACTGGAAAGCTTTGGCTGATGCCCTTGGATTTTCACACATGTCTCTGGCCGATTTCAGTGAGGCACAGACTGAGAAGGAATCAGAAAAAGTAGCTTATGTTGTGAAAAAGCTGAAGGAAGTTTGCCACACTAACAGAAGCAGGAGACGCTTCCTATATGAGCTTTCTGTTGTAAGTATGGTCAGATGGATTTCCTTAGTTCATGTATGAGAGATTTGGTCCTAATAAATTTAGGTGATTTGTTTCTGGCTAAGGTTTCCCCAACCACCTCAAGGCCTTTGGGCAGGTAGACTTAACCCAATAAAGCTGTTTGAAAATGAGAAGTTTTGTAGTAGTGCAAGAAGCAGCTGCAATGGAAACTTTCCGGAAGCCTCTGGCTTCCTGCTTGGTTCTCCTCTATGCTTCACAATCAAGATCTTTTTGAAACCTGGAGGTGAAAAACATGTAAATTCTTAAATAACAGAAGAAATAAAAAATGATCAGAGCATGACCGTTTTTGCACACAGCTCACCTCGCAGTCACAATCCTGTTCCCTCCACAGCGTCTGGTTGGATTTCCCACCATCTGCGCTGAAGTTACAGGAAGTGCCGCAGCTTTTGCGTAGCAAACGTAAACCGCTAAAACCCAGTTTATGTTTGCTACACAAAAGCCGTGGCACTTCCTGTAACTCTGGCGCAGATGGTGGGAAATCCCACAGACGCTGCAGAGGGAACAGGATTGTGACTGCGAGGTAAGCTGTGTGCGAAAAAGGTTTATGTTTTGCCCACTGGAAAGTGGGTCACTGCTGATTAGTGGCTTCTCATGTTTTGTTACATTTTAAAATTACTAATGGTGGTTAATAGGTTCTTAACCTCTGCTCCATATGCTTTCAAGGCCCTGCGTGAAGCTAGGTAGGCTGTTTGAATCTAAAGTTGGCAACAGATTCCTGTAATCGTCTGATGAGTTAGATGCACCATGGTTTTGTAATGTGTGGAAGCTCTTTCTCCTCAGGCTTGCATGATCATCACTTGCAGCCAGATCGTGCTGCTCTTTGCTGGCACACTTGGTTTGTGTCATCCCTGCATCTCCTCTCTCCCTGTGAAATGCTGTTTCCCATGATGGTTCTTCTAAGGGTATCATACCACCCTGGGTTTCAGGATCATGCAAGCAACTTCCAATCTATCTCTGACATGATATAATTGTTGGCATTGTATCACATCATGTTTTGCCCATCTTCACCTTGGAATTATCCCATGTTTGCTTCCAGTGTGCACACTTAAACCTTTTCCACTATACTGAAGCCAATGGTGTGGCATTTTTTTCCACTGGGAATGCTGACCTTTTATGAAATGGGAGGGCACTTCTTGTTTTCTTATTCTTCTGTACATGTACAGTATCGGTAGTCACATCTAAGTCTTTTTTTTTTGAGTTTTAACTTTTTATTACATTTAACAACAACAATAACGATATATATATATACACAAAACATAAACTTAGGGATGTAGACAGCGGGATGCATTATATACTTATATCATTAGAATACAAATCCTTTGTTCTAAACTAAACCAAATCATACATACTACAGTTAACCCCTTTTTACACTATATTCTTATTATCTTTCCCCCATAACCATTCATACAATAAGTTCGATTTCCCTTCTGTTTGTCTATTTGTTAATTTCTTCTCTTAATATCTCCATCAGAGTATCTACCTCAGCTCAGTCTAGAACCAACCAAAAATACTTTCTTTCTTCTACACTGTGATCCAAAAGAACATTTGGCATTTCAAGTCATCTTACTTTATTTATAAATTACACAGCATCAATTTAATTCCCTGCAACAACAACAACAAAAAACCCCCAGCAAGTTTGGAATACACTTTAATACAATAAGTTCCGTTTTCCTTCTATCTAATTGTTAATTTCTTCTCTTAGTATCTCCATCAGAGTATCTACCTCAGCTAAGTCTAGAACTAACGAAAAAGAAAACTTTCTTTCTTCTAAACTGTGGTCCAAAAAAGAAGAAAAAAAAAACATTGGCATTTCAAATCATCTTACTTTGTTTGTGAATTGCATGGTATCAATTTGTTTCCCTGCAACAAAGCAACCAGCAGTTTCGGAATACACTTTCTTCAGTTTTATTGGTGTAATATGCCAACGATATAACTTTAATGATTTGTCTCTCATTGTCTGGCAGACCAATTCCTTCATTTTCCTCCTAATACACCTTATATAAACCTCTCTCAGCAGGCGGTGTTCCTTGAAAAAAATAAGGCAAGCTCTATAGCCATTTTCTAAATCTTTCTCCAATTCCTTTTTCTTCATACCAAGAACTGGTGTCAAGATCTCTACTATCACCTCCTTTATATGGTCATACCTATCCTCTGGAATATTCTGCATTCCTGAAATATGCTCTACCTGCACCGTTTCTATTCTCACTAATCTGTCCCCTTTGTATTTTTGAACTTTTTCAATCTCCTCAGACTTTTCATTCACTACTTCCAACTTTCCTTCCACATATTTTGCAGATTGTGTCAAGCCATGAATCTCTTCCTTTACTTCCGTCAATTGCTTTTGCAGGCCATCTAATTTCTTATTTACTCCATCTAATTGTTCTGTCAGATTTGCCTGCACCTGACTCAATGCATTCATAAAATACAATTGCATAGAATTCTGCACTTCCTCTATAACTTCCTGTAAGGACATTATCTCCATCAGTTTTAAAGTTGCCAATAGTGGGACTAACCTATCTATTTTGTCTTACTTGTATGTCATACTCATTTTTCTTTTATCCAAGGTCTTACTGACACCCCAATTCCAATTCATATACTACTACTTCGCCTTACTTCACTCAAAATTCATACATCACCTTCCTTTAACACTCTCACATACCAGTTGGTTTTTATATCCTTAAATTACTATTCTTTACCACCAAACACCCTTCACCTGAACATTCACATTAACTCATTACATATAGAAAATCATACAGAAAATCAGCGGTAATCAAATTAACAATAGTTAATTATTCAATCCATTAATTATTTGTTAACTGTCTCTTTTGAATCCTTAATGTTTCCCAACCGCTTATCCTTCTGTCTTCCTCTTCTTCTTCTCCTTTTTCTTCCTCTTCCTCTTCTTAATCTCAATTTCTGCTCCTCTCTTCTGCTACCAGTTCAAAAAGCCAGTTCAGTAAATCCATTCCTGTTCTTCCACATCTCTGCCAACGGAATTCCAGCCTCTCCACCTCACCTCCGCCCTTGCATTCCTGGAAACTCTATACTACATCAAAAGTCTCCCATCTTCAGATTCAACTCATTTCAAAGGTCCGGTGACTTTCTTTCCACCCTGTATATTATAACCACTGTTGAGCCTTTATTTAGCTCCCTGTCTCTTTAAGAAAATCGCCATGCACAAGCATATGGGAAAAGGGAGAGGAAAAGAGGTTCGTGAAGGCTCCCTTTAAATCGTCAGAAATCTCCTGCTTCTTTCCTCTTTTCCCCCCTTCTTCACCTCCTCTGTCTCAGTGCTCTTCACAAACTTTTACAATCATAGCCAGTCTACGACTCCCAACCTCTGCCGTTGCTGCCAAGGTAGTCCTCCACCACTCCTCTGCTTTCTACCTTTGTGCATTCGCCAAACCAGGTCTCTTTCCCCCCAGCGTCGGATTCCACTTGAGAGTAGGGGCAAAACAACGCACTTAGTAAGTTCTTTCTTTCGTTTATATCTTCAGTTTAGGGTCAGATATACTTTCCCCCCCCCTTCTTCACCATTTATTCTGTCCTCCAAATGCCGCTTCGCCTACTCTCCTTCTCCGGTGGTCACAGCTAATTCGCCATTAAGGCGTCTGGTCTATCCGGGCTTGAAGTAATATGTTGAACGGGCTCTATACTCAGAAAAACCGGCACAGAGCACCCAGCACTCCTCCGCACGAGTGCCCCTCCAACAGAGGCACCACCGAGTTCTTACCAACTGAAGAACCCCCCCAAAAAGACCAGCACAGACGCTGCAGAGCCGGAGCTCCTACAGACACGTCTGTTAGCACCGTGCCGTTACCGGACACATCTAAGTCTTGAACTGTCTTTGAGACCTCCCCCCACAGTAAACAGCTATATTGCTATCCATATATAGTTAGTAGAAATTATCCCTGGTGATCAAGACCTGGAAATGTTCTGGGCTCATAATGATTAACATAAATCTATTGTAGGGTTGCCAACCTCTAGGTGGTACCTGGAGATCTCCCACTATTACAGTTGATCTTCAGATGACCAAGATCAGTTCTCCTGGAGAAAATGGCTGCTTTGGAGGGTGGACAGTATGGTATTATATGCTGCTGAGGTTCTTTCCCTCCCTAAACCCCGCCCTCTCAGGCTCCACCTAAAAATCTCTGGATATTTCCCAACTCAGATCTGACAACTCTTAAAGACAGAATGGCAAGCAAAAACTGTTTATAAGTGAATGGTTGACTTATCTGAAAGGTTTCTGTGAATGTTTTGACTTTAGTGTTATATAGATGTTGACAGGAGAGAAAAAACTATATATGAATACTGAACAGCCATGTTTGTGTAACTCAAAATGCTGCATACTCTGACACCAGAAATCAGTTCCATAAAAAGTTCACATTACCTGTTTATTTTGATGTCTGTTAACTAGGGCATATATACTTTTTTTGATATATATTATACAGTCTTGAATATAAATGCACTGAGATGAGACTTGGGGGATCCCTATTATTATATCAGGGACATGTCCTCATTATATAGCTGAAACAAACACAGAGTGTTGCTCTAAGGATCTATAGTGTTAGACAGGAAATAAGTGTGTTTTTTCCTGTTTATATTGAGCTAGATCCAGTCAAATGGGCAACTAAATGGCAAGTGAGATCCAGTGTAAGTGCAAAGTGATGCATATAGGCGTGGGTGGAATTCTAGCAGGAGCTTCTTTGCCCACACCCCTGATGTAGCCAATTCTCCAAGAGCTTACAAAAAGGAGCCCTGTAAGCTCTTGGAAAATTGGCTGCATTGGGGTGTGTGGCCTAATATGTAAAGGAGCTCCTGCTAGATTTCCACCCCTGCATATATGAACCAAATAAGTCCTAATATTTGCTGGTGACATCTGCTGAATATTTAGCAGAGTAAATGAAGCACAGTGGAATAATACAGCACAGACACATGTAGGTAGGTAGGTAGGTAGGTAGATAGATAGATAGATAGCTAACAGTAACATTCCATTATACAGAGACAGGTTACATTCAACATTAAAAATTCTAATAGGTTTAAAATTAATTAATTTAATAAAAATGTTAATGCTATTGCTATTTGTTCTTTATTATGATGGCGGTCTCATTAGCAATTACTTTCCTCGTCAGCGAAAGCCAGTCGGAAGAGGAAAGTCTTGCAGGCCCTGCGGAATTGTTCAAGGTCCCGCAGGGCCCGCATTTCCTCTGGAAGTTGGTTCCATAAGTTCGGGGCTATAGAGGAGAAGGCCCGATTTCGGGTGCATTGCAGCTTCACCTCTCTTGGTCCGGGGGTGGTCAACAAGTTTTTTCCAGCTGACCTCAGTGCTCTCTGGGGCTCATATGGGGAGAGACGGTCCCTAAGGTAGACAGGTCCTCGACCATATAGGGCTTTAAAGGTAATGACCAGCACTTTGTAACGAACCCGGTATATAACTGGTAGCCAGTGCAGCTCGCGCAGTCCAGGCTGTATGTGCTCCCATTTAGGGAGCCCCAACAGTAGCCTGGCCGCTGCGTTCTGCACCAGCTGCAGTTTCCGGGTTCGGTACAGAGGCAGCCCCATGTAGAGGGCATTACAGTAATCCAGTCTCGAGGTGACCGTTGCGTGAAGTACCGTTGCCAGATCTTGGCGCTCTAGGAAGGGAGCCAACTGCCTTGCCCGCCTCAGGTGGAAAAAGGCTGACTTGGCAGTGGCTGCAATCTGGGCCTCCATTGATAATGAAGGCTCCAGTAGAACTTCTATTTAACTTCTAAGAAAAGGTTTATTCCAAAATTAGGGAAAGGATTACTTGGAAAGAAAACAACACTCTAACTCATCTTTCTAGCTCTAATCTACTCCATCTTGTTTCTTTGTTCCCTCTGACCCTTAGAAGGAAGGAATGGAAGTTTCCTCTCAAACTCTACCCTTTGTTAGGGTTGCCAAGTCCAATTCAAGAAATATCTGGGGACTTTGGGGGTGGAGCCAGGAGACATTAGGGGTGGAGCCAAGATCAAGGCTGTGACAATCATAATTGAACTCCAAAGGGAGTTCTGGCCATCACATTTAAAGGGACGGCACACCTTTTCAATTCCTTCCTTCCATTGGAAATAATGGATAGGGGCACCTTCTTTTGGGGCTCACAGAATTGGACCCCCTGCTCCAATCTTTTTGAAACTTGGGGGGTATTTTGGGGAGAGGGATTAGATGCTATATGGAAAATTTGGTGCCTCTACTGCAAAAAACAGCCCCCCCCCAGAGCCCCAGATATCCGCGGATCAATTCTCCATGATTTTCTATGGGAATAAATCTCCGTAGGGAATCATGGTTGGATTAAGACATACCCAGGCCCCAGACTTGTTCCTATTTCTGTGCTCATTTGCAGGTGGCCTAATATGACAAAACCCACATTGTTAGAACATGGCAAACACTGGGAATAATGGGTTTTTGTCACTGTTGAGATGCTACCACAAAGACCTCTCATATTTCTCTGCAGTTGTAAATTTAAACATAGGCTCACAGTTAAAAGTTCTGTCTCTTTTTTTCTAGCTTCTCTTTTCCAAGGCTATTTTCAGAATCCACATGCAGTTGCTTTTGATAAAGTGAGCAGTCCCTGCTTTTTTAAAAAATGCATACCACAGCTTCTTGCCTAAGAATAGCAATTAAAACTCTACAGACAAAGATTTGTGGCTGTGCTGGCCCATGAGAAAAAAAAAATAAAACAGCAATTGTAATAACTTTTATTAGATACAGCTAAAATGTCACAAAGTCATAAGCCAACTTTTTCAGTTTCCCATACCATTTCAGCAAGGTGGATTTTCAGTACTAAATATAAAAAGAAAGATGAGTGTAGAGGAGTGTTTCCAGAGATGATGTCAAAACCCCATATCTTGTTTGAAGTAGTCTTAAAAAGAAGTAAAAGAAGTAAGAAAGGTTTGTTATAATGTTTCAGTTAATAAATTAGATGATGATGGGTACAAACCAGATGTTAAGTTGGAACCAAAAGCTGCAGGGCTAAATAAACAAAAAATGGCTGCTGCTTCCCTTCAAAAAATAAGCATCAGGTATAATTCAGACCTCTCTTTCTAGCATTAATCAAACGTATGTGTCCTTGTAAATCAGATAGCAGAAGTGAAGAAAAACATGAACATCTTTATATCATCAAAGCTGGAGCTTAACTGATGGTGTTATAATAAAGAGTCAACAGAAGTGTTAATTGGTGGTTGGAGGCAGGGCCAGCTCGCCCACCAAGCAAACTAGGCATTTGCCTAGAGTGCCAGCAGGGTGGGGGTGCCAAATTTGGCCTCCCCCCTGCCCAGCCCTCTAGGCAAATCCCTGTCTGCCTCCTCAGCCTCCCTTCTTCACAATTTTAATGCCCGAATTGGGTGGTGAAGTGTGGCATTCCTGGGCTCTGCTGATTGGCGGGAAAAACCACAGAGACTGGTGGCTCCTATGCCTCTCTGGTGCACTCACAATCAGCACTGGGGGCAGCAGTAGCAAGCGAGCCACTGAAAGACCAGTGCCGCCCTTGCCTCCTCCCTATGCCCAGGAAGGAAATGGGGAGGAGGCAAGAGTGGTGTCACTTTTTCAGCAGCTCGCTCACCACTGCTGCCCCCAGCACTGATCATGAGCACTCTGGAGGGGCATAGGAACCGCCAGCCTCCACGGTTTTTTCTGCCAATCAGTTGATTGGCGGGGGGTGGGGTCAGCCGTTAAGGAGCCCAGGAATACAGCACTTCACTGCCCATTCCTGGGCAGTAAATTGTGAAGAAGGGAGGGAGGAGGTGCTGCGGGGGCAGTGCCACCCTGCAGGAGGCGGCAGGACAGTGAGGCTGCCCTAGGGCCAGCCTTGGTTGGAATGCTTTGTAACTCCCTATAAGTAGTCCCATTTTAGAGGTAGGGCAATAGTTGATGAAGTAAAGGTATTCTATAGAGGGTGGAAGGTGATTTACTGCTACCGAGTGATTGGATTTGGGCTACTGTTCCCACTTTCTTCTGTTTGGTAATCTTATTTGATAAAGGTATGGCAAGACACAGTTCATCCATGGTATCAGGGCTTTTTTAGTAGAAGGAACTCCTTTGCATATTAGGCCACACTCCCATGATGTAGTCAATTCTCCAAAAACTTACAGGCTCTTCTTACAGGGCCTACTGTAAACTCTTGGAGGACTGGCTACATCAGGGGCATTTGGCCTAATATGCAAATGAGTCTCTGCTACAAAAAAAGCCCTGCATGGTATCCTCATGCTTGTATATCATGCTCCCTTCCCCTTCTTGATAATTCGGGAAATATTGTGAGGATGTTAGCATGGATGAAAATGAAAAGCCTCAAGGGACAAAATTAAATCTTAAAACAGTGTTCTCCTGAGTTAGGATAGCTGTAATTGTATTCACAGGGGAGGAATTATGAAGAACACCAAGAAATGCTGGTTTTTTACAAGTGATGCAGTTATTAAATTATGTTCTTTTGTATTGCTGTTACCAGCCAGAAATACCTTTTATATCTTACAGAATCCATAGACTGGTACAGTTCTGTGAAGGGCAGTGCCCTCTTTTTAATACTTGAGCTGAGGTGAAAGAGAGTTCTGTTGACAGCAGTTTCTCATAAACCATCCATTGGCCATTTTTGTAGTGGTCAGAGGAGTATTTTATATGTCTCTTATAAGATGCACTGAATAGTGAATTATTTCAAGGGGCAGAATTTAAGACTTGTAATCTCTCTCAGTTGGAATGCTGTTCTTTTTATTGGGTCTTTGACCCAGCAGAGCAAAAGCTGACTTTTCCCATGATGTATTTACAAAGTGGTAGAAAGCATTCAGAGAGAGGTAAATAATTGAAGACTTTTTTTCTTCTTTTGTGTTAATTGATCATGGAAGCCCTGAAAGCCAAACTACTGACAAACATCCCCCTGCCCCCCCAAAAAAAACCCAAAGCTTATTCAATTGTGACATCGTTATAAAGTCATTACTCAAGGCAGAACTCTCAATGATTTCTATTGGAGTTTTCTTTGGGTAATTAGTATAGGCGGCACTGCCTGGATCTCCTTAATCACGAATAATGAGTAAATACTATTATTGATTGAATGTGATTATGCAGTCTGTTATTGCATAACAATCTTCTTTTCACTCCAGGAGCAACACCTGTTTTTGACAGTACAGGCGTAGCCTTCATGCTGAAGAACCTTAATGTTTCTTCTTTGTTATTCTGCTTGCAAACTAGTATTATCTAGTAGCCAGACTTTAATTAGTGTGCTGTTGGGAGAAGTTCCCAGCCATTTGAATTTATGTAAACTTTTGAAAATCCATATCCGTTTGGATTTAAAATATAATATCTATGTGGCTGAAGAGAGCTACCAGATATTTTCCCAATACAACATTGTATGGATCCCCTATGGGCCATGTGCTTTTAATTCCTTGATTGTAAATATAAACACTTTGATGATGAGATAGAACATGTGGGAGTGGTTTGCCATGTTTCTTCATGAAACATTGCTCAGTGGTTGAGCAGGACTGGATCTACATGTTTTTGAGGGGGGGGGGATTAAGAAATGGCACCCCCTTATGGGCCATTTTATTTTATGGTCCCATAGAATACAATGGACTCCATACCCAATTTGGCACCTCCCCTTCGTCGGCACCCGGGGCAAGCACCCCCCTCTGCCCTCCGCCTAGATCCGGCCCTGTGGTTGAGCATATGTTTTGCATGAAATGTGTACCTGGTGTCTTCAGGTTGCTGTTGCTGTTCAGTCATACAGTCGAGTCCGACTTTTTGCTATCCCATGGATCAAATCACGCCAGACCCTCCTGTCTTCCACCATCCTCTGAAGTCCACTCGAATTCATGTTAGTTACATCAGTAACGCTGTCCAGCCATCTCATCGCCAGTACAGAACAGAAAAGGGCAATTGCCTGAGATTTTATTATTTTTAAAATTTATAGTCCACCCTTTCCCAAATGGGCTCTGAGCAGGTAACAACAGTCAATAATACAAGGTTAAAATCAGATACATATAATAAAACAAAATACAATCTAAAAGCAATATAACAGTCTCCAATATAACAAACTCCAATTCTGCAGTTGGTAGTATCAGTTGCCTCCACTCCTTCCATACATTCCCCAGCTGGTATAAGATAAATGGGTCAATAGAGTATATCTTCAGTGTCCCTGCAGCAGGAAGGCCACAGAATAACAAAATGTCCACCACCTGAGTTGAATGCCTGGTGGAACAGCTCTGTTTTACAGGCCCTGTGGAACTGCAACAGTTCCTGCAGGGCCCTAATCTCTAATGGGAGCTTGTTCCACCAGGTAGGGGCCAGGACAGAGAATGCCCTGGCCCGGGTTGAAGCTAAATGGACTTCTTTTGGCCAGGGATTACCAACAGATGTTGATCCATGGAGCGTAAGGCTCTCCAGGGCATATACGGGAAGAGGTGGTCTTGCAGATATGCTGGTTCCAGGCTGTTCAGGGCTTTGAAGATCAGAACCAAAACCTTGAACTAGAACCTGTACTCAATTGGTAACCAGTGCATCTGGCAGAGCACAGGTTGCATATGTGCCTGTATAGGCACTGCAGCAAGCAGGCGTGCTCCATCATTCTGCACCAGTTGGAGTTTCTCAATCAGATTCAAGGGCAAGCCTGTGTAGAGCGAATTGCAGTAATCATGTCTGGAAGTGACTGTTGCATGGATCACTGTGGCCAGATCCTGGACGGATAGGTAGGGAGCCAGTTGTTTCACCTGCTGTAGATAGTAGAAGGCAGACCTGGCTACTATGATGACATGTGCCTCCATAGACAATGAGGCATCCAAGATCATCCCAAAGCTCCGAACCATTGGCACTGGCAACAGAAGCGCCCCGCCAATGGTTGGGAGCCTTATTCCGCCCCGGGCCAGACACAGGACTTCCATCTTAGATGGATTTAGTTTCAGTTGGTTCTGTTGCAGCCACCCCATCATGGCCTCAAGTGCACAGCCAAGATTTTCCAGGGCAGTGTCTGGGTGGCTGTCGATCAACAGATAGAGCTGGGTGTCATCGGCATACTGATGGCAACTCAACCCATATCTCCATACTGGGCAAGGTGCACATATGGATGTTAAATAACATTGGTGACAGGATTGCTTCCTGTGGCACTCCACATTCTAATGGGTACTGCTGGGAGACCGTGTCACCAATTGCCACCCTCTGTTCCCGACCTCGGAGGAAGGAGGAAAACCATTGTAAGGCAGTCCCCTTCTATGTCGGCGAGGCAGTAGATCAAAAGATCATAATCAACCATATTGAATGCTGCTGTCAGATCTAACAATAACAGCAATGCTGATCTGCCTCAATCCAGATGTCTCTGGAGGTCATTTTGGAGAGCAGCTGCCCATCAGAGCATAGTGCACAGAACTAGGTAGACTGCTGGTCTGACTTTGAATAAGATTCACATTTCATCTGCTCAGGGTGTGATGATGTTGGCATGGAGATGTTTCATATGAGCAAAGTAATATCACAAACAAGTCATCTGTTCCAAGCAGCTGTTGGAAACCTGTATGATACCAATGTGTAAATAAAAAAACCGCTAAGAGACACCATAAATTTTAAACAAGACTGTGTAATCTAGAGGTCAATTGTGTACTGACAAAACTTGCACATAGAACTTCAAATAGAAAGCATGTAGCAAAAAAAAAAACATAAACAAAAGACAGTTCAAAAGCAGTGTTTCCAATCACAAAGGAGTGACAGTAGTCCAGTATTTAGTTCATGGAACTAAAAGAAGCCCTTCCAAAGATATCTGTTCTAGACACACAGCTGTACGCTAAGATCCTATAGTTTTGGTGTATGATACCAATGGCATCCCCAGTAGGGTTGCCAAGTCCAACTAAAGAAAAATCTGGGGACTTTGGGGGCGGAACCAGGAGACATTGGGGGTGGAGCCAGGAACAAGGGTGTGACAAGCATAATTGAACTCCAAGGGAGTTCTGGCCATCACATTTAAAGGGACAGCACATCTTTTTAAATGCCTTTCTTCCATAGGAAATAATTAAGGATAGGGGCACCATCTTTTGGGGCTCATAGAATTGGACCCTCTGGTCCAATCGTTTTGAAACTTGGGGGGTATTTTGGGGAGAGGCACTAGATGCTATACTAAAAATTTGGTGCCTCTACATCAAAAAAATAGCCCCCCAGAGCCCCCAATACCCACTGATCAATTCCCTATTATTCCCTATGGGAATCGTTCTCCATAGGGAAAAATAGAGTGCCCAGTAGACATTTCCCTCCCCACCCACGCTTTCTAAAGGGAGGGGTGAGGGCCTCCAAACCAGGGAATCCCCTGCCCCCTCCCTCTCTCTCACACACAAATACTTACTAGATCTTCTTCCTGCAGAACTCTACTTGCTGTGAAAACGAAAGCAAAAGAAAGGAAGGGGCCATTCTCCATGGAAACTATTACTGACCCTTTCCAATGAAGCCCTTCCTGTTTCCTGTGCAGCCTTAAAGGCACACATTTTACAAACAGATCAGGAGCTCTACAACTACATGATGCCTACACACATGTTCTCCCCCCCTTCCGGATTTTTGGAGAGCGGGGGAGGAGGCTGCAAATGGGGGGTCCCCCGCCAGGGCGGGGGGGGGGGGTTGGGAAGCCTAATCCCCAGCAATGCATGTACCTGGGATTTGGGTCACACAGTGCTGATAGATTTCCACATCTCCATCACTTTCTGACAGCTTCATGTCTTTGAGGGTTTTTTCCCCCATTCCAACCCTTAACACAGAATAATATTGAAATAACAATCTTCTGAAGCTTAGAAATTTTATATTCTTATCCACCATACAAAATATTTTACTATAGCTGAACATTTCCTAGCTCTTTCCAATGGAAGGCTCCTTGTTTGCCAATAGTAATAAAAGGATAATTCAAGTCAGCATTTTCAATAACCACTGTATATTTTAAGCAGTTAAATTTGAAATCTCAAAAAAATTGGAAAAATCACTTTTTTTTCTTCAGGGCTGCATATTATTGGATCTAACAGAGATTTGAAATAGGAAAGCAATATGATGTCAATTTTAATGTTTCATCTCTTCAGTAAAAAAATGAAAACATAAGAAAAATGGTTTAGTAAGGGAACAAAATTGTTTCTAAGCATTAATCTTCTGAATGGCTGCGATGATGAGCTGTAGGCTTATTTGTTGTTAAAGACTGCTGGAGAATATAACTATCAAATTTGTGTCTGCAGGCGCTTTTGAAGCTGGATTGCCAAGGATTACTAGCACGCATTACGCAGGACACTGTTGTGTTTACTGCAGCTGTAAAACTAGGGAAAGGCTGGAGAGAGCTGGCAGAAAAATTAGCCCGACTCACAAAACAACAAATTGAAGCTTATGAAATTCCCCACCGGGGGAAAAATGGGGATGTTCCTCCAGAGGTGAGACTTCATGATCTTTCTTTTGCTAAAAGGGCTAGGATGCATTTTTAGTTGGGAGTCAGAAAAGTTTCTAAGAGTGGAAAGTGTTTTGAGAGAGAGTACACAAGTTTCTTTGAGCCCTCAGTGGCCTCTGGCTAAATATATTGTTCAGATTTTTAAAATGATAACACAATATGTCAGACCTGTTTGCAAAAGGGAAATCTGGTTTAAGAAAGTTACCTTGTTTTTTCAGAGGCTCAGAATGGCTTTTTAGGCTTTCAAACTTACGTTCTCTTATGCAATTCTAGGCCTCGTGTGGTTATAATGGCACAGCCTGGCTTTTAAACCAATTTCAAACTCTGAAGGATATTTATTCTTAGGTCGATTTGTGCATTACACACAAAGTATTCTTTGTCATGCAAAAGGCGAAATTTCACAATGATATCCTCTCTTTGTGAGTCTAGCAACATTTTTATTTAGAGCTGTTTGTCACAAACAGTCATAGGAATCTCATATAGACTGCTACAGCAGTGTGTTAAGCTGTCAATGGAAATAATTAAATGAAATATTTGCAGCAACTACAGGTCTTTGGAGGTCTATCAGCATGCAAAGCTTATCACTTGAACTTTGATGGTTCTGTGCATAGTGCTTTCATTGTTCTGTGGTTCTGATTTATTGGCTGGCTTTTTCCAGCAAAAAGCCAGGATCTATGTGCTATCCTTGTTAGGCGGATCTTTATCTGCTCCAACATGGTAGTAGTGGAATAGATGTTGGACCCTAGGCTCCCTGTACATAGGGTTGCCACCCTCCAGATGGAACCTGGAGATCTCCCCGAATTAGAACTAATCCCCTGGCAACAGATTAGATAACTGAAAATTATCCAGGAGGGGTGGAATATTGAGAGCAACTAGAGTCAATTAAAGGGAAGAGAGCTTAAAGAATCCTTCAGGAGTAGATTCTTGGGGGGGGGGGTTCAAATGTTGCCCCTTCCTATATACCTTTGCAGCCCCCCAATTTGTGATGTCTCATAGAAATGTATCTCAACTCCATTTTGATAATGAAACCTGAAAAATCATCTATCACAGGTAAGGTGGAGATTTTTCCATACTTGGAACTCCCAAGGTATGCAGGGAAGTATGACTTCATAAATTAGGGAGAGGAGTGAAGTAACTTTCCACCATGGAAAGAAGCCATTCTGTGACAAGGGACACAGTAAAGAGTAAAGGCTGTTGCTGAGTAACTTTCTTGCACCAGGACTCATAGCCAGATGGATAAGTGGTCACTCCCTCTGCAATATTTCAGAACCTACCAGTCAACAATTAGTTTGTCATGTGAACAAATATCCTTTCTTTATGGTCTTTAATCTCACAGTTTTCATCTGTGATCATCCCTCATTCATACCATTTAATAACAGTGGCATATAAATGTAGATTCTTTGTCAGAAAAATCTTAATGGCTGTGGTGCAAGTATCTTCAATTAAAAACTTTCTCAGAGAATTCTCTAAAAGGCTTAAAAAAAAGAACTGCTTACTGAAGCAGTCTATGTGTGTAGAGACTCTTATCACATTTCTTTGACCCTCTGTAGCTTTTCATTGCTGTTCAGAACAGAGCTAAGCATGAGTAGCACTCCGTCCTGCCTTAGGGTCTAATTGTAAAACTGATGAAGATGAAGACAGAAAAAATACAGCTTGGTTTTCTGCCCTGGCTGAATTTGCAGAACTGCCATTAAGGAAGCTGATCATTTTATTTGCAAATCAAGCTTAACCGAACACACTTGATCCAGGAAGTCCTTGAGAGGTTTAGTGCTATTTTTAGTCCTCTCAGTCACAGGTCTTTAGTATGTCTTCAGCAATAAGAGTGACATTCTGACTCTATAACTGTTGGTAATAATCCCACTCTCTACTTGTGGTTTTTTAGATATACTTTAAAAAGAATATGTTTTTCCAAACATGGATTCTTGAAATAGCAACTTTTAGATGCTCCCCTCCCAGTATTTTTAAGCCAAATCCTTTACAGTTACTCTTTACATCACTCTTGTAGATCAGATCTTGGAAATAAATGCTCTTTGAACCATTCATGTAACATGTCTTTTTGAAGCTGAAACCTAAGAGAAAGTATTATCATGCAGATTTGCATTGCATGACTGTTCCCAATCTTCTTTGCCTGCTGATCTCTTCCATTTTTGCTGCTATTGCACCTTCCAGTATACTGCTGCAAAGGGTTAATACAGCATCAAGATCTTAGTGTTCATGTCTAGTAATCCAGCATTTGTTATGGATGAGAGATACTACTAATTTCTGCCTACTGAATCCAGATAATTTCTGGATTATCCTGTTTTCAGTGATTAGAGAACTGCTGTGAGTTGAAGCTAACAGTAACCAGCTAAAAGGACTATTCTGCTGATGCACATGAAGACTCAACAGATTTATGTTTGGTTTATGGGCTATGCTTTATTTGGCATACAAACTGTAAGGCAATGCTCTCTTTCTTTCTGTAGTATATCATATATTTTACAAGATCTTGTATTGGTCCTCCTTATTTTTTAGTGACTGGAAATTTCTTTCTCAGCCCTACTATCTGAAGCTTTGTTGAAAAGAGATAATTTAGGACTGAACTTGGGGACCTCCACTTGTAAAAAGCCTATGTTGTACTACTGTATAGCCCCTTCTGCATGGTTCTGTCCAACAGCAGAATATGAAGTGTGTATGTCAAAGAGTAAATTTACTGAAAAAGTGATGGCAACTTTTTCAAAAGAATAACTAATACATGCAGAAAAGGCAACTGCAATCTTCTTGATCATTCATTCTCAAGCCAAATGGTACTTCCTTTCATCCAAAGTCATAAGATCATTTTCTGAAATTAGCATAAGGGTGGTGAGTGACCAAATTTATGCTCCTGAATCTTTTGGAAAGATTCTGTTTAGAGAACTAATCTAAATGAAGTGTTGAAGAAACCTCAGCTGTTACCTACAAATATAATGGTACTTTTCGGGGAGGGGGGGAGGGGGATATATCCTTCAACTCTTTTAGAATTGTTTGTGGTTACTGATTCCATTAAGAATTTAATGACCCTTGTAAACCTGAGTTTAGACCTGGCCTCTTATACTGGAATATGCTTTGTAAGAATACTTTCAGTATGCTTGGAAATAAATATCTTTAAAAAAAGAGAGAGAGTATGTGTTTTCATATTTACTGTTGAGTTGCTGTGAAATCTAAACATGCAATCACTTTTACATATTCATGCTACAGATGATGTGGAAGCCAGCATATGATTTTCTGTACACGTGGGGAGCTCACTATGGAGACAGCTACAGGGACATGTTGCAAGACCTGCAGTCTGCACTGGACAAACTGAAAAATCCTGTAACCAAACAGTGGCGAGAGTTAACTGGAGCACTGATTCTGGTAAACTGCATGGAGGTCCTCCGAGCAAATGCATTTTCAAGGATAGATGAAGAATAATATCTGTCTGATTTATGAACATGCTCTCAGAAGGGAAACTGAGCATTTGCATTACGAACCATGAATGCTTCCGTCTGTGAAAATGACACCTACTGTGTTGGTTTTAATAGTTTGTAGTTTTAAAAAATTATTTTAAACAGTAGCATCACTTGTATCTTTCTTTTACATATTCTTGTATTTAAAGTGCAGTTTTTTTCAAATAGGGTTGCCAACTCCAGCTTGGGATATTCCTCCCTACTGATTCTAGTCTCATTTCTGATAAAGATCAGTTGAGAAACCTCATATGGACATGTGCATTTATATGGTTGCTGTGAGATAATTAAGGATGGTATATAATTGCATATATTAGTTGAATGTATTTTGTGGGATTTAGTGGTCACTGGGTTTTGGGATTGCTGTGGAACTAAACATATAGGGTTTAGCCTGTTCTCACAGTTCCGCAGGAACAAAGAGAGGTTGTGCCATTGGCACAAGTAAGTAAGCCAACCCTATCAACCATTTCTAGTAATTCTAACAACTAGTTTCACTCTGAATCTGTTGCCAGCTACAGTGAAATAGCCCTTTCCTGGTCAATTTGTGGTTCTTGTCCCTTCAGTTTTAGGCATTTGGGCTTTTTCAATGTTTCTCTCAATCCTAGCAGTTCATAGCACTTTTCTGATTTTCCTGTTGTTGCCTTACCTATTGTTCTAGAGCACTGGCAACATTCTCAAAACTATTTTTATTCTCTGCTCTTGGTCTGTTCTTGTAGGACCAAGTGGGTAAATAAATTGGGGGAGCAGGAGATACAATGGAGGCTACATATAATACGGAGGTAATAAAAAAAAAACGCTCATCAGTCATCACAGTTTGAGAAGGTAAATAGTTTTTCATCCAAAAAACGGCAGCTGCAGAATCCACACTTCATAACTAGAACAGATAATATTTATGTGGGAATTAATTGTTCAAATTCACTCATGCACTTCCTGAAGCAGGTGTTACAGCTGTGACACTCTGTAAGTAGAAACTTTGTATAGCTATAATTCTCTCTTGTTCCCATTCATTATATTTTATTTGAATGGGCTCTAATTCAAGCAAAGACAGATCTGAAAGGTCAACAGCATCTATTGGGTCAATGGCTGGTATACCTCTTCCTCAGCTGATTTTTTAAAAACAGAAGTACAAGCAGGGCATTAGTTAGATGCTTTTTTTTTTTTTAAGGCTGGTGCTATTCATTACACTTAGAGCATCTAGCCAAAGCAGCTATAGAAAGGAAGATTTGCTTTTAGGTTGATTTATAAATATTATTGTGCAGGCCATTATTACTTGCCTGTTGTAAAACTCATTTCTCCTGTAAAAGAGGAAAATAAATAGGATGTACACATTTGTGCCTTGGAAACTTCCCCTGTTCTGTACAAGAAAAGTTGATGGTAAATAATTAATGCAAGAAGAAATGTGGCATTTGTTCCATCTAATGTGCCACTTCCGCAACTGGCAGAAAACAGCAGTTTACAAAGCAACAAAAGGTTGAAGGCTCTGTTTGGGGGGAAATGATGCATACAACTGAACACTTCTACCATTGAAAAAAGCTGCTAGTATAAAATAAATGTAGTTGTATGCATAACTATTGAACCCCTAGTACTGCCTGTTCATGCAACCTTTGGGATAAAACTTGTATGTGTATGTATGTATAGCCATTTATATGGGACTGCATATCTCTGTGTGGGGATGGTATTCCTTCAAGGATAACTTGGCATCAAGGTTATGTATCTACTAATAACTATAGTTCTATATTAGGGCTATTATTCATTTTTATTCTAGCCAGTTTTCTTAATTCATTGTCAAAATTTGATAGGTTTGTTACGACTACTATTTTCAGCTAAGAATGTTGTGCAGTGGCTGTTTTGAACTTGCATAGGAATGTTGGAGTAGTCAGTATTTTGCCTTAATGTAAGAAATTTTAGTTAAAATGTTTTAGATTCTAGGTTGGAGATGGGTCTTCTCAATGATGCGCTGAGTGGTTCTGTTCTGAGATAGTGTTTTCAAATTGTAGTTTTTGGAGATGATGATGGCTTTTTAAAAGTCTGAGCTAATATGTATATATATTTTTTTACAAAAAGAAAATGTATCATGTATTTTGATTAAATGGATTTATTCATCTTTAATTTGGGCAAATAGCCTTCTTTACTTCAGGCATCTTTTGTGAATCTAAATAACCCAATGAACTGCCATCTGCAAATAGTTTAATTTATTGCCATTGTGTGGAAGCACCCAACACTGAAGACAAAATGGTTAGGCTCAGGACTTTTTTGGTAGAAAAACCCCCATCAGGAACTCATTTGCATAGTAGGCCACACCCTCTGATGCCAAGCCAGCTGGAACTGTGTTCCTGTGTACTCCTGCTAAAAAAAAGGGAAGGGAACCCTGGTTAGGCTCAACTTGTTGATGTCTGACAATGCAGTGGACCCAGGACTTTTTTTTTTAGCAGGAATGCACAGGAACAGTTTCAGCTGGCTTGGCATCAGGGGGTGTGGCCTACTATGCAAATAAGTTCCTGATGAACTTTTTCTACAAAAAAGGCCTGTGTGAAACAATGGTGATGTTGGGGGTGTGGCTTAATATGCAAATGAGTTCCTGGTGGGCCTTTTCTTTTTAACAAAAAAAGCCCCGAGAGAACCTAACTGTACTGCTTTTGCTGCAGTGCCTGACAGCCCAACTTCCTCAGGCAAACAGACCGAGTCAGAGAGGTGAGGTGCAGCCCTGCCCAGAAGCTAGACAATAAGCCATTTTGGTGGAGGGAATCCATTCAACTCAGCCAGAATCCCTTACCGTTCCTCAATCCCTTGTTAAGGAATGTTCAAAATCTTTTCCTAAGGTAGGCTGCCACTACCTCCTGCCTCTGCCCACCCCTCCCTAGCAGGGCTGGATTAACAATTAGGAAAATTAGGCACTGGCCTATGGGTCCCCATGCCTTTAGGGGCTCCAGGCCAGCTCCCCGCACCAGTTTTCCCCCTGCTTGCAGCTCTCTCAGCCTGCATGTGTAGCCAGCAACTGAACCACTCCTTGTCCGATTTTCCTGGTGCGTCTGCTGCTAGTGTACTCCCCAAGTTTGCCTCTCTCTGCCTCCTCACCCTACAGCTTTGTAAAAGGGACTTTTAAGAAGGTACCTGCAGGCTGCAATGGAGCTGCAGGTGGTGGGGTGGATGCTCCAACTCTTGAGATAATTTGTGAGGGCCCCCCCAAGATTTTGACTGCCTAGGAGCCTCCACAGGGCTGAATCCAGCACTGCTCCCTAGTGTGTTGTCAGGAGAAACACCAATTTTTTTGGGTGTGTGTGTGTGTGCTTTCATAGCATCAGCTGCAGTGAGGTGTGTAAGCAGGAATCAAGGTAGCCACTTATCTCTGAATTAATACAGCTTTATTCTACAGGTACAGGTCTAGAATAAATACAGTTTACAGGACTAGGATGTGGACTAAGAAAAGAAGAAATGGGACATGGCAAATTTGCTAACCTGCTCGAAACTTTAAAAATCCTGCACCTGATCTTCCATGTCTTCCCCCCCCCCCCACCAGAGATTCAAATGGATGTATGGGTAGAGAGGATGCTGGGCTTTGTGTGGTCATACTTCCCAAACAGTCACACATACACATAGATGCACAGAATTGAAAGCTTCTCTCCACATGTAAAGAAAGCATTAACCATTAGCCTTGAAACGGGACCAATGGAGAAGTGGTAATATCAAAGCAATGCCATGTTTTCACTTCTGGCTGTGAATCTATGCCTGATGGGCAGGATGAGATTATTCACAGTCTTGGTGCTGCCACAAATGCTGGTCAGTGTCTCCATCGATGCCATCCTTCTTCTGCTGCCATCTATTGGTTCTAAATATATCAAAAGAAGTTATGATGATTAACTGAATGGTGTGTTTAACTGATAGGAGTTTGTAGTCTGTGCATGGCAAAGTGGGATGCACTATCTTAACATATTTGTGAGCCATGAAACAAACTTCCTGTTTCATTTGTGGCAAGGATCTATTCTCCCATGCCACCAAAACATTCCAGGTGATTCTACACATCCTAATGATGTACTGGTACAACAGCTATTATGCCTATTCTGAATTACTTTATTGACACAGTGACCTGCAATACCATGTTTAAACACTTGTGATTTCTAAATCCATTAGGCTAGTGCCTTAGCAAATCTAGCTGTACATTGGCATCTTACATATAAGTGGATGTTATGCTCTGCGCCATGCGTACAACTGCATGTGTGAAAGAAGTGGTATGTAATACTCCAGACTGACAAAAGGATTGACTGGCTTGTGGAATTAACAGCTGTGGGATGTGGAGGATTAGCCAAATTCATTGAGAGCAGGTTCTCTAAAGGCTGCTAGCCTCAATGACTAAATAGAATCTGAAATCCTCTGAAAACAGGTGCTGGGCGCAACAACAGGAGGCAGTTTTAGCCTTCAGTGCCTTATTAGTAGGCTTTCTAGGGGTGACTGGTTGGCCTGTATTTGAAGCAGGATGGTGGATTAGATGGACCATTGTTTTAACCCAGCTGGATTCTTCTTCTAGATTAATTGCGTTTTCATTTGATAGTTCACCTAGCGATTTCATGCCACTGAAAGTGTTCTGTTTGGTCCTGTCTACACTCCGAAGGTATGCTGAAATACTAAACTCCAGAGTAAGCAGTTGCTACTTGTACCTAATAATTTGCTCACTGTCACAGCAAGTGTGAATACAAATTTTGAAACTGGCCAGGAGGAATCTGATGGATTCAAGAGTGGATTTGATAGCCCACTCCCCACAAATGGGTAGTTTCTGAAGCATACTGATTGTATCCTTTAAATGGGTAGGCTCTGAAGCATACTGATTGTTCAAATCTTAACTGTGGTTACCTGCAACTAAAGCTAAGCCTTAGAATCTGACTGCTTAACAAGATCTTTGTAAGGTTTTCTAGACATTCATAAGCATACAACCAGGCAATATGTATTGAAATACTGCCAGTGTCAGCTGTTACACACCCAGTTTTTGGTGCATACATTTTAATAAGTGTGTGGTTACAAAGACATACAAGTTCTTTCTACAGTTAGTTAAGATTGGGTCTATGTGCTACATCACCAGAAATATGTGCCTTTGCACTGAATATACAGTGCAAACGTATATTTTCTCTGGCTTCTTAGTGTAATTGGTTTTCTCAAAAGTGAAGGAAGTCTCATCTTTGCCCACAGATACTTTCACATGGTGAATATGGGGTTAATTTTTGTTGGAAGACAAAAGGTAAAAGCTAAATGCAGACCAGCAGTTGCCTGGAATTAATCCACCGATATTTGGTTGTGTCTACAAGGCCTGTTGGTTGGCGTCTGCACATTTTAACAGCTACCTGATCCTAAATCTGTGGACTTGTGGTTTCTGGAACAATGCCTTCTGCTGCTTCAGTTGAGTGTTGGTCTAATGAAAATTTTCTCTAGAATGGTCTCTGGTTTCACAGAACCAGGCTAGTCTTACTGCTGAAGGATTATTGCTCCCACTTAAAGATGCTAATCCCTTCCTTACATAGTAGAAAGAACTCTGGCCAAAACACAATATACAGTTTGGGAATTTGTGCTTCACCGCAAAACAGTGTCTTAGAGCTTCAGGTGTCATTTTCAACATTTTTGCTAGTTCACATGATTCTCAGAATAGTATGTATCTATCCGCTGCATGAAATGATCACTGTTGTGTGGGCCCTCACAAACATTTGGTTTTGGCTGCCTAAATCTCAGTTTAAGCATTTGTCTGTCTTACTATTGTTAGTGTAAAAAAGAAATGACTGCAAAGTGAGTTTACTATACTTCTTATGTTATCAGTTTGATGATGAACAGCATTCCAGGGACGTTGTCATTGTTGTATCTGATATATTCATTGTAATGGTCTTTCAGTTTATGTGTCTAACATTAGATTTCTGCAGAAGTAAAATTAGGTTTAAAGGTAAAAGTAGTCCCCTGTACAAGCACCAGTCATTTCCGACTCTGGGATGATGTCGTATCACGACGTTTTCACAGCAGACTTTTTTATGTGTTTGCCATTGCCTTCATCAGTCATCTACACTTTCCCCCCAGCAAGCTGGGTACTCATTTTACCGACCTCAGAAAGATGGAAGGCTGAGTCAACCTATAGCCAGCTACCTGAACCCAGTTTCCACTGGGGTCGAATCCAGGTCATGAACAGAAAGCTCGGACTGCAGTACTGCAACTTTACCACTCTGTGCCATGGGGGTTAAGTTTAGTTTAAAATAAAAACCATTCTGACATCTTTTATGATTTCCATGTAGGTGTTTTCATGCACTGTAATTGTAAGATAGGAGAAACCACAGGATTGGATTCAGACTAACTTTCCAGTAATAGGAAAGGTGTAATTTCCCCATTCCTGCTGTAGACCACCAGTTTGTCTCTTATGCCATTCCTGAGGATCCCCTGTTCTACAGGATCGATGGATTGTGGTAGGAGGAAGGAAAATTTTGCTCTGCTGGGAGAAATGCCTCTGATCAGCTGAAAGTTTATCCTAGATCCACCCGAAGATCCACTGTTCTTCTCCATCCAATCAAAATGAATACATGATCCAATGAGATCTATGCGGTAATTTAAGAGATGTGTTGAACTGATTATCATAAAGACTCTTGAGAACCTTGCCATTGTGAGTATCTGAGTAGGCTGTGCCCATGTTTAGAAACTTTTTGGTCATTCCCTCTGAGTACAGGAATATTATACATTTTGAGCTGAGTAAAGCTTTTTTAGTCCTTATATTATACTCCTGAAAGTATGACAAATTCACTGAAGCTGTAAGACCTGATGAAGTCTTAGAAACAAGATCTCTGTGACTGCCCCCCCCCCTGTTGTCTTGCAAGCTTCTCTAAACTGAGGAATATAGATACCTTGTAGCCTTGCAAACTTCTTGTTCAAAGACATTTTGTTGCATTATGAATTTTGGCAAATAGAAACTTAGTGTGAATTTTTTGATATTGTATATAAATTCATATATTGTGTTATATGTTCACTCCCTCTTGCATAATAGCACAATACAAGGAGAGCTTACATTAAGAAATGGTTTATTATTGATTATGTACTGTGCCTTAGTATTTTTCACAGTTCATAAAGACTGCAGATTTTAGTTTGATACATACTTTGGAGAGAAAAGTGGAGTTTAAATGAAGTAAAATAGAAAATAAAAAACTAACATAGAATCCGGCCCCTTCCTGCCCGCGCCGCCGTTCGGTGGCATAGGGCGGGGGGCGCTTTTGCCTCCCCGGATGGAGCCGAGGCAAACGGACCTCAATTTATCTGGGGATGTTGCTGGGCGTGGTCTGGGGCTTTATAAGCCCAGCCGCACCCGGAGCTATGCACTTTGACGGCGGTTTCGGCCCACCCTGCAATAGTACAGGCTTCTCCAGTCGCCGAGTTTTACGGGGCCAGGTAGGAATTTTTTCATCTCAACTGATTGGCTATGGTTGGGATGTGTTTCGCCTACCTTGTACTGTTTGCTTTGAGGTTGGGTTTATGTTTTGGTAACTTTATTTGGCTGGAGTTTAATTAGGTATTTAGGTATCTGGTGTGCACCCTCGGTTTTCCTGGTTTCAAGGGAAGTAGTGGGATGGGATGGCAGCTGGGCTGTATGGCTCTCTGCTGTGTTGCCCGCTATAGGCTTCCCTCCTCTGGCAGGCCGTTCCTGGGTGGGCGGCATTGCCACTCAGGGGTATACCTGGCCTTCGCCAGCCAGTTCAAACTGGCTGCTGCTGGAGGCTGGGTGGCTCGCCCTGTCTGGACAGGGAAGGGTCTGGTGTGTTTTCCTTGGCCTGTCCGGGAGTTTTTTAGGTTGCCCCAGGCTGTTTTTGTTCAATAAAGTTGCCCTGTTTTATTACCCAATATACCGTGTTGTCTTGTTTCTTCCGACTGGGGGGGCAAAAGCAGGTGCTGCTGTTAACTTTTCATGCATATTTTTTAACGATGGTGTGATGGACTGCAGGGTTTTTTAGTTAAGCAGCAATGAATCAAGAGAGCTGCTAGGTCACATGACTAAGAACTGTGAAGTCAGACTGCCTAGAATCCTCAGGAATTTGAAAAAAGAAAAAGAAAAAAGGAGGGCAGTTAAGCAGTTAGTGGAGATGGTCAATCAGAGCGTTTGAACCTGGAGAGCGGATCTATGAAGAAGTAGCCAGTTTGAGGGAAACTGTTGCTAGAGACCAAATTTTGCAGGTTACCTTTAGAGAGAGAGGGTAGTTAAATAAAAGGAGCCTCAAATAGGAAAGCTCCTTGATGTTAAAAGAATCACACACACTTCTCAGAGAAAGCTTTTACCCAGTTGAGAAAAGACTAGGAGTCTGAAAAGGCAGCTGGCCAAAGGGCCTGGGTAAAGGCAAGGACAGTCTCATAGGCCAGGTAAAACGGAAGTAATTCTCATGGTGTATAGAGATTGCCTGGAAGTCCAGACTAAGAGAGTCTTAGGAACAGCAAGAGATATTAGCAGGAGAAGTGGAATAACATTGTGTGTTCTCAAAGCCACAAACAAAGTAAGCTATACCAATATAACATCTGCCTAGAGTAAATTAAAGTGAAGCGTCTTGAACTGAAACAAAAGCCCATCCTTTGTAATATTCCAACCCTGCCTGTGTTTGTGTGAATATTGATCTATGCTGTGTGCTGTTCAAAAGCTGTAGTGCTTCAATTTCTGAGGTTTTATGAACTAAAGACATCAACCCCCACAGAAACAGTGTCAGCCCCAAAAGGGTATACACCAGCCTGAAGGAATGTACAATACCAACCCATTTTAAAATAAAGCTTTGTTTCTATTTCAGCAGTGAGCTACCACAAATATGCTTAGTTTTGTTTATTACTGCAGCAGTACAGCTGAATGGGGAAAAGGGGAGGGGGAGCGGATGTCACTGTAAAAAGGTAGTCAGAAAATTAGACAAAGGCTGACCAAATCTTTAATCAGGAAATGGTCCACATCATAGATGGCCTATTATTTTATGTTCCAGACAGACAGACCATATATTCCAGCCAATTAAATTTTATAAAGTTGCTAACAAAATTATGAGAGTCAAGTTGCCAGTTCTGAATTTGTGATGATCTTATTCCTGGGTGTTGGATCTTTCATCTGGATAGGTCTGTGTCAGCCATGTCTTTGTGGATAGGCAACTCTGTGTTTTAAAAGATCTTTTATATTCAAGAGGAAGAGCATCTTGACCTTGGAAATGTGGAACTCCTAGTCTTTTCTCAAATGGGTAAAAGCTTTCTCTGAGAAGTGTGTGTGACTTGGAAAAGCAACATGACACAACCAGGTAGCCAATGGGATGGAGTGGGATTAATACATCTGCTGATTATTCTCATTGTTGTATTGAGTTGGGCATCAAGTTTCTGGACATGGGGACTGTTGAACCATACTGAAGCACCATATTCCGCAGTACTATACACCAACTCCAAAGCTGAGAATCTACATATTCTGGCAGACACACCTCAAGTTGTAACACATAATTTTTGGAGAATGTTGTTCTGCATGAATATTTTTGCTTCTGCATTGGTAAGATGACGTTTAAAGCTTAATGTTCTGTCCAGGGTAATGCCAAGGTGCTTAGAGATATGGTTGTAAGTAAATCAGGTGCCATTAAGGTAGACATTCAGATCATAGTTGGCAAGATGTTACTGGGAAAGAAAAAGGAGCATTCTGTTTTTCCTGCATTTAGGACAAGCCACCATTTATGGTATTAGTCAGCCAAAAGTTCAGGGTCCTTAGTCAGTATTTCCTCAGTGCTTTCAATCAGTTTCTTCCTTATTGCAATTGCCATGTCATCAGCATAAACAAACTTCCTGGATATCAGGGGCATTAATGTATAGACTGAAAAGAACTGGAGTGAGGACTGAGTCCCGGGATTTACCATTATTCAGTTTCTTCTACTTGCTGATTGACTTATCCATAATTACTTGGAAAGTTCTATTGCTCAGCATGTTATTTAGGAGTCAAAATAATGCTCTGCAGGGGAAAATTTGTAAAAACTTGTACAACAGACCATCTCTCCAGCCTGTGTCATAAACTTCAGTTAGATTGACAAAAACTGCTGATAACCTGCCTCAAAGAAATTTATTAAACTGAGAACCTGGTCTTCATAACTATAATGGGATCTAAATCCTGCTTGCTCTACAGGAACATTTTTATTAATTCTGTCACAGATGCTGTTCTGGATTAGCTTCTCAAGGAGTTTATAACAGGAGCTCAGAAGGGAATTAAGTCTATAACTTTCTGCCAGATGTTTTGATTTTCCAGGCTTCAGAATAGAACTGTCTTTGCTTTCTTAAATCCCTCTGGGAGTCTTCCTGTTCTCATGATGTCAGTGAGAAACTTTGTGAGCCACTTCTTAGTAAATGTGCTGCTGTTGATCAGGAACTCATTATGGATGCGGTGAAATCCTGGTTGTCATAAGTCATTCTGTGCTAAGTGAGGACTCAGATTTCTATGATGAAGAGTTACCTACACCTAACCCTTAGCTGCTAATTGAACAGGCAGCAGCTGGCTCTGAGCCAGAAGAACAACAAGAGATCAGATTACCAGCTGACCAGAAGTCACAGCCTATAGCTGAAGCTGAGTCAATGCCTCCTAGCTCTGAAGCAGTAAACATGTCTTCAGAAGCCACTTCCAGCCCACCTAGATCACCAACACCCTTACAGTGTCAACAATGTCAGAAATGCTTAGAACTGCAAGGAAGGGGAAGAAGTGCTAGACTCATGGTCTGTCAACAGCTGTTAGTTGAAGAGAAGAATGAGTATGACATCAAGATGACTGCCAAAGAATTGGATGGGAGTTTAGCTCATCAATACTTGGCTATAAATTCAGCCAGGAGAAGCAGAAGGTTGTGGATGCAACACTTTGCTACTGAGCCACAAATCTTGCTGCTCCTGGAGCTCTGCAATATTGAACTTGATCTGACAACTAGCTTTCCTTGAACCCCTGACCCTGGACTGGACTTTCTGCCTGGAACTCTCTGACCCTAGACTGGAATTTAATAAGCCTGATCTCTGGATCCCTTGACTTTTGGACTAGACTTTAGTTATTCTCTTCAACTTTGCCTGTGACCCACCCTGCTGAACCCCAGCTCTTGCCTCCTGGGGAAGATGGACCAGTACACCTTCCACTCTTGATATCCTTCAGTACCTTGGAAATCTCATCCAGCACTGAAATCTCCTAACAGCTCATTGTCTTCCTGTTCAGATGTATTTAAAAACAGGACAGATGTATTTAAAAATCTGGAGCTCTTTTTTTTTATTCTGATGATAAAATATTGGTTCTTTGGAACTCTAGAAAGGGATACCAGTTGGGTAGCTACCTGGCTTGATGTTACTTCTGAATTTTCTCAGAGCACAGGTGGACTTGCACCTATTTTTTTTTTTAACAGGCTCCAGGCTTTCCTACTGGGATGTCTGAAATCCAAATTTGCAGTTATTTTAGTCAATTTTCTCTGTGTGCAGTGTTGAGTTTATGAAGTAGTTCATCTGCTACTTCTGGGTCTTAGAGTCAAGACAGAAACAAAAATTGCCAGTCTATACATATGGATGGAGGTCGCCCCCACCCCCTCTCTTTCTATAGGTAATAGTTGAGGGGATTCTGTTTCACTATCTGAAGAAGTATGCTTGCACACAAAAGCTTATATCATGAATAAAACTTTTTTGCCTTAAAGGTGCCACTGGACTCAAATTTGGATCTAAATTTTGGAACATAGTTGCATTCTTCCAAATAAACATAATATTTGAATTGAACATCTAGAGACCAAACAAAGAAAAGTCCTCACTCTGACTGTAGATTAACCAGGTGTTTTTTTAAGATAGAGAAAAGTCATCTATCACATTTTTGCTTGAGGAACACTGGGTAGTAACAGATCTTCTTTTGAATGGTGTAATTGTTAAACCACAATCTGTGAGACAACTATTAGTCAGGAGCCATTCTCTGGCATTCAGATGCTATCTTGCACTGTAAGATGTCCTGAAGAGCAAGCTGGGGTATATGTGGGATATAAAGCATTGTATCAGAAAAGATCAGTGCCAAAGCATAATATGTCTTTTAAACTGCCTCCCTGAGGTAAGATATCTATTTCCATTTGTTACATAGTAGAGTTTTGAATAGCAACTATTTTTGCCTTCTTGCATTGTTCCTCAAGTAAATAACTTCAATAGGTCCATAAGAGTGTTAATTATGATGAATGAGAAAATTGTAAACATCATTTAAAATTCAAGTCAGTCAAAAAGACTTACTTTTTGTTGTTGTTGTTGTTGTTGTTGCCAATTTCTAATTTGAAAGATGTGCTGTAATGCTTTTTTTTTTTTTTTTAAAGTTAGTACTAGGTATTGTCTCAGCAAATCCTACTGAGAACACAGGTATATATGAGGCTTTAGAGTCAAAATTCCTGGTGGAAATTAATTTAAAGCAGTGGTGATATGTGTTAAAATGTGATGTAGCTCATTTTATGTTGAAAAACTGGACTATCTGTCATTAGATGAGGCTTCATTCAGTGCTCCTTATTGTGTCAATAATCCAATTCAATTTTAACATGGCCAACAACCAGCACAAATAAAAAATTAACAGAAATTAAAATTTCTTAGAAGGTATTCAAGTGTCACTTAAAATGATAATATAAAACATTTAAAATAACAATCAGCATTTTGCTTCAATACATAAAATATCTTTGTGAATTTTATGAGCAGCTGAAAAGAACCTTGTGCATGAACCTGTAATCTGTGGGTTGATACTCCTGGTAAATTCAGAACCAGAAAGACCCAGGAGTCTACAAAGTAGAGGGATAATAAACTTAACACGTATTTCCCAGTAAAATCAACATGAGAGCAGAACATGTTCAACAGTACCAGCGCCACAAGGGAAAACTCTCTCCGGCATGGGAATCTTTCTGTATCTCCTCTCTAACACTACAGAGGGGAGTACACACCATCTAGCTAGGGAGAATGCTTTGTGATGAGCAGAAGACTCCAAAAATGAGAAGTATGCCACTGGTTTGGCAATATCCAGTGCCAAAATATCTGGCATTATAGCTTTTGCCTGATCTAGTACTATGTCTAGGAAAGACTGGTGGGGAAACTGTCAATAGTTGTTTTGCTTTGACACAACATATAAAGCAAACATAACCTTTACCCTCAATAAATCAGATATTGCAATATGTTGCCCATGGATAGGAAATAAAAAAGAGAAGGTTTGTGGTGAATATGCACAAGAACACAGACTTTAGTGCCTGATAACTGATTTGCTAACAAGGTTTCCTAAAAATTTGACCTCTGGTCACAGTAATAGAGCATAAATTCAGGGAATCTGACAGTGTAGTGCAGTCAGATCTATATGAAGCTCTTCTTATACTAAATAATTGTTAAGTAACAAATAGAATAAGAAAGTAAGATACAGTTCAATGCTTGAAACTTACAATACAGATCTTAGTCACAACAGGGCCTATCACTACCACCCTTGTACCACCTTTCCCGATGCCATCAGACACTAGTGTGTTGACAGAATGACCTAGATGGGAGGGAGATTGTAAATCTGTGTTGATTGTCATGAAATAGGAGAAGAGTAGAGATGTTTAACCCTCTCACCTCTGCACAGTTTTACTAAAAGAAATAGTATTGATACTGTTATCAGCCATTTAGAGTAAAGTCTTTTTGCCTATCTTCTTTAAAGAGGGTTATATCAGTACAGTGAGTCTGGTTTCAGTTTCCAAAGCCGCTGGGGTGAAAGGTCAGTCTCTCCTCTCATCACATGGTCCCAATCAGAGTTGAGCCCCAGATGGCTTTATTGTGCTTCTGTTTTGAACTCAAGAAACAGAACTCAGGATGGACATATACAGATGAAAGGGTGAGGCTCTATAGTAAAGTTCAATGATTTTCAGTGGCTGGAATCATCAGTGGCATAGAACCCACTTACCCTACCCCTAATTATTTGTTCTGTGCACCTATTTGCTCTCTCCAGTATAACTGAACAGTTGCCATTTATTTCCTATGTAAAAATAAAACACTGAATTTGGAGACACTTATTTGGAATGAAAACATATGCATCACCTCTAGTGTCAGGTGGCTTAGAATTAACTGATCCGTCACTGCAATGCACAAATCCTTCTTCTTCACCTAGTACCTGTCACAGTGACAGGAATTTTGCTGTTTAATAACTAGCATGTTCAAAATGCTTCACATATATTATCTGAGTGATCTTGAAACAATCTTGTAAGGCAGGTCTATGTTGTTCATCACTAAAAATGGGAGGAAATGAAGCTGAGAGAACCATGGCTTGCCAAGAGCCACTAATAAACAGTGGAGACTTCCTGTTCCTTTCAACTAAATTCTTAACCTCCCTGCTATATTAACATTGCAAGCCTTTCACTTGCTTTCATGTCATCTGAACTGCCTCTGTCCAGTGAGAAATTTGCTAACAAATATGCATCATACATCAGTCGCTAATGTTGGTGGGACTTAAATTTGCACAATAAATGTGAGCCTGCATTAGTGAGTCTGATCTGAGAGTTAAATATACCTTATCTCTAGGCAATACTAGAGTCTATCCTATGATCTGCATGTAATGTATTAAGTTGAGTGACATTTCTGGATACATTGTTTTAAATGGACTAATTGTTGCCCCTCAAGGAAGTGTGGAAGACTGCTTAATCATTTGTTATCTTAGTTCAGCCTCCGTCTGATGTAAAGACACCCAGGAGACTGCCTTATGGTTACTTTTCATGTGAAAATGCCTCTGTGTTAAGGGAAGGAATATTGAAAGGTTATCTGCAATTAACAAATACACACAGGTGCTTTGTCTCTGGAGAAATCTTTTCACATAGAAGAAATAGGTATTTAAAATGCTACAGGATGATGATGAAGAAGAAGAAAAAATCCCAGCAGGAACTAATTTGCATATTAGGCCACATCCCCTGATACCAAGCCAACTGGAACTGCATTCCTGTGCATTCCTGCTCAAAAAGAAAAAGCCCTGATTATTATTATTTAGGTTTAATGAATCACCCCATCCTGGCTAATGCCGGGCTCTGGGTGATGTACATTAATAAGATAAATAAATCCATACTTTTAAAAACCAATAACACAATTTAAGCTAAAAATGCAATGACTTTTCCACTTGCCTGATGACAGGAATATTTCTTAAGTAATCTCTTATATTTTTATCCTGCCCTTTCCACAAGGAGCTTAAAGTTGTATACAAAGTTTACTCTCCTCCATTTTATCTTCATGGTGGACAGTGTGTCAGACTAGATCTGGGAGACTCTGGTTTGATTCCCCACTCTGTCATGGAAACTTGCTGGGTGACTGTGGTCCAGTCATGCACTTTCAGCCTCACCTACCTTGCAGGGTTGTTGTGAGGATAAAATGAATGAGAGAAGAATGGTGTAAGCTGCTTTGGTTCCCCATTGGGGAGAAAGGCATAAAATCTAATAATAAATGAATGAACAAATAAATAAAACATCTCTTTGAGATGTGCTAGGGATCTGAAGCAGCTCTTCCTAATCCTAGCCTGACCATTCTAGCACACTAGCTGTCAGGAGTCATGGGGGAAGATTGGCTCACAAGTCTCAGCAAGAAGACTACCTCACAATGTAGATAGTAATGCTAAAATGAATTTATCACTCCTCTCTTAAAGTCTCCTTAGAAATACTGATGTAAAGTATCCTCTGAATATCCTCCAAATATACGAACACAGAAGAAATATTCAAACAAGTGTTTATTATTAATATTCAGCATCCACAATCAGTTATTCAGTGGATATACTTTTATTTATAACAACCTTGAACTCAGAGTCCTCTATTTTGATTGGGATATTTGTCAGTGAACCTTTATTTGTGTTGCATTGGTTGGTGACTCAGAGAACATTATTAAATCATAGGCTTACGGAGAAGGCAAGGCGTATGTTTTGTGTTCCATGCACTCTCCTGTTTCCTGATTTGTCATCTTTATTACTGACTCATTAGTAGCATGTGGTGGAAATTACTGAACCATCTTAGCTGATGCTGGTTATTGACTGTTTGTTGGGCATCCTCCAGATGCAACAATGAGCTTATAGCTCACCTTTCACTATTTTGTGATGAGCATTTGGGAATCATATGAGACATTTCCTTAGATTTACTTCGCATAGGCAAAAACCATGCCCTTCCTGTCTCTTCCAGGGTCTGCTGAAGTTGAAAATAGAATTCTTGACCTTTCTTGCTATCACATAATAGGAGCAAACCCACCTCATTGTGGAATATTGGGAATGCAGATTTCAGTTCATGAACACTTAGTGAACAACCCATATGGTTTTTGCTAGAAGTTCAAATGTTACCAGAGAATGGAATGGCCCAAAGATTGTTTTGAATTATGAATGATCTGGTAAACCCAAGTCCCTGCCCAAGGAAATTCTGTGTTCCCTTCTTTGGTGTCCATTTCAAATTCAACCTTGCTTCAAATTCAACTTTGGTATTATTTATTTAAAACATTTATTAGCTGTCTTTCTGCCTTATGAAGCTCAAGGTGGCCTACAATATAAATGAAGCAATAAGAATTTTTATTGCTTTGACCACAATCAAATGTTGTTTCCACCTCTGCTTTTTGCATGGAATAATTTTGGATCCTCTTAATGAAGTTGAAAAAAAATCTGTAAACATCATGTTGGGATGTACAAAATCCAGAAAAAGAAACAAAATCATGTAAAACCTCTGTTTAAGTCCAACCCAAACTACACAAAATATTGCATAAGATTTGGAATTCTATAGAATCCCCTATCAGGCAAATTTTACAAAAAGTAAAAAAAAATGAAAGAGAGAAAAAGCAAAAATGTCAAGTTCAGATCTTGAGGCTATGTCAAACCAACCTTTGGTCCTGAATGCTGGCAGGACAAAGTCTGAGTCCAGTGGCACCTTTAAGACCAACAAAGTGTTATTCAAGGTATACGCTTTTGTGTGCATGAACAGTTCTTTAGATACTCTGAAAAAGTGGTGCTTGCACACAAAGGCTTATACCGTGAATAAAATTTTGTTGGTCATAAAAGGTGCCATTGGACTCAAACTTTGTTCTGCTGTTTCAGACCAACATGGCTTTCCATCTGAATCTATTAAATAATAGGATAACTTATGTGAAAAAAGCAGAGTTTAGCAAGGTGACTGGGTGACAGTTGGACCTTGTGGAACAGTTTTTTCAAACTGTAACATCTGCCTGACAAAAGATTTAGATTTGCAAGCTTGCACAATGTTTTGTGTCATTTCTGCTGGCTTTAGAAAAAGTATTAAATGATTTTGAGTGTGTCTCCCCCCTTGATGGTAGAGTACCCACAGAAACAGAGGAAATAGATAGATCCAAGTAGTCAGCCGTGTTGGTCTGAGGTAGTAGAACAAAATAGGAGTCAAGTTGCACCTTTAAGACCAACTTAGTTTTATTCAGAATGCAAGCTTTCATGTGCTCTCTAAGCACATTTCATCAGATGGGGAATTCGGTACAGTGAGCAAAGCCACACATAGCTGGTAGTCAGTTGCTCAGAATGCAAACTGGTATAAATTTAAGATCCAATCACAGTATAGTAAAATTATCTGGTAGGGAGTGGTTTAGAAATTTAAATTTAAGATTCAATGACAGAATAGTAAAATTAACAAATTGAACAAACCCTTGATCTATCAGTTCAATGTGGATGTCTCTGCATCAGGAGTGACGTGCCGGAACTACTTTCCCTCAGAACAGATCATCCATTGTATCTCTTTGTCAGTCTCTTCATTGGGAATGCCTCTTTCTAATCTTTTCATGTATGAGAATGAAGTGTGACTCTAATTGAGAAAAACAGCGTACCTCAGTGATCAATGTGCTGGAGTCACAAAGAGAATGCACAGTCAAGGCCGAGTCTTCTGCATCCCATCAGTCTCCTGGACAATCATTAAGTACTGGATGAGTTTTTCCCCTGCTGCTGTAGATCCTTATCTTGCTGTTAAATAAATGAAGTTGCCCCTTGATTATCCCAACTAATGGTATGTCAGCTCCTCATTTCATGACTGTCTGCAATGAAGTGTGACTTTGGAAAAATAGCATGTCTCAGTTATTGGACATGAGGGAGTCACAAAAGCAGGTATTGCTAGATATGTCTGTTGATGCTGAATAATGGCTGTCTTGACTGACAATCATCTTGGTGCCACAGAATGTGTGCCAAGTGGATTGTACACATGAAAAGTTGGTCATGTGGTAGCATTTTCTGCAGCTTCCTCACCCCTGCTGGGTTTGTATATATCACACTTTAGAATCACCAGAAGGCAGAGAAAGGCAGACACTTGTACTTCATTCTGCAGCAATGCTGTTGCAGTGTGCCAAAAAACACCAGGAATCCAGAAAGCACTTCTATCCCCAAGATCACAGAATGAATTGTATTGCTACAAAGAGTTTCTACAAAAACTTAATCCCCTTAAGCTCAAAGCAAACATTTATTTTACTCTGATTTCCATCAACATGGCTAAGCAGGATGCTTTAATAAAATATCATATTATGAAAGAACTTGCTTATGTGGCATAGTCAAGGACTTTCATCAAGTCTCTATTGTCCTTTGTTCAGAATTCATCAGAAGGAGTTGTTGGGTTCCATCTTTGATAGGATGGAGGGCCTCGCCACATGTATGATGTTGTGAAATTGGATGATAATAGTGGATTGTTGTACAAATTGCTCTGTAAGATGCTAAGACCAGAAAAGAGTTTGAGGATCTTAATTCCAATCAGCTGCAAGAGTGATGAACTGGTATGATTTAGGCCAGTAGTTCCCAGACTTTTTTGGGCCAGTGCACACTTGGTTCCACAAACTCATCCCCAGTGCTTCCTACCCTATAAAAAGCATTATTCAGAATAGTAGTTTGTACAACCCTTTAAGGAAGATAATAATGAAATCCAAAAAGTTACAATTAATTGCACATTTTCCCAAACTCCAGTAAAGCTTTAATTTATTCAACAAAATTGATGAACTTGATCCAGTGATACCAGCTTTTTAGTGTCTGATAGTCATTTAGTAAGAATCTTAAATACCACATTTCTTAACTGCTTCACTGTTCAGTAAATTCTTAAGACAGATGGGCTTACATGAACAATGCAGTCAGAGACCCACCTCTAATATCCTCCTGCCATCTCCTTGCCTCTTAGAGCCCCCCCCCCAAAAAGGTAAACTTACCTGACCGCAAGAGATGGTACTGCTCACTTCAGTACCATCTCTTGGGGTCAGTGATACCAGTTTTCAGTGTCTGATAGTCATTTAGTAAGAATCTTAAATACCACATTTCTTAACTGCTTCACTGTTCAGTAAATTCTTAAGACAGATGGGCTTACATGAACAATGCAGTCAGAGACTCACCACTAATATCCTCCTGCCATCTCCTTGCCTCTTAGAGCCCCCCCCCCAAAAAAAGGTAAACTCACCTGACCCAAGAGATGGTACTGCTCACTTCAGGAATTACTATTTAGGCCATACTCTTCTTATTGTTTCTGGAATACATGACCTTGATCATGTTTGTTTTGATTTATTGGAATATGCAGTGGCTTTGATTGATTTAATTAAATCCAACAGGTTGACAGAAGTTTGAAACTGTAAGAACTTTCAAAGCCAACCTCAGTTATGTGGTAGCTTTCTCAGTGGAAAATAGTGCAAAAGGTATTCTAGATTAATGGGTAAGTAATTCAAAGTACTTGAATAATTCATTAAGCCATCATAGGATGTTTTGTAGGTCAATTATGGACAATGTATTTGAATGAAATCAGTGCCAAATATTCCGTTTGTTCTAACAAGAGTTATCAGACCACATTTGAGTGGATCCAACCATCCTCTAAGATGTCTTCCTCCAACTTAAGTGTTTCTTCCTCCAGTGGAGGAACACTTTATTCAGAGGAGTCCTCCATATGATGGAGGAAGGCTCCAATCTTCAACCCTGAGTCTATAAGAAAGGCAGGGTATAAATATTTTAATGAACGAATAAACTTTCCTCACCACTCTAATATCTAAGGTGGAATTAGCATACTTGACACAGATGGAATGAGCAATTCTCTTTGTAGGTTGCTTCTGCTTTACTCTTTATTACCAGTAGCCTGAGGGCTTTAGGACCCAGAGCAATATCAAATAGACACATTAGAATTTTCACTCTATATTAGAATTCCCAGCAGAGTGAATGAACTGTAGCCTAAGTGAAATGTTATGTAGCAGACTTGGTGGAATGCAATGAAATTATTTCTGATTGACATAATTTATATCTTTTAAACACTGTAAATAGTCACTTCAACAAATAATGATGTCAGTGTCCAGGTGGGACCTGGGGATCCCCTGGAATTACAGCTCTTCTCCAGACTACAGAGATCAGTTCTCCTGGAGAAAATGGATGCTTTGGAGGGTGGGCACTTATGGCATTGTAACTTCACTGAGGTCCTTGTTCTCCCCAGATTCCACCCCCAAATCACCAGGAATTTCCCAACCTGTAGCTGGCAACCCTACCCCCCGACCCCTCATCAGTGGCCAAGGAAGACCTGGCAGCCCTAGCGGCCTACAAATATTTTGGATAAAATAAAAGGTTCATAAAATGTATACACAAAATAGAGAAAACTAACAGATTTTTTTTCTCCCTTTTTGCCCTGGAGAAAAATTTAGTGTTCCTTTTACAGAAGATTAAGGGTATGTTATTTACTAAGTGATGTTATTTAATTCCATGACTTCAACTACCCATTTCCACACATCAACTAATATTCCATTTCTACATTTTTCTCTAAGCCAACTGGCAACCCAACCTGTAATACTAGAACTCAGGTCACCTAAAGAAATTTGATCAATGATAGACTCAGGCCAAACAAAAGAAAGTACTTTTCCACACAGTGCATATTTCACTTAATGATGTCTTGATGTCTCTAGCTGAGATGGTTTCAAAAGGTGATTACATAAACTGTGGGAGAACAAGACTTTTGATTAGGGCGGCCTCCTGCAGAGCTCTAAAACAAGCAAGACATAATGTGATCAGAAGAAAATGAACATTATTGGTACTTTGAGTCTCCAATCCTGTTGAGCTTGTTGGCACTTCTGAAATTTGAAAACAGGTAATGGGTGCCACAACAAAATGGCTGCTATGGGCATTAAAGTCAATCACAAAATGTTGGGAGGTGGCAAGCCAAGCATCTTCTCATGAATAAGGTAGCTGTTTCCAAATGGGCACTTCCTGCACACACAACATGATGAATCCTGAGCTCTTTTGAAGCACTTCTTTTTCCAATGAGGATGCCAGGCTTGGCTTCTTGGGAAAGAATGAAAGTGACTTCTAGAAAACACATTGACCAGCACCATGGTGTGCATGGGTGTCACCACTGGGGATCACTAGTACACCATCCTTGTACTGTATTCAGCTTACTTTATGCTATAGCACAGGGGTGGCCAACGGTAGCTCTCCAGATTTTATTTGCCTACAACTCCCATCAGCCCCAGCCATTGGCCATGCTGGCTGGTGCTGATGGGAGTTGTAGGCAAAAAACATCTGGAGAGCTACTGTTGGCCACCCCTGCTATAGCACACCTCTTGTTTCCCCCTGAAGATTTCAGAAATAAATACGAATCAGTTATCTGAAATTAAAAAACAAGCTTTTTTAAAAATGGCTGTTAGACAAGGTAGCTAAATATAAACAGTGCCAAGGAGTATGCTACTGTGCTTGGGGGGGTGGGCAGGCAGCAAATGAAGGAATACTGTTGCCTCTTTGCCCTGTTTGTAAGCTTCCGGGGAGGATGGGCATCCTGGACTAGATAGATCTGTAGTCTGATTCCACAGGATACTTTCTTATGTTTGATATTATATCAGTGTCCACTGCCTATGATAGATATGATCAGTGCCTATGATAATTTCCATTTTAACAATAAACCTTCAGTGGAATTATTTATAACTTGATCCTAATATGGAATTTCACAGTCATTTAGCATTGTTCTACCAATTTCTAAAGGTTAAGAATAAATGGGAGGACTGATATGCTTTTTCTGAAACTATTCATGTCATGCTGAGGTGCCGCAGAGCCATTCTTCCCTAAAAGCTCAATTTCCTTCCTTCCTTTCTTTGTGTGCTAATAGGTGGATTTAGGGTGGTAGGCATTTCACAATTATCTCTGTGGTGGTAGAGATTCTTAATGGATTCCAAAGACAGTTCTGCTGGCTTATACAAGTTTATCTCAGGCCATTTCCCAGCCTATTCCCTTTTTTGGCTCTGTGGTCAATTTCAGAATGTTTGTTACCTGGCAAGAGTAATTCCTGAAGCTGCTATTTGTTCACCATCACACCTGCAAACAATTAGAAATGTGCCCCCACACATAAAAGGCAATCTGTCTTGGTCTGAATTCTAATCTTATTTCATCTTGATTTTTGAGAGGTCCTATAGATTTTGCACTATAGTTTGACCATAGGTGACATATTTGTCTCAGTTCACCACCTGTACTAGCACTGGGTGCCAGGGTCCACATTGCCCTTCTGGCCGGGGCTGGGTTGGGTACTGAGTCAGGACATTCCTGGGTGTCAGGTGTCAGGGAGAAGTGCAGGGCAGATAGCCTGTCCCTGTGGAGAGGCAGCCAGTGGTTGGACCATGCTTCTGGCCATGTATGTGAGGGGAATCTATGTTGATCTTTGTGTATATTTAATTCTGAGCTCAGGTGTCATTTAGTTGTATTTTTGAGGCAAGTTATTTCAGGACAGCTAAAAGCCAAACTAGAGAAGAAAGCACCCCCAAGTTCATCCCAAGGGTGTCTATTGACTGTGTATACCACTTTGAGTCTAAGAGAGAAATAATGTAAATAAGTAATGCAGATTTTACTTATTTACTTATTTACTTAATGTACATTACTTAATGTACAAATTTACTTAATGTACATTTTGTAGAGTGAGTTTCTATCACTGAACGTCTTTTAACAGTACTGCAGGGGCCCAATTCTAGTCATGATTACTAGATTGAGAAGAAGAGAAGAGATTAGTTTTATACCCCTCCTTTACTACTCAAAGGAGTCTCAGTGTAGCTTACAGTCTCCTTTCCCTTCCCTTTCATCTCCCCACCCTGTGAGAAGTAGGTGGAGCTGAGAGAGCTCTCCCAGACTGCTCTTGAGCAGAACAACTCTGTGAGACCTTGTGACTGACTCAAGGTCACATCAGCAGGTGCTTGTGGAGGAGTGGGGAATCAAACCCAGTTTTCACAAGTAAGAGTCTGTACACTTACCCACTACACCAAACTAGCTGTCTTTTTCAGATCAAGGGGAAGAGGGATTCCTGCATCTGGCTTGCCCCATCTCCACTGTGGATGCTTGTTAGCAAATAATGCCCTCCTGACCATTTTGAGTGGCCACCTTATCTAGTTTGACCCTAACTCTCCAAACTAGAGTTGCCATTTTCCCGCCAGGGTGGAGAATCTCCTGTCCCCAGTTGTAGGGCAGCCATTAAAGAAAGGGAAGGGGAGGGGAGACACCTGTTCAAAGGATGTTGTGGATTTATACAAGCAATTGTACCATTCTTTGTTTGAGAAATAAAAATGCGAGAGGGGAAAAGATGGGTAGGACTTGTTATATATATTCCCCCTCTTTAATAGCTGCCCTAGAGCTGAAGTCTCCATTTCAGGATTTGATCATGGAAAACAGAGATCCTGAGTCACAATATTTCACACTCTGAAAGGAAAGGTAGAGCAGAATTACATGTTCCATAACCTTCTGTATTTCTTTATTACATTTGTTTCTTTCTTGTATAAAGCTGGTGTGGCTATGACTTTAAAGTGAGAGACCAATCTACATTCACACATTTTGTGTGCTGGATTTATATAGTTAAGTAAAGTTAGTGGTTGGGTGTCTTGTTAAGATTCATGAGGCCCAACTGATTATCTGTAAAGCTTCTCTAATAATGGACAATATATCATCTTTAAAGCTCCATTTTATGCAATGTCTTGAATCTACATACTACTGCTGACATTCTGAGATGATTATCTTTCCCCCCCAAACATGATGTATAATTCAGTATTCTACTGAGACACTTCCCTCAGGCAAGAACCTTGGTTCTGTTTTTTCATTATGTGGAATATTATTGCTCTCTCTCCTTCTAATTTGGCAGAGCTATGCCCACAACAAAACCAGCAATTAGAATGGTTTTTTAAAAATCTATTTATTATGCCTCTTTGATAATTCACAAATTTTGCAGTGGAGCACATTAGATGCTGCAATAATAAATAAATGCTTTGGGGAGCACAAATGTCCACTCACAGCTTCTGGCAGACTGGTTTCAAATTCCCATTCTGTCAGATAAGCTTGCTGGGTGACTTTGGCCTGTTTCACACTATCACTCTCACAAAGCTGTTGGAAGGATAAAATGGACAAGGGTAGAATGTAAGCCACTCAACTGTGGAGAAAAGTGGGGTATAAATGATGTATTATTATTTTTTTTAAATGGCTGCTTTGGCCTTGTATATTTCCCATCAGTCACTGCTTCAGAGAAGTTATTGTGTCCTGTCTTTATTTAGAGTAGAAGCAGGCATGATCTTAGGCTGCAGTCAGACAGTAAGCTTAGAGTATTTCAGCCACATTTCTAATTTTATCCTTACGTTTTGGGCTGTAGAATTTTGTCCAAACACCCACCCAAAACTTGCTGTATCGAGCACACATTCCATAGTTGACCGTTCAGAATATTGCTGCATAGTAACCATGGAGTGGTTGATTGGGTGACATCCTTTTTGTTTGTTTGTTTTTTGTGCATGCACAGAAATGTATATTTGAAGGACTGGCTCCTTTTTTACAGCTCTGCAATCCCTCTGCCAAGTACTGTGATCTAAGGGTGTACAAAAAAAAAGAAAAAAAAAAGAAGGTAAAATCTGATTTTGAGGATATTTGGGGGCAAGATATTTGGCATAGCTGAATATTCCTGAATATCAGATTCAGCTCCCAAATCTGATTCAGAAGATATTCAGCCATTTCCAAATATATGGCCCCATTAAGGGCCGTTGAAGTCAATGGCAAAATAGGGTAACATTGGGATTTGGTATAACGGACCCAAAATTGCAGGGCAGCTGCAGAGGCCTCTCTCCTAAAGAACCTCCAAGTCATAAAAAGATTGGACCAGGGGGTCCAATTCTAGAGGCACTCAAAGAGGGTGCCCCCATATCTCCATTATACTCTATGGGCCACTGAAGTCAACAACAAAACAGAGTATAATAAAAGGCAGCTGGAGGGGAGAGGGTTTGAGGTAAAGGGCCAAAAATTGCAAGGCAGATGCAGGGGCCTCTCCCCTACACAACTCCCAAGTCTCAAAAAGACTGAACCAGGGGGTCCAATTCTAGGGGCACCCAAAAAGGCCCATTTCTCCCAATGCCAAGCATCTGCCTACTGAACTACAACCCCTCAAAAGAAATAGCTGTGTGGAATCCCTCAACACTCCATGTTGTTTGTCACTGAAAGAAAATCTTAGAAAACAGGGCACTTGGGTCTTAAAAGAAGCTTATGAAAAAAGAAGCTTAGGGGAACCTTGACTGACTTGCCAAGAGGCACACAAATATCACCTTTGCTCTTCTTCTGTAAAACTACAATCCTAGAAGCTCAGATAAAATATATACCACAAGTTAGGAAAGGCACAAACAGGTATAAGAAAAGGCCTGCATGGTTAACAAACAAAGTAATGGAAGCTGTAAAAGGTAAGAAGGATTCCTTTAAGCAGTGGAAAGCTAGTCCAAGTGAGATTAATAAAAGGGAACACAGGCTGTGGCAAATCAAATGCAAGACTGTGATTAGGCAGGCAAAGAGGGACTATGAGGAGCATATTGCAAAAAACATAAAGACCAACAATAAAAATTTCTTCAAATATATTAGAAGCAGGAAACCAGCCAGGGAGGCAGTGGGGCCCTTGGATGACCAAGGGGTAAAAGGATTACTGAAGGAGGATAAGAAAATGGCTGAGAAGCTGAATGCATTTTTTTGCCTCCGTCTTCACTGTGGAAGATGAGAAGTGTTTGCCCACTCCAGAACCGCTAATTTTGGAAGGGGTGTTGAAAGACCTGAGTCAGACTGAGGTGACAAGAGAGGAGGTCCTACAATGGATAGATGAATTAAAAACTAATAAGTCACCAGGTCTGGATGGCATACATCCAAGAGTTCTGAAAGAACTCAAAGGTGAACTTCTGGATCTCCTGACAAAATTATGTAATCTTTCATTGAAATCTGCCTCTGTTCCTGAGGACTGGAGGGTAGCAAATTTCACCCGCATCTTTAAAAAGGGCTCCAGAGGAGATTCGGGAAATTTCAGGCCAGTCAGTCTGACTTCAATATCGGGAAAGTTGGTAGAAAGCATTATCAAGGACAGAATGAGTAGGCACACTGATGAACACAAGTTATTGAGGAAGACTCAGCATGGGTTCTGTAAGGGAAGATCTTGCCTCATTAACATGTTACAGTTCTTTGAGGAGGTGAACAAACATGTGGACAAAGGGGACCCAATAGGTGTTGTTTACCTTGACTTCCAGAAAGCTTTTGATAAAGTTCCTCATCAAAGACTCCTTAGTAAGCTCAAGAGTCATGGAGTAAAAGGACAGGTCCTCTTGTGGATCAAAAACTGGCTAATTAATAAGAAGCAGAGAGTGAGTATAAATGGGCAGTCTTCGCAGTGGAGGACGGTAAGCAGTGGGGTGCCACAGGGCTCAATACTGGGTCCCATGCTCTTTAACTTGCTCATTAATGATTTGGAGTTGGGAGTAAGCAGTGAAGTGGTCAAGCTTGCAGATGACACTAAATTGTTCAGAGTGGTGAGAACCAGAGAGGATTGTGAGGAACTCCAAAGGGATTTGTTGAGGCTGGGTGATGAGGTTCAGTGTGGCCAAGTGCAAAGTAATGCACATTGGGGCCAAGAATCCCAGCTACAAATACAAGTTGATGGGGTGTGAACTGGCAGAGACTGACCAAGAGAGAGATTTTGGGGTTGTGGTAGATAACTCACTGAAAATGTCAAGACCCCATCTCTTTTTGGCTTGCTACAGGGTCATTTTCACTTCCCAGTTCACCCCAGTCTAATACTCTTATTTCAGTTTAGAGAATGCACACCAAATGCAATTTGACTAATGGGTTGCAAGGTAGTTCTCTAGTGGCATCCAGCAGGGACATGAATACTGGAGGGAAAATCTGCCAGGGGAGAGTCTCTTCTTGCTTCCACACCATCTCCCAATGGTTTCTGTTGAGGAAAATGTTTCTGCTTCTCACTTAGCGACCTTTCAACAACTGCTGACAATTCCTTCCAACAAAGCACCCTGCTAAGTGTGGCCCAGTCAGGGTCTTAGAATCACACTGTAAAGTAGGCAGATGTGAAAATGCCCAAACACTAGGATTTTCTCTACAATTACCATGGTGATGCTAAATCTGAAAGGCAGCAGAGTTAACCCAGATGAATAAATTCTCCAGTTTAATTCTGATATTTCAATCAGGCATAGCTTAGTTGCAGAAAAACAGAGCGCTATAAAGTAATTAAAAACTGCATCAGATGAATATCCTGATTTCAAAAATATTCCAGTCTTCTGTTTTCTTTTGAAATTCTGCATTTCAATTTCCTGTTGGCATGGTTGACCTCCTCCAGACTCCTATGATGTGGGGGGTGGGAAGTGTTGAAAGAAAGAGAATGTGGGCATGGCAACCCATGGCACCATTTCAAAAAAACTTCTGGGTACCATTTTAAGCAAATATTATTTCTTGTTGTATTTTCAAACAATGTAATTATTCTGTAGTCTCAAGACGGCTCTTCTGCTTTTCAGCCTTTTCCTGAACACAGAGTAAGCACATTTTGTGTCACTCCAGTGCTCAGTTTCATCACAGTGTATAATAATACACAAAGGTATAACTTTACTGGATGATCAATGCACAGATCACGTCAGGAACAGTCAAGGAAAAAAGAAAGTGTATGGAATTGAAAAGACAGTGATCAGTGGGTTAGAGTGCAATGAATCTCCAGTAATGTCCAGAGACTTTAGAAAGGCTTGACAAAAAGACCTCTGGAATTAATAAATTATTCCTTTCTCTCCCTGTCGTTTTGAGTACAGTCTAAATTCTGAACTGAAATTCAGCTTCAAATATGGGGAATTTACATGGATTCATGTGGACTTTCTCTTCCGCCAATATTTTTAAAGCATTTCTACTCTGCTTTCCTGCCACACCTTTAAATAATGTTTTTGTAAACTCAAAGCAGTTTACAAAATAAAAACATTATTTAAAGAAAAATAATAAAAACATTATTTAAAGAAAAATGCCCACAACTCCAGCTTCTGGGGGTTGCCCCCCCACCATCCACCAGCCTGACTAACTCAAGTAATTGGCTGCAATAGGCTATTAGCTGTGCTCCACCCTAAATAGTGTTGCCAGCCTCCAGGTGTGGCCTGGAGATCTCCCAGGATCACAACTGATCTTCTTCAGAGATCAGTTCCTCTGGAGAAAATGGCTGCCCACTGAGGTCTCTCCACTCCAAAAACCCTGCTGTCCCCAGGCACCATCCCCAAATGTCCAGGAATTTCTCAACTCAGAGTTGGTAAAAATATGACACCCTGCTAACTCTTTCAGAATGCTATAAGTGCTATTCTATGCAAACATAATGAATGTGAACAGTTAGGATGAATAATGAAATTGTCCAGGAAACAGTGTGATGTATGTGTGTCAGAAATGAAGCAAATCAGAACTGTTCCCTCCACAGTTCATGCTACCCATGACAAGATGGTTACCTTCAACTTCATTCTGGTCTCGCTCCCAGATTCCCAGGTGTGTCCCCTCAGTCCTGGCTGCCGGCCCTTAAATCCCTAACTTCACACCTGGTGGCAGCAACCCCTTCAAGGGGCCACTCTCCTTTCCCATCTCCTCAGAATTTACCGTTACTCTTAAGAACACATTGTTAGGTCTCTTACAAATAATTTACAATATTGTGAAGTGAGTTAACTTTTAACTAGTATGTTTAGGCAAAATCCCTATTGTTCCAGGAGAGAAGATTGTTAATATTACTTGAGGATGCTCTAATATTTAACATTCTTTTGGATCTCAGCAGATGCTTATGTCTTTCAGTCCTAGGTTTCTGTATTACAGAGCACTAGTACACAACAATAACAGTTGGAAAACTTGAAAACGAGGTGTCATTTTTCAAGGTCCTTTTATATTAGGGTTGGGTGCATGATATTACAATGGCAGATCATATCCATTTTTCAGCAAGCAAACGACATATAAGGCCAAAGGTCACTACAATTAGAACACAGAGGGACATACACAACTAAAAACTCTTAAAAACGCGTAAACAGCTCCACAATATACAGTTAGAATAGTTCTGACTTCAGATACTGCCCTGATCCACAATTTCTTGGCTGCCAAGGTGAATTGTGCCACTCTATGAGAAACACACTGATCCAAATAGGAAAGGATGAAAATTAGTTTCTCCTTCACAGAAAAGGAAATTATACCCTTTAAAATGTCAACAAGAAATTTATTTCTGGGCTCTGTGTACAAATGGTAAAACAAAATATAACATGGAAGCTCTTCTGGGACCAAGGCTCCACAAATACACTGACAAGCAGCAGTTGGTGTTTCTGTATAGAGACCCGTTAAAATGGCAGATGGCATAGTTTGAAATCACACAGATGTTAAATCCATTATAAGATTAGAGAAAATAATGCTGAACAGATAAGAAGCTCTATAATGGTCTTTTAAAACAATTTGAACCAGGGAGAAAATCTAGAACAATAGCTTGTATTTATGTCCAATTTAGTATAGATTTTAAAGATCTAATCTGATATACTGAGGTCAGGCAAGGGTACACCTTCAGAATCATCCTCTAGAGGATAATGACAAATAATATTGTTGAAGCCAGGTATGCAAGTAGCATCTAACTGTGGCAGCTCAATGCCTTGCCTTAAAAGTGGACTGATAGAAAGATTCCTTTGTTGTCTGTGGAATCTGACTAGGGCAACATGTGTGCAGGCTCTAACTGAGGATAATCCAAGTTCAACCCGTACTAAAGTTGTAGAAGTACCACGAGGCAAAGCTAAAATTTTCTTTAAAAAGAAACTTTGAATAGGTTCCAGGATTGTAATCAAACGTTCATTCCAGCCCCAGATCTCTACACCATATAGGAACTGCTAAATGGCCCTACTCTGAAACCATTTTAAAGCTGGCTATGACAATTTTGTCCTCCCTTGTTCCACACTGGGCAGCCGCTTTTACTTTTTTCTTCTATGTTTTTCTCCGGCTGTCCCATCAAGTTGTTTGAATCTATATTGTTAGATGTTGACCCAGCCAAGGGAACTGAGGGGAGAGACTAAAATCCCTTTTTTTTTTGTCCTGGTTTCATTAAGGCACGCAAGAGGCTGATGGTAGTCCAACAATAAACTGCTTTATTTAACTTTGAGGGGAAAAGGTCAGGTTGGAATCAGGTATAGAATTTATGAGGTGAACAGGCAACAGGAATGAAGTAATTTTGTATACAGATAAACACCAGTTAATTTGTCACAAACAAGTAACTGTTTCTGCTATTCAGACAGGTATTTAAAACTTGAGGAGAGAGATTTCTTGGCAGTCTCTGCTTAACTACACAAGCATAAGTTTCTTTGTCTCAGAGACACTTAAGTTGATGAAGGCAGGAACATTCAACCAGGTTCCAATTTCCTTCTTTATCCATAGGCCAAGGGTCACCTCCTTCTTTTAGAAGCTATTTCCTTTAGACTGGATAGAGATCACCCCTCTTTTCTAGGAGCAATTTCACTCAAGCTTGAATGGGGATCCTTCTTGATTCTCACTCCCTTAGCCTTCCTTCACAGTCAGCTCCCAGTTCTTAACTGACATCTCCTAACTGACACACTCTTAACTGAAGAATTCTATTTGAATCCCCTGTCAGTCAAGGTTCTCATACCAGTTTACAATATGAAGTGAACTTTCTATAAGAATTTCACTAAAGGTCACCCTCAGACATTTAAAGGTTCAATTTTCTTCTCTTATAAATACATCAATCAAAACTTGAACATGATAATTCATTCCAAAAATAAATTACATATTAAGTACCCTTTTTTGTCTATCTCAAACCTATTGTCAATTTATATTGCCTTAAATTCAAGAATTATAAGATACATATGATTTTCCATTTTGTTCATAACTTTACAAGTCTCTATCATGTCCTACTTTAAGTGTCTCTGTATACTAAAAATCCCCAGGTTATTTTTTCCTCATAAATCTTTCAATTTTCTAGGCATTTTAACCACATTTTCATGTTTCTGAACATCCTTTTCAGAATGTGGTGACCAGAACAACAGATGTTAGGCCACATTTCAAATACCATTAATTAATATCATGACATTATAACTATTGTATTAGTTTATTTTCATTCTCATGCCTAGGACTTTACAGCCCACTATATCAGTTCTGCTTCAGAGAGTCTGCCATCCTATGTAGAGTTGTGCTTTTCTAAATCTATTTACTCAAATGGATTTCGAATGGTATAACTCTGCTTACAATGTAATTGTAGATTTTAATAGACTTAAGCAGATGGGAATATAGATTAAACCATTTTTCCTTGACCATATTTAAAATTAGCTTCAGAGTAATAAAAAAAAATCCATTTAATGGAAGGAATACCATTGCTTGATTAAATATTTATTCAACCAGAATATTTAACTTGGCCATTCAGAAAGTCAATTTTATTGCCATATTGTACACTCAATTAAATCCTATTTATTACCATCTTAAAGCAGTTTGACACAAATAATAAACAGACAGCTAATGCTCTAGTGCAGAGATGAATCATGAGTTCAGTCCCTCGAGCTTGTTTCCTGTCCTCCTTATGGGCAAGGATGTGCTCATGTTCTTTAAAGCAACCCATTCCAGGGATGTGCTCATGTTCTTTAAAGCAACCCATTCCAGGTGGTCTTCTGTTCCCACACTGTGCAATATAGGTGGTAAGATCTTCTTACACAACTAAGCCATGTTATTATGGCACAGCTGGTGCAATACTAATAAGCTAAAAGCTCCCCATGGACATTCCAGGTTAGAAAAATGAGGCAAGTGGCAAGACATCTCTCTACATTTCATGGGTCTGATCTTTAGTGAGCCTGTACAAACAAGGGAATTGAGTTCTGAACATAGAATGCCCAGAAAATACCTGACTGAAACATTTTTGGTGGCCATGAAGACTTTGTAACATGTGAATCAGCCCTCAGAAAGTCTAAAGATTACAGGTAGTCATGTAGCTTTATTAGAAAACTCTAGCCATGTATAACAGCACCCGCCTCACGGTCCCACTGGATCGCTTCTATGTGCTGCTTATGGCTACCCCAGCCCTGCAGTTCCTCCTCAGTTCTTCCTTTTAAAACTTTTACCTCAGGAATATATAACTCAAGGGGTGGGTATGATATGGATTTCCCTCTTCTAGTCTCTTCAGGGTATTTGTTTTCAGATGGATATATATATTCACTTCGTAGGGGACCACAGCAGTTTGGATAGTTTTCTCAAATTATAGGCACCCAAGAACTTTAAAATAAACCACAGATATTTATTATAACACAAAGTCTAAAACTGGGGATATGGGAGATATATATATACGGGCTATAAAGTATCTCACACAGTTAACAAGTTGCTCAGTTGTCTCAGGCTTTCTAATATAACTTTCTTCTTAGGTCTTTCAGGCTTTACAGATCTTATATAAACACTCTCCAACACTAGCAAAGGCAGGCCTCTTGGGTGTAATGTGCCAAGTCTCTCAAGTCGACTGGAGCCTCTACTCCCAGCCCTTCAGACTCTTAGACCCACATATATTCCCTCAACCACCTCTCTAGCTCTTAAGAGTCATGTATAGATGTCTGTGACCGCTCAGGTCTTCACAGTGACTCTCCTTTGTCACACACACACAGCCCCTTGGCTTTTTTTATAGAGCTAGCAGTCAGCTTTTCTTCTCTCCTCAGCCACTGTCTCAGCTCTCTCAAAGACCAACTCTCTCAGACTCTGACAGGCACCAACTCTCACACTAACTGACTGCCTCAGCCGTTAGCTGTCAATCTCACTCTCTGAGAGTTCCGAGCACTCTGGCCCCCACCCTCAGGTCACCTGACGCAGGCTCTGTGCGTCTGCAGTTTTCTGTTTAACCCATACCTTACCGTCACATGTCCCTTCCCTTCTGATACATTGCAGAAGGTGAAAGGTTTCAGCCTTTTGCTGAGCAGTGGGTACATGGGCACACTTACTTGGGTTACCCTCTGTTATAAGTTCATACCTTATGTTATAACATCAAATTCATAACTATATACATTCCTCTTCATGTATACAGACTAATACCTTCAATAACATTACAATTCCAACAAACTTTTCGAAATTTACATTCGTCTTGACAGTGCATCCGCAATTACATTTTGCTTCCCAGGGATATGCTGTATGTCAAAGTTATAATCCTGGAGCTGTAAACTCCACCTTATCAGTTTGCTGTTTGTATCCTTCACCTGGTTTAACCATTTCAGGGGAGAATGATCTGTACATAGTGTAAACTTTCTTCCCCATAGGTATGGTTTTAACTTACCTATTGCACACACAATTGCTAAACATTCCTTTTCAATTACTGAGAGGTGTTGCTCTCGATCTAACAACTTTCTACTCAAATACAGAATAGGATGGTATTGTCCTTCCTCTCCCTGCTGACTTAATGTTGCACCTATCCCAACATTAGATGCGTCAATAAAGAGGGTAAACTCCTTTGAAAACTCTGGAGTTCTTAACACTGGTTCAGTGGTCAGAACCACTTTCAGTTGCTCATAAGCTTTTTGACACTCTGCATTCCAGTTTACTGGATCAGGGTACTTTTTCTTGGTGCACTCACATAGCGGTGCTGCTATTGCGCTAAACTCAGGTATAAATCTTCGGTAGTATCCTACTACGCCCCAAAATGCTCTAATTTGTTTCTTTGTTTGGGGTCTGGGCCACTCATGTATGGCTGGCACCTTTCCCCAATCTGCTTTGATCTTACCTCCTCCTAGCACATGCCCTAAATACTTAACCTCGGCCATGGCTAGCTGACACTTAGATGCTTTGATGGTGAGACCCGCATCTTTTACTCGTTGTAAAACAATGGCCACATGCTGCAAATGTTCTTTCCATGTAGCACTGTAAACAGCAATATCGTCAATATATGCAAGAGCAAATTCCTTCAGTCCCACTAACATCTTATCAATCAATCTTTGGAATGTGGAGCGAGCGTTCCTTAACCCAAATGGTAATACTGTAAACTCAAAGAGTCCCTCTTTGGTTACAAAAGCTGTTTTCTGCTGATCTTTAGGATCCATAGCTACCTGCCAATAACCTTTTGTCAAATCTAAGGTGGTAATAAAATTGGCAGCTCCAATTGTCTCGACCAACTCATCTATGCGAGGCATTGGATATACATCCCATACTGTGATCTTATTCAATCTTCTGTAGTCCATGCAAAACCTTATGGTTTTGTCCTGTTTGGGTACTAGGACTACAGGTAAGGCCCATGGACTTTCTGATGGTACAGTTAAACCCAATTTCAACATTTCTTCTACCTCCTGCTGTACATACTTGGCATTCGGGCCGGTCACTCTATATGGTGGGAGTGCCACAGGCCTCGAATCCCCTGTGTCAATCTTATGACATGCTAGGTTTGTTTTACCTGGTACATCTGAAAAAATTGTTTTGTACTTTCCCAGTATTGTTTGTAATTGGCCTCTTTGTTCTCCAGTAAGAGAAGGGGCGAACTGAACCTAATTAATGGTAACTTCTTGGGATATTTTTCCCCAACCTGACAATTCAGTTCCCGCACACATTCCCTTCTTAGCTATTAAAACCAAATTACCTCTATCAAAATAAGGTTTTAACATGTTTACATGGAATACTTTACATTGTTCACCATTCTCACTTAAGTTTACTACATAGTTCACGTTGGAGACCTTATGGGCGATGGTATAAGGTCCCTCCCAGGCCACATCTAACTTGTTCTTCTTCCTGGGCTTCAAAACCAGTACTCTGTCTCCTGGCTTGAACTCTCTGTCCCTGGACTTGGAGTCGTACCATTGTTTCTGCCGTCGTTGCGATCTTCTCATGTTGTCTGCAGCAGCCGCCCTCACCTCCTGCAGATGCTGTTGTAGTTTGTATAGGTAAGAGATGACATCTGCCTCCTGGATGTCCTCGTTCCCGGACCACGCCTCTTTCAGAACATCAAGGAGTCCTCTGGCTTGTCTTCCATATAACAGTTCGAATGGGCTGAACCCGGAACTTTCTTGGGGTACCTCCCTGTACCCGAAGAGCAGGTGTTGCAACCGCTGGTCCCAATCATTGGGATGCTTGTATGCATAAGTCTTCAGCATATGGTTCAGGGTGCCATTAAACCTTTCATTTAGTCCATTGGCTTGTGGATGGTATGCCGTTGTGGTCACATGCTGGATCCCACAAGCTCTCAACAAATTCTTGCATCACATTTGACATAAATGTGGTGCCTAAATCAGTCACCATCTCTTTTGGAAAACCCAATCTTGCAAGAACATTTAGCAGGGCTTCCACCACTGTCTTAGCCTCAATGTCCTTAAGTGGAACCGCTTCTGGAAACTTGGTGGCATAGTCTACGATGGTAAGGATGTACTTGTTTCTCCTTCTGGTCACTTTGGAGATAGGACCAACGATATCTACTCCTATCTTCCCAAAGGCTTCTGTGACTATAGGGACTGGCTGTAATAGACCTTTGGTTTTATCTAGGGCTTTCCCCACCAATTGGCAGGCCTGACACGATTTACAAAAAGCCCTTATGTCCTTGCCCATATTTGGCCAAAAGAACCGTTCTTGCACTTGGTCCCTTGTCTTATTGATGCCAAGGTGAGAGGCCATGGGTGATGCATGAGCCAAATCCAACACTTCCATCCTATACTTTCTTGGCAGGACTAATTGCTTCTTTCTTTCCCATACTACGCTATGTTTTCTTTTTAAGGCCACCAGGTATAGTTTCTGGTCTATCACTTTAAATTGGCATGGGTGTTCAATTGTGATCTCAGTATCACTCACCCCAGTTCTCTGCCATAGTTCCTTCAGGCTGTCATCCTGTTGCTGTTCTCTGAGGAATTCTGCAGCAGGGATGGTCTGCAACACTGTTTCCTCTTCTTCTGGTTGCTGTACAACACATCAGCTGCTGGTTCTGGCTTGCTTCTCGTAACAATGTTTACTGGATTAGCTTGCTGTCTCTTTAATTCAGAAGCTAAATCATTGCCCACTAAAAGCGAGGTTCTATTATCATTCAGGACTCCTACTATCCAATCACCTTGGAACTCTCTGTACTTGATAGGAACTTCTGCTAGGGCCACTTCAAATGCAGGTCCTCTAATGCCTTTTATGATGTAGGATTTTCCAGGCAAATACTGATGACTTTGTACTAAGCTTGGCTGTATCAGGGAAAACTGCGCCCCTGTGTCTCTATAAGCCTTGACTTCCTGGTCATTTACTGTCACAGTCTCAGTATACTCCTCACTCAAGCCTTCCTGCACCTTCCATACTTTCAGAACACTAGTGGGTCTTTCTGGTGGTGTGTTCTCTGGAAGTGATGGGTTTGTATCTGCTTCTTGCTTTTGACACTGCACCACTTTAACTGGTGTGCACTGGCTGCCAATTACCTACCGAGTCCAGTACAAAGTGTTGGTTATTACCTTTAAAGCCCTATATGGCCGAGGACCAGCCTACCTAAGGGACCGTCTCTCCCCATATGAACCCCAGAGGGCACTGAGGTCAATGGGTAAAAATAAAGTGACCATCCCTGGGCCGAGAGAGGTCAAACTTCAAAACACCAGAACATGGGCCTTTTCAGCCGCGGCTCCGGCACTGTGGAACCAACTTCCGGAGGAAGTGCGGGCCCTGTGGAACCTTGACCAGTTCCGCAGGGCCTGCAAGACCGCCCTTTTCAGACAAGTCTATGCTGATATCGACTGCTGAGTTGCTAAGAATAAAGAACCGCCATCTATAATACGATCACGGAACTATCTAAACTGGCAGAACCAGCGCCAAACAATTTTATTGCTGCCAGATATATTTAGTGTAATTTGAATTATGTATTTTAACTTAATTAACTGTTTTTTATGTTTAATTTCTTTTTAATTGTTAAATTTAAAGTTTTATCTATTTATGTTAATTGTGTGAAATGTTGTTAGCCGCCCTGAGCCGCCTAGGCGGGGAGGACGGGATATAAATAAAATCTATTATTATTATTATTATTATTATTATTATTATTTAACTGTCTTAGCTGGTGGTGTCTTTTTCCCTCTTTCATTTCTTGGACAAGATCTAGCATAATGCCCTATTTCTCCGCATTGGAAACAAGCAGCCTGAGTCTTTCTGTATGGGGTGGACTGTACCGTCTTGCAGGGTTGTTGTTACCCGCCCCAGACTTTTCTGGAGAGTTTCAGACTCGGGTTTTTTTATTTGGAGCAGTCCACATTGATCTCCCTAGATCTGATTCAATCTCATCTAGAATTACAGCTGCTTCTTCTACTGTTTTCAATCTCTTATCTCTCAGAACCCACCTATATTGAGAGGGGACTTGGTTATAAAACTGTTCCAAGCCCACTAAGTTTTTCAAGTCTTCTAATGTGGAAACTTTACTCCCTTCTACCCATCTGTTAAGGGCTCTGTCTAACTGACAACCTTGTTGAGAGTATGTTTTTCCAGGCTTTCTTCTGATTTCTCTGAATTTTTTCCTACTTTGCTCTGCTGTTAAACCAAAGCGACTCTGACTCTCTCCTTGTATAATTGATAGTCAGAGGTTTCCTCATCCCTCAGCTCAGAGTATATTTCACTCAACTCTCTATAGATCTGAGGTCTCAAATAAATCATTCTGTCCTCATCAGCAACTTTTAAATCTTTACAGGTTCTTTCAAAATTAAATAAAAAAGCTTCTACATCATCCCCTTTTTGGTACTTGGGGAATTTCTTTTGTTCTACTGTGAGGCGCCTTTGACTTCTAGTGTCATGCTGAAACTCTGGCCTCGCCTGAATCTCCTGGAGTTTCAAACTGTACATTTTTTCCTCATGTTCTCTCTCTTTTTCTCTTTCTCTGTGTTCTCTCTCTGATTCCCTTTATCTGCATTCTCTGTCTTCTCTTTCTGCTTCTAGTCTACCATTTGTATTTCTCTTTCTCTCTCTGCTTCTCTTTCTCTGTGTTCTGCTTGAATTTTGGCCATTTGAATTGCTTTTTCTGATTCTATTCTGGCCAATTCTAACTGTATTTTCATAGCCTCTATGCTCTGACTAGGATTCTCCTCAGGAATCTCTTCTTGCATCTGCCTATCCCCCGCCGCTGTGGTAGTTCTCTTAGGAGGAGCCATTTCTAACAGGAATTTTTTTTAAAAAAACTGTTTTAATTCCTTTACTGCAGTGTCCCTCTACTTTCTGTGTGTCCTAATGACACTTATTTTGGGGTTTTTCTTTGAAATCCCGATGCTGGCAACCAATTATAACAGCACCCGCCTCACGGTCCCACTGGATCGCTTCTATGTGCCACTTATGGCTACCCCAGCCCCTCAGTTCCTCCTCAGTTCTTCCTTTTAAAACTTTTACCTCAGGAATATATAACTCAAGGGGTGGGTATAATATGGATTTCCCTCTTCTAGTCTCTTCGGGGTATTTGTTTTCAGATGGATATATATATTCACTTCGTAGGGGACCACAGCAGTTTGGATAGTTTTCTCAAATTATAGGCACCCAAGAACTTTAAAATAAACCACAGATATTTATTATAACACAAAGTCTAAAACTGGGGATATGGGAGATATATACACGGGCTATAAAGTATCTCACACAGTTAACAAGTTGCTCAGTTGTTTCAGGCTTTCAAATATAACTTTCTTCTTAGGTCTCTCAGGCTTTACAGACCTTATATAAACACTCTCCAACACTAGCAGAGGCTGGCCTCTTGGGTGTAATGTGCCAAGTCCCTCAAGTCAACTGGAGCCTCTACTCCCAGCCCTTCAACTCTTAGACCCACATATATTCCCTCAACCACCTCTCTAGCTTTTAAGAGTCGTGTATAGGTGTCTGTGACCACTCAGGTCTTCACAGTGACTCTCCTTTGTCACACACACAGCCCCTTGGCTGTTTTTATAGAGCTAGCAGTCAGCTTTTCTTCTCTCCTCAGCCACTGCCTCAGCTCTCTCAAAGACCAACTCTCTCAGACTCTGACAGGCACCAACTCTCACAGACTCTGTCAGGCACTAACTGACTGCCTCAGCCGTTAGCTGTCAATCTCACTCTCTGAGAGTTCCGAGCACTCTGGCCCCCACTCTCAGGTCACCTGACGCAGGCTCTGTGCATCTTCAGTTTTCTGTTTAACCCATACCTTACCGTCACACCATGCTATACCTTTGTAATAGGATCAGCCAAAATGTCCCATACCAGTAAGCAAGCTTCTCAGATCCCCAGAATTCTTTAGCAGGCTAGACATTCAGTATAATACACAGCAAAAGGCAAGGGAAGAAGGGGAAAATATGTTTCAGGGCATTGTGGTCTTGCTAATCAATTTAGTTAGACTAGGTGAGTACAAAACAGATTCCAAGGTGCACCAAAGGCTTCTAGGAAAGTGAAGTCCTACCCAAGTTGTTATTTCCCCTTGCCAGGGTGACACCTAGGGTTGCCAATCCCCAGGTGGGGGCAGGGAATCCCCTGGTTTGGAGGCACTTCCCCCCACTTCAGGGTCATCAGAAAGCAGGAGGGAATGTCCACTGAGCACTCTATTATTCCCTAAGGAGACCTATTCCCATAGGGTATAATTGAAAATTGATCTGCAGGTAACTGGGGCTCATGGGGGCCCCCTGTTTTTTGAGGTAGAGGCACCAAATTTTCCACATAGCATCCAGCGCCTCTCTTCAAAATATCCTCTGAGTTTCAAAAAAATTGGACCGGGGGTCTGATTCTATGAGCCCCCAAAGAAGGTGCCCCTATCCATCATTATTTCCAATTGGAGGGAAGGCATTTAAAAGGTGTGCGATCCCTTTCAATGTGATGGCCAGAACTTCCCCTTTGGAGTTCAGTTCTGCTTGTCACAGGCTTGCACCTGACTCCATCCCCAATGTCTCCCGGCTCCACCCCAAAGTCTCCTGGCTCCACCCCCAAAGTCTCCAGATATTTCTTGAATTGGTCTTGGCAACCCTAGTGACGTCAGATTCCTCTTCTTTGCATTTCTCAGGACCTACTGCCCCCTCTAAGACAGAAAGCACACAATACTCATTTCTTCTTTGGCAGCCAGGAAACAAAGAGAGTTTTGAGCCTGTGTGAGCCTCTGGTGGCTAGATGGCACAATTTACATTGTATAGATTAAACCACACCCACATGGTCAATCTGATTGAAATGATGAGTCACAAACACTTGGAAGCATTTTCACTGCTAATGAACTAATTTGTTCTTGGTGTTCTTTTGCTGGAGCTATCAGTTTTCTACTTTTATTACAAAGCTGTTAATGGTACTCATTATGTTCTCTGTTAAATTTCTCCCTTTTGGTTTTAGTTTATTTTTTTACCAAGTTCATTAACTTAGCAGCTACATTCTGCAAAGGAGATGTGCAAAGAAATGTGCATGGAAATAAACACTAGAGGACCAGGTGGCGATCCTCCCTGCGCACCACTTTGGAGAGCCCCCTGCTCTGGCAACATGTAAGGAACTACTGCTTGGAGATTATGTTAAAAACGTTCACTTCCCCACATATTTCCAGTAGTCTTACAATGTTCTTGTCTCAGCCCAAATGATCCAAGATGGAGACATTACAGCATAGGTATTTTGAGTCAACTAAACTGATTTTGCTGCCTGCCTCTTTCAAATTGTAATGGGATTGCACACCAGGACACATTCAAGACAGATGCCAACAACTGTGCAAATCTCAGCAGCAAGCAATGTATCCAATGCAGACCATTTAAATAATGCTTCTTCCAGTGCAGGTGCGGGTGAAAACAAGTTTAAGTCCCCTAGAACTGCTCATCCAATTCTGCCAGCCTCTTTGTCTCTCAAAACAACCATATGAATTTTGGGGAAGGTGTGAAAATTGACCCCTTCTCCAAAACTGATTATTATGGATTAGTAATTTCTCCCAGGCAGAGGAAATGCCAGCTGCACACCAAAGCAACTCCATCTTCATTTCAAAGAGACAGTTAAGAACTTCGAAAATTCTCTTTAAACCCCAGCACATGGGAACTCCTCCATGCATTTCCCTTTAGAACATGCAAAGGAGCACTCAGTGTTGCTTTTTAAAGGGTTGTCCAATGCCCACCCAGAATCATGGGTATAAAACCTCTGATCAATTGGGCTTTTAAGATTCTTTAGACCAAAGAGAGTGCAACTGGCTAAGGATTGGGCATTTTGCTCCAAATTTTTCTCTTCCAGCCCCTCCCGTCTTAATAATAATAATAATAATTTTTAATTTATATCCCACCCTTCCCGTTTTCCTCTAGAGTTTTCTGAAGAAACCTTTCCCCAACTGGAATTTCCCATTACAGTTGTTCCACCCAAACTAATGAGTCTATCACCACTTTGTTTTGCTTGGGGCATTTATGCGTCACTTGTTCACCTCAGTCAGGTCCCTGGGAGTGTTGAGGCAAACAAAAAGCAGGTCAGAGGACATGTCTGTCTGTCCTCTGTGTGTCTGAATAAAACATCTGGACAAGGTGGTGTTCTTTTTTACTGCGTATGCCCAGCTGGAAGGGGACAGAAGGGAGGTGGGAAGGGATTCTTTCAAATCCCCATCTTCAAGCTGTAATTTACGGTACACATCTGACCTTCCTTCAATATGCATTTGGGGAGGAATGGTGGCTCAGTGGTAGAGCATCTGCTTGGTAAGCAGAAGGTCCCAGGTTCAATCTCTGGCATCTCCAAAAAAAGGGTCCAGGCAAAGAGGTGTGAAAAACCTCAGCTTGAGACCCTGGAGAGCCGCTGCCAGTCTGAGAAGACAATACTGACTTTGATGGACCAGGGGTCTGATTCAGTATAAAGCAGCTTCTTATGACACAAAACGTTTCATTAATCTAGTGCTTGAAAGAAAATGATAGAAAGGAAAGTTGATTCAGTGAGGCCACTAGGGATTGTGTGAGTGCTCCCATCAGATTTACTGGTCATTGATCAGAAACATTGTACACAATAAACCTGACATTTTACTGTTTGTGTATCTTGCCATTGAGCTTTGGGCTGCTTTACCAAATGAAAAATTGAAATCATCAACTACACATTCCAGCATGTACAGAGCTGTTTTGCAGCAATGAGCTCTGTTATGAAGAGGAATCCTAGTTTCATAAATGTGCTGCTGAAAAACGAGCCAGACAGTAGTTGGATTGGAAGCACTTTTACTTGGACTGAACATGTGGATGAAGGTGGCTTCTGGGAATGTCCAGGGGAGAGCAAGATATATTCTTACTGTGTAAGAACACTGAAGAATTATTCTTACAGCATATAGCACCACTGGATTAAATTGTTGGGTGACAGAAGAAGCGCATTAACATTTGGTATAATTAAGTTACAATTTCATGAAGACAGTAAAGGAATGATTCCTATCTGTATAAACTTGTGTCTCTTTAGTCTGTGCAACCAGCCAAAGTTCCACTGCAGCTACCAACAGGGAATGGATGAATATAACTACAATGCCTACTATTACATGTGCCCCACTTCTTGAAGTGGTGCAAAATTCCAGAGGTAGCACTTTGCCTGAACTGGTTCACTCTGAAGGAAAGAGAGCACTGCAGACTTATGGCATTTTTGGTAGAACTTGCTTTATTGACAAACATAGAAGTTTGAGCACAGAGGCATTCCTATTGGGCAGCATTCTGCTACACCATCTTAGATCTTCAGAGCAAGAGATCCTGCACCCCCAAAGTGGTTCAGTCTGCTCGTCTTTCTGTCTCTTGTAGTATCTCATCTATGTACTCTTTTCACACATCACACGTCTGCTTATTCTGTAATGGACACTTGAACAAAAAACATTTACAGAAAATCAAGGCTCAACCAAGGAGATATCAGCAGTCATCAAAACACATGCCCTTCCTTTTGTCATGTAGGATAAACTGACCAGAGGTCAAACTCCCACTATCTCCCCCAAGAATCAAATGTCAAAATGAGGCCATTGCTGACTAAGTAGTAACAGACAGGAAGGCTGTGGGAAAGGTCTGGGAAATGGAAGAGCCCCTGTCTCAGCCACTTGCTTGCCATTATCACCTGGATGGCTGAAAGAACAGATACTGTTGCACAGACATTATAGTCCCCAGGCTGTTTCCAAGTAGTACTCTGACAGGAAAACAGGCAAAGATGCTTTTCACTCCCAAGGCAGATTATAGAAAATTATATGAAAGAGATAATGCTAATCAGACCGTTATTCACAAATGCCCAGCAAGCTTCAAAATTCCAATTTTATCAAAGGAGCATTAATAGGTAGTGGATTAACCAATATCTGTATCAGGATTTTTAATAACAGTAATTAGTTCCCTGGCTCCAATTGCTTAATGGCAGAGTTTTAAAAGAAATTCCAGGATCTATTATGGTTAATAGAATCCTTGCATATTCCCTATATGAAGGTAAAATATAGATCAATCTAAGCATGTTATAGGAAAGAAATAATTTTTCCCCATAGGAGACAATGACCTGGAACAAGTTACCTTGAGTCCCATTCAGGGGAAAGGGAGTGGGGTATAAATTTGATAAATAAGCAAAGAGGATGATTTGATGGTAAGTAGAATCCTGTTAAACCAAGGTAGTGCATTGGTTAGAATACTGGACTAGGAAGATCCATTTCAAGTCCCCATTCAGCCATAAATCCCATGGTATGCTTTGAGACAGTCTTTATCTCTGTGACTAACCTATTTATTTGTAATATTTATGCCCTATCTTTCTGCCCTTATCAAGACCACCAAGGTAGCTACTTTTCAAGTAGGAGAACCCCCCAGTCTCTTTCTATGTTGGGACTGCCCCCCCCCAAGGGCCAACAGAGTTGGGGGTTTTTAATGGTGTTGTGCCAATGGTGTAACATCACTTCCAGAAAATACACAGCAGTGATGCCATGTTGCTGTAGGATGCCAATGTGATGCTGTATGGTTTTGCCATTGAGTTGTGTCTGAATCCTAGAGCTTTGACATCATGCTAGTGATATAAATATTTTCTGAAAGTGATGTCGTGCATCATTCTCACTGTCCCTACCCCCTCCCTCTCATGTGGGTTTCCAGCCTGTGGCTGGCAACACTAGTTCCAGGGTGCTTGTAAGGATAACATGGAAGAGATGAGAAACATGTAAACTGTCCCATAACCATTGGAGGAATAAAAATGTGAGCAGTACTGCTCAGTTTAAAAATGAAGACTTAACCCTGGTAAATTGTAAGAAATACATAAATTGTCATGTATTGGCTCCAGAGTTTTTTTTTCTTAGCAGGAATGCACAAGAACATCATTCTGGCTGGCGTGGCCAGGGCTCCAGCTGAAAAAAAAAAAAAGGTCTCTGGCAGAGGAAAGGTACTAGGCAGCCACGTGCTCCCAGACTGCACGCTCCATCCCCTCTGCTGCCTCCAGTCTCCAACAGGCTTGTGAAGAGAGTGAGAGACGTGGAGCCGCCCACAAGTGTCCCTTCCTGGGAGAAGCTGGGCCTGCTGCTACCTGCTCCATCTCACATGGCTCTCTCTCTCTCCAACCATGTTTTTTGGGGGGCGAAACAAGGTCACTCATTGGGATGTGTGAGAACACACATTAAATTAAGCTGATGGCACTGTCCTGTTCTGTGTCAATATGCAGAAAGTAACCTACTAAACATTTCTGGTGACATCAGGGGGTGTGCTTTAATATGCAAATGAGTCCCTGTTAGGTTTTTCTACAAAAAAAGCCCTGATTGGCTCTATTATTGGAAAGAGATGCATGAAGTCAATCCTTCAAATCTACAGTCATTGGTGAATGAAGTTCACTTTAAGCAAATCTTTCCTCCTCTTGCATCTTAGCTATTTTACTGGGTGTTGTGATATTGAAGTGCCACTATGGACATCTTGTAAGAAGGGTCACATATAAGTAAATGGATAGGTATATCTATCAGCAATACAACCTCTTTGCTATCTGCCTTCAGTTTGCTGCTACACTTAGGGGCAAATGACAGGACAGAAGCGCATGTAACTAACAGGATTCAATGCTCTTCTTTTTGCTTTGGGAGGTTGGGTGGAAAAACAATTAGGTTTCTCTGTAGCCATTTCCTCTCACTTCATTTCATTTTCATTTTATTTGATTTATATCCCGCCCTACCCCACCGAAGCGGGCAGAGCGGCTCAGGAAAATGGGGTGGGAGGGTAGGCAGAACGCCCCCCCCTCCACTTATGCAAGAGTCTTGAGATGCACTCTGAAACAGAGCACCGTCTGAGGCAAATCCCCGGATCATATGTGTGACTGAGAGTTGGGTCAGGGATCCCACCTGCCTACTGTCACACATGTCTCATGCAGATGAGCCATTAGCAAGTTTTTCTCTTTCCCCATCTCTCTCCCCCCCAATACAGAGAGAGAGTGAAAGCATCTAATATTATGCCAAATACATCAAGGGATTTAAAAGATGTACAAGTTATTAGCTCAAATACAGCATCGATTAGCTGGAATACGGCATCTGATAGTGATGTGGAATAGCCAATACACTGGAATAAACTGCAACAGCATCTGGAATTAGATCTAAAAATAGAGTTTACTAGTCCAACCTGAGCTGTAGCCAACTCCACAAGGCAGTATTTTGGTTTACCCAATTGTTTTTCACATTGCTTATCATGAAAATACTGAAACAAAAATGCATGATGACTCAGGTAACCATTAGTCTGCTCACATTGGTTTAAACCATTTAATGGGACTTTCAAGAGTAATTTACTAAATGCCTCTCTCTTGACAAGGATTTTTTTTTAAAGCAAGTTGGACTGCCAACATTTTTACTGGCCTTGATGTGCTGAGACAAAATCAGCCAAAAAAGAAACGGGAGGAAGAATATTGCCCACTTAACTGCAGTTTGTCAGACTGGGAAAAGCACAGGACTAAAGCCAGAAAAAGAGCTGCCATTCTTATCAGGAAGGCATCACAGCACTGTTCAGTCACTAGTTTACTGCACATAAAGGAGACTGAGCTATGCATGATCTTCTCAACACATGCAATCGCCACTTTGTGTTGCTAGGGTCCATGTGTCTCTTCCAGCTTGGGTAAACTTAATTGGAGACCTAGATTTTCAGGGACTGTATGCATGCTATCCTATTCTCACAAGACAGTGGCCATGCACATCAGGAGGGTCACAGGTAGTGATGTGAGATAGGAGTGCCTGTATCAAAAGGACTGAACAGGCCTTTGACTACCTATTAAAGGTAGTTAAAGTTCTCCTCTGACATTTGCTGTTAGTCAATTCTCCCTTCTTCCTGAATCATAGATTTAATTAAATGTTTCCAGTTCTGCAGTTTAAGAACCAGGCTTTTTAAACATTTCTACTAAGATATAAACTGCCTTAATAGGATTTAAGTGAAGAATTTTTGAAACTACTGCTCTGAGCTAGTTCTGGAAGTAATAGTATACATCTTCCCTCACTATCACTGGTTTGCAGCCCCAGCACCAAGGGAAGAGTGAGAAAGTGCTGAGGGCAAGGGGTTCTGTCCTGATGCCAGAAAGATGGTGAGCCAAGGGCAGTGCAGGATCCTAAACAGGCCAATTGGACCCCCAATAGTCCTCTGTGGCCTCCCCAAAAGGCCCAGCAGCGGCCAGAGTGGGTCCCAGATTCCAACACTTGATGCAGACCTGCCCCCCAAAGCTGCCAACCCCTCTTCCCTCCCCATGGGTCTGCAAATAGGACCCTCAGTGAGTCCAGACCTTGTCTTCTCTTCAAATATTAAGAAGTACTGACTAGCAGTGGTGAAAAGAGAAGAGTACTCAGAATAATCTGCAGGGCTCTATATATGTTGGCCCAGTTTGCGCAAGGTTTGTCTTTCTTTGAGCAGAAAGCTGTATCCACCCATATGCCTTCACACTTTCACCATGCACACTGGTGAATTTGATCTGGCTCAAAATCTGTTAGCTCTAGTCCTTCAACCAGTTGACTCTAGGGCATTTGTAATGGATGACTCTAGGATAAATAGATTAAGTTCATGGCCTGGTCAGTGACTATTAGGGTTGCCAGGTCAGTGTTGGAAAATACCTGGAGACTTTGGGGATGGATCTAAGAGAGGGCGGGGTTGGGGAGGGGCCTCAGCATGTTACAATGTCATAGAGTCCATCCTTCAAAGCAGCCTTTCCCCCCCCAGGGGAGTTGATCTCTGCCAACTGGAAATCAGTTGTAAAAACAGGATATCTTCAGGCTCCACCTAGAGGCTGGCAACCCTAGTTTAATATCTCAAAATGCTGTCAAATGTTCTTAATAATAATAATAATAATAATAATAATAATAAAAAAAATTATTTTTACATTCCGCCCTCCCCCGCCAAAGGCAGGCTCAGGGTGGCTAACACGACATGGCATGCACCATGATTACAGTAAAATACAATCATTACAACAAAACAATTAAACAATTAAAATAGATAAAATTACATTCATAAATTAAGTTAAAATTAGAAAGACAGTTAAACCATTATAAATTATAGATTTCGGTGCTACAGTTCAAACTATATATAGGATGACTAGGTGTCGTTTCCCGGGTTTCATCTTAATGCGAGCTGAAAAAGGACAGTTTTGCAAGCCCTGTGAAACTGATTTAGGTCTCGCAGGGCTCGCACCTCTTCTGGTAGTTGATTCCACCATTGGGGAGCCATTGTTGAGAAGGCTTGCTCCCTCGTTGTCTTCAATCTAACCTCCCTTGGTCCAGGGACTTTTAAAAGATTTTGAGAACTGGATCTCAGTGCTCTCTGAGGAACATATGGGGAGAGGTGGTCCCTAAGGTAGGCAGGTCCTTGGCCATATAGGGCTTTAAAGGTAATAACCAGCACCTTATAGCAAACTCGGTACACAATCGGCAGCCAGTGCAGGTCCCACAGCCTAGGCTGCACATGTTCCCACCGAGGTAGTCCCACTAACAGCCTGGCCGCCGCATTCTGCACTAGCTGCAGTTTTCGCGTTCGGTATAAGGGCAGCCCCATGTAGAGGGCATTACAGTAGTTTAGCCTCGAGGTGACCGTTGCATGGATCACAGTTGCCAGGTCTCTATGTTCCAGGAAGGGGGCCAACTGCCTCGCCCTCCTAAGATGGAAGAAGGTGGATTTAGCAGTGGCAGCTATCTGGGCCTCCATTGTCAAGGAAGGCTCCAGTAGCACTCCCAAACTCTTGACCCTGTGCACTGGTATCAGTGACGCACCGTCAAAGGTTGGTAGAGAGATCTCCCCTCCTGGCCCGCCACGACCTACGCAAAGGACCTCAGTCTTCGCTGGATTCAGCTTCAGCCCACTCAGCCTGAGCCAACCCGCCATGGCCTGTAATGCCTGGTCCAGATTTATAGGGACATCATCAGTCTGGCTGTCCATCAATAGATAAAGCTGGGTGTCATCAGCATACTGGTGGCAACCCAGCCCATACCTCCGGGCAATCTGGGCAAGGGGGCGCATATAGATGTTAAATAACATCAGGGAGAGAACTGCCCCCTGAGGCACCCCACAATTAAGTGGGTGTCTCTGGGACAGCTCTCCTCCAATCGCCACCCTTTGTCCCCGATCTTCAAGGAAGGAGGAGAGCCACTGTAAGGCTAGCCCCCGAATTCCTGCATCGACGAGGTGGCAGGTCAGCAGCCGATGGTCGACCATGTCGAACGCAGCCGACAGGTCTAACAACAGCAATACTGCCGAGCCGCCTCAATCCAGATGTCGCCGGAGGTCATCCATGAGGGCGACCAGAACTGTCTCCGTCCCATGGCCCGGGTGGAAGCCGGACTGGCACGGATCTAAGGTGGAAGCATCATCCAGAAAATCCTGCAACTGCAACGCCACAGCCCTCTCTATAGTTTTGCCCAAAAAGGGCAAATTTGAGACCGGCCGGTAATGAGTCAATTTGGCCCGGTCTGATGTAGCCTTTTTCAGGAGAGGGCGGACCACTGCCTCTTTCAGGGGTGTTGGAAAGAAACCCTCTGAAAGAGATCTATTTATGATGTCCCGTATAGGACATCTTAGCTCCTCCTGGCAAGCCTTAATTAGCCAGGAGGGGCATGGGTCCAGATCACCAGTCGTAGGGTGTGCTGTGACAAGGATTCCGTCGACTTCCTCCAAGCTGAGTGGGTCAAAGCAGTCCAAGATCAAACTAGAAGACACGCATTGGGCCTCGAGTTCACTTACTGTATCTAAATTGGCAGGGCAGTCGTGGCGGAGCGACTGGATCTTGTCTGCAAAGAATTTCACGAAAGCCTCACAGCCTATCTCCAATTCCTTAGCGTTTGGATTGCCCTGGGGCAATGTAGTAAAATTTCGAATTATCCTAAACAATTGTGCCGGGCGCGAATTTGCAGACGCAATCTTGGTCGCAAAATATGTTTTCTTTGTGGCCTTGATTGCCATCTCATAGGACTTCATAAACTTCCTATAAGATGTTCTGGCCGCTTCATCACGGGTACGCCGCCATTGCCTCTCTAGCCGTCTGAGACCTTGTTTCAGCTGGCGTAACTCCGGGGTATACCACGGGCACAGCCTAGTCCGAGGTCGTAGAGGGCGTCGAGGAGCGATCTCATCAATGGCCCTAGAGAGCCGGGTATTCCAGGTCTCAACCAGGCCATTGAGAGAATCGCCAGAGGGCCAGGAATCCTGCAGAGCTGTTTGGAACCGTTCCGGGTCCATCCGGCTCTGCGGGCGAGCCATAATACGCTCGTCGCCTAAACAGGTTTGGGGTGGCATATCTACACGAGCCCTGAGGGCAAATGGTTCAGATTTTTTTTCTTTTTTTTATTTATTTGAGATTTATATCCCGCCCTTCCCACGAATGGCTCAGGGCGGCTTACAACAATTAATCAAACATAAAATTTAAACAATTTCAAGTATAAAACAATTAAATATTTAAACAGTTAAAACCTTAAAAACAGAATATTTCAATTTCCTGTAAACAGATGGCTGGCCAGTTACATCACGTTGTCTTCCTAGCTAGGTATAGGCTAGCCGGAAGAGGGTCGTCTTACAGGGCCCTCACCTCTTCCGGCAGCTGATTCCACCATACAGGGGCCATAACGGAGAAAGCCCTTTCTCTGGTGGCTTTCAAACGGGCTTCTTTTGGCCCGGGGATAGTGAGGAGATTTTGTGTTCCTGACCTCAGTGCTCTCTGGGGAACATGTGAGGAGAGACGGTCCTTCAGGTAGGCAGGTCCCAGGCCATATAGGGCTTTAAAGGTAATAACCAGCACCTTGTACCGGACTCGGTATATCACTGGAAGCCAGTGCAGAGTCCAGAGACCCGGCCGGATGTGTCCCCACTTTGGGAGACCCAATAGCAGCCGGGCCGTGGCATTCTGCACCAGCTGCAGTTTCCGGGTCCGAGACAAGGGCAGCCCCATGTAGAGGGCATTGCAGTAGTCCAACCTCGAGGTGACCGTAGCATGGATCACTGTTGCTAGGTCATCGCGCTCCAGAAAGGGGGCCAGCTGCCTTGCCCGCCTAAGATGAAAAAATGCGGACTTGGCAGCGGCTGCTATCTGAGCCTCCATCTTTAAGGAAGGCTCCAATAGCACCCCCAAGCTCTTGACCCTGTCCGCCGCCATCAGCGGTGCACCGTCAAAAGCCGGCAGGGGGATCCCCCTCCCCGGGCCGCGGCGACCCAAGCAAAGGACCTCTGTCTTCGTAGGATTTAGCTTCAGCCCACTCAGTCTGAGCCACTCAGCCATGGCCCGTAATGCCTGGTCAAGATTTTCCGGGGCGCAGACAGGCTGGCCGTCCATCAGTAGATAGAGCTGGGTGTCATCAGCATACTGGTGACACCCCAGCCCATACCTTCGGGCAATCTGGGCAAGAGGCCGCATGTAGATGTTAAATAACATCGGGGAGAGAACCGCCCCTTGGGGCACACCACAATCGAGTGTGCGCCTCCGGGATAGCTCCCCCCCAATTGCGACCCTTTGTCCCCGACCTTCCAGGAAAGAGGAAAGCCACTGTAAGGCCAACCCCTGAATCCCCGCGTCGGCGAGGCGGCACGTCAGTAGCCGATGGTCGACCGTGTCGAACGCAGCCGACAGGTCTAACAACATCAGCACTGCCGAGCCACCCCGGTTCAGATGCCGTTGAAGGTCATCCACTAGGGCAACCAACACTGTCTCCATCCCGTGTCCCGGGCGGAAGCCGGACTGAAATGGGTCAAGGACGGAAGTGTCCTCCAGGAAAATCTGTAGCTGCATCGCCACTGCCCTCTCAATAAGTTTACCCAGAAAGGGCAAATTTGAAACCGGCCGATAGTGTGTCAATTGGGCCGGATCTAAAGATGGCTTTTTTAAGAGGGGTCGGACCACAGCCTCTTTAAGTGGCGTTGGAAAGTGCCCTTCCATTAGGGATCTATTTATGATATCCTGCACGGGATATCTAAGATCCCCCTGGCAAGATTTAATAAGCCAGGAAGGGCATGGGTCTAATTTACAAGTTGTTGGGCGAGCAGATACGAGAATCCTGTCAACTTCCTCCAGACTGAGGGGGCCAAAGCCATCCAGAGTATAATCCGAAGACAGACTCGGGGCCTCAGGTTCGCTAACTGTCTCCAAACTGGCAAGGGGGTCGGGGCGGAGTGACGCGACTTTATCCACAAAGAATTTCGCAAAAGCCTCACAGCCAATTTCCAATTCAATAGAATTTAACCTGCCTTGCGGCAGCGTTGTGAGTCCTCTAATTATGTCGAATAATTGTGCCAGGCACGAAGTTGCGGACGTAATCTTAGCCGCAAAGAATACTCTCTTTGCGGATTTGATTGCCATCTCATAGGCCTTCAAACTCTCTCTATAAGATGTTCGGGTCACTTCATCTTGAGTACGCCGCCATTGCCTCTCTAGTCGTCTGAGCCCCCGCTTTTGTTGCCGCAGCTCCCGGTTAAACCAAGGCGACGGTTTCAGGCAGGGGCGCAGAGGGCGCCTGGGTGCAATCTCCTCGATGGCCCTGGAGAGCCCATTGTTCCAGGACTCTACCAGATCATCCAGGGAATCGCCAGCGGGCCAGGTATCCCGTAGAGCCGTTAGGAACCGTTCCGGGTCCATCAGGCTCCGCGGATGAGCTAAAATACGCTCTCCGCCTAAACGGGTTTTGGGTGACACCTCCATACGGGCCTTAAGGGCAAAGTGATCTGACCATGGCACTGCTTCCGTTGCAATATCAGTCACTGATATTCTGGCCGCAATGACCAGGTCTAACATGTGTCCCGCCTGATGACTGGGTGTTGTAACAACCTGGGAGAGTCCTAGTGTCGCCATGGATGACACTAGGTCCATCGCCTGGCTGGATGCCGCATCGTCGGCATGGACATTGAAGTCACCCAAGACCAAAAGCCTTGGGTGCTCCAACGCCCAGCCCGCCGTGGCCTCCACCAGGGATGGTAAGGCGCCGGCCGGTGCATTAGGCGGTCGATACACCAGCCAGATCGCCAACCCCTCCCCACCATCCCAAATCAGGCCAACACATTCAACGCCTGGGATCTCTGGAGCTGGAAGAGCCCTAAAGGAGTAAGCCTCTCATATGAAAAGTGCCCCCCCGCCCGCTAGTCCGTGACTGGTGAAAGACCGAGTATCCTGGGGGAACGGTCTGGGAGAGAGCTACCGTCTCCCCTTCGCGCACCCAGGTCTCGGTCACGCAAGCCAGGTCCATGTCCTGTTCGGTCAGAAAATCCTGCAGGACAGAGGTCTTATTATTAATGGACCTGGCGTTGCATAACACCAGTGACGGAGGCGAGTAATTCAACCTGGCCCCACTACCTGTCACCGTCGGGATGGGACGTAGGCTGGAAGGTGGTCGAGCACTGTTGTGTCTCGATCTCCTTCCTTTATAATTCTGCCTCGTCCCACCGTCATATCTTCCCCTCCCCAGGAGCACTGGAATCCCCAGGCCAATCATCTCCAGTTAATGTCCCCCTAGATTGATGGAACCGTCCAACTACCCTCTCTTCCACCCCCTCCTCCCAGCTGATCTATCTATTTTAACTAATCTGCCATTTACTGATTAGCTATTTAACTAAATCCCCTCTAAACTTCCCAACAATTATTAGCTAAAATTTAAATTAATTTGATCTAAAGGCTTATTAATTATAAAACCCTCTCCAATAATTATCCTTCCTTAATCAATTTGCCACAGATCAGTTTTTAGTTTCAGAAGCTCCTTAATCATAAAAAACCCTCCCAATAAATTCTTCCCTAATTAATTCGCTATAATTCAAACTCTCACTTTAGGCAATAAATAATCTCCAATTTAAATAGCCTATAAACCACAACTAATAATAAATAATATCTCTCAATTGGCAGTTCAGATCTGATGGGACGGGGGATAGGGACAGGGGGATGTAAACAGTTGAGTAATGAGCAATGGTTTTAAAGTGCTAGTGCCTATGAGTGCAATGTTCTTATTTTTGCTGTGTTCTTATCTTTTTTCTTCTGGCGTGCTGGTATCCATATGGAGCCTGCTTCTTGTAGAGCGGTAAGAGGGGGGGTGGGAATTGCCGAGAAGCAGATAGCTGGGTAAGGGTCATTGAAATGTTCTTATGTTGGTTATATGGCCGACCGGCAGACTCGGGCAACTCCCTGTGCAGACTCGGGGGGCCCGGAGGGTATGAGCCCTCCGCGTCCCTTTCATCCCACAGCCTCCGCCCTAATCCGCCTGTCAGCAACTCAATTTGGCCCTTCCAATATTCTTCCAGACCCTTCAGCCACCAATCAATCCCGCACTCCTCCCCAGTCAAAGTCACACTCCCACACAGGGAGGGGGGGTAAGGGGGATAGATCCCACAGCTAGTCCGGTGTTGTTATTATCTCCTCCGGCTCACAGTTCAAGTTTGCGGCTCGGCTCCTCCAGCCCCCGACTCCACTCCTCAGCCTCCGCGACCGCCTCAAAGATGTCCAGCTACGGTCCGGTCGGCTCAGCTCCTCCATCTCCACGTTCGCCTCAGTTGTGCCCGACTACGGCCCCGGCCGACTCAGCTCGCTTCTCCCGCGGCACGCACACCGCCCACAGCAGGTCCCGTCGCCGCCGCCTTCCCACTCTACTCCGCGGTGCGGCGCAACTCGGCCCGAGCACCACAGGCAAGTTAGTTCATTTCAAGGAGGGAGGACGGTGTAATGGTCTTCAAAATTCCTCACCTCCCTCTCTCAACCGCTTGTCCCTCCGTCAGAGGTAGAAAGCGAGTACCTTGGCTTAGCTTGTATGGCGGTGAGAGCTGTTTCTCGAGGAGCTCTAACGCTAGGGCTCCTCCACCGCTGCCATCTTTCTTTCCTCTTCCTTTTCCTGCTTCCTTGTCTCTAACTATGGGTAACTATGTTGGTCTGAAACAGCAGAAGAAAGTTTGAGTCCAGTGGCACTTTAAGACCAACAAAGAATAATTAAAGATGTACACTTGCACATGAAAACTTATACCTTGGATAAAACTTTGTTGGTCTTAAAAATGCCACTGGACTAAATGTTTCTTGCAAATATGGTGTCCTGGACCCAATTTTTCTACCTATTCTTACACAGTCAAACTACTTTGGGGATTCAAAATGGTTTTCTTTTGCAGCCACATGAGCAGTTGCAGTACAGACTTGAAAAATCCCCTCCAGTGCTTCTACACATGTAAATTTTGCAATTGCAAGCCACTGTTGGCTAATGAACTGAATCAGAAAGCCTAATTTCTCAGTAAATCAGATGCAAGGCTATTTTGTATAGGAATGTGCAGGTTGTTCCAGCCTTCCCAGCTAGTGAGGGAATGATATTGGATTTCTAGAACAGGGGGCTGGTTTGCTTTACTTGTGCAATGTGCTGAGCCTGGGAGAAGATCTGATGGCAATTTTGCTTGTATGTTGTTGGTTTGTGATTAAATAGAACTATCCCAGGAAGAGGGGAGTTACTGCTCTGCTCAATATTCAGAATTTTATTTCATAGGAAAGTGAAAAGATTTCAGTGTACATGATCTTATCCTTACTTCTGAATCTTTCAAAGCAACTCATCTCTGCCTGCCTTTCCTTCAAAGACCAAATTGCTCAAGGTAATTCTGTCCTCAGTCTGTGCTCCAAGAGTGCATAAAATGTTGTCTACTCAATAATTATCTAGTTCCCATATTGAAGAGTAGATGATAGGTTCTATTTGCTAACAGGAATTTTTGAAGAATGTGAGTTTAAAGGTATTATTATACCCTCCTTCCTCATGTAAGGACAGGCTTGTGAAACTGATTCCCCACACAAATGCATACAGCCAGATTTTGGTGATGGAGTTCTCATTGCTGCTGCTGAACAGTGTCATGGGTCAGCCGGGGCTCAGTGAGAACTCCTCGGGAGAAGAGGACGGGGGGGGGGATTTTGAATCCTGACCACTGCCACCAATTATGAGATGAGCATGACTGATTTAACCAGCACTCCACCAAAATCGATCACCCTTTCACTATTTCTGTTTTAAAAATTTACCCCTCAGAAAATGGCACAGTAGGCAAAGGGAAGGATTAAACAAAAGTTGTTTTATTAAAACAAACTGGCAGGGAAAGGGGATTAATATGTACATAGGTTTCAGGGCTTTAGTAGATGAAAACAGACATTTAAAACTGTACACAAAACTTCTGCTGAGATAATTGGCTACACCCAATACAGTGTTTCCTGGAAAGTTACTTCATTTTCCCTAAAGGTTTCAAGTATCTTTCTGGTTTAATTTGTGATAACTAGACTATATTTCCAGTTAATGTTTTCACTTCACAACTTCACACAAACTTGAGTGTGCTAAGCTTTGTCCCAATGGGTAAAAGACCAAGGTCTCTGCCCTAGACCTTCTCCTGGTGGCATGAGTGTTCCTATCTGCCTGTTCAGACAAGTAATTTAGGCGTTTGGCTCCTTTTGAGGACTTTGTACTGTCACCTCAAAATCCCTTTTCCAAAGCCTGATCTGCCAGCCTTTCAGTCTTTCCCCCACTTTGAACACTAAGCTTCATAAAAGGACTGTTTTCCACCTCAAGATGTGCTTACTTGATTGACAAATACAGAGACTGTTCTTCACTTCTGAGAGCTGTCTCCCACCAGAGTCTCTAAGATATAAAACCCCACATCATGGCTCTGCATTAGACTCTGGCTTGTGACTTTGGTCACACTCTCAACAGCATCTCCAAAAGACCCCTGCTCTCTTCTCTAGTCAATCTTCCATTCTCTTCAGCTCCATAACTGACTTTTTAAACTGCCTAACTGCCATTCTCCTATGACAGTTTGAAGCAGTCCACCAATGAGAGTGAGTTCTATCAGCTGTCACTCAATGGTTCTTAGCATGCATATTGTTGCTGTTTGTCACAAGGACTTTAAATCAGCAGAAACCACCAAGCAGGAAGACGAACTGCAGGCTGCTCAGGATTTACAGCCAGCAGCTGGTGTAGAGCCACTAACAGTCTCCAGCCTAACTCAAGAGATGAAACTAAGTTGATCATTCCCAGCCCTCTCGTATAACCCACACTCTTTGAGTGCCACAGAAAAAGGTTAGGAGCAGAACTACAAGAGGGACAACAGAGTGCTTGCCTCCTGGCTCCATGCTAGCTGCTTGAGTAATGGTAGAATTATTCCTGAGCAGCTGGCAAATTTGACTCTTAGGCACATGTCTATAAAAACCAGCCAAGGGAGGTTCTTATAGAAGCAACACCAAGTCATTCTACTACTGGCTCTGTGATCACAGCCTGGAACCTGCCCTGCTTGTGTGACCCTTGGACTGGCTTCTGACTTTGACTTTTGGCGCTGCTTGACTCCTGCTTATGAGTAATCCTTGGACTGCTTGACTATGCCTTTTGGACAGCCCCTTGGAAATGGCTGTGAACTCTTGGACTGGGCTCTTGACCTGACCTCCCTTGGTCAGCCTCTGACTGCCTTTTAGGAACCCACCCTTGGCTCTGCCTGACCAATGACAAGGCAGAGCCATTTGCAGTGTCAACAGTGCATGCACTTGGTGGTCCCTTTGGGGTGGAATTTAAGAGTGACAAATTTGGTCTAAACATATGATGCTCTCAGAACATAACATTGTTTGCCCCATCCTTTGTAATGTGGGAATTGGGAGACATGGTTCAAGATGGAATTACTGGTACCAATTGAAATTTTGGCTAGTCCTGACCAGTGTTCCCTCTAAACTGAGTTAGTATGAGATAGCTCACAGATTTTTAGCCTCCAGCTCACACATTTTTGTCTTAGCTGAGGAAGGGTGACCCCAGAGCACACTAATTTATGCAGTAGTTCACAACTTTGCCAGTAGCTCACAAAGTAGAATTTTTTGCTCACAAGACTCTGCAGCTTAGAGGGAACATTGGTCCTGACGAGCAATCAGTGGTTGGACTGACACCAAGGTGTAGCATCAGGATTAAGGCTGAAAAGGTCAGGAATTCAAGCTCAGAGTAGCTGTATCCACAACCCAGGTTTGAGAAAGGATGTAGTAAAGAAGCCAAAGCATTAACCCTCACAGGTGAGATATGTATACCTGCCACATGTCAAGTTCTTCCTGTCTCTTAACAGTTAGATTATTTTACAGGTGGATTAGCCAATAGTACAACATCCTGGACCTCATACCCAGACACATTATTGCTGCAGTTCCCAGACCCACGGTGTTTTTGGCTAAGATTAAAAGTTTGATGTTGCATTTGTTCTGTATATGCCCATAGTGATTTACATAAATGATTCTTCAAATATTTTCTATTATTAATGATGTAGGAGCTCGTACAGAGGATGACCTTAGAATTCAATTACCTCTGAGACTTGCAGGTAATGCTATATAGCAGGGGTGGCCAGCGGTAGCTCTCCAGATGTTTTTTGCCTACAACTCCCATCAGCCCCAGCCAGCATGGCCAATGGCTGGGGCTGATGGGAGTTGTAGGCAAAAAACATCTGGAGAGCTACCACTGGCCACCCCTGCTATACAGAGTATGTCCCATGAAGGTGAATGTATGATATCAAAACAACAATGTAAAACCAAGAAGGTGGAGAAGTTAAATCTAAAATTCTAAATGTGCCTATTCTTTATCTCTAAAAATGACCAACCCCTCCCCCCTCCCTAATCATTTCCTGCCCTGCCCTGCCCTGGATAGCCCAGGCTAGCCTGAGCTTCTCAGATCTTGTGGGCTAAGCATGGTCAGCCCTGGCTAGTATTTAGATGGGAGATCTCCAAGGAATACCAGGGTTGTGGTGAAGAGGCAGGCAGTGGCAAACCACCTCTGAATATCTCTTGCCTTGAAAACCCTATGGGGTTGCTGTAAGTCAGCTGTGACTTGATGGCACTTTCCACCACCAATTATTTCCCATTTTATGTCATCAGTTGCCCCAGATCTTGAAGTTGTTCTTAGTTTTTACATGGGGCTATTTTCAGAAGATATACAGAAAATAACACAGCATCTGTCTGTTTCCCATTGCCTTTGAGTTTTGTATTGCTTCACTTTAAGAATTACATCATAGAGCAGAGTTCAACTCAGACAATACATTTTGATGGCTTGTGAAGCCCCAGGAAGCCAGATACAGAAGCACAGAGTATGTAAATTGCAGCTATAAATAATTTTTGCTACCAGGTCAAAATAGATCCTAAAAATAGATTCTAAAAAATGAAGGATGAAAGATCTGGTGGTATAAGGAGGGATTTCCTCCCCCCCTTCTTTTCCTGCTAATTTTTTTCCAATACGTTGGACATATTATTGTTTTGTGTCCTCTCTGACCCTGAGCAGCAGGGAGTGATCAATTGCTTACATGTCAGCTAGCTTCCTTATGACTTGCAGACTTACATTGTTTATTTGCAGGTGATCATATATTATGGTGTGTGAAAATATACAAACAACAGGCAGCAGCTCCAGTCCTAAAAGGAGATGTGCACCTTCAGATTCCAAAATCTGCTTCTGGGAACCAATTCTAAACTCAAGCTTTCTGGATTTTCAAGCAGCTTCACTCTGGCTGTGACCTACATTCCAGGTATTGCGTTAAAATGTTCTGTTAGTGGCCATTATGTAAACTATCAAGTTATGCCACAGGCCCAGAGATGCCAGTCCCCTTTGCACAAAGAAAGGCATGGCTGTAACTCAATATTCCAAAATCTTATGACTGGCATTTTATTTTATTTAGTAAATGCCTTGGCTAGGGATGGGCATGAACCAGGAAAATTGAGGTGCATCCCAGTTCAGACCCCCTCTGGTTTGCAAACTGGTTCAGGTTAATGGGGTCCATAAAATGTGTGGCCCTTGCTGCCAAAACCCATTTAAAGTGCAAGTGGTGAATTCACTGCAGGGGGCGTGAAAGGCCATGACGGCTCTTGCAAGTGAAGCCACAATGGCTCGTGTTGTGCTGTTGCTGCTTAAATGCCTTTTGAGCTCACTGCTGAGTCACATTGCTTTGGTGTCCACAAACAGAATGAACTGCCACAAAAACCATGTTGGTTTGTGGGCTGATCATGAACCAGGCAGGTTCATGGACCATGAACTGGCCTAGTTTGTTATGAGCCCTGGTTCATAATTTGGTGCCCATCCTAAGTCTTGGCCATCATTCTGTATGAATATAGACCTAAAGCAGGTTACAGATTAGAAAGAAAATTTATTTCCTTCATTTATACCACATCTTTCTCCCCAATAAACCCAAGGTGGTTTACATAAATCTCCTCCTCCATTTATTCTCACAACCCTGTGAAGTAGGTTAGGCTGAGTGTGGAGTGACTGGCCCAAGGTCACCTAGCAAGCTTCAATGGCAGAATGGGGATTCACATCTGGTTTACCCAGATCCTAGCCCAACACTAACAGCTACAATGTACTACCTTAGAGTTCTGAGGAGTTCAAAAGCTTGCACATTGTTTTGTGTCATTTTGGTTAGTCATAATAAAAGGTATTTCCTGATTTTTTTTTCTTGTTCTGGGCCAATACTGCTGTTTACAAACAGTATCAGGCTCATAAAGATGACAGAACATTAGGAAGCAGGCCTCAGATTCAGCAGGAGCTCACAGGAGCACAGTTCCTGAACCTTTCTGAGGGTTCCCTCTCCCCCTCCCCACCTACCTTGTCCATTGAATAGGAGGTGCAGCTGCATAACAATCTCTGCATTAGGAGAGCAGGCAGCCAGCCAGCCAGCCACCAGGAGCTTTGCCACACCCCCAGCAGCCCTCATTAATCCCTGGAGAAGCCCACACCACCCTTTCTCCACTTCTTATATGATTTTGGGGTGGTGGGTGGCTTGCTGGCCTTTTGACTATGGTGGGGGGGCAGCCAAGAAGAGCCCCAGGTGAGCGAGGCCTGCTTGGGGTAGCTGGATCTCTAGGCAGCCCAAGTAGGTCTCACTCACTGGGGCTCTCCTTTCTTGCATCAGGTTGCTTTTGGCTGGGGGCGGCAACATATGCTAATGAGTTATCCTAATGAGCTCTACCACTTACTTTTCTACAAAATGACCCCTGGACTTAAGTCTGTCACCATCCCACTTGAAATGCCAGCTGGAAATGCCAGCTGAAAAAGAAAGATCTTTGCAGTTCTTCAGATGGCAGAAGGACTGCAAAAATCTTTCTGGCTGTTTTCGCACTGACCTTAATCAGCAGCGACGCCCCTCTTCACCGCGCAGGATCGGCGTGGATTTCGCACTAATTGCCGAGGAGCACCCGGAAGAGACGGAAAGTCCCGCGGCTTTTGCAGCGCAAATGGAAACTGGTTTTTGGCTGTTTCCATTTGCGCTGCAAAAGCCGCGGGACTTTCCGGCTCTTCCGGGTGCTCCTTGGCAATTAGTGCGAAATCCACGCCGATCCTGCGCGGTGAAGAGGGGCGTTGCTGCTGATTAAGGTCAGTGCGAAAACGCCCTCTGTGATGGAGCTGGGCAAAGAGCAGTGCCATATTTTTAAAGCCCATAAGTGAGTTCAAGATGAGCCTCTTGTATCACTCTATGGCCCACCAACCCCTGCTCTTGTGCACATCTCTTTGCTTTTCTGGACTCCTGATTTTTGCAGTGTCCAGAAAACCCACGTTAAAGGCAGAAAAGAAGGACCAAAAACTTGATCAGGAGCAGAATGTGTGGAACTCTTCATTAAATGCAGTGCACAATCCTGATCTGATACGGAGTAGGAGACTGTGCGGAAAAGGCCTAACTGATTCTTACCATCTGTAAGAGCCCAGCATGAAGTTTATGACTTGGAATTCAGATGCAGGATTGCAATAGTTAGGCTTGGATTCCCTGGGAATGGGAATCTACTCACTATAGACAATAATGGTCTTTGGTTTGAAGCTTATTCATCTTGCTTTGTCAATTCATCTCCAGCTAGGAATGGGACTCACCTACTTTGAGATCATATATTCTTTTAAGTGGATTTCATTTTCATTTGGCATCACAGTGTGCCACATCTCTCTCTTGCACTGCTGGGCCTTCCCTTATCAGATGCTTGAGACATTGGGTTGCCACCATGGGTCCCCAGGCAAAGATTCTTTCTGGGCTACCCCATTCAGCAACCAGACCCAGTCCAAACATTTAATGCAAACAAATTACATTACTTGCCTGGCTTTGGGTACTCCTTGGGGTTCCCCAGAATTTTGATTCCCTCATTCTTCCCATCTAGGTGGTCCTGCAGAGAGGGAAATTATTATTGCAAAGTGGGTTCTGGCCCTCATAACATTATGTCTCATTAAATCTGTTAGCCTTTAAGATATCACCAAACTCTTTGATCTTTTGCCATAACTAAGGCACTCTCATGTTCGATTTACACTTGATGTCCCGAACAAGGATTTATGTTTTAATACTGAATATTTTTTTTTATGTTTAATACTGAATATTTCTCATTTGACTATCCTTCCACAGAATCTAATTAATCAGTTCTAAGGCAAAAGTAGAATATTAAATCTTTTCAGTTCCAAAAGTAACTTGGAGAAATAGATTAGAATAAATGTACTGATTTAAGAGGCAGCCAGGTGTTCAATATATTCTGTTGTTTCAGCTGGAAAGGAAATAATTTTAATTTAGTAAAAAGACAAGTGCTGAAATGCTGTTCTGGTGTCTTTCAAGAGACAAGCTACAGGCAGAAGCTTGGCAACTAGAAATATAGTTTAAATAGGCCAGGATGACTGAATTTTGTTTTATTTTGAAGTGAATGGGAATATTGTTTCTACACACATGGTGATGAAAGCACGCAGCTCCAGTTTAGGAAATACTTGGCAGTATTTATGCACCTTATACAGAGATTAGTAATGTTGCAGACAGGGACAAAATCAACCTCAGTCTAAGAGCTTTTTCCCAGACGTAATGTTTAAATTGCATGACTGGTATTAATGGAGAAGAGAAGGCTAAAGAGTGGCATTTGTTATGCAAATATACATTCTGGTCAATGGAAATTTTATATCACTATTATTTGGCTTATTCCTTTATGATATTTAGATCTTACTTTTATCCTAGAAAGGGATCTCAAAGTGGCTTTTATATCAAATGCCATTAAGGTGTAGAATTAAACAACAAAAATCCATCAAAAAACAAATCAACTTCCCAAGCAATAGCCAATATCAACAATGCCACCCCCCCCCCCACAACAGCCCAGTCCACCACATGCTAATATAATGTGGTCTCTTGAATCAATAAAATCCCATCTGGAACGGAACTGGTTTACATATTTTTCTAAAGAAAATACTCTTCTGACCTTCTCTGGTAAACCATTCCAGAGAGTAACAATGGAGAAGACACCTTGCCAGGCCAAAGTTCAAATCATCCCAAATGAAGCAACCAATCTGAGTGAAGCAAAATCAGTTTTAGAAACACCCAAAGAGGATGTCACTCTGCTTTGAGGAAAATATATTTCCTAGATATTCTCTGTGACAAGCTGTCTAATCCATACCACTTCCCCAATACTGGCAGGTGAATTAAAATTTTGGGAACCCCTAAACACAAGGAATGCTGCTCCTAGATCCCATCCATACAGCTGGTGTTGACAATTATTTGCATTTTAAATCCCTTTCTAGTAATTATATAAGAAAAACATGACTGAGCTTCACAAGAACTCAGACTTGTTCAATGTGTACATAAAATATGAGGCAGGAAATGTAATGTTTATTGTTTCTCTGTTTCACTCTTTTCCCAATCAGTCAGGACTCTTGAGTAACAATTACTTTAAAAAGACAGAAAATGAAAAAGGGATAAACTACTGGGGAAACTTTGTGGGAAAGGCTTCACTGAAAGGCAATCTCTGAGTCTGTGGTATGGGTGGTATGTTATTGACTAACACAGAACATCACTAAACAGAGTTCATTACCTGCTTCCATTGGAAACCTTGGATAGTGTTGCCCAGAAGGAAATGGCCTGATAGAACATATGCTTCAGAGATATCTTCATAGCAATATGCAGAAGCTGAATGTAATTCTGTTGCATTTAATGAATGTTTTGCCCTATTTTGCCTGTAGCCTCTACAAAATGTATCACAACCTCCAATTGCCAAGTAGGAATATTGCTTTTTCTACTCCTTGAGAGAGCAGAAATAGAATTTTACCTCCCCTATATTGCTTTTAAAGATAGAATTCAGCAGTAATGGCTAGGGGGAAAACTGGCAGAGGTGCAAAATACAGAAACCGTTGCACATTTGCCAAAGATCTACTGTGCAGATCTGTTTTGCATATTTACATATTAGTTTCATGGAAAGAGGCTGTGGCTCAGTGGTAGAGCATTTGCTTTGCATGCTGATGGTTTTCAGGTTCCTGTCACCTCTAGTTAAAAGGACCCAGTTGCAGGTAGTGAGAAAGACGTCTCTGCCTTAGACCATGGAAAGCCTCTGCCAGGCTGAGTGGTCAAGGAGTCTTTTAATAAACCTTATTAATTATACTTCTATGATGCTATTGGGTTTGGGGACTTCAGTCTGAAGCCAGTGCCTTGGCCTATGTTGGCTACAGCTACCAAACTAATTGGTTTTGGAACTCAGCTTGAAAGTGTCCCACCTAGCAGTGCTGACCTTTTGATCAATACCCTGTAGGGCTGGAGACTTAGTCCTTTGGTCTCTCCATTAAGAGTTAACTTAGAAGGCATGGCAGTGGCTTGTTACCCTGGACCTCTCCAGCTTTTTGTGCTTTATTTTGACCTGCAGAGAAAAGTTCAGACAACTAGTTTCTTGATTTCTATAAAAGTAGAAAGATTATTCTAAGAATTGTACCAAATTCTGTCATGTTCTATCATCAATTAGTATAGGGTTATACTTAAAAAAGATGACCTTGCTTCCTTCAAAGTGTCTAGAACAAAGAATTTTGTATAGCAAACTTTTCCTTTACTTGATGTAATACTGTAACCATTTATGTGATCAATATTATTTTTATATCAGAATTCACAACTTACCTTGTGCTTAAAAAGGATAAATAGCTAAAGCATCAAGAAGGCTTCTTAAAACTTCAACCCGATAAATGTCTGCAACAATGATTCCAGTTAGAAGCACTGCAATCTCACTGCTGAATCTACAAGCTAAACACTTGCAAGAATCCCTTCCCCTCCCTTTAAAAGGATCAACAGACCTCCCAGGGGAGGGAATGCTAAAGATACAGCATTAGAATTGAGAAAGGCCTCTGCCAGCCCTCAGACTGAATCTTGCAGGGAGATTAATTTCAGAATACGGCATTATCTAACTATCTCAACCTTCTGCTAGAATGTAGATTGCTTTACAAAATTCTTACTGAAAGAATAAGCTTAAACCATGTTAAGAAATCTGTGTGGAGGGGAGCTATAAATCAGAAAGGATGTCCACACGTGTTTGCCTGATCTCAGATATGCAAGGTCTAGATCTTTTCTGACAGCCACAATCCAGGGCACCATTATACATACTTATGTCTAACAGAAATCAATTAGATTTAAGCATAGTGAATTCTTGATTGTGAGCAGGGGTGGAATTCTAGCTGGAGCTCCTTTGCATATTAGGCCACACACCCCTGATGTAGCCAATCCATCAAGAACTTACAAGGCTCTTTTTGTAAGCTCTTGGAAGATTGGCTACATCAGGGGTGTGTGGCCTAATATGCAAAGGAGCTCCTGCTAGAATTCCACCCCTGATTGTGACCAATGTGTTTTGTGCTGGTTTTGGTACTCATGTGGGGTCATGTTGTGCCTGGGGAATCTTTACTTTCTATGTGACATTTTATGGTTCATTTGCAACTATCTAAAAGTCACAGACCTGTCAGAGTCTCAGTTACATGTGTTTATTTTGCCTTTGCAGGTTTCAGGGCAGTGGCAGAGAGAAAAGTTAGACAGTTTATTAAAGGAACTGAAACCAGTAACATTTATGGGCAAAAAAACAAGAGCAACCTACTTCCAGAGCCAGTCATCGCTGCAGCACTCTTTCCATCAGAAGTTTTTTTCTTAAAAAAAAACACCCCTCTTGCATTCAAACTGCATCTCCAGAATTATTGCAGTTCAGCTTGTATGGAAACTGAGCTATTTCTCATGTAGGATCAGCCAAATCACAATAGCCTTTGACTCATGATCAGTGGACGTAATAGCATTCTATTGAGCCATCAACATATGATTTATAAAAAAAAGGAAGAAAAGGATAAACATGAACTAGAAAATTTATCCCAAATACTCGAACAAATATTGGAAGTGCCGGGAAACAAAGGGATCCCTTATTCATATTTGGTGGCAGTGTGATCGCGCTAAAAAGTTTTGGGCACAAGTTAATACGTGGTCGCAAAAGATTTTGAAAATTAATATCAACCACACACCTGAACTATATCTCCTTAACATATGCTGACAAAACATTCCTAAAATAAAACTGAAATTATTGTTGTATATAGTTACTGTAGCTAGAGTATTATATGCTAAATATTGGAAATCTGAAAAAGTACCTAATAGAGAAGAATTTGTTACTAAATTGTTGGATGCTGCCGAATCAGATTTATTGTCCACGAGATTGAAAGATGGTAATGTAGAAAAGTGTCAGGAGGAATGGGGCCCTATTTACAGTTGGGTTAAAAGTAAAGGTTTCGAAGTGGAGTAATTGTAACTTACTCGATCCCTTCCACTCCTTGGGTGTATGGGGTTTTCTGTTCAATGTATTTTTTATGTTGTTGTATTCTGTAGCTTTTGTGTTGGATTTGTTTGCTTTGTTTACTTGTCTCTTTTTTGTGATGTTTATTTTCACTTTTTTCATGTCTAATAAATGAAAATAATTATGAAAAAAAATAAAAAACATATGATTTATAAAAAAAAGGAAGAAAAGGATAAACATGAACTAGAAAAGGCATTGCTATGGGCAGTAGAATTTATTTTCCCAAAATCTACTTATTTAGGCATAGCCACTGGTTCCTCTTATTCGCTTTTTCTTTTCAAAAAAAGAATTTCTCTTTAATTTCTCTTTGTTCTTTTTTTTTTGTAGCTTTCTGTTGCAGCACATAGTAGTGCTCTATGAACTATTTTGTAACTTCATCCATTGCAGGGTTTTCTTCTCTTGTTACACAACACAGGGTGGTGCTCTAGCAGGATGATACGAAGGCTGGAGAAGACATTGCCCACCTCTGAGCATCTGCAGAGTAAAATTCTGAATGTTGGCAGAACCATCTTTCTCGCCCCTCCTCTCTTCACATTTCTCTTTGGCTCAAAATGAAATTGATTCAGAATAGACTCCAGATTCCTGAAAAGAAAACAATAAAAAATTGTTGAAATTCAGGTAGAAGTTGTAACAAAGGATTAAAAGATTTCTCACTGGACCTTCACACCATGTGACTGATGCTGCCAAATCTGACATGTCTGTGTAATTGCCAGTCCAGTGTTAGGATCACACAGTCCAATCAAGGATGCATATAAGGAAATGTGGTTCCAACTGCTCCTAGAATCACTGAGTTGGAAGTGTCCATAAACCATCAGTTTATAAACACCCCCAAGCTCAGTTGAGGAAATCACCCCCAGTGCAATTCAGGAAATCCAAACTATGGCAATCCCAACAGAGGACTGTCCAGCTTGTGTTCAGAAACCTTCATTGAAGGTAAGCCCCGCTTTACAAGTGACTGGTTCTCCATCAGCCTTGCTGTTTCTGGGGGACTGAAAATATTGCAGTAGATCATTTTGAAGTTGTTTCATTTATATACTTCATTTTTCTTCCATTTCCCCCCCACAAACCCCCTGTCAGGTGGATGAGGCTGAAAGGGTGTGATTGGCCTAAGCTCTCTAAGCATGTTTTCAAGGCAGAGTGAGGATTTGAACCTGGAGCCTCCCTGACTCTTGTTTGGCACTCCAACAACTTAATCACTTTGCCTTGCCAGTGAGTTGTCTAAATAGGCATATGCTTTTGTACAGTGCTTATTTGCAGATGCCACATGCGTGAAAGAGAGACCATTGCAAAAGCCAGTTACTTAATCTATGCAGCTACTCTTGTGGCCGTACCATAAAAATCATTACTGTATATTTTATATGCTTGGTCCAAGCACTGGCACCTTATCGACTACATTCTGGTGCGCCAGAGAGACCTTCGAGATGTCTTACACACCCAAGTAATGCCCAGTGCAGAATGTCATACGGATCATCGTCTTGTACGCTGCAATCTCCGTCTTCACTTTAAACCCACACCCAGGAGAGGAGGTATCCCTCGGAGGAAGTTTCAGGTTGGCAGCCTTCAGTCAGCCGAAGTTAAAGCTGCCTTCCAGGCAAAACTCCAGTCAAGAATTGAGGACCCCAGTTGCCCCACAGACCCTTCTCCAGAAGCACTCTGGGAACACCTAAAAACTACCGTCCTGCAGATCTCTGAAGAAGTCCTCGGGTTCTCACAAGGAAGAACAAGGACTGGTTTGATGAGAACAATCAAGAGATCCAAGATTTACTGGCGAAAAAGAGATCTGCCTACCAAGCACATCTTGCTCAGCCCTCCTGTCCTGGGAAAAAAGCAACCTTTCGTGCTGTATGTAGCAACCTCCAGTGCAAGCTTCGAGACATTCAGAACGAGTGGTGGACCAAGCTTGCTGAGAGAACCCAGCTGTGTGCAGACACTGGTGATTTAAGAGGGTTCTACAAAGCCCTGAAGGCAGTATATGGTCCATCATATCAGACTCAGAGTCCCTTGCATAGTGCAGACGGCCAAGTGCTCCTCACAGACAAGGCATCCATACTGAACCGGTGGTCGGAGTATTTTCAGGTTCTCTTCAGTGCCAACCGCGTAGTTCAAGATTCAGCAATTCACCTCACCCCACTTCAACCAGTGAAAACAGAGTTGGATGAGATCCCCACTCTAGAAGAGACTGTTAAAGCCATCAAACAACTGAAAAGTGGCAAGGCAGCAGGAGTTGATGGAATTCCACCAGAGATCTGGAAGCATGGGGGCACAGTACTACATAGCTCACTTCACAAAGTACTTGTCACCTGCTGGGAACAAGGCAAATTACCACAGGACTTTCGCGATGCAATCATCATCACCCTATACAAGAACAAAGGGGAAAAGTCAGACTGCTCCAACTACCGGGGGATAACCCTACTCTCCATCGCAGGCAAAATCCTTGCCAGAATACTCCTGAACAGACTGGTGCCCGCCATTGCAGAAGAACTCCTCCCAGAGAGCCAGTGCGGCTTCAGAGCTAACAGGAGCACCACCGACATGGTATTTGTTCTCAGGCAGCTCCAAGAGAAATGCAGGGAACAAAACAAGGCTCTGTATGTGACTTTTGTCGACCTTACCAAAGCTTTCGATACCGTTAGCAGGAAAGGCCTGTGGCAAATCTTGGAACGTTTAGGATGTCCCCCAAGGTTCCTCAGCATGATCATCCAGCTACACGAAGACCAACGAGGCCAAGTCAGACACTGCAACGACCTCTCGGAGACCTTCCCAATAGGCACAGGTGTAAAGCAAGGCTGCGTTCTCGCGCCAACTCTCTTTACGATCTTCTTTAGCATGATGCTTCAAAGAGCCGCAGTAGATCTAGATGATGACGATGGTGTCTACATCCGCTAGCGCACCGATGGCAGCCTGTTCAACCTGAGGCGACTAAAGGCCCACTCCAAGACAATGGAAAAACTCATCCGAGAGCTACTGTTTGCTGATGATGCTGCACTCGTCTCCCACTCGGTATCAGCTCTGCAGCATATGACGTCCTGCTTTGCAGAGGCTGCCAAGCTATTCAGCCTAGAAGTTAGTCTGAAGAAGACAGAAGTTCTCCACCAGCCTGCACCCCAGGAAGATTATCACCCTCCCTGCATCACTGTGGGTGAATCAATTCTGAAGACAGTCCAGCAGTTCAGCTACCTGGGGTGCATCATCTCCTCAGATGCTAAGATCGACAAGGAGATCGACAACAGGCTGGCAAAGGCAAACCGTGCCTTTGGCCGACTGCACAAAAGAGTGTGGAGCAACAAGCATCTGAAAAAAGGCACAAAGATCAATGTTTACAAAGCGGTTGTGATGACAACCCTCATCTACGGCTCCGAATCGTGGGTTTTATACCGTCATCACCTGCGACTCCTTGAGCGCTTTCATCAGCGCTGCCTTCGCACCATCCTCAACATCCACTGGAGTGACTTTGTGACCAACACTGAAGTTCTCAAGCGGGCGGAGGTTACCAGCATCGAGGCACTGCTGTTGAAGACGCAGCTGCGCTGGGCAGGGCATATTTCTAGGATGGAAAACCACCGCCTTCCCAAGATTGCCCTGTATGGCGAACTCTCCACCAGCCATCGAAATAGAGGGGCACCAAAGAAGAGGTACAAGGACTCCTTGAAGAAATCCCTTGGCACCTGTCGCATCAACCATCACCAGTGGTCTGACCTAGCCTCAGATCGCAAAGCATGGAGGCACACCATCCACCAGGCTGTCTCTTCTTTTGAGAACGCACGCATAGCTGGTCTTGAGGACAAAAGGAGATTGAGGAAGAATCGCACTGCTACAGCACCAACCCTAAATCAGACTTTTCCCTGCAGCCACTGTGGCCGGACCTGCCTGTCCCGCATTGGTCTTGTCAGCCACCAGCGAGCCTGCAGCAGACGTGGACTATTGCACCCTTCTTAAATCTTCGTTCGCGAAGCCAAGCCGAGAGAGATATGCTTGGTAGATGGAAGAACACACAAACTCTATGGATTATTTTATAGACTGCAACTAATTACACTGACCCTAAAAGCACAAATATTTTATATATGATATATAGGCAGAGATCCTATTTTTTAAGACTGGAGAGATTGGCCATATTTCTGCCAGCTGTAAGATAGTCATTAAAAGGTGCTGTACCACTGAATTTTCATAGCTGGAAGAGTAATCACACCTCCAGATTCTGTTCTTTATGTACAAAACACCTGCTATATGCCCTCCATGCATATAAGCGTGCCTGTATCTGGCTATTTCTTTGAACTCAGAAACACTGAAGCATCCTTCTGGTCAAATGGAAGAGCCTGGGCATGTCACTTGTATGCACATAAGGTTACCTCAGAAATCTGGAGTAATGCACGACTCAGGAATGGGGCCAGAGGAAGAGCTCTTTCTTCACTCTATGTATGTGCACTGGTACATGCTTTTTATCTGTACAGCTAGATTCGTCTGAGTCAGAATTTATGTATTTAAACTCTCAGGAGATGTTATTGATTGACAGAACAATAGGCAGCGCTGCAAGACCTATTAAGCTTGGCATTATCATTTGAAGGATTTATCTAATCTATCTTTGGTGAGATCAATTGAGATTCTTCCTGCTGACATCAGGAAATGTAACACAAGGTTTAAGCTACAATCTTTTTTTTAAAAAAACCCTGGAATTCCTGGGGGTGCTATTACAAATCACACACAGGCAGAAGAAATGATGAGGGAAGGAAACCTAATTGACAGACTGAGACCTTCATGCCTTTTGCAAACCCTTTTCAGCCTGACCTGGAAAATTTTCAGAGAAATAACAGAATATTGAGAACTCAGATAATGAGGATCTTGCACCCTCCTTAAATACTGCTTGAGAGGAAGGAAAGAGGTTAGTTAACAATATTCTTGCAACGAGGAGTTACAGTAGCCTGATGGATTTGTCTCTCTGCTTGCTCAGATGAAAATGCCTTCCTCCTTGTTTCTCTGAGTCTTATTGCATCTTACTCTTGCATTAATATTGTTCCCTTGTGGAGATAATGGCTTAGAATAAGCAATCTGCTCACAGTTATATACAAAGATTACTGTGGCCATAATTAGTACTCTTTTCATTTAGAACTTCTCTTGACATTAATACCATATGGATAGGAAGGGGTGACTAAACCAGATCATTCATTTTTATTGGGATTCTTCCCAGTGTGTTCATTAGTGTTCAATTACCATCATTTGGCTTGTAAAAAAGAAACACTGGAATGAAACATCAGATTTAGACTGTGTAAGTAATACTGATGGTACTTTAGTTAGTATTAAGCATTTTGGGTAGTGTGGCAGCCAGAAACAGAGAGGCATGAAAACATGAAACAAATAAAACATATAGGACTACAGATATAAACCAAATCGATATAGATCTATACACAGCAGAGTAGTGTTATTTGAATGAAAGGGAGATAAAGCACACGAATTGATATGTAAACTAAACTGGGATTAACAGCCTCTTGAAGAACTTCAGGCATTCCCTAGCCAAGTAAATATGCTTGCAGAATAGAGAGGATCTGGGCTGCGGTCACACTCACCATGAAATCCATCCCTAACACATTGCTATTATACCCCACAGCTTTTTTACAACGAATTTCCTGATCAGACATCCCTCCATCCTTCAGTTCTAAGCAGTGTTGGTCCCGTCGCTGGTTGATCAGAGGTCTCAACCAGAACTCATTGTTTTGAGATGGCATTCCACACTTGCGCAAGCGCAGTATGTGGGATATTGTGCTTGGCTTTTTTCTTTTAAAGGTGCCAGAAAAGGTGGGTGATCTGCCCCCCCCCCACATTTAAACACCCAGAAAGGAAGGGGAAGCCCAGGAGCTCTCTTTGCTGTCTCTCCGTCTGGTGGGGAGACAGCAAAGGTGGGTGATCTTCCTCCACCCCCATTTAAACACTCCACTGTGGTGTTTAAATGGGGGGGGGAGCATGGCAACTCTCTTTGCTGTCTCTCCGCCTGGCGGGGAGACAGCAAAGGTGGGTGATCTTCCTCCCCCCTCCATTTAAACACCCCATCAGTTTATGTGCGTCTGACCTCGGCCCTGGATTATTTTTTCTTTTCTTTTTGCATATCATTTTTATATTGAATAATAGATGCTTGACAGGTTGGACTATAGAAGAGAGAAATTTTCCTCCCATTCCCCAGCCTGCGGTTGTTCTGAGCCTGGGCAAAGTTGCTACCAGATAGGTGCTGAATTTTCTACTTCTCTCCATAGGTACCTTTGGGGGCAAGTCTTGGACCGTTTTCACACACAGCTTACAACGCGGTCACGTTCCTGTTCTCTCTGCAGCATCTGTTGGATTTCCCATTAACTGCGCCGGAGTTACAGGAAGTGCCGCGTTTTTTGCGTAGTAAACTGAGTTTTAGCGGTTTACGTTTGCTACGCAAAAGCTGTGGCACTTCCTGTAACTTTGGGGCAGATAATGAGAAATCTGACAGATGCTGTGGAGAGAAGAGGAACGTGACCCCGTTGTAAGCTGTGTGCGAAAACGGTCTTGATTTCTTCAGTGTTCAGATCTCAGTTTGTGGCTATTTAATGGAAGCAACACCATGAATTACAAAAAAAGCCCTGAACAAAATAGGAGTCAATTGCACCTTCAAGACCAACTAGCTATTTTTCATGTTAACACAAACATTTTCTGCCTTTAATGGTTCCTACCTGCCAAAATTATTGAGCCCCCACAATCTATCACAGGAACACCCCCCTCCAAATGGCACAAAACATAAACCAAATAGCTCAGATCTTTAGCTAGCAGGATAGGTTTAGTTTCACTATCTCTGAGCTGCCCTTCACCACAATACCACAACTACAATTGCTCTTCAGAACAGGCAACATATGACTGACTTCTTATTCCCTCAATAATTCCTTCCTGTCCCTATAGTCTCTGCTAGGCCCACTACCCCTCTCATTAGCTCCCCTCCTTGATTTTCCATCCCTCTCCCCATCTCTAGCTCCTGTCCACTATACCTGGAAGTAGCAATGTAAACTTTCTGGAAATGCTGAAACCAGCGGGGGGCGGGGAATGTTTTCAGGAAAAATTGGAAATTTTGGGAAAAATTGAAACATGCAATAATTTACTGTCCCATCAAATTTAATCTTACTGCTTTAACAACATAAAATGGATTATTTATAACTTACTTATCATATAAGATTGCAATACTTGATGTATTTATGGAATTTAAAAGTCATAAATGCCTTAGTTTTGTACAAGCAAAATTACAAATATACCCAATTCTTGAGGGAAACCTGCAAGCTGATGTACCCTATTGTAACGTACTCGAAGCGGAGACGAGAGTAGGGCAACATAGTTTATTGGGAGCACGTTGCAAGAGAGGGAACACGCGGGCCGGGTCCCACTTATATACAATTCCCGGTTCAGCCTACTGGGCCGGTCAGGCCAATCCTGACCGGTTGAACTTCCCGCCACAGCTGTTGATTGGTGGGGGATTCCATGCCCGGCGCTGGGGCATCTGGGACAGCCCAGTTGCCCCCGCGCCTGGTCGCATGTTGTTACTGATACACTACACCCCTCCCCCCTGGTTAATGAACATAGTCTTGCAGATATGCGGGAGGACGGCGCTCCCGGGTGGACCGTCTAGGGAGGTCCTGTCGGGGAGGCGCAGCTACCGTGGCTGGTGCGTCGGTGGGCCCTGGTGCTGAAGGAGGCGGCGGGACTGGTTCTGCGGATCCTTCGGGCTCTGTCGGTTCCGGTGCCTCCTGCGCCGGCGTTATGGGTGTTGGGGCCCCGTCCTCCGGTCGGCCCCTGGATGGCTCCTCACCGGCTCTTGCCTCTTCTGTGTCCGCCGGCTCCTCCGGTAGCGTGCGGCGCCGCAACTGGTCTATGTGCCGTCGTAGTACCTGGCCCCCCTCGGTTGATATATCGTAGTGGCGGGACCCGGTCACCCGTAGCACTCGGCCCGCCACCCAATCGGGCCCCTTTGCATAGTTCGGGGCGTAAACCGGGTCGCCCGCAAAGAAACCCCTGACTGCGTCCCGGACCTCGGGGCTCTCGCGGATGTCTGAAGCCCGGTCGGGATGCAGTCTGTCCAGTCGGGTTATGAGCTTGCGCCCCATGAGGAGCTTTGCCGGACTAACCCCTGTGACCGGGTTGGGTGTGATCCTATTATCGAAGAGGAACGCGGCCAACCTGTGGTCCCAGTCGCCCTGTACAATTCGGCTCAGGGCTTCCTTTGTTGTGCGGACCATCTGCTCTGCCTGGCCGTTGGTGGCCGGGTGGAAGGGAGCCGACCTAATGTGCCTAATCAGATATCGCTGGAGGAACGCCTGGAAGTCGGCTGAGGTGAACGCGGTCCCGTTATCGGAGACTATGGTGTCCGGGATACCGTGTGTACATAAGACCCTGCGCAGCGCCTTGATTGCGGCGGCTGACGAGGTGGACCCTACGGGAATGACCTCCAGCCATTTGGTGTAGGCATCCACGATTATCATAAAGATCTGCCCCTGGAATGGCCCCGCGAAGTCGAGGTGGAGCCTCGAACATGGCTTCCTGGTAGACTCCCACCGTGGCGCGGGGGCGCTGGGAGGCTCTGGCTGCGTTTCCTGGCATGTCTGGCACCTCCGAACCCAGGTCTCAATCTCCCCGTCCATCCCCGGCCACCAGACGTAGCTCCTGGCTAACGCCTTCATTCGGACTATGCCGGGATGGGTCTCGTGTAGGGATTCCAGGACCCGCTTCTGCAGCGGGGGCGGGACCACCACCCTGCTTCCCCATAATAGGCACCCTTTGTGGGCAGCTAGTTCCTCCCACCTGGTCTTATATGGCTTGAATTCTTCCCCCATGTTCCCTTCTGGCCAGCCCCTCACCACCCAGTCGAGCACCCGTGCCAGTGTCTTGTGTTTCTGTGTGGCCTTGGCTACCTCCGCTGCGTGGAGGGGCTGCTCCGGGAGGCTCTCCATTAGCATGACCTGGTGTGCGGGGGCGGGGTCTGGACCCGTTTCAGGAAGCGGCAAGCGGCTGAGCGCATTTGCGTGACCCATAGCCTTGCCGGCCCGGTGAACCAGTGTGTACGTGTATGAGTTGAGGAATTGGTTCCACCTCAACACGCGCTGTGAGAGTATTTGGGGGGTTTGTCGGTCTGGGGCCAGTAGACCTAAGAGGGGCTTGTGGTCCGTGGCAATGGTGAACCTTCTCCCGTATAGATACTCATGGAACTTGCGGACCCCCGCCACGATTGCCAGGGCCTCCTTATCTATCTGCGCGTAGTTGCGCTCGGCTGGAGTGAGTGTGCGGGAGTAGTAAGCGACCGGTACCTCCCTCCCGTCCGGAAGCTGGTGCCCCAGGACTGCTCCCACCCCATAAGGCGACGCATTGCAGGCCAGGATGACGGGGAGGGCCTCGTCAAAATGGTGGAGCACCGCATTGGACACCAGGACGTCCTTGACCGCCTGAAACGCGGCGGCCTGTCGTTTGCCCCAAACCCAAGGGGCTTTTTTGTCCAGCAGCCAGTGAAGGGGCTCTGCCAGGGCTGCCTTGTGGGGGAGGAATGAATGGTAAAAGTTGAGCACCCCCAAGAAGCTTTGTAGCTCTGCTTTACACGTGGGGGCCGGGGCTTGCACGATGGCTCGGGTCTTTTCTTCCGTTGGGTGGATTCCTGCCGCGTCTACGGCGAATCCCAGGAACTCCACCCGTGGGACCCCCAGCAAGCATTTCTCCCTCTTAACCTTGAGCCCCACTGCCTGGAACCGGCGGAGCACCTCTCGAAGGCAGTTGCCGAATTCTTCGGGGTCCGGGGCGGCGACTAAAACGTCATCGAAGAACGGCTGGACTCCGGGGATCCCTTTAAGGAGAGTGTCCATTATGCTCTGGAAAATCCCCGGAGCGACGCTGACCCCAAACTGTAGCCTCTTCACCCGGAAGGCCCCCCTGTGCGTCACGATCGTTTGGGCCTCCGCCGTCTTGTTGTCTACTGGGAGCTGCTGGTAGGCCTGTGCCAGGTCTAGCTTCCCAAATATCTTAGATCCCGCTAGGGCGGCCAGGACGTGGCTCACCACCGGCACTGGATAGGGGTTGTCCTGTAGTGCCTTATTAATGGTGCATTTATAATCGGCACAGATCCGCACCTCCCCGTTTGGCTTGATGGGGGTTACGATGGGGCTTTCCCAGGTGGCGTAGTCCACCGGCTCGAGGACACCTTGGGCTTTGAGGCGGTCTAGCTCTGCCTCTATTTTAGGCTTCAAGGCGAACGGGACCCTCCTCGCCTTGAGCCTAATTGGCCTGACTGTGGGGTCTAGTGGTAGGGAAATGGCTGGCCCCTTGTAGCTCCCCAGGGACCCATCGAACACATCCGGGAACTCTCGGCATATTTCCCCGAACCCTCTGGGCGTTAGGGTTTGCCCCACCCCCTCCAAGCGGATCCCCAAGGGTTTGAACCATGCCAGTCCTAGCAGGGTGGTAAGCTGGCGCTTTACCACCAGGATGTCCAGCGGGCCGTAGAAGGGCCCTCGCTCGACTTGCACCCGCGCCCACCCCACGATTTGCACCGGATTCTTCTGGAAGTCCCGGAGTATGAAGTCCGCCGGCCTAAGTTGCAGCCGTTGGCGGGGGCACAGTTTCCTCAGGGTTTTCTCCGCTATGATGGAGATGGAGGAACCCGAGTCCACCTCCATTTGGCAGGGGTTCCCTTCTATGAGGACCGCCATTTTAATTTTGTCGGGGGTGGCGAGGGGCAAGTTCAGTACCTGAAGGGACGTGGAGTCTGTGGAGTGGAACTCCGCCGACTCGTGATGCGTGGTTGGCTTCCGCCGGTTGGGCTTGGCCCGGCAGGCCCGTGCGATGTGGCCGGTCTTCCCGCAGCTCCGGCAGTCCCAGGTCCGGTACTGGCAGTCCCTCCTGTCGTGGGGGTCGCCGCAGCTGGCGCACTTGGTGGCGGGGACCCTCTCCGTCGCTGGGGGTCGTTCGGGCGCTCGGGGGCGTTGGGCTGCTCGGCTGTGTGGCCCGGCTGGGTGGCGCAGCTGGTAGGCTTCTTCCTCTTCTGGGCGGTCGTGGTCCAGCCCCTCGCGGTGCTTCGTTGAAGGCGTTCTGGAGGGTGAGTTCTTCTTTGGCGAAGAGCTTCTGTTGGAGCCTCTCGTCGCGGAGGCCCCACGTGAAGCGATCGGCCAGGGTGTCTTCCAGCTGGGGGAAGTTGCAGTTCCCGGCGATCCTGCGGAGGGCCGCCAAGTAGTCGGCGGCCGATTCTCTGGCCGCCTGGTCCCTTCTGTGGAACAGGAACCGGCGGGCCACCCGTGAAGGCTGAGGTAAGAAGTGGCCGGTGAGGAGTCTGCTGACCTCGGCAAAGGACTTCTCCGTGAGGCGGGCGGGGGCCGAGAGACCCTTGGCGATCTTGAACGTGGCCGCCCCGCAGACGCTCAGGAGAACGTCCCTCTTCATGCTGTCCTCCGTGACCTTGTTGGCCCTCAGGTAGCATTCGACCCGTTCCAGGTAGGATTCCCAGGCCTCTGGATTCGCGGGGTCGAACGGCTCGACGTGACCAGTGTTTCCGCCCTGGCTGGCCATGGTGGCTGCGGTGGCGGTCGTGGCCGGGTGGTGCCCTTAGTCTCCTTCGTAGCCGATGAGGCTAGGATCCCATCCTCGTCGCCAGTGTAACGTACTCGAAGCGGAGACGAGAGTAGGGCAACCTGGTTTATTGGGAGCACGTTGCAAGAGAGGGAACACGCGGGCCGGGTCCCACTTATATACAATTCCCGGTTCAGCCTACTGGGCCGGTCAGGCCAATCCTGACCGGTTGAACTTCCCGCCACAGCTGTTGATTGGCGGGGGATTCCGCGCCCGGCGCTGGGGCGTCTGGGACAGCCCACTTGCCCCCGCGCCTGGTCGCATGTTGTTACTGATACACTACACCTATGTTGTACATCACCCAGAGCCCAGCATGAGCTGGGATTGGGTGATTAAGAAGTCTTTGTCATCCTCTTCCTCCTCATCTTCATATGTGTTAGCCCAAGTACCTCTGTTTTTGCTGTCTGGTTAGAGAGAGCTCAGTTCTTAATTAAATTTTCAATTTTTCTCTGAGGCTTTGGGGCAGTTTCTGCCCTACCTCTTTCTATCTTTTTCTCTCTCCTGCAAGATAGGACAATTAGCTCCTGTTGTGACACAGAGGTTTGAGGGAGAGGTGAAAAGGTCAGCCACACCAGGTCAAAAAGGACAACAGAAGGCATACAGCTGTTGAGAAGCAATGAAAGCCCTGTATATTCCCCTAATAAAGATTAGATATCCTTCTAGGTGCAAAAATGCATCTTGGATTTAAGAGCTGTATATGTCTATGGCATGCCCACCATGTCTTTAAAAGCATTTCATGCATTCTAAATGACAAAATATTTCATAGGAGGTTTTTCCCTCCACTATTCCCCCAAATTTCCATTTTTTTCTGTTAGAAAAAAATGGAAGTCTGGGAAAAAAACACTAGGTTCCCCACCTTCATTTTTTCCCTGTTTTTACGACCTTAGCGTTGCTACCCAGAAGGCTATTCTGCCGTCTCACATACTCCTCCTCACACCCTTCTGTTAGTCCTCCCACACCCTTCTCTGGGACTGCCCTCAGCCCTTTTCCCATCTCCATAATCCTTGCTTCTTTGGGAAATATTTGTGTCCAATTTCATCAAAACTTGCCATGGGTGGGATTTTGCTAGGTACTGCAACTATATATCAAATGCATTTTGAATTTGTCCTTCCTTTCTTGCCCTTGCTGTTTCTTATAGGCAATAAAGTCAACCCTTGCATAGAAATACTTGCTCTCCCTTATTTACTTTTCAGCTAAAAATATGTCTGCTTAAAAGGTTGCATTTCACCAGGGCTGAGAGAGAGGTACACATGTGAAAAATGCTTTGTTCCTTGCGTAACATGAATGAACAAGGAAAATAATTTCATTCAGCATTTCATGTTCATTAATTCCAATAAAAATCTACACTAAGATATTCAGTAGCAATCAGGGGTGGGCACAAACCAGATTTCATTACTAACCAAGCTGGTTTATTGGATTGGATTGTGAACCACAATTTGGGGAATCACATTGTTGTGAACTGCCCACAAACCATTTGTTCTGTTCAGGTACATGGACCAGACATGCTGGTGCCCAAGACAATGGTGGGTCAACTCTCCAGAGAGCTGAGGCATTTAAATGCTTTCTGAATTGACTTGCAAGAGCCATGGAGGTTTCTGTGGGGGGATGGGGGTTTGACACAAGAGAAGGAAGCTGTCAACAAAGAAAAGGGAATTAGGGTGGATTTGACATGGCCAATCCCTGGACATTGTAGAGGAAGGCCAGGAGATGTGAGCCATGAAAGAATGGGGTCTCCAGCTCCCCAGGAAGGTGCTTTTGCAAGGGGGAGGCAAAAAGGGGGCTTGCTTGTGGTGATAGCAGGCCTGTAGCTATAGGAGGGCTCTCACCAGGCAGCACCCCCTCCCCAATTTGTCCAGCCTGGTCAGAAGATTGATTGTGCTGTTTCTGCTCTGGTAGGAGAGCTGGGGTGGGGAGGCTTTTATAGGTAAAACTGTTTTCATTTCCCTGCTAGCTGTCAAGCTTGATGTAGTGTTAAGTGAATGGACTCTTATCTGGGAGATCCAGGTTTGATTTCCCACTCCTCCACATGCAGTTGCTAGAGTGACCTTGGGTCAGTCATAACTCTGTCAGAGCTGTTCTCTCAAGAGCAGTTTCTGTCAGAGTTCTCTCAGCCCCATCTACCTCAGAGGGTGTCTGTTGTGGGAAGGGGAAGGGAAAGATGATTGTAAACTGCTCTGAGACTCCTTCAGGTAGTGAAGAGTGGGGTATAAATCTTATCTCTTCTTCTTGTAGCTGGAGGTGTGAACTGACCATCATTGTCTGCCCAGGGAGGTCATTAGTATTTCTAAAGTGTTGATGTGCTGAAAGAAATTGACTAGCTGGAGGTGTGAAATAACCATTTTATGGACTCTAGCCAAGGAGGTCATTACCATTGGGTTGTTGGGAGAGACTGGAGACTTTGAGAAACCCTTTTAAAAACAGAAGGTGACAGTTTTGAACAATCCAAACCTCCAAAGTAATCCACAAGTAAAGTTAATATGAAGTTTCCTATAAATGTTTGTTTGTGAGCCCTGACCTGGAATAGACATGTCAGCTGCTCAGTCAAAACAAAACAAAAGCACCTTCTCCATTCCTTTGCATAGCCTGATCCATTTAGAAGGTTTCTTTGGATGAGCTCCACAGTGCTAAACTTACCCTTGCTTGCGCCCCCTGAAAAATTCCTGGCTATGGTGCTGAGTGACAGTGAAGGGGTGGTCAGAAAGTGAACCCCTAAATACTGGAGACAATGCCCAGGAGTATCTTTTGGATACTCAGCCCAGACCCCAATGTCCTGTGAATGTTGGGTTTAACACAGGGGAAGGAAGTTGTCAACTAGGAAATGGGGGTACAGTGGATTTGACAATGGTTGCAGGAGTGGTGTTGGTGGGGTGACCATTGGAGATGGTAGAGGAAGGCAAGAAGGTGCAAGCAGTGAAATAACGGCCTTCAATACCCTGGGAAGGTGCTGATCCAAGGGTAGAAGGCAAAAAGGGGGATGGTTTGCTTGCAGCAGCAGCAAAGTGGGGGTTGGGAAGTGGACCCCTGGATATTGGAAAGTGTCCCAGGAGCATATTTTTGACATCCAGTGATGAACCTACCAAACAATGAACTGGTTCAGCAAACCAAAAAGTTAATGGAGGTTCACAGACCATGGTTTGTGGTTTCTCATGAATCACTATGAACCACCATTTTCCCAGTTTGTGACCATCCCTACTGTCAATCTTTATACCAAAATATTCTGAAAGGGGGAAGATCACATCTCTGTGTGGGTCAGAATCAACTACAACAGAGGTGGGAAACTTAGAGATGGGGGGCACATTTGGCCCATGGGAAGGTTTTATCTATCCTTCCAGTTGTTTAACAATTTGTTGGGAGCATCAGGCCACCTCTGTAGCATCAACCATTCAAACAATGCTCCTGAAAATTTGTCAAGTAGATCATAGGATGAGGGGCTATAAAGAGCTCCGGAGTCAGAGAGGACCACATCTGGTCTGTGTCTACTTTTGAAGGCGCGGAGTGCTTCTAACACTGGCAATTTGCTGGGGACCTGTAAAGAAGAAAGCACCCTCAGAAGAAAGCAGACTGTGGATGTGTCACTCAAACTGAAAAATTACCCTTATTGTAAAAGAATTCTTGTTGCTGCCATGAAACAGTATTATATATCTGACCTTCTTAGCTGTAATTTAAGCACATGTAATCCTGTTCAATTATCTAGACTTTAGGATCTGCTATTGTTGTGCATCAGGGATGTGCATACTGCCTTCAGGCTCAAGGCAGGCAGACCTCTAAAACCTTTTCTTTTAAAAATGATTTTTTAAACAATTAAATCACTAGTCCCCATGTGACAAGAGTTTTTGTGCTCAAAAACAGGTCTTTAAATCTCCTGCTTTCTAAATCTATTTTGAATTTTTGGAGATCCATGATTGTGAATATTGAAATCAACAAAACCATTACTCTCAAGATAACTACTTAACAACCTTGCAACATTCTGAGTCTTTACATCTGCTAACTCTTATGATAACTTTCTGATTTCATCCATCTTTCAATTTCAAGTTTATCTTGAGTCTTTTGTATGTACTGGATATAATGGATATAATGGCTGTAATCATAAACTGCTGAGGTCAAAATGTTCCCAAAAGACAGAAAACTAAAGTTCTGAATACAACTGATTAGATTTTTAAAAAAAACCCTCTTCCCAAAAGAATTACATGATGCCCCTTATTTTTAGAAATCACTTAAAACTCTATGTGCTTATTAAAAATATTACTGTTTTTCCCATGAAAGGTATTCTCTGTTGCTGAAATTTTGATGATCAACCTCTAACTTCTCAGTGAGAGGCAGCAAGAAAGCTGGGATAAACTTAAGAAAGCAAGCATTGATCTATTTCTAATTCATTTATCAGTCCCAGATCAGACTCCTTAGAAGATTAGCAACATCTAACTTGGCATCAGGATATGTGGTCTAATATGTAAATGAGTTCCTGCTGGGCTTTTTCTACTAAAAAAAGCCTGGACAAAACATCCTAAAACAGCAACTATTTCTTGGGTATCTATGACTCTTTTGGTTGCTGTCTAGTCAAGAGTGTACCCTAAAAAAATGTTTTTTCTAATTCCACACACAGGAGCTGGGAAATTCATGTATTGCTCCATTCACACAAAATGGTGACTGACTGTTTATCTGGAAAGGGTAGAGTGATCTCCCCTTATGTGTGGTTGTTATGTCAAAACTGCAGTGACTGAGCAAGGCTGAAAAAGGTGAAAGTTTTGGTGGCAGAGTGTTAGATAGAGGTATGACAATGAAAAAGCAAAGAGGAAGAGTTTGAAGCAGTCGAGCGGGATGATTACTGGAATGTAAATAAGAGATTCCACCAAAGGGATAGAGATGAAGGGATGTATTTGCAGTGTTGTAAAGGAAGAAGTATTATAATTTTGGCTACAGACTGAATATGGTGATCAAAGGACAGTGGGATGGATTCTCACTAGTGTGAGCAGAATGAAGGGAAACTGCCCTCCCCACTGCATCCTACTGTGCCCTTGAAATCATATTCCCAGAGATCAGTGGATCACCAACAGCATGGGGAGTGAAATGGAGGGAGAACAGCCTCAAATCTTCTCTCACATGTGGGCAGAAATGCTTTCCACAAATAGAAAAGGATGTTAGAATCCAAGTGACTGTCAATAGACTCTTAAACTTCCTGCACATATTCAATTGCAAATTTATGCTTAAAGCATGCATTGAAGAGGCAAGAGCAAACATGATTGTTACATTCTTTTTTAAAACAGAAAACGTATAATGAAAAAAACTGGCATCATTTGCTATACTGAAGATGCATTCCACTGTGGGATAAGCCAAGCCAATAAACTCAGTTCTGCTGAAAGACTTTAGAAGCCAACGGGGAATGCTTGCACATAGTTTTCATTCATGGACACATTCTTGAGAGGTCACTGTTTGGGAATGTTTCTTGGGTAGTGCAACAATGCAACATGTGGATCACATGGCCCACCCACAAACATCTTTCTTTTAGTGTCTGTGTGGTCATTTGCTATTAATTATTACCAGTAAGCTTGACAATATTTCCATCTTTCCCTCTCTGCTGTTATTTAATTGCATATTGTATCCATCACCATCCATATGGCCAGAGTTTGTGGAAGAAAACACACACAATAAGTAATTTCCCTTTAGAGTATCTAAGGAACAAATGAATGCCAAGTTTTTGTGACAGGAAAGATTTCAGAAAGAAGAGACTTCCATTTCCCACCAATGAAAGGAAATGTGTATCTTTCATTAGAGAAATAAATTGCATCAAGAGACTAGCAGTGGTTCATTGTTCCATGACTAGTTTTGAAATGATCAAATTGAAATATGCGGTTTTCTGTTCTTGGAAATATTATGAGGCACCTGACAGAAAGTCATCTGAATGAAAGCATCCTTAAAATTATGGGCACCTGTGATGGGATCAGAAAATGAAAGCAGACACAATTTATTAACACTCCTTTTCTCACACACATTCATCCCTTTCAAATCTGAACCTGTGTTAATTTCCACTGGAGTAACTGATTATGTGACTGTGAATTTATGAGATGTTATTAATTAGAAACCTCATATACACAAATCTCCCAGATCCCTATGCTGGTACCCTTAGTCCAGAAGGAAAGCCAGTTCTGATTAGCCAGTTTGACACCACATCATTTCACCATATTGCTGGGCTCCAAACAGCCTGTCATCTCTGAGAATAAGCCTTGTTCCAGAGCTACACCATTATTGTTAGCACTGTAGACATTAAGGGATTCTTGTCAGAATTTTGGTCATGTTGCACTAAAAACAGAGGCACTTGTAGACATCACTGGAGTGACAAAAACCGGTGGCACTACCTGTAAGAACAGAGCCTTTGAGGCTGCATCAAAGGACAGCCTCAAATGAAGAACTACAGGGTAGCTGTGAGCACAGCATCCATATGGATCACTATCTGCAGTCAATCTGGGGTGGAGTGAAGCCCCACTTTCAAAGTGTTGGGGCTAAACTTTGCCCCCAGCCCCCATTTTAGCCCTTAGCAGACTTTTCCCCTCTTCACAACTGAGCCACAGTTATCTTTGCATCACAGCTCAGCTGGGAAGGGGGAAAGGGAAGCTTGTTGAGATTGTCAAGTCAATGCAATGGAAAAGCAGAGGAGGGACAGTGATGTCACTGAGCGCTGAGGGGATGGAGCATGTGGAAGATGGTCTGCCCACTTCAGTGCTCCTTGCTGCTGCTGCTGCTGCTGTACTAGGGGTGCATTTTTGTGAATTCCGTGTGAAGAGGCAGAAAAGACAACAATGACATTTAGAGAATGTAAAAGAAAATGAAAAAGAGGTTAGATATTCTTTGGGGAAAGATCATCCCAGCATTTCAGATCAGGGATGGGAATAAAGAACAAGGCAAGCACAGCAGCCAACAATCACAACCAGAATTAATGCAAAGTCCAATTTGCATTAATTAAAATAGGATTCATTATCACTGCAGTAAATCTCGTGACCCTCAAAAGTCTGCAGTAATGCAGCGCTGCACCCAGCCAGTCAGGACTGCATATTGCTCTGGATCTGCAGTTTCTTTTCTGCCACCCTGGGGCTTGTATAAACCAATTTGAACATGGGAGTCAAAATGAGACTGCAGATGTGCTAGCAAGTAATTCCACATTGTCCATTCCATGCACACTAGGAGTTGCCAGGTTACTTACCTGGGCTTCCACAGAACTGTGAGACAGATGCAGCACATTTTCCGTACAAGCTTGGGCAAATTCACAGGAAGGAAACCATTCGTTTGTAAGGAAGCAAGATGAGAGAAAAGAAATCAGGGGAAATGAGAAGTTTAAAATGTAAATAATGAGAAATAATATTATTCAGAGAGGCTGGGAAACATGAAAGAGGCAAGCCACAATATATTTATATCCTTACAAAAGGACACGCACATGCACAAAAGGAAATAATGACAGCTGAATGTGCTGAAATGTTATATTAAACTCATACAAATAAATGACAGTTTTGTATGTCATGTTGGATTTCCAAAGCAATGCATCTTTCTTTCCTGTAGAGGAAAGTAATCCATTTGAAGCACAGTATTAGGAAGATCTTTTAGAGTGCAAGAAAGCAACAGGTCTTTGCATACAGAATATATAACCCCCTCACAGCCATCCCTAATCAACTTCCCCCAAGTTAATTTGGGACTAAAGTAGATGTGATCTGTGACTTGACCTCCTGCTCTTAAAAAAATAAACACTAGGTCTCGGTGCCCACAGTCATTGTGGGGTTAAAGCATAGGGGAGGAAGATTTCACAACATTCCTCTCCTACCAGGGCTATCTTTATGATCTTAGTAGACCACATGGAATCTCTAGTTGACCTATGAGACTGGGGCTCATACAGACATTAAATGGTATCTGCATCTTTTCTCCCTGTACAAAAAGCTGCAGCTAGTGGGGAAAATAAGACTGTGAAAATTGTGTGGAATAAACCTTGGCCCAATCCAAATGATGGAGGCACACCAACTATTTGTAGTTCTTTTTTAAAAAGCAGGCAGATTTATCTGATTTGGCTGTCAATAGTCTCTGATAACCTCTTCAAGCTCCTCCATTCTCTTAGGATCTCCTATGCAAAAGAAACATAAGGAGGTTGGAGAAGGTGCAACAGAAGCAACAGAGTGCGACTCAGCAATGGTGCCTTTCCATCTGATGTAGTGGGAAGAAGAAGAATCTCCTCCCCCCCCCCCCCACAGACAACCTGTGAGGTAGGTGGGTGCTGTAAGAGAGCTCTTACAGCAGCTGCCCTTTCAAGGACAACTCCTATGAAAGCTGTGGCTGACACAAGGCCATTCCAGCAGGTGCAAGTGGAGTAGTGGGGAATCAAACCTGGTTCTCCCAGATAGGAGTCCACACACTTAACCACTATACCAAACTGGCACTCAAGAGAATCAGACTGGGATCTGGGAGATCCAGGTTTAAATCTCAGCTCTGCCATGGAAGCTCAGTAGGTGACCTTGGCCCTGCCATTCTCTCTCAACCCAACTTATCTCACAGGATTTATGCATTCATTTTTATTTTACAAAATGTATAATCCCCTCTCAGAAGTCTATGAGAGCCTTTCACCGTTATGGAAGAGGTTAATATATAGCCCTGCATGTTGATGGGTCCCGACATGTGGGTTAGCAACCACTGTCCTCTAGAAATTCCATCCTCCACTAATGCTAAATTTCATTTGAAGAAGAAGAAGCCTGAAATCATTGCTAATAACTTTTACTTTGCAGCTCTCTTAAACTTTTACTTCAGTTTTTGGAATTCCATCAGTAAAACTTAATGTACTTAAAACCAAAAAGGATGTTCAATCATTGGCAGGTATCCATATATTGTCCTATCCATATTAATAATTTATCTCAAAAGGAAAGTGCACCGGTTCTATGTCAACAACAAAAAATTGGTATAATTATCTACTAATGTTTCTGAAACAGTTTCTAGTTAGAAAGAAGTCTAAATATTTTGTTAGTTTTTTGAGTCTTATGAATAAGAGGACCATATTAGTTTGGGGTAAATTGTATAAGCGGTATTTTGGAAAATGGGGAGCAATGATTACAGTTCCTGCTTATTGCTGATGACCATGTTCAAATCATTTCATCTTTGTGTGAGTCACAGCTAAAACAGAAGATGCAGAATTTGCTGGTGGCAGAACTGTAAAATATCAAGCTAAAAAGTTATGTATCCTCACTTTTTTCTTTTTCTTTTCTTTTTAAAAAAGCACTGTTCTCACACATACACAACTAGTAAGTCAGATCAAAAGCTAGACTAGAATATTTCCCAGCATGCTAGTTCTGTATTGCAGATACCTCAAACATTTGAATCAATATTTGTGGTTTCAAATGGTACAGCTCAGCAATGGTTCTAAGAGGTTTCTGTTCATCAGATTCAGGCCTGAGTTTCTTAAGTGAATGAAATAATGCTACATCTCTGCTATCTGTTGAGATCTCATAAAAGCAAGGCGATGTCATACATGGTCTCCCTCTCTTTGAATTCCTTGTTGTGCTGAACAGACACAGAGGCCAAACTGCACACCTCTGTTCAAAAATCAAAAACTTGTTTCACATCAATTTTTTTTCAAGTGTACTGTGTCTCACCTCCAGAGAGGAGTTCAGAAAGTGTCGAGGCTCCAGTGAAATTCACAGTATAGAAAGGGTATATATCTAAAATTAGCTATAGGGCCCAGAAGAGCAGCATTAGAAACCTGGATGAAATGGTACCCACAGTGGCTAGGGAAGGTTTCAAGGTGGAGCCCCCTAGAAGCTATTGTTAAGGAGGTGCATGCTATAAAATGGTGGGAAAGGCTTAAAAACAAAGGCTATTTTAGAGTGGACGATATGTTTAGGGGTGGTAAGCTAAAACCCTTACAGGAAATTATAGAAGATTTAGGTAATCAATACTGGTTAAACATAGCAGGCTTGCATAAGAGAGTTAAGATGATCAGTGAAAAGGGAGAGCTTTGGTTAGACACTCCAATGGAAGAGATATATAAGGTAATGGCCAAACAAAGGAAGAGTCTAGTGGGGTTATTATACAGAAAAATGATTTCAAATAAAGATAAAATAATAGTACATTTACAAAAGATTTGGAGTCATGAAGGTCAGTTAACAGAGGGGTTGGCTGGGAAAATCTTGGATGGTCTAGAAAGGATTAAAGTAACCAAATTTAAAGAACTGGAATATAAATTTTTCACAAAATGGTACAAAACTCCCGCACAAATAGCCAATATATTCCCAGGAGTGAGCTCCAAGTGCTGGCATTGCAAACAATTTAAGGGTTGGTTTGCACATATGTGGTGGGAGTGTGAAGAGGTAAAACCCTTTTGGGGGGAAATTATTCAATTTATTAGAAAAGTCTGCAATGTACCATTAACCATTGGCTTTAATATGATGTTGTTAAGCATAATAGGAAGTCCGGCACTAAGTAGACCCATGCAAAACCTTGTCAAGGCAATGATACTAGCGGAGAAGGCGGTCATCGCCTTGGGATGGAAAGATAAAAGTAAATGGTCAATAGAAAGCTGGCACAGCTATTTGTTTGATTACATACAGTCTGACATCGTGGCAACAATCAACAAGGATTCCACGTGGGAAGATAAAGTCAAGGAAATCGAGACCAGATGGAACCCTTATTTAGAGTGGATCTCAGGAGAAGCAAGGAAGGACATTCAGTGGAAGATCAGGACTCTGTGCCCTTGGCTGAGGGGAAAAGACTAAAAGAAGATGGGGAGGGTTGGGGGGGGGGCGAGGGTTATTTGTAATTTCAACATCCATATGCTGTAATGGCCAATTGTACTAAAGTCAATAAAACATAAAAATATTTATTAAAAAAAGAAAAGAAAAAAAGAAAGGGTATATATGTCTCATATTGATTCCTCACTAGCAGTTGCTCTGCCCCCAGGATTCTGCTTTTCCCGGCTCAAGCGATCAGTTTTCCACCAGTTGCTGTGGAGTGCATTTGATCCAAGGCTCCCTCCAATTTCCCTTACGGCTTCCGGATCTCCAAAAAACAGGAGCAGGAAGCTGCAAGGAAAATTGGAGGGAGCCATGGATCAAAATGTACCCCACAGCAACTGGTGGGGAATTGATTGCTTGAGCCAGGGGCAGAGCAACTGCTAGTGAAGAATCGGTATCAGTCCGTGACAGTCAACTGGAATAGCTTGGAGTGTCAGTGTGAAGGGCCAGTGAAAAAGTCCGGAAAACAGGTCAATGACCAAGAGCCCACAGATACAAATGACCTCCTTTGCTGCACATTTCTGGTGCAGATCAGATCAGAAGGAAAATGTGTGCATATTTCTTCAAGTAATGGATGGGTTCCTGTTTGCTGTAGTAGCTTAGATAGCCTAGCCTGGTCTCATTTCTGCTTGGCAGCTAAGCGAGGTCAGCCATAGTTAGTACTTGGATGGGAAGACCATGAAGGAAGAATATGACTGGTGGGTAGAGGGAAGGTGATGGCAAACCACCTGTGCTAGGTTGCCAACTTCCAAGTGGTAGCTGGAGATCTCCTGGGATTACAACTGGTCTCCAGGTGACAGAGATCAGTTTACTTGGAGAAAATGGCCACTTTGGAAGGTGGACTCCATGGCATTATACCTCAACTGAAGTCCCTCTACTCCTCAAACCCTGCCCTCCTCAGGCTCCATCTCCAGGTATTTCCCAACTTGGACCTAGCAACCCCAACCTGTGCTCATCAATAATCTTGAAAGTTCCAAGATGGGCTTGCCATAAATTAGCTTGATGGCTCACTTTACCTTACCTCTTCTTTGCAATCTTGCAAGCAAAATATCTTCTGTACTGTGAGATAACAATCTTATGTGTGTCAGAAACCATTAGAACATAATTATGTTCTGCTCTTTTGTTGTAACTTATTAAGCAGCTAGAACAAATTCGAACTAGAGTGGTGCTAAATATCTCTCTTTTAAAAATCACATAACAGAATCATAGGGATAACTTTGCAGAAGCATAATCTCTTCATCTGCTAGTACTTGGTGGCATCCAGCTGGCCAGCAGAATTACTGACTGGGGTCCTTAACAATATTCTAATTTGTAGGGCTGCTGACTTTGTCTAGAACATACCTGATGAGATCACTTTTTGTTGGATAAACTTTTTTACTTGTAGCTTTTATCCCTGGAATATATGTAACTAATATTTTTAGTTGTTCATTTAGTAGAATTTAGTAGAATGGATTTATCCTCCTAAAACTTTTGGTAGTAGTATGGTAGGGGCTTAGGAGATTTGCAGACTGAATCTCTATACGGTTTTGAATAGCCTGGTATTTACTAACATATATACTTCCAACTAAGTGTGTCAGTAAACAAATCACAAATGTTATGCAACTGAGGCCAACATTTTCTTGAAAATTCAATGGAAGAAAAACATATTCTCCCCTACTTGTAACTTGAGATGAGTCAGCCTATAATACTAATGTATCATTCCCAACATTCCTAAATAGTACAATTTACCTGACATTGTACTTGATATTGTTATGCTACTTTACACCATCCGAGTAGTAAGAGTTCCAGGGGCAGTGCTAACCTGTGTTGGTTGCCTTTGGATAAAAGAGACAGCACTGGAGACTTATAAGAATTTATCATATTTACTTTATTCACAAATGCACAAGTAGAGCACAGGGGGAGGCAAAGAGGTACTCCTATAGAGCAGGTTTTTTTCCTACATTAGACCTGCAGAGAAAGAGAGGGAGAGAGAAATTGTCTACTGCTTAGGACCCATCTAGGCCTTCTTTTGCTATGGCCTCTGACTCCCCTCAGATGGGCCAATTTAAACCAAGTACAGGGGATAGACCTAATTATTGCAACCAGATTCTAAAGAACATGCTATTCTAAAAAAAAACTTACACCACTTTTGCCTCATTTTGACATTTTCTGAAAACCAAAGGAATTTTGACTGAAAAAGGTGTACCTTGATTCTGAATATGTGAAAAATATATACTAAAAAGTGGAAAGCAAAAGGAAAGAAAATGAATGCCCAGCAGTAGTTATTCTATATTATATATTTGTACCAATCCTGCATGTTTGCATCTAGGTCCATAGTTAAAGACTAAGGAATGAGAGATGCTTAAAACAATTTTATATGAAGACCCATTAAAAACACCTCACAGCAATATCTAAGCCTTTTCCTAGAACAAACTAAGGTCATATGATGTTAGGGCAACTCCTCACCTTACATTGTTCCTTAGTATAGCAAAGGAAATGTCTCTATCTTTTAAATCTTATCACTGCAATATATATATCTTAATCAGGATGCTATTTAAGGCTTAGTTATTTTGATTTATATCTGAAGGGCTCAAGATAAGGTAAAATTACTGACTGGCCAGGATGAAAATGTCTCCTATTCTTTTATTAGCAATTTAAAAGAGGGCAGCAAACTTGAAGCTTTTTGTGGCATGTAGTTAAATGTAGTTAAATGACTTCACTGATAACTGCTACAGAGCAAACTGATACGAAAGGGACACAGAGAAATGTGACTAAAACCATACATTAATCATATAAATCACTGCATGCTAAAGCTGCCTTGCTACTCTTGGTAGGCATTTAAGTTCTCTGATAAAGGTATGAGTTCCAGGAAATGTGTTTATGTGGGTCTGGTAGCAGGCTAGACCAGGGGTAGGGAACATTGGCTCTCCAGATGTTTTTTGCCTACAACTCCCATTAGCCCCAACCATTGGCCATGCTGGCTGGGGCTGATGGGAGTTGTAGGCAAAAAACATCTGGAGAGCTACCGCTGGCCACCCCTGCTATATAGCATTACCTGCAAGTCTCAGAGGTAATTGAATTCTCTGTACGAGCTCCTACATCATTATAGCACTTCCTAAGGCTCCATCCCAGCAGCCGTCTTTCGGGCCATTGCCCTGGGGCCAACATCCTGAGGTTCAATATCACCTGGCTGGTCCACTCCCCAATGGGGGGCTTGGGGTCTTCCCCCTCCCCCCTATAGCATGGTTCCATTTTCATGTCACCCTTTTGGGTGACCACTTGATGGTTACAACTCAGGAAAAGATTTTGAGGGGCGAGTATGTTGACGCCTTCTTTACAGGGAGTTAGAAAAGAAAGCTAAAGAAGACTTAGACGAGAAAGATAAGGAGAAATTAAAGAGGCGGAAGGTGGATACGAACTTGGCCAATTGGTTGCCAGGCCTTTTGATTTATACAGAAGTCATAGTGCATGCACAGCCTTTACGGGCGGCACCGCTATTTCAGTACTGGGACATCATCTATAAGGCCTATACGGACTTCTCGGGTGCTCTGTAGCTGCAGTATGATGAGGAATTCTGTATGCAGGCGGCCCTCAACCCCATGATGCCTTGGGACAAGATGAACCAGCAACTGTGGCTGCAGTTGATGTCGCCAGCGAAACCCAACATTTGTGCGACTGGCAGAGGAACTGGGTGTCCCGTTGGTGCACAAAAAGACAGAAGGCCACGCTGTGGTGTTGACATTTCTTGGCATTGAGTTGGATACTTTTTTCCACAGGCAGCCGTGTAGCTTTAAGGGGGAAGTTTCCCTTTTGGAGCTCCAACAGATCATGGGGCACCTTAACTTTGCATGCAAAGTGGTGGCCCTGGGCAGAGTCTTCTTGCAGTGCTTTTGCAATGCTATGGGAGCAGTATGACTCCCTCACCATAGGATAAGGCTAACCAGGGGCATGCGCAGCGACTTGGAGGTTTGGGGAAAGTTTTTGGCTTCTTTTAATGGTGTTTCCTTTTGGAGAGATGACTTAAAGATTGAGGCTGACCTCCAGGTCACTTTGGACATGACCAGATCCATAGGCTCTAGAGTATGCTTCCGCGGACACTGATGCGCGGAGCCCTGGCCGAGAGAGTGGTTGGATAGTGATCTATGCCGAAATCTGACCTTTTTTGGAGTTTTTTCCAATCGTGGTCACGGTCCGCCTTTGTGGGGCAGAGCTGGCTAATTATGTTGTGCATTTTTGGTGAGATAATCAGGCGGCAGTTCACGTAATCAACACTTTCTCATCAAAATCTGAACCAGTCATGAACCTGGTGAGAGCCTTCATGCTGCATTGTTTGCATTTAAACATCTTGTTCCTTGTGAAGCATGTGCCGGGAGTTTGTAACGGGGTGGTGGACGCTGTGTCTCACCGACAGAGGCTGATCTGTGGCCAGCGCAAATGCCCCTAGACATGTGGCAGCTTGGCAGGCTGAGGCTAACTGAGCAATGCAGCTACCCCTGGCGCCCAGCATCAGGAAGACCTATGACCACACAGTTCTCAAGTTCTGTTCTTTTAGGGAGCAGGTAGGGATGCGTGATTGTTGGCCGATCCCAGTCACGGACCTTATGCAGTTCTGCGTGCACCTGAAAGGTAAGGGGCTAGGAGTGAAATCGGTCCCAACTGGCCGCATTGGCGTTTTCTAGTAAGATCCAGGGATTTTCTGACATCTCGGCCGATTTTAGGCTAAAGAAAATGCTGGAAGGGTGGGCGTGCGAGCAGGGTCTGTGGGCTGATGATAGGCAGCCCATTTTCCCGGCAGTTCTTAGGGGGTTGCACCCTATTTGGCCGACTGTTTGTGCATCCAGCTTTGAGGCTGCACTGTTTCATGTGTTGGTGTTAACAGCTTTTTTCAGAGCTTTCCGAGTCAGCAAGCTAGTTGCTCTTTCTCATAAGGACCAGTCGGGCGACATCAAATTTGTAGGCATTCAGGTGACCACTAGGGTCAGGCGATCTAAAACCGACCAAAAGCAGAAGGGCATGGTGATTTCCTTAGGCCCCTGTCAGGAGTGAGACCACCTTCGGCAATATGTTACAATTAAGGGCGAAGCCAATAGGCCCTTATTTTGCCATGCGGATTGGTCCCTGTTGACCAAATTTGAATTTTGGGCAATTACCACACAGGCATTGGAAGCACTTGGTTTGGACGCTGTCATATTTGGCACACATTCGTTCCATATTGGGGTGGCTTCCACTGCGGCAGCAATGGGATTCCCAGGCCCAGCTATCCAGTGGGTGGGAAGGTGGCGGTCTGCAGCATACTGCTCCTATGTTTGCCTGTTGAGCAATCCGTAAACAATTGTTCTAGCTCTATGTTGCCCCATTGGGCTTGTTACATTGTTCTAAACTCCTTTTCTTTTAGATGCTGTGGCTTGGCAAGAAAGGCAGAAGATACTCGTAACTGGGCACAGCATGGTGTTCTGGGCAGCCCATCAAGCCCGCCGATTGGGTTCCAGTTGGGGCTCAGTGCATGGGTCACCGTGGAGTGGCAGGGCTGGTGGGGCCTTTGTTGGTCTGGGCTCCTGCCACTGCTGTTTCAGGGGAGGAACGGTCCTCCGCCTAACATTTTGGTCATCCATTTGGGTGGAAATGACCTGGACCTGATGAAAGGGAAGGCCCTTTCAGCGCAGGCGGAGGAGGATCTTCGGATCATTAAGGACAGGTGACCCGGTATGCTCATCATATGGTCTGCTATTCTTCCCTGGCGGGCGGCTTGGAATCCAGCAGAGGTCGAAAGGGCCAGGCGTAAAGCCAATCGGGCCCTCCAGAAAGACTTGGCTGGGGGATTGGGGATTTACCTCCCACACCCTTCCATACGGGTTGATCGTAGCGACCTGTATCAAGCTGATGGGGTCAACTTGTCTGCTTTGGGTAATAGAGCCTTTTTGGATGATTTCCGGCTGGGGCTGTGTGTGGCTCTGAGCCACCCGGTGGGTGCAAGTGCCAAAGCTGAGGCTTGGCACTGGCGGTGGCGGGTGTAAACTTGGGGCTTTAAGATCTTCGGTGAGCACCTCGTGGCTTTCCCTATTGTTTGGGGAAGGAGCAGACTGGGACCACAGCTGGGCTGTATGGATCTCTGCGGTGGTGCCCACCCCAGGGTTCCCTCCTGGGGGGACCGGACTCAGACGAGCCGGGGCCCCAGGCTAGGGAGGGCAACCCAAGCCAAGCAAATCTGGCACAAGCCTGAGCGAATGGCTCGTGCTGGGGGCTGGGGGAGCTCGCCCATACAGGACAGGGAAGGGTATCAGGTTGTCCCTTGGTCTGTCCTGTTGTCCTTGCCTCTAAGCCAGTTAAAGAGTTGTTAATAAAGTGGCCCTGTTTTATACCCAACTATACTGTGTTTGCCTCTTTATTCCAACTGGAGGGGCAAAATACAGATTGTGTACATGCTTATGAGAAATATATCCATGGGCATGATAGGAAATGCTGAATGACCTTCCCACCCGATCTCTGAAATCTATTGGTAGTAAGGTTTCTTTTTGGTGCATTGAATCTGTGATTGTTCAAAAGAAAGTAGTGTTTTTTTTGGGGGGGGTGAATCCCAAAAATAATCATCAAATAACTTCAACAAGTACTCTCAAGTCATGTAGAAAATTAAATCTCTTTTTTTAAATTGTTGGAAATCTGATTTGTGTTGTATCCATTAGATGATTTGTCTGTGTCTGTTGGGCAAAATAAACCTGCCACAATTCTCAAGTTCTCATCTGATGATGTGTGGGTCTCCCCCCACCCTTACACAAATTGTGTACTTAGCCATGAATCACAGCCATTGAGTTATTACTGTGACTATGGAGACAATTGCACGGGTTGACCTTATAGCTACAGGCCAGGGCTTGATGAAATGTCAGTGTTATCATCTCAGCAGACTGTAAGACACTCACCGGTGTGACCTCAGGGTGCTCAATGGTGAGGAATTTTTGCTATCAACAGTTGAAGTGAAATATGTTTTCAGTTCAGTGTTTTGAAGCAGTACATGCATGGCAAAGATAAGAAAATGTATCCACTGGAAATTGGATGCTGGTTCTGGGGCATTAGAGTTGTAAACAAAGGATAGAGAGACAGACAGAGAGAGACACAGAGACAGACAGACAGACAGACAGACAGACAGACAGACAGACAGACAGACAGACAGACAGACAGACAGACAGATAGATAGATAGATAGATAGATAGATAGATAGATAGATAGATAGATAGATAGATAGATAGATAGATAGATAGATAGATAGAGCAGAGGTCATAAGGCTACCCCTCTAAAGGTCCACTGCTGAGCTGAGATGACTGAGAAGTACCCTTCTTCCTCTGTGCACATATTTTTCAATTGAACCATAAGCCTCTTGTTACCATGAAGAGAGTAGGGAAAGCCCTTTCACAAGGCCATTCTATTGCTACATCTCCAGAATTGGCAAACACATGCCTGATAAATTTGGGTTGGTGATTTCACATGCGCAGAGAGCTGTCCCTAAAACTCCGTTCTCCATCAAGGATAGCCGGCTTCTAGAACAACTGTTTGACTGGTGCCAGAAAACAGGCTGGTTACAGTTTTGCTTACAAGGAAAGAAGGATGATGCACCCCTATGTGTATTTTATATATTTTTAATTATATTGCCATTGTTGAGCCATTCTGTAAAGCCTAATAACGTCTATGAATCATTACTGTTTAGTGACATCAGAACCAGACCACCACCCAAGACAACCTAGTATAGTTCCAGACCTGAAACCAGTGTCTAGAAATAAAGCAGCATCCAAGACTATAGGAATTGTCTCTCCCTATCCAAGATCACAATTCCCAAAAGCCTCAGGCAATAGGAGCATCCTTCAGGAGACAACACTGATACAGTTGTTCAGAGATGAAATGTTTTCTTTCAAAAATGTTTCAAAGGTTTATTTTACAGTCATAAGTGCTTTTCTGAAGGGGAACTTGGAAATTTTTGAAAGTTCTGACATGTGACTTTGGCTTCTCGTTTTAAACATGCAGTGTGTCTGCCTTCCTGCCTACAGCCGCCCCCAGCACAGATGGTGTGGAGGCCAAAATATAGATTTTCTTCATGGCTCTGCTTGAAGGCAATCTTTGATGACCTCTCTCCTCCCCCACAGGATCACTAAATTGCCATTTCATGTGGGACAGAAAACAGTATCTCGGGCATGGGTATGAGAAATCCAGGCTAAAGATGAACATTAACCAACCACTACAAACTAGATCTTATGGGTATGTCCCCAAAGAGCTTTACGCTCACGAGATCAAAACTCGCTTGTGCTCCTGGACCCCAAAGCTGTCCCTGACCAGAGTCAGGGTTTTCTTGGCCCTGGCTCCTGCCTGGTAGAACTCTCTACCTGGAGACATCTGTGCCCTGTGGGACCTTGTACAGTTCCACAGGGGCATGAAAAACAGAGATGTTTATGGTTGAGGATAGCAATGGTTTTTCCATCTTATCTAGCCCATGACCCTGCCACATGCAGAACGCCATCTAAGACTGAGGGTTAATAGTTTTACAGGTTTTATAGGAATTATATAAATTCACATTTACTGTGTTTTAACTAAATTGTATGTTACATATGATGTACACTGCCCTGAACCCTTTTGGGGAGGACAGTTTAGAAATTCAATAAACAATAATAACACTCTGTGAGTCTGGGGCATGTAAATGTTAGTTGACCTAGTCTTCTCCATAGTCTCTGGTATGGGCTAAACTGCCATGGTAAGGTTCAAAGTGGATCTTATGATGGGAGATGTCGTTCTGAAAACAGTTCTTGCAGGGCCCCCTGATTAGGATCAGGTCCATGTTGTGAGAATAAGAGACTTTGGCCTATTATCCCACACTGCCTTACAATCTCTACCAAACCCCCATCTGTTCTTTGCCCTGTGGAAACACACAGGTCTCAGTAATTAACATGTGTGCCTTTTGCCACTAGAGGCAGGCAAACTTCTTTCTGGTCCCTGTCGAGGAAAAAAAAAAACCCTCCCTCCTGCCCCAGCAGGGCTATGAATAGTGCCATAAAGAATATTTGCACAAATGCCTTGGCTGCCTGGGCAAATATCTGCCCCTGGGTGCCAAGCAAAACAATTGGCTGTGCCGCTGTCAGGATGTGTCCCAGGGGTTGCCTGCAACTGCAATAGCAGAACTTGTCAGTATTAGCATTTTCTTCTCCTAAAGGATCCTTGCCCATATTTGGTCCATCCTCTGTTTCATTCCTTGCTTTTCAACTAGAGGCTCAACAGATCCAAGTCTGAATTATCCACTATACCTTAACTTTTGCTCACACTGAAGTTGCCTCCTAATACACGCCCTCCACCTAGGACTCTTGCATCTTTTACTTTCCTCAGAATATGTCTCTGGATCACTACCCTGTCTTCCTCATCCAGTCAAGATACACACCTGCACTACAACCACACATGTGCCCTGTTCACATCTGTTTATGAGAAACAGCCAATTCACAAATGAAACTGGGGACCAGTGCCAGGATAGAAATGGGGTTTAAATCACACTTTTGGCTATACATGCAGTGATTGTAACATGATAATTACTCAATGGAGGTGCAAACAAAAATCAAAGGTACATTTTATATGGACGGTGTGTGTGTTCATTGTAACCTGTGGTCATAGCTTTAGTAACATTGCATCAGTTATCATTTGGTGTTTCATCTAGGAATATCTCCTATTGAAGCAGTGCAGCAAAAAAGCAAGTTCCTTTAAAAAAACAACAAAAAACATGTAATATTTAATTCTTTGCTTACTTTGAAGAGGCAGAAGATCCCTGGCAATAAGTCAGCAGCTTTCAACAACTGGTCCATGGATGACTGCCAGTCCACAGAACATCCAATTTAAGATATCCTACCCACAGGACATCCAATCTGTCCTTCTAATAAAAAAAAGGACAAATACACTCAAAAGATGTCAAATCTCCAGTACTGCCTCTGAGTCAAAGCAAATACTCAGATTGCAGCACTATTCTAAGCATAGTTACACCCTTCTAAACTCACTGATGCCAACTGGAAGGTGTAACATCGCTTAAGAATTGCACTATTAGTAACTGTACTGATGTGGGCACCTGAAAATTCCTAAATGTTTGCTTGGAACCTGGATCCCATCCATTCAGTTCCCTGAAGGTTTTGACAGAAAAATGCTTTCCCTTGCTGGAGGCCCATTGAGAGTACTCATCTTCACGATTCTTCACAAAACAGTATAACTGTCTTCAGCTATTTCCATAGGAAAAGTGGTGTGGGTGGGTGTGTATACTGACTTACAGTGACCCTGTAGGGTTCTCAAGGCAAGAAAATGCCGCAGCATCACTACCCTGGTCTTCCATCCAAACACTAGTCAGGGCTAACCCTACTTAGCTTTCAAAATCTGATGTGATTGGGCTATCCTGGGCTATCCAGGTCAGGGCAGAAGAGGTATACAGATGGTTAAAAGAAAAGAAGCAAACAAGTGAATAACTGTCTTGAGCTAGTTTCCTAGGAAAGGTGGTGTGCCATTGGTTAAACTGAATAACAGCATGGTCCTGTGCAGTTACTCCAATGTAAGACCAGTGATGAGCAGGAAGGAGCATGAACCCAGAAAATGGAAGTTCATGGAGGTTCGTGGAGGTCTCACGGACTATGGTTCATGAACCTCCATGAACTTTTCCATTTCCCAAACTGCTTTGAGTTCATGGGGTTTGTGAAGGGGGATTATGCAGCAGTGGCAAATCCCTTCACTTGTGGAGGCATGCCAACAAGGCAGCACAACTCCAGAGAAAGAAAGGGGGGGGGCTTTTTAAATGCCTCCTCCTCCTTCACCAAGTTGTGCCACAGCAGCAGCATGCTTCCAGGAGTGAAGGGAAGGCAATTTGCCTTCCCTTTAATTGCAGAGGCATGCCTCCAAGGCAGCACAACTCCAAAGAAGGAAGGAGGACCTTTTAAAATGCTTCCCTTCCCTAGTCACGCCACAGCAGCGGCATGCTTCCAGGAGTGAAGGGATGGCAATTTGCCTTCCCTTGAGTTGTGGAGGTATGCCACTGAGGTGGCATGACTCCAGAGACGGAGGGGGGATTTTTAAATACTCAGTAATGAGTATTACTCATCTAATTGTACTGTAATTGCTCTATTATTCTGGCCTTTTATACAGTAAACTTAACAAGGAACTTCAAAATTTTTCCATACAGGAAATTTAAGCTAATGAAGGCCTAATTTACATCATATGCTAACCATGCAACAGCCACATGTAGAGTGGATTGCCACATAGATTTTTCATGCACAATACCACCAAATATTAGTGCTTCTGTGGCAAAAGACTGCATGGAAAAACTCTGTAATGAGAAGAAGATATTGGATTTATATCCTGCCCTCCACTCTGAACAGTCTCAGAGCGGTTCACAATCTCCTTTACCTTCCTCCCCCACAACAGACACCCTGTGAGATGGGTGGGGCTGGAGAGGGCTCTCACAGCAGCTGCCCTTTCAAGGACAACTCCTGCGATAGCTACGGCTGACCCAAGGCCATTCTAGCAGGTGCAAGTGGAGGAGTGGGGAATCGAACCTGGTTCTCCCATATAAGAGTCTGCTCACTTAACCACTACATCAAACTAGCTGATATGTGAGTCACTCTATACTTTACAGTTACTGTACTTGGCCACAATAATATGCACATGGCCTCTTAGAGGGTAAAGACACAAGATTTAATATGGCAGTCCTATTCATGCATTTTAACCACCTCTGCTTCTCATTTGCATTGAAAACCTTTTGCTGGGGTCGCTGTTAGGTTTGACTTGATGGCACATAATGTACACACATTTTGCATGCATCAGGTCTTTATTATTAATTAAAAGCAAGCTATTCCTTTCCCACTGCATGAGATTTGTGCCTACAAACCCAAGGTAGTGATGACAGTTGGCCATCAACCTCCAGCTGAACTCATGTTTCTCTCTACATCCAGAAGAGTAAGGCGTGGGAGTGGAGGTTTCACTGACAATAACAACTACAAATAGCGCCCCAGCTCTTCTTTTGATGCAGCTCTAGGTTTCTGCTGCTACTTGCCCCCCCAGTCGGAATAATGAGGCAGCCTCAAATTCTAGCACCCACCCTTCTGCACATTCTTTCTTGATCTTGGCATGAACAATGTGCTCCAAACCCTTAACAGAATGCAAATTAGAATAGGAAATCGGAGCCTGGGGGCCCTGGAAAGGGATTCTGAACCCTTTGGTGAAACCCTTCCACAAGTAACAGGCGTCTGCCCAGTTAGGGTAGACATGCAACAGAACCCTAAGGACCCTCAGCCAAATGGAGTTGGCTGAACCGACTGCCCTGCTGATGGGTGGGTGCCAGAAGAATGTGGGGATTTACGAACAAGATGGCTGCTGGTGGATCTATCCCCCATATTTTGTTTTGCCGGGAACATAAGCTGCAACCACAGCTGTTGGTTGATCTGATCGCAGGGGAGGCCAGGGTTAACTGTGGCCCTCATACAAAATTCCTCGTCATATTGGAGTCATGCCCTCCCACTGAAATCAGAATAAGCACGATATATGATATTGCAATACTGGAACAAGGGGGCTGCCCATATCGGCTGCGTCCTTTCAATAACTCCGGCGTAGATAAGAAAACCTGGTAGCCAATTGGCCCAGGTCCTCTCCAGCTTCCTGTGCTTCAGCATCTCTTTGTCTTTCTTGTCCAACTCTTCCTTGGGCTTCTTCTCAAGCTCCCTGTATAAGAGGCTAAACACATCTACATACTCTCCTTTTAAATTTTTTCCCCTGGTTGCTGCGGTTAAGTGATCCCCAAGCAGCATGGCCGGATCGCCGAAGGGGAGGGCATGGAATGGAGCCGAGTTATATGGAACTGGAGGGTGGGATGGGTACCCCACCCTACCCAATTTGTTGCCGGCCACCCCATGGGCGAGGAGGTAGCTTGCTGCCACCCCCAGGGCAACCAGCCCGTAGTCCCCGCAGCACCTCCCCCTTGGGTGTTTGAAGTCAGGGCCATGCCTCATGGAAACAAGCCATCCATCCAATTATTATTAAGGGGCATAGCGCTGCCACCCTGCATGGGTGGGAGACTCTGCATGGGGGGTTGACCATCAATGGTGGTCTCCCACCTGTTACCCGCCAATGATGTATGCCCCAGCAAACATGATGCCGCACTCGGTGCCCAAGGGCTCCATGGCCAGACTGCACCCTGCTGTGTCATGACCGACCTACCATCCACCTCTGGAGGGACCACTGCCACCGCATCGGGCTCCTCAGGCTGGTCCTCTACTGCTTTGGTGTCCATATCCCTGCTGCTGCATCCTCCCGTCTCCTCTAAGGCAGATAAACATGCAAGGACCTCCTTCTGAAAGGACATAGTGGCAGCCCTCCCTGTACCTTTCAGCCTCGCAAATCTGCATGATGGGCGGCTCACACCCCTGGCTTCCTCCAGTGCAAACAACTGCTCCATAATGGCCTACCTGGTCTGACTGTCCTCCTCCTCCTCTTGCAAAGGCTGCTCTGGGAATAGGTGCTTATTGGCCTTCTTGACTGGCTGTTTGCCCTTAGGTGGGCCCTGATCCTTCTTGGGTGCCATACTGTCCAATGTACCCGCTGCCTCACCCCTTGCCAATTCCACCAGCCTCCATTTCAAGAGCTGGCCTGTTGCAGGTTGTATCCTAGGGAGAATTTACTGGGAAGGGGAGGGGCCTAGAGGGTCTTTGCCTACCCCTGGACTGCGCTCCTGCTCCCCACAACTGATGGCCCCTGCCACCCACTACCCTCTGAGGGACCCTTGACTTGCCCCCAAATGTTCCCTCTGGGGACAGCCCCGCTAGTGAAGCCCTTCACATGCTCAAACCGCCTCCTGATGGCGGTCGTGGAACCTACACCACTGATGCACCACTTCGTGGCACCAACGCTCCTTGCTCGGTTCTACTGCTGTGCCGCCACCCGCTGCCCGCCTGACCATCGGGCCCACTTGACTATTGAGCCCGCTGTTGCACTCCTTTCCCGACTGACGTGTTCATATTGCTTGCCAATCTCCCCGCCCAAGACGCCCACTGCGTCCCAGCTCTGCTGCGGCCTGTACTCAGTCGTTCCAAGCTGAGCTCCCAACGAGCAGTTCCTTACAAAGGTCAAGTGATGGCAGTGCTTACCCAAGAGAGGTGTTGGGAAAACCTTGGAGGGCAGGGTGGAACAAGGCTTGCAGGCTGGAGCAGGCCAGTTCTGCCAGAGAACCCCATTAGAAAAATAAGAACTGAAAATGCCTTAGGATCACCAGATGTTGAGAGCCATTGAGAATCTGTTGAAGAAAAAGAGGGAGCAGGCTTAAGCCCTGAGAGCTCAAGGAATATAGAAGTGGGAGAATTTGGGGCTAAGAGCAATTTCATAGTTGTTTTCCCAATCCCATGGACAATTCCTCACTGTCCCCCAATGAACAATTCCGTTTTTCCTATTATATAGAATGATGCACTTATTTTTAGGGTTGCCAGTACCCAGGTGGGGGCAGGGGATCCCCCACTTTGGAGGCCCTCCCACCAGGGTTATCAGAAAGTGTGTGTGTGTGTGGGAAGGAAATGTCCGCTGTGCACTCCATTATACCCTATGGAGACTGAGTTATTTGTAAATAATTAACCTGATCTGGGTAAGTTCTTCCTACAGGTCTCCCTTGCAGAAATCTGCTGCATATCTTAAAAGTGCAAATGAGAAAATTATTCCATAATTAAGAAAGGTTTTCTCCCCCTGCCCATTGGTTTTGTGTCCTTGAGTCAGTTCTGCTTGACATGATAAATATGTTCCATTTGTTCCAATATGTTCCAATCTGTTAAGAAAAGAAGGAAGGATGAGCTGACTTGCACAATTCATTCCTTTGCATTCAATCAAGACAAAGGATTTGGCTTGGTTCTCTCTATCAAAATTTGGTTCTCTCTATCAAAATTTTTAAGGAATAGCAAAAGAAAAGTTTCATGAAACCAACTGATGATACAGCTTTGTAAACAGCTGATGACCAACTGATGATAAGCTTTGTAAACAGCTTTGTAAACACAAATGTGGCTTTTCTATTGTTGGCAATGGCAAGAGAAATTGCCAACCCCTCCCCCCGCTGGCTACTGGAGCTATAGCTGGTTACAAGATCTATACACATTGTCTAAAGAGTGCCTAAAAACAGAAAACCTATGCCTTAGCAAGGTGTCACTGGTCTGACAGATTCATAACCTATAATATGACAATAAATTGCTGCCTGCCTACTAGGATACATCAAACCTATGACACACCAGCAACGTTTCATAAGGGGAAAACTTCCTCAACAAGTTATAGATTTGTGATGAACACAAGGGCATCTTAAATCAGTTTCAAGGGTCCTTATAGTGGATTGATTAGATAGCCACTATCACTCTGGGAAAGGAGTCCATTGCCATATATCATATTAATTGTCTCCAGCTATTAACTGGACATTTAGATTGCATTTTTAATGCTTTGTAAACCAACTCCACTTTTGGAAGAGAATGCAGAATATAAATTTCTTAAGTGAATAATAGTTTTATTATTTATTCAGTTTAAAACAATTTTATTTGGTAACATATGGTAACAACTTATATTTCTTGCATCATTAATAACTTATTTTATCTATCCCATATATTACTTTCTACCCACCCCTCCCCCCATTACTTGACCCCTGCTGGTATTATTTACTTAAAATACTAATATTTAAATGTACCCTTAACTAATAAAAACAAAAATTAATATTCTTCTTTTTTCTAAAACTTAATCATTATCAAAAATTGTCCAATGTCCGTTTATTTTCCACTCTTTTTCTACATATCTTCTGAACTTTTGAACTTCTGAACTTAAAAACTTCTAAATCATAGTCTCTTAAAATTCTTGTTAATTTGTCCATTTCACTCCATGTTATAACTTTTACAATCCAATCTTATTTCTCTGGTATTTTTTCTTGCTTCCACAACTGCGCATATAATGTCCTAGCAGCTGAAAGCAAGTACCTAATTATAGTTCTTTTGGAAATTTTTCCATTTGTAATCCCAACAGAAAAGTCTCTGCAACTTTCTTAAATTCATATCCCAAGATCTTAGAAATTTCTTGTTGAATCATCTGCCAATACTTTTTTGCTCTTTCACAAGTCCACCACATATGGTAGAAAGAATCTTCATGTTTTTTACATTTCCAACATCTATCTGGCATCTTGTTGTTCATCTTTGCCAATTTTTAGGAGTCATATACCATCTATACATCATTTTAAAACAGTTCTCTTTAATACTATGACATGTCAAAAGCTTCATAGAATTCTTCCACAAGTATTCCCAAGTTTCCATCTGTATTTCTTTATTTACATTAATTGTCCATTTAATCATTTGAGATTTCACTACTTCATCCTCTGTAGACCATTTTAAAAGCAATTTATATATTTTTGAAATTAATTTTTCATTGTCTCCAAGCAGAACTTTTTCCATTTCTGTTTGTTCTTTTCCTATTCCTTCAGTTTTGATATCATTATCCTCTTTTGCATTTGGAACCAATCATATTTATTATCCAGCTCTTCAGCAGTTTTCAATTCTATTTTGCCACTTTGTATTTTTAATAATTGATTATATGACAACCACTTTTCTTCACCTATCTCAGTCGTTATTTTTATTACTTCAGCTGGCACTATCCATAACGGTCTTCTCTCATCTCCATATTTCTTATATTTCATCCATGTATTTAACAAATTATTATATAATGGTGAGAGAAAAAACTGTCCATCTTCTTTTTTCCATAATACAAATACACGTGCCAGCCAAATTTATTTTCATGACCTTCCAACGCCAAAAGTTTCTTATTTAACAGCATTATCCATTATTTTATCCACACTAAACAAACTGCTTCCTGATATAATTTTAAATCCACCTCTCTCTTTTGCATTTGTCAAAATTTTGATTTTGATCCTTGGTTTCTTCCCAGCCTACACAAATTCTGAAATTTTTCTTCGTCGTTTATCAAATTGTTTACTGTCTTTCACAATAGGAATAGTTTGAAACAAATACATTATTCTTGGTAGAATATTCATTTTAATTGCAGCTATTCTACCCAGCAATGACAAATTAAGTTTATTCCATTTTAACATATCTTCATCCATTTTACGCCATAGCTTCTCATAGTTATTTTTGAACAGATCAATATTCTTCATTGTTATCTCCACACCCAAATATTTTACAATTCCTCGATGTTACCTGGCCCAACTTATGGGAATCATGGGTGGATCTGATCAACTACTACATAGAGCAACACAAAATGGAGGCAGCGGCTGAGATGGCACTTCTCCTGAGTTTGTGCGGGGTGGATACCATACAGCTGATGAAGTGACTCATCACACTGACCAGCCTTGCAAGAGCCACCTACAACCAACTGGTCAAGGCGATGATGAACCACATGGCACCCCAGCCATCCCATCTCACATGCAGGCATGCATTCTACATGAGACAGCAGAGACACGCTGAGTCCGTTGCCGAGTATCTTGCAGAGCTCTGTGGATTAGCCCTGAAATGCAATTTCAAGGGTGACCTGGAAGAGATCCTGCTGGACTGCTTTGCGGTTGGCGTCCGAGAGGAGAAAATGCGCCAAAAGTTACTAGCGTACAAGGAAAAAGACATCAACCTCACAAAAGTGCTTTGACAGGCAATCGCCTTTGAACAGACGCTCACCAGCCCTTCTGCGAACCAGGCCGTCATTGCCTCAATCTCGGACTGCTCTGATGAGGAAGGGGCACACCAGCTTCGCCGCCAGCCGCAGAGTGGGCTGAAAACACCAACCTGACTATGGGCAGCGGAGAAGCCAAGCACCAAGTGTGCCAGCTGAGGGGACCCACACGAGCGCCGAGACTGCCCCTACGGCAACGCGGATTGCAGAAGCTGCGGAAAAGTGGGCCACATTGTCTGAACTTGCAGGGCCAGAACCAACAGGAGGCCCCAGTCTGCACACCACGACTCAACACACGCACACATGACAGCCTCAAACAGCATCCAGGTAATGAACTTGCCTCTGGACACCCCCAGCAAGGTCAAAGTGCAGGTCTTGATCGAAGGGGGTCCCTGCCTGATGGAATTGGACATGGGATCCTCCATCTCCATAATTTTGCAGGAGACCCTTAGTAAACTGTGCCCCCACAACTGGCTGGCCCTCCGGCCTGTGGAGTTCATATTGCGGGACTTTGAAAAGAATCTGGTGCAGATCATGGAGTGGGCCAGAGTTAGGGTGGAGTTCAAAAATTTTAAAAGGGCCCTGGAGATACTTGTGATGAAGTGCCAGCTCACCACTCTTTGTGATTGGCTTGGTTTAAGCCCCTGGGCATCAAAATTGTTGGAGTGGATCACATGCAGGCCCACAATTTCAACCAAGTGTGCCAAGAGTTCCAGGAAGTATTCGATGGGGCTCTGGGAACCTACATGGGGCCACCTATCGCGCTGCAATTGGACCCCACAGGTAGGCCTTTAAGACTGAAGGCTTGATGGGTTCTGTTTGTGCTTAAGCCAAAAATTGAAGCCGAACTGGACTGCCTCATGTCCCAGGGGGTGCTAGAGCCCATCTCCCATGCCACTTGGGAAACCCCCATAGTCACCCCAGTCAAGCCGAACGGGGATGTGTGCATCTGCGCAGACTACAAATGCACAATTAATAAAGCACTTCAGAACCACCCATACCCCGTCCCGGTGGTCGGCCATGTCCTCACCTCCCTGGCCGGCTCTTAAGATTTTCAGGAAGTTGGATTTGGCCCAAGCATACCAACAACTTTCAGTGGATGAGCAAACGGCTATCGTTATGCACCGAGGTGCTTTCAAGGTGCGGAGGCTACAATTTGGGGTCAGCGTGGCTCTGGGAATTTTCCAAAGCTTAATGAACTCTCCCCTTAAAGGAATTCCCAGAGTACAACCCTTTTTCAATGACGTTTTGATAGCAGCACCCGACGCCAACGAGTTCTGCCACCGCCTTCGAGAGGTGCTCTGCAGTTTCCAGAATGCAGGTCTCAAGATGAAGTGGGAGAAATGTTCTCTTGGGGTGCCAAGGGTGGAGTTCCTGGGGTTTGCGGTGGATGCCATGGGAATTCACCCAATGGCTGATAAGACCATGGAAATAGTCCAGGCCCTGACCCCCACTTGCAAAGTGGAGCTTCAAAGCTTTTTGGGCTCCTGAACTTTTACCACTCATTCTTGCCCCACAAAGCAGCCCTGGCCAAACCCCTACACAGACTCCTAGATAAGAGCGCCCCATGGGTCTGGGGGGAAAAGCAGGCCGCAGCCTTCCAGGTGGTCAAGGACATCTTGGTTTCAAATGAGGTACTCCACCATTTTGATGAGTCCCTCCCCGTAATTTTAGCCTGTGATGCTTTCTGTTATGGAGTGGGTGCCATCCTGGGCCACCAACTCCCGGATGGGAGAGAGGTCCCCGTGGCCTATTACTCGTGGATTTTGAATAGTAGGTGCTTCACGATTGCCACAGACCACAAACCATTGCTCAGCCTACTTGCCCCAGACCGCCAGACACCGCAGATCCTGTTGCAGCAGGTCCTGCGGTAAAACAAGTTCCTCAACTCCTACACCTACAAGCTAGTATACCGCCCCAACAAGGCAATGGGCCACGTAGATGCCCTCAGCTGCCTCCCGCTGCCGGAGATGGACCCCAATTCAGCCCCGGCCTACCACGTGATGCTTCTGGAGTCTCTACCAGAGCGGCCCCTCCATGCTGCTGAGGTAGCCAGGTCCATGGGTAGAGACCACATCCTAGCAAGCGTTTCAGACTGGGTGGGGAGGGGCTGGCAAACAAGCAAATTGGATGCTGATTTCAGGCCTTTTGTTTCCTACCAGGAGGATCTCTCCTTACACAAAGGGTGTATTCTGTGGGGCAGCAGAGTGGTGGTCCCTCCCCCACTCCGGAAGCAAGTACTCGAAGCCTTGCATGAGACGCACCCTGGGATAGTGCATATGAAAGCTCTAGCATGGAGCTATGTATGGTGGCCAGGGATAAATGAAAAGATAGAGGGGTATCAGTCAGTCAGTCAGTCACATTTTATTTGTATCCCGCCCTCCCCGCCAGAGTAGCTCAGGGCGGCTAACAGCAAGAACTTAATACATACATTTGTACAATAAATAACATTTATTGTATTTGGTGCTATAATTGCTGGCAAGTTTGCTTGATAGTTTAGTAGTTTCAGCTGGTGAAGGCCGTTCGGAACAAGATGGTCCTGCAGGCTCTACGGAACTGTTCAAAGTCCCGCAGGGCCCGCATTTCTTCTGGAAGCTGATTCCACAGCTGTGGAGCCATAGCAGAGAAAGCCCGAGCACGGGTATTCTGGAGTCTTATCTCTTTTGGCCCGGGGATAGTCAGCAGGTTCTTCCCTGCTGACCTCAGTGCTCTCTGGGGTTCATACGGGGAGAGACAGTCCCTAAGGTAGGCAGGTCCTCGGCTATATAGGGCTTTAAAGGTAATAACCAGCACTTTGTAACGAATCCGGTATATAACTGGCAGCCAGTGCAGTTCACGCAGCCCTGGCTGTATGTGCTCCCGCTTTGGGAGCCCCAGCAACAGTCTGGCAGCCGCGTTCTGCACTAGCTGCAGCTTCTGGGTTCGGCACAAAGGCAGCCCCATGTAGAGGGCATTACAGTAATCCAGTCTCGAGGTGACCATTGCGTGTATCACTGTTGCCAGGTCCCGACGCTCTAGGAAGGGGGCCAACTGCCTTGCCCGCCTCAGATGAAAAAAGGCTGACTGGGTTAGGAGGTGCCCGCCCTGCCAAGAGTCCCGGCCAACTCTGCCCAGCGCCCCCGTTCACTGCTGGGAATCCAATCGGGTGCCATGTTCCCGGCTACACTTAGATTTTGCGAGGCCATACCAGGGGCAAATATTCTTTATCTTGGTGGATGCTTATACAAAATGGCTGGAGGTCATCCCAGTTCCTTCCACCTCCACTGTGGCCACAGTCAGAGCCTTATGGAGGGTTTTTTGCACCCACTAGATCGCTGACACCGTAGTGACAGACAATGGCTCCGCTTTTAAATCCCGAGAGTTCCAAGAATTCCTGAATAGGTACCTGATCTGCCACATACAGTCTGCTCCCTTTCACCCTGCTACTAACGGCCAAGTGGAGCGCATGGTTCACACAACCAAGGAGGCCCTGGGTCGCATAGTTCAAGGGGATTGGGACCATCGACTGTCCACCTTCCTATTTGGGAACAGGATCAACCCTAACCCGGTTGCAGGCGTAAGCCTCACTGAGTTACTCATGAGCAGGAAGTTAACCACCCGGTTTGATAGGCTACACCCCGACTGGGCCCCAGACCTCCGCAGCTCCCCCGAGACCAGGGAGGTCACTAGGGGGTTCTTTCCAGGGGATCCGGTCTATGCCAAGAACTTTGCAAGCGGGCCGGAGTGGATACCACCTCGGGTTCTGCAGCTCACCAGGTCCCACTCATACAAGGTCTCATTGGAAGGGGAGCAGCTCCTCCGCAGACACATAGACCAACTTCACCACCACACCCTGCTGGAGGAACCGGCAGGGTTAGGGGGAGCGGGGAATCGGGAGAGCACGGGACTGCCACAAGAAGCGACCCTACCGGGCTCGCCGGGTTTGCTGGCGGAGGAGCCTTACAGGGACAGGGTGGGGGAGATACCTCCGCAGGCTCGAGACAACACTCTGCCGACTGTGCCTCAAAGCGAGGAACCAGCGGTTACAGAACCCCAGGCAGCAGCTCCAGCTCCCCAGATTGAACCTCGGCAGTCGCACAGAGCAGTGGCCGCCCGCTCATTTGAATGACTGTATATCTTGAACTGGGGGTGGGGGAGGAGTGTTGTGTCTGGCATTTGTCCTGGAAGGTACAGCATAGCGCGCCTGTGGGCGGTGCCTGGAAGGGATGAATGTAGCCTGCCTATGACGATCAGTGGCAGGAAGTTTAACTGACCAGGACTGGACCTGACCAGGAAGAAGGTTGTTCCGGGAAATGTATATAACAAGAGACCCAGCCCTGCCATGTTGTCTTTGTGATGTACTCGCTAATAAAGCATGTTGCCATCTGAACGTCTCCAACCTCAATGCATTACATAGACCATTAAGAAAAGGATGCTGTTCCCATTTGCCTTGCTCAGTTTTGCAACCTAAGCAGCAGCCATGTTTCACAGACTTGTCTCAACATCTGCTTTGCTGTGTGTACACTGGAACCTGAAGCAGCCCAGGGCATGTTGATACTCTACAGCTGCCTTTCCTTGCCTGTAGGCTTACGTGATGCTAATTTTGGCACATAGTTATGGCACTCCAGACAGCAGTTTGAGCTGGATAAATATAAATAAGATGATAGATTAAAATATCCCATTTTTGCAACTTGCCAAAGGAGCTGGACTCCAGCTCATCTGCCCAGGACACAGCTGACTCTGCATTTAAACAGCTTGAAAAGTTAAGTGTTTTTGACATTTTGCAGCCTGAGTCTCCTCTTCTCCTTGGGAAAAAAATTATATAAGCCTACGTCATGGCAGCTACCTGAGCTTCAGCCTGCTCCCATTGTTTTGGAGCAGATGGAGAAAATTCACCTCAGCCCTCAAAATGTTCAGTCTTGCTTAGCTAGTGATTTGTACAGGATTGTGCCTCAGGATAAACAGAAGCATATGATCCAAGGCTGTCAGTCTTTAAATCTAGTTGGTGGAATGGATCTAGAGACTTTAGTAAAACAGCCCTTTGCTGCATTGTATGAGGTAATGGATGAGAACAATCTGTAACAAAAAGACAGTGTAATGTAGTGGCTAGAAAGACCTGGGTTCAGATTCATACTTGGGTCTAAAGGTGAGCCTGGGTCAGCCTGACCTACTATACAGAATAATTATGGAGAAAAAATGGGAGAGGGGACAACTCTGTACAGGGGTAGTGTTCTGAGAGATGGATAAAAATGTATTAGTTCTTGTAATAGCCAATCAATGGCCTAAATAGCAGTTGTTCTGGATGCAGCTGAATAAAATAAATGTAATTTAAGAGAATTCAGAACAAATAAAGATACAGTATCAGTAAACCATATTTGCTATATAGTAGTAATTACAGGTGGGATCCTGCCAATTATATATGCTAAATTAAGTGAGGCAATTTCATCCTCCTATTGCAGACCTCCAAACCATCTTTCTGGCTGCGTCTGGGAATCCCTTCTTCCCTAGAAGCAGCATTTTGAGGAGATCAGTGCGTTGCAGTAGGAATGGAGCAGGAGGAAAGCACCTTCCATTGGCAGACATGATTGGTGGGATCCAACCCAGTGATATGCTTTTCAAAACTGGCCAATCTCAATTGTAGATGATGATGATGGAGACTCGTTGCTGGAGAACTTGGCACTTCAGTACTCTGCAGTTTACAACAGATTAGCTCTGACAGACAAATTAGCCCTTGCTTGCCACTCAACTATGTAGGCAGTGTACATCCACATATTCACAAACAGAGACTGTATTTATAGCCCAGCATGCAATGTCAAGCCATTCAGACCCTTCCATTTCCAGTCCAGAAGTGACGTTTGAGCTGCTGAAGAGATACCTGGAAGACTTGCCTTGCTGTGCCATGTCTTGATTTGCTGGCGCAGCCTTTCCATTCTGTTCCTGGGATCTGTGTGCAGATCAGGGACAGTCCCTGGTGCTAGGGTTGATAACCTCCAGGTGAGGGCTGGAGATCTCCAGGAAATACAACTGATCTTTAGTCTATATAAACTGCCTATTTATTTATTTAAAACATTTATTTCTCTTTTGGAAAATGGCTGCTTTGGAAGGTGAGGGGAAAGACATCGTACCCTACTGTGGTCCCTCCCCTCTTGAAACCCCACCCTAGGCTCAACCTTCATGTCTCTGGGTATTTTCAAACATGGAGTTTACAACCCCAGTGCAGACATAAATTTGAATCTTTTGTATCTTCCGTGATACATTTTGGATCTTATCTTATTTTACATGGTCCAATGTAATCTATGCTTGTTGTGGTACACCATCCTGTTCCAAGCAGACTGAGGAGGGACATTAAAAAGATGCATACTTAACTACTGTAAAGCTGATGAGTATTTATAGGCTACCTTCACCCGGTGGATAGATAGGATGTGGTACCATCTATTATTAGTAGTCCCAACTGTGGAGTCTTGTGAGCAAAAATTCTACTTTGTGAGCTACTGGCATTAAAGTTGTGAATTACTGCATAAATTAGCTTACTCTGGGGCCATTTGCCTTAAACTAAGACAAAAATGTGTGAGTTGGAGGCTAAAAAACTGTGGGATAGCTTATACTAACTCAGCTTAGAGGGAACACTGGTCCCAACTTTCCCAGCACTCACTTCCCTGATATCTTCACTTCCGTGGCACTACTGCCTGATGAATGGGGCCACTTCAGCGAACTAACAGAACAGTGGAAACAGTGTGTTCGTAGCTCAGCAATCAGAAGGGGTGGCTCATGAACAGGCATTCCCCCAATCTCACCACTGTTGAGTTAAGCAGTGAGTTAACCAGATGCACATCGATCTACAATTGAATCCAGTGTTTAAAAAGTGATCCCCTGCGGAGAGGGAAAATTTTCCATTTATCGATTTTAGTCATGGGAGTGCTGCGCTTAAAGCTTTATGATGTCAGAATAATGCAACTTAAACTATCTAAAGTACATTAGGGAAGAAGATCTTTATAGACAAGGATATCTTTCTGTTAAAAATAAAAGTAATCATCACTGTAGAATCAGCAGTTTTATTTTTAACCAGCTCCATTTAAGAACTCATCATCTTCAAACTAAATAACCTTTCTGTCAAACTATCCAGAGTCTATTCCAATCAGTCTAAGCAGTTGTACGATTTCAGCATCTTGGCTGTAAAATAGCAACAATGTTAAATGAGCTCATTTTCCTTAAGCGGAATGTGTCTGGAACTGAGAAGAACATACGACACTTGTAAATCCTTAAAAGTGAAAACATTGTTTGTCTTGCTGGGAACCTCTGCATTTTCAATTCAAACTTGGCATGTCTGTATCTTTGGTTCCCCCCATCCCCTGTAAACTGAACTAGGAGGTTTTGGGAAGTGTCAGTTATGAAGAGTTTCCCATGAAGGGCAAGCTTACTGCCTTCCAAACCAATGTCTTTTTTTCTTTATCATAGTCACCTCCTATTGCTGTTTCTGTGCATCCAGTAGTGTGAATGATTCACCCAGATATGAGAGTGCAAAAGTCACCTCGCCAGTGAAAGAATAATGTTGCGAGTCTGTGATGAGTCATCTTCTTGCACAAAAACCTACTTAGCAACATCCATTGCTTTCTGTTGTCAAGGGCAGCGACTGACAACTGTGGGTTAGCAGAATCTGATGATGCCACAGTGGGCCCCCAATCCAGCATGAGGATGACGCCAATCTACTGTGCAAGCTCCCACTGCTGTCTGTACCAGCATATGGATTTGTTTCCACCAGGTTTTCATGAGACATCAGCACAGAGAAGAGACATGCATAGGGAACATCTGAGTCCTGATCTCCCAACCCCCTGCCTGCCTCTGTTCAGTTGGGAACTTCTGCCTGGGTCCTTGGGTTGCTAAAGTCTGAGAAGCACTGGACTGAGGTTACTGCTAATTTGCTTGCAGTCCTGAGCTACAGGGGAGCACATTGGATACTCAACAGCAGCAGCAGAAGCTGTTCCTGAAATGTGAAGAGAAAAAGAGAGCCCATGCTTTGGATGTTTCTGCAGTATATTGGGTACCACCTCAGTAGGATTGCCTGTATGCAGAATACCCTTTAAGGGAGAGTGTTGAGAAGGCTGTAATTATAAAGCAATATTTGCTGCAGTTAGAGCTGCATGTGTTACTTCAACTTCAACATCTATGGTAAAGAACACCACTTTTTAAATAAAGCTGTAAGGAATAGAATGACACTGGAAAGGTGAGCTAATGAAAGAGTCTTGTGGTATCTTCATGACTAATAAATTGTATGAGTTAAAGCCCACTTCATCGGGTGCTCTTTGTGGGTAACTTGGAATTGCCTGTTGCATTTTTGGTTGCAGGGACCAGAAAGCAGCAGTTGAAGGGGACAAGAAAGATGAGAAGGGAAAGTTTCCCACAGTACAGAAATAGAGTTACATCATTCTACAGCCATTGGCTTTACAACGGTATAAATCTGCTTAGGAAGGAAGCAGAAATTCATGTGAAAAGTGCTGAGAAGTTCCAGAGGGCTCAAAGTTGTATTAGTGGAGGGAAGATGGAGGTGGGGAAATGGCTAGGGGAGGTAATGATCTGCATGTACTTTCCATAATGTTATTCTTTTATTTCAGAAGCTCATCCACCTAGATAACTCCTAAACTTCCTTCCCTGTTTAGAGGTATCTGCCGAGGACCAGCAAGAAGCTCATGGGAAGCTCTGGATTATAACAGGCAACAGAGGGCAGGAAGTGTGCATTTGCTGAGTTCCGAATTCTGCTAAAGCAGATCTTGCACTGTGGTGTTGGGCTACCAAGTCCAGGTTTGAAAACTCCTGGTCTAATTGAAAACTCCTGGTCTCAGTGGTCAAACCTGTCAAGCATTAGATCTCAAAGTAAACAGTCCTTGAATTTTGAAACAAAGTCGGTTTATTGATAATCCATGTGGCTCAGCCGAGCAAAGTATTGGAATTGATACAGTGTAACAGTAAAATGCATACTTAAAGATGGCACATCAAAGGTTCTATAAACAACTCTACATTCCCTAAACAATTCTACATTCACGTGTGAAAGTTCTCACTGTAACTTCCTTATCTCTATTGAGGTCAGTTCTTCCTGGGTCCCAGCTTAGCTGGCATGGGAATTAATCCCAGGAGGCTTTATCTTCAAAGAATGCATTCCTGCATTTGTTAGTAAAGTGAAAGGAACAAAAGGGGGGTTTTCTACTTTGATGTGCTTAGGGCTCAATTCATGGTTAGTAACATTTCTATACTTTGGTAACTGTAATAATAAAGAAATAGACAATGCTTGACAAAACTAATATTACAATATGGCTCCTGACATAACATTGATTTATCATAAACTGACCAAGATGAATTTACTCTGATAACTATTGTTTTTGACCAAAGGCAATAATATTACGCAAAAATCTTATTCTTGAAAGTTCACAGCCATGGTCAGGTACTTGTTCCAATAGCAATTATTCAATTGTGTACCTTTCTTGCTTGGTCCAAACAATTAATTACAGCCATGAGCCAATAGTAATCTTGAATTACTTTGCTCAAAACTGAAGGCTTATGGTCTCCATTAAACAGATGGCATAAATTAACTCTGATCGATTTCTCACTCACCTTACTCTGCTCTCACATCCATCTGCTCCGTGTGGTGTCCTCCCAATTTCTCACTATTTGCTCCGGGGCTGCAGCAAACATCACAGTTTTTGTGCAGCAAATGAAAACCTCTAAAAACCAGTTGTCCTTTTGCTGCGCAAAACCCATGATGTTTGCTGCAGCCCCGATGCAAATAGGGAAAATTGGGAGGATGGCATGCGGAGAAGACGGATGTTAGGGCGGAGTAAGGTGGGTGCAAAATCGGTCTCTCTCTCTGCAGATATTGCACATACAGCTTCTTTGTTAGGATGTTAGAATAGGTTTGTTGTATGCACATAAATCTTTTCAAGATGCTTTAAGCTTGGGCATTCTGTGTACTGGTTCTGACACCAAAAGCACAGCATCTAGATCATCCCATAATTATGAAAAGGTTTTTTATTTAAAAAATCAGATTTAGAATGGAAGGGGATTTTTTCCCCCTCCCACTAGAGTATTATAAGAAGCATACATGTGACACTGTGAAGTTCAAGAGTTGACAACAGTTATTCAAAGGTAAACTTTTACATTACAAGCTACATGGAGAGATGGATCACAATGAAGGCATAGAAAAGGGGAGCTTAGGGAGATTCAAGACAGGCTTTGCCCCCCCCCCCCCAAAAAAAAAAGGATCTGCAAGCAAAACTGTGTAATCCACCCTGAGCCTCAGTGAGAAAGGTGGGCTCTAAATCATGTAAATCAATACATAAAGTTGGCCAAGGTTTAATAGAGAGTCTTATCATTCCTTCTGCTGCTCACAAGAAGGAACAGAATCCTTTGCTGCCATTTTCCATACTTGCTTCAGAGCCTTGCATTCAACACAAAACAGTTCAATGTGGAGTTTTAAAATCATTTCATATCCCCCCTTATCCTCTCAGATTCAAGAGGGCTAACAATGCAATACCAGTTGGCAAGGCCACAAAACATAGCAGTCCAACGAATAGATTTAAAATAATACCCAGGGTAAAATTCATATAATTATTTTAAAAATGCACAAATTACAGATTAAGACACAGAATTGTAGGATATACATAATTAATATCATCTGATGAAAAACAAACAGAATTAAAAAACCAACTAGAACATTCACATGGAGCATATTAAAGTGCTCAAAAAAGTAGCTGATACCCAGCAGAAACTGGAACCCAAGTTCAGGGCAGGACAGGAGTGTTAAACTTCCATCTTCTTGTGCATTTGCCTCCTGTGCCTCCCCTGAATGTACGCCACAGAGAGTGCTGAATTGATAATATCAACTCTCACAAGCCCACACTGTGTATACACATCCCACCCAAAAATAGGTCTAGATATAGTGTTATTATAATGGAAGTGTTTTTATAATGTTTAGTGTTTTAATATTGTTTTGTGGGTTTTTAGAAATAATTTTGTATTTATATTGTAAGATGCCTTGAATTCTGCAAGGGTAAAAGGTGGCTAATAAATAAATAAAATGCATGTTTAAGAATTATTTTCTTATACACTTTTGGTTTTCAGTTTTTTATGGGACGTTTGCTAAGGATCAAATTCACCAGGGAACTATTTTTACTTTTAACCTGATTTCAAAAGCTCTTGTAGTGCAGCTGTATTCAATAGATTTTCCTACTATATATACACTAAGAACCAGATTCCTCTGAGATAGGCCACAGGCCTTTATGACTTGAACAGAAAAGATAACTTTCTGCCACAGCAAGGAAAGAAGATTTTTGACAGAAAGTTGTCAGAAATTGGATTTATATCCCGCCCTCCACTCTGAAGAGTCTCAGAGCAGCTCACAATCTCCTTTACCTTCCTCCCCCACAACAAACACCCTGTGAGGTTGGTGGGGCTGGAGAGGGCTCTCCCAGCAGCTGCCCTTTCAAGGACAACTTCTGCCAGAGCTATGGCTGACCCAAGGCCATTCCAGCAGGTGCAAGTGGAGGAGTGGGGAATCAAACCCGGTTCTCTCAGATAAGAGTCCACGCACTTAACCACTACACCAAACTGGCTCTCTAAAGGGGAAATGCAGGGCTGTGCAAAGGACAGCTCTCTTTCCAAAGTTAAGCTATAAAAAAAACCAGTGCATTTAAAATTATTTATTTATTTTATTTATTTACGTTATACTTATATCCCACCCATTCCCTACAGACTCAAGGTGGCTAACAGCATAAAATAGACATTAACAAAACAATATTAAAAGAATATAACAATAAAACATTCCCCTGCTCCTTACATGAGCACTTTGGTAAAACACAGAACAAATAATCACTTGACGTAAAGCAAAACAGGATCTGTACCTTTGGTACAAATACTAAATATGCAGGCCCAGTGTGCAGAACAGGTGAAGGGCTATAAGTGTCTCCCATGTGGCCTGCCCTCTGCCCCTTATTAAAGGTCACTAAATCAGTATACTCCAAGCATGTGCATACATTTAGGACAATCCACCAACAGTTGCTTTCTGAAACCACTGACAAATGAACACGCACTGCAGGGCACATGCCAAATGAATGAAAAAGCTAGGTTGACTGATGTGTGACAAAGTAACTTTCAGTCGTTCTGGATCTGCGTCTTTAGCCTGCAAATGAGCTAGTTGTTGGTGAAAGCAACTGGGACAGCAGTATAACAATTCTTTGTATAAGGTCTCATGTCATTTGGCTTAATTGCTGCAGCTGCCCTTTGCTCAATAGGAAACTGTACTTTATTCTAGTGGCGGACTTAGGCTCCCACCCCTCTAATTTAGGTTGCAGTATGCCTGTGACTGCATTCAGTGGCAAAACTCCCATGGAATTGAATGGATGTGTGGTGTGCATCCTTAAGCAGCTCTGATGTGTAGGTGGGGGTGGGGGAAAATCACCTTTTCCCCCATTGGCATTTGCTCAACAAATTCCATGCCAACATTTTACTCCAAACAAAAGAGAGGTAAGGAAGGAGATGAAATATAACAACCTGGCACTTCAGCACTCAATTCCATTAAGCATATAGCTGTGTGGAATAGAAATCCATAAAGCAGGAGAAATAAAGTAACTACATTTTCTTCAATTATTCACTGGACATTTATGTTAACTGAGTTTTATTCTGTTTTTTGAGTGTCATGCACTCATCTAAAATATTTACAAATAAAAAACATCCATCATTCACTGCTGTTCCCCTAATGTTTGGTTTTCTCAGCTTCAAAGAGACACTTTTATGTGAATGAAATATTAATATGCATAGTTATCTGGTGCCTTCTGTGCTCACATTTTTTTATCCAGAACACTTATGGGCAGAAGACACGAGTGAATGAACCATTGACTCCAATATGCACTTTCCACAATCTGTGTCCCCTTTACACATGCGGGCATTCCATATTGCTGAAACTTACAATGTATATAATGGCTGATACTCTATCTTATTACATAGATCTCCTCTGCCCCCACAAGAAAATAAAGTTTAAAACAATTCCAAAAGCTGTATTTTTTTTCCTTACACAAAATTTGCCCAGGAAATATTCAAGGCAGTAAATACTATAACGTCCTTTCTATATATTGCATATAATGTGTACTTTTCTCTCAATCCAGTTTTCTCTTCAGAACCACTCAGGATACAGCAGGCAGATATCTAGTTGAGAGTAACCAATTTTCTTGAGGGCTCTATTCTCACTGCTGCCTTAGTCAGTCTTTCACTCTGTGCCATCCTTTCACTCTGCACTTTGGTTTCATGTCAATAGATTCCAATAGCAAAGTACACAACCTTTAACTAAAGGGCAATGTGGTCATAGGACAGGCAGGAAAGTTTACTCTGCTTTTCTGACATGTCTTCCCTCCCAAATCTTTAAGCTAGGTCTCATACTCTACTTTGAGCTGAGCTGTAACTGTTGCTAACTTCTCTCTCTCTTTCAAATTTTTAATTTTTATAAACCAAGTTTACCACACCCAGATTACTTTCCATAAGGAACATTTCTACAGTTATCTATATATTCCTTACATTTATATCCCACCTTCCCCCAAGGAGCTCAGATTGGTTGACATTGGTAGGAACATGCCATTCCCCTATAGAACTCCTGGAATGTAGATAGGGTTAAGAGAGTGATTGGCTAAAAGTCACCAAGTGGGGACCCGTACCCAGCTTTCCTTTATCCATAGTCAAAACTAGCCCTGTTCACATGTTACAGTCAACACGCATATATTTTTCTTGTACAAATGTACACCTCTATGTAAGAAAGTGCTGATGGATATTCACTTTACAAATGAAGCCAGGCACCAGTACCTGGTGGGATTTAAATCACACATTCAGCTGTACATGCGTTGAATGCAGCCTGAGAATTATTCAACACACACATAAAGAAAAATGAAAGTCCTGTTCACATGTTACAGTGAATCCATGTTGAGAGTACACTTTATTTTTAAAATCCATGCATCCAGGAATTCTCATGTTACATTAAATGTATGTAAGGTTGAACATATGATTTAAACTCCACATTAATCTGGTTACTAGGCCCTGGGTTCATTTGTACACTGAACAAGCACTGGCTCTGTTACAAAAAAGGTGTACACAAGCACTTGCAGGTTGTATGTGCACTCACTAGAACATGTGCACAGGGACTGTAACCAGTACACCAAACTATGGAGTAGACTCTAAGCAGTGTGAATGGAGTGGCACTAGAGGGAGGCAACTTCTCTGCCTTGCCATTCTCACTGTAGCCTCTGTACCCCCTGAAATTTTGCCCCTGCAGGTCAGGGGACCTGAAGAAAACAGGTAGCAGGCAAATGGAAAGTCTGTAGTGGGAATGGGGAATGAACAAAAAACTCCCTACCCTTCTTTGCAGATGGAAAAGCTATTTCATCAGATCTGCTGCTGCTGTGCTGACTGCAAAACACTTTATTATCCAAGCCTTTTGCTCTAAATATGGACATAACAAAGGATAATCTGCTTCCATGCCAAAAACAAAGCAGCCAACAGCATCCCCCAAAGTCAGAAAGATACTTAATGTTCCAATACTTCAAGTCATTACCAAAAGTAATGGGACTAAACTACTTTAGCTATCCTGCACTGAAGACATTGATTGCTCATTGCCTTCCTTGCACTAAGCCCCCAAAGACTCCTCTCTTGAGGTCTGTATCTGTGAGCTGCAGGTAGTGTGCTGACTCCCTCTGAAAAGTCACTCACTTCTTCAGAACTCATATCAAGGCAGCCCCTACATTTGCCTCGACTGAGCTGAAAGGAGCAGATAAATATAGGTACTAGGTATTTGCTGAACAGAAGAAAAATGTGCAAGTCTAACAGGACATTGTTAACCAGCTGTCATTGGTGATTATCTTGCTGAAACATAAGCCTGACTCGAAAGCACAATAAACAAGAGGATATTAAGAATGTCTCTCACTTATTTGTGAAGTTCAATCCACAGACCCCTTCCGACCACAAGAGACTGAAATCTGCTCTCTCTCTCTCATACTGACAGATGCAGCATAACATCTTCTTAATTCGGGGGCTGTTTCTGTGGTGTTGTGGAGAGCAAATTCTGGCAGGCAGTCTTACAAAGAAAGCAAACCTTTTATGATAATAATAGCATAATTTAAGCCTCCTTTAAATACTCAAAGCTATCCTGGCTCAGAACGAAACACAGCTTTTCGTTCTGGATTCTGGACCTGATTGAGCTGTTAAAAGCAACTGCTTATTTTGAAAAGCAGCCCACGCATGCAAAAAAGGTCACAACTAAGCAAGACAATCTAGGCAACCTTTCCTTTTGTCTTGCTGCAGGGGGGGGATCTCTGTGGCTTTTGACACAGAAAGACATACCTTCTGTCCAGAATTACAGTCCAAATCCTTTGATTCTACTGTTTTTTACTTTGTAGAAAACCAAAGTCACTGCTCATAAGTTTTGGTTTATGATCACAACAATGTGATTGCAAACTAAAAATAATGAAAACAGATCAGTGGTTTTGGCTGAAAAGGGAAAAACAGTATTTAACAGTCCCCTGCTTCAGCCCAAGGAAACATTGATTAATGGAGACCCCAGAGAATAGCCAGCTGTCAAAAAGAACAGGAAATAATGGGTTGACTCTGGCATCATCTGGAATATCTATAAAACTTCAGTGAACTAATTATGGCAATTCCATATTAATAGAAAATGTGGAACCAGCCATAAATTACAGAAACACTATGGCAGGAATCAAGCATAAATGTTTCTAGTTATAGAGAGCATAAAACAATTATTACAAATATTATTATAATTATCCAGATGGTTTTAAAAATTCAATGTAGTATGCAGATTTCAACTATAACATCTGAGGCATGGTTTATCATTTTGTAACAAGTTAACAACTATTGTGTTTTGAATTTGCCAATAGTTCCTTAAAATTAGCTCCTTAAAATTGTTATGAAAGTCATTAAGGCAACTCCCTGCCTCACAAAAAAACAACAACCAGGAAAACAGTTGGGGTAATAACCCTCCTCTTCATATTTAGGCTTTCTTAGTTGAGTTTCTTCTTTATGTTGGAAATCCTACAATTATGTATCAGGAAATTTCAGAACTCGGTACAGATTTTTCTATTTATCATAGGTAGATTTCACATTTAGTTATCCAGAGCTCTACTATATTTGGTTTTTTTACCTCTCAGTAACTGAGCATTTGTTGTGCAAGAGTACCAATTTGAATGAGCACAAGGTTACATTGATGAATCCTATTAATAATGTTCTGTCAGCACTGAAGTACTTACAGGTCTGATCACCTCTTCTAGCTATGGATTTTTGGCCTTGTGCCACCCAAATATGTCTATCCTAAACAAAGGTGTGTACTTAAGAGTCTCAGCACAATTCTCCACTGAGTTCTACAAGTTTCAGATCTTGATCCAGTTCTTGCCCTTAATACCTCCGCCCCACCACCGCCCAATGCTCCTATGTAAAACAGGATATTGGAGATCAAGCCTTGTAATGCTGGATGACTGCTTGCTATTTTTACCAGCTGCTTCTTCTCAGATGTTGTTGGCTTGAATAGAGCGGGAAACAGCCAGAGGAAGAACCGGCGTGCTCCCAAGCAAATACAAAAAATGGCAAGTGCATTCTATGTTGATAAATCATGGCTGATAAAACGTTACATAAGAATTAAAATGGTGGATTAAAGAAAGGAGTTTCCAGTGCAAAGTGAAACACAGTAAAACAAGGCAACGGACAGGGATGTCTTGAGGAATGCCTCCCCATGTCCCTGCAAGTAATTAAAAAAAAAAGTTATAAAAAGCATGCTGGAGAGATCTATCTTGTTCTCTGCTGTGTTAGTTTTGGACTTGCAGTGAGTCCTTATGAAGGGGGACACTTCAAAACAGAATTGCCCACCTGCTGTCTAAATTGGTCTGACTTGGTCTACCATCTCAGCATTCTGACACCTTTCCCTTCCTCATTCTGCCGCCTAGGTGGGGCTTGTGCTGATGTCCTCCTAAAGCACTAGCAGCTGCTTTGTGTGGGTTGCAGTTGAGTTGAAATGAGCCTGTGCAAAGTTGTACATGGAAAAATTTGCACTGCCAGCTTCATTTTTTGTCAGACTCTATAAAACAAGCACCTGAGTAAATGGAATTTATATCAAGCATGAACACACTATTCACTCTGCATGGCTTGCACTGGGATTCCTACACAGCTACCTAGTTCAGCCTCAGCCCCATAGAAGTCATCCAGAAGTCACTGTTAAAAGCCAAAAGTTTGGGTGAATATGCATTGTCCCTGGGCATCTTGTTGCAGAACTGTTGCTTTAATGGCAATTTGGTATAATCTTCACTATGGAATTAAGCATAGGAGTTTGGGAAATTTAATATTTAGTGTCGACTCTGTAGGACATTACAATAGGATAGATATTGAAAGGAGGAATAGTTTGAAGGTCAATCTTGTGCATTTTCATTGCAGCATGCATTCAGAGCTAATGTTAAATCACATTACAGCACTGAAACATTTATCCTAGATTTTGAATTGAACTTTTAAAAGAAGTGAATGGAAGAAGTCCAGTGGGGTTAGTAGAACAAGCTAATGATTATATGTTACTAGCATGTTCCAGCAAGAACATGTCTTGAGGTTTCTGAACAAGCAGCCACACATTTTCCCCAAACCAGCATGTAGGGTATCTATGTGCAATTTGCTGCCAGAAGCTGTAGTGATGGTCACATTCACAGATACCTTTAAAAGGGAACTAGGCAGATTCATGGAGGACAGATTTATCAGTGGCTATGGGGACTAAAGGGAACCTCCACATTCAGAGGCAATAAACCTCTGAATACAAGTGCCAGGAGGCAACATTAGGTCAAGGCTTCAGCCTCTGTTGCCTGTTGTTGGACCTCCAGCAGAACTGGCTGGCTAGTGTGTGCGACAGGATGATGAAGTAGATGGGCCACTGGACTGATCCAGCAGGGCTCTTCAAATGTTGTTCTGTTTTGGGTTCTTCTGGAATCCCAATAGCCTGCGAAAAGCAAATCACTTTTCATCTCCAGCTCCTGAGCATAGCTTTTTACTGAACTTTCTAATTTTAAATTACTTATTTGTGTTAGAGATTTATATACCCTCTCCTTTTGATGAAATTATCTCCAAGGCAGCTTACATCTGCAATAAAATCAATTTATTAAGAATTACTCAGCAGTCCTTGGCTGCAGGCAGAAGCCAGAACATCTTTCCCTTCACAACTGCTCTCTTTGTGCAGCTGAAAGACAAGTGGAGGGTTTTTTCCATGAAGGAGAGGATCTCAGCTCCTTGTGGTTGCTATGACTGAGGGCAAGAGTCAGATGGGTCTTCCCCTGGAGGTGGTGTTCTTCCTGGGAGGCAGGGAAGGGATCTTCCCCTTATCTTTCCCTTTTTAGTTCTGGAAACACAAGGAAGCATGCACTGTGGACTGCCAAAGGCTGTCTTACAACAGAGCAGAGGAGCCAAGATTAAAACTTGGAAGTCCTTCTCCCAGCCACGACACCACATTCCCAAGCTGTGTATAACTTAAGCTTAATTTAATAATTGTGTGGTATGTTAACTGAGGCAACACTTACAGAGATCTGTTGCAAGAACAGAGATCTGTTCTTTGGCATTCTGTTTTTAGTGGGGGGAGACATCTGTTTTGGTGCCTCCTGCCTTTTTCAGATTGGATGTCTCTTGTGACTTGAGTGTAATGGAGAACAGGCTACTGCTAAAGAGACAAAAAGTTGGAAACCACACAGCTGTGTGCAGCTGCGCACATACTTGGACAAGAATGCATTCTGCATTTTTTGTTTTGTTTGAGCCTGTGATTGTAGACCACATAAATGATACATAAATCTTTTATGAAGGTAGCCTTGGAAGTGAAATATTCATACAGCGGCTTCGTCCTCTAATACCAGTGAAATTCTCCAGAGCACAGCTTCAGAGTCCTCAAACTGTACTTACATGATGCCCTTTGTAAATGAGAAATGCTTCTATTTCCCCCCAACACCTGCTTGTAGATGTTAACCGGAAACATTGTCCAATTATGTAAGTCCATATTCCTCAGGTCTTTAAAAGTACCGTCCTAATTAGAACAGGAAAAGAACTGACAGAAAGATTTTTGCAAGACTTTATACACTCAGGATAAATTGAGGCAAGATAGAAACTGCTTAAAATTCAATCATCCTTTATTACAGTCCTACATTTGGGGAATTAGAACAATTTTGTTAGCAACTAGGAGCTCAGCACTCTCCATTCTCCATATGAAGAGCCAGTGGCAGAGGCTGACGAGAGGCAAAATGGCCCTGTAAATGGTCTCACCCTTTCAGTGGGCCTCTGGCCCCATAACCCTGACAGAGGGAGGAATAGAAGGAGGGAATGGACTCAGCACACTTTGCCCTAAGGGGAAGAAGGAACAAGCTTGTTGCAACTTCTGTCCAACTTGCATTGTGCTAGGGCTGGGGGGGGGGGGGGGGGTGGCGCTGCCAGCTAATGACTGTGGCAGCTTCTACTTTCCTTGCAGGGGCCACTACCTCACAGCCCCTGTGGCTCCTGCCCACTTAATGTGAGGTGGACCCAGTGGTATGGCAACCCCACAGGCCATTGGCCCTCCAGGACTTTCACTGGCGGCCTTAATGGCCAATCTACCCCCTGATAGTGGAAAGTTCTTTGAGATACTACATAAGGTATGGAATAAAAAAAGTAGTCATGTTGACGGCATTATTTGAAAATACTATGTCCAGTTGGGTTTGTCTACATTTAAGAAAGATGAATTCAAACTGGAAAGACAAGTAACTGGAATGATTGCTGAAAACTTTAGAAGACTTTGAACTGTTTGTCTGAATGAAGCTGTATGATTCCTGCTGTTGTGCTATATGAATTAGGAAAATGTGATTCTTTCCCATACTTTGCCTAACATCTCAGCACTTGAGCCAATGGCTAAATAAGGCTCATTTCAATAAACTGAAGGTTGCATGGTACAGACTTCTTAAAACTGCAGGCTGTTTACCTCAGTTCCTCCTACCCTTTTGTCTAGTTTGTTTATGAGACAAACTTGCAAAATCATTGGGTTGAATTCAGCCAGTTTTTCCTGCTCCATCTCTCATTTTCCCCCCTCCTTACTACAGACCCCATCCCACACCACTTTTGCACATGCAGTTCGCATGTCTCCCAGCATAGCTATTTTGGGCGATCAAAACTGGTTGGAGGTAATCCATTTTTTTCTGCAATATTTTCTAGTTGGGAGATGCTTCATTTGTTTTAAGTGTCCAAAGAAATTATCCAAAACTTGTTTTAACTTTGAAAATAGATAATGATGCTGACTGTTAAGCTGAAAGCAGGACCCTCACAACAGAGACTGCATAAAGTCAATATGGATTTGAGATGACTCTCAGCAGAGGCTGTCAAGTGTACAAAATAACCTGAGGATGGTTTGGTGGCAGGGACGGGAGCTGGTTCTGCAGAGAGGTGAACTAAGAGCAGCCATACTGTTGTGTGAAGTGCATTTGTTTTGCCTTTCAGACCTCTGATATTATCTCGTTTTATGGTCGTTTATTCAGTGGCTGTACTCTTCCCTCAAACCTGTGGAGCTGTCAGTGCATTTAATTTTGAAAAACTCACGGTTGAGAAGGCCAGCATTTTTATCCCTTTGGCATTAGAAGCATTTAAGCTTTGGTTCTCCATCATACTGACTTCAACCCCTCAAGCTTTGCTGCCTTTCATTTTGCCAGGTAACTCAGCTAACAAAATACAATGTTATGTTCAGTTGCAGGAAAACAGATTTTCCTCCTTTTTTAAAATGCTACCCCCCCAATGATTTTTTATTACACGCTCACACCTCCTGCTCCAGAAAGGCTGTTCATCCTCTCTTTTCTGCCTCCCATCTGCTGTCATAGCTTAGAGTCAAGACTGATTAACCATTTCCTTAGGGACTTGGAGTAAAGGTCCCTCTTCCAAATGATATCAGTGTTGGTCATTAATGCTGGACAGAGTGCTGGTGTTAGAGATCAGCATCGTTGAGTAGCTGACCAGGGCCCTGAGGACCTGGGAGGACCACCACAAACCCCTCCTGAGGCACAGGGTGGGCAGCTGGCCAGGCAAGCGTGCATGCATATTGCAGCAGCCACTAGACCTTCTCTTAGCTGGCTTGCAGAGAGAAAGCTAGCAAACTGGGTCCTTTATGCTTATATCATTCTGGGCAAACCAGAAGTAGAAAGCACTGTCCAGAGGGGGAGGGGATAGCTAAATTAATGTTAGCTGCTTTGAGATTGGGAGGGTTAGGGGCATGGGATCACTGAACTAGCCCATCTTGCCATGCAAGCCCCCCACCCTGGAGCTGGCCGTGATTAGACATTGGAGTCAAAACAGTCACTGGCAGGGTCACATTTAAAGTAGCTGATACCACATTGTGTGACAATTTTGAATTGTCACTCCCATCCAGATTCCCCCAATGTTATAAATTTAGGAGAGGCAGGACAGGATGTCAGGGAGAACTAAACTGGAGAACTATATTAAATGGACCAAAGCTCACAAACAGCCAGTTTGGTTTAGTTGCTGGCTTGCTGATGAAACCTACAAAGGCCTTAATGGCCTAGGATCCACATACTTGAAAAATCATTTCTTCTGATAGACTCCACTGTGGCAGATTCACTCATGTGTGCAAAGCTTTCTGAAGGTGCCACCCTGTGGATGGGTACTGTTAAAAGTAGTCTGCACCCAAGCAGTCTTTCTTGTGGCTTCCATCTGATTGAATGGCCTGCCTGGCTGCCACACTTCTACCACACTGTAGGGTTTGTAAAGGAAGCAAGATCCTCACTTGTACTTAAATAAAGGCGACCCCTTCCCTAGCATAACCACATGGCAAGCTCAGCTAAGAGAGACTCTGAACCCACAAACAAGTAGAGAGCATATATGACAATTCAGTGAAATATCCTTATTTGTCACTACACCCAATTGTAAACTAGGAGCCACGTCATGAGCAGAAATACCATAGCCATCATCCTTCTGCAAGGAGTTGCACAAGACCTCGAGCAGTTTCTGCAGTAGGTCTCAGACATGCTTCTGCAACAGTTTGCACCACCTCTTGCACAAATGAAGCAACATCTTGGCTTCAGTATTGTTTTTCTCAAGCAGTGGTAAAATGCAAAACAGCAAAGAAACCTTCCCTATATAAAGGGCAGGAATGGAGAAACCATGTGAGGAGCTTTGGGTTCATATTGGGGAGAAAAGCAGGACTTAAATGACGTAAACTGTAAATAAATAATGATAGATGGAGGTTAAAAAAATCCCACTGCTCTAACCCTTTAACAGCTTGTATTATGAACTAAATGTATTTCCGTGCTAAATTGCCACATCTTTGAGATCTGTTGTTTATCGTCTTTTCAGCTGGAAGAGCAGGAGGATTCTGTTAAGCTTCACATTGTGTGCTAACTGTAACAAGTGCAAGATACAGTCACTAGGCTGTAAGCAAGCCATCTGTCGGCTATGCCGCCTAGCAATGTTTGTGTGGGTTGTGGGGGAGGGGAGAAAGTTCAGTCATGTGTGCATATGTGGAGGGCAGGTTGCATCAATATAAACAGAAGACAATATTTAGACAAACATTGTGTTCAGATGACTGAAGACATTTCTTGACTGTTTGCATTCATTGGTAACATGCGCAACATAGCCAGCAGAAGCATATGGGAAAAAAACTTCCATGGTTGAAGCCAATGAATCTCTAACAGGATGCTGACAGGATGGGGATGCAGAGGAAGGCCACTGGCGGCTTCTGTTCTTCCTGAAGGAACCTTGTTGACCACTGTGGGAAGTGGCTTCGATGGCCTTTTGGCCTAGATAACGTCCTTCTTACTTTCTTATATATTTAAAGAGAGCCAATTCACATTATACAAGGGAAAGACACTCATGATTCAAATAGCCTCATAATCCCTGGAGGAAAGAACAGTAGCTGTTAACCTGTTGCATGAGCTTCATAGTGTTTTGTGTCACTGATATTCCATGTGGTTTATTCCAGCGAGATAAATGTTCAAATCAGGTCTAATCTTACGGCCATGTTATTTTAGACATATTTGCCACATGAATATCTTCTACTGGGATTACATTTAACCATGTTGCTTTCTTCCATGATCAGATGTTGACTTGGGACCCAGTTCAGTTTTGCAACCTACTGATACTTGCTCCTCCCCCGAAAGTGATATGTCCCAAAGCTGGGTTTGATTTTTTTTGGATGAGAGAGTGAGAACACAGGTTAATCCTGGTTAAGAATCCCAGTTACAGGGAGAGAAACAAACCTGAGTTTGGTAAAGCACCTGTCTTTGGACATTATGACAAATGGGAGTTAGCTAAAGACTTCCAAACCACCACCACCATTACCACCACCATCACTGCAGTATGTGAAAAGAGGAAGAGGGAATAAGAGAGTGCCACAAGACTGACAATGAAGTTTGTGCCAGTCCCAAGACTTTTTAATGAGATCTGAATGCAGCCTTAAGTGGATACTTAAAATGCAATCATAAAAGCACTTGCCTGGGAGTAAACCATATGGAATAAAATGGGACTTTAAGTTTGTTCCCATAAGTTCTGGGCAGACCTGAGGATTCCTAAGATTGTTCCCTTAAGCAATCCAAAGCAGGTCTATTCATATGCAAGACCCATGTTATTCAATGGGGCTTGTGTCCAGGAAAGTACTCTTAGGCTTGCAACCCAAATTAGAGTTTGTCATGGAGCTTAAAATGATTGCATTTTAGTTGAATTTGTGATGTTTAAATCATATTGTATGCCATATACAATTCAGAAACTGAAATAAAGGGTGGTGATATTTCTTTACCCAACACATGATGCAAATTGCACTTAAATCATATTGTATAGATTTCTCATTTTCCTTTTATGGATTTTTTGTAGACCCTAGATATTGAATTGTAAAGTATACTGCTATTTACAAATCCCCTGTTTTACCAAAATGATCACCTTTCCATTTTCATGATAAAGCACATTTTTTGTTTGTTCAATAACATTAATTAAAAGAATGTGTGCAAGATCCTACAGCTGCATAATTTAAGAACAAATTGGCAGCCAGGAGAACAGAGAAAGAAATGAAGCTTACAAGGCAAAGAGATATATAGCCTGGCCTCAAATTGTGTTTGGATTAGATAAGAGATGGAGGATTTATGAGATGTGATAAGCTGAATGGTGATGGGAGATTTATGGCAAATACCACAGGACAGTTCTGAATGGCCAGCACACCAAATATATAACATCTATGTCATCATCATATAATTTTAATTATGATACAACAAAACTAAAATGGGCTGTGGAAGAAGGGCTAACATATAAATATTAGAGGCCTGAGTTGAGCCTAGGCTGTTGAACAAAGCATCTGTATAAGTCCATCACATTAGTTGCACGCAGGTACGTTTCACTGAATTCCACAGGCTACTGGCTTCAGTTCGAACACAGTTAGGTGTACTAAACCCATTGTGTTTTAGCTTGGAAGCTATTTCCTTTGTGGAAATTCTATGGAACTCCATGATAGAGTTTGAAGAATGCAGGATAAAGTATTTGCTGTCATGCTCTGTATGATTAGTGTGAAGTTAATGAACATCAGAGAAGAAAACATTACCACAGTATTTTACCATTCAGACTTTCCAGAAAGGCATGACCGATATGTAGAGATGCACTGACTTAGTAAAGAAATAATTTTGAAAATTTCCTTGTGCGCTCTTTGAAGGAAAGAATCATCAAATAGCAATCTCATCTCTGCAGTAAGAGATGATGCAGACTTTTGCCCCCTAGAGAGCATCATCATGAATATGTGGATGTTAGCAAAGGAATTTGTCAGTTGGGCCAAAAACATGTTGTCATGATGCTCGTTTGAAGGGTAGCTATGACAGGGTTCCTCTGTATCCCCCTGCTGCAAGATATTTAGGATTTGTGGCTTTTTAGATTCCATAGATTCTGCCCTTCAGCTCAAAAAACTTAATCCAGATCTTTTCATGTATATGTTCCCATAAACCTCAAGGAAACAGAATCCAGGCTGGGGCTCTACAGATGAACACATAATGTATGATGGCCTAGAAAGAATAGAGCACGTGGGGTTGCCCTGCAAGAATGAAGAAAGGGAAGATACTGAGAGGTCATTCAGAAGAGAGCAGTCAGTCATGCTATTTATTCCAATTATAAAAAAATAACTTTTCAATATTTGTAGTATCAGATTTGGAGGAAGAGAAGTCAGTTGTGAAATTGACAGGGCAAACTGACAGGTTGGAGATAACCCACTCTTCAGATGCTGTGAAAAGGATCCACTTCTGATAAGCTCTGATGGCTCTGATGAGGCCACCAGTATGACATGGCTTTACACAAAGTGTTTTGGGTAGCATGTAACCCTTCTATCCACTTTCAGAGAGTTCCCCCCTTTTCACACATATGGTAAGACTGTTTGCTTAATACTGCAGTCTTTTAACTTCATGTTTTCCTTTCTCTCTCATTTTAGAACAACAGAGTTCTTAGTACTTAGTCACCCTGCCCTCCAAACCCTTCCTGCTGACATTCATATTCAGTTTCTGCTGGTATAATCCTGAAGGCCTCTCATATTTTCATCTCTGATGTAATTACAGCAAGAACATGCAGCAGTGCTGTGACTGGATGGTACAGTTCATCCACAGTTTGTTTTCTTGGCTCTTTAGTGGAATGTTGACCAATTTGTTTTGTAAACTGTTTGGGTATGAAGATTAACTTTACTGAGCCTCTCAAAAGCCTCAGTTTCTTTCCTCCTCAAAAGTATCCTGACCATAAAAGTTCTCCAAATGAGTAAAGATCCTAATGATATGGGTAGATTTCATTTATATACATATTAGATTTTAAATGCATTGCATTTATAGTGTATTACTGATATACTGTTAAGCACGAGTGGATATGTATTTCAGTTTAAAAAGTTAAACTCTCCACCATTTGTACCAGACAACTTGGAAGAAGCAGTGCCAGCGCCAGGCTTTCTGGCACCCTAGGCTGGGAGGGTGGGGGCTGCCCTTCCCTCCTGGGTGATTTAAATTGTGCAGGAGGGTACCCAGGAGCAGCTGCTGCCATCCCTGCTTGTCAGTGAAAGGTCCCATAGATCAGCTGATTGGTGGGGCTTTTAAATCATTCAGGAGACCCATGCCTGCTCCTGGGCACTCTTCCGATCATGTGGGATACTGTCAGAAGCAGCCAGGCTGGCCTCCCCCTCCATTTAAAGAGTCCACCAACTGACTGGTCAATGGGGTCTTTAAATCATATGAGGAGGAATGTGCAGCTGCTCCTGCCGCTCTTCCCATGAGATTTGAATCACTGGTGCGGCTGGGGGCAGCCTTCAAGCACCTCTGCCTTTGCCGGTGATTCAATCGCATGGGAAGAGAGGCAGGAGCAGTTGCATACACCTCCAATGTGATTTAAAGACGCCGCTGACCAGTTGGCAGGCGGGCTCTTTAAATGGAGGGGGAGACCAGTCTAGCTGCTTCTGATGGTGTCCTGCATAATCAGGAGAGCACCCAGGAGCAGGTGGCAGCCTCTCAGGTGATTTAAAGACCCTGCTGATCTCCTGGCACAAGGAGGGCAGTGGCTGCTCCTTAGTGCCCACTATTTAAAGTGCCCAGGAGGGAGAAGGTAGCCACCACCCTCCCAGGGGGCTCCCAATTTGGCACCCCCATGGCTGTATACTATTAAGCATGAGTTGAGAGGTGCTTGAAGGCTGCTCCCGGCCCCACCAGTGATTCAGATCTCATGGGAAGAGTGGCAGGAGCAGCCACAGATGCCTCCTCACACGATTTAAAGACCCTGTTGATCAGTCAGTCAGTGAGCTCTTTAAATGGAGGGGGAGGCCAGCCTGGCTACTGGGTGCCCTGGCCCTGAAGAGAAGGGAACTTCAGTCATGAAATTGATACAGCCAAGTCTAATAGTTGAGGAGAGGGATTAATCCAGATTCTAAGGTCCTATTTAATTCTGTATCTACACTCAAGTTTTTATTGAGATAACTAGAAAATTAATAGAAAATGTTTACCAATTGAATATTGTCATTCCTGCCACATACACAGTGTCAAGCTGTGTCAGGCTGGTCATGTGACTGAGTAGTAATAAAACCTTTCCGTGGAATTGTGTAGCTCCAACCACTTTGAATCAAGCAGCTCAAGTGGAAGGTGGCTTCATAGTTTTAGGTTGTCTTCAAGAAGATGGATTATATAGAAACATTTAAATGTGGATGCAGGCTTGGGTTTATGACAGAAGCTTTCTTGATTATTGGAATACTGTATTTTTTTAAAAAAAAACAAATAAAATATTAAGATATGGTATTTATCAATAATCATTCTAACAATTTTAGAAGTGAAAAATCATTCTAGCAATTTTAAAAGTTTAACTTCCTGCAATACAGTCATTTCTCATATGGTTTTTCTGAAATGTGGTGAGTTTTATACATCTCAGTAGGGGTATTCTGTACACTAGATTTTATGCTGACATGGCACATTTTATGAACTATTTTATAAAATAAAGAATAAATTTGTTACTGTTTTATAACATTAAAATGCAAAAAAGGTGTCTTAATTGTCCAGTGGCTGCTGGATAATACATGGTTATGGTAACTTACACATACCATACTTTGGAATGAATGGGTGAATTTGTACAAGCCTTAACTCTTCTCATAAATCACAGGAGGTTTTTTTGATCCGAGAGTTCTAGAATCAATTAGAGCCAGCTAATTAGTGCCTACTGTTTTATTAGCTAGAAAAGGAGATGGTGATTTTCCACATTTCTGGTCTGGGATAACAGCTGCCAGATGGGGCCAATTCAGAGTCCATTGTTTGTTAACCTTTTTGTGTCTTCAGTACATGAGTCTTCAAATCGCTGTAGTTAAAATGCTTGTTCAACAAATAATTTTGCCAAGTGATACTTTTTTCTTGAATATCCTTTAAGGGGAAAAAAGCACAGGAAACAATGAATTGCATTGCGCTGCCATTCCATTAATAATCTTTTCAATTTTGGGATGTGAGACAATCACTCAGGGCCATCAGCAATGGACATGATTGCACTGCTGAGCGTACAGAAATAGATGTAGATGGCAGCGCTTCCATGGCCCATCTGCAGGGCAAGCAGTCTTCAGAACCATGGCACATATATGTTCCTGCACCCATCCACATTCGAGCAGAAATGGACACCATTCATGATCAAAACAGATTCCTCTCACCAAATCCATATATGGGCTACAAACTCTTTGAGTAATTGCAGCCAAGGGGAGAATAATGCTGTGAAATATGGGAATATATCCACAAGGAATAACTCGGCATCTTGATGGAAGATAGGTAAGGCTATAAGGAGGGGGTTGACCATCCAAAATCCCCATGCCACCTGCACAGTCTCTTGGGTCCACTTTCTATTGCCCATTTGTGCATTTTGGGGCCTTAGGTGGGCAGAACAGTAGGCTGACACAGGCATGTTCTGCTGAAAAATGATCCTTCCCTGACTAGTTATTTCTAATATTTCCCCTTGAGTTACAAAGACCAAAGTGAGAGAAGGGAAAGAAATCTCAGTTTCTTTTCATTTTGGTGTATTTTACCTTTGGCTGAGACTTTAGGAGAGACTTTCTCCTTCTTTCTATGACAAGTTTCAAGGGGAAAAAAACAACAATTGCAGTTCAAAACCCTCAGCATCAAATCCCTCAGCATAATCAAAACAAAGCAGAAAAAAACAAGGGCATACCTTAACCTATTTTTACGAGGGACTTCTGGCTGCTGCTGAGCTGAATCCCACCTCATAACCTCCCTACTAATCATTATGATGTGGATATCATCACAGCCAGCATGTTTCTGCCCTCCTATAAATAACAACCAATAAGGGGGAACACCAAGCAACAATGCACCACATGGTAATATGTTTCTTTTACTCAGTGTTACCTGGCAGTAACCCATGCACCCCCCATAACATGCAAGGGCCCAGTAGGTTGCAGTGAGGGCTCTCTTTTCTTCCTTGCATTTGGCACACAGTTGTTGGGGGTGAAAGGTTCTTAACAAGACATTGTGACTTGACCTTGAAAATGTCATACAATGTGGACATTTGTGGGACCAATTTTCTAACAACTTTGCATTACACAGCTTTTTAAAAATTGGATACATATGATCTCAAGCATTGTCAACATAATATATCTTTTCCCATGAAAGATTTATGTCTCAGAGGTTGATGTGATTTCTTCTGTACAAGAGGAAGATTAATAACCAGTACTCCAAATATTTTACATGGCCAGTTTCCATTAATTCCATGCTCTTTCAATGAAGTTTGTATCCACCAAGAACTTTAGGTCACCAGATAATATATTAAGAAGGGCACTGGATTATATGTTGCCACATTGTTAGAATAATGTCCTTTTCTTCTCTTGGTGTGGGAAGGCAGTGGAATGGCTGCATGTACTTGAAATATCACATTGACTTCTGACATATTTTGCTCCCATCTTTCATCATAGCTTTATATATTTTAAGGTATAGTTTTATTTATGATGATATTTTATCCATTCTTTCTACTTTAATAAACCCTCAAGGCAACATGGAATATTTAATGCTGTTGTCTATACAGACTATTAAAACAATGCAATAACATAACAATAACATAAAGAAGGCACCATGTGGTAATCAAAACAATACTGTAAAACAGCAGTATAGAACATTGGCAGTATAACAAAAGCCATGAGTAAATGAACCATAAGTACTGATCACTGTCAAAAGCTCATGTAAAAGGGATTATCTGGTACTTAAAAGACCATGGTGTCAGGCAAACCTTCTTAAGGAGAGAGTTTCATGTCTCCATGACAGAAGACTATCTAACATGACAGAGGCCCATCTAACTTCAGTAAATGGGAGGCATTCAAGGAAAGCAATCCTCAGTTTCCAGGTTGTTTTTGGTACAATCTTAAGTGAATTGATATGTTTCTACATTTAGTGGGTTTGGAGGAGTGTATCTTTGCTTAGAATTACACTGTTATGGATTTTTAAAGTCAAAATCACCATCAGCCAGTTAAGATTTTCCAGTACTGAATTGATATGACTTCTGATGAATTTCAGTTAAACAATATATTTTGGACTAATTGAATTGTCTTGAGACTTTCCTAAGGAAATCCCGTATACAATAACATATGCAATATACAAGAAAGTGAAATTTATACAAAACACACTTGAGCTCAGAGCCGCCTGGTTCCCATACTAGTAATGTACAAATGAAAAGGGTGGAAACCAAATGGGAAGAACCATGCAAATGCCATCTCTCCAATCAGATCTTTGACAATAACATGGTTCTTCCAACATTATCTGGCTTTGATCCATGTGGATTATACACTCTACACTACTGGAACTATGTGAGATTGAATGCTGAGGGAACAGCAATTACCCTGCTCCAATAATACAGCAGTTGGACCATAGACTTTCGACAGTAGATATATGCTCAATGTGCAGCTATAAAGTGGATGTTTTATACAGCAGCCCAACTAAATATGTCACTTGGGAATGTTTATGATGGTTGTATTTTGTACATGTAATTGACATTATATCCTTCAAAACTAACCCAATTAGGCAGTTATTCAGATGGTATACATCTGTTAAAAGATGGCTTGCCTTTACTTCCAAGAAGGAAGGAAGCCAACTAGGGATCACTGAAGGCCAAAGGAAAGAGTTGCTTGTCTATTTGCACCTACAAATAGCAGCCCTGGAGAGGTAATTTCTATCAGAACATGAAGGGGGAAAGCATTAACCCCTAATTCCCACTGCAGCCTCCATGCAAATGCCCAACAGGTTCTCAGCATTTAAAATAATCTCACCACAAACCTCCAATGTAATGTGTAGTTCAGCTCTTATATATCTTTTCTGAAATGTGCAAGTTTCTACCTTTGCTGTAGACTAAAAGTTTGAAAATGTGTGGCCATTGTAGTGGTTTTAACTATTATGTCCTCTTAGCTGTCCACCTGACAAAGCAACAGCTTCCCCTTAGGTAGGAGTACAATGTCACCAAAAGTAAAAGGAAGTAAAATTACATTGCTTTTGATGGTCTCCTTTGTAGCCAGTTTGGCGATTGATTGTTGTCAAAGAATAACGCTGGCATAGTAGGAGTTGGTGTAATAAAGTAGATACAGAACAAGTTGGGATCCAGGAGTCTCCTTGTCTCTGGAAGAAATTCAACAAACGGCTTTGGGAAAGCTATTGTCATTCAGTAGTGTATGGGAATAATAATACTAACCTTCCTTTCAGGGATGTTATAAGGGGTTACAATGAGATAGTGCATGTGAAGTTCTTTGAGCACTGGAAGAGTTACATATGTGCTAAATATTATTATTGCATTCCATTTTAAAAAGAAATTCAGGTTCTTAGGCTCTGAAGACCCCACTCCTAATAGTGTTCTTCATTATGAAAATTCCAGTGAGAACAAGAGGACTTGACTTGGTCAACATTAACTTGTAGAGTTGATTTCAGAATTAGCTTTAGCTGGATTCAGACCATACCATTAAAGATGCTGTATGCACACACACACACAAATGCACACATAGACATTCATGCCCTTATCTATTGCATGGGTTTTAGGAGGCTTACAGTAAAACCTGAAGAAAAGGTTTAAACCCTGTTAAATAGGCCCAGAATTTAAATCCCAGTTAATGGGTCACCTCAAACCAATAAATGCTGAAATCTGTGTAGCAGATTGCATAATTTGGGGATAAAAAGAGACAACTGAAATGGGCCACCTCAAAATTCACTCACAGATAAAATAATGTCAAACAAGAACCAATTTGTTCCTCTAAACCAGGGATGGCTAAACTTGCTTAATGTAAGAGCCACATAGAATAAACATCAGATGTTTGAGAGCAAAGTGCAATGAAGGCAGGCATGCAGGGAAACAAATAGATGGGCGAAAGGTATAAAGAAAGCTACTTTAAATGCATTCTCCAAGCCTCCAGCTGGCTCAGAGAAGTGATTTAAAGAGAGAAATGCCTTCTCCAAGCTGGCTGACAAGGCAGTGGGGGCTTCAAGAGCCACTCAATATGTGTGAAAGAGCCACATGAGGCTCTCAAGCTACAGTTTGGCCACCCCTGCTCTAAACAGAGGACTGGACTTGGCCTTAGGAGAGCTCAGTTCATATGCCAGCTTAGCTACAAATCTGGATGTCCTTGAGAAAGTAGCTGTAGGTTTTCTGGACCTAACAGCATCTTTTGTGGGAGTAGTTTTGGAATCATTCTCATGGAAGTAATTTTAAAAGTTATTTTAAAGACTTTTAAGCTCCCTTTCCATAAAAAGTCTCCACAAATATATGAATTGGAACTAATAAGGGAACACTAAACAAAAGAGAAAAATCTTCATTCACTAGCAGAAGACAATGATAGACAGGGACAGATGAATCTCCCTGGAGAGAGAATTCCATATTTTTTGTGCCATGACTGAGAAGGCCTTTTTTTTTCATTTCTGTTTTGCGTTGCCACCCATCTAGCCTTAGATGGTGGAGGCCCACAAAGCAGGGCATCTGAAGATAACCATGGTGGTAGAGTAGATTCATATGAGAGTAGATGGTAGATGGTCCTTAAGATACGCTGGCTCCAAGCTGTATAGGGCTTTAAAAGTCAATACCAATGACTTAAATTGGACAAGGAAACAAATTGGGAGCCACTGCATGCGGAACAAAACTGGAGTGATATGGTTCCTATGACACTCCAGTCATTATTCTGGCTACAGCATTCTATATCAATTATAGCTTCTAGATATTCTTCGAGGACAGCCCCATTTAGAGCAAACTGCAATGATCTAATCAAGACAACATCAGGGCATGCACTACAGTTGCCCAAGAAAGGCTGCAATTGGTTTACCAGCCAAAGTTGGCAAAAAGGTGCTCCTGGCCAGAGCAGCCACCCACTTTTCCAACAGGAGTCCTGGATCTAGCAGCACTCCCAAAGTTTGAGTTTGCTCCTCTAGGGGAAGTGTGACCCCACCCCATTCCTGCATTAGTCTTTTCTCCCACCAGTAGCAAGCAGGCAAAATAATAGTTCAGAAATACCCATCCACCTAGGTCAGGGGTGGGAACCTTTTTTCTGCCAAGGCCATATGGATATTTATAACATCATTCACGGGCCATAAAAATTATCAACTTAAAAAACAGTGCTCCACCAAGGGAGAATGATTCCGGCCTGAAAAATTAATGCAAATAATTGTTTTTCTATTTGAAGTCATGAGGGGAGAGCCTAATCTGGCACACACATACACACACACACACACGGCCCACTGCTCTAGGCAAATGCATAGGTCCAGCAGGAACTCAGTAGCATATTAGACTACATCCCCTAATATTAGCATATTAGATCACACACTCATTAGCATATTAGGCCACACCATCTGGGATAATCAAGTGCAAACTGAACTGTGACAGTAACTTTTCCAGGCCCTGCAGAAATTCTGGCTGGCCAGCCAGGCCCCAGGGAGGCTGCCGCACAGTACATCTGGGCCCTGTGATCCCTGCCTGCCCCTGGGGAGGCTGCTGCACAGTGCGGCTGGGCCCCACGATCCTTGCTGGTCGGTCAGGTCCCAGAAAGGCTGCCACATGGCTCGGTTTGGCCCAGCAATCCCTGAGGGCCACACCAAGTGACCTCAAGGGCCGCATATGGCTCTCGGGACAGAGGTTCCCTACCCCTGACCTAGGTAATACCCTTTTTTCTAGTAATATTCATGAGTGGGATACTAGATTCCCACACCCACCCCCAATGCACATTTTTCAGGCATTCTTCAATGGGAATAATTTTAAAAGCAAAAGCACTTCCACAGAGAACATATGGCAACGAGTTAATCCAGTGTAGTCTGCTGTTTCTAGCAGTGGCCATAATAGGGTAACCCACAAGAACTCTTCCTCTGTAGTTTTCTTCCAAACAACTAATAAACAAATTTATGTAACTTCTGAACATAGAGGTTCCATTTATTTGCCTGCTGTATTGATAGGCTTGTCTTTGATGTGCTGGGCCCAAAGATTCTGTTTGGCTAATGGTGGATACTACTTCTAGAGCAAACAGCCTTTCCCCTGCACCAAGAGATTCCCACTGATGGAACACATTCTCACTGCACAAAAACTAGAGGAAGTCTCCTCCATTAGTGAAACCTTTGGAGGCAGTCTGTGAGTTTGTGTAATGCCCTGTAGATTAGAGAGGAGTCCGTCTCTTCAGCCCCTAAGGCACAGCCATGGAACTAAATGAAATTGATTTTAAATATTTTACAAACGGAAATAGAGGAAAATTAATGGAAGTACAGCATAGAAGGGAGCTTATAGGAAGGCTATCCAGTCCAACCTGATCAGTGCAGAAAACCTAGCAGATGGTTATCCGGTCTCTGCTTGGAAACTTCCAGTGATGTCTGACTGCCGCCAATTATCTCATCAATATTCTATTGGCCCCCACACTTACAGTTCTATTTTTAATTATCAAAAGCCAGGTGCAAAAGCCCTACAAATTATAGGTGGAAGGAATCTTGAAAGTAAAATAAATGATTGAAGGAGCAAGTATAGTGATTAATGTAACGGGTTTCCTGGCTGCTCATCTAAAATCAATCTTGTACTCTGAAGCTATTCTGTAATTTGAGATATGCAGGCCCTGTGGGAATTCAATCAGGGCAAATAGCGGGTATTTGGCCTCAGTGAGAGACTGGAGAGGCCACAGTAGCCACTGCTCTAGCTATTGAAGGATTGTGTAAGGCCACAATACCTGTGCCACTACTAAATTATTTTTCCTGGCATTGTCCCATGGAAATGTTCTAGGATAGCTGGAGATATGAGAGACACATGGAGATCACCCTTTATTTGAAATGGACTGATGCAGTCATTGTGTACAAGCCCAATACATCCACCAACCAGATTGTAAAACATGATTTGTCTCCCCTTCCTTCCTTCCTTTAGATTTTTTCATTTACTTTATTTATAGCCTGCCTCACTGAGACTCAAGGATGATTGCATGGTTTCAGTGGAATCAAATAGCATCACAGATCTAATAAGCCAGTTTGGTGTAGTGGTTAAGTGTGCGGACTCTTATCTGGGAGAACCGGGTTTGATTCCCCACTCCTCCACTTGCACCTGCTAGCATGGCCTTGGGTCAGCCATAGCTCTGGCAGAGGTTGTCCTTGAAAGGGCAGCTGCTGTGAGAGCCCTCTCCAGCCCCACCCACCTCACAGGGTGTCTGTTGTGCGGGAGGAAGTTAAGGAGATTGTGAGCCGCTCTGAGACTCTTCGGAGTGGAGGGCGGGATATAAATCCAATATCATCATCATCATCATCATCATCATCATCATCATCATCATCATCATCTTCTTCTTCTTCTTCTTCTTCTAATAAACAATGTGATAAGATTAGGATTACAAAAATTAGAAACAGTGCAAAAAAGCATCAGATATGAGACATCAAGTGTTGCAGAAAACAAAATGACAGAAGTAGGAAACACTGTGGTACAGCAGGATAATACATGCAAAAATAGAAAATAGGCATCTTAACAATTACCCTGAGAAGTAGGTTAGGTCGAAAGAGAATTTCTGGCACATGTTATTCCAGGAAGCTTCTGAGTATGGATTTGACTGTGTTTTCACACTAACTATATTGGTTCCCAGTCTACCACTCTGGCTTTTAGGAAGATGTGGATCTAACATAAGTGAACAATGAACTTACTCTCATTGTTAGCCTTTGTAAAATAAAATGTGTAACTTTTTAACCTGTTTTACAGCTCTGTAATGAAGATAAATGGGATCAGTATAAAAAGTCTTCTGGCTTACCCTAGAGATGACATGGAAAATCATTCCAATCCCAGGATGTTCTCCAGGGGTTGGAATGTTCCCCCTAATGTACCTGGATGCATCTTTTACCTATATTCCTTACATGCACTGGGACTTAATTTTCATCACATGGTATTACTGCTTTGGTGGGGAGGAATCCCCATTTGTAGTACCAAAGCTTGATAGTTTTATACAAATTGTAGTGGGGAAATAAATTATCAGCACTACCATCCTCGCCCCCCCAGCCATATGGCTGTTTTAAAATTTTCTGTTTCCATAAATCAGGGATGGCCAACTGTGCTTGGATTTTTATTTTTTTAGATGTCAGCTACTAGGTGATGAAGTCAGCAGGATGAAGGGGAAAATAGCAAGAGGGCCAATTCTTTTTTGTCTGCAATACATTTTCCATTGCGGGCAGGGACACCAGTCCATTGTGCATTTTTTCTCCTGAGTGAGTCAAACTAGTCTCAGTTCATAATTAGTAGTGGAACTGGCAACACTGGGCATTTTAAATCCACTGAGTTTAACAGAAGAAATATAACAGTACAGTGCTTAATGGTTCAACTGCAATTGGTATAACTTCAATGTTGTATCAAAGTATAGCTTCAAAGAAGAAGAAGAAGATATTGGATTTATATCCCACTCTATACTCTGAATCTCAGAGCAGTCACAATCTCCTTTACTTCCTCCCCCCGCAACAGACATCCCATGAGGTAGGTGGGGCTGAGAGAGCTCTTACAGCAGCTGCCCTTTCAATGACAACTCCTACAAGAGCCATGGCTGACCCAAGGCCATTCCAGCAGCTGCAAATGGAAGAGTGGGGAATCAAACCCGGTTCTCTCAGGTAAGAGTCCACACACTTAACCACTACATCAAACTGGCTCTCTAATTATACTTTGGCAAAGTTATACTTTGGCAGGATAGTGCCATATTTCACAGTATCATGATGGTAGTTATACAAGCCAAATTGCTGGAAAGTATGATTGAGGTCCTGAACAATCCCACTGTTTCAAAACATGTCTTTTGTTCAGTCACTCATATAAACTGTGAAATGATTTTTTCATGTCAGACAATTGTTTAGTTTGTGACAAAAACATAGGACATAATCCTGTCAGACTAAGCATTTTTGCACCATTGATTTCCACTGAAGTGAATTATGCATGTGCTTTATTCTCCTTTCAAGACAAATGGGATTTAAAAGTGCTTAACTATGACCAGATTGTGCTTGCACTTATGCACATGATCCAAAAACAAATCTTTCATGAGTGAAAAGTAAAGACTGCTAAGCCTATTGATTTAAATGTGACTGATGTGGATGGAAATATGCAGCCTGGCAATACTGAAGATAAAGTTTTGATTACATTAGGAATCGGCCTTGAAGGTGAATTTACTGGAAATTTGTACAAAAACTGAAAGAAAGAAAAAGCCATATTCAGAGGTAGTAGCTTAGGATTGTTCAGGAGATCTGCACTTAACTCTGCTCAGGTTCTTCAGAGTGGAATCAGGCTTTAAAGTTGTGTGTGTGTGTGCATGTACACATGCTCATGTACAAAGAAAGGAAAGTTGGGGAAACTACCCATCTCTCTCTCTGGAGGCATGATCCTCCAAAATTGAACTATGCCTTTCTTACCAGTTTGAAGTCTAGTTAAAAGCAGATTCCTTAGGGGGGTCCTTCTGATCTCCCTTCCTAGGAAATCAAATCCAGCTGTCAAAATGAAAGATGTATCCAGTCTAAAAATAAAGTCATTCTTAAGGTTGTGAACAAAAGCTTACCTACTTGCCAGTTTGAAATTCATGATATTCATTTCTAAACAAATAGATGTAGGATCAAGATAGCAATCTGGGTTTGCTGGAAATTCACTGATACTGCCACTGGAGAGGTACAGTGGCACCAGAGAATAACCAGAGTTATTTCAGCATAAGCTTTCATGAATCAGAGCTCATTTCAATCTGATGGACATGATCAGTGCTTTTGAGTATTCAGATTCCTCCTTTAGGAAATAGTTTCAGTGATTCTAGGGCTCCTAACAAATACTTCTGAATTAAATCCTTACCACTTATCTTTCTTTATTGTCCCTTCCACACAACAGGAGATTATGGCACAGTCAAATGAACAGATTGGCACAGAGAGGGAAAAGCTACTGCAGACTGACAAAAGAGATCCTAAAGAAGTGATACTATTACAGTAGAGAAAAAGGAGACAGGGAAAGATCCAGATTCTTTCCATCCATCAGCCTGCTGTGCCAGCTGCCATGGTGATAGTTTCTCTCAGAGGCTCCACTGATGGCCAGCCATTCTGCATAAAGTGAGGGAGTGAGAACAAGGCCCAAAGCCCAAATGCCCCATGATCCTTCCTGTCTTGGAATTCACCAGGAGCCAGTCATCCTGCAGAATGGAAAGGGGGGAAAAAAACATGTCCCTTTGATTGAGCAGCACCGAGAACAACAGGCATCTATTGTTGCTGTTTTCAAGATAGATATGCATTTTGTTCCATTATTGCTGCAAATTACCTTGTGATGGTTCTAAACTGAGAGGGCAGGACAGAAATCCCTTACACAATAAATATAAAAATGCCTCTGTTGCATTTGTGTTGGGATCTGGGTTATTCTAGAAGCCTTGACCTGGAACTCTTTGTTGTGATTCTTCACTTGACCTCACTTCTAGAAGCATAAGAAACAGTGCATGGTAAAGGCAATACTTTCAGATTGTCCATGATAGCATTGAGGCCTAATTCTTACTGAGGAGGTAAATCTGAGTGGGACGCCCCTCCATTTTTTTTTTAAAAAAGCCTTCAGAACTGTATACATACATCATTTCTCACTATACAATTCCAGATGATCTATTGTGAGGTTCAGGAAATAATAAAGATTTGCTTCAATGGGTGTTTAATGGGGATGCCATAATAGACTATTCACTAATTGTTCAAACAATATCTGCCCCATGGTATAAAAATATAAAGAAGGACCATCTAAGAGTCGCATATCTGGCAAATATTACTGTGTACAAATTTAAATCAGCATTTACAGCTCTGTGGTTTCAGACCATGCCAACAGAATACCTCCTGGAGCGATACTCTAAAACACATCAGTGTATCTGTATTTGCAAAACTTCTGTGGAGGACCTCTTCCATTATATTATGGTTTGCCCACTGTATTCGGAACCTAGACGCAAGTTTCTGACTGAAATAACAAATCAATTGTATATGGCTTCTGATATGGATAAGCTAATATTTCTTTTATCAGATATTGACTCAACGGTTTCTTATAAGGTAGCACTTTTTGCTCTGGCTGCTAGTAAAATCAGGGCAAAGGCAATTTCCATCAGACAGTAAAATTATGTTGTTAACCGGACTATTAGAGCCTGACTATGGAATCATGGGGTTGCTATATGTAAACAAGATTTTGAATAATCCAATGTATTCATCTTAGAGTCCTTGACTGCTTTTAACTTGTATGTTGCTGTAATTGAAATTGCAATAGCCAGTGGTTTTATGCAATATTTTTTTTACTGCATACATATGGAAAACTGGCATGCCACAGAGAAAGTAGGCTTGTAGAACACCTCTCCCTCGTATGTTTGCCCCAGAAGACACTGCTTTTTCTTTTTCTTTGCTTTGTCTTCTGTCTGCTTTTTCATATCCCTCATTTGTTTATACTCTGCTTTTTATGTGCTTGTGCTGCCCACATATATAGAGCAGCAGAGGAACAATGAAGGATACTCCAGGAATCTGAAGTGGGTAAATTTTATTTCCAGAAAATGTGCAAAGCAAAGGGGGTACAAGAGGGAAGGTACCACTGTCACTGTCTCTTCCAAACAAATTGTGCCTTTATATTTTCAGGAAAGTACAGCTGGACACAGGCCAGTGAATCTTCTCTGGAATTCTTTGATTCTGAGGGCAATGCAAATTGGCCATGCGATTATACTGGAACATCCACAAGCAACAAAGTGAACTAGGACTCATTATATCCCAGGCAAGGAAAACATCCAGTAATACATACACTTATGTGGCCTGCATAAAATGTGCTCAACACTATGAAGAACTTGAAAAGAAATCACATTGTCAAAATAATATCATTGTTGATTTTAGACAACTACCACTGGGCAAAAGATCATACACAGAAATTATCATAAAACTGACATTTCTAAAAGGTCTGAGAACCCCACTATAGAACCTACTTCAAAAATGGTTTCTAGTTATGTCAAAGTAGTGGTGATAAATGCAGGGTTTGGCACTGTTCCCATGCAGCTTGCAAATACTGATCACAGTGATTCACTGCACCTGACACTTGCAACTCACTCCATCTGGAAGTATCCCAAGAAAAGCCAGACTTTGTCCCTTTCTTTTAAATAATGTTCCTGCTTAAACCTTACTGCTCTTTTCTTTTAAAGAGCTCTAAAATCAGATTAGTTAGTATTAGGATGAGATCACATCCTGTTTTATTAATATATGATTGCGGGGTGGGGGTGATTGTTTAGTTTTGCTGTGTGAATCCATATGCTACCAAAGAAGATTTATGTAACCCCAAAACCCACTTCCTGTACTTTGTCAAGCACTACTTGGGACTAAGAAAGGTATTTTCACATTTGTGCTCTGAGGTGTATTTCTCTAAAGAATGCATCGCAGGAACCCACTGTTTGCATGCAGGGACAAATAAATATTCAGAAGCTCTGGAGCTGGGGATTGGTTTAAGCCCGCGCCTCTGTGGCTCAGCTGCTACGAACTCTCTTGCCTGAATGCTGCGTCCAGATTCACGCACAAGTCTTTTTGGGGCTGGGCTTTCCCCTCTTTCTGTCCCCTCCCTCCAGCCGACTCTCGGCGAGGTCATTCCAATGAGAGCGAAGGAAGCGATCAGACAAGGTCGACTTTCTCTCTCTCTTCTAGCAGAAGACACTCACTCTGTAGGAAAGGAGTCTGGTGCTGAATTTAATCTGTTTTTGCCAGCCCGGAAGATAGAGAGAGACAGCATCGGCAGGAAGAGAGAGACGCTCACACACACGGAATGCTTGGCTGGGGCCCTCAGGAGAATTGGATCGATGCCGCCTCTTAGGAGTGTCTTGTGATCAGCAAGTGTCTGGAGACGCTTAGAGCGCGCGTTGGGGAGGCTTGGAGGAAGCATTCAGGACCTCGGACAGTTCTCCGCGGAGCTTTCATTAGCCGGAATCTACGTGGCAGCAACCGGCTGAGCTGCCTGCCGGGCTCCCGCTACCCCCAGGCGGCAAGTACCGGGAGGTGGGGGGAGAGGCACACGGCTAGATTCATTCGCTGGACTCGCACTGGGGATCCGAAGCTCCGGAGGTGACTTCTTTTATGGTCTCCAGCCCTTATTGGAGTCAGACGGCATTCTCTGACTTGAGCCGCCAGCCGCCTGCCTTTCGCCCGTGGCTGCTGAACAGAAGAGACAAAAGTTTGCGGCGACGGCGGCGAATGCTTTGCTTTCGGAGCTGATCGGGTAGGAACGATGACCGAGCCAGGATGTGCACCAGCAGCCACATCATCGGTAGCCTCCTGGTGCTCTCCGTGCTGGAGATAGGGTTGGGAGTCTCCAGCGTGGCCGTGGGGGCGGTCAGTTTCAGCCTGGTCCTTGGGGAGCATCCGCCTCAGTTAGGAGACTCTTCTCCGGTATGGAGCGGGGTGTGTGTACGTTAGCCATTTCACTCTCTCTTTAACTCTTGATGGTGATGATGTTCAGTCTGTGCTAATTTCAGTTATTCCATGCAACCCCATGCTTTCTCCTACTCTAGTGTGCATGCTTTTGTGCATTACTGAAGTGCATGATCTAGGAGGTAATCTACTCCCTCCCCTCCCCTGATGTCTTTTGGGGCAAAATCCTGAACTTTGCTTGAACCCCTGTCCATCTCATATAATCCATCCCCACCACCTTCTCCGACTCCAAATTGCAGAACACTGGGGGTCATGTGCTTTGCAAGCATGAAGACTAGGGTCTACCAGGTGGATCAGGAGAATTTCCCCCCACAGCTTGCTCCAGGCGCACAACACCAGATGGTGGTCTAAAGATAGAAAGGCTGGTTTCAGATAATGGCAAGGGCATGTCTTCAGAGGGTGATATCTTTTTTTTAAAGAGAGAGAAACTGAAATGGGAGTTCTCCAGGCATGACATCATTCTTTTGTCATCAGGAGCAATTGTATCTTCTAGTAAGGACTAGATTAAAAATGTGGACAGACTAGGTTGACATTCAAGCATGTTCACTTTTCATTCTGACATCCTCTTGCATAATTTGATTGACATCTTTCATAACTGCAAATCAAATATCTTGACATAGAGAATGGCATTTTTACATTCCTTTTAATGGATGGTTTATTGAATTTACATCATCAAATTGCTCTTGGGGTCTTGCGGTGTGCTTATGATGATAGCAAGACACTCTAGACCTAAATACCATCTTAGAAACTCAGTCCTATTTGTCTCAGTGGATTTTCTTGACACTTAAATAGTACAGCCCAGAGGAAGTTAAGCTTGTTTAAATCCCACTGAAATGGATGAGATCTCTCAGTTGTGTGTGATTGGACATTTATATACAACTTTTTGGATTTTGCCCTTGTGGCTAAGGCTGTGATTGAACAGTAATTGTCAGTCCAGTTACTCTGGAGCAGTAACTGTACCTTCAGTTGAAAACAATGGGACAAGCAGATTGAGAATTTCAGTTTGAGCATGTATATGCATTCAATCATGAAAGGTAAGGTACTTGTCTCTACATTTGCTCAGCTCTAGTTCTAGTCTTATTAGAAAGAAAGGGCATATGTCAGGTTTTATAATCTTCTTTACCTTCTTTTAAAAACAATAGCTGTAAATATAGTACTGAAAATATTTATACATGCCTAATTCCTCTTATTTTAGATCTAATATCTGCACAGTATTTTGTTTTATTGTCTGGTTTGCACATTTGGATATATTATGATTTGTTAATGACTCTGAAAAAACCCAGCAAAATCATTTTTTTTTAGCCACCACCAAAATACCAATAGGTGATTTTGATTTTGATAGTTAGAATAACTTCTCCACCCTCTCAGATAGCTCAAGTGATTATTAGTATGTATGCAAAGAGTCAGACTCCACTGTGCAACTGAACAACAACAACAACAATGTGAAGGGGCCTAGCTTTCAGAAGATTATAATTTTTGAAGGGTCTAGGGGGTGATAGTTAAACCTTTGACTGGCAGTACAGAATAGAGAAAACGATGGATAACTGGCTGTTAGCACAGCTGCATATAGTTGATAGTTTTTTCCCTCTCCCAAAACACTGGAACATGAGGGCATCCAATGAAACTGATTGGCAATAAATTTAGGACATACAAAAGCAAATACTTATTTGCACAGCAAGTGATTGAAATGTGGAATTTGCTGCCGAAGGTTGTAGAGATGGCCACAGGCATAAACAGCTTTAAAGGGTGATTAGATAAATTAATGGAAAATACGTCTATCAGTGGCTACTAAGTGCTGGTGACTAAAGGGAACCTCCACATTCAGAGGCTGTCAGCCTCTGAATTCCAGAGGGGGGAGGCAACATCGGGAAAGGCCTCATCCTCTACACTCTGTGGATGGCCTTTCAGAGGAACTGGTTGGCTGCTGTGCAAGACTGAATGCTGGATTAGATGGACCACTGTTCTGATCCAACAGGGCTCTTCTTATGTTCTTATTAGGGAAGTGCAACCCCCTTCTAAGCTGTGGAGTCCTGTGAGCAAAAATTCTACTTTGTGAGCTGCTGGGATTAAAGTTGTGAGCTATTGCATAAATTAGTTTGCTCCAGGGCCATTTTTCCTGAGCTAAGACAAAAATGTGTGAGCTGGAGTCTAAAAAATTGTGAAGTAGCTCACACTAACTCATCTTAGAGGGAACACTGCCCCCCACCCCAATATTGAACCCCACCCCCCAAAAAAATTGGTATTTCCTAATATTCCTGAATCCCAATACTGGTACAGTATTTGGATCTGGGAAATATTCTGGAAACCAGTATTTGAGGGGTATAATGAAGAATTGATATGGTGGTATCTGGGGCTCTGGGGGTGTTTTTTGAGGTACAGGGCATCAAATTTGCAGCATAGCTGCTGGTGCCTGTCCTCAAAAAACTCCCCAAGTTTAAAAAAAGATTAGACAAGGGGGAGCAATTCTATGAGCCCCCAAAGAAGGCAGGGTCAGATCTAGGGGGGGCAGAGGAGGGTGTTTGCCCCGGGCGCTGACAGAGGGGGGTGCTAAATTGGGTATGGAGTCCATTGTATTCTATGGGACCATAAGATAGAATGGCCCATAAGGGGGTGCCATTTTTTAATTTTGCCCCCCCCCCATCAAAAAACATGTAGATTCAGTCTTGAAAGAAGGTAGGGGAAAGACATTTAAAAGGATTGCATGTGACTCTGTGGTTTGGAGAACTCCAAAGGCATTTAAAGGGACCCCAAGCTCTATAAACACCTTTGGAGTTTTCCAAGCCATGGAGTGGCATGGCTTGGAAAAGGCATTTATAAGGACAGTGATCCCTTTAAATGCCCTTTAAGTTCATCTGGCCAGTGGTCCTGAAAATCCTGAATATTTTAATCACTCGCTGTGATTAAAATATTTTCAGGATTTTGGGGGCTTGGCCATTTCAGATAGATGAATGATATCCGAAATCTACATCCAGTTGAATCAATATATATATAAAAAACCAATAAGGTATTTTCTGGGTATTTTTTGGCTCAGATTTAGCCTAATGCACACCCCAAGTTCTTATGGATGCAAACAAACGCTGTTCTATAGGAGTTGCACTCAAGAGTTGCATTGGTATTATAGCAGAGAACAAAATTGTGTGAGTATCTTGCACAGATATATCTTTCTGGGCATCCTTGCCAGTTGTCTATGTGTGCATCCACATGGATTTATAATTTTGTTTGTCACCTAGAATATAACCTAGAACAGTGATCTTCAACATGGTGCCCATGTGTGCCAAGCTACATGTTTCCTGGCACCCACTTGCTTCTTTTCCAAAGCAAACAGACACTTCTGCCATTCCTCCACTTTACTGGTGGAGAAAGTAGTTCTGAAGAGATCAGGAAGCATCCCTGTGTAGAGGGATGCCTTCCATTTCCTCTATCATAGGAGGATGCTTATTTTGAACCTCCTAACATTTTGTGAATACTTCTAACGTATTCTACAGTTGGAAGTCTCCTTCCCAAAGGCCTTTGCAATTGTTGGTTAATATGTGATCTTGGCCAGGATGTGACTTCATCAATGGCCCATCATCCTTCCAAAAATTCTGGTTGGGCAGCAGTTTCTTTATGAACCTCCCCTATTAATGGCTTCAAAGTAATGTAAGTTTGTACTGTGGATATGTCAGTCTCCTTAACTAAATCAAACAAGTCAATTTTATAGAACAAAGTAAGAGTTTAGTGGCACCTTAAGAGCAAAAAAGTTTTATTCAAGGTATGAGCTTTCATGTGCATGCATACTTCCTCATGTATATAGAAATGGATGATTGTTCAATTATAGACAGGGTGAACAGAAAATTAGCATATAACGTGATGAAGATTTATATACACAAACACACATAAACACGTGTGTGTGTGTGTGTGTGTGTCATACGTGTGAGTGTGCATGTGTATGTATATACCTGGAAGTCATGATGACCTATTTTAAGATATGCAGTGGCAAAACAGGAATAACAAGTTAAGTGTATCGGGATAACCATTTTTACATTCAGTTAAAGGGGAACAACAGTGAAGCAATAAATATGTCAAAATAGGAGATAAATGTGTAAAAGCTCCCTTTGGAGATCTGGGCCCTACGTGGCTTGTTAGCCTTTCGTGGGGCCTGTAAAATGGAGCTGTTCTGCCAGACTTTTGGATGAGGCAGCGGGCATCCATTTGTTAGATTGGTTGACCTCTCCTGCTGTACCATCATGCCGTACCATCATCAGTGCCAAAAAAATTATGCTATTAATATAGCATTGCTATTTCATCATTATTCAGACTGTTGTTACTGACGGGGGCCAGTGGGTTATGTAACATCATAATATATGGTATGTAAAGTGCTGATTAGTTTCTGAGCTTAATACTGTAATTGATTTTATTATGATTTTAGCTGTTTTAATTGTTTGTTTTATTATCATATATTTGATGTACTCTACTCTGAGCCCCCATGGGGGAAAGGGCGGAATATTAATAAACTAATAATAATAAAAAACTAATAATAATAACATAAAAGAATCATTTCTAATTGTGGGAAGTTAACTAAGATTCTGTTGTGATGTTCCATTCATCTTCTCTCAAGCATGAAGGTAATAAACAACATTCATGCTTGAGAGGAGACGGATGGAGTTTTGCAAATGGAGTGTCAGTTAACTTCCCAAAATTAGGAAAGATTCTTTTACACATTTATCTCCTACTTGAAATATTTATTGCTTCACTGTTGTTCCCCCTTAATTAAATCCAAACAACTGCCGACCCTGTAAAATTAACTTGTTATTTCTGTTTTGTCTCCAGATATCTTAAAATATCTTCAACATGTTACATATAATTTGCTGTTCAGCCTCTGTCTATAAGTTTGCCTTATCTTCCACTTCAATGCAAACTGAGGAAGCATACATGCACACAAAAGTTCATACCTTGAATAAAACTTTGTTGGTCTTAAAGGTGCCACTAAACTCTTTGTTCTATTGCTTCAGACCAACACAGCTGCCCACCTGGATCTAAGTCCATGTATGGATCTAAGTATGTGCTCTGAAAATTGCCCCACTGAGTTTAATGAGATTTTCTTCCGAACAGGAATGCTTGAGATGGCAGCATAACAGTCTTAAACAAAACACATTGCTTAACTGTTGTAGTTTAAAAAACTGAATGAAAGAGATGATGGAGAATGGATGACACAAGTTACCAAACTTCTGATGAGCACACCCATTACAGGAAATCACTATCAGTATGCACACTTCCTAAAATAACATAACACGGAAATGTAATTAAAAGCCTTTGACCCATTTTTGTCTTTAAATAGCTGCAACTAGATAGAAGCCCATCTTCACACATAAGGGGCTAAAGGGAAGGTTACTATGGAAACCTTAACTCTGAATATCTCATACTGGGATGATTTAAATCACACACACATTTCACGTATTGCCTCACCATCCACACATATCTCATTAGGTAATCATATTAAATATTTTACTGCTGTAAGATGATTAATATTAACAACAGCCAACACAATACATTCAGAGTTAGCACATGAGAAATCCAGTCTTCATATTATTTGGGCATGTGCAAGTCCCAGGGATTTAAACAAAGAGTTCACCTTTGAGGTTTGAATTGGCTTTGTTGTCTCATTTTTCACCATAGTTTTGAAAGGTAGTTCACCGTGAGCGTACTGTTCAATACTGACATAATTGGATCTGCCCTATAAGCAATGCTAAATCTACTCAATGATTTTGGGTTTTGTGCATGGTGGGCAACTTGTTTACAATTGGAAACATACTATGAGAAAGATGTATTGCAAATACTGTGCATTCTCTAGTTGCATGTAATTAATACTATCTCCATAAATGTGATGGACAAATGCAGCACTATGTTTGAGTATTCCAGACACCTAGCTGGACCAAGATCTCTCACTGGTGGTGTCATTAGATTGTAAGAATCTTAACATCTGAAACCAACATGAGAAGGTTAGGGGTCTTCTTGTTTTCTGCACTGGTCTTTGGAATACATCATCTTTATCAAGTTTTTCTATGCTTCTGAAGGGACTAAAAGTTCAGTTTTTAAAAATAAAGAAATTGACACCTAATATCTAATAGGAACCTAGAGTATACAAATCATTTCAATTGTTCCATATGCTATAGGACTTACTTGTTTAGATTTTTATACTCTGTTTTTCTCCTCAGTGTGGACTCAAAGAGGCTTACAACATTGTTTCCCTTTCTCTCCCCCCCCCCACCCCACAAATAATTGCTTTGTGAGGTAGGTTAGGTTGAGAGACAGTAACCGGCCCAAAGTCAACCAGTGAGTTACGTATTTGTGTGTGTCTGTGTGCATGTCTGGAAGTCTGGTGACCTGACGGGGACACAGAGAACATTCAGAGAAATGGCTTAATACATCCTGCCTCTGCCTCTCGGTCCTAGTACTCCAAGGAGATCTCCCATCCAAGTACTTGCCAGGGTCAGCCCTGCTTAGCTTCTGACATCTGATGAAATTAGGCTTGACTGGGCTATCTAGGTCAGGTCTTCCCAACAACTTTCCATGGCAGAGTGAACTATTTGAACTTGGGTCTCCCAGATCCTAGTCTGACACTATACCATGCTGACATTCTGTGTCAAAAATAACATGACTCTGATAACTTTTTATGTTTTAACAAAAGTAGGCAGCATTTGGAAACATCATTTGAATCAATAGTACAATACTGGTTCAATACAGGTATTGAAGACAAGTATTTTTGCACGTACCTGCAAGTCATGATCCTTTAACTGGAGATGCCAACTGAATTGGGAGCTTTCACTTTGCAAACCACATGTTATTCCACAGAGCTATGCCCCTATATGCTGTGAAATCACAGAGAACAGCAGTTTAGCTTCAACTTTGGTCTGCTATATGTAACACATTAATGGTGGTGGAAGGTGCTGTCAAATCACAGCTGACTTATGATGAACGGTAGGGTTTTCAAGGCAAGAGAAAAGCAGCGGTGTTTGCCATTGCCTGCCTCTGTGTATCAATCCTGGACTTCCTCGGTGGTCTCTCATACAAATACTAACCAGGGGCGATCCTGCCCTGCATAGCTTCTGAGATCTGACAGGATCAGGCTAGTCTGGACATCCAGGACAGGTCAGGGCAAGGTTCAAATCCAACAAGATGTCATGGACTCTTCCTGAATCCAGCAAAAGTTCTTGGAATGGGGTGACAGTACTAATGCCAAATGTGCCACTGTGATCTTTCCAGGATTAAAGTCAGAATACTCATCATCTTTGACAAGAAAGTAAGATCCCATGGCGCAGAGTGTTAAAGCTGCAGTACTGCAGTCCTAAGCTCTGCTCATGACCTGAGTTTGATCCCCAGTGGAAGCTGGGTTTTCAGGTAGTCACCTACAGGTTGACTCAGCCTTCCATCCTTCTGAGGTCAGTAAATTGAGTACCCAGCTTGCTAGGGGGAAAGTGTAGATGACTGGGGAAGGCAATGGCAAACCACCCTGTAAAAAGTCTGCCGTGAAAACATTGTGAAAGCAACGTCACCTCAGAGTTGGAAATGACTGGTGCTTGCACGGGGGACCTTTCCTTTCCTTGACAAGAAAGAATGAGAGGAGTCATGCTCTGGCCTTCTGATACTGTCCTTCTGAGGTCAAAATTCTGGATGGTTCTCAGTATATTAGAGAACAGCCTCTGTGAAGGCAATATATATATATATATATATATATATATATATATAGAGAGAGAGAGAGAGAGAGAGAGAGAGAGAGAGAGAGAGAGAGAGAGAGAGAGAGAGAGAGAGAGAGAGAGAGAGAGAGAGAGAGAGAGAGAGAGGCAAGTCTAACCTATGGCTATAACTGAAGATCAATAGCTTGTTTAATTTGAAAGGCCTTGCCTCTTTTTTCCCATTTGTTTGTGAATGTTTCTGTTGTCTCAGCTATGGAAGAAGCTAAGGTGTTGAAATGATGCAAACTCTGAGGTCCATGAATACAGCCATTCCAATTGGAGTGTTTTCTGTTTGTATGGCTCATCAGAGTCATACCACGTGAACTGCAATTAGTTTCTTGAGGTAAATAGAAATAGTGAGATTTTTTTTAAAATCCACTGCTTAAACTGAATGAGCTAGTTCTCCATAGAAACAGCACAGGCAGTCATAAGAGTATGTGGAACACACAGTGTTAACAGGATGACAACATGCATACAAATAGCTGATAGCACAAACACACACAGACACATACAGAAAAATACAAGATCGCATGGAAAGCATAAGAATCAAAGCCTAATGCTATTTGAAAACAACCACCACCAAACTGAATCATGTGCATCACATAGAACATTGCTAACAGATTCTCTCTTTCTTCAGTGTTTAATTTCTCAAATGAGCTGGAGACTGCCTTCAAACTATATTCTTGGATCTAGGAGCTCTATAACATGTGTGGAAGGAAGGTTATAATGAACTAACTGCTATTGGAAAGTCACACTGTATAATCCTGTCTTCATTTTACATGTTTCAGGTTAAGTCCTGGCACAAAAAATAAATTCTGGGGTTGAGTCCTAGTGAACTCTGGTTTCAGTTCAGTTTAGGCTTCCTCTCCTTATTTATTACACCTGGCTACTGTTGGATTTGATGTAATTTTTTAAAATCTTATATCGAAATCTTTAAAAGTAGCATGAGAAATTAGGAAATTGATCCAATGGCATTTTCCTTTCGTTTCAATTCCATAAATTTCCAGGTGCAACTGCACCCCATAAAATAAATAAATAAATAAATAAATAAATAAATAAATAAATAAATAAATAAATAAATAAAATCCCCTGCAATGGGATGAAATCCTCAGGACTGCCCTCCTTGTTCAAAGAAGCCCCCCCACCCCGCCAATCTCAGGCACATAGATCCCTGTAGAGAAATGTCCTGCGCTCTAGAGACCACATTTATATTCGAATAATTGGGCCTGTACTCTGCCTATGTACTGTCACCCAGCTTGCAAGTTCATAGTTGGCAAAGAGAAAAGGTAAGCCGGATGAGTCATCATCAATCCTCCAAGCATCAAGTACTCCAGTGCACATGCAAATAGCTCCAGCTGGAATGAGACTGAAGGTTTATCACCTAATACTTCTGCTAGATTGTCACACCTAACAAACAGAGACTGAGAAAGTCATGATACTGAAGTGTATCTCTCCTTTGTGAGTCAAGAATATCAGGATGGACCCCAGAGGGGAAATTCTCAAGACACAAGGAAGAAGTTTCTTTGTTCTTACTCTTATACTGACTCTTGGCTCCAGCCATGAAGTACTAAGGCTTTACAAAGGGACCAAATGTTGAGGAGAGAAGTCTTGGACTCTGAGAACTGAAGTAACAAGGGATTTAGATGCTACAACTTCAGGAGGAGCACATACGGCCGGGGCTGCGCGGACTGCACTGGCTGCCAATTACCTACCGAGTCCAGTACAAAGTGTTGGTTATCACCTTTAAAGCCCTATATGGCCGAGGACCAGCCTACCTAAGGGACCGTCTCTCCCCATATGAACCCCAGAGGGCACTGAGGTCAGTGGGTAAAAACAAAATGACCATCCCTGGACCGAGAGAGGTCAAACTCCAAAACACCAGAGCACGGGCCTTTTCAGTTGCGGCACCTGCACTGTGGAACCAGCTTCCGGAGGAAGTGCGGGCCCTGTGGAACCTTGACCAGTTCCACAGGGCCTGCAAGACCGCCCTTTTTAGACAAGCCTATAATGACATCGACTGCTGAGTTGCCTGGTACAAAGAACCGCCATCTATAATATTATCTAAACTGGCAGAACCAGCGCCAGAACAGTCTTATTGCTGCCAGATATATATATACATATAGTGTAACTTAAATTATGTATTTTAATTTAACTAACTGGTTTTTATATGTTTAATTTTTAATTGTTAAATCCAAAGTTTTATTATTTATGTTAACGTATGAGCTGTTGTTAGCCGCCTTGAGCCGCCTAGGCGGGGAGGGCGGGATAGAAATAAAAGCTATTATTATTATATTACTAGTCTATCCCAATTTAGCATTGTTCAGATAAATATAAAGTTAAGGTCTAAAAGACTCTGTGTTTTCACCATTTCTTTTAAAAATTCTTGCTCAGTCTGACACTTGTACACTTGTATGTATTCTTCTTATTCATTCTTCTTCTTATACTTCAAATGCCTAATGCCTGACTTCTGTACCCGCACCACGCCGATTTGGTACCACTTTCTAAATAATCGTAGAGAGGATGGGCAACAGTTCAGCTCATTATCCCTAAGCACACAAACACTTTTCTCTCAACCTGGCTGTTTTTCCATATTGGAGCAATTGGGGGCGGGGGGAGAGCGTTTGCATTGCTTCAGATCCTGAAACAAGATGTAGGATAGAGATGGGTAGGATGGGGAATGAGATGTAAGATGGAGACTTGTGTAAATATATACTCCTTCACTCCTACCCTTAATACCTGAACAGAAAGGGCCACCTATCTTTCCCCCTACTGAGACTAATAGAATGTATGTGATGTGTATTTAAGAAAAGGTGGAGTTCCTTAGTTCATTTATGGATTGAAAGACTTCCAATGTTGAATTCTTGAATCCAGGGCTTTTTTTGTAGCAGGAACTCCTTTGCATATTAGGCCACTCACCCTTGATGTAGCCAATCCTCCAGGAACTTACAGGGCTCTTAGTACAGGAGGATTGGCTTCATCAGGGGGTGTGGCCCAATATGCAAAGGAGTTTTTGCTACAAAAAAGCCCTACTTGAATTCATTGAACCCATAATGTAATTATCAGATCATTCCTCATCACTGACGCATCTCATTCCTGTGGTTTTTTTAAAAAAACTATTGGGGGAGATGTGATGCCTTATTCAGTCAGTGTGGTATATATTTTATAAACAATTAAATCTCCCTTGCAGTCTGTCTGCTGAGCAGATAGGCTACTTGTTAGTGGAGTAGTAATTTCAGAGTACACAAATACTCTGTCCCCCCATTTTGGCAGCTTTTCCTACTTGCTCCAAGTGAATACGGTACAAGTGAAACATTCACCTCTGACCACTGCTGGATAGGATGGCTGGAGGGCACCACTTAACTCTGAACTGCCTATCTACTAGCAGACATTGGTAAGAGAATCTGTGCTTATATAAAATCAGAATGCCACCCCCCCCACCGGTTCCTGAGATGGCACAATGATTGGTGGGAAATACCAATGGGTGTTCACCGTAATACAATCAGAATGATTATGCTTGGGTGTACATAGTGATGCAATCAGAATGATTATGCTTGGTGGAAGGAAAATATCCCACCCTGCCACCTACTAAGTCCTGTTCCCCTTGCTGCTTCTACCACAGCCTTAGAAATCAAACCAGAGATTGTGTCTTTAGAATATTTGTCAAAGACAACACCTCAAAGTCTCTCCGTGTAACAAAAATAATATTCCTTATTATTCCTACTTATCCAGTATTTACTAGTAACAAACACAGTGCTTACAGTGATAGCCAAACATAATATAAACAAACATATTTATACAACACAAAATCCCTCCGGAACCGAAAGCACATGCTGCTCCTACTGCATGATGGATCAATGTCCTATAGAAAAAATATGGAGCTGTAATACAAGTCTGACAATATCCAAGACCAGTTCAATATTGTTTCAAGTGCAGAGACTCCGCTTCTTGGGACCGTCTTCTTTATTGTTGATACAGTAGGTAAGTGGTGCTTCTTTCAATTTTTGTAAGCACTGTGTTTGTTACTAGTAAATACTGGATAAGTAGGAATAATGAGTATTATTTTTGTTACACAGAGAGGCTTTGAAGTGTTTTCTTTTACAGTAACCTCCGTGGTCCCAGCTTTGATTGCCACGTCATCTTTTAGAATATTTGTCAGCGAGGCATGCTCCCACCCTTCCTATAAGGTCTGAAAGAATAAGTCCAGAATCAGAGCATCCCCCTTATTTATGAATGGGTGCTATTTGTTTGGATCATCGTTGATATATTTTTGACTACCCGTTCCATTACTATACTGCTCCTACTGCAATCTGGGCCTATTGTGGAGTCCTTATGTAAGCCATTTACCAAAAACAAACAGAAAATCAGTTTAGGAGTGAAGGGATGGCTCAATGGTAGAGCATCTGCTTGGCATGCAGAGGGCTCCAGGTTCAGTCCCTGGGATCTCTAATTAAAAGGAGCAGGCAGTAGGTGATGAGAAAGACTTTCTGCCTGAGATCTGCTGCCTGTCAGAGAAGGTGATCTTGATGGCCTGAGTGACCTGACTCAGTATAAGGTAGCTTCATGTGTATAGATGGATGGGGGTACAATGAAAGAGAGTAAGGAAGACTAAGAGAGGTAATAAAGCCAAGGGCACCGAGAGAACTGTTAACTTGGCAGATTGGCATTTCTGTCACTTCTACAGAAATTTCTGATGACTCATTTCTGAAATTAGTTTAAAAAGAGGGATGAGAAGGAGAGTGCTATTTTCATTTATGGTAACTGTCAAAACAGAAGCAGCCATTTTTCATTCTCAGAATCTGCTGCTAATCAGTTTTCTCTCTAATGGTAGAATTAGGTTCAGATAAAGCTGATCTTGACAAAATCTGGATGCAGATGCATGGTTACCATTTCCCCATGGCATAGTCCCATGTGACTGACCTTCTATGCTTGCATCAATCACAGTCAGCCCTCATTTAGCTCTCACTGTGTCTGACAGAGAGGGAAAAAACCCTGTATACATTATCTGTTGGACTGTACCCACCATTCCCTTCCCTGTCCCCTAGGGGATGCATACAAGGTTTTTGCAAAAGAAACCCGACAGCTACAAAATGTATCTACAGAACTCCAGTTGTGCAGTAAGCTCCGGTCTGATCATGCACAAAGAGCCTACATTTTCATATGTGTATAGCCTTTTCTACAAATTATGCAAAAGGTGGGATGGTGGCATTCTCCAGTATCTCCTTCAAGATATGCTGAGTGTCAATAAGCCCTCAGTCCTCAGTGTCTTTCCTAGAAATTTCTTTAATACTAGCTATTTGCAGCCAGAGCTTGTACTTTTTTACTCATAAGCAAATTTCACTACATCCTATATTGCATAAGGACAATCTACACATGATGTTGGGGAAGCCATGATTTGATTCTACAATGTAATTTAACCACAGAAAGCAGGTGCATGGGTGTGGGGAGAATATGGACCAGGCCCAAGGCACTGTGGGAGGGGTTGACTCTTCCCTCCCCCTCCAGAACCATTTCCTGAATCAACAAAGGTCTGCCAGTCTACTTTAAGGCCCAGGTGGGGAAATTAGGCACAAAATGGCTACCTGAATATGTGTATGAGGATCTGGGGAGAGGATATTTGCATTCAGGGAAATAGGGAAAGAATTTAAAAGGTAATGGTAGTCCCCTGTTCAAGCACCAGTCGTTTCCGATTCTGGGGTGATGTCGCATCATGACGTTTTCATGGCAGACTTTTTACAGGGTGGTTTGCTATTGCCTTCCTCAGTCATCTACACTTCCCCCCCAGTAAGCTGGGTATTTATTTTACTGACCTCAGAAGGATGGAAGGCTGAGTCAACCCTGAGCTGGCTATTTGAACCCAGCTTCTGCGGGGATTGAACTCAGGTCATGAGCAGAGAGCTCGGACTGCAGTACTGTAGCTTTACCACTCTGCGCCATGGGGCTGTATATAGGGAAAGAATTAACCATCCCTTTACTAGGCCTGCTATCTAATCCATAGCACCATGCCCCTCACAACTGCTGCTTTTTGTGGTTAAATCATGGATCCCCAATCATAGATCCTAAACATCACACAAGTAGTTTGGTTCCTAGTCCCACCTAAGTAATTTGAATCTGACCCTGTTCAAGATTAACATTTATAATGCAATGTTTAAGTTTTTAAAAACTTCACAAGACCCAGACTTGCTTAGCTCCACCAAATTTTTGTACCACCTCCAACCCTGGATACAGGAAATTCCTTTCCAAAGCATGTTAATTCGTGGTGGAAAGAAAGAGCAGGCTGAAGCTGAATCCACTAAAGACAGAGGAGCTAAAAATGGCTGAGGGAAATGGGACTGAAGCTGGAGCGTAGATTACCAGCCATTGATGGGGCACCTTTAATACCAGTGCAATCCATTAAGAGTCTGGGTGTGACATTGGACACCTCCCTTTCCATAAAGACCCAGGTCACACACATTGCCAAGGTGGCATTTTTCCATATTTGCCAAGCTCAGCAATTGCCCCTCCTCCTGTCCCAGTTGGACCTAGCCACAGTGATCCATGCAACAGTCACCTCCAGATTAGAGCACTGTAACTCACTCTACACTAGCCTACCCTCGAGGCTGACCTGGAAAATCCAACGGGTCCAGAATGTGGTGGCATGAGTCCTGGTGGGAACACCATGGACAGCACAGATACAAGTGCTGTGCCAGCTACACGGGCTTCTGGTTGAGTACCAAGTCAGATTCAAGGTATTGGTTTTGACTTTTAAGGCCTTGAGTGGTCTGGGACCAACATATCTGCAGAACAGTCTTCTCTGTTATGTCCCTGATAGAGCATTATGCTCTCCTGGCAGCACTATGCTGGTGTTCCCCGCCCCTAAAGAGGTCTGGCTGTCCTCAACAAGGGCCAGAGCTTTCTCAGTTCTGGCTCCAACCTGTGGAACTCTCTGCCAGAGGATATCTGGGCCCTACAAGATCTTATGCAATTATGCAGGGCCTGTAAAATGTTCCGTCAGGTTTTTGATTGAGGACAGCGACTGTTGGCATCTTTCCTTCCCCCCCTCCTGGAGTTTCTTCCTCCCTCCCCCCTCCCGCATGCTCCAGCAATCTGGAGAACAAAATCACCAGGACACTATTGGGGTTTTAGAAATCTACTCTTTTGATTTGTATTATTACACTTTCTAATCCATATACTGTTTTTATTTGTTGTACATTGCCCGAGCCTGGCTTAGGCCAGGACGGAATGATTCAGTAAATTGATGATGATGATGGGGAAGGGATATTACATAATTCACAGGCATAATTCATAGGCTTATTTGATCTGAAATGCAGGCTTTCAGAAAGTACATAAATGAAAGCCCATTTTTTGATATATTTCTTCACTTTTCTTCACCTCTTGGAAGCAACGCCTGTGATTTCTTCTGCTATCCAGCATCATTTTTCTTCCATTTCTTAACCAAAGGATGCCACAGTAAGAGCAACAGGCATTGCCTCACCCTGTTTTGACATCACAGGGGCAAATGCTGGATACAAGGCATCAGCATGAAGCTAAAATAGCAAGACAGCAATGCTTCCTGTCCTCAGACTGACAGCTTCTGATATAAAATGATATGTAGCTACTGCCAATATATGCACCAAGATTCCTCCTCTGTTTGACCCCCCCCCAAAAAAATTAGAAAATCACAACACCCCAACATTCTTAAACTGCAAAAAGAGTGATACAATTGCGGGGGGAGGGGGAGACTATGCCTCAATTCAAGCAATAAATGAGCTAGATTTGGAAAGGAAATTGAAGAGGAACACATTCATCTGAGAAAAGCTGTGTCTTAGAACCAAATTAGATGCAACATTGGCACAGATGGGGTGGGAGGGAAGTGTACCAGCTAGTGGTCAGAAAAGGATCTGGGAGGCCCAGGTTCAAACCCCCACTATGTTACAAAACCTTACTAGTGATCTTGGACCGGGCACTTGCTCTTAGCCCAGGCCACCCCACAGGGTTGCTTTTGTAAGGATAAAATGGAAAAGGGAAGTGTAAAGTTATATGCTGTTTGGGGATCCCATTGGACAGACAAGTAGGGTATAAATAAATATATAAACAAACAAACAAACCCAGTGTTTCAGAATTGGTTCACCACCAATTCCCTATGAAGCACTTGTACATTGGAGATTAAAAATATAGCATGGGTGCAAGGGGCAAGGACTTGGCCAACCTCCACTCCTCCAAAATGGCTCCTCCCCAGCTATTTTTCTAGTGGATGAATTCACAAATCAGAAATTACCTCTCCCAGTAGAAAAATGGCTGAGGAGAAGCTGGCTACGGGACAAGAGATGCCCCCTTCCCAGTGATGGTTGATGTCCATTGCTGAACTTTTCTGGCAACTACTTCTGATGTGGGAACTTTATCTACTGGGCTTACTACAGCCCCTGAAGAAACAGCAGCAGTTGAGGCTCTGTTCCACCAAGTCCTCTGGTAGTTCTGCAAAGCAGAAGAAGAGCACTTTGGGTTCATTGCATTCCCTATTTTCCTGCCTTAAATTAATCAGTTTTTTTTTCTTTTTGCTGTAAGTATTACTTGGGAGTGCTGGGTATGTACTTATATTATTATTCATGTATGTTCTATTATTCATGTATCTTTGTTTCCATCAGTAAATAAAATTAAATTATTTAGCCTGTTTTACCAAGCTTGCATGAATTGCTAGGGAGGTATATATCTTGGACAAAGAACAGCTTCAGTTTTTGTGTGAACAATCAACATAACAGATGATCAGCAAAAATACATAAAACATGTCCTTCTCTGAAGACTCTCAGTGATGAAATCTGAGTGATGCTTATGAATCCCATCAAAACTTTTAATGCTTAGGCAAGCTATATCCTGTCCAACATTCTACATTTGGGATATTTGCACAGGATTATCATAATTGCATCACTTCTGCCCACACCCAACTTCCCTGGGGTCTATTTTTGGGTTAATTTATAAATATCACATGGTTTGGGAGGTGAAGAGATTGCATGAATTTATGGGTGACTGTATGAAACAGCACACATGGATCTACTTCCATTCATTCAGAAATCCATCATACAATCCAGTTTCCAATCCGTACCTCACTGCACATTATTTCACTTTCACTGCAGCACAGTTACCATATCTAAAAGGAATATTCTACCCCTGGTTGGGGGAGAACTATTCTTTCATTCTTTTTATGCTTTAGGGTATGCTCAGATGTGAGGACTAGTGTCCATGGATGTGGTTGAAGCACACAAAGCTGATCTGGGTAAACAGTCAGCTTTGATACTGTTCTGGAACTAGACCTGATGGATACAATCAACCACTTCAAGGTTATCTAAATTTTCCAAGTTTGGGTTTGGTTACGCTTGAAATAGAACGAAATATTTTTAGAAAAGAATGAGCTATGTTGAATCTCCCCAGTTTTAAATGGTGGCATTTGATGCAATCTAATCTTCAAGTGTAAGCACTGGGGGGCGGGGAGAGAAATTTTACATGAATGTGATTTGTGGATTTGATTTGGTTCAGTTGTTCAAAAGATACAAAACATGCAAAGGAAGACAGACTTCCTATTGAAATTTGAATGCCCAGTTTTAGAATTTTAATTTTCTATTTTTTCACTGAATGCTTTGGATTCTGAAATGTCAGTTAACTTTTTCATTCTACTATTACTACTACTTCATGACGATAATTGTCATTGGTGACTTTCCCAAGTCTGAACCAAGTCACTGCATTTCAAATGTCTTATTATAAGGGAGAGGAGAACTATGGATGGTATGCTGAGCTGTTTGGAGAAAGGCCAGGATAGACAGACAAAGATTATTTGACTACAAAGAGGAATAAATGCTCTATAATGGTTAATTTTTATAATTTCACACATACTCAGGAATGGATTAGCAAAGAAATGGACCTCTGAAATAATGCAATAGCTAGTAACAAGGCTAGTACTATGTCTTATTTGTGTTTCCTCAATTACACAGTATAGGTAGTTTTCTCTTGAAAGAGCAACTTTATAATCCAGATACAGACAAATTTGAAACAATCAATAATTCTATTATTGCTTGCATTGCTTTGTAGTATAGCAGGGTTTTGCCTACTGATCCAGACCTTTAGCTATAAAATAATTACTCTTCTTCTCTTTACAGTTTCTGCTTTGTGGAGCATGTGGAATTCTGTGTGCCAAAAAAAAATCAGGACTTGTTGTAAGTTTTCACAAGATTTGTAATAGTGGGTGAAATGCAAACTGTGGAGTATTTTGAACTCTTTTTTGATAGATATCACTATTTCTCTTCAGAGCGGGGTACAGCATACCTTTTGCCCTAGCATACCCCACAATGAGTTCAGGAAATGGATAGGGCAGGCTATGCAGTCTGCATTGGTCCTGTCACAATCCCTTTGGGACAAGTGGAATTGTGGGGAACCATTGCAGACTGAACTTTTCCTATCCGTGTGGGACCAGAAGTATGAAAACTACACAAATGGAACATCCTCTCCTCAAATAGCCTAATTCTAATGAAGGCAACTTGGCCACCTCTCTTTGCCTGCACCTTCCACCAATCATCACATAGTTTTTAATTGGTAGCCCCTCCCAACAAAAGGATCTGTCCTTAATTACTTCCATCACTGAAACAATCCCATTCAATATATGTTAGCAAGCTTGGTGAGCCTCTAATCATACTAGTCTTCCTAGTTCAAACCAAACACCTATTGGAATCTCGGTTGCTATGATTATGAGAGAGGACTATACTATATTTAGAATTCCAGGTATGAATCAGCTGTTATTGTGTGGCCTTGCGCAGGTCACTGCAGGTGCCTGCCCAAGTGGCCAAGCTACAACAATCCACCTGTGGTGGCCTGCTGTGGTGACCAGGTGACTATTGCTGTTAAGCAGGACATGTAAGACAAAGCTGTTCCACCAGGCTTTCAACTGAGGCGGTGGACATTTTGTTAATCTGTGGCCTCCCTGCTGCAGGGGCCTTGATGAAATCATTCTGTTGAGTTATCTATCTTATACAAGCTGGGGGATGTATGGGAGGAGTGGATGCAATTGATACCACCATCTGCAGAACTGCAGTTTGTTTAGAATTTATATTGTTTTATTTTGCGGATTTGATTTTAACTCTGAATTGATTGATTGTTGTTACCCGCTCAGAGCCCATTCGGGGAAGGGCGGGTTATAAATTGAAAACAAACAAACAAATAAATAATTCAACATAATATTTAGTACCTATTTTTTAAATATTGTTCATACATGTTCAACATCTCTGTTGTTTCTCATCCAGATAACATTATGCAAATATGATTTTTTTTTCTTGTCTACCACCAGATGATCCTTTTCTCAGCCTGCTGTATTTGTGGACTCATTGGAGGAATATTAAACTTTCAGTTCCTTCGTGCACTGACCAAGAAATCCTCGGTTCTCTATTCATTGCATCTGACATCCATGTCCCTGGCATGTATCGGAATTGGGGGCTGCACCCTTTCTTCATGGCTCACTTGCCGGCTTGCCAGCTACGAGCAAAGGCGAATGTTTTCAGAAAGAGAGCATTCACTGCATCACTCCCATGAAATGGCTGACAAGGTAAGTTGGGAATATTTCCTGATTTGTTGCGTTTCTCCCCAAAACAACTCAGTGTTCTAATATATTCCAGTCGCAGCTGGGGACTTCAATTTTCATATATAGCAGGGAAATGAAATACTGCTCTGCTGTATATCTTCCATTCAGTTAGAGAAAAGCTATTTTTAGGTACTGTATCTTTTTGCAATACACCCATTTCAACAAAATACATCCATTATCGGCATTGTTCCATTGTATAACTTCTCTAAGTGCTTTGCCACTAAATATAGAGCTTCATAAAATAGGAAAGGCTGTTTAATTAATGGGCCTTTCTCCATATGCCTCATTGCATTAAAATATTACATTCCTTTCTATCTTCTGCTAAACTGTTTGCAAATCAGTGACTTATCCACAGATTCAAATTATACAGAAAGTCAAGTGACACAATCAGCAGTGTTATCTATTGTTGGATTGTACAACTTCACACTGTAAGCAGAGGAATAGGGAGGAGGCAATATCTGTTTTTTCCATTTTTGCTTAATTTCATTTTTTTCTTTATATTTTGGGGTGTTTTTTTTAAAAAAATTATCTGTTAACATTCATTCATTTTTCCCCATTGGTTTTAATGGGAGACAGATTTCAAAAGGAAACACATACAAAAACTGGATGAAACACTCAGGAATCAGACCACTCACCAAATTAATCTTTCACTGTCAAATCACAGCCATAAAAGAACAGTCCCATTTTTTACAGTGATTGTCTTTTATTGACAAAATTGGGTTGAAGCTTTCAGGAGCTGGAAGTTGGTGAAAGTGTCCCTGTTTGATAGGCAATTAAAGCTTCTCACTCACAAATCCTTACTCTTTCTGGCTCATTCAGCCTTTCCAGGATAAGATCCATTTTACCATGGTTAGGATCATTAAAATGTCTCTCCTGGAAGGAAATGTTCTCAGACCTCCTTAAAGAGATGGTAGTGAGGCCATTGCAAAAACCATCTCTAGCAAAGAATAAATCAGCCAGTTTATAAGACAATGTCAAATCTGCCTGAATACTTCTGCATGGGTCAGGGCATATTTTCTCTACTGATTCTATTAGATCCAATTAGCTCTATTGGCTGCCTTTGATATGGAGACTCATTTCATTCTATTACATTGATTGGAAAGTGGGAGTATAGATACGGGACTCCAATAGTTTTTGTCTTTTAAACAAAGAACATTTCTATCAGAGAGAACTGAATCAGTTGCATGGCCTGTTAAATGTAGTGTGCTGCAAGGTTACATACCCAGGCTGTTTAACATCTATTATGGGCAGCTCAGTGAGATAATCTGGAGTCAACGATATGCTGATGACATCCTGCTCTATATTCCATTCATTTACAGGGTTCATTCAATAGGAACATGATGCCTTGTGTTAAAACAATTGCATTGCCTCCTGATTTGTTTCTAGGGTCAGTCCAAGGTGCTCACCCTGAAAACACTTCACAATTTAGGGCCCTCATATCTGAAGCGCTGGCTCAGCTGGTGTGAACCCATGCACCCTATTTAGTCTGCACATCATACCCTGATAAGTGCTTGTTTCTCAAGGCTTGCTGAACCTTTTTAAAGAAGAAATTCAGCCTTCCTGCTGCTGCTGCTCCCTGTTTCTAGAATGACCTCTGTAGGCTGTGCATCAGTCTCTGCCCTTTCCTGGCTTTTAGAAAGCTTGTGGTGTGTATTTATTTTTTTGAACAAACAAATGTCTGGCCCTTTCCAGAAAGCAGGCACTGTTACCCTATGAACAGAAGGTAGGCAGGAGAACAGACAACCAGACAGTGGTTTTCATTTGTCATCTCAAGAAAGTAGGCAATATGGCAGAATATCTACTGAGGCTTGCATTTTTGCATCCATAAAAGGGTAGGCAGAGGTACACATTAAGCACAGCAGCCAGAGCAGATAATAATATATTAAGAAGTATCTGGAGTTTGTTTTCCTATTTGTATTAATGACAGTACCAAATTGGGCATTTTTGTGAGGTGGGGGTCATTAGACAATAAAAATGCACAGGGCTAGGGGGAAATTAAAATGACTGAATGCTCTCCCCACATCCCCTAAATAAATCAGCTTCTCAGGGAGAAGGTTCTAGTGAGATTTTTTCCCTTGGCATGGCAGAATTGAATGCAGAGTGTTTGTAAGCAGTGGGATCATTGAAACATCTGATCCAAGCCTTCTCACAGTTTGAAAAAGCTCTTTCCAGGACAGACCTATTGTTAAATCTTTAGTTTATAACAAAGTCCTCTTTATATGTTTTGATACTGATTTAGCATTATGCATATGTTTCTGGTTCTGTGTTTCTGGTTATTTATAACTGTTATATTTATATTAGAGATTGAGGGGGATTGAAATAACCGACCTGCCCAGCTGCCCGGTGATTCCCCCAACACCAGAGTTGCCTCCCAGGTATGCTGAATGCTTGGGAGTGATGATGTTCTTACATTGTCACCCTAAGAAGTTCTGCTTTTCAGACAAATACATAATCAGATCTTCGTCAATGATTTGAACAAACCTCAGAAATCTTCATTTGTGAATGGCATTTAAAACTCTATGCTATTAGGTGCTACCATTTGGAAGTTTGTTATTCAGTTAAAATATTGCTCCAGCATTATTAAGCATCCAAATGGTCTTGGTTGGTCGTGCCCATGATCTGAAGTTACATCTTCTCTACTAGCTCTTTCATGTTGAGGCACACTGGTTAGATCCAAGGATTCCCTTCTCCTTGCTCCACTGGAGAAAAACAGAGTGAAAAGGAATTCTCAGATCTTGGTGTGGAAACTAAATTATGGCTGTAGTGTCATGAAAAACAATTAAAATTCAAGAAATAACCATCAACATTAATAACTGAATAGGGAGTACAATTCAAATAATTACATTTATGCCGGTGATTAATGAGAACAATCTGAGAATTTAAATTTTTGCACATTGCCCAACAAAGGCAGTTAAACTGTGGTTAAACATTAGATTGAACATTTCTTACCATCCTTAATTTGTCCATCCTCATAGTATTCATGTGACGTAGGCTATTAGGAGTTTGTTTACATAATCTGATCATGAAATAACAAAATTTTAATCTCACCTTCAAACCTGGATTTGTTTAAGTAATGAGAAAGCATGCCTGAGGCTGAAGCAAGAAAGAGAACAAATGTTTGGATAAGCAGGAACCATTTTCCTTCCTGCAGCTTAGTGTGAAGGTGATCTGGCTGCAACATCTGTCCCCCCATTGATTGCCAGGATTGATTTGGCTGATCTGGCTGGTTAGGTGGGTGTCTCTTCCCTCCACACCATTCCATGTCCATCCCTCCTGAAGCTGTGCATTTGGTGGGAAAGGATGGCCATTCCAAATAGAAGGAGTGTACCATTCTTTAGTCAAGGGTATACAATAGCTGTGCTCCCCTGTTGGAACCTCCAAACAAGCTCAAGTGCAGTGATGAACTATAACATAGTTGGTACCTGGAGATAGTGGTACCCATGAGTGGAACAAAATAATTGTAACCTGAAACTGACCTAAGGAAGAGCATAAGGTGTCATGCTAAAATACTCTGATAGAATTCTTAGAACTAGAAATGAAGCAGGGGGAAATGTCTGATTTTCTGTAACAGTCCTGAATTTCCAGCTATGGCTTCACCCTCTGTTATCTCTCTCGCTCTGTTTCTTTGATTATGTAAACAAGCTCTATGATATAATTTTACGAATGGGAAAATGTAAGTTCAGATAGTGATTTGAGAGGCCAAAGAATTCTTTAGCCCTCCTCCAATGTTTGTTTGACTGCATTATGCTGGCTTTCATAAGCAACATCTTGCTCTGTTTCCCAGCAGACAGGTATCTTCTTCACCAAACCCACACTTCAATCAACATTATCTGGCACCTTTTCTGGAAATCCTAGCAGAGACCAAGGTATAAGTGTTCATTGAAACTGAACGGCCATCTCTTTCATGATCAGAACATATGCACAATATCTTCCTCAAGAGATTTCAAATGGCAAGGCTAGGACTAGACTTGCAAGAAAGAGTTGCTTAGGGAAACCATTTTCAGAGCTGCTTGTGGTAGATGAAGACTATTATCTGTACTATCTGTGCTCAAGTGTTATCTGGTGTTGAGGAACATCAGTGGGTGAAAGGGCCACAGCAGGTCAACCAGGGAAGGGATCCCAGCAAAAGTGGGAATGAGAGCCCAACTTTGAGGTGAGATCCATGTAGGTGAGCAGCAGCAACCTGTCATAACCTGGAGAAAATTTGCAGCATAAGAACCACCAGGAAGGGAGAAAGTCAAGTAAAAGCTCCAGTGAGGAACACAGGAATACAAGGAAAGACTAGATGAGACCTCACAAGTCATAGATGTTGACCTCACAGGCCAACCAGACTTAAGATCTGGTGCAGGGCTATAGGGAATGGTCTAGTATAACATTCTGCCTGCATACTGGAATGGCTAAGGTTGGCACTGCTACAGAAGCTTCTGCTCTTGTAACACTATTTCATTTTGTGCCTGATGGATGTTTGCCTCCAGAGGCCTCATGTAATCACCATTCATGATAGCCAGCATCACATCATAGTATAGGTATCTAAACATATAGTGCCCTCCCCGAATTCTGGACAATGTAAAAGACTAAGGCTTGGTAGTTCTGCATTCAGCTTGCCAAGACTTTCCTCTGCAGATGACTAAACCCTGCACTGCCTGCCACCATTGGAGCAACTCACATATGGGGTGGTTATCGTGTGTGTGCATACATGGGGGATATTTCTCAAAAGGAAAGCAAGAATGAGCTGAATGCAGGCTGCAGACCTTACATTGCTTAAAACTTGTAATTAGCTATGTATCAAAGTGACCCAAAATTCCACCTAACTTTAATTAGTGATTTCAATTCTTACAGGAAATGACAGACAACATGAGCAATGGAGGACCACATTTAATTTATAATGGTAGAGCATACTGAAAGATTCACAATGCTCATGGGACAACTATCTTCAGGATTCTCTTTACAGGGAAAACATGTAGATGCCAACAACTTTGCAAGAAGGCATGGAATGAATCTTTGCTTTGATCTGCAACAATTTTACAGTTTTAAAAATGGCACAGTGGCATCCCCTTTCAGTTGGTTCTTTGGATTTCCTCTTCCATATTCTGGAGATATATTTTACTGCATATTTAGAAGATGAGCAGAACTTATAACGTCTCTAAATTTATTTTTGGTCCAAATAATTTTTCATAGTTCTTTGGAACTATTTGAATCTGACTTTGTGAACTATTCCTCTCTTGATGATTTTTAGAAACCCTGGGCCTACACATGACAATGGAGTGGGTTCAAATGCTGGATTGCACAATGGTAGGAATGAAAGCCTTGCCTTTCAGCTACGGAGACCACTGAATGAATTATGAGCATGCTGCAGCCACACTGATGTCTTTGTTTTGAAAGACAGAATGCTTTTAGGATGCCATAAGTTAAAACTTGAACAATGCCTTGCTGTAAAGAAACTGTAAATATTTCCAATTTGTGAAGTATATTTCATAACTTGTTCATAAAAGATGTCAAATAAAATGAAACCTTCAAAAATGCAATCACTTTTATTGTTATCCATGTTTCTTAAACACACAAGAATACACAAGAGCCAGTTTAGTGTAGTGGTTAAGTGGGCGGACTCTTATCTGGGAGAACTGGGTTTGATTCCTCACTCCTCCACATACAACTGCTGGAGTGACTTTGGGTCAGTCATAACTCTCTCAGAGCTGTCCTGTTCAAGAGCCCCACCTACCTCACAGGGTGTCTGTTGTGGGGAGAGAAAGGGAAAAGAGATTGTGAGTTGCTCTGAGATTCCGAGTGAAGGGCAGGGTATAAATCCAGTCTCTACTTTTCTTCTTCTGAATACTTCAGTTCTAGCCAGCCTGTTCTTTACATGGGGACTCAAAAGGCACTTACAGTTCCTCCCCCCAATACATCATATTCCCAAAATACAGAAGTAAACAAAATGCAAAAAATTCTGCATAATATAATGATTAATCAAACAAAAATCTATTGTAATTATCTGACAACAACCAGGGCTTTTTTGTAGCAGGAACTCCTTTGCATATTAGGCCACACACCCTTGATGTAGCCAATTCTCCTGGAGCTTACAATAGACCCTGCACTAAGAGCCCTGTAAGCTCTTGGAGGATTGACTATATCAGGGGTGTGTGGCCTAATATGCAAAACAGTTCCTGCTACAAAAAAAGCCCTGATAACAACCATGTTTCTGTCCTGAGTTGATAGCTTCAGTCTATTCAAAGAAGGAATTCCAAAGTGCTTGATATTGCAATCCTGAGCAGAGTTACGCTCCTTTTAACTCCATTAAAGTCAACAGGCTTAGGTATACTTCTTAGGACTGCACTGCCGCTCTCCCACTCCTGCTGCCTTGGGTCATTCATACATCTCTGTGGTACTGTAGGCTCTGCTCAGAGGGTTGGATTCCATGACTTCACTCTGCTAACACTGGTACTGTCTTCTAGTGCAAGGAGAGTCTTGCAACAGGGAAAGGTACCTTATAACAGAGAGAAGTGCTCCTATTAACAGACTGGATCTAGGAGATTAAATTCAGAAACTTGAACATGAAACAAATTGCAGCTTAAACTTAAGTCAAGGGTTACTGATTCTGCAGATGTGACCCCCATACTCAAAAGCATCCCATATAACTCAAATGAGGGCAAGGAGGTCAGTCTTGACAAGATAATCTTACACTGCAGTAGGGTTGTCAAGTCCCCCATGGCCTCGGACAGGGGACTTAGCACGTGGCACAACGATGTCACTCACAAGTGACATCATCGAGACATTGCATGCTGGACATTCTAGATGCTTCCGGGGAAACTCTATGGTTTTCCCAGATTCTCCAGCAATTTGGGAGGGAAACTCTATGGTACTCTATGGTTTTTTGAAAGCTCCCAGAGTGGTTGGCACACAACATTGCCGGCACAATACAAGTGACAGCATCGCACTATCAATGTCGAAAGGGGATCCCCTTGCCATCCCAATGTGGGCCAGTGGGTTGGGGACCTTCTGAGTGGAAGAACCCCAGTCTGGCCCAGGAGCTTGGCAGCCCTACATTGCAGTTTGACATTATCTTCATTACTGACATCATGATCATCATTACTATCTTCATTATGCTGTCGAGATTAAGAAAGACAGAGGAAGTTTTTATATCCTGCATTTCTCTACTTTAAGGAAAGTAGCCTACAATCGCCTTCCCTTCCTCTCCTCACAAAAGGCACTTTGTGAGGTAGGTGGGCTGAGAGAATTCTCAGAGAACTGTGACTCAAGGTTATCCAACAGGCTTCATTTGGAGGAGTGGGGAATAAAACCCGGTTGTCCAGATTAGAGTCTGCCACTCCTAACTACTGCATCATGCCAGCTCTGAATGTTGGTCACTGATTGGAATTATGTAGCGCTATCAATTTGTGTGGCATTTTATAGAATACAAGAGGACTTTCAATCTAGAATTTGAAACAAAGGATACAACAAGGGGAGAAGAAAGAGGTGGAGGTGGGGATAAACAGAGTGAGAACATACAGCTGGGCTGGGTGAATGAACCCAAAAGAAAGCTGTTGAGAAGTTTTTTTTGGGGGGGGGGTTGCATTTCCTAAACTGCTAATCTACTGAGGAGCATTAACTGAGTTGCTTTATGAGAGGACAGAATTTGAGGGTGAGTGAGTGCTTGTAGCCTGCTAGAGAGTGGTGTTTTTGTCTGGTTCTGCTTATTTTATTTATTTATTTATATTTCGATTTATATCCCGCCCTTCCCACCGAGGTGCTTGGGTCTTTTGTCTGGTCTGTTGCTCATTGAGCAAGGTCTATTTTCCTGGGGCTGATTGCAGGCCCCGCTCTCTGCTATTGCTGCTGGGAGGCAGGGGCTGTGAATTTCAGAACTGTAAGGCTCTTCCTTTGTGAGCTTTTGCCATAAGCCAAAAGGTAAAAGTCAAAGGGCTCTTGGCCTGGGGCTCTTAGCCTGGGGATCAGACTAGGGATGTGCAAAAAAAAAAAAAAAATCGGTAGTACACGGATTCGGAAATATACAAAGGGGGGGGATACGGAATCCCGTATATTTCTGAATTCCGTAGTCGGAATAGCCGCATATACAGTAGATGTGCGGCTATTTCCGAATATACGGCCCCATTATACCCTATGGGCGATTGAAATCAATGGCAAATAGGGTATATTTGAAGCCGCCTGGAGGGGAGGGGGTTTGAGGGAGAGCCCCCAAATTTGCAGGGGACCTGCAGGGGATTCTCCCCTACAAACCCCCCAAGTCCCAAAAAAAGATTGGGCCAGGGGGTCCAATTCCTGGGGCACCCAAAGCCAAACCTAACTTCACACCAGAGAATCTCTATAGGACCCAAATGCACTATATACATCTATCTACTCTATGAACCCTGCCACACAAAACACAATCTGCTCAAGGTCTGCTCTGCAGACCTGGCTGCAGCAAACCCAGATGCCAGCTCTCCAGCCCTGCCCCAAAGAACATGGGGAGAGCTGGCCAAGCACAACAAGCCTGCTGGTTCTGGGTCTCTCACCCAGGTGCCAGCTTCCTCCCCCCCCCCCACCAATACCAGAACCAGGAAAAGGGACAGCAGGAGAAGGCCAAGAAACTCAACTGTTAAAAAAGTGGCCTTTTAATCAATCAAAATTAGGCCAAACAGCCCCGCCCCAAGAACCAGAAGAGAAAAGGAACAACAGCAGCACAACACAGCAGCAACAAATCAAACACAGAAACCTTTTAAAACTGTAAAAAGCTTAACTTTTAACAATACAGGGACTTTACCAACCCCTCCCCCCAAAAAACCCCCTTCACCCTAACCCCAAGAAATCCAAGCTACCCAAATCAGGAAAAGTAAAAGGACACTGCACTTTTAAAAGTCCTCTCACTAAACTAAGATATGGGCAAATTGGCAAAAAAAAACCCCACCCCAGGCCCCCTCCCCCAGCAGAATCCCCTAACCCTAACCCCAAATAAGCTACCCACCACCCAAATCTGGATAAGTAATGGGACTCTGAGTCTTAAAAAGTCCTTTTACCAACGAAAATAAAAACAAGAACCCCAAGACTGTCTTACCTTAGATGTCTTCTCTACTCCAGGCAAGTCTGGTAAGGCTGAGAGAGAGCAGCAGCAGTTGAGGCCAAGGGCCAGCACAGCATAATCTCTCTCTCACACCAACACAGCAGCAATGGAGGAATCCAGCCAGGCAGACTCCTCAAAAAGGTTCTTGTCAGTGTTAAGTTGCTTTAAGAGAACTAAACTGCTGAGTCAATGTTATGCAACTAAAACTATACAGCTGTGATAGAAGTCACGAGAGGAACAGGTGCAGCTAATGTTACAATCAGTGTTAGGATTGGGTGGCTGCACTATATCAGTGATAGCATTGCTCACAGTAGTTGCTGGGCGATGGAAGGAGGAGAAGGAGAAGGACGTATGTGAGAGGAGGAACATCAGACTGATATACTGTTACTCTGGAGGATTGCTTGGCTATTAACGTAATGTATTGGACTGGATTCTAGACTTCTCTATTGGATTGTGATTTGGTGCTGCATATTGGAAGGACTGCTATTTTGTGTATGACCATTGGCCTGCCTGTGACTGCCTCTTACGTATTAACCCAAAATACAACTGTTTACTGGCTGTTGTGGAGTTTTGTTTCTTTACCACAGTGTTCTGGAGTTGCACTCAACTGTCTACTCAACAGGGGAAAAACTTCCTACGCACACAAACTCTGTCAGTTCTCTGGCCCTACAGAGAGCAATTTTAAAAAATAGCACTACTCTGTGATTGGCCAGACAACAGTGCTTACTTGATAGATAGATAGATAGATAATTTTATTTATATCCCGCCCTCCCCGCCGGAGCAGGCTCAGGGCGGCTAACAACATCATTCAATTTCCCTTATACAAAAGACAAGGTTACATTAACATTAAACATTAAAAATTCTGATAAGTTTAAAATCACTTAATTAAATTGATAAAAGTGCTAATGCTAGTTGCGCTTTTATAATGGCGGTAATCATTAGCAATTTCTTTCTTCGTCAGCGAAAGCCAGTCGGAAGAGGAAGGTCTTGCAGGCCCTGCGGAATTGTTCAAGGTCCCGCAGGGCCCGCATTTCCTCTGGAAGTTGGTTCCATAGGTTCGGGGCTACAGAGGAGAAGGCCCGGTTACGGGTGCATTGCAGCTTCACCTCTTTCGGTCCGGGGGTGGTCAACAAGTTTTTTCCAGCTGACCTCAGTGCTCTCTGGGGTTCGTATGGGGAGAGACGGTCCCTAAGGTAGACAGGTCCTCGACCATATAGGGCTTTAAAGGTAATGACCAGCACTTTGTAACGAATCCGGTATGTTACTGGCAGCCAGTGCAGCTCGCGCAGCCCAGGCTGTATGTGCTCCCATTTAGGGAGCCCCAACAACAGTCTGGCCGCTGCGCTCTGCACCAGCTGCAGCTTCCGGGTTCGGTACAGAGGCAGCCCCATGTAGAGGGCATTACAGTAATCCAGTCTCGAGGTGACCGTTGCGTGAAGTACCGTTGCCAGGTCTTGGCGCTCTAGGAAGGGAGCCAACTGCCTTGCCCACCTCAGATGAAAAAAGGCTGACTTGGAAGTGGCTGCAATCTGGGCCTCCATTGATAAAGAAGGCTCCAGTAAAACTCCCAGACTCCTAACCCGGTGCGCCGCTTTCAGCGGCGCCCCGTCGAAGACCGGGAGAGGTATTTCCCCTTCCCGGGCGCCCCGACCCAAGTAAGCAAAAGATCAAAAGAACAACAATGTGGCTGATGGCTGGGGGATCAGCTACACAACAGCCCTGCAAAGCATGCATATGCAATGCATTTTGCAAATGCGTGCTTTGGATTGGCTGCTGGGGCTCCTCTTCCCCCTCCGCCCCCCCTGATCCCAGGGAGGCTATGGGAGAGGCGGGAAAAGGCTACCAAAGGCGGGAAAGGAGGCAAGCAGCTCCCCTGAGGCTGCAGAAGCCCCTTTCCCGCCTTTTCCATGGATTTCCGTATACTTCTGAATATCTATACAGAAGTATACAGGGAGCCATACTCGGCTCCTACATAATGGGCCCCAATTGGATTCGGCTGTATGCGATTCCGTATACAGCCAAATCAGGGGTGATTCGACGGTTGATTCGGTTCAGCAGAACTGAATGCACACCCCTAGATCAGACCTGAGGACCCTGCAGCATACTAGAAAACTTTATCCACTAACCAGATATGAAGGTAGAAAGCTAGCAGGGGTGTGGGACCTATACAGTGTTTTGCAGAGGGTGCTACATGTATGATTATCTAACCACTGGATGGAAATAGTGGATGTGTGCTCACTGCATGGGGCTCATGGCTCTCTGGAAGCAGGTTCATTTCCTTGAAGTAAGAGTCGCCAACCTGGAAAAGCTGAGGCAGAGAGAAGTTCGAAGAAGAGAGCTTTAGGGACTTACCAGAACAGCCTTGATCCTGTGCTGACAGCTCTTCTTCTGTTTTGCACAGTGAGAATCCTGAGGTCGGAGGGTGTCAGTTTGAGGAGGAGGGATGTGATCCCTTAAAATAGAACCCTTTTTTGGCTGAGGATACCACTGGGGGGGCTAGGGCAGGCAGGCTTCTGGTAGTGGGAGATTCAATCATAAGCAATATAGAGAATGGGGTCTGTGACAGGTGTTTTAACAGCATGTTGACTTCCCTGCCCGGTGCAAAGGTTGCAGACATCATGAGCTGTCCAGACAGTTGATAGATAGTGCCAGGGAGGAGTCAGTAGTCATGGTGTACACTGGGAAATGTAGTTGTGTGGTTCTGAAGGAAAAAAATTAAGTTACAACGCAGAAAGTTAAAGGTCAGGACCTCAAAGGTAGCATTCTCAGAAGTGTTGCCAGTTCCATACATGGGGCCAGCTAGACAAGCACAGATCAGTGGTGGCAGGAGAAAGGGTTTAGATTTGTTAGGCACTGAGGAATTTTCTGGGACAAGCCAAACCTGTCCAAAAGAGACAGGCTTCACTTGAACCAAAAGGGAATCAGGATGCTGGTGATTAATATTTAAAAGGTTGCAGAGCAGCTTTTTAACTAAACTGAACTCGCTGGAACTGAGAGGGGAAAAGAACTTGGGGTTGTAATGGATAGCTCAAGATAAGTGTCAGCCCAATGTGCTGCAGTGGTGAAAAAGGCAAACTCAATGTTAGGGATTATTAGGAAAGGAATTGCGAACAAAATGGCCAGTATTGTAATGCCCTTGTATTGATCTACGGTGCAGAGTCATTTGGAATATTGTGTACAGTTCTGGTCACTGTATCTCCAAAAGACCATTGCAAAACTCGGAAAAGTACAGAGGAAGGTAATCAAGATGATTAGGGGGCTGGAACACCTTCCTCTATGAGGCAAGGCTGAAGAGTCTGAGAGTTTTCCGTTTAGAAAAGAGACAACTAAGGGGGGGAGGGACATGATAGAGATTTATCAAATTTTGCATGCGGTGGAGAGAGTTGACATTTTTTTCTCCCTCTCCCAAAATATTAGATCTCAAGAGCATCCAATGAAACTGATGGGCAGTAGGTTCAGGATGGACAAAAAGAAATATTTCTTTACACAGAGAGTTTAAAATGTGGAATTCACTGCCAGAGGATGTAGTGATGGCCACAGGAATAACTGGCTTTAAAGGGGGATTAGATAGATTCATGGAGGTCTATCAATAGCTAGTAGCCATGGTGACTGAGGGGAACTTCTGCATTCACTCTGAATCCCAGAGCCAGGAGGCAACATCAGGGGAAGGCCTCGGCTTCTGCTGTTTGCCATCCAGAGGAACGGTTGGCCACTGTGTGAGGCAGGATGCTGGATTAGATCAACTGTTCTTCTGATGATCCAACAGGGCTCGTTTATGCTCTTATCTTGTTCATTTCAACTGCATAAAACTAGGGAAATTTTCAGTAGAGAAAGGGAATGAAGGAGTTGTGCAAAGGCTTCAGAGAGGAAATAGGCTTTTGAGAAGGAATTTGGAAGAAGTGGCATTATACAAGTTTTCAGGGTGCCTAGTTGCATAATGTTCTACAGGTAGAACACATGCTTTTTTATGTAGAAACTTCACTTTTTTCTGGTTAGCAAAGATAGTTATACCTTTCAGAAAAACAGTTGAAATGACATAATGCAGTTATATGGGCCCATAATGCAGTTAAGCCCTGTTCAGTTAGGGTTGCCAATCCCCAGGTGGGGGCAGGGGATCCCCCAGTTTGGAGGCCCTCCCCACTTCAGGGTCATCAGAAAGCGGGAGGGGGTAATGTCTGCTGGGCACTCCATTATTCCCTATGGAGACTGATTCCTAAAGGGTATAATGGAGAATTGATCTGCGGGTATCTGGGGCTCTGAGGGGCTGTTTTTTGAGATAGGGGCACCAAATTTGCAGCATAGCATCTAATGCCTCTCCTCAAAACACCCCCAAGTTTCAAAAAGTTTGGACTAGGGGGTCCAATTCGATGAGCTCCAAAAGAAGGTGCCTCTATCCTTCATTATTTCCAATGGAGGAAAGGCATTTAGAAGATGTGTGGTCCCTTTAAATGTGATGGGCAGAACTCCCTTTGGAGTTCAATAATGCTTGTCACTACCTGGCTCCTGGCTCCACCCCCAAAGTCCCCAGATATTTCTTGAATTGAACTTGGCATGACAGTTTTGGTGATCCAACTGAAGAATCTTCAAATACATGGCTGCCATTTTGTGTGAATATGGCAATTCATGCATTTTCCAGCTTTGTACATACAATCCGAAAGCCAGATTCTTAAGGACATCTGTTTGCTTGTATCTGAGCTAAAAATGATGTATGTTTCTCTACTCACAAAAATGGCAAAAGCACATAGTAAGAGGATAGCAGGTAGCACACTCCTCTTTATGCAACAACGGTGCACTAAAACTGTGACTGGACAGAGCTATTGTATAAGGCAGATTGATATAATCATATTAGTCTGCTAAAGCATGTCATAATGGGCATGGATGTATCATCTTATAAGCTATTCTATTCATATGTGCAGAAGATATCTTGAGTGATGCAGGAGCAATCAAAGAGTATGTGACAACTATGCTCTTCACAATTGCAGACTGGGGCCCAAAGGCAGGTATTTAATATTCAAATTATTTTTACTCTTCTTGAACTGAAATTTACAATGCAGCAGTGTGTTGCACAATTGTTCCTGGAGGCAACAATTCAAAGATGTCAGAAATCCTGTCTTGGAATTTCTTAACTCAAGCATAGCTTTAGTGATATATAAAGGTACATTATGATCTTCCTAGCTGATCCCCAGTCTCAGATGGTAATATTATTCCAAGACATTAGCAGCAGCTGATATCTTTTCATGTTGGTAAAAACATCTTTGTGGAAAAGCAATGTGTAGCCTTGTTAGATTGTCCTCAGGGCAGGTTTGGTATTTGACTTACTGAGGTAAGCCCTCTTGTTTGATGGTTGTTCTGCATGTTCCAAGTTATCACATAAAATCTGTAAAGGGTCTCTCTGCATCTTCACCTCAGTCAGAGCACACAGCATAATTCTCTGTGCTATTCTAGCCATTGGGGGTGGGAAAGTGTATCCCCACACTTCACATTCCAGGAGGGAACTGGGACTAGTGTGTGGCTAACCATCTGGAATGTGTGAATCACCATTCAGTTGTCTAGAAAGCCTGCCCTTTGATTTTGAGTAGTAGTGGTATTCTTTTTTCTCCTCTTTGCATGGTAAATGGTTGGTACATTCCTGTCCAAGCACAACATAAACTCCCAGTACCAGTGCTACTTGTACCATCCATACCACACATTGGTCACTCATAACCCACTAGGATTCACCATTTCTATGATTTCTGGCCAATCTCTTTGGTCAGGATTCATCCACTTGTATGCAGTGATTCGCCCATGCCATACTGTTCTTGCCGAGGTGTTCCTAGGACGAAATGGCCACTGCAGGGTGAGGGGTATTTCTCAGAACAATAAACTATAGGAATCATACTGAAGCTTTTGCTGACAGAGAAGAATGATCTGGACAACATCCAGGTCAAGGACTGTGATGGCACAACTTCTGCAACTTTTCAGGACACAATGAATCTATGACATGTATATTTGAAGACGTAGGATTTGGTCCAAGGACAATAAACCCAAAATATAATTAAATTGCCTTCTCAAACATTGCTGCCAAGTTTATGGAATACAGACAGGTAGGCAAAGGACTCTGTAATACATTTATGCTCAGGATGAAACCTCTGACACATGCAAAATTAGCTGCCAAAAATAATATTCCAGAGATCTCATTTTAAAAAAAATGAAGCATCACTATATATTAAACATATCCATCCAGAATACCAAATATATGTGAAGCCTATTCATATATTATTCAAACAGAATAGCCTATATATTATTTTACTGCATGTATAAAAATTTATATAAACAGCCTTCCTCTATTTGAAATACTCTTGAAGGGGACCAGCTTTATCCCTCCAATAATTTGTATTTCTACAATAGAATGAGCCCTGCTCAAGAACATTTATTGCAAAACTGGGAAAGAAATATTTTAAATTAAGAAACCCTGAGAGTATTGTAGTGTTAATTATATGGACCAGTACTAGGCATTTGCATTTGGATATTAACTAATCAGAACAGAAACCAAATTGCCTTTTTCAAATCCAGTTTTTTAGAATGATGGCACTTAGTAGTCTCAGGAAATGACTGTTGCTTCTTTGTTGACTTAGGAAAATGCTGAAACTACTCTACTGTAGCATGGAAAAGTGGGAAATGATGTAGCATCCTTGCCTGCACATGTGGTCTTTTAAAAATTTTTAAAGAATAGGCCCTTGCCCACAGACCGGTTGAGGATGCTGGAAAAACTCAATGAGTTGCAAATGTTGTCACACTTTGTTCTGCAAATAATAATAATAACAAATGCATCTTAAAGAGCAAGACTTTCTCCTATCAGTCTGAAGCTTGGCAAGCAGGAAAGCTCCTTAGGTCCAAACCCTGAGGATTTCATCTCAGTTGGATAGGGGGAGTTACAGCTTAAACTGGGTTTCTCACTGAAACCAGTGGAAACAACTGCTGGATGACCACTCCTTGCCAAGCTGAAAAGCAGCACCCTCAAGCAACTGAAAAATATGCTCAGTGTTAAAATTATTCTAAATGGCATTTCAGATGCTCTGAGCACACGTGTTCTCATGATGCTTTCCTATAGCTGCTCCCCACTTGGCAGATGTTAAATACTGGGTTCCATGCTTGAGGAGTTTTGTTGTATAGTGATCAGAGCTCTTTATTAGTGATACAGCATGTTACTGGTAAAACTAAGACTGGGGAACTGGGCCAAGGGGACGAACTAGTTGGCCCCCTCCCAGCCGAACCGGCAACGCCGGTTTTAGGCTGGGGGCCATGTTTGCCCTCCCAGAAGGAGGGAAGGCTGATGATGGCTCCCAAACATATGGGGAGCTAAGGGGGCGTGGCGTTGGGGCTATAAAGCCCCGGCCCTGACCCGAGCAACACAGTTCGTTTTCGGCTCTCAAGAAGGAGAGCTGCGTTGCTCGTTCAGCTGGAGGCGAGGGCCGGAGCCTGGGAGCGCGTGCGAGTGGCAGTCGCGGTGTGAGCAGGGCTGAGTGTCTTTTCCTGAGCTGGCGCGGAGCGAGTGGCAGCGCAGCATGTTAGGCTTTGGGGAGCGTTTAGCTTCGTCGGACTGAGTGCCTTTCCTTTGAGCAGGCGCAGGGTGAGTGGCAGCGTGGCGCGTTAAGGTTTGGGGAACGTACAGCTCCATCGGCCTATACCCAGCCGGGGCAGTGGGGGTTGGCCTCAGGGGGATTGTTTAGCTTGGTCAGGGGGGGCTTTAGGTTGGGCCTTGGTGCCCCCCCTCCTCTCTCCCATTTGTTGCGGGGGTAAAGGCAGCCAGGGTGTGCTGGGCACCCTCCCTCAGTTTCACCCCTCTTTTTTTCCACCCACCTACCTCCCCCTCCCCTCTTCTGGGGGCTATTAAAGGGAGTAAAGTAGGTGCAAGGTGCACCTCCCCCATTTTCTTGGGTGGCTGTGCTTCTGTTTGGGGGGACTGGTTCCTAGGACTCATCTGGGGGGTTTTTCTTTGTTGAGTAAAATAGAGGTGGGCATAGTGCCCAAGAAGGATCAGGGCCCATCCAAGGGGAAGCAGCCTGCAAAAAAACGAGCTCAGCAACCCAGTTCCCCTGATGCCTTGGGCGAGGAGGCCCAACTTAGGCAGGCCATTATTGGGCAACTGGATGCACTGGAGCAACAGAGGGGTGCGGCTGGGGCTCCTACATGGAAGGGGCATCGCCAGGCATCCGGGCAGTCTTCCAGGTTGACTTTTGAAAAAGAGGTTCTGGCTCACCTTTCTGCTTTGCAGGGTGTGACGGTCGGTGTGGACATGCGGCAGGCACCTGACCAGGAGGACAATGCAGATACGGAGGTGGTAGGCAACAGGGAGCTCGGCACTCATGGAAGAGAGGGGGAAGTAGTGCAGCCAGCTCCAGCTGTGGCAGTGGCTGTCCGCCCCTCGGGGGTAATGGGTAAGTCCCCACCACAACCCCAGTTTCCAAGCTGGCCTTGGGGTCCTGTCCAGCCAAGCGCCCCTCAGGGCTTAGCAGGTCTGGTAGTGGCACCGCCAGGGTAGTCGGGGCCTTTTGGGCAACAGGCGCAGGCTGGACCCTCCTGGGCTTGGGGCACGCCCTGTGTAGCGCCTCAATACCATGGCTTTGTTGGGCTTGTTTCACAGCCCTCTGGGCAAGAGGTGGCCACGACATCATCACAAGGCGCCGCCGCTTCTCTGGCAACACCGGGGGTACTGCCATGGGGGGCAGCACCAGTTGTACCAGCAAGGAGGGTGGCTGGGTTATCAGTGGGGTACCTGGCATTATCCTCCTAATCCTTATGGGTCCATCCCCTTCCATGTCCATATGGTGACACTGCATTGCCCTTGGGGGATCATTTGGCGGTTGCAACTTAGGATAAGATTTTGAGGGGCGAATATGTGGAGGTGTTCAGCCTTCTCTTTAGAGAGCTTGAAAAGAAAGATAAGGAGGAGCTCGACGATAAGAAGAAAGAGAAGCTGAAACGTCATAAGGTAGATAGGACCTGGTCCAACTAGTTGCTGGGTTTCTTTATCTATGCGGAGGTAATAGCAAGGGTGCAGCCTTTATGGCCGCGGCTTTGTTTCAATATTGTGACATAGTGCACCATGCATATACGGATTTCATTGCTGCAGCGTGGTTGCAATATGATGAAGCCTTTAGGATGAGGGCTGCAGTCAACCTGGGGCTCCCTTGGGATCAAATCAACCAGCAGCTTTGGCTCCAGTTGATAGTGGGCACCTGGTACATAAACAACAGAGCAGCGCAGGTGCCTGCAGTGCGGCGGGCCAGTCGGTTCAACCCCGGCTGCTCTGCTGGGAATTTATGTCCAAAGGCGTGTGTTCCAGGAAGGCCTGCAAATTCAAACATGAGTGCCCGCTGTGTGGGGGGCCTCACGCCTTTTCACCTTCAGTAAATCAAAAACAAAGGCTGGCCCCAAGCGCCCCGGTGGGGGGGGGGGGTAGCCAGCAGTCATCTGGAAAAGGGACCCAGTCCCATTCATCTGAAGGTACTTCGGCTGCTGTTGGCTAGTTACCCCCTGACGGCTGATAGGGATTATCTGATGGATGGTTTTACTTATGGATTTAGGATTCTGTATCAGGGACCTAGGGTTCCTTGTTTGGCCCTCAATCTGCGCTCAGTGATAGGGATGGAACATGTGGTCAGGGCAAAAATAGACAAGGAATGCTCGGAAGGGAGGGTCATTGGCCCATTTGTGACCCTGCCAATACCCACATTACTGGCATCCCCCTTAGGAGTGGTGCTTAAGAAAGCGCAACGGGAATACTGTCTGATACATCATTTGTCTTACCTCAAGGGTGGATCAGTGAATGATTCCATTCCGGAAGTTCTTTGTTCCATTAGGTACACCTCCTCTGACCAAGCGATCAAGGTGGTTCGGGGTTGCGGTGTAGGGACCGAAATGGCAAAATGTGACATTAAGTCAGCATTTCGTCTTCTGCCTGTATACCCTGAGGACTTCAATTTGCTGGGCTTCGCATTTGAGGGGAAGTATTACATTGATAGGGCCCTGCCCATGGGCTGTTCAGTGTCCCGTGCCGCTTTTGAAAGGTTTAGTTCTTTTATGGAATGGGCGCTTCAGGCCATGTCGGGGTCAAGCGACACCGTTCATTACCTGGATTACTATCTTTTCGTGGGTCCCACCGGGTCCAGACAATGTGCCAGATTATTGCATTAATTCGAGGACCATGCTCGGGAACTGGGGGTGCCATTGGCCCACGAGAAGACAGAGGGCCCCAGCTCAGTTCTTACTTTTTTAGGCATTGATCTGGACACCACGCAGCAAACCTCAAGGCTGCCAGCCGACAAAGTGGCGGGCCTTAGGGATAGATTAGCTTCTCTCAAACAGCAGCGCAAGGTGTCGCTGTTGGAGCTTCAGCAGTTGGTGGGGTATCTCAACTTTATGTGCAAAGCTATTGCCCTGGGAATGGCCTTTTTGCAGCGCCTGTGTGATGCCATGGGGTCCCTGAGGCTTCCTCACCACAGAGTGTGAATGACCGCTGGTATGTGGTTGGACTTGGAAGTATGGAAGGAATTTTTGAATTCCTTCGATGAAATTTCATTTTGGCACGAAGACTTGAAGGTAGAAGCGGAGCTCCAGATATCTTTGGATGCTGCGGGGGCTACCGGTTTTGGAGTATATTTTAGGGGGCATTGGTGCGTGGAACCATGGCCTGCAGCATGGTTAGACAGTGGGTTATGTTGGGACTTAACCTTTTGGGAGTTTTTTCCCATTGTGGTAGCTGTCTGGCTTTGGGAAGAACAGTTGGCCAACCATGCAGTGCATTTCTGGTGTAATAACACGGCAGTTGTACATGTTATCAACTCTTTGTCATCGAAATCAGCTGTGGTAATGAACTTGATGCAATTTTTTACATTGTGTTGCCTCTGGCTGAACATCCTATTTCTTGCACGGCATGTTCCGGGAGTTTGCAATGGGGTGGCGGATGCTCTATCTCGCCAACAGATGGAGCGTTTTTGCCAGCTTGCGACCAGCACAAATGCCACTGGAATTTTGGCAGCTTGGGAGGCTTAAGCCGGTAGGGTAATTCAACTAGCTCTGGCACCTAGTACCCGAAAAGCCTATGCGAGGGCAGAGTTACAGTTCTGGGCTTTTAGGAGGGCAGCTGGGCTTCCGGACAGCTGGCCGGTACCGGTGGCTCACATTATTCAATTTTGTGTCTACCCGAAGGATAGGGGGTTAGGGCTAAAATCCATCAGGGGTCAATTAGCTGCGCTGGCCTTTGTTAGTAAAGCACAGGGCTTTTCTGAGGGCACCGGCGATTTTAGGGTTAGGAAGATGCTGGAGGGCTGGACCAAAGAACGGGGACCGAGGGTGGACGCCCGGCAACCAATATGCCCTTCGGTGCTGCAGGGGCTTCATAGGGTCTGGACTGAGGTATGTTCCTCTGCATTTGAGGCCTCTCTTTTTCACGTGGCTTCTTTGTTGCTTTTTTCAGGGCGCTACAGATCAGTGAGCTGGTGGTGCAGTCAAAGGCAGATCATTTGGACCGGGCTTTGCACACTGGAGACGTCAAACTTGTAGGGGGGCAAGTTAAGCTGACAGTCAGGTGGTCGAAAACCGACCAACATCAGAAAGGGACAGTCATTGTGATCAGCCAATGTGCGACAGCCGAGCAATGCCCAGTCAAAGCCCTGGAGCAATATATATCGCTCAGGAGTGAGGGTGACGGCCCTTTGTTCCGTCATCAGGAGGGCCCTCCTCTCACAAAGTTTCAGTTTGGGGCAGTGACAGGTAGAGCGCTGGCTGAGTTGGGTTTAGGGGGTGTCAAATTTGGAACCCATTTGTTCCGAATTGGAGCCACATCTACGGCGGCTGCAATGGGTTACACCCCCCATGCTATACAGCGGATGGGCCAGTGCCGGTCATCAGCTTATAAGTCATATGTGCGCCTGTTAGTTTTTAAATAGGTTTCGGGGAAAATATTAGCAGTTGTTGCCCGTTGGCATGTTTTTTCCGGGATGTGACCTTTTTTCTGTTTTTCAGGTGCTGTGGCTCGTAGTGCGAGGCATCGCATCCTCATCTGCGGGCATAGTATGGTGTTCTGGGCAGCCCACCAGGCTAGGAGATCGCCAATTGGCACACAGCTAGGTCTCAGCGAGTGGGAGACAGTGGAGTGGCTTGGTCACCATGGCCTGCATTGGCCGGGTATCATGCCGCGCTGTTCCGTGAGAGGAGGGTGCCTCCTCCGGACATCCTGGTCATCCACCTGGTTGGTAATGACCTTGGCTTTATGAAGGGGAAGGCCTTTTCCTTGCAAACACAGGAGGATCTGCAAGTCATCAAGTGGAGATGGCCGGGGGTTCTTTTGGTATGGTCGGCAATGTTACCACGTAGGGTCTGGCGGTCTGCCCTGTATCCTGGGGGAATTGAGCGGGCCAGACGCAAGGCCAACTGGGCCTTGCAAAAGGCTATGGAAGGGGGCTTGGGCATATTCCTTCCCCATCCGGCAATACGGGTCAAGAATGCCAACCTGTACAGGCCGGATGGGGTTCATTTATCTGAACTGGGAAACCGGGCCTTTTTGGACGAGCTAAGGAGGGGGTTGCAGTCAGCTCTGGGCTGCCCGGTGGGCGCGAATGCCTAAGCAGAGGCTTGGCATTGGCGGTGGCAGGATGAGGGTTTGGCTACAGTATTTTAGGGGAGCACCTATGGCTCTGCACCAGTTGGTGCTGGTGGTCTGTACGAACTGCAAATGGGCTTTACGGCTCAATGCTGGGAGTGCAGATCACAACAAAGCTTCACCGGGCCGGATCCTTCCAGTGGGTTGGATGCCGGCCGAGGTGGAGTTTGGGCCTGGCTGCTCAGCACCAGTCAGATGATATTGGGCTTGTGCTGGGGGCAGGGTGGCTCGCCCTCCCTGGACAAGGTGGAGTCCTTGGTGTGACCCCAGGGCTTGTCCTGTTAGGCCTAGACCTCTTGCCATTCCTGCTCGTTCAAGTTATGTTTAATAAAGCGGCTCGGTTTTCATCCAACTGTGTCAGCCTCTTCATTCCGACTGAGGGGGGGGGGGGCAATATACAGTACTGGTTCCTGTGCTTGAATGTCATTGAGTCATTTGAACCAGCAGGGGGCTTACTATTGGTCCAGGGAAGCAGAGATTTGGATTCTGCTTCCCATTGTTTCAGTGTCCCCCAAGCTCATTCCTTAAGGCTCCAATGAGCCAGGCAGGAACTAACAACCCAACACTCAGCAATGCATCACATTCATAACATCAGGGGAAATGACAATTCCTGAAAAAGGGATTCTCTTAACTGCCTGCCTGAATGTGTTCTCTGTGTGTTCTACATTGGGCCATACATACTTTGTGCCAAGGAACATATGGCAACGTGATGAATACTGCTGATCGTTCAATTACAAAATCAGAACAGATACTTGAAATGCAGCTGGTTTCAAATGATGCAAAATCTGTTTATGACATCAGCAATCTGTCTATGACCCAAGGAATGTTTCTGCTTGCCAAACTTCAGTTCATTTTGACCTCAGCTACTTGCCATGCTGAACACTGCCCCAGTGCGCGGCCACTCAGATGAAGAACTACTCAGATTGTTTGGAATTTGACACTAATCATCAATGTGAAGTGCAGAGAGTATTCAAGTAATTATGGCCATTGTAAGCAAAGTAAATTTGATTTTTCTGCTGTGTTATTTGTGGAAATTGAAGCATTGCTAATTAAAACAAAAGTCAAAATACAACAACAAATAAACTAGTGTAGTAAGTATAACAAAGAAAGAATATTCTTTAAAGAACTAAAACATATCTAAAACACATCTAAAACATGTTAATTTGGTTTAAGTGGTTTTTAAGATGGAATTTAGCCACATGGGTAACCCTGATGAAGGCAGAAAGGCAGCATATATATTCTGTAAACAAGCAAACTAAACCAAATAGATGTTTGAGCACAGCTTTCACCAATTTGGAAGCACAACTGAATCATTGCTGATATTCATGTATGTAATTAAGCCCCAAATTAAGATTTTGTTTACAAGAAGGCTCCTATGTGGGAATGACTACAGCATTTCACTTACAAGGAGCTCTTTTGCATGATGTTACTATTCTGCAAATCTGGGTGCCACAAATGAGAAAGCCTTCTCTCTGCTAGTTGTCCATCTGAAAGTAGATAGATATACATCAGGGCCTCTCTGATTTTATGTTTCAAGTAGTGCGTGAATCAGCCCTTAGCTTTAACTTGCAATGCAGAATCAAGACAGTCTCAAGTGACTCCCCAAAGGTTAAGATGAGTGTATTCGAATGATGTGAAAATTTCCCTTATGGTGCATAGTAACATTTTGACAGACTGTAGAACACTTAATGCTGGCTGATTTATGCAACATGAGTTATATGTTTCATAAGCAAAGATGGTTTGAATTTGGACAATTTGAAGAAAAAGCCCAGTACAAATTATGAGGGACAAATTGAGGCATATGATATATGACTAGCAGCTTTGAACTGTCCTGTCTTCGGCACAGATTAATTGTGTTTAGGTGAATTAGCAACTGCCTGCACAGCAAGAGGCTGAAGTTCCAAGCCAGCCTTATACAACACAATTTGGAATCAGACTAGCAGGCAGATCAAGAGCTTTGCTTGAGGCCATGATTTTTCCTTGCCAAGTGACCTCTCAACTGTCAGGTTGCAATAAAGAGTAGTGATATGATTGGATTCTGAATATTATAGTTTGGGAATATTTCTTTCTTAAAATAAATCCTGCTTAGTCCTGAAGTTTTCCATTTTTAGAAGATGAGATAGGAATTTATCAGTGCCCCAAACTGCTCCGTCACTGTATAACACCCAGGCAATATTGACACTACACATGCATCACAAGAAAATTTACCAGTACTCATATATGGGACTATAGAACCAGTAAATATGAAATATCACACACACACACCTCAGCCCCTATCAAATAAAGCTAGGGTTGTCAGGGCTGACTTAGAAAATATCTGGGGACTTTGGGGGTGGAGCCAGGAGGCTTTGGAAGTGGAATCAGGAACAAGGTTGTGATAATCAAACTCCGAAGGGAGTTCTGGCCATCCCCTTTAATGGGATTGTGCTCCTTTTAAATGCTTTCCCTTCATCCAAGCTGTCTTGCCTATGACTCACCTTTTCTTCCATTGGCTGAGCTGCGTATTGCTCAATCTCAACAGAGAGCAACCCCACCCTCCAGCCCTAAGACAGACAAGGATAGGGTCATTGGGGAAGCTGCCTTTGTGTTCTATTGGCCCGTCCACCAGATCTTCCATTTTTCCTCAGTGCTAGGCAACCATAGTATTCCAAGCTTTGTTCTGTCAGTAAAAGGAGCATAGGGAGGCCCTTTCCAGGCCTAGTTTGGCCTTGAGGGAGAACTCATTGGTTGCCAGATCCAGGTTGGTGGGAAATTCCTGGAGATTTTGTGATGGAGTCTAAGGAAGTCAGAGTTTAGGGGGGGGGGGGGTTCAGATGAATATAATGTCATAGAGTCCACCTTCCAAAACAGTTATTTTCTCCAGTAAGAGAGAGATCTGTTGGATGGAGTTCATTTGTGACAACAGGAGATTTTCAGGCTCCACCTGGGGGCTGGCTACCCTCGGCCTGGCAGCACTATGTGCATGACTTGATGCCATCTGACAGGCATGACTTAACTAGGCCTGGCTGCTTGCTACTGTTTAGTAGCAGCTTTCAAATGACAGTCACTGTGGCACAGCAGTCAGCACTTTAGAGAAGGGTCTGCCAGACCCAGGTTATTGCTGTGGAAGCTGACTGGGTGATTTCGAACCAGTCAGACTTTCAGCCAAACCTACCTCACAGAAGCTGCAGGGAAGTGGGGAGGAGATGAAAAGCTGAAGTCAGAGGGGCAGATAAAGGTAGGTTGATGGTTGCCTGGAAAGGAGATAGGATTGCCAACTCCAGGTTCAGAAATTCCTGGAGATTTGTGGGATGGAACCTGGAGATGGTGGGTTTGAGGAGGGGTGGAACCTCAGACAGGTACAATGCCATAGACTCCATCCTCCAAACAAGCCATTTGCTCCTGGGAATGATTGTTGTCAATCTCCAGGTGAGGGCTGGAGATCACTCAGAATTACAACTGCTATTCAGATGGCAGAGATCACTTCCCTTGGAGAAAATGGCAGCTTTGCAGGGTGGACTTTGTGTCATTACACCCTGCTGAGGTGGCTTTTCTCCTGCTTTGGTCCACACTGTGGAGAAAGACTGTACTTTTCCTAGGCAGAGGCTGCAGGGAGAGGGGAAGAGATGGAAAGCTGAAGTCAGATCAATTCCCCTACAGAAAACAGCCACCTTGAGGCACATACTCTATGGTGTACCATAGCACAACCATACCAGACCAAAAAAAAAAAAAAAATCCAAGTACTTGTCACGGCCAGCCCTGTTTAGCTTCTGAGATCTGATGAGACTGGATTAGCATGGGCCATCCAAGTCAGAGTCTGGTTTATATAGTCCCTGGTTTATATAGTCGCCTGTATGGATACAGCTTATAGTTTTGGAAAACTATTTAAATCAAGGAAGGAATGAAAGGAAAAGGTTTGGTGCTCTGGATGTAGTGGCAACAGAACTGGATTAACAATTAGACCAAGTAGGCACTGGCCTATGGGCCCCCATGCCTTTAGGGGCCCCAGGCCAGCTCCCCCCTCTGGTTTTTCCCCTGCGTACAGCCCTCCCAGCTGGCACATGCAGCCAGCAATTGAACTGCTCTTTGCCCAACTTGCCTGGGGTGGCTGCTGCTGGCGTTGTCACCAAGTTTACCTCTCTCTGCCTCTCCCCCAAAGCTTAGTAAAAGGAGCTTTGATGAAGGTGCTTGCAGGCTACAGTGGGGGCTATGAGTGGTGGGGTGGATGTTCAGACTCTGAGATAATTTGCAAGGGGCTCCACAAGATTTCAACAGCCTAGGGGCCTCCACAGGGTTTAATCCAGCACTGAGGGGCAAAGCACAATCTGCTACAATCCAGAAAGTCGTTATTTAGATCATTAACTATTACAGAAAGAGCGAAGGGGAAAGTAACACAGACAAGGCCAAAGTTCCTTTAGGACTCGCTGTTGCACTGCCAGATCTTGATCTGAGCCAAACATAAGTGTACCTGTCTTGTTCTCTTACATTGCTAGAGTGACTAGATGCCAAGTGTGGCTCTGGAGAAGAACTGGAAGTTCAGTGCATATAGTTTTTTCTTAGCCTTCAACCTGCAAATGATACATCTTCTATGCCCCCTTCTCGTATGCAAGCACCGCAAGTATGAAAGCTCTGCTCTCCACTTTATGTGACCATCTCATCTGCCATTGTGTTGCTTTAGTTGCAGAAGTGAGTCAAAAGCTGCAGAAGTCAAAAGTGGTACTGTTATCTCACTGAGATGAACTCAATCTTAAACCACATCTAGAACCCATATGTAGAAATGGCAACACAAAAACAGAGCAATCACTGTATACTGCTACAGCACAGTATGTTGCTTTGAGTTTCTATTAATGTTAGGGTTACCTGCCTCCAAGTGGGGCTTGGAGATCTCCTGCTTTTATAACTGAACTCCAGCTGACAGAGATCAGCTCTCCTGGAAAAAATGGCTGCTTTGAAGGGAGGACTCTATTCCATTGCACCATCCTGTGGTTCCTCCCTTCCCCAAGCCCCATCCTTTCCTGGATCCACCTCCAAAGTCTCCAGGTATTTTCCAACCCAGACCTGGCAACCCTAACTTTCTGTGATTACTGTACTTCCCATGCATTGACCATCAGCTGAGGAGTTTCTTTGGTGAGTGTGCCTCATTCACTGCCCAAAGTAGTCACAACAACATTTAGAGTTTTTTCAATGGTGGCACTCAGGTTATGGAACTCTTCACAGATTTACCCTCCTGTTTTGATAAAGTTAAGTTTTATTCCACAGAGCTTTCAAGTAAAGCCAGTGTGTGTTTTATATGGGCCAGGCTGGCATTCTCTTACATTATCTGAAGTGATGTTTTAGTTAATATTTGACCTTGGGGGTTCTCTCTAGTTTCCTGGCAAATATTAGCATTATTGTAAATCAAAACAAAACAGTAAATGTATTTAAAAGCAAGATTCCAGTGTTCTAACCTCTCTCTTCAAAGGCACCAGGTTTTGACATTATAGTTCTCATGTTTATAATAGCACTGTAGAAATTAAAACAAAACTTTACTTCTACATACTATTTTGTAACTTGGCAGCTGCACACTCATTTTGTAAATCTATGAACCTCTTGCTCTTTTACCTTGGAAACACATCTACCATTTTTGACCAAGGGCATATGATAGCCAAGAATCTGTCATTCTAAATCCATACATCAGTGCTGTAAGGTCTTCTCATTAATGTAGAGGAAATGAAAATAATTATAAATGCATGATTAAAGTAAAGCAATCAACATTACAATTGGGCCCATTTTCCCAGAAATACGTATGTCAGGAAATAGTTTAGTTTGACTTCAGAAAGGCCTACACAAATATATACACCTATCTGAATAATGCAAGGCACATCTAGCCAAAAGTAAGTACTTCAAATTACTATTGATTTAAGAGGAAGAGATTTCAGCACTTGCTTAATTCTTTCACTGATATCTGGAGTTTAAATGAATCAAGCTTGGCTGGATTGTGTTCATATATGAATATGAGACAAAGAAAGATTCTGATATGAACTCACAGCTATAAAAGCAAAACAAAATGAGAAAAAATGCACTCTATGTATAATGCCTGAATCTCTTCTCTAAAAATAAATTATATTCTATGACTAAGTATTGCAGGTAGCCAGGTCTCTGAGATAAAAGAAAACTGAGGTGGGGGTGGCGAACCTTGGGGAGACTTTAGCTCAATTTGTTTCATGCAGCCATTAAATCCTCTAACCAATTTTTAATCTTCTATTTATTGGCTAACAATGACCTCAGACACCCACACAACTTTATTCCATTATTAATCTCAGCATACTTGTGGTAATTGTAGCCCTTAGGGAAATCCATTTTTGTTTCACATGCAGAACATTCAAGCAGCTTAGCTGCTTATTTTGGTGACATATTCAAAGAAACAGGATATTATTTTTTCACCCACCTACCCGGTCACACGCATATACTCAGCATATAATTCAAATGAGGGGGGGAGGGAAGATTGGTGCACAACAAAAGTTAAGACATTTTAAGTCTTGTTTAAAAATTTGCAAAATGATGCTATATCTGGTAGAGTATGGGGGTGGAGATAGGGCTTGTGAATAAAATTCATGGATTCCTGCTGAATTTAACACTTGCAGGGTTATCTCCTCTTAACTGTGTTGCAGATTGTAGCCTGTTTTCCTTGACCCACAGAACTCCATGGGAGCCACTAATATAGGGCTGCCAATCTCTAGGTAGTAGCTGGAGATCTCTTATTATAACATCTCCAGGAAACAATGGTTAGTTCACCCAGAGAAAATGGCCACATCAGAAGGTGGAGTCTATGGCATTATATCCAGCTGAGGTTCCTCCCCTCCCCAGGGTCCACCCCCCAAGAATCTCCAGGTATTTCCCAATCCAGAGCCTACACTAAAAGCTACACCACACTGGTTCTTTCTGCTGCTGGAAATCAGCAAAATCCAACCCAACATGTCTCAAGAGCTGCAGATATCTTCTGGAAAGGCTTTACACACCAGAAGATGACTCAGAGATGAACCCTTTCACCTGAAGGTACCAGGGTTGCCAATCCCCAGTTGGGGGCAGGGGATCCCCCAGTTTGGAAGCCCTCCCCTGCTTTAGGGTTATCAGAAAGCAGGGCGGGGGGGGGAAATGTCTTCTGGGCACTCTATTATACCCCATGGAGACCAATTCCCATAGGGTATAATGGAGAATTGACATGTGAGTATTTGGGACTCCGTTTAAAAAAAAAAAGAGGCAGCAAATTTTCAGCATAGCATCCAGTGCCTCTCCTCAAAACACCCCCCCCCCCCAGTTTCAAAAAGGTTAGACTAGGGGGTCCAATTCTATGAGCCCCAAAAGAAGGTGGGTTTCCTCAGTGGAACAGGCTTCCTCGGGAGTTTGTGGGCTCTCCTTCCTTGGAGGTTTTTAAACAGAGGCTAGATGGCTATCTGACAGCAATGAAGATCCTGTGAATTTAGGGGGAGGTGTTTGTGAGGTGTTTCCTGCATTGTGCAGGGGGTTGGACTAGATGACTCCGGAGGTTTCTTGCAACTCTATGATTCTATGAGTCTAAGGTGCCTCTATCCTTCATTATTTCCAGTGGAGGGAAGGCATTTAAAAGAAGTGTGGTTCCTTTAAATGTGATGACCAGGACTCTCTTTGGAGTTCAATCATGCTTGTCACAACTTTGCTCCGGGCTCCACCCCCAAAGTCTCTTGGCTCCACCCTTAAAGTCCTCAGATATTTCTTGAGTCAGACCTGACAACCCTGTAAGGAGCATATGGCTCTCTGTGAAAACAAACCACAGTATAGGTTTGGAAATAGTAAGATAAACAGGCAGACTGCTGTGATTTGACTGAAACACCCTAAAGGTTTAGGATGTCTGTCTCTGGAGAGCTGACACCAGAGCCCTGCGGGATCTTATACAATTCTGCAGGGCCTGTAAGGCAGAGATGTTCCGCCAGGCTTTTGGTTGAAGGCAGAAAAGGTTTTTCTTATAGTTGGCACCCTCCGCTTCGTCCCTCCCTCCCTCCACCCCCGGGCATTCTGTTTTATTTCCCTCTCCCTCCTCCCAGAAAATGGCCAGTAGTCAAAAACGGGAACAGAAAATTAAAAGGACACAATCTTAGTCTATCTTTTATTCTGTTTTTTTTAAGCTCTTATTAAGTTGTTTGTTGAATTTTAAAGTTGCATGTTTATTTTATGGCATTATGCCTCTTACATTGCCCAGAGCTCAGTGCAATCTGGGATGGGGCAATTAATAAATTAAATAAATAAGTTTTAAAAATAATGATGATGTGGCCTAGTGGGATGCTGCTGCCATGTGGAATGCCTCTGCGACTCTTCTACTTGAATGCTGGTAAAGGAAGCAAATACTACAGATACCATAGGCCTCCAGTGTTCTCTTATCCAAAGGAAACCAACCTAGGTAAACACTAAACCCTGAAGCTCCAGAGGAGAGGGGATGTGTGCTTCAGATGCTAAGTAGGTCTGGTCCTGACCAGTCCCTGCATGGCCTAATGCCATAAATTCCACTTTGAGTCCCACAGAAAAGGGGTGGGGAAATAATGCAATCTAATAATTCAGCCAAATGTTCCAGTCAAAGTTTGCATCCCACTGGTTTCTCTGGGAAGCTGTAAGCATGTGCTCAAATCCCCAGTGGAAATCAATGGCACTTAAGAATGCTTAACTTGGACTTGTTTGGTCTTTATTCACTGATACAATACTGTTGTAATTTGGAAGTATACAAAAGATATATATGACTGGTCCCACATTTAAAACTGATGGTAGTTGCAACAGTGGAGCAAATTTCCTCACAAATCACTTAGAAACAACCTGGCAAAAAAGCCCTAGCCTGCAGGCCAGTTCCTTTGCATTCTTACAAATCTGTGGGCGCACAGAGGCTATATTTCTGCTACAGTTCTCAGATGTTCCATGATTCTCATGTTTTGTTTCTCTAAAAAATAGAATGTTGACTTTCAGCATCTTGGGATTTTACTTTTTTGCATGTGGGTGGATGAATGGGATGGTAAACAGTTGAACCAGCTACACTGAGAACTTAGAGGGGTTGCCAAGTTAAATTTTGAATTGAGTGGGAAGAAGAGGAAGAGCAGAAGATCTCAAAACAACACCGAGGTTAACGCAACACTGAAGCACTCACAAGTGAATTCTCAGCAGGATCTTTCATACCCTCAGGAGTAAGAAGGCTTCAAGTTCCTTCCAAGTGAAAAAAAGAAATGGAGCCTGGCTGGGTTCACAAAATATTGGCTCTGGCATTGCAAGTGTTTTACTCAAAACCCAGAAACCATTATGCTTCATGAATTCTATTTAAGAGCCAAACTTATTAGTTGATACCAAGTAGCTCTTTATTAGTATGGGGGTGGGGGTGGGGGAATAGAGGAAATCAATCTTGCTTGGCCATTTTCACAGCTTTTACAAATTAACTTTTACAGTCAAAACTTGAAAGAGATAACTGGGTTAAACCGTAAAAGTTAGACATGATGATCTTCAAGGCGTGGAAAGAAAGCAGACTTTCATTTATGCCGATTTGACTGCATTTACTCAAAGGGTTAGGCAACTAAACTAACTTGAGAAGTGCATCATTAAGCAGCATGTTTCACCAATAAGATCTGTTGTAATAAATCTGTTCCAGGCTTCCTTTTCTTCCCTTCTCTTCTGTCTGAATAAGCTATGGGGATGCCTATCGTCTATTTCTTCACAACTACTATGGGGGAAAAAATGATGGAGAGAAAAAAATCAAAGTTTGATTTGGAACAAATGTCTCCTTGAAAATTATCCAAACTTCTTTGCTTCATAAATGAGATAGAAATCATATGAGACTTTTAAAACTTCCTGCTTCATGTCATAAATGCAATGGAAGAATTTTGTTCAGTGTATCCCAGTAACTTAGTTTTTGGCTCAAAGGAAAGCCATGAATAGCTGTCATTGCCAAAAGAAACAAAGAGCTAACAGAAATGTTCTCACATCAGAAAGAGAGATCCACAAGTCATCCAGATACCCTTGGGTTCAACCGAGTCCTTGGAGCTGGGCATTCAAAATTGTGACCATCTTGGGCTCTTTCTCTAAGTATGGAATTATTTTATGTTATGGAATCACCTTATAGTCACTTCTTTTCAGGGCAGTGTGACTTAGATCATGCATTCAGTTGTGAATGAATCCTAAATACAGCCCCAGATATATTCAAGATACATGTTGCACACCAAGAGGTGGCTAAATCAGTTTCATTTCAGTACTGACCTGTGTACAGTCATTGTGCAGGCAAACAGAGAATTCCCTCTTTTTCTTTCTGTTATACGTTCTAGACATTCAAGCAAAGCAATTGTTCAATGGTTTCTTTTGCAACACACTTCCACCAATGGAAATGATCGTGGTAGAAATCACACACTGGTAGCAGCCTTTTGGCAACCTCATGCTGTCTAGATTGTCAGTACAACTACCTGAATCCCATCAGATAAACAGTAATAAAATCCTTTTGCATTTTTGTGAAAGTAAGACATGAGCGTACCCAATCTGTGCTATAGTTTGGATCAAAGGCACAGACTCCATAGGCAGCAATTGCAGGGTCACCCCACTCACCTTGTAGAAACAGGCAGGGGAGGGTGGGTACAGATGTCCTGGCATGGCAGGGATTCAACATGAGAATGCCATGGGTGGCCTCTCATAGAACTGCACTGGATGTGGTCCCTAGCCCCAGGAGACCAGTGTTGGCTGATAAACTGAGCAGGAACCATTGTGCAAATGAAGCTGTCAGCCTGAACGGCCACCAGTGCAGTGGGGCTTAGCCAGTAACAATTTGCACTGCTGAACAGAGATGCCAGTTTCAGAGGGTATTCCCCTACACAGTCCAGCTAGGCCTATCTGGATCCCAGGTACCCCAGAGATATTTAGGTATGCAAAAAAGGAGCTTGCATAGCAAACAGCAGTGGCTACTGTGGGCAATGTTGGCCCACAAATGCAAAATCAAAGGGCACCCTGGTTGATATGTGCATTGGCCCTTCTGACAGCCGTCTTGCAGCATGGATACCATAATGGTAAATACCATTGTTACATGCGCAAAGCATTGTTACATGCGCAAAGTCTCCACCACTCATGAGCATCCTGGGGGCCAGTGCTCACAGAGCTGGGAGAGCTCACTGTTTGTAAGCTGGGTGTACAGGGCCTGCATCATGAAGGGATCAGTCATCTACATGGATGTCTTTTCCCCACACACATTTGCAAAAACCGCAGATCTGTCAGTCATCCTCTTGTGAGACTGTCTTATGGCCAACCATCTCACATGGTGGAAGTGCTCTGTTGTCACTGCTGCCTCATACCCTTTTTAAGGGACCCATACATTATGAAAAACAGAATGAGTGACACTGGTGGGAGAACCCCCACCTTGGCTGCCACCATAGGAATCTGAGGGGCCCAATGCCTTGCAACCACATTCAAGCCCCCTTGCCACTCCCTTGGGAGGCTGAATGCTCCAAAGGCTACTACAGCTGGACCATGGGGATGCCTACACCTGGGTAGCTGTGACCAGGGACTGTGTTGTGTTTCCTTTCTACTCAAAAGTAGCCCACCCTGGCTGTTCCAAAGACAACCACATGGAGGCATGTGCTAGGAAGGGGCAGCCATGGTTGTGGGGAGAAGGCCACGTGGGGCTGTTGCTGCCCCCACATGCTAGGGAGGGGATGCTGGGAGGGGAGTACTGCCGGGTCACCAGTGGTTCTGTCATTCTTCTCCAGGCCTGATGGGAGTGAGCCCCCCTGATGGCATGAGCATCTGGATGCCTCTGCCACCAGATGTATGCCTGCACTTGTTCAAGGTGGCCCCTTAGGTTCTGCCTCACAAAAACCTCTGGTGACAGCATAGGGTCCCATGTCCCAGACTGCTGTGGGTCAGTCAGAAGTGAAGGACTCCTCAGGAGGAGAGGAGACAGCTCAGAGTCAGAAGCAGCAGAAGCTGGCAAGCAAAATGAGGAACTGCAGGCTTGTCAGAGTTCACAACCAACAGCTGATGCAGAGCCACCAACACCTTCCAGCCCCTTACAACAGATTAAAACCAGGTGGTTGTTACCAACCTTCCTATTTCACTCATGCCCCTTTTTTTTTTCCGTTTTCAAAAGTTTATTTCAGCTCCACAGATTAACAAAACAATATATCCATTACAATTACAATTCTCCTGGTAAACGGTTTACGTGAAATCATAAAGTTTTATAAAGATAAATTAATATCAAAACTGTAACCCGTCTTTGTTCTTCCCATTGAGACTGAATGCAGTTACAAACCAATTTGACATCACCTATCTTAACATCCACTTTTTATCTTCATTAATGTAGCAATATCATATTACCTAGTGTAATACCTTATTTCTATGCGCTGCATACCTCATTCTTTTTTAAGCCACTTATAAAACTTTTTCCATTTTTTTGTAGCTTCATCTTTGGTTGTGCCTTTCAGCATATTAGACAAAATATCCATCTCCGCAGCTTGTAGTACCTTGTCTACAACCTCCTCTAGTTCTGGACATTCTTTTTGTCTCCAGTACCTAGCATAAACAATTCTCGCTGCTGTTAATATATATACTGTTAATGGTTTGTCCTCTTGGGGGACTTCCTTCCTCACTAATGAAAGTAACATAACTTCGGGTTTCAATTGCCAATTTATCTTTAAGATTGCTTTCAGCATCTCATAAATTTTAATCCAAAATTTCTTCGCCAACGTGCATGTCCACCAGAGGTGGAAGAAGGAGCCTATAACTATCCCGCATTTCCAACATTTTGGTGAAATGTTCGGATTAATCTTATTTAGCTGGACAGGAGTGATATACCACCTGTGGAATAATTTAAAAAAGTTTTCTCTAAAATTGATTGGTTTAATCATTTTGTCATTCAGTTTCCAAAAAAGCGACCAGGTTTCTAGATCTACATTTTTTTCCAGATTTTTAGACCATTTCAGCATTACTTCCTTAACGCTTTCATCCTCTAGTTTCATCTGCATCATATAATTATATGTATTTTTAATTATTTTGCTCATCTTATTTAATAGAATTTTGTCAAAATCAAATCTAGAGTTGGTGAACCCAACCAATTTATCCTTATTATATTTGGCCATTACCTGCATCATGGACCACCAGTCAAGTTCTATACCCTGCTCCTCCAGCTCAACTTTCCCTCTTAATCTATTATTTTCATCTAGTAGGTCTTGGTATCTAATCGTCTTTGTATAATCCCATAATTGTGGTTGTATTGAGGCCTCATTAGGCGATATCCATCTAGGGACTTTATTATAGATTTTTCTCTTAAGTTTCAGCCACACATTATGTATCCCCTTACGAATCAGGTGGTTGACAAAATACTTCTTTGTTTTATTTGCATACCATAGATTAAAGTGCCAACCATTTAACAAGTTAAAACCTTCTAGCGTTAATATTCTTTTATTCTCAAGCCCTATCCAGTCGAGCAACCAGAGTGTACCACATGCTATGTGATAGTTTTCCCAATCTGGGAGTCCTAAACCTCCATTTTCCTTAATGTCCGTTAGAATTTTCCCTTTTATCCTCGGTTTCTTGTCCAGCCATATAAAGGATCTGGTCATCTTTTCTATTTTAACAAGAAAAACTTTCCTGGACGCGAAGTTGACCATTTGAAATAGAAACAACACCTTGGGTAGTATATACATCTTAATCAGCGCGATTCTACCCATAAAAGAAAGCTGTAAGGTTCGCCATTTTTTTAACTTCTCTTCAAGCTCTTTTAAAAGAGGTTCATAATTAAGTTCGTATATATTGCTACATTTACTACTCAGCATTATCCCTAAGTATTTAACTTTCATTTCCCTCTGAAAACCTGTTCTTTTTTCAACAACCTGGATATCTTGAGTGGTCATATTTTTTGTAATGATCTTTGACTTTTTATAGTTGATCTTTAATCCTGCCACTTGTCCGTATTCAGTTAGCTCTTTTAAAATTTCGTCAGTTGAATCTAACGGATCTTGTACAATTAAGACCATATCATCCGCGTAAGCCAACACTTTATAAGTTTCATCTTTAATCTCTAAACCTTTTATTTTATCGTTATTTCTTATAGATTCCAGTAAAATTTCTAAGGCTAACACAAAGAGTAACGGGGAAAGTGGGCATCCCTGTCTGGTACCTTTCTGTAAGTTAATTTCTTCTGTTAAGTCTCCATTCACGATTATTTTTGCTCTTTGGTCCTTATATATAGCTTTCACATTTTGAGTAAAATTTTCTCCAAAATCCATCATCTTTAGCTGACCAAATAGGAAGTCCCAATCTAAGTTGTCAAATGCCTTCTCCGCGTCTATAAAAAACAAAGCCAATTGTTTCTTCCCAGAGATTTCATAGTATTCTGAGCACCAGAGATGAAGACTTAGGATGGAACTCCAGGAGAAAAGAGAAAGCACACGTCTCCTGACGTGATGCCAGCTGCTTGCCAATTATGAGTAGCTGCAGGCTTACTCTGAAGCAGTTGGTTGCAAGTAAGACCTTGCAGCAGATGCCTATAAAAACAAGTCAAGGGAGACTGCTTGATGTGGAAGCAACAAGTTACCACAGCTCCTGATTCTGCTTCACTCCAGTGGCCTTTGGACCAGTGTTAGACTTCATTATCAGCCGTAGACTGCTAGACCTTGCTTTCTGGAGCATGTTTTCAACTGGACTCTGCTCTTTGGTAACTGACCTTCTAGACTGAATCTTGACTGACTTTGGACTGTGACTTGGCTTGCACCTGGACTCTGACACAGATCTTCCACAATTTCCCCTCCAAGGGGAGGTGGGAGATGTTTCTGCATGGCAGTGTTTTGGAACATGGTGAACTGCTTGGCCACTGGTAGGCTGCATGGTTCTTGGTCTCCCCCATATGGTGGAGGCATTAGAACTGCATTTTCAGCTGGCTGAATGCTCACTCAGTGACCATACATGTTTGGTGGTGGGCTTAGTTGTAGGCTGCACCATCTAGGGGGTCATTTTGGGCATATAGTGTCAGCAAATGTGGCAGCAGTGGGTACTCTTGGTCACCTGGAGGAAACTGAATGAGAGTCATTGCTGTGCTACCCTCCAATCTTATTCATGCGGTGGGAAGAGCTGGGAGGCCCAAGAGCCATTGTTTGCCCTCCAGCTGGGCAGCCAACTGGAAGTTAAGGATGGACATTATAAAAATCTTGGCATCATGGATACTGTGGAGGAACTTGGCCTTGATGTCTGTCAAAATGCCCTGGTGGTCCACAGGTAGCCTTAATATTCAGGCTGTAGAAGTGTGGCTCTTCCCAGGGGTGATGAGGGCTATATGGGAGCAGTCCATGGCCCCCACAATGTTGAGGAAGCCACCAAATGTTGTGAACACTGCACCAGATCCCCGTCCTTGGTTCCCAGCACATGCTCCTGAAGGTAGGTGAATGTGGCATCTGGAAAGCTGTGGAGGCAGCAGCTAGTCATGACCCCCTGGAAGGATCTGGTGGTCAGGAACCTCAGAAACAGCAGGACCTTCTGCAAGACAAGGATGGTACAGGGAGTGGGAGCCTGACCCTGCAGGGCTTGGGTGGCAGCTCTATTAAAGTGAAATTGATCAAGGCAGGTGGTGTCCAAGAGACAGAAGATGCTAATCTGAGCTCAGTACTGGTGGGCACAATGCCTCCTCCACCATCGCTACACCACCCAAATGTAAAGTGCTGGTAACAAGTGGATATGGTGAACCCCTAGCATGGGCAGCAAGGGCAAAGGAGGGCACCATCCTACAAGCAGCTAGCCAGGCCCTGAGAAAAAAGGAAGCAGTGTTCACAATAGTGAAGGGCAGCCAGGATCACATTCTTCTATGGACACTATATACCCTCTCTCTCAGAGGTTTGGTGCATGCCATCCATGGCCCTTCCTGTTGGGTAATGACCATGGCAGGAACATGGTGGCAGGGCAGGAAGGGGAAAACAGCATTTTCCCATGGTGTGCCACCTTACAGAGGTCTGAGAGGAGCAGAACAGAGCAGAGCAGCTCTGATAGCTGAGACAGCTGGAGAAGTTGCTGAGAATTTCTGAATTTTGAAAGACTTCATTCTGAGGTTTGTGGGGGCTGCCTAAAATTCTGAGTTGTGATAGCTGGGGAACTGCTCTTTGTTTGGTCTTTGTTTTCTCTTTGTTTGGTTGAGTGGGCTAAAGGTGAAAGATAGTGCTGGGGAGGAGCCTGTGGTCATGGTGCATGTTGGCACCAACGATGTGAGGAAATGCAGTCGTGAGGTCCTGGAGGAAAAATTTAGGCTGCTAGGCGGGAGACTTAAGGCCAGGACCTCCAAGGTAGCCTTCTCAGAAGTGCTACCTGTTCCACGTGCAGGGCAGGAGAGACAGGCACAAATTAGAAGTCTCAATGTGTGGATGAGACGATGGTGTAAGGAGGAAGGCTTTACATTTGTTAGGCACTGGGATGCTTTCTGGAACAAGCAGGAGCTGTACAAAAGAGATGGTCTCCACTTGTCCCCGGATGGAACCAGGCTGCTGGCGCTTAAAATCAAAAAGGTGGCAGAGCAGTTTTTAAACTAAATCTTGGGGGAAAGCTGACAGGAGATGAAATGTCTCTGGTTTGGGAGGACTCGTCTCAAAGAGATGAAGGGTTGGCTGCTATTTCTCTACCAGGTAATGGATCAGAGTTGTCCACTGTGATGGTGACAAACAGTATGGACTGTCTGCCAGAGTCTCGAGGCGGCAGGAGGAAGGCAGCAGGCCTAGCTTGCCTGGGAAATTATAGATGTTTGTATGCAAATGCTAGAAGTGTTCGAAGTAAAATTGGTGAATTGGAATGTTTAGTGTTGGGATAAAACATAGACATTGTGGGAATTTCAGAAACCTTGTGGAATTAGGAGAATCAGTGGGACACGGTGATTCCTGGATATAAGTTATATCGGAAGGATAGGGAGGGAAGGGTTGGAGGTGGGGTGGCTCTGTATGTCAGAGAGGATATACGGTCCAGTAAGACTGAGGTCAGAGAATTAGATTCCCTTTTAGAAATGCTTTGGGTTGAAATAGAGGGCCCAAAAGGAAATTTAACTATGGGAGTTTGTTATCGCCCACCAAATCAAAAGAGAGAGGACGATTATAATATGATGGAAGGCTTAAAGATAGCGGCTAAACATAAAAACTGTGTCGTAATAGGTGATTTTAACTACCCGCAAATTGATTGGGTCAATATGTGTTCTGGTCGAGAGAAAGAGATTGAGTTTCTTGATGCTCTCAATGACTGTGCTATGGAGCAGATGGTCTCAGAACCTACCAGGGGTGGGGCGATCCTGGATTTGGTCCTAAGTAATGCCCAAGACTTGGTGAGAGATGTAAAAGTGATTGTGCCATTTGGGAGTAGTGACCATAATGTTATTGATTTCACCGTTTGAATAAATAGGGAGGTGCCCAAAAAGACTGCCACAACCACGTTTAACTTTAAAAGGGGTAAATTCACTGAGATGAGGAGGCATGTGAGGAGGAAACTGAAAGGAAAGGTAAATACGGTCAAAACCCTTGGGGAAGCTTGGAGACTATTTAAAACTATAATCCTAGAAGCTCAGATAAAATACATACCACAAGTTAGGAAAGGCACAAACAGGCATAAGAAAAGGCCTGCATGGTTAACAAACAAAGTAATGGAAGCTGTAAAAGGTAGGAAGGACTCCTTTAAGCGGTGGAAAACCAGTCCAAGTGACATTAGTAAAAGGGAACACAGGCTGTGGCAAATCAAATGCAAGACTGTGATCAGGCAGGCAAAAAGGGACTATGAGGAGCATATTGCAAAAAACATAAAGACCAACAATAAAAATTTCTTCAAATATATTAGAAGTAGGAAACCAGCCAGGGAGGCAGTGGGGCCCTTGGATGACCATGGGGTAAAAGGATTACTGAAGGAGGATAGGGAAATGGCTGAGAAGCTGAATGAATTTTTTGCCTCTGTCTTCACTGTGGAAGATGAGAACTTTTTGCCCGCCCCAGAACCACTAATTTTGGAAGGGGTGTTGAAAGACCTGAGTCAGATTGAGGTGACAAAAGAGGAGGTCCTACAACTGATGGACAAATTAAAAACTAATAAGTCACCGGGTCCGGATGGCATACATCCGAGAGTTCTGAAAGAACTCAAAGTTGAACTTGTGGATCTTCTAACAAAAATCTGTAATCTTTCATTGAAATCTGCCTCCGTTTCTGAGGACTGGAAGGTAGCAAATGTCACCCCCATCTTTAAAAAGGGTTCCAGAGGAGATCCGGGAAATTACAGGCCAGTCAGTCTGACTTCAATACCCGGAAAGTTGGTAGAAAGCATTATCAAGGACAGAATGAGTAGGCACATTGATGGACACGGGTTATTGAGGAGGACTCAGCATGGGTTCTGTAAGGGAAGATCTTGCCTCACTAACCTGTTACATTTCTTTGAGGCGGTGAACAAACATGTGGACAAAGGGGACCTGATAGATGTTGTTTACCTTGACTTCCAGAAAGCTTTTGATAAAGTTCCTCATCAAAGGCTCCTTAGAAAGCTTGAGAGTCATGGAGTAAAAGGACAGGTCCTCTTGTGGATCAAAAACTGGCTGAGTAATAGGAAGCAGAGAGTGAGTATAAATGGGCAGTCTTCGCAGTGGAGGACGGTAAGCAGTGGGGTGCCGCAGGGCTCGGTACTGGGTCCCATGCTCTTTAACTTGTTCATAAATGATTTAGAGTTGGGAGTGAGCAGTGAAGTGCCCAAGTTTGCGGATGACACTAAATTGTTCAGGGTGGTAAGAACCAGAGAGGATTGTGAGGAACTCCAAAGGGATCTGTTGAGGCTGGGTGAGTGGGTGTCAACATGGCAGATGCGGTTCAATGTGGCCAAGTGCAAAGTAATGCGCATTGGGGCCAAGAATCCCAGCTACAAATACAATTGATGGGGTGTGAACTGGCAGAGACTGACCATGAGAGAGATCTTGGGGTCGTGGTAGATAACTCACTGAAAATGTCAAGACAGTGTGCGTTTGCAATAAAAAAGGCCAACGCCATGCTGGGAATTATTAGGAAGGGAATTAAAAACAAATCAGCCAGTATCATAATGCCCGTGTATAAATCGATGGTGCAGTCTCATTTGGAGTACTGTGTGCAGTTCTGGTTGCCGCACCTCAAAAAGGATATTATAGCTTTGGAGAAAGTCCAGAAAAGGGCAACTAGAATGATTAAAGGCTGGAACACTTTCCCTTTGAAGAAAGGTTGAAACGCTTGGGACTCTTTAGCTTGGAGAAATGTCGACTGCGGGGTGACATGATAGAGGTTTACAAGATAATGCATGGAATGGAGAAAGTAGAGAAAGAAGTACTTTTTTCCCTTTCTCACAATACAAGAACTCATGGGCTTTCAATGAAATTGCTGAGCAGAAAGGTTAAAACGGATAAAAGGAAGTACTTCTTCACCCAAAGGGTGATTAACATGTGGAATTCACTGCCACAGGAGGTGGTGGTGGCCACAAGCATAGCCACCTTCAAGAGGGGTTTAGATAAAAATATGGAGCAGAGGTCCATCAGTGGCTATTAGCCACAGTGTGTGTGTGTGTGTGTGTGTATAAAATTTTTTTGCCACTGTGTGACAGAGTGTTGGACTGGATGGGTCATTGGCCTGATCTAACATGGCTTCTCTTATGTTCTTATGTTCTCACCTCCACATTCCTCTGTGGGTGAATGGCTTGGCTGCTGTAACATCCAGTGGCAGTGAAGACCACTTCCAACCTAACTGGGCTATGGCTGAGAGGGCACTGCTGTAGAGGTTGGTGGTAGAACATGCAGTTGTTGCCCTTGCCCCCACTAGGAGCAGCTCTGCCACCTTCTGGTAACATGCCTTGTAGTGCATGGTGAGAGAATGAGTTTCTGCCCTGGGACATGCTATGTGGACAGAGATTTCCACTTTGATTCCTTTGGTCCCACTCAGAAGCACATCCAAGCCCTCGTGGCCAAAGGTGTCCCTTATGAGAGTGCGGTGAGGGGAAGAGGTGCATTGAGAGACTGCTGGCAGACATGTTTGAAGCTCTGTGCCCTCCCCCACCTGGCACCCCACACGCTTTCCTTCTCATCCTTCAGTGATGGCAGCACACAGATTGCCATGGGAATGCCCTTGACAGCATGGGCACGTTAGATGGCACAGCTGCTGTGGAGGACACCCACACATCCATCTAGAAGGCCAGTTTGGTGTAGTGGTTAAGTGTGCAGACTCTTATCTGGGAGAACCAGGTTTGATTCCCCACTCCTCCACTTGTACCTGCTGGAATGGCCTTGGGTCAGTCATAGATCTCATAGGAGTTGTCCTTGAAAGGGCAGCTGCTGTAAGAGCTCTCTCAGGGTGTTTGTTGTGAGGAGGGGTAGGTAAAGGAGATTGTGACCACTCTGAGACTCTGAGATTCAGAGTATAGGGTGGGCTATAAATCCAATATCTTCTAAAATCCAATATCTTGTCCATTGCAGACCTCAGGGGCCCTGTGCATTCTATATGTAGACCAATAGCTTGGGGTGCTCATGTGGTGAATGAGTGACAGCCATTCCCCAGTGACAAGTAGCCAGGGCTTCTGATGGGAGCTGGTCTCTGTAAGGGGGTGCATGCTGCAGAGGAGGAGTGTGGCTACTGTGGCCTACCCTTCCACCCCCTGCCAGTGACAGATGCGTGGCTCAGCCCCCTTGACTCATGACTCCTATTGGCCCTTCCTGTTTTACTTGAACACCCCCTTCCCCTAACAACACTGGGATGAAACACTGTAACTGAAACTCCATGGACACCATTGCAGCAGTGCTGGGCAGGGTGTTTTTTCCCCCATTCGGCCCTTAGGGAGGGGCTGGCCACTGCAGCTCAGGCACAATACAGAATTGCTTTGTAAATATACTGACTTCAGAGGTCAACTAAATCAAATTTATTATTGTTATTAAATTCATTTATACCTCACCTTTCCCCTCCAATGGGGACACAAAGCAGCTCACACCATTCTCCTCTCCTCCATTTTATCCTCACAATAACCTTGCGAGGTAGGTTAGACTGACAAAAGTGAGGGACTGTGGTTCAGTAGCAGAGTATCACCTTGGTATGCAGAAGGTCCTAACATCTGATCACCAGCGAGTGGTAGGTGATGTGAAAGACCTCCATCTTGAGAGGCTGGAGAGACACTGCCAGTATCAGCAAAGAAGGATAACCTTGATAGACCAATGGTCTGATTCAGTATAAGGCAACTTCCCATATCCATGATAAGACTCTGTGTGCTTTTGCACAGCAACTGTTTGCAAGTGGATTTTTCCATTCTGCACAGTAAAATCGAATAGCAAATTGCACTAAAACAGATTATTTAGTGTGTGTGAAAGCACCCTGTGACTGACTACCCCAAAGACACCCAGCAACCTTTTATGGCAGAGTCAGAAATCTCACTTCTGAGCATGCATGTCAGGATTAGCCTGTATACGTGATCAAGAACAGCATGCTACCAGCATTTAAGGAAAGTGGGTATTGAAGGTGGAAGATAAAGACTCTCCCAGAAATGCCCCAAGATCCTAAATATTCCCCCTATGCAAGAATGAAAATTAGGAGATACATAACTGCTGAATATAATATGCACCACCTTAGACATGCCACAATGAAATCATCCTTAAGAATGCCAGGTGATTATCTTGCTATTTTATTTTTCTTTTGCAGCATTGGCAGACTTACATGGCAGCAGCAGACTGTCGTCCTAATTTCTCTACTTCATATGCCAGTCATTCTCTTCTAGTGATGACTGAGAAGTTCATCATCAGATGCAGCTCAGCAGTTTGAGGAACACTGAGCTTGAAAATTTTAATGTAAGTCACAGCAGGAAATGCTTCTATTGATTTTAGTGAAATGGATTTTATTTTCATTTATAAGGATGCCTAGATATACTTTCAAGGCTCAATTGTGCCATCTGGTGATTCTTTCCTGAACTGCATCTATGAATAGATCCTTCATGTAGAGGCTTACCTATATATTTAAAGAAGTCAACAGCACCTTTAAGACCAACCTAGTTTTATTCAGAATGTAAGCTTTCATGTGCTCTAAGCACCCTTCATCAGATGAGGAATCCGGCACAGCTTACATTCTGAATAAAACGAAGTTGGTCTTAAAGGTGCTATTGATTTCTATTTTTTTCTACTACTTCAGACCAACATGACTGCCTACTTGGATCTATCTATATGTTTAAATTTAGATTTGCATAATTCTAAAGTATTTGAAAAGTTTATTGTTCATTTTCAAAGATTAAAATATATAAATTTGGCTCAATAAAAAATCAGTCAGAGCTGTTCACAAACAAGGGAGGGGGTTCTATATAGTTGAAAGACTTCCTTAATACAAAGAAAAAACATTGCTATGTAAATTGGAGTAGAAAGATTCCCTCCTCCTTACATAGTATAACTGAGCATTGCCCATCCCTAAATCTGCGCACTGTTTTGTGTCATTTTGGTTGGTTTTAATATGAAGTACTTCATGGGTTTTGTTTTGGGATTTTTCTTCCAGCCATCTCTAAGACAGCAACTTTTAATGGAAGTACTGCAAGTTGTTCTGGGGGGACAAATGGAGGGGCATTCAGACGTTTTGGAAGCAAATGGTGGTATTTCAGATCATACCTAATCACTTCTCCCATTTGCAGCAACTTCTAATAGACAGTGAACATAAACGCCCTGCTGGATCAGACCACTGAACCATCTAGGCCAGGATTTTGTATCACTTGGTGGCCAAATGTTAGTTAGCTCGCAAGACTGAAATCTCTGTGTTGCATAGATATACAATTCCCACATGAAGTCAGCTGGATGACTTTGGGTCAGTCACAGCACACAGAGCTCTCTCAACCCTCAAAACAAGTCTAGCTCACCACCTAGTGGTGTATAATGATAATAGGAGCTAGTTCTTAGAGCAGCCAGACAATCTTGGGATCTCCTGGCTATACCACACACAACACCATACAATGATGATTGTTACTATTATTGTTATTGTTTTATTCTTATGACCACAAATATATTTGCATACATTAAAGTTGTTTGGCCTGCTTTGCATACTGATTTGGTTTTTTTTTAATTGTGGCTTTATGGATGTTTTATGCTGATGCTACATACTAGGGGTCTTAGTAGACTATACACTCAACATGAGTCAGCGGTGTGATGCGGTAGCTAAAAGGCAAATGCAGTGTATCAACAGAAGTATAGTGTCCAGATAATGCAAAGTGATGGCATCACTTTACTCTGCTCTGGTTAGACCTCACATAGAGTACTGTATTCGGTTTTGGGCACCACAATTTAAGGATATAGACAAACTGGACAGGTTCCAGAGGAGGGCAACAAGGAAGGTGAGGGTTCTGGAGACCAAGTCCTATGAGGAAAAGCTGAAGGAGCTAGGTGTTTCACCAGAAGAGGAGACAATTAAGAGGTGAAATTATCAGTAAGTACATGGAAGGGTTGTCATATAGCGGATGGTGCAGAGTTGTTTTCTGTTGCCCCAGAAGGTCAAACCAGAACCAACAGGTTGAAATTAAATCAGAAGAGTTTTCGACTACATTTTAGGAAGAACTTCCTGACAGCAATTTCACAGTGGAACAGGTTTCCTGATGAGGTCTTGGGCTACCCATTTCTGGAGGTTTTTAAACAGATGGCTGTCGGACAGCAATGCTGATTCTGTGAATTAGTTTGATCATGAGAAGGGTAGGAAGGGTTGCATCAGTGCTTTTTTTTTGCCATCTTCTGGGTATTAAGCAGGGGTAACTGGTGTGTGTGTGGGGGGAGGTATTTGTGAATTTTGTGCACTGTGCAAGGGGTTGGACTAGATGACCCTGAAGGTCCCTTCCATGATTCTATAATAAACAACATAAGCAAGAATGGTTAAAACCCATTAAAAATGTACGGAAGGAACTGGGGGGGGGGGGGGTCGGAGGAGAGTTAACAATAGCTTACCCGTCCTACTGGCCACATTTCTTTCTCAGGTCGTTTTACTTAACGTACTATTCTGCTTTAGCAAGAACTTGTAAAAAAAAGAATCCTTTGAATTTTGTGTTTATCGCCTTTTCTCTCGTGAGTTCTTGCAACTACAGCCTGAAGCACGAGAATAGTATGCTTTTTTTCCTACTTGCTAAGCCGCAGCAATTAAACCTAACTTTCTACATACCCACTACTAATAAAATATTGTGAGAACAGACCGAATGCGAACAAAAGAGAGCTGAGACAAGCAACACAACCACCTTCCCCCCCACTATACACCTTCGCGACTAGCAGAGAGGCGAGACGCAAATGACCAGCCGCAAGAAAGGCAAAGATTGCAACGATTGGCTGATGCCTCACAGTTGGGAGGAGCTTCTATTCTCAGCTAGCCATGACGTCAATCCTAAGAGTGCATGCGCGGCAGACAACCCTTCCCTCCCTTTCATTTGGAAGGGGGGGGAACTTTTGGTTGACGCCCGGATCCGGAAGTTTTAATTTCCTCACCAGGCGGGACTTCTGGTCCACAATTTAAAAACACAATCAACTAGCTGTGTCAGTTTGCTGACTTAAAGCGAACAAACAAACAACTAGGCTGTAAAACTATCACGTTTATTAAGAGCTGACATTTCATATGCTAAATCCGACTTTGTCGTAACCTCACAAACCACACACAAGATGGCTGCCAAGCAACCGCCTTTAGCTAAGTTTTCTCCCTTTGCTCTTACTGGAGCGCACTTCCTTTCGGTAACGTCATTTTTGAGCGACACAGGGCCTCGTGCTTGCTGCTTGAAGTTTCCGAGAGTTCGGGGCTTGCAGCGCCATGGCCGAGAGTGAGAAGAGTCCGGCGGAGGCAACCTCTTTAGCTTCGGCGGCGCTTCCTCCTCCGTCCTCTGTGGAGCTGCCGTCCTTCGAGGCTGCGCGAGTATTGGCGGAGAGCCGCTACTCCTGCTTGGTGATCACGCAGCACCGGAGGCACATCGCGCTGCCGCCGCGTTTCCTCCATCGGAAGCGGACGGGAATCTGCATGCAGCTGGACGCTGTACTGCGGCGCTACTCGGAGAGGTACCCGAGCGCTCTTTGTGGATGTGCCCCTTTAAAAACTGAGCGCACGCTGTGCAAAGCATGATAAATTTATTATCCAAATGAAGGTCTGCCAAGGAGGGGGAATTTCTTCCGGTCCCCCCCCCCCCGGTTGCTATTCGTCTGAAGAGAAGCAGGGTCCCCTTGGATTGCTTGATCTCCTTTCTTCTCCGCAGCCCCGTGTACGCCATGTTTCCGTGCGGGCTTACTTAAGCGCCATTGAGTAGAGTGTGCCTTTCTTCCTAATAAGACAGTTCTAGGATCAGGTTGCGTGGGCTACAGCCGGACTGGTCCCCTTGTTTTATTTTTCTTTGGGCTTTTGATAGGAATAGCAGAGATCTTGCACTCCCACCTGGAGGACCTGAAGCCCAGGTGGAGTAAAGTAGGGCGCATATAAGCGCCAAAGGGTCTGGCTCTGCTTAACACCAGACAAGCCAGGAAATGGCAGGTCTTCTGAATCTTAAGGGCCCCTGTTAAGGGATGTAAATAAAGCAACTGTTTAAACTGTGAGAGCATTGTAGTGTTTAAGCACCAAAACAAGACCATGCTATATCTAGCTTGCATACATATTGTTTATTATCAGCTCTGTTGCTGTTTTTTGTTAAGAAAATTTAACTTGAATGTGCTATAGAGTCAGGTCTTGGACGCAAAATGTTAACAGTAGGGTTTATGCAGATAACCCTTTGCCAGTTTTCTAGGCAACATTTAAACACTTCCAGCAATATATATAAATAATGGATAGATCCTTTCTTGTTAATTGTTTAACGAGTTACATCCTTGCTTTGGATAGGCATTGGTGGTGGGTGGTTTTGTGCATCTTGGATTGGGCTGCACTTTTGCAACATCCTATTATTGTGTGCACTTTTTTCAAGCTCCTCCTGCATTATCTGCCATGGCTTACCATGAGCTAGTTTTGCTTTCATGCCATCTGATTTCCATGGCAGTGTTATTGCATTGCATTTGTTCAGGGCTCCTTGTGTGTTTAAGAAGATAGTTTCAGGTGGATGGATATTCTGGTCTGCTGTAGAAGATCAATATTTGAGTCCAGTAGCACCTTAAAAACAGCAAGATTCCTGGACATAAGTTTTTGAGGGTCATTGACCCCTTTGTGTAATACAGGTTCCTATCAAAGGGAGCTTTGAAGATTATTGTTGGTCTTTAAGGTGCTACTGAACTCAAACCTTTTAAAAAAAAAATTCCTTCACATAGTTGGGATTAAGGGAGGATGTAATAATACGGAGAAGTCTCTATCACGTTTCATGCCTGGCTTAAATTGTGCTTTTGTATCTGTATTGAATGTAGCCAGCTTAGCAGAAGGTACGGTAATATTACATATGCACACGTTATCCCAGAAGTTGTCATTTCTTAATATGCTATATTTCTGTATTGTAAATAGTTTGAATTGTGTTCCTTCTGCACCCCCTGCCACAAAAGTTCGATGAGGTCTCGAAGAGCATTGTGCTGAACTGACAACAATATGCTGGTGATCCCTGGCCTGAAGAGTGTTCAGTTGTCCTTGATCAGAGCTAGGGCCTTCTTGGCCTTAGCTCCAACCTGGTGGAATTCCCTACCAAGTAAGATCCAGGCCTCTTGGGACCCAATGCAATTCCACAGGGCCTGTAAGATGGAGATGTTCTGCCAGGCCTATGGCAGAAGGCAGTGACAATTTCTAGCCAGGCTGACTTCCTTCTTTCCCCTTCCATCTTTCTTGTGTGCTCATTACCAGAGACAGGCCTAACAATCAGCTGTCTCTGGTAACACTGTTCTCTCCCAGAGGTACAGTTAAACCACTCTGCTATGTTACCAGGCAAAGCTACCCTTCTAAATACTGTTTTACTGAGACAGACCCAAAACAATCACTGCCCTCTCCAAGAGGCAGATCTGAACTCCTCTGGGCTTCGCTTCCAAATCCGCCCCCCCTTAAAGGTGATTGTATGTTGGAGCAGCACTTCCATAGGCTCATGTGAGTGGCTGTTTTTAGTTCTCACTCCTGTCACAGTATGAGTCTCAGTATTCCTTAAAAATAGTTTGATGTGTAGCAGATGTGAGGCATCTTTCTCCTAGTTTTCCATGGTCACAGAATGATATACTTATGAAGTTCTTGCTCTATTTAGTGATGAATCCTTTCTCCAGACTTTTTCCCTATGCAGTAATTTCTCTAAATAAATAAGATCAAATTTTATTGCCCTTAAAATCTTTAAGAGCATGTGGTTTTGTTCTCCATGTCGATCATCAGCAACTGGTTTCTCTTATCTTGCAGTTTTCAAGGAGTTCCTGTGGCTTATGATAACATTAGAATAACAAATGAATTGGGTGATATAATTGATGATCTGGGAGCCGTCCATCTTGATATTGAAGCAGATTTTATGGTCTTTACACCTAAACCAGGAAAAAAACTTGTGGTATGTAAAATATGCTTCTGCTTTCACTAATGCTTGTAATGCTGGAAGTCCAGTTGTTTTGGTATGTGGTACCTGTAGTATGAAAATGTGCTTCAAGTGACATGTGGTATAGCATTGTTAACAGGCTTCTTTGCTGAAGACATTTGCCTTTTATATATAATCCAGCACTTAGTTATGCATAAGAAAGTTTACTACAGTGGTTTATCTGCACAGGATTGTAGTAATATCTGTAGTATCAGTGAAAGCATGTACAACAGGCATTCTAAGAATGCCAAATAATAAAGCATCTTAGGTCATGCGATAACTAAAATTAGCTCCAAGACTTGATTTCTGATAAACTGGTGTATATTTGCTAAGCATTTAATTATACCTTATAGTTTTAGGTTTTATATGGTTGTATAAAGGAGAAAAAGGCTTATGGTAGAGCCATGCTTTATTGTGGACTTGAATGTGTAGAAGATTACTTTTTAATCTTCAGTGCTAGTGGGACAGCCTGAAATTTTAGTCAGTATCTGCAAGGGTGCACTTTGCTTTTTGTTTTTCTTTTTATATTCCGTACTGGAATATGCAAAACTAATAGAAGTTAAAAAAAAAATTAAACTGAACTTATACTCCAAGGCAGCATAATAAGTTTACAAAACATAGATTCTGTGATATAATCTTCATGTTCTCTCACTCACTTTTTCTTGCTTTCACTCCAGGGCATAATTAATAAAGTGGCATCAAGTCACATGGGCTGTCTAGTACATGGGTGTTTCAATGCGTCCATCCCAAGACCTGATTGCATATCAATTGATGAGTGGAAAAACCTTGGCTTCCAAATAGGTGATAGGCTGGTTTTTAAAGTGCTGTATTTCGATTCAGATGCTGCTGGAGTGTTCTGCATCCGAGGAAGATTGTGCAAAAGCAGGTACAGTAATAGCATGTATCTAGAGTTTCATAGAATCGGCATATTTCATTCTCAGGGAGAACAAAATGAATTTATTTGCATAGACTGTAGCAGGAGCTACAGTCAGGTAGAGAACTGCATTTTGCCCTTTTTTGGGAGGGAGGGGGAGTATAGCCTGACCAGTTGTACAGTATTAGAATATATTGGCTGTATCCCAAGGAGTTTGCAGGTTTGTCTTTGGATCTGAAGGATAATTCAGCAATAGTTTGGTTAATGCAAGAGTGCAAAAAATGAAAGCTGTAGCAAGGTTTGTTGATCACTTTTATAGTATTTAGCTTTCAGTGAACAGCAAGGCCTGATTATCTATACCAGGGGCGGGGAACCTCCATTCCGAGGGCCTCGAGATCACTTGGTGTGGCCCTCAGGGACTGCTGGACTGAACCAAGCCATGTGGCAGCCTCCCTGGGGCCTGGCTGGCCAGCGAGGATTGTGGGGCCCAGCCACGCTGTGCAGCAGCCTCCCCAGGGCCAGGCAGGGATCACAGGGCCCAGATGTATTGTGCAGCACCCTCCCTGCGGCCTGGCTGGCTGGCCAGAATTGCTGCAGGGCCTGAAAAAGTTACTGTTCAGTTTGCACTTGATTATCCCAGATGGTGTGACCTAATATGCTAATATTAGGGGATGTGGTCTAATATGCTAATGAGTTCCTATGCATTTGCCTATGGCGGCGGGCTGGGTGTGTGTGTGCGTGCCAGATTAGGCTCTCCCCACATGTCTTCAAATAGAAAAACAATTATTTGCATTAATTTTGCCGGCCTGAATCGTTCTCCCTCAGCTGAGCACTGTTTTTTGATAATTTTTTATGGCCTGCGAATGATGTTATAAATATCCAAATGGCCCTTGGCAGAAAAAAGGTTCCCCACCCCTGATCTGTGTTGGTAAGCATGGCTAGCTTCACAAAAAGTTACAAAATTGGTAGATCAAATAAAAAAGCAAAGCTAATTGATAGGAGTTAATATTTCCTACTGAATTAATGGAATGCAGTATGTCAGTTGCAGAACGTTTTGGAAGCTTATCCTCTGTTTTCTTTCTTGCTTTGTGTTTTTGCAATGTAGCACTGGAACAAAAATACCAAATGAAAAATGTGAGAATCTCTATGATGAGCAGGATGATACACAAGAGATGGAAACTGCCATACAAACTGCTGAGGTTGTAACTGGAGAGTTGCAGAACAAGGCTGCTGCGGATGAAATAGGTGGTACAAACCCTGAGAGTGTTTATGAACAAGACAGAGCAGACCTGGGAATGCATGCTAGTGACTCTAGTGGCTACCATAGTGATCGTGGCCATTCTAAGAAAAAGAAAAGAAAACTTAATGATGAAGACAGTGGACTCCCTGTATTGTCACAGCACAAAGTTAAAAAGAAAAGAAAGGAATGACCTAATCCAAAGGATGTTCAAAAAGTGCCTTGATTGAATTCTTCAATTGGATATATTTGATAAGTCGGAAAACCTGGAGTGTCATGAGTTGTATTGCAAGGGTCCCATTGTAGATACTTCACATAAGCACATGGAAATTGTGTATTAAAAACATAATAATATGAAACAAAATAATTTCATCCTGTCGTCCTACAGGTGAGGAGCCAAGCCAGCAAACACCTGTTCTTCAAATAGTTTTAGGAAATCTGTTCTAAAAAGAATTCCATGTCCGCAAAACAAACTTTTTCTCCAGGAGTTGTATTCCTTAAAATGTTCATATTTTTGAAGAATAATTGTGTACCTGTAATTCTTATTACCAGGTCAATAAAGGTATTGTGATAAGTACCAGTAATTATGACAAATTAATATTGGCTCCAACTTAGTGGCTCTAAATTGAGTCTGGTGAATGAGATTGCAAGATTTGCATCTGGTTTTTTGTTGTTGTTGTTCTCTAATCACCTTAGGACACAGCTTTGAAAAAAAAATTCAAATATATTTAAAGCAAACTGAAGGAAAAAGTAGGGAGAAGTAAAATATTCCAGTGCACATATAATGATTTGAATTTATATATGTGTGTTCCTTTAATTGTTGGTAAGTTGCAGTAGAGAAAGGGGGGTGAAAGAGGGGGAGTGAATGAAGTGATTGGTTGGTGACTGAGAGAGTGTGGGCGGAGCTAAGAAGTATGTATGGAGAGAGAAACGTCAGTCAGCAGTTAACTCAGCAAAGTGACAGCAGTTAATAATCATGGTCAGTCAGCGGCCTATAGAGTCTGAGAAGTAGTCTTCTGATTAGAATCTCATACCAGTTCTGTGAAAGGCATTAAGATTCTAGGGAAGAAAAGTTGAATACTTTAGATAATATTAGGGACTAGAGAGCCAAAACCTAATATTATCAAAGTATTATAGGAGTGTGAGAAACAGAAGCTACAAGAAAGTTTAGTTAGGAAGAGAAAGGAGGATATAGAATCATAGAGTTGGAAGGGATCTCCAGGGTCATCTAGTCCAACCCTCTGCACAATGCAGGAAACTCACACCACCCCCTAAATTCACAGGATTTTCATTGCTGTCAGATGGCCATCTAGCCTCTGTTTAAAAACCTCCAAGGAAGGAGAGCCCACCACCTCCCAAGGAAGCCTGTTCCACTGAGGAATCGCTCTAAGGACGTTCTTCCTTATGTTGAGCCAGAACCTCTTGATTTAATTTCAGCCCATTGATTCTGGTCCTTTCTGGGCCACAGTAAACAATTCCACACCATCTTCTATATGACAGCCCTTCAAGTAGTTGAAGATGGTGATCATATCACCTTTCAGCTGCCTCCTCTCCAGGCTAAACACGCCCAGCTCCTTCAACCTTTCCTCATAGGACTTGGTCTCCAGAGTGATATGAGAGTGAGGAGTGTGTGAAGTGAAAGAGTGACACCTTAGTCAGCTGTAAACATCTTAAAACCAATATTCATTGTACAAATAAAGTTTTATTTTGTTTTATATTAACTGGAGTTCTGTTATATTAACTGATAAGATTTTCATCCTCACGGCCACATAATCCAACACCATCATCATTGTAATTTATTATGATCCACAATCAGCTAATTAAAAAAATTGCCTTTCAGAAGTGGTGTGCAAGCAACTCTATGATTCCATGATGAGCCCTGCTCTAAGGCAGCTGAAAAGTTTTTACCTTCTGAAGGTTACATATTTCAGAACTGCCAGCTATCCAGTCCTCATACAGAATTCTCTTTATAACAGAAAATGGGTTGTCTTAGACTAGAATAATTTAGCATAGAAGTGCACTGTGAATCTGTGCCATAATTTCATCCATTGTTTTATAATCTGTATAGATTGCATTGGTTTACAAATATGAACGTTATTATCCTCTGTAAGAAGACTCCAACTTTTAAAGGATTGCAGGAGTCTGCAGTCCAAAAAATGATTAAATTGTCCAAAATCTAAGCTAAAACAAATAGGTAGATTTTATAAATTCATCAAAATTATGTGGTCCCAGTGCCTTGTTTCTTAATTTTGAAAAACAATGTGCCCTGGTCTCAGCTGCTATACCAGAAGACTGGGAAGTAGAGATGGGCACACACTGGGAAAATGGAGGTGTGTTTCGATTCATGAGGCCGCATGAACTACAACTCTTCATGGACCTTCCCGTTTACCAAACCAGTTCATTTTATTTATTTATTTATTTATATTTCGATTTATATCCCGCCCTTCCCACCGAGGTGGCTGAAATTCGTGATTGGATGAACAGCCCCCCTGTGGGCTAGAGATCTCAAACTTGCAGCAAGCTGACTCCTCTACAAGCCTTCCAATTTTGGTGGTAACTGGATTTAGGGGAGCTAAAGTATAGCCCTCCAAAGGAGGTGCCCGCAGAAAAGAGCTCTCTGGGGAAATCGGAAAGTTCCTTCCCTCTCTGTCACTTTCTAAGTTTCTGATATAAGTCTTCCTTAAGGCTGATATAAATATATGCTACTGAATCAAAATGTCCTCTACAAAAACTCTGTTATTAAGATTTTTTTCAACATTCTTAATTACCTGTTTTGTGTTCCAATTCATTAATTTTATTGAAAACAAGGTCTAGCCTTCTAGAATCAGGCTTTCACATCCATTCTTCATCAGCAGTATTGCCATACCAAGTTACTTTCTCCCTGGAACTTGCTTTGTATTGAATTCTCCACTCCCAGCTAAGCTCCATCCAAGCCACTCTCAACCAGTGTGGGAGATCAAGATATTAAATGGTTAAAAGTATATGGGAGGGGTAGGGGTTCCCCTAATTTTGGGGCCCCAAACCACCATAGAGCTGGTCACTGGGGGGAGCCGCACCCCCCAAAGAGCACTGGCATGCCGCAACATGCCCAGTGCAATGACATCACCTGGAAGTGACACTATCATGCTGGGCACTTTGCCAAGGGGATGCTCTTATCACTTTTTTCCTTAGTGATAGATGTTATCACGCTGGATGCAATTTGTGTGCACAAGAAGACTCCCCCTCTCACAACCAGGACCTGGCAACCCTATGGATGCATTAGTTCCAGAGCTTTTTTTTTTTAGCAGGAACTCCTTTGTAGCCCACCCTCCTGCTGTAGCCAATCCTCCAAGAGCTTACAGTAGGCCCTGTACTAAGAGCCCTGCAAGCTCTTGGAGGACTGGCTACATCAGGGGTGTGTGGCCTAATATGCAAAGGAGTTCCTGCTACAAAAGAAGCCGATTCAGTGATTCCCATCCAGAGTACCGTGATACCCTGGGGTACCGCAAACACTTCCTAGGGGTACTGCAAGATGTAGATGTATTGTGATGCCAGCCAACCCCCCTCCACCTGCCATCTCCCTCTGACCAGCCTGGCCAGGTGCAGGGCAACTCCAAAAAACGCACGCACACAAGGCTGACAGCACCAAACACTGTGCCAATCAGGCTATGAGCAGAGCAGCACGTGTCACCTGCTGCTACTGCTGCCGATGCCCGACTCCTCTGTCCCTTTTTCGCCACGCCACCAGGCAGATCACCCAGCTGCATTCCTCCTCCATCCCTCGGACTGACAGCTGGGTGCCACCGCCGGCCATAGTATTGAGTTGACAGCAGCAAGTTCAGCAACATGCTGGGCCACAAGGAGGGCATGCGGAGGAAAGTTGGCTGGGCAGACCTCAGGGGCCGGGGTTCTTGAGCTGCAGAGCGTGATTCCACTTGCATAGAGGGAGCAAGGCAAGGCAAGTGTACAGAGCCAGGACTACTGGGAGATAAGTGGGTGGAGGGGAGGGGAGGCAGAGAGCAGGTGCCATGTGAGTGGCCTTGTCGGTGACAGCAAGAGCTCTGCCTCTCTTCTCTAAGGTACCTAAAATGGTGGGTGCCGAACTGGTGCAAAATGGACCCCCCCCTCCCTCATTGGTGTGAGGAGAGATTCTCCTACCAGTTGCACTAAGTTACAGCTCAACTCACCCAGGCAGGTCAGGTCACTCTTGGATGAATGGCTGCAAAGTTGTAGTGCACCCTATCAAGGGCTAACCATAGTGTGTTAAGCATAGTCACACCCTAAACCCACTGACATCAGTGCATTTAGAAGGATGAAACTCCATTTAGGATTGCACTGCTAACCTGTTTTTTCTTACATACTACTCATATCGATTTTAAGAACCTACACTGGAACTTTGAATGTAAAGACTACACTGGCTAGAAGAAGCATTCAGTTGAAAATGTGCTGATGCCAATTTGAATGAATGAACCATACTGTTGTCTGATGAAGTGTGCTTTTAGAATACAAAAGCTTACATTCACAAGTTGCACATTCCAGGCTAGCATCTGTTCTGACACTGAAAATTTTTGTGTTACAGTTTGGTGGACATTTATAAATCGCATTCAGAATAGTTTCTTAACATTACTGTTGGGACTTCCGTCTGTTGTGTGCTTTGAAGAATTTTAAAATATCATACTATTCTGTCTTAATTTAATTAGTTTAAATTACATTTATTTTCACATCATTAATTAGCTTTGGACAGTGCTACATTGGTGCCAGCCCAACAGGTTCCTGCTACAAAAGGTGAAGAGTTTGGGAGTGACTTTGGATGCCTCCATGGAGGTCCAGATCACGATGGTTGCCAGGTCTGCCTTTTGTTATCTTCGGCAGATCAGGCAGCTAGTGCCATTTCTATCTCCCTAAGACCTGGCTACAGTGATTCATGCAATGGTCACTTCCAGAGTAGACTACTGTAACTTGCTCTATGCTGGCTTACCCTTGAGACTGATCCATAAACTGCAGCGGGTGCAGAATGCAGTGGCTCACCTGCTGACTGCACCACCTTTATGGGTGGGCAGTTGGCTGGAGCTTTGCAGTCTGCACTGGCTGCCAATTGAGTACCAGATCTGCTTCAAGGTTTTAGTTCTAATGTTTAAAGCCTTACGTGGCCTGGGACCAACATACCCGCAGGACCGTCTCCTTCCATATATGCCTAGGAGGTCGTTACGTTCAGCCTCCCAACATCTGTTGGCCATCCCCAGCCCAAGAGATGCCCGCCTTGCCTCAACTAGGGCCAGGGCTGTTTCAGTCCTGGCCCTGACCTAGTGGAATCAGCTCCCTACAGAGATCCCGGCCCTACCTGGCTTATTAGCCTTCCATAGGGCCTGTAAAACAGAGCTGTTCCACCCGGCTTTTAGTTAAGGCTGCGGGCGTCTATTCTTAATCTGGTTGGCCTCCCCTATCGGCACTGTCACCTCTGTTACAAAATGGATTATCATCTGCCATCTCTATGAGATATCATGATGTGAGATGGCCAGGCTGGGATGATACGGCAAATTTCTCTGAGTGCTGCTGAGCTGTCTGTTTTTAAAATGTTTTTATTGTATTTTATTGTTTTATCATATGTTGTACTCCGCCCTGAGCCCTACAGGGAATGGGCGAAATAGAAATATACTAAAATAAAAATAAATAAAATAAAATGAATAAACAGAAACTTAACAGCAATAAACTAATAAGTCTCTCACGTAACTAGAAAGTAAATCAATTTTTTTTAAAATAGGTGTTTTCCTTAAGGGTACCATGAGATATGAAGAGTGAGGTAAGCGTACCGCTGCGTCGAAAAGATTGGGAAACACTGCCCTGATTAGTTCTTTTACCTGTGCCCAACTGTGTTCAACAATGTTGAAGCACATAATGCAGGCCCCTTTCACTGTCAGTCTTTAAGCAGTGGCTGGACAAACATTTGTCAGGGATGCTGTAGGCTGATCCTGCATTGAACAGGGGGGTGGACTAGATGTCCTGTATGGCCCCTTCCAACTCTGTGATTCTAGGATTCCATGAATGTCTTCAAATAGGCTACACACTCTGTAAGCCAAGTGAATGGTTAGTTGTTAAATATAGATGCAAAAGCAGATGTGAAACCCAATGCACTCAAGGAATCAATTTTTTCCTCATGAAGCTACCGCACCACATTTTGGAATACAGGGGTATTTTAAAATCAGATTTCAATATGGTCAGGTAGTTTGCGGTTCAACGAAAAAACTCCCTTAAAAAATCTCTGGGTTTGTCCAGTCCCTTAAGTCCACCCACCTATTTGAATTCCAACCCTGTTCCCCTTTCTGTGAACACACAAAGAGCTTCTCTGTTGAAATTAGCCATATAGGTTGCTACTTTTTATTATTACCTTGTCACACAATTATATTAATTAAAATGTAATCATATTACATGGGGCATAAATAGGTTAGTTGGGAGGGGGATGATTTCTCAGATCATAACTATTGCTGGGTAATGTGACAGCAGTCTTGTAACTTGTATTGTGGTCTTGATTTCTAGCCATTTTTATCCAGTGATGAGTTTCCATCCAAGAATAAAAAATGTTTAGCATCAGAAGAAACACCAAGTACACAATTAACTTTATAGGATGATCTATTATCTGTTACCTTTGTGTTGTATCCTTCTTCCAAAGAGTTAGGATGATGTACATGGATCTTCCTTTTATCCTAATCCTCACAATAATCCTGTGAGATAGGTTAGGTGAGACAGGGTGTATTCACAAAAATAAAAAAATGAAATAAATAGTGCAAGGTAAATAACCTTAATGGATTGAACCCAGGTCTCCCTGAACCATTGAATACATTAACAATATTTGCTCTCCAAGGCAGCTTGCAGTGTGACCTAAACTGTTCAAAGGACAAAATGGAACAGCATGCTTACAGGAGCTTTCTGGAAAGTGGCCTAGAAGTCCTTTCAGTTTATCAGGAAAACAGGGAGATTTACAAAGCATTGTTGCATTTATGGATTCAAGCCATTTGCTTTTGCAGGGCAAAACTAGTTCTTAGAGGAGGATATAACCAAGTGATGTTAGTGTATTGCAGGAAATGAATCAAACATGATCAAAGACTTTTTTTTTTTTAAAGAAAGGTAGTTAAATGTATGTCCAAAAATTGAAAAAGGGAGTAGATGGATATCTGAGATCTATGGGAATGATAGTGTTTCAAATGGAACTGGTGTCTGTTCCTTTCCTTAAACCATTTAGGTTGCTAGTCAACAAAGCTGTTAAAGGTGCAAACTCACACACTGCAGGCAATGGCAGCATTCCCATTGTTAATAACAGATCTGAAAATTGCATCTAACTAACACCCTTTGATACTTGGCTGAATTGTTATTTTCCTTCTGAGAACAGGAACTATGTATTAGTACTGATACTCTATGTGTGAATATTGATACTGTGAATGAATATTGATACTTCAGTATGGAGAAATCCAATTATTATTTTTTTTTTAAAAAATAAGTTCATTGACAGCTTAGTCCTAAACAGAGTTATACTCTGTATACTGGTCTGAATCCACTGGATGCAATGAGAGTAGAAGGGTACAAGTCTGTTTAGAATTATACTGTTAATTTTACTTTCTACAAACCAGAAATATAAATTTAATGTGACAGTTCTCCCATTTCTCTACCCTTTCTCCACCCCTCAAAAAGAAAATTATGTGTGGCCTCTGATTGCTTTTTTATGACTTTGATTTAAATTTATCTTTTAAAATTAATTTTCTTTTGAAAACCAATGAGCCTATCCAAGTTTCTTTGCTGCAAGAAGAGTTAATGTTGACTCTATAATCCAACATTTCTAAGGTACTTAAAATTGATACCTTCTGTTGTTGTGGGAAGTTTTATTTTCACTTAATGCCACATGGTGGAGTCTTGCTTTATCTATAGATCATCCATCCTGTACTAAGGCTTTCAGAGATTTGAAGAAAAATCCACTGGGAATTTCTCCTTTGAAGTGAATGGGATCTTGAACAGGCAGGAAACAGAAATTCCGAGAGGTTTTGTGACCTTTTAAAAAAGAGTTGGAAAAGAGTATGCTGCCGGCTTTTATAAAATGGTTACTGATTTCTTTGCAAGCAGCTGAGGATGCTGGTTTCAGGCTAAAGTGGAAGCACGTGGAGCATTTATCTTTATTTAAAAATGCCAGCAATCTGAAAAGTGTGTGTCAATGTTTCTTTGATCAAGTTAATATTCTGCATCTATGTGAATTATCATTCTACTTAAAAGTTACAGTTATTTATAATCTATTTCTTAAAATCTATCCTTTATCTTAAAAAATAGTGCTTTTGTAGTGGGGCAATAGCTTTGATTCAGATACTTTTCTTGTGATGCTTATATGAGCTACATAGTCATTTTGGAAGGTAGCTGGTAAAATTTATTATCTATCGCCATTCCTTTTGTCAATAAATTTTACCTACCTACTTTCCAAAATGACTATTGCCATTCCTTTTGCCAGGTATGGTTCAGAGTGGTAAGCTGCAGTACTGCAGTCCAAGCTCAGCAGAAGCGGAGTTCAGGTAGCTGACTCAGGGTTCTCAGCCTTCCATCCTTCCAAGGTCAGTAAAATGAGTACCCAGCTTGCTGGGGGTAAAGTGCAGATGACTGTGGAAGCCAATGGCAAACCACCCCATAAAAAGTCTGCCATGAAAACGACTGGTGCTAGCACAGGGGACTACCTTTTACCCTTTTATTCCTTTTGTCATTCCTAAAATGAAGCAACATCCCTTAGCATGGTGGCTTCTTAAATTCTCCACTTTGACTATCATTGTGATCACACAAGTCTTAATTCCTTTTTGAAAAGAACTTATGATCCAGCTTCTTGAAATTATGGAATGCCCTTTGGAAACACTGGTCACAATTTGGGATGCATGAACACTTGCCAGTTCAGCTTACCATCTGTTCCCTGGTTGCACATAGTGAGCTAAATGTTCATTGATCGTTTTGCTGTTTCCAAGCAGTTTAAGCCTGTTTGTCTTGTTACTTTTCAAGCTCTCAGAAGTACAGTATATATAGAGAGGCAGTGCTTCACACTTGTACATGCTCACAGACCCTGATGCCAGTCCAGTTTTTCTGCCTCTTCCCCCGACCCACTGCCCCTGCATGTCCCTTGGCCACCAGTCATATAAACAGTGAAAAAAAAATCATTTAACTAGCCAGTGATTACAAGTAAACTTTTTTTTGGCTTTCATATAAATGTATAGTTAATGTTATTTTACACATGTGCATTTTCACACTGGATTATGGGAGGTGGAGTTGCACCCCCATATTATTTAATCTTGACCACATAACTCTGGATAGAATCAATTTCACCTGCTTTACAGATGCACAGGATCCACAAGGCAAGGAAATGAAAGTTCACTGATGTAAGGAAACAGGAGTCTGCCAACAAGGATTACCAACCACTAAATAGGGCCTGGAATTCTCCAGGCATTACAGCTGATCTATTGAGATCAGTTCCCCTGGAGAAAATGGCAGCTTCAAAGGGTGGTCTACAGCATCACATCCCTCTTGAGCTCCACCCCCAGGGCTTCTAGTGTCCTGGCTCCACTGATAGACCTCCTGATGGCATCTGGGTTTTGGCCACTGTGTGACACAGAGTGTTGGACTGGATGGGCCATTGGTCTGATCCAACATGGCTTCTCTTATGTTCTTCAGGAATGTCCCAAGCCAGAGTAGGCAACACTACCACAGCTATGCAGCTGTTTGTTTCACATTCAGGGTGGAGAGGTGAATAGAATGGACTTGCAGTGCTCAGGTGATCATGGCTGTTGAACAAAGAATATTCCACTACTGAACATGTTAACCACAGAATTCATGGCATCTCTAGCCATACTTCACAAGGGGTACATACCAAATTACAGCCAGTTGGTTCCAAACGTTTGTTTTCCTATTGTTCCTCATACTGAGCTGTAGCATCTACCACAGAGAATTGAGAGCATTTCTCCACAGAGACAATATGATAATCCTCATGCATGCACAGGGAGGAGGAGGGAAGGGTCTAGCCCCTCTTCTAGTGGTAGGTCATGCATTGATATAATGCATATGCACTTAAAAAAGGGAACGGTGGTGCTCTGCCACTGCCGGGAACAAGAGCATCCTTATGCAGAGAATCCAGTTGAATTTAGGCACTTCTGTAAGAAAGTAAACCAACATGGCAGCTGGAAAATTGTGAAGTGTGGGAAGATGTGCAAAAGCTCAGAGCTTGAAATGAATCTGCTGCTATTGGATTGACAGCTAAGAAAACATGGAACAAGTGCCTTTGTGTGGAAAAACAAATTAAAAATAATAAAGATAAGAATTCTCAGTATATCTACAAAAGAAATAGTGGCATAGCCATTCTGAAGTTCTGTTTTTTCCTAGTTGATGACTTTTTAATGGATATTATGATGTATGTATGTGCGCATACCTTTAAGTGAACTCCCAAGAACTAGTGGCCTGTATTGGCCTGTATTAGCTCTTGTTCTCTGTGTGTGTGCAGGCCCAGAGCTAAAGGAACGCGATGGCGTTCTCTGCTGGCCCAGCCAGCTCCCTCTAAAAGAGGGAGGGGGAGGGCAGGGCGAGGGGCAGACTGAGCATTCTCGCCAAGCCTCCTGCCCCCTTCAAAGGGAGCTGGCTGGGAAGCAGCCACCTGCATGCGTCTTCCTCCGTTCCGAATTGGAACAAAGGAAGAAGAACGTGGGCAGTTGCTGCCCAGCCACCTGAGTCCGTCTGAAGAGGCAGAGTGGAGGGGCTGGGTGAGGGGCGGTCCAAGTGAGAACGTTCGGCCCACCCCAGCCCAGCTCACTCCCCCCCCCGCTTCAGAGGATCTTGGCTGGCTGGGAAGTGGTGCCCACATGCTTCTCCCTCCTTTCCAAATTGGAACAGAGGAAGAAGCATGCAGGTGGCCGCTTCCCAGCCGGCTCCATTGGCGTGAGTGGGGATGGGGAGGGGGCACCTGCCTCCGCCCTCCACCCTGCAACCAGGTGGCACCCGAGGTGGCCGCCTACCTGGCCTACTCCCACGTGCCAGCCCTATGTGTGTGTTGGTTGTGGTCTTTGCCATCTGTAAGGTTTACCTCCCATTTAGAAGCAATACAGAGACCTGCTATTGAAGCTGCCAGAATCTCCTGTTTGCTGACTATTGAGCAGAACTTGAGGGTAATATGATGGGTAAGATAAGGTCCACCACCTCTCAAAGCAATGGCCTCCAGCCTTTTTGGCACTAGGGACTGGTTTGGTAGAAGACAATTTTTCCATGGACAGGTGGGGGTGGGGGTGCTGGGTTTTTTGCTGCCCTAGCTGCCCCCACACTCACATCCTGTCCCTGCTTCCCCATTGGGGGGGTCTTTAAATGAGGGTTAGGTGAAGGTCACTGCCACACTGCCCTTTCCACCCACCTGAGACCCAGCTAAGAACAAGATGCTGAAGACGTTGAGCATCCCCAGCTCCATTGCCAAAAAGAGATAGTGCTTTGGAGTGAGGCTACACTGCCTCTTTTGTCCTCCTCAGACCTGGGCAGGCGAAAGAGGTGGTGCAGTGCCACTGCCTCACTCCACGGCCTGGTTGCTAACAGGTCATGGACTGGTACCAGTCCATGGCCCAGGGGTTGGGGACCCTTGTTTTAGAGCATACCATATCCATAAGTACTTTTCTCCCTCTTCAATAAACAATGTTAACTCCTCCAGTTCCATGGTGCTAAGTTCAGCATTTTAGGGGGGACCCCAGATGCCAGACATGACAGGAAGCTCGTACTGCATACAGCCACAAATAGAGAATACCAACAGCTTAGACACCACCAGTGTAACTCAATGCTCTACAACTCAGACACCAGAGCTTTTCCATATCTTCACAAGGCTTAAGAAACTATCACAATAAAAGATTCAAAACTCAGAGTTGCCACACTGGTGGGCCTCCAGGACATCCATTGCTCCATACAAAATGTAGGTACAAAAAACTCCTATGAAATGGTAGATACATCAGCTTCACTGCAGTGCATACATCACTTCTAATACATCAATTCCACTACAGACACAAGACAAGGTTAGAAAAAAAATATCTGGGGCTTGGGGGATTTGGAGAGGGTTTTTTTTAAACTATTCTTTATAAACTATCTGCCTTAATTGAGTATCAGTGACAGAAGTGGTTTAAAAATGAATAAACTTCTCAGCTTTTTCATGAGTTTGGCAGGAGGCAACCCTGAAGAAGGAATGAACAAGAAAAACAGGATGTGATGCAAACATAGCAAATGGCCCAAGAGGAGCAGGCCCGAAGATGAACCTGCACTCCACCTATAAAGAAGCTTTCAATTTTCCTAACTACCCTCAACACCACCAACCTTCTTGGCAATGGAGCAGGGGATGCTCAACGTCTTCAGCATCTTGTTCTTAGCTGCCTATATCTCAGCACACAGATTTGACAGCTTTGCTTTGATCAGCTGCTTTTTTTCTGCTCTGGTTCTTCTCATGACCTTCTGAAAATGATAGGCTCTTCCTCTCCTCCCTTTTCTTTTTCCCTTGCACATCTTTCAGAATCCCCTATGGAAAATCAATCATCATGTCGAACATATTTTCAAACAATGCCTTGCTTTTCAAGTGTGCCTTCAGTCTCTTTGGCTCAGGTTTATAATTTTGCATGCCACTCCATTCTCGGCACTTCCCCAGCGTCTGCTATTCCTTAGGAATGACTGAGGACAAATTCTGTGTTAAATTAATTCACACTTTCAGTAGCCTTTCCTGCAGTTGCATGGGGTTACAGTTTGCAAATTCCCTTGATACGTTCCTTTAAAAAGTTCCATATGATTCCCTTAGCTTAACACATTTTTTAAAGTATTTCTGCCTCCTTCAGTTGACTTTTACAAGTTTTCAGATTGATGGCAGCTAGTCTTGATTAATGACTTCCCCAAACATTTAAGCAAACATTAAGATGTTTTTAAAAAAAAAAAAAAAATCATTCACAGCCATTCCTCTGGCCATACTATAATTAACCCGAGGTTTTTTTTTTTTTTTTTAAGTATGCCATTTAGCCAAATAGGGTAGGAAAATATTGCAATAATAATGGGCCTGATTCTGAAGATCATTATTTACTTGCAGAACTCTCACTAATTAAGTAGTCTCAATGACTAAACTTTCCTGAGGTAAATAAGAAGTGTCAGGGCTGTGTCTATAATTTTTAGGGGAATTTTAGGGTATTTAGGGCAAAAAAGAAGGGGGAAATAAATTTGGAGTACTATGCTGTAAACTATCTTAAATAGAGCATTTCTTGCAGCATGCTGGGTTTTTTTTTTCAAGATTCAAAAATTGCATGTGGTTCTGCTGTGTAACTAAATTTCCACTAATTTGCAAGTCCTATGCAGATAAAGTTAAAACCATGTGGCTGATACTTTTCAAAGGAATGTGGTTCCACACCATTTGGGACAATGGTGACATGGCTTAGCAGAACCTTTTAAGGCTAAGCACAGGGGCTGGTGAAAGAACTGTGCCTTGTGGTTTACTGCTGAGATGTGAACCCAACATGTGGCTCACAAACAGGGCCAGCACCAGGGTTTCTGGCATCCTAGGCCCCAACCCCCCTGCACCTGCAGCAGTTAGGATGAGTGTGATGGCAGCAGGTAGCATGGCACCATGCACCTCCGAGCGCCCCCAGCGCTGCACTGTCCCTGCTCAGCCTTTCCAGGTCTGTGCTTCCTCCAGAAGCACAGACCCAGGAAGGCTGAGTGGAGTCAGTGCGGTGGCTCATGTGTTTCAAGGCACTCAGAGCCTGGCTCCAAGTGCACCTGCCACCTTGCTGCCATATGGCCCCACCACTCCGAGTGTCCCTTTTATTTATTTATTTATTTTATTTATCTAAGATTTATATCCCGCCCTTCCCACCAGGTGGCTCAGGGCAGCTTACAACATGTAAAACTAACATAAAATATAAAATTAAGCATTAAAATTAATATTTCATAATTTATAGTTAAAAATCTAAACAATTATTATATACATAAACATTAAAATCATACAGCGGTCTTAAAGCTACACTCGATTCAAGTTCGATTTCAGATTCAGTATTTCGGTGTTCAGTGTTCGATGTTCGATGCCGGTTAGCTGTGGGCCAGCCAGAAGAGGGCTGTCTTACAGGCCCTGAGGAATTGGGTAAGGTCCCGCAGGGCCCTTACCTCTTCCGGCAGCTGGTTCCACCAAGATGGAGCCATTACGGAGAAGGCCCTGTCCCTTGTGGCTTTCAAACGGGCTTCCTTTGGCCTGGGGACAACCAGGAGGTTTTGAGTTCCCGATCTCAGTGCTCACTGGGGAACGTGTGGGAAGAGATGGTCCCTCAGGTAGGCAGGTCCTAGGCCATATAGGGCTTTAAAGGTGATAACCAGCACCTTGTACCGAACTCGGTAAGGTATTGGTAGCCAGTGCAGAGCCCGAAGTCCCGGCTGAATGTGCTCCCACCTTGGGAGCCCCAATAACAACCGGGCGGCGGTGTTCTGCACCAGCTGCAATTTCCGGGTTTGGCACAGGGGCAGCCCCATGTAGAGTGCATTGCAGTAGTCCAGCCTCGAGGTGACCGTAGCATGGATCACTGTTGCTAGATCGTCGCGCTCCAGGAAGGGAGCCAACTGCCTTGCCTGCCTAAGATGGAAAAATGCAGACTTGGCAGTGGCTGCTATCTGGGCCTCCATTGTTAAGGAAAGCTCCAGAAGTACCCCCAGGCTCTTGACTCTATGCGTCGCAGTCAGCGGCGCACCGTCAAAAACCGGAAGGGGTATTTCCCTTCCCGGACCCCGACGGCCCAAGCAAAGGACCTCTGTCTTCGCCGGATTTAGCCTCAGCCCGCTCTGCTTGAGCCACCCAGCCACAGCCTGTAATGCCCGGTCCAGATTTTGTGAGGCGCAGACCGGCCAGTCGTCCATAAGCAGATAAAGCTAGGTGTCATCAGCATACTGGTGACAGCCCAGCCCGTACCTTCGGGCAATCTGGGCGAGGGGATGCATATAGATGTTAAATAACATCGGGGAAAGAACCGCACCCTGAGGCACCCCGCAATCAAGCGTGTGCCTACGGGACAGCTCATCCCCAATAGCGACCCTCTGTCCATGACCTTCAAGGAAAGAGGAAAGCCATTGCAAGGCCAACCCCTGAATCCCCGCGTCCCTTCCCTGCCACTGCTGTCCACCCACCCACCTGCAGGTGGAGAGGTGGGCAGCAAGGGTGAGTGCGGTGGGGAAGGTGCACTGGGGGAGGGGTTGGGGGAGGGGGTGCCAGCCACCCCTGAGGCATGGTAGTGCCCTAGGCGGCCATGTACCTGGCCTACTGAGATGCTCTGGACCTGCTCACAAATCTTATACACACCATGTTTTGCTATCCTGCTCTACCTATGTTTCTCAAGGGTAAGTTTTTAAAAAGATTCTCTTATTTAGATGACAAGAATAATACAAAGGTATTGCCAAGGTTCTTAGGAGAAACTAAGTTCTCTGATAATAGTATGCTGTCATCCCCATCTTCTCATTTTGTTTTAGTTAAAACACAATTTTTTAAAAAATCTATGGTGCCTTGAAGAACACAATCTCTCTTTGAGAATCAGATGTGGGGTAGCTGATCCACCTTCTTTTTTTCTTCACTGTACTCTACTTGTGCATTTGTAAATAATGAAGTGCCTACAAAAATGCCCTAGGTCAACCGTGTGCTCTCTCTTCTCTAAAAGGAGCCAGCCTATCTAAGTGTGGACTCTGAATCTTCTCACTGTTTGGCAAGTGGGTAACAGGGAGGGGGGTGGGTGGAACAGGCTTCTGAAATGACAAGGAGATCCCCCAAATGATTTTATTTATATTAAATTATTTTAAATAGGAGCAATCAGAGCTTTTTTGTAGTCAGAACTCCTTCGCCTATTAGACCACACACCCCTAAGTGCCTGATGTAGCCAATCCGCCAAGAGCTTACAGGGTTCTTCTTACAGGACTTACTGTAAGCTCTTGAAAGATTGGCTACATCGGGGGGGGGGGGGTGGCCTAATATGCAAAGAAGTTCCTGCTACAAAAAAGCCCTGGGAACAATAAACTTTTCATGGCGCTGCAGGAGTACACTAGCAGGACCAGTGGAAAGTTGCTTATTTAGCTATGTAGTTATCTACAAATGGCTGTGTGACTAGGTGGAGGTGTTTACATGAAGAGGTACAACTGAGATATACAAACCATCTTGCTTTGTTGCCTTGCCTACACACTAGGGCTGCCAAGCCCCTGGACCGGCGGGGGGAACCTCCCCCAGAAGTGACGTCATCATGCCGGCGACAGCATGCAGCAGCCTCTGTAGGTGTTTCTGGGAAAACTCTATGGTTTTCCTGGATACTCTAGTGTACTATAGAATTTTAACCTCCCCAATGGCTAGAGCATCCGGGAAACCATAGAGTTTTCCTGAAAATGCCTAGAGTGGTTGCACACGGCATTGCCAGCACGATGATGTCACTTCCGGGTTATGTCATTGAGTTGCGCGTGCGTGAAAGTCCCCTGCTCCGGGAGGAAGGGGACTTGGCAACCCTACTACACACAGAATTGGTTTGGGATAGAAGGGTAGAGATTTCCATACCAATCACATCGAATTCATTCTGAATTCATTTTGGAAGCCAGACTCAGTAGGCTGAGATTCAGTGATCTAGCTTCTCCTGTTTTCATGTTGTGCATGCCGTAGCTGATAACTGGGGCCCAGTGCATATGCACCACTTCAGATCTGAAGTGAGAGATCTAGAATTTTGAAGCATTTGGGGTTGTTGGCAGTTTTCCCTCTTCCTTTTGTATCCACCTGTGACTTCTCTGCCATGATGGTTTCAGATTGAAAGTTCTGCTTAGTAGGGAAATAAACCTATCATTTGAAGTTTGAGATAGTTATGCAATGGAATATTGCTTACTTTAAAAGCTGAATAATCCAATGTCCCATTTATAAAACTGTAAAAGTTTCTGCAGTACCAAAAATGCAAAAATCCACTGTCTGTGTGGTTTCTGAAAAAGAAACTACGGAAAAGAATTCTGTGCAATTTTTTTCCCCTTGCAACCGTAACACAAAAATAAATCGACCCTTTCTACTGATCCTATGCCCTGACAAAAGTGACACATTCAATCCAGAATGTATCTTGTTTGATGGGTCAGAGTTTGAGAAGAGACAGGCAAAACCTTTCAATATTGCACTTCGTAAAACTGCAGCCAGACTGATAAATCTGTTTATTTGTCTCCCAATGTGCCCTGGTTTCTTTAACAGAGACATTTTGCAAGTATCTAGATGGCAACTTCCTCTTCACCCTTCCCCCAAATCACAAATCCTTTGGGACATGTAGCAAAGAATTTTTTTAACCTGTCCCCCCTTCCCAGCACCTGAAAGCTTGCAACTGGCTTGGTTTGCAGTCTGTCTTGGCCATTTCACTGCAGTACTTGCTTTGGTAGCTAAGAATGACCTTGAAGAATGATTGATACTGTGTGGGGGTTGATGACATAAATCTGCTAAAGTGTGCCTGATGTACAGCTTCTCAGGCTTGAATGTTGGAGCCATGTTGCTGTTGTAACACAATGACACTGAACAGACTGGCAAATAATAAAAAGTAAAACACACACACAGAGACCCCAAGTCTTAAAAGGACCTCTCTCCATGCAGAGGATATGAACACAGTTTATTGCCTCGTAACTAAAAAACACTCCACAAGTGACAAACAAGAGTTATTACGGAATGAATTAAAAAATTAGAATTCTTCAAATATTCTTAAAATATACCTAAAGTTGCTTGGTATTTTCATGTAATGCTCTAAACGATAAAACCATTATAATGTAATTTTATTGAAACAGAGTACAATGAAATCCTATAAAGAGTTATTCTAGTCTTAGACCATGTCAGTCTTAAACATTTACTCAAAAGTAAGGCTTACTGGATGGGCCTGGCTCTGTAGTAAATGTAATTCTGCACAGTCAAGGAGATTAGTCCCACTGAATTTACAACATGGATAGGATTGGTATGTCAAGCTGGACTCATACTAGTGGGTAAGCCCTACTGAACGTGAGTTTAATATGGATCGCTTCTAAGTGCATGATGAACCAACCTCATTCCCCACAAACTCTGCACAGTTTAGTCAAACTGCATTTTGAACACCCTGTTGGTTGTGTGAACAGATGCTAAGATTGACTGAAATGTTTACTGAACACGCTACACTTCAACAGGATAGATCTTGGTCGCTTATTTTTTTCCCTGTACATTGTTCAGTGGTTGTTAATTCTGTAACTATTTATTTGTTTTCAATAAAACTGTTGAACTGGAAAAAAACAGGATAGATCTAATCCTATTCACAGCCTTGTTGTGACCCTGTCATAACATAATTATGACAAAGTCCCTCAGAGACATTACAGCCCTGTTCACATGTTGCCATGAACACACGCTTCCATCTTGCATGTAAGAAAAAGCCATTGTTTGTTCACTTTGCAAATGAAAACAGGGATCAGCACTTGGATGAATGTGCAGCTTGTATTTCACAGTCAACTGCATATGTGTTGAATGTAACATGAGAATTACACAAGAATTAATCAACACTTTTTTTAAAAAAATCATCTGTATACCGTACACAGAGTTTGGGCACATTCCCTATAACTCATAAACTGGGCTACTGTCAATCAGGGTAACTGACATGACCATTGTACCTGTAAACTGATTCTTCCAGCACACATCAACATGAAGTCTGCTGTCTCAAATGCATTGTGCTGTGACATGACACATTTAGCTACGCTGCCTGTTAACCTCAATTCCTGACAGTTGTGTGAATTATATTCAGAGTAATTGCTTATCACTAGGCTTGCCAATCCCCAGGTCCCAGCGGGGGTTCTTCCACTTTCCCAGACTCCTTCCCGCTCCCAGTCAGCTGGCCGGCGGGGGGAAGCCCCTCCCCCAGAGGACCATGTGCCTTTCCACCTCCGGAGGCTTGAGTCTCCGATTGAAAGGCTTCCTCTTGGGATGGTGTGTCTGTGTTACTTGGAAGAAGTTGGCAGCAACTTGTGAGTAGAGAGGCCACTCCCTCGCTTCAGAGTCGCCAGAAACGGGGCGGGGGGGAGGGAAACGTCTGCTGAGCACTTCATTATTCCCTATGTGGAGATCGATTCTCATAGGGTATAATGGGGAATTGATCTGGAGGTTTCAGGGGCTCTGGGGGGAGCTGTTTTTTGAGGTAGAGGCACCAAATTTTCAGTATAGTATCTAGTGCCTCTCCCCAAAGTACCCCCAAGTTTCAAAATGATTGGACCAGGGGGTCCAATTCTTTGAGCCCCAAAAGAAGGTGCCTCTATCCTTCATTATTTCTTGTGGAAGGAAGACATTTAAGAAGCTGTGCTGTCCCTTTAAATGTGATGGCCAGAACTCCCTTGGTGTTCAATTATGCTTGTCACACCCTTGTTCCTGGCTCTACCCCCAAAGTCTTCTGGCTCCACCCCCAAAGTCCCCAGATATTTCTTGAATTGGACTTGGCAACCCTACTTATCACACATCTACCAAGATCATAAGAAGATAAGAAGATCTGGCTAGACTAGATTTAAAGTCTCTCTAGTCAGCATCCTATTGCTCATGGCTTCCTGTCAGAGGCACTCAACATTTCAAGCAGGGCAACTTCCTCCATCTTGACCCCCCCTTAAAAAACAGAACAAAAACACACCATCATTTTTCACAATCACAAGGCCTTGGAGAGGTTCCATCACAGCCAATAGGCACTGATAGACCTATGCTTTGCACCTAGCATTGGTATCTGTTTGCCTTGACACAAAATCACTTCATTTCAACATGGCTGGCAACTAAGTATTATGCATTCATGCTTAATGAAGCATTTGAATGTACAACTGCCTTATCTTTGTCCCTGCAACACGCCCGTGTGAGGAGGTCACTGTTGTTCCTATTTTACAGGTGGGAGAATGAGATCTAGAGATAATGACTTGCCCAAAGCCATCTACGATACTCAGGCTTCTGAGGCCCAGATCCTTTTGCCCAGTGGCCCATGGTGGCCCCTCTGTCACCTCGGCAGTCAGACTTCCTCTGCACCTGAACATTCTGTTTAAACTTGTAACATTTGTGCCAGAGTCAGCTAATTTACACTCCATTAAATCCAGCCACCAATGAAAATCCTTTAAAATACTTCATATTTCAGAGCATATTTTAGGTGTGTGTTTCAACTCACACTCTAAGAATTGCATTCTCTCAAAAAAATTTAGTAGCATTACCATCTGCAGCCAAGACAATAGCCAGATGTTACAGAGGGGGTTCTTTTCGTCTTCTTTTTTTGCATACTTAGCACCTTTGCTGAGAGAATTCACTTTGCATCATGTATTTCAGCAAGATTTCAGCTCTCTCTCTTTTTTTGACCACGTTGCTTTTAATTCTGTCACTAGATCTCTGGTTAGTATCCTGATGGCAAAGCAAAGTACATTGCAGTTCATTAAATTGCAGAAGAAGCTCATTTGAAAGGCTCTGGGGGAATGATTATGGCTCCAAAGGGGGGCCTTTCTCAAGAGCCCCTGGGCAGCCTTTGCATCTTAGATACCAGCTGGCATGCTCCAGTCACCAGTTATAAACTTTCAACAGATAATGTGGTGACTTTGTCATTTTATAAACCAAAAAGAAAGAAGAAAATGGAGGGGGGAGGATGAATTTATTGCTGTAGTGCCAGTTATCAAGAGGTTATTTCATAGAATTATTTCAAGAGTTATACAATGAGAACATGATTTGTAGAAGATGAAGCATAATTCATTGGCCTCATAGGAGCCAGGTTGGCTGTGAATTTTTCAGTTTGAGAATTTGGGATCTTGGAATGGTTCTTATTTGCAATGTGACTTAGGTATATTCATTAACATTTCCTTTGTTTATTGGCCTAGTCAAGGGAAGCAAATTCTTATTGGTTTGCTTGTTTACTTACTTAATTTATACCTTAGCTTTCTCCCCCCAAACACTTAAGAAGCTGCTGGGGGCAGCACAGTGAGGAAGGCACTGATGTGCTGCTGGGACTCTGCTTGTTCTCTGCTGCCAGTGGTACAGGGTAGGGGAGGGAATGAACAGGACAGCTCACAAATTTTGCTGCCTCCTTGCCCTGTGCTACCATTGAGGGGTGTGTGTGTGGGGGGGGTGAGGTGTACATTAAAATGTTATCATTAGAATTGCAAAGTTTAATTGTTCCCTTCTCTCTCCTGTAGAGGTCTTACTTTAGTAGAACAAATGACTCACTCTTTGGGACTTCCCTCTTCTCTTCATGACTTTCTACCATGCAGAGATGTACATGCTTTCATTTGTTATGCCAGTAGAGTTCTTTGGACAGATGCATGAGATTGAAGTCTGGCAACCACACACATGTACATGAAGCTGGCTTTACTGCATCAGATCCTTAGTCTGTCAAGGTCAATGCTGTCCACTTTGATTAGCAGCAACTCACTGGCATCTCAGGCAGAGACTTTCACAACCCAGACTATCCTTTTAACATGGAGATGCTGAGGATTGAAGCCAGGGCCTTTAGCACACAAAGCAGATGCTCTGCCACCAAGGCACAGCTCCTCCTCAAACCCTACCTTCAGTTTCCAGTCTTGCTCATCCCATTCATACGGTTCAGCCAGCATTGTTTTAAGACAGACACCTCACCCTTCCAAGCTTCTTTCCCCAGCCTTAGTGACAGTCCTCACTTTCTCACCCCTCTCCCTTCTTCTGCCATTCCATGCTCTGTGAGAAAGGTGCAGCCATTAAGTGCAGGATGAATACTACACTTTAGGTCAAATATGAAGAGAGAAAAGATCAAATTAACAGAAAAAAAATCTATTGTCCAATTCATTTCATTTTTGAGTATAATATTCTTCTAGACAAGAGAAAAACATTTTCACTATTGTAGAAGCACTAAAATGTCTGGAAAACAATCCATTTATTTACAGTTCTGGACACTTCCCACTCTGTACTCTTCACTGTTGGCATTTATTAGCAAATTATAGAAATTTGAGTGAAATTGGCTCACTTGGTTTTGCAGGGGAATTTACTAGATCAGGTCATAAGGCTCGCTTTTGTTGTTTAAACCCATGTCATGGTAAATGTAGTCATTTAAATAATAAACTTTAGATTTATATTTGGTGATTTACCAAGTACACTTTATCAGCCTTGAGATAAAAACCAATAAATGACATAATTATCTGACATTTCCTGCTGGCCTCCAAAAATCGTAAGAATGACCAGTAATAAATATGAACATTTACTGAGTTTCTGAAATTTACTCCGATATAGATTCATTCTTTGGTTTTTTCAGTTGCATTTTATAAAACCATAAAAAAAAAGTCAATTGTCAGTTTCATTACTTCTTCAAGGTCCCTGCTGCTACCTTTATAGAAGTTATATGGTCAAATACTCACTTAATGGATTTTAATTTGCAGATGATTGGCTATAAAATCAACACACACAAAAGGCAGTAGTGTGGGGGTTCAGTTGCCCCCATTCCCATGGGGATACCCCACTTTAGTTAACTCTAAAACCCAGCTTTGCAGTGGGGAACAGCAGAGGCCCCACTTCCAGGGCAGAGTCTCTCAAGTCTGGTGATTTGTGGTGGTCAATGGCTTATTTTGGGGAAGGCAATAGCAAAGCATCCCATTAATAAAGTCTGCCATGAAAATGTTGTGATGCAATGTCACCCCAGAGTTGGAAATGACTAGTGCTTGCACAGGGGAATACCTTCATGGCTTATTTTGGAATTCAGAGCTCTTAAAGTATCTTCAGTATCTAAACAAGGAATTAAGAAGTTGGAATAAAGAAGTTGGAACTGGTAAAAACTTTAGCCTTTTATAATAAATGTGCACTAGAACTTGGGGAAGACACTAAATCTGATATTTGTTTATTTATATTTTCAATTTATATACTGCCCTTCCCTGATTTCACAGGGCTCAGGGTGGTTAGCAACAAGAAGTACAATATCAACCAAGATTAAAGCAATCAAGTTAAAATTTCAAAACATTAAAAACTGTGAGATAGCATCAACTAAGTACAGTATGCATTATTGCCCCGCAAGTGGGAGAGAGCAAGTGGGGGGGAGGGCGAAGCGTCGGATATGGTGGTACCCATTTCTGTCCCCCACCAAAACCTGGAGAAACATCTCTGCCTTACATGCCCTGCAGGACTGCATAAGGTCCCACGAGGCATGGATGTTATTTGGCAGGGAGTCCTACCAGGTCAAGGACAGCCAGACATCTTTAGGGCTAAGGATCACTAGTAGATTGTTTCCAGCAGAGTGTAAAGCTCTTTGGGGGAGTTACCAGAGGAGATAGTCTCAAAGACTGCTCAAGGTTCCAGACTGCTCAAGGCCTTAAAGGTCATTACCAGAAACTTGAACCTGACCCAGTACTCCACTGGGAGCCAGGCACAGCACAGGTTGAACATTTGTGGTCCATGGTGTCCTAATCAGGACCCCTGCTGCCATGTTCTGGACCAGTTGGAGTTTTCAGATCAGTCTCAAGGGCAGGAAAGTGTAGAGTGAGTTACAATAATCCAAGCTGGATGTGACTATTCCATGGATTACCATGGCTAGGTCAGGGTGAGACAGGAAGGGGGTCAGCTACCTAGCCTGGTGCAGCTGGTAAAACGCCAGCTTGGCAACATTCATGACCTGGATCTCCGTGGATAAGGAGGCGTCCAAGACCATACCCAAACACTTAACGATTTGCACCAGTACTAACATTACACCATCAAGAATGAGAAGCTGGAACCCCATTCCTGAGTTTCCCACACCCAGCCACAGAACCTCCATCTTAGTTGGGTTCAGTTTCAACCGACTCTTTCTCAACCATCCCACCATATAGAAGATAGGCATTTCACAATTTTGACAAAGTAACATTTAAAAAAAATCCACATTCAATATTTTTTGTATGTGCTCACTCAGCCTCTGAAACCATCCAGAGAAGCCCTGCTGCTGGAACCCACAATAGCAGAGCCTAACTAGACATTGAAAACTGCATGAGTTCTCCAGGAAACAACTTCTGAGTAATCATGCAGCAGGACTCAATTTGGATCAGAATCTATGCATAGAAGGAAGAATTCCTGCCTTCTCCTACATCATTTTCAGTGGCTAAAACAGCTCAGAGACTGAAGGTGGGAGCATTATTTTCTCTCCAAGGAGCCAGCACAGGTGAGCAGCAAATGTGCTAGTTCTCAGTGGAGCAAATTGACAGGAGAGGGGATGGTGGGAACTTTCAGTTCAAAGGTGGGGAGGATAATCAGCATCTCTTGTGTGAGGACATAAATTCCTGTGCTGTCCAGAAGCAGTTTAATCCCTGCCCCCAGTGGGAAACTGGCAACCCTAAACTCCACTTTTCTCCCTAATGGGGACCCCAAAAGCAGCTTACATTGTTCTTTCTCCTCCATTTTTGGCACCATCTAATGAAAAGTGAGCCCCCTCCTTTTGTTTTTTGTTTGTGTGTGTGTGTGTGTGTGTGTAAGTCATGACAATTTCTGGTGTTTGACACCTACTTGGGGCCTGGAGGATATTCAGAGAGGTGGCTGAATAGAGTCTGACCCTGTACTTGCCAAGATCAACCCTGCTTAGCTTCTGAGATCTGAGGAGGTTGGGCTTGCCTGGAATATCCCTCTCCAATTGATAGCAATGGAAGAAAATTAGCTTTGTGGAAGGGGACGATAAGTTAGGAACAAAGTTCCCAAGAGGCTTGTTGCTTTAGAAAAGAAACAGAAGTTCTTTATTGTAGAAGAACTTCATAGTGAAACAGAAAATGCAGACAAAGAATTCTAGCTATCTGTGTAAGACAGGATAGCGAGAGATTGGTAAACACACTTCTTGTTCTCATGGTGGTTGGTGGGGGGGGGAGGGGCGCAGAGAAAAGCTTCACGAGAGGGAAGGAACCTTAAGTATAGCATTCTGGGTAAACAAGGAGTCAGCAGCAGAGTAGGCAAAGAGGAGGATACAGGAACTTGCTTAGCCTTGTTAGGTCTCCTGCCCCTCTTAAAGTGACACTGTCTACTCTGTACAAGGAACGCTGCATAGTTTTTCTCTTCTAACATTCAGTACCTGGGATTAATTGTGACTGAATTAGGCTTTAAATAAATGAACAAACATATGCACAGCAATATTGCGGCTCCTTCATGCATGGGGATGTACTTGCACATTGGGCTTCCCTGCCTTATAAGCAGTATATAAGTATATGAGCTGCAGCCATAAAGTTTATGCTTCTTAGACAGAAATAGCCATTACCTAAGAACGCTGGTTCTATTTTTGACTTTTTCAGTATTGTTGTAATAATTTTCTGCAGGGAGGGGGGAGTCCGTTGTTTTGAAAATGATACACTGCATTTTTCTAGACAATACAGATTTTCTCAAGCCTGATGGATAAAACACATGTAGTTTGGGGGGTTTCTGACCAATGTAACTGACAAACAGGCTCACACATACACATATAACAAAGTCATCACATTTTAAGTTATGCTAAAGTGAGAAAATCTAATTGGCTGAAGGGTACGCTTAATAAATTGTTAGGGAAAGTTTTTAGCTGATCCCACCATAAACCAAGAAGAATGAGAATGTGATACATAATAAACTCAGTGTGACTGTTTTCTACAATCACCCAGGCCTTGCGCTTTGATTAATTGCAGATTCCGAATTACTGAAAATAAATGGCAGTTAATTATCCCTAACACCTCTCCAGGAGCAGATTGGAGAGCACTGTGAAATTAGCACACTGTGGGCTGAGCTAAATATATCATTTTAGCTTAACGAAATTTAATAATATTGTAATTCAAACTTATGTTGCAGAAAAGTAATAGCTTTTAATACAAAAATACCTTCATTTGATTTATCCCATATTTTATATTCACTGACTTTTATGGATGGTTAGTCTGAAATAACCATCACTTCCAGAAATGAATTCTGAAGTTTGTATTTCAGACTATTATTCATAAGCTAAAATGTAAAATGGGAGGCTGCTGTGTTTATCCATGATTGTTCAAGTGACTTTTTGCCCTCTTTTTTACTTTGCTGTGTTGACTGTAGCCAGTTCTACACTACATCGGCCATTTTTTTTTAGAATAATATTTCTGCTTTTGTTAGTTATTAAGTGCATACCAACAAAATGTTAATAAATAAAAAAAAATAAAACATATTATTCCGAATTTAAACTTACATACTTAAAACAGAGGATGAAGGTGATTAATTTCAAACTAGTAACAATGTGTGGGTCTGTAATGATACCTACTATACATTTACTCGTTAATCCTATTTTGCAATATATACCTAAAGCTGTACATTTATTGTTGGGGATAGAGCTTGTCACTTGAGCCAAAATGCTCAAAATGTCCTTTCCAAGGTTGTGTGATCTGCACACTGCACAAAATACACTGAAGAACATATCTGGATCACTTCTAGGGTTGCCTGCTCCGGATTGGAAAAAGCTGGAGCTGTTGGGGGGTGGAACTTGAGGAGGGCAGGGTTTGGGGAGCAGAGGAACTTCAGTGGAGTATAATGCCATAGAGCCCACTTCCCAAAGCAGTCATTTTCTCCAGATGTCACTTGGAGATAACTGATAATCGCAGAACTTTACCTACCAGCTGAAGGCTGGCAATTCTAATTTCGTACACGTACCTGAAACTTTCCCAGATATTGATAGATATTGGGTATTGCACTATTGTGTCATCACAATCTTATGCAGCTAGAGTGCCTAGTCTTCACAGGGTAATTTAGATGCAAATGATCGCCCACAGTGCAAATCTCCTAGAATTACAGCTGATCTTCAGGTTACAGAGATCAGTTTCCCCTTGAGGAAAGGCAACTTTGGAGGCTGGATTCCATGTAGAGTTCCCAGCCTCCTGCTGGGGGTGGAATTTCCTCCAGCTTTGGCGCCACCGACCCACCAGCACAGAGCCCCCAAAGAGTTCCATCGCACCCAACGTGCCCAGCACAATGACATCACCTGGATGCAATTCTGCCAGGCATGTTGCCAGGCTTTCTGCCAGGCATGTTGCATAGGGGATGCTCTAACAATTTGGGTTAAAAAAAAATCTATGACACCATAGAGTTTTTACCCAAATTGTTAGAGCATCCCTGTGTGATGTGCCTGGCGCTATGATGTCACTTCAGGGTGGCATCATCATGCCACACATGCTTTGCACACATGAGAAAATCCCCCCCCCACACACACACCAGGAGCCAGGTAAGACCTGGCAACCCTAACTCCATGGCATCACATCTTCACTGAGCTCCCTCTCCTCCCCAGATCTTGACCTCTCCAGGCACAACATGCAAATCTCCAAAAATTTCTCAGACTGGAGCTGGCAATTCTATTCTATGCATATCTGCTTGTTGGGACTCAACACATGTTTTGGATTGCATCCGAGGAGGGGGTTTGCTGCTGTAATACTTCTCCTCCCAGGTTATATTCATTGGATGTGCTTAGAACATCTGAAATGTGTTATAATTTAAACTTCTCTACGCTCCATTAGAGATGCACAGATTATTCACTAGATTATTCACAAACTGGATAGGCCCATATCTACAGAGCTATCTTGCAGCCAAAAGCTGAGGGCACACACAGAACACACAAGCGCATACACACACACACATTTTTTAAAAAATTAGGCCCATATGTGCAGATCCCCAATTTGTGTGAGCCAATGATGAGATATATTTTCCCATGACTACTCCAGGCTTTTCCTTATTAAAATATTTATTTGTAATAGAGTAGCAATAACAATATTTTGTGGTAGAACACAATATGATCCCTTCATTTCAAATGAAATGGATTTTTTCACCATACATGTACCAGTGCCATGCTTAAAACAATAAACCAATAAAACAAATTTATATTTATATAAAAGTATCACAGATCACATATAGGCTGTTGAAAGAGATGGATAATCTAGAGCACTCCAGACCACAGTATTTCTGTCTTTAATCTTCAAAAAATAGTTTTTTCATCCAAATTTGAAAAAAGTGCCAAGAGAAGGCATAGCATTTTTATATGACATACTTCAAACATCTCAGCCTTATGATCTCACCCTCTGACAGTAAATATTGGGTTAGCAGTTTTCTGGAATTCAGATAGAGGATTCCTCTCCCCGCCCCCTCCACTGTGCTCTGTAACATATCTTTTGCTGACTTTGCCCTTTCCTTAGACATCAGAAGCTTCATTGGTACTTTGGAAAGTGTTGGGGGCTGGGGGAAGCATGCTGAAGAAATATATTTAATAGAAGTTGAAAATAATGCTTAGGCCTGTAATGGCATCCAGCTGATACGGGCATGCTCTGTGATTTCAATGGAAGTGTGGATGAATCTTCCATACAAGACATGACAGAATATTTCGAGAGTGTTCTCAGAGAGGTGTTTATCAATAATGGTTGTATGTCTCTATTTTATTTTATTTTATTGCTGAATTCTCCCCTTGTGTGTCTCAAAGAGAGGCCATGGCTCATAGGAAGATAAAGTTACTAACTCCGATTTGGGGAGAGTCCTGGAGATTTAAAGGTGGTCCCTGGAGAGGGTGGAGATTGGAAAGGAGAAGGAGCTCAGTAGAGATGTAAGGCCACAGAGTCCACTCTCCAATGCAGCCACTTCCTTCAGGAGAACTGATCTCTGTAATCTGGAGATCCATTATACTGCTGGAAGAACTCCAAGCTCCATTTGGGGGCTGGCAACCCTAGGGTTAGAGCCCGTACTTCAAGCAAAAGGGTTGCCAACTTCCAGATGGGACCTGGAGATTACCTGCTTTTACAACTGATCTCCAGCTGGCAGCGATTAGTTCCCCTGGAGAAAATGGCTGCTTTGAAAGGTAGACTGTATGGCATTGTACCATGCTGAGGCCCCTCCCTCTCCTGGATCCACCCCCAAAGTCTACAGATATTTTCCAACCCAGACCTGGCAACCCTAGATCCATTCCACAATATCCCAGGAAGCGGGTGTTGGAAAAGGCCTTTTTTTGCCTGAGATCCTAGAAAGTTGCTGCCAGATTAGATAATGTCAATCAAGATGAACCAATTATCTGTTTGGATTTTAATATCCTCAGGTGACTCTGTCTTTCAGCCTCCTTTCAAGATCTCTCTTAACCTGTACCCAGGGCTTTTTTTGTAGCAGGAACTCCTTTGCATATTAGGCCACACACCCCTTTGCATATTAGGCCACACACCCAATCCTTCAAGAGCTTATAAGGCTCTTCTTACAGGGCCTACTGTAAACTCTTAGAGGATTAGCTACATCATGGGGTTGTAGCCTAATCTGCAAAGGAGTTCCTGCTACAAAAAAGCTCTGCCTGTACCAATATTCCTCCCATTCCCAAGGATACCATTTTGGGTAGCTCCTTCTTATATTAGACAACATGTGATGATTCCACAAGAATGCCTGTCTTTCTGTTGATTGAGAGACACAAAAATTAATTTAATTTAATTTTGGTTTTAATTTTTTGATTTATATCCTACCCTTTCCTGCTAAGCGGGCTCAGGGCAGCTTACAGCATCAATTTCAACAAATATTAGAGATTAAAAATTTTCATAATAAAAATGGATAACATAAAATTGAAGGCAATACAATATCTCAGATACAACGGCAAAACCACACAATAGCATATAGGCTGATGACTGATAAATGTCTCTCAAATGTATTATATATTGGATCCTGTAATTTTTTTCCACTAAGGATTTTGCTCTTCAGGAAAGACTTCTGCAATAAGACCTCTTCCTCCAGAGCAAGATTCCTCACTTATTGGGAGTCACAGGATCCAGCCTACTGCCATTTAAACTTTGCAGCTGCTATTAAAACCTTAAATGACTAAGTTTCTTCTCAAGTTTTTCCTCCTTATATTTCCCCCTTCAATTACTTTTCAAAATGTGTCTCTCCTTCTCCTTCTCCCACTCTCATTCCATTAATACACACCTTTCCCTGCTACTTGTCTCCATTCACCTCTTTTTCTGTTCCCTAGAGGAAAAGACAAAAGAAATGAAGGTAACAAATTGTAAAGAATAAAATGATGCTTCCCCTGTAGTTTGTAATTGGGATGACCAATAATCAAATCGCAAAGTAAAATGGACTTCAACTGTACAAGCCAGAAAGGTCTTGGCAAAGGATTCTGGGAGTCTACCTGGGACTGGAGAGGTACAGCAAAAGATGGTGGCACTGGTGTTGAGAAATGCTAGTTTGGAGAGAGGATGTTCCCCTTCTCTACTCTGCAATGTTCCATTTTCCTGGAGAAGCCTGTGCACAGTTATCTCTGGCTTAGACTATATTAGACAGACCCTTGCTAAGCACCACTTACTCATATTACCACACACTCATCCCAGATCAGCTTTCAAGCATTTGCAGTGGTGCACCACAAATCAGTCAGGGCTGCACTTGGCACATGGTAGCAACATGCCTTGCTGTGGGATGACATGACTCGAAGTCACTGTGGGCCGAATGAAAAATGCAGCTGCTGCAGACTGAAGAAAATGTCAGTACGCCCTGTCTTTGATATGTAGCCTCACTCAGCATCAGTTTTTCTACAGGAATGAGAAGGTAGCTAATGAAACCAACCTTGCAATTTGGGAAATTATGGGTAAACAGGAACTTTAGTAACCAGAAAATGTATCTTGGTTCGTCTTCCAGAATCATCTAGAGGCATTTGTCATCTGAAACACATATTCCTACTTGTGAGAGATTGTGACCAATGTAATGCAGATGGAGCTGTGCATGGGTGCTGGGTAGCTGGGTCCTACAGGAAGAATTTGGATTAGACAAATTGGGGGTGTGGCTATTGAGGAATTGCAGAAGGGGTTGGATTGTCAACCTCCAGGTTGTGGCTGGAGATCTCCTAGAATTACAGCTGATCTCCAGGCAACAGAGATCAGTTTTCCTGGAGGAAACAGCAGCTTTGGAGGGTGGACTCTATAGAATCATATTCCCCACTGAGCTTCCTCCTCTCTCCAAATTCAGCCTTCCCAAGCCCCCTCCCCGCAAATCTCCAGAAATTTCCCAAGTCAAAGTTGGTACCCCTAAGGAAATGGAACCATTTTGAAATCCAACCCCCAAACATCTCATGTGGTATTCTATAAAATCCTCAGGGCCTTGAGCATGCTAATCTTTCCTCTTCCTTTTTCTTTTCTTTAATTGTTGTCAACCATCCATGCCTCACGAAACATATTTAGTCCTTGGCATGATTTCCCTTCCCTTTCTGGTTAGTTTACAAACTCACATTTCACTGCACACTTGGGAAATTTTGCATACTTGGGAAGGTACAAAACAAATGGGGACCATGGTGGAACAAGTAGAACTGAATGAAAGGCATCACACAGTTATGGTGCGTTTAATTCAGTACCTGGGAAGGTATGCATGTGCCAATGTATATAGATACTGGTAGCTTGGCTTGCTGCTTTCATGATCACGACAGAACCGAACTCCCAACATTCCACTTTGAAGCTATATTCGTGTGAGCCTTAGGGCCAAAATAGAGGGAGAAATAATATCAGGGTGCTGTATGTTTAAATCCTTCTTTTGCTTCTGTAAAATGGAACAAACATTGTGGTACTCTATATCAGATATCACTTTGCTTAAGGTCGTTATTCTTTAAAGGTGTAGTTTTGAGCACATGTTTCCCTTCAAGCCAACCAAACCATACTTTACGCTGATTTCAAGGGAATGACTGCTGTTTATGAATGAGCCATAGATCTCTTTTTTGAATTATCTTTCTTGTTTCCAGTGCTTTAATTTGTTTTTATTTAATTGGACATTATTCTTTAATATGCTGCATTGCTGAAGATATGTGAAGATGTGGGGCTAAGAAATGAATGTTGCTGCTATGAAGGATTCCTTTTGCCAGGTCTACAAAAACAACACAAATGAGCAGTTGGTAAAGCCATCAGCTTCTCATGCTGAAGCAAACATATGGAGTGACCTTAGTCTTTCCCTTTTGATTTACAGCTGTATTGGAAAGTAACTTAACAAGGTGGCATGGAGCTTCAAGAGCAGTTGAAGTCAATTTATTGTCTAAGTGTTATGGATGTTAATTAGATTAGAAATATGCTGAGGCTATTACAGTTCTTGTATGGAGAGAAGGGTGAGAATGTTCTTTGAAACTCAGTTTTTGTGGCATGGAAACATAGGAAAAGAGAAATCCTACACCCAGGGAAATTGTAGGGTTCCATTGGATTCCACAAAATTGTACAAGATCCAACAAAAATAACATTTGTGAAAGATCCAAGAAAGCACCAGACATGTTGCTTTAAAATTAAAATGTCCCTACTATTCTTGCATTGTTTCACTATTATAGTGAAAATTAAAAGAGAGATTTTTTAAAAATGCACATATACTAATACACATACACAAATGAACTAGAGGATTCTGGGAGCAGATAAAGCATTTTTGGAACAATTGTGTACTTATATTCCAGTCAACTGAGCAATAGTTGTTTGGAACAGATAGTTCTATTTGTTTATCTAGATAGGGTCAAAAGGAAAATGGATAATGAAGTGGTTAGTCATTTGTTAACAGTAACTAAAACAGAGATTGCTAGGAAATGGAAATCTTCCAGTAGGCCTACAATGCAACATTTTGGAAGTGCACTATGCAAAAACACAGTAAAACTGATGAAAGGAAGCCAAGTAACTCACTCAATTAATGATAAATTGTATGTACGTATTCCTTTGCGGTGTAATGATGATGTAAGTCCATGCACAGCACCCTATTCACTATTAGTGAACCCTTCAAATAATTTAATTCTCATTTATGAAGACCACTGAATTGAGGAATACTCGATGACTCACTGAATTAGGGAGCTTCATAGAGCAATGGTATCTTATAGCTTACTAGCCCTTCTACCCTAGCAGTTGCCTTACTTATCACTATGGTTTGAGTTCCAGTATTGGAAAACAGCTATAATTGATAAATTCTTCATAGAGGTAAGCATCCTACCAATATCATTGGCTTCCATGGCACTAGTTATTCAGTCATAAAGGAGAGTTTGAAAATAAGCATGGCTATTGGCGATGCCTTTTAAACTGGAGTGCCAGTGTGATGTAGTGGTAAAGAGTGTTGGAGCAGTATCTGGGAGATCTCAGTTCAAATTCCCACTAATTCCATGGAAGCTCGCTGGGTCTCCTTAGGCTGGTCATACACTTAACCTAACCTACCTCACAGGGTTGTTGCAAGAATAAAATTGCAGAGGAGAAAATGACAAAAGCTGCTTTGGGTCCTCACTGAGGAGAAAGAGAGGTTATAAAATAATTAAATAAAATTAATTAAACAGAAGCATTGGTGGCTGCTATTATGTGATAGCTGTGGGTGGACTCCCATACTATTTAAAGAGCTGCTTCCAAATATTACATCCAAGTACACTAAACGCAATGTGCCTTTTAGGTTAGTTGGTAAGGGTGTATATGTATCCCCAAAGGAAAGAGATAGATAGGTATTAAGAAGTTAAAGAGTCAATGCCATATTATTTAGATAGCATGGGTTGCCATATTCTACAGAAGACAAGGAACCTAACTCCACATTTTATTTCTCTCCTAGTCCTCCCCAGCTCCACATGACTTATTCCCTTCTGAATTCCCTGCTGTGAAATCTATTCCCAGACAAGTGGGGGCTGCTGCTCCCCTCCTCCCCATGTGTATAAGTTTTACCCCACTTGTAGTCTGAAAGAAAAGGTCTTAGTTAATCAGCCCTCAGCAGCAGCCATTGGCCTCTGCTTTCCACTGCCATGCTGGTAGACTCTAATGTTATTGACTACTTGTGTGGCATTTCATAGGTTCATAGTCTGAAATAAAAGTAAAGCCATCTCTGTTAAGACCATTTGCTTCATTTGTTTAGAAAAAAGCTAATACATTTCCTATTTCACAGAATTTGCTGGCTTCAGGGAGAAAAAGGACCTATTAACAGAATAGTTTTCTTTAAAAAAATACAACAAACCAAGTATGATTACAGATGCAGTATATCAATTGCATCAGTGTGGTTTCCAAATGAAACTTGTGACTCTTGGGAGAAAGAGAGAAAATCAACAAGGAAGTAGTTGCCCTGCTTAAAAATAACCTTTGTTTTTGAGCTTTAAAAGCCATGTGTGTGGGAATGTTCCCTTCATTTTTGTCCTATTTTCTTAGGGTCTTTTCCTTAACAGCAAAAAATTCAATCAGCAAGGTTGTTGCTGCAAGGTAACCACTCATATATCACACTGAAGATGCAGATATTTCATTTATAGCACCTTCACATATAAATTTCCAGAGTGGATATTTGTATGTTCCTGGCTTCATAGACAATGGTTGGTTTTCCTAGAAATCTACAAGCAAAGAACACTTCCTTTTGATCTACAGCTGCTACACTGATAAAATTAAGAACTAAGATTTGGTATGAATATGCTATGTGACTAAATGGGTGACCAGCAAATGATGGAAGCAGGATCACAGGCTTTTAAGAGATCTTCCAGATAGAACTTCACTTCCATATTTGCTTTCCTAATCCCCCTGAAGCAACAAGTTTGTATCAGAAAGAAAACACAGGGTCCACCTTGGAGACCCTCTTTGGATGGAAAGGAATATTTTGGAAAATACCATCAAATCAAAAACCGTTTATGGTGGCCTGTATGGTTTTTAAGGCAAGATATGTTCAGAGGTGGTTTGCTATTGCTTGCTTCAGGACACCCTTGGTAGTCTCCCATCCAACTATTAACTGCTTAGTTTCTGACATCTGATGAGACTGGACTACCCTGAGTCATCTATGTCAGGGGAATGTTTTAAATAAAAATAAATAAATATAAAGCAGAATCTAAGGGTACTGTTTATGTCATGGAAAAAAATCTTACACTCATATCTGCTTCCATGGATAGAAGACTCTGTGAACATAATATCTGTGGATGAGTCCATAGTCAAGTTCAGGGTGCATTTTCAGAGTCTCAGAAAAACATCCCCCCCCTTCATAGGAACACTGAGGCATACCACCAGTTAGATGGAGCACGGAGTAAGCTTGTGGCTATAAAATACAAAAAAAGGGGTTCTTGTGTTTCCACAAGGTATCCTTGAGCGGTAAGCTGGGGGACACTGAAGTGCGCGCGCACACAAAAGCTCATACCTTGTGTAAAACTTTATTGGTCTTAAAGGTGCAACTGGATTCAAACTTTGTTTTCACCACAGGGCAGCACACCTTTTTATTCAGTGCTTCTCTTCAGGAATCTCAAGATGTTGCAAATGTTGAAGACTCTTTGCTAGAGAAAATCTTTGTGGTTTTTACCAAACATAAAGATAAGCAATGTTGGTAAAGATTTCTTCAACATTTCAAAATGCACAACTGAATTTTCAGTCAGTTTGGCAACAAACTCTCATAACAAAATGAGCTATCTCTCTTCATAGAGCTTTTATAGGCTTGAACAGAAAACGTTTTGTCTTCTCCAACAGGAAACCTACAGCAGTCCTTAGGCAGCACTATAATTTCAACTGCGCTGTCAGGACAATAAACATGTACCTTTTGATCTGTATGGCAACAAATATATGAGTTGTCATTTTGTGCAGGAATGGAATGAGACACAAATCTGCCAAAGGTGAGCTTATGCCCCTGGAAGACTTCTCCACATCCCAAATGTTGCCAAGCTGAGACTGGGGGATTTCCAATAAATATGTCTTACAAACCCATAAAAAAATTCCAGCAAGCATGATGACTTAAGTCCTAATGTCAAAACACAGAACCACATAGACTGTGTTGCATGAATTTTTGGCTCATGAACTGCAAATTAAATCTCTATAGAACTATTGCTTTTTCAAAAAAACAAAACCTGAAGCCTGTTTTTTCCTTTCTCCAGGGGGGAAAGAAATGCAGAAAAAGTCATCCTGGGATTTTGAAGCCAAAGGTAGTATTCTAAAAGGTTTGTTATTTAAGTAATCTACTAGGGTTATATCTTCCTAATGTTCTATAGCCCCATACATTTGGGCCTCATTGTCTTAGAATTTCCTCTTGCCATCCACAGAGAGATACTATATTTCAGATGGCCCTTCTGTTTACAAAGCAAAGGGCTCACTTAAGCAAGGTTTGCTGAAAAAGAATGCTGTTCTGAGGAAATGTGAGTGGGTTGGAGCGGGGATCCCTGTAGAGCTAACTTGGCAGGCCTAGAGATCCTGGCTCAATCTGATATTAAAAGTGAGTCATCAGTTTACCCACACAGCATGACTCCAATCCAGCCCTCTCATTATGAGTGACTTGACAGAGGTCCAGGAGATTCAAGCCCAGTTTCTATAATTAAGAACAACTATCTGAAAGACGCTCCTTGTTATGAAAAGTTTGCTCCGTGTGAGTGGTTGCTCTCAAGATCAAGCCTTTGATAAAGAGCAAACATGCAAAATCAAACTTGACACTTTAAAAAGATAGCTCATAATGCTTTTTAGGCTTTAAAGAGTTAACACTATTGCAGTGTGTCAGTAAATTCCTAATAATTACACCTTGGGTGATGTTTGTACATATAAGAGAATGCAGGGGCAATTTCCCACTTGGCGAATGCTAATGCTTTTATTCTTATAAATGAAAGAATTGGATAGGAAAAGCTAAATTTCAAACTTTGCATGATGCAAAGATATATGCAGGATATATTTACAGGCCATATAGTTACATGTAATGTATACATTCAAGAACAAGAAAATAAGCAAAACTCACTGTTGGTGGAAATTAGGCAATGTTCACCTTTTGCCCAGTAACCAGTCAATCAGTAGCAAAGAGGAAGGCAGGAATAATCTACACCTCTCACACCTGCTGAAGTCTATGGAACTTTAATCCGAGTAAACATGCATACAACGGGGAAGTTAGTCATTTTTAAAGTGGAAAAGGAAATAAATGTATCTGAAGCAACTGTAAATTAGAAGTGAGTTTGTTGTATATTACCTAATCCAAATAAGTGAACAAAGGATTGGGACTGTTAGCTAAGTGTAGTAGTTCAACAATTTGAAACAGGCTTATGACAACTATGAATAAATGAAATATAAACAATGTATCTTTGCTTTGATTCCACAGTAAATTACAAAATAACAAAATGTTAATCTTACTGTTTTAGAATTTTAATAGCTTTTAATTAATTGTGGTTTAAAACGTTGTTTTGTACTATGTATATTGAATTTTGTTGTTAGCCGCCCTGAGCCTGCTTCGGCGGGGAGGGCGGGATATAAATAAAAGGTATTATTATTATTATTATTATTATTATTAAATGTCTGTTAACAGAAGTGGGGTGATTTTTTTTTTCTAGTCTGACCTCCCACTGTAGATCCCAATTTGCCCCTCATGCTGTTCCTGAGTGTTCCCTGTCTACTAGAACCACCATTTTGGAGGAGCATTTTGGTTTATCACTAAAGAGGGAAAGGAAAGAACTCCCATTCTGCTGACAGGAATACCTTTTCTTAATGGAGATTCACTGAAGGATCCAAGTCAAACTATACATGACATAAAATGTATAAAAAAAAGGCGTATAATGTTATAAAAGTAGAACATTAATGAGCAAAAGATGTCAACAAAATGGTAACAAATTAAAGGTGATTCAAAATTTTATTTTATTTATTTTATTTATTCATATCAGCAGATGGCCTTTTTGGTTAATATGCATTAGGAACAGGAAATTATATTCATATCTTTCTCCTGTTATGGAATTTCAAAGGGTTCAATGTACAGTGCAATCCTAAGAGCACTTTCCTAGGAGTAAGCCCCATTGAATAGACCTTAGTAGAATTCAGAGTAGACCTGTTTAGTATAGCTCTCATAGTCTTCCAACAGAACACTGGCCAGATCTAGATCTTCTGACTTTCTGCATGTGCCTTCCAACAATATTCATACTTACAAAACTTGTTTTTTTCTGTTAAAGTCCTATCAGCTCATCTCTAATCTGGGCTCACCTAAATCTAGAACAAGATTTTTTTCAAAAGAAAATTGTTTCAAGGCACATGTCCATTTATATGATAAAGCTACCCATAATTTGTCTTCCACGAGCCACTAAAATGAATGAGACTGACACAAATGGCCATTCTCCTGTGCAATTCATTTCAGTGGTGTCTGTAAAAGAAGGGGGCTGTGTCCTCAACCTCTATTTGAAATGAGCAAAGACCAGATGAGCCACAATTATAAAAAAAGGAGCGTGCAGGATGTCAAGTGCCTCTTGACTCTTTCAGCGTTCACTGAAACATAATCGCTTCAGACTGAATTGTCTTTCTACACTCTGTTCCTAACAACAACAGTTCTAAACTTACAGATGCTATTAACCCTTTTCATCATTGCGTCAAACAAAAGGCCTCACAAGATTTAAATAAGCGAGTGGTTTCTGTATCTGGTGCTTGCTTATTTCACTTTTGAAAGTTCTTTGTCAGATGTTGAACTAGAAATGGGAGAAGAGGAAAAGCAACTCACATGTGTGTTTGTTCCCTTGTTTCTTTACAATGTTGAAAGGAACCCAGAATAAACATGGAATTCAAATTCAAAAATCTCTTTCCTTAAGTCAAGAAAAGTGGCAACACTAGTGTGTTGCACAGAAATCATCAAAGAGCCATGTGTTGGCAGACCAGCACTTTGGCACTGAGAAGGGGCTTCCTTGCCTGTATCAGAAACCAGCAGCTTAAATCACAGACACATTCAAATACATAAACCATCTATCTGTACTGGATTACTTTCAATGGAGTAATTAAACAGTGAGCAACTTTCTTACCAGTATCTAGATATTGATGGAAAATCAATTGAAATCATTTCCCATTGAGCATAACATAGTACAGGCAGATGTCTGATGAGCATCTGTTTACACATAAGGTCCCTGCTTCTATTTGCAGATTGTCTCTGGATCAGACCATGACACATTTATTGTGGCATGAGTTCTAGTGGGCAAGAATCTGCTCTGTTAAAGTCAAGTTTAGGCAAATGCTCTCCTCATAACTAATCTGTGATTTCATGTTAGGCTGAGAATGTGAGATTGGGTCAAAGTAATCTTGTGAGCTTCATGACTAAGTGGAGATTTGTAGCTGGGTCTTCCAGGTCCCCATCCAAAGTCAGGAGCCCTGAACCCTGCCCCGCCCCCACCCCCGCCTTTGCTGGGAACTGAGACCTTCTGTCTATAAAAGAAGGGCCCCAGCAAACTGTTCCTCATGTCTCCAGTCCAGATTTCTGATGAACAGTTTCCTTCTGAGAACTCCTGCTGCACTCTGCAGCTTTTCTCCCTGCTTTGCTGGCTCTTTGCTCTTCTCCTCTGACCTCTGCTATGTTGACCCCAGACCCCTTCAGACTGCAAGCCCAGGATTTAAGGTTGCATCCTCCTTCCATAAACTTCCCAATTTGCTCCTTCCCCCCTCTAATAAGGTGCACCCTCTTGGTGTGGGTGGGTGTGAGTGCTCAGTGAAGCAGTTCTCAGGTGCTCCGAATAGGTTCTTTATAGTTTTGTTTCATTTTGTATACAGTGAAGTTATTTGTCTGTGTTTACAGTCACTTTCTCTTTCCTCATAATTTTATTTTTGGAGTATCCTTACTGAGATCCATCCTGGCATACATAGACTACAAGACCTTGTGTTATTCCTTTCTGGAAAAAAAGCTCATTTCCCCTTCTCCGGGTCCAGTTCAGGTAACAGTTTCTTATCTTCCTTAGAGGAGTATAAGCTATTTGACAGTGAATTGTGGTTACAGTGTTGGAATAGGTCCAGGATCTAGAACACCCAGGCTGGAACCCTCATTCTGCCACAGAAGCTTGCTGGGTGATCTTTCCAGACAGCAGCAACTGGTAAGAGCCTGGGGGAAGGGTCATAGGGGCACTGTTGGCAAATGGTGATAAATCCATTTTAGAGAAAACCAGCCACTGACACCACTTTGCTCTAGGAATTGATGGAAATGCAATGGTAAAACCATAGGGTTCAAAGTGATTCCAAGAGTGGAGTGATGTCACTTCTGGGTTTCCCCCAAAAGTGATATAATGCCTTCACACCAATGGCAATTTTAAAATGTTCTTTCTCTTGCTGACTACAGGAGCAGCAGCACACAATGAGAGACCTTTTCATGTATTGTTTCTGGCTCCTGTATATTGTGAACCATGAGAATGTGCTACGCATGATTCTCTTGGTATGCATGGTTGCCATTTTGTGTGAAGCAAGCAATGTGCATGTTTTGTAGCCACAGTGCTTGCTATCTAAAAAGATTTTTGAGAGTTTCATATGTTGCGATAGTGCAAACTATATGTGTTGCCTGTTTCCACATTAAAAGGGGATTCTGCATCCCAAGAAGAACTGTTGTAGCATGCTGCCCCAGTATGTGATATAGGAGGGCCAGAAATGTAACACCTGAAAAGATACTTTCTAAACTGGAATATGTGCACCAAGAAGCCTCTCTGAATGGAGTCCTGAAACAAAAGAGTTTCACAGAGTAGTCACAGTTAAGGACCAGATGAACTCAAACAAATGAACTGAAATGCCAGGCTGTGAGAGAACAGAAACCAGAGCCATTTCCTACTCTGAACTGGCAATTCTGTTTCACACAAGAAATATAAAGTCACTATTTTTTATGAAAAGTATAAACAGATGGGTAATTGTTTTAACAACCAAAACATGTTTTGGAATGAAATTTAAGTACATTTTGTAGAATAAAATTTATATATATATATTCTATTTGCTCAAAACAGTTCAGCATTTTTGACATAGGCATTCACAACCAGCTATACAGAACTTTTGGGTAGAAAACTATTACAAAAGATTCTTAGAAGTTCTCCAAATGTTTTAATTTTCTGATTTTTTTGGCTTTCAGCAGGAACTCATTTGCATATTAGGCCACACCCACTGCCATAATCATTATTTTGCACCAGGCCATTTGTAGAAAAAGTCCAACAGAAACTCATTTGTATATAAGGCCACACCCCTCACACCAAGCCAGCCGGAACTGCGTTCCTGTGTGTTCCTGCCAAAAAAACCTCTGAGAATAACTACTGATTGCCCCAAAGGCTGCATATAATCTCTTTCTCACACATGCACATATGCAGAAAAGCATACATGCATGTACACATATAATGTCTATTTATGATTTACAAAGTAGTATAGGTAGTCCTTTCTGTCTTTAGCAGGACTGCAAGTTAGCCAAGTTTTACTGTAGCAGAAAGACTGGGGGGGTTTTTGTCCAGGAGTGCCTTTAAGAGAAATAGATCTGCATACAAATTGCAAGTATGTATAGTAGTAAAAATAATTTTGTGTACTTTTAGAGGAGAGGACATCTTACATCCAGGGTCTTTACATTTTGGGTAAATACAGCATTTCTAGAAGAGACTTAGATTTTGGCTTTTCCTGGAATTAGTTCCAAAGTTGAAGTGAAGCCAGGAAGAGTCTTTCTGCACCTATACAAGCCTGTAGTCCTTACTTGACAACTATATGGCAAACAATCACTATGCTGTTATTCTGTGGGTCAAGAACAGCATTTTTTGGGGGGGAGAAGTACCGAGCAATTTGGAACAGACACTGATGTGATGCACTACAAATGGCTCACCTCAACCGGAAGGAAGCTGTGGTTTCCTGTACTGATGGAAACTTCCAAACTATTTTCAAGGAGAGCTCCAATTAGAAGCAACAAATCCTGAATGGCTGGGGAGGTTCACTGTGTGGGACCTCTCAAACTAGACATTAGATCTGACATAACACCCCCACAGTGGGAAAATAGCACCCCCTCTGTGGGAAAATAGGGTTCCCCTTGCATTCATTTCAGCTTGGGAAAATGGTATGTGAGGGAAGGCTATTTCTGCTCTCCCCCCTCTGCCCCATGCTGTTTGGGAACATTAGTTTCCTAGTATGGTGACTGACAGTAAAAAGAACATAATTAGGTCGGGGGAACCCCAACCCAACTTGTGTCAGATGTAACATGTAGTTTGTGGGACATGACAATTTTTTTCCAGTCATTGATCCAGTGGTATCTGGACTTTCCAGAAATTAGTAACTTCTGGTTTCACATTGTTTCCTTGCATCCAGTTCCTAGTTATGATAAGCCAATAAGGAGGCTCTGAATTAAAAATGAGATTGCAGGATCTGGATTATGATGTAAAGTAGAGGTGAAGTTGTATGGAATCACAGTTTATAGCAGCATTATCCCTGATGGTGCTTGGACAGATAACCATATTTTGCTTTTGTCACAGGATTAATGCAGGCTGTGTACACCTTGTATCTGCCACAAAATACTAATTCTAGAATGTGTAACAGGAATTAATGTGTTTATAGATGACAGCTTTCCCGAATTGGGGGGGGGGGGGGGGAAGAAGGGTTCATTACAAAATTTAATTTAAACCAGTCTATCTCAACTACTGCTTTTGAAATTACAACATAATTGAAATCCAGGTTCTAGGTGTTTCTCTTTGCCTGTATAGATATCTTATTACATTTAAGTAGCTTTTCCTCTATATGAATGTAATTATTGGATGAAGAGTCAGTCCACATTTCCAAAGCCAAAAGTGAAAAATAGGCACTCATATACTCTATCCCTGCCCTATCCTTTTGGGATTTTCCTTTCTTCCTATCACAATTCAGTGATTAATTAAAATTGTCCTTGGTTGAAAATCCAGTATTGATGAATGAATTTCCTACTCTCTCTTTCTCACCCCAGTTTTCTGTGCGCTGGACAATGCATATTATTTTCCTGCCACGTTGCAGGCTCAGCACATAGTAAAATCTTTGTCTGCAGACTTTGCATGGTTAAGTTATCATCTTCTGCAGCATGCATGAGTACGTATTTTACAAGCCGTGAGCTAAGATGTGTCTTAATTAATTGAATCTGGCTCGCCCTTGGTCCTCCATCAAGCTATCCAGACCTGCAATGCTTTGAACCTTGAACATGAAAGGAAGAGGTATTTATTGGAATCTGCAGTGGGCAAAGCATTGCTGCTCATCTGAAAGCATTGCTTGTATTTCACTTCATAAAATAATGAACATTGGAGCTGTCTTTTGTGAACGAGACCAGCAGTCTTGTCTAATTTTAGTGGTAAAGGTAATAAAAGTTAAGTATTCCAGCAGTGAGACTAACTCTATGGGTGCCTTCAAAAGCTTTGCTTCTGTCTTGGCACTGGGATATAACAATATCAAAGGCCTAACATAGAGCAATGCCTAATTCTAACAGCATTTCCATGTCCCTGAAGCTGCCTCTTTACTAAGAATTTAGGATGCCGCAGCCACTTTATTGTTATAGGAACAATGAGTTTAAAGAATGATTTGTTACTGGGTTATTCGTTTTGTTCTTTTTAATATAAGTTCTCAGTTCTTTCCCCCCTTTTTGTTTGCGGTTTCCCTTCTTCGCAGACTTTTAAGTCCTTGGAATCAGAAACACACACACACACACACACATATATATAGTTTTAAAGCCTTGCATCTTTTTCAGCCACTCACACTCCATGGCAAAGTAGTTTGTTTAAGTGCAATGTTAAAATCCTTTAGAAGTGGTCATTTTCCGAAAATGTCACAGGATGGCCTCATATGCCTTGCTTATTTAGGAGTCCCTTTTTTCTGGTGTATGGCTCATTGTCTGGCTCAGCTCACAAGTAAGATCTTGGAAGTGGTGCAGATTTGATCTTGGCAGGGAGTGCTTTCATGAAAACTATGGAACTTTCCAAAGTACAAGAAATCAGGTCCCAGCCTGGAGCACATTACAATCTAGAATTTGGTATAAACAACACAAACGAAGGGAGGAAGGACAAAGATGGCTACAAGCAATACATTTTCTCTTTTTAAAAAAGGCTCCAGTAGTCATATGGCTTGGAGCCAGCATATCTGAAGGGCCACCAAGTCTACTCAGGTCGTCTTCAGAGACCCTGTTTCAGGTGCCCCAGCCATCTGAGCAGTGCCGGACTTAGGACAAATGAGGCCCTGTGCTAGTTAAGTTATGAGGTCCCTTACTTGGGCCCTGAAGGTGGTAGGCCCAGCATGCCTACACAGGCAGTCCGGCATACATGCTCAGAAAATTTAGGAGTAGTTAAAATATTACATGCTACCTGATCAATCATTATTTTCAACAAGTTTAAGGCAATTTTTTGTAAGGCACTCCAAAGTCGAGGCTGGGCGAGTGGGCATCAACGTGGCAAATGAGGTTCAACATGTTCAAGTGCAAAGTAATGTACATTGGGGCCAAAAATCATAACTATAAATTGGGATGTGAACTGGCAGAGACTGACCAAGAGAGAGTTCTTGGGGTAGTAGTAGATAACTCACTGAAAATGTTGAGACAGTGTGCGACTGCAATTAAAAAAAAAAGGCCAACGCCATACTGGGAATTATTAGGAAGGGGATTGAAAACAAATCAGCCAGTATCATAATGCCCCTGTATAAATCAATGGTGTGGCCTCATTTGGAATACTGTGGGTTGGAACACTTTCTCTATGAAGAAAGGTTAAAACGCTTGGGACTCTTTAGCTTAGAGAAATGACAACTGAGAGGTGATATGATAGAGGTTTACAAGATTTTGCATGGCATAGAGAAGGTAGAGAAAGAAATACTTTTCTTCCTTTCTCAGAATATGAGAACTCATGGACATTCAATGAAATTGCTGATCAGTCGGGTTAAAACAGATAAAAGGAAGTACTTCTTCACCCAGAGGGTGATTAACACATGGAATTCACTGCCACAGGAGGTGGTGATGGCTGCATAGACAGCTTCAAGAGGGAATTGGATAAACATATGGAGCAGAGGTCCGTCAGTGGCTATTAGCCACAGTGTATTGTTGGAACTCTCTGTCTGAGGCAGTGATGCTCTGTGTTCTTGGTGCTTGGGGGGGCACAGTGGGAGGGCTTCTAGTGTCCTGGCTCCACTGATGAACCTCCTGATGGTGCCTGGTTTTTTGGCCACTGTGTGACACAGGGTGTTGAACTGGATGGGCCATTGGCCTGATCCAACATGGCTTCTCTTATGTTCTTAATTAGTTTAAAAGATGGCCACCCTATGAGAGGGGTTATTTTTAAAATGTACAAAAATACAAATAATGTATACATTTTAAAAATGTATTAAAGTATGCCCTCAGAGAAGCTCACCTCATGGTTCTGTGAAACTCCTATTCCACATATGCTTCCTCAGCTGAAAAAGGCAAGCCTACAGTTGTGACTCATGTAGGGAGGCACTAAAATAAGCAGATTTTTCTGACTGTGAATAAACTTATACGGCTCATGACAGAACACTCTAATCACATAGAATCTTGGCAGAATTAACTACCTCTACCAGATGATGTTAGGATTCAGGGCCCTGACCAGAATTAGAGTTGCTAACCACATCTTGGGAAGTTCAGGGAGTAGACAGAGTTACGGAGAAGAGGGAGTTCAGTGGGTATGAGATGCCATAGATCAGGGTATCAAACTCATTTGCTATGAGGGCCGAATCTGACATATATATGACTTTGTCAGGCTGGGCCATGTTGGGTCGAGCCATGTATGTAACCAATAAGACTAGGTAGCAGAGATATAAACTTTATAAGAAAACACAGACAAACACAATTAATTTTAAAAAAAACAAAACTTAAAACATGCTTAGAACATTAGCACTCATTGGTCTTAAAGGTGTTTTCTTTGTATTTCTCCCATGGGATCCAGGGAACTGGGCAAATGAAGCTCTGGCTCTTTCCTTCCTTCTCCAGGGGATGAGGAGGGGGAGGAGCCTCAGCCAGTAGAAAGAAGAGAGGCTTGGCTCAGTAGCTCTGCTGTGTGATTGAGAGAGCCTAGCAAGGCAAGCTATTCCTCCTCCCCTTCCTCCCCAAGGGTGGAGCCTCAGCCAATGGAGAAAACAAAGGTTTTTTTCTGTAGCTCCTGTGTGATTCAGCAAACCTTGCAATGCAAGCTGTTATGCAGAAGGAAGCTAGAAAGAGGGAGAAGGAAGCAGATGACAGCCAGTTGCTTGGGGGCCTGATAGGAGCCCTCCAGGGGTCTAACTTGGCCCCTGGGCCACATGTTTGACACCCCTGCCATAGATTCTGCCCTCTGGATTCTGGTCCAAGGGAACTGATCTATGTAGTCTGGAAATTTTGGGAGAATTTTACAATTACAATTTTGGGAGAACCTTTGGCCTCACCTGCAGATTGGAAACTCTAGAGTGTCAAACAGTCACTGGGTAGCCTCCCAAGCATGATAAGTTTTTTGGGCTCCCAGAAGCCTTTGATTAATAATTTTACTTCTCACAGCACTATATTCTCTGTGAGCCCCAACACAGTTTGGCCTTTAATGATGCTTGACCTTCTAAGCATCTTCATTTTGATATAATGCTTTTGACTGCAGATCAGTTACTTGGACCCAAAAGAGCATGAACAGAACTCAACTACAGAGACAGAACATTCCTGTCTCCTTTCTCCTGCTTCAGCCCACTGAACACCCCAGAATACTGCCACGGGGGTCAGGGGAGACCAGCAACAACACTGGTGTCCTACAAAGGTCTAGACAGGGGATCAAAGGAAAAAAAGTGCCTCTTTCTTTTAACAGAAGGGCACTTTCATTGGAGGGAAACAAGATTTGGATCTAAGCCAAGGTATTTAATATCAGCTTGTACCAATTTGAGTCTGAGTAGTAACTGTAAAATCTGTGCCTGCACAGTCCACAACCATTTTGAATATATTTGCCACTTAAGATGTTGACTGAAAAGAAGGGACATCTAGTATTTATTTGTGTACTTCCTTATTCCATTTAGATGCCCTCCTTTGTGTCCTTGCATTCAAAGTGGTCCACAGTTCCAGATATTGCCTACAATATAATAGGCAATATAGAAACTACTGGTGGGGGGGAGGCTGAGAAGGTGAGAGAAAATAAGCCAACTGAAGTGCCAATCCTTAGATAACTTAGCTAATGGTTACTTAATGAGCAGGTGGAAGAACTGGTGAAGAGCAGAAAAGATCATTGTTTCTTTTATGTGTCTAGTTGCTAAAATATACTAAATTAATGAGTTCAGTGTCATGTGTGAAGATCATAATCTTTTAGCTAAGCTCAAGCAAGGAAGACTTTGTGAAAGTCAATATAGATACATATGGCTGAGAGCAGAGACACAAGCCCCTTTCAGTTGTTTGGTGCATTTTCAAATATTTGTGTACCGTGAATGAGCACAGCGGGTGGTTGAAATTACTACAGCTGGCTTAGTACACCCTTTTCAAACTCTTGGGGTAGAGTGTGTGTATGTGTGTGTGGGGGGGTAATGGATGTAATTCACTGGAATGCCTTTTTAGAGTCTACTTGTATACAGATGTACATGCATACAGCTCTCTTCATGTGATTGGACACACTTATAGGTTCTGTACATGTACTCCAATGAGCACACACAGGGTGGAACTTTCCCCGCCCCCCAGTTTATTATTTTTTCCTCATTTGTAACACCTAAAAGGGGTTACAGTTCAAATGCCTTGTTAAAATTGTACAAAATAAAGCTGTAATTTCAAAACTAGTCATTGATACTTACTGATTTGGACCCAGCACAGAACTTTTCTAGCAGTTTGAAAGTTTGTTTGCATCACAGAGTGTGAAGCTAAATATGCTGCTGAGGTCACTGTAAGTGATGGCTCAGCAGTGTGGTTGTTCCTTCCTGAACCAAAGTTTCCTTAGGAGCTATTTAAGTTCTGCTCATTTGGCTTTCCTGCCAGGGGAGAGCAAGGCACCTGCAAACTCTTCCACATGAAGCAACCCGCAGCACTCAGATATGTTGGTGCCTCTAGCCATGGTGTGTCTACTTTCAGGGGTTGTTTTGTAGAAAAATAGGTGGTGGAGCACATCCAGGGATTGTTATGCAGCTGCACCTACTATTCAATGGGCAAGGAGGTGGAACTCTCAAAAGAAGGAGGTGGAACTCTCAGAAAGGTTCAGGAGCTGTGCTACTGTGAGCTCCCACTGAATCTGAGGCCTGGCTACCACAACTGAGAAGCCATGGGAGTAAAGTTGGCAGTTGTCTCAACAATGTGGTAGACTGGAAACCCAGGCCAAGCGTCAGCTTCATCAGAGGGTTTGACCATGGCCTTGGGAAGATGGTGAAACCCGCCTTTTCCTAAGCAGAAACTCCCAGCACTCTTGGAAGCTGTAACCAACTCCAGTTTCAGACCAGAGCAGGCTGTGCTGTCATTTCACTTCCAGATGGCAGACACAAATCCAGAGGCAAAACAAGAAGCACCTTAGAGAAGTTCTTGTTATAGCTGAGTCTTAGAGCTACCACTTCTGGGTTTGCCTGATGGATGCTGTATTTACCGCCTGCCCCCCTCATTGATTCTGTGAGTCTGTTTGAACTAGAAGCTGTCAGCACAGTCTTGGTTGCAGGTGTTTGGCACACCAGCATATGATCATCAGTGCACTGGCTGCACGACTAAACCCCTGAATAAAGCCGTAAATATCTAGATTTTCAATCCACACTGTAAAGAACATGAGAAGCCATGTTGGATCATGCCAAAGGCCCATCCAGTCAAACACTCTGTGTCACACAGTGGCCAATACACACACACACACACTGTGGCTAATAGCTGTGGTTGAACTCTCCTCAGCTGCGACTAAGTGAATTGAAAATCTAGCTATTAGTATTTAGGGGGATTCCTAATTGGTTGACATACCAATTGGCTGACATACCTGTTGTAGCCACTTAGCTATATATTTTTCATGATTATATTGTGTAATTCTGCCACACAATAAATAATACCCCTAAATGGCCTGAAACCATCAGGGCATCTTTTGCCTTATGTCCTCCCCTAACATTCATTTTTCTTACAAATAAACAAATGCTAAGTGCCAACCCTAAGTCCCAACTGGCTATAGCCTTGCCACCTTTCCTGAAAAACAGACCAGGTGCCACGCTGGGGAATGGTGCTCAGAAGAGTCACAGGTCGCTCTTGCATACTGCACACAATGTATGAAGCCCATCTTCTGGTAAGGATCCTGGCTTGGCTTACCTTCAGCCAACTTGGCTACCTGTCTGGTCTCTTCTTTGGTCCCTTTACATAAATTTTATTTGCTTTACAAGTTCATTTGATTTGTGTTGTGTCCCCACTGTTCCCATGATACAATGGGGTGCACGTATGTTGCACTCTGCTTTCGCCCTTCATCAGTACCAGAACCATGACCATGGGTCCTCTTGCCCTTTCACTTGCCCCTGTACCTCTCCTTGGTGCCTTTTTTGCCTCCTGCTCAGCCAGGCCATCATGCTCTTTTGAGCTGCCAGGCTGCAGGGATGCATCCTGCTCACCCACCAGCAGCATTCTGGCACTTCTGGTGTTTGGAGTACTTTGCCACTTTGCTTGGAGTACTTTGCCACTGTCCAGGACTTGTGGGTCCCTTCTCCAGTTCACAACACTATTTTGAAAAATGGCAGCCCCTCATTAAACACTACTGCACACATGTGCACTCTAAATCATCCTAAAAGCACTTTCCAGGGAATAAGCTCATTGAATAGACCTCAGTAGGATTCTGGGTAGACCTACTTATGTTTGTTCTCTTTATCTTGGATCCAGCGATGCACAAGAGGAAACATAAATGGGTCTAGTGCTGTTCTGTTTGCGCAAGATTTAGTATCACACTTAGTACTGTATCTCCTCTACAACAATAGTGTCCAAAAATTGGTTGCACAAAATCTTGTACAAGTGGAAATTCAAGTGAAGATACAATAATTTTATCCTAGTGCGAGTGGCTACCATGGTACACCCCATTTCTGTTTGGACAAGAGTTCTAGTATAAGCAGAGCTTTTATGTAGGATCCAACCCTCAGTTTTTTATCTTCATGCATCTATGGCATGAGTTAAAGCTGGCACTTGTGTACCAGTGCAGGTGAACAAGAAAGGCTTGCAGTGTTTGCTCCCTGCCTACTATTATAGACAAGGGTTGAGCATCATACAGGCACCAAGGTTGCCAATAAGCCTGGTGAAAAATGTTCTGTCTCTTTAACAGAGGCATAAAGGATATTACTTTCCAGGTGATGTTAATTATGTTCATGCCATAAGGAGCTTAATCTGTCCATTTCCACACATGAAACCTCTGTTGAAGGGACAGGACATTTCCCCCTCAGACCTCAACAACCCTAACATGAACCTGCATGGTGGAGGACGGAGGTGTGAAATGGAATGGAATGGCAGAGGCTGTCTTGCTCAGTGTGGCACTAGCGGGAGTCTGCCTGTTTCTAAAATTTCATATCTTTATTATCCCACCATCTTAAAGTTAGAGATACTCAGACTGGTGGTAGAGCTACCACTTCAGCCTTTCAGCTGAGTGAGAGAAATGGAGACTGGGCTGCATGACTTTAAAGAAGACTGAAGAAGACTGAAATGGAGACTGAGCTGGTGTGAACAAGGATATCATGGATTTTTTCTTTCTTTGTAGAGGGGAAGGAAGCAAAGGAGAATTGATGGGGAAATAACTGTGAATGGCATTTATGTTTAACATTTGAGTTTGGGAATGGGAAATTATTTTGGGGAGAATGGGAAGAGGATTTGGTATTAATTTGGAGGGATAAATGACATTGTGAGGAAACAGAGAACGAAATATAAAAGAGAGAAATTGGTTTCAATACATGTTGGGAAGAGGATTGGTAACTGGGCATGGTTGAGCAAGGTGCATTTCATCCAGCATTCCATTAGTAAAAAGTACATCTGGATGATCACCAGAAGGGCAGAAAGGAACTTTTTCCTGTTGTTTATCTCTAGCAATTTGCATTGAGAGGTATATCATGAATAACAGGAGGGGCTTCCACAGGCAAGTCAGAGGAACTCTAATAAGTGGAGCAGGAGACCATAGATGGAGGAGCCTGGCAGAGAAATGGGCATTGCAAGGGCATTGCAAAGTGTTCAAGTAGTTCATTGCATTCCATCCAGGCCTTGAATTCAGCAGGAGCTCACAGGAGCACAGCTCCTGAACCTTTCTGAGGGTTCCCCCTCCTCCTCCCCACCTACCTACCTTGTCCATTGAATAGTAGGTGCAGCTGCATAACAATCCCTGGATGAGCTCCGCCACCTATTTTTCTACAAAATGACCCCACATTCCATTCCTCAGAATGCATTTACCACATATGCTGACCCATTCATGTGTAGTATCAGCAAGCAAGAAGCATACCTGCCTGGCCATCATTTACTGACATGCTAATATGGTGCATGAATGTCTGCTACACATAGTAAATGCAATTAAATATGGCAGTGTACACGTGGAACGCCTAGATGGATGAGCACTTCACCTTTTAGCCCTTAGTAATCCCATTCCATTACCGAAGCAAAGTGGTATTAACTGGATTCTACTTCCTATGTACTAACTTCAGATACAAACTGCAAAACAAAGCTATCTTTTAAGAAGAAGAAGAAGAAGATATTGGATTTCTATCCCGCCCTTCACTCCGAAGAGTCTCAGAGCGGCTCACAATCTCCTTTACCTTCCTCCCCCACAACAGACACCCTGTGAGGTGGGTGGGGCTGGAGAGGGCTCTCACAGCAGCTGCCCTTTCAAGGACAACCTCTGCCAGAGCTATGGCTGACCCAAGGCCATCTCAGCAGGTGCAAGTGGAGGAGTGGGGAATCAAACCCGGTTCTCCCAGATAAGAGTCCGCACATTTAACCACTACACCAAACTGGCTCTCTGGTTTTGGCATGCAGAAAGGTGTGGTTTTGGCATGCAGAAAGGAATGGGCCAGAGTAACATTACTTTCAAACAGTCTATCTCAGAACTGTTGACTTAAGTCACCTCATCATTAAATGAAATTAAATCTTAATTTGGGGCTAAAATGCCATGAATTAATTACACCAATAAATGCCTCCCTCATTAAGCTTTGGTGTTCAGTTCAGTTATGCATTGTGCATTTTGGACAATTTGTTTTTCCTCTGTTCCAAGCAATCCAGAATAATTATACATTTAATAACTGTGTAGCAAATTTAGCACTGATGTTTTGATTATAGTTTACTGCTGCATGATGAAACCAAGTCCCACACTGTAAAGGGAGAGTCACTCCATGTCAGGATAAAGGCTTTTCTCATGATTGTGGCTAGAGGGTGCTCTGTTTCCTTTTTGTACCTGACAGAACTACTACTTTGCTGGAACAAATCTTTCAGAGAAAAATAGCAGAAGGCCTCTTTTAATATGATATTTTGAGGCTGGGATGGGGCCTGGAAATGGGCAAAGGCTTCTGCATTTTTAATGCCAGGACTGTCACAGTCATATGTATGATATGCATTATGCAAATCTTCCAGGAAAGTCTCTGTACTTCATGTCACCCTTCCTACATCTGGCTGTTCTTTTGTCTCTGACCATTTGCTGACTCTTTTTTCAAACTCATGATCAAAAATACAAGGTGACCGAAATTAGCCAAAGCCCCAGACTTGAAGTGAGGAATAATAAATTTTGTGGTACTTTGATGGTTTCTTGATTATGTTCACTTTGGACAATGACAAGATATGGTGATAGTCAGATACCCTGGAGTCCCCCTCCCCCGGAACATTAGTAGCAAAACACATCCCCCCAAATTTGCATTTTATGCACACATTTATGCTTCTAGATACTTGTAAAATATCTGCGTCTGATTTTCTGAGAAATAAGCCGTAATAGCAGTCCTTTTGTCAATGACAAGAGTTCTGTCCCAATAACTACTTAAAATCAAGATTTAATTCTCTTTCCAAAAATGATTTCTCTTTACACAGCATCAACTTAATTTCTTTAAACATTTGAGGGATTTTACTGTAGTTTTAGACTAATGGGAGGGTTACTGAAATATATGTGCCAAAAAGGCATGTTGCCAAAACTGCCTTTATACAGATGGGGGGGGGGGATGTTCTGATATTCACTCAGCATTTTAAAACCCCAATTTCAGCCCTTTTAAATATATCCTATTTCAGTCACAGACTCAGATAACATGCTAGAATGATGTATAAATGCCCACATTCTGATCTATGGAATTCATTCTACTTTTTTTATACCAAATGCCTGTTGAGAGCAGAAAGCCTGTATCTGGCATATTGGTTTTTCCTTTGCCAGCTTTGCTGTCATGCTTCTTTTTAAAAGTTATAGCTGAAAATTGAATTGCACAGTATTACATTGCAACTGTACTGCAAAATAAAAAAAAAATCAAAAAAAAATCCTGATGTCTGCCATGTTTCATCCCATGAAACACAGTGTGTGGGGGGGAATCCTTTGTATTCTGCAAAGAGCATTTAAGTCTCTCTCTTGCCTTTACTTTTAAGCACTCAAAAGAAATGGTGGGTAGGAAAAATAACATATCTATATAGAAGAAAAGAGAAGAGATTGGATTTATACCCCACCCTTCACTAGCCAAAGGAGTCTCAGAACAGTTTACAATCTCCTTTCCCTTCCCCTCCCCACAACAGACACCCTGTGAGATAGGTGGGGCTGAGAGAGCTCTCCCAGAACTGTTCTTGAGCAGAACAGCCTTGAGAGAATTTGTGGCTGACCCCAGGTCACATCAGCAGATGTATGTGGAGGAGTGGGGGATCAAACCCTGTTCTCCCAGATAAGAAACCGTGCACTTAATCACTACACCAAACTGACTAAGATTCCAGGTTTAGTTCTGTGAATCAGTCTTGCAAATGGGAGGTCAGGCAGAATACAAGAGTATTTTCTCTTCTACTAATCCTGTAGATCCAGTTCAGATGACATAATCCATGGTTTAGTGTGGTCTGTAGTGCTCACATGATCTCAGCAAGGGTATCTAATGGTCATCCAAGGGCATACATTTTGATTTTCTCTTAGTGACACATTTTCTAATGAAGAGTCCACTGAGTAGAAAGTGATGTTATGTAAAAAACCCCCACGGAACTGTGGGTGGGAAATGAATTGCCTGGCTACACCTGGGTCTAAATCAGTACAGCAAGTGTGAAAATTTAATTGCTTGTGCTAGGCTCAGTTGAATAAGTCACCCACTGACCCTGAACCTGGTAAAAACATAGAGATTTATGAAATTCCTAGAGTGTCCCCGATGCTGTAATGTCACTCCCAGGTCTGAAATGGGAAATGACATAACAGCATCAACCAACATTAGTTTCTGCCCTCTCATGGCTCCTGAGGGTTGCTGGCTGGGGGATAGAAACTCTTAGGATATGCAAAAGTTTCCCCAGTGAGGCAAATAGCAGCTCTGTCTGGTCACTTCAGGCTGGAAAAATGGTATGGAAGGAAGACTTAAGCTCCCTCTCCCCATGCATCATTGTCTCAGGCTGAATACGGCCATCTTTTTCAACTGGACACAAGGAGACAGCCAGCAAATGCATATCATAATGAAGTTTTCTTAATGAAGGGCCTGAGTTTTCTTGTTAGTTGGGATAAAGATAGACCTATGGAGTATATCTGCTGGTGCTGGTTTTATTGAAAGTCTTTAACAAGTGTGAGAAAAAGACCCTTAATTTCAGAACATCGTAGTCACCCATTTGGTTGCCAGGGTACCTGGAGACTCAACTCACACACATCTGCCAGGAAAACGTGGGTTTTGTCTACCAGACTGTAAGGGACTTATGTGAGTACTAACAGACATATCATTGCAGCAGCACTCCGTGTCTCTGGAAGAGTGCTAACAAGGAGAACAGATGGGTTTCCAGTTGCTCCATGCGATCACCATCTCGGCCGTTGCAGCGGAAGACATTGCGCCGCCAGGAACTGTCCAGGCAAGCAGTTTCCAGCCTTGACCCTAGAATCCATATGAGAAGGCTAGCATCACCAGCAGCTATCTTCCTGCAGTGCCAGACTTCATTACAGTGAAGTGGGAGGCTCACGTACTCAACAGATGTCACCTATGCATAAGGCAATCAAGCTTATCTTAGGCGTGGAATCCTGTCGGACTGCCTAAGCCTTTGTCCAACTGAACCCAAGACAAAGGATGGTGCCAGTAGAGGAATGAAGAAGAGGAAGAACATCTTCATCCAGAGCCAAGTTTCTTTGTATAGATTGGGTGTTACCTTAGGTAGTAATTTAGCCATCTATTGTCACCTCTTACATAAGTTTTGATAGCCTTTAATCACCTCCACCCCAATAATTTCTCCCATTCTTTCCCTTAATGGTCATCCTGGAGCCTCCCCCTTTGGCCCATTGTTACCTGGAAGTCCAGTCAGGTAACCAGGGCCAGGTCTGCTCATTGGCCAGGTATGGGCATCCAATCAGGTGTCCCCAATAAACTGGCTATTGGCTACCGCATAAGTCCAGCCCTTATAATGATTGTGGAGCCTCCCCTTTTTCTGAGGTCATGACTACCTGTCATCCACCCCTGTATCTCCCATCCCCTAAGGGCTCAAGGTAGTCCTTATAACCTGTGACCCAGTTCCCCACAGGTGTGCATCTAGCAGTACCCCATTCCTGCTGTTTAGATACATCCCCGATTCCTGATCAGTTGAGGGTCTCTTCCCCTTAGTCCTCATTTGTCGCCATTGGAGACTTCCTTGAAGACTACGATCGGTAATTATCACCCTGTTTGTCCATCCTTATGTTACCTTTATATAATAATAATAATAAATTTTATTTATATCCTGCCCTCCCCGCCTAGGCGGCTCAGAAATGCATTTCTCTCTATTTTATTAGGACTGTATGTGTGTTGTATGTATTCATTATCTTGTATGTGTGTGTTCTATATTTTTCTGTATTAAATTCATGATTGTTTTACTTAATTAGTGTCCTTGGTAAATTTAGCAATAATTTCTGGAAGTGGAATCCTGTATACATAGATTCTAGATCCTTTTTAAGCCAAAGGTGCCCACCTGTCAATTCCCCAACCTCTTTTAAGGGCATTTTGGCTTACACAAGGAGGTGACTTAAGACTGTTCACATGGGGTATCCAAAATGGTAGCTTTTGGATTCTACAGAGTCACAAGTTAGTGACACAGGTTGCAGACTTAAATAAATGTTTAACATTGTTTAAAATGTTTAAAATACATGATATTTTCTTCATGCACTTGAAGGGTTGTCATAAAGAGGATGGTATGGAGTTGTTTTCTATCATCCAGAAAACTGGACCAGAACCAACAGGTTGAAATTAAATCAAAGGAGTTTCTGGCTAAATATTAGGAGGAACTTCCTGACAGTTAGAGCTGTTCCTCAGTGGAACAGGTTTCCTTGGGAGGTGATGCTCTCTCCTTCTTTGGAGGTTTTTAAATAGAGGCTAGATGGCCATCTGATAGCAATGCTGATTCTCTGAATTTAGGCAGATCATGAGAGGGAGAGCAGGGGAATGTAGTTATGATTTTCCTGCATTGTGCAGTGGGTTGAACTAGATGACCCTGTAGGTCCCTTCCAACTCTATGGTTCTAAGATATAATGATCATGAAATGCCAAAGAATTTGGGTATGAAATTGTTGATTGTTGACCCTGGTTTTGCCAGGATGCAGAAAGATTTACATAGAAGGCAAGCTTTTCATGACTATTTATTTTTTAACTAGCTTTGAACTCTGAATTTTTATGAGCATTCATTTTATATGCTGTTAGTCACTCCCTTCACAAGAGTGTGTGTATGTTTCTTTTACCTGCCACAGCCAATTAATAATATTATTTTAAACTGCAACAGCTATTAAGTCATGCTGAATCATGAAATTAAGGAAATTTAAATCTGGCTCAAACTATTGGTTTTACAGAAAAACAGGTTATTGAATGGGACAACAAATGTTATTTAAGCACTGAGAAAGTCAGATGATATATGTGTGAACAGATCTTGAATGTAGCCAAACTACTTTAAAAAGACAAATTTCAATACTTTAAGGGGTTAGAAATGAATCAGGAAATGCTCAGGGTCCATTTTCAGTCATCAAGACAGGAAAAATATGTTATTTAGCAAATAGATTACATTTAACAACGATTTCTATGGCATGACTAACCTCTTCTTAAATTAAATGGCATGCATCCTTAAACTATAATTTACTAGCACAGCTGAATTCCCCAAAGTAATAAAGCAAACTAAAATGCTGTATTTTGGAATGTACAGTAATCTTCCAATGCTGGACAGTCACGAATCAACAGTTGTAGATTAGTGTCTACAAAGTAGAAATGCAGGATGGCCTTTGAATTTGTCCATAGATACAAAAAATCAATACTAAAATTATATACTTCAGATTCCAGAGCTAAATTCATTCTTAAATCTGTCCCTCTGAAATCAACTGGGCTTTAAAATACTTAACTTTCTTAAACTTTCCCTCATTCTACCAGCTTCTTTGCTTAGGTGAAGTCACTTGGGATACTCACTGACCTTTTAAGACGCAATGCAAGTTTGTTAAGGGTGCCAAAAAACCAAAAAATTATTGGACTTGGGAAAGGGAGCCAAGCTTTGTTGTTCATTTTCACCTCCTTTTCTGGGTTCTGTGAACTATCATCAGCACTGATTAGTTTAATCCCTGCCTCATAAAAATATTTTTAAAGAGTACTTTCTTTTTTGAACTACGCTTCCTTGCATTTCATAGCAGATATTTATAAAGGCTTCTGCTATAAAGTTTCTGTTGTGGATCTGCAGCTCCCCAATGAGTCTCCTACTTCCTATGGTTTTTACTTTGCAGGACTCTATCTGGTTTAAGGAGTAGAAACTTTTAGAGTTAAATAGGACAGGGTGCAATCCACATCCCACTGAAAACCATGGCAAAGGCCATGCTGAATTTAACTGAGCTGGATTCCATCCAATGAAATCAAGTTTGGATTTGGAAAAAAAAAATTGTCCAAGGAGTTCTGCTTGAATTCCTTGGGAACATTTAACTCTCAGTGACCACAATGCAACTTCATAAATGGAAAGCTTGAAATTATCTCTTTTTAAAAAGGTACATTATCGTACATTTTCCTGATTTTTTTTAAATAAACAGCTACTGACAAAACAAAGCTTCTTGTTCTGCTTTCTCTTTCTTCAGGAAACATCTATCCTCTGTAAGCCTTATGGTGGCCTCTGTGAATCCAATTGGCATAGCTCTCCAATTATACGATTTCTTCTGCATTGCACACATTTATTTTGGACTGTTCTGCAGCAAGTTGGCTGTAAGGTAACTGTAAGGCTAGTTTTTTGAAATACAGATGTGGAAGTCAGATTTCACTGCCAAAATTCAACTGTCAGTTGGTAGATTGTTATTTGATTTCCAAATATGTACTTGCCCTTTTTGGGGGGAGGTGTGGGGCTCAATCTGACCTTCTGTCAAGTTTAAATATATACACCAGCATATCTATCTGCAGACCTGGTATAGCACTTTTCTGCTGTCAGCATATGATGGTCTTTAGATATTTTCTTCCAGTGGCATCCAATGTTGTCTGGAAGTTGGTAATATTCCAGGGATTGGATTCAGTAAAATGTCAGTGGAAGGCATGGATGGTCATGCATCTTTTCCACGTTCCCTGCCCCTAGCAGCCATTTCCAACCCTAGTAAAGTTGATTCTTGGTGTCATGGGACCCATGTGAAATAAACTCACACTTTGCTTTTGTCACTTCTACATAAGCAAAATACAATTCAGCTCTATCACTGGTTACTTGCCGTCAGGGCTCTTTTTCTAGCAGGAGCTCCTCTGCATATTAAGCCATGCCCCCCTGATGTAGCCAATCCTCCAAGAGCTTAGAGGGCTCTTAGTACATGGCCTACTGTAAGCTCCAGGACGATTGGCTACATCAGGGGGCATGGTCTAATATGCAGAGGAGCTCCTGCTAGAAAAAGAGCCCTGCTTGCCATGATGACTGAGGGAAACATTCACATTCAGAGGCACTAATCTTCTGAATCCCAGTTCCAGGAGGCAACATCAGGAGAAGGCCTTGACTTCTACACCCTGTTGTTGGCTGTCCAGAGGAACTTGTTGTACACTGTGTGAGACAGGATGGGCTAGATGGCCCTTTGTTCTGATCCAGCAGTGATCTTTTTATGTTCTTATTCCTGTACTTTGGTAAATAAAGCAAATAGTACAAACACAAGAAAAGTTTCTGGAAAGGGAATCCGTCTGGGTAACCATCGAATTTCTCACCATTTGGGGAAGTAGAAAGTACATTACAACATGTACAAATTTCAGCTTCTAAAAATCCTGGAGATGGGCCGTTTTCGCACTCACGTTTTACTGGCGCCACGACCATCCTGACGCCGGCGAATCTGCATGGCTTTCGCACCAGAAGCTCCGGCGCTCCCAGAAGCGCCGGCTACTTCCGTCGCTAAGCCAGCGCAAACGGAAATCGCAAAGATGCAGGAAAACGTTTGCGCTGGCTTAGCGACGGAAAGCGCCGGCGCTTCTGGGAGCGCCGGCGCTTCTGTTGCGAAATCCATGCAGATTCGCCGGCGTCAGGAGGGTCGTGGCGCCAGTAAAACGTGAGTGCGAAAACACCCAGGGAGTTGAATCTTGAAAAATGACACTGATAGCATTTAAACAAACTATTCTACAAACTAGGACAAAACATAGTGATGTACTGGCACAGGGACAGGAAATCAAGAAAGAGATTCTAAAAACATGGTGGAGCTAGAATGTCTAATATGCTAGACTGGTACTTGCAGAGCAACATTTCCATGTGCATAAAGAAGAGATATAATCTGCTACTGTATCTGGATTCTATCACATTTTTCTGTATGCCAAAAGTGGTCACAAGCCAAAGTGAGAGCTGCAAAATCCATTCTGGAGTTGGGCTGGGCTGGATCAAATGAGACACAAAACAAGCAGAAGGGAAGGGAAGTAGACCGAGAAGCTAACAGATTGGGAAGGTGATGGATAGGCAGGGTGTTTGAAAGATAAAAATGCTTGGTAGAAGGTTGGGGACAAAGTGGTGAAGGACCAGAGCATGGCTGTTGCTCAGGTAACTCAGTCTCAGCCTAGAAAAAATTTCAACTAGGAACAGGCATGAACTGTCTGACCACCAACTTTCATGAATTGTGATGTAGTTTGTGGTGGTTTGTGGCAGTTCATGAAGCACAGAAAGCAATGTTTTAAACTTCTGTTTTCTGCTCTTTATAAAAAACAATTCTGGTTTAAATGGCTCTCAGTCATTTTATATGTATTCTGCTCATTGCCCAAACCATGTGAGCAGAAAGCAGTGATTTAAAAGACACCCAGCCATTTAAACCAAACAGCTGAGCAGTGGGGAGCTCCCTGACACTCAGCTGTTTGGTTTAAATGGCTCCCTGTTTTTTGCTGCCTATGGAAAGTCATGAGAAGCAGAAAGCAGGAATTAAAACTTTGAATGCCTCATAAGCCAGTCTGGTTCACGAACTGGTGTACCAGTTTGTGATTTGTGCCCATCCCTATTTGCAACCAAGAGGAAGAATAGGAGTTGTTTTTTATACCCCACTTTCCTTTACATTCTCAAAATGGCTTACAATCACGGCTGTATTGTAACCAGTGATTGGGCACAGAGGACGGTGCCCCCTTTCAAATTAGGGGTGCCCCTACCCCACCCCTTTTACTTTATTTTTTAAACACCTCATTTAAGCCATGGCTTCTTAACCACAGCTTCTCCTTCTCTGCAGCTTCCTTCCTTTTCCTCGCTCACCAGCCTAGAGGAGGAGATAGCAATAGAGAGGAAGGAAGTGTGGGGCCTCACCAGGAAGGGAGGAGGAGGGATGGAGAGCTTGAGCTGCATGGGTCAGCCAGGGGGGTGGAGGCTGGGCAGGCTGTGGCAGGGCTGTGCATCTGTGCCCCCAGCTTCTCTCTGCCCCTTGTGCTACCTGAGTGCAAGCAGAAATGCACATGCACACACACAGTATGGAGGCATCTTGTGACTTAGGGATGGCCAGGTAAGGATCTTAAATTAAAATAATTAAATTTAATTAGTGGCACCCCCAGGCTTCCTCTCCCCACAACATGCACTTTTTGGGATAGATGGGTGTGAGAGAGTTCTGAGAGAACTGTGATTGGCCCAAGGTCACCCAGCAGGCTTCATCTGGAGGATGCGTGATCAAACCCAGTTTTCCAGATTGGAATCTGACACTGTCGACCACTACATGACACTGGCTCTCAATGGAATCAGTGGGCTAACTGTAATGCACAGCCTTAAAAAAATGCTACCCCCTTTCCCACCACTCTTGAAACACACAGCCATGCATGATCTATAGAAATGTATTCTGGGTACTCATTTCAGAACACATGGTACAGCTGCCTGGGGAAGCAAAACATCTTGGACTGGGGTTTCTTTGCCACTGTGTAACATCGAGTGTTGGACTGGATGGGCCATTGGCCTGATCCAACATGGCTTCTCTTAGGTTCTTATGGACTGGACATATGATGTGGGGCCCAAGTATTTTTTTTCTAAGCTTGGTACAAAATTGTCTCTCATTCACAGAAAACTCCTTGGGGATCCAACACAATTACTGTTTTCACACACAGCTTACCTCGCAGTCACAATTCTGTTCCCTCTGCAGCATCTGGTTGGATTTCCCACCATCTGCACTGGAGTTACAGGAAGTGCCACAGCTTCTGCATAGCAAACGTAAACTGGGTTTTAGCGGTTTACGTTTGCTACGCAAAAGCTGCGGCACTTCCTGTAACTCCGGCGCAGATGGTGTGAAATCCGACCGGACGCTGCGGAGGGAACAGGATTGTGACGGTGAGGTTAGCTGTGTGCAAAAACGGTCAATATCTAAATTGGACAAGATCCTTGAGCTGCATTTTATTTTGCTTATGTAGACGTGACAAAAGCTGTTTGAGTATGACACACATGTCAGATTTCCACTTTAACGTACCATGTTTGAGCCTTTTTATGATTCCAAACCTTGCTTTAACTATGAGGCAACCTTTTAAAAATGGCTGGGCCTCTTAAAATCATGGACATGTTATACCACAAGTCCCAACCAGCATTATTTAAATAAGACATAAAAAGGAAGAGGACTGAGGGAGTGTATGAGCTGAGGGTCAAAGCAGTCCCAGCTGAAATGCCTCAACCCACAAATAAGCTATTATTTCAAAACTTGATTTCTTCAAGTGTTGCAAGTCCCCAAAGACTACTTGAAAATGCTCAGTTTTCTTCATTGCCTTTAATTAACATTTTCCTTGGCTTGTGAACTCGGAGGAGTATGGAGGAAAAAAATCTGCTTTTTTTTAGCAGGTGGAGTTTTCCCTGTTTACCCAGTGACATTCATTATCTGTCCAGTATATTTTATAAAATCTGCCTCCCCCCACCCTAGCTTTGACTAAAGATGGAACATTCCAGAAATCCCAGCATGGAGGTTATTTCATGAACTGGTTTGTGCAAAGTATCCAGGAGTTATGGGGTTATTTGCAAAGGAGTTTATTGTCCAAAAATTTATGGCAGTAATATAAACTCACAAGCATCTCTCTTTGTTGAAGGGAGTTGGCTTCTGTAGCTGGATGACAGATGATGTAACAAAGTGTGATAGCAAGCACAGCTGCAGGAGAAAGAGGAAAAACGTTACTAAGAAAGACAGTGATAAAATGTGCAATCTGATTCGTAGCTAATGTGTTAATTAATCCCCATGTTTACTCTAAAACAAAGCAAAACAAAACAAATTAGTTCAATTTTGATTGAATTAATTTTAAAGTCCCACATTTTAACTTAAAAATTATTTTAAATTAAATCTTTTTATTGTTAAGATTTGGAATTTTTGAAAGCATTCAGATTTAAAAGGGAAGTTTGTATTTTGGAGGTATAAAATTAAATGCGTTTACCGTGGTTCCCAACCTTTTTGGCACCAAGGACCAGTTTTGTGGAAGACAATTTTTCTGCGGATCGGAGTGGGGGGTGGGGCAATGGTTTCAGGATAAACAATTATGCACTTTATTTCTATTAGTTTGGTGTGGTGGTTAAGTGTGCAGACTCTTATCTGGGAGAACCGGGTTTGATTCCCCACTCCGCCACTTGCAGCTGCTAGAATGGCCTTGGGTCAGCCACAGTGCTCACAGAGTTGTCCTTAAAAGGGCAGCTGCTGTGAGAGCCCTCAAAGTCCCACCCACCTCGCAGGGTGTCTGTTGTTGTGGGGGGGAGGTAAAGGAGAATGTGAACTCCTCTGAGACTCTGTAATTCGAGTGGAGGGTGGGATATAAATCCAATGTCTTATTATTATTATTATTACTGCTACTACTACTATGTCGTAATATATAATGAAATAATTACATAACTCGAGACCCAGTTGCTAACAGGCCATGGACTGGTACCGGTCTACGGCCCATGGGTTGGGGACCTCTGCATTAGAAGAGCTGCTCTTTCTTTCTTTCTTTCTTTCTTTCTTTCTTTCTTTCTTTCTTTCTTTCTTTCTTTCTTTCTTTCTTTCTTTCTTTCTTTCTTTCTTTCTTTCTTTCTTTCTTTCTTTCTTTCTTTCTTTCTTTCTTTCTTTCTTTCTTTCTTTCTTTCTTTCTTTCTTTCTTTCTTTCTTTCTTTCTTTCTTCCTTTCCTTTCCTTTCCTTTCCTTTCCTTTCCTTTCCTTTCCTTTCCTTTGTATTTTTGTGTGTGTGTGTGTCTGCACCTGGATGTCATGGTGACTTCTGATGATTGACTCCTACTGGGGACCTGGAGGATATTCAGAGAGATGGCTGAATAAAGCCTGCTCCTGTCCTCCTGACTACTGGTATGCCAAGGAGGTCTCCTATTCAAGTTCTTGTCATAGTCCTGCTTAAGCCTCTGAGATCTGACAAGATCAGGCTTGCCTGAACTATCCAGGTCATGGCAGGAGGAGATCTGCTTTTTCTAACCATTTATTTTATAAAACTGCATTAAAAAAAAAAAGACAGTTCAAATGTTCATTTGTAAGGTTACATTGATTTCCACCAATCCCCCCCACTCCCAGGATTTGGGAGAACCCTCTGATAAGGGGTTAGTGCTAAGTATGCACTGCAATTATAAAAATTCTGATAAACACAAATGAGGGTGCGGTCACACGTTCCATTAAAAGCGGGCATGCAGAGCTCAAATTTGAACTGCTGAATATTGATTCGACACGAGGCCCATCAGATGAACATCCAAGAATGCGACTTGTCCCGATATCATCCTGTTGTTGATCTATCAGACATACTGAATGCTATCACACTCTTTTCTTGGAGCATGTGCACAACCAATCAAGCAGATCCAAAGTCATCTCACTCTCATTCAGTTGCTGAGCAATCATACTGTGATTCCTGCCGTGGGGGTTTTCATTGAACATGTGCCCAACCATTGGGAGATGGGGAATCAAACATTGCTTCAGAGGAGGAGGGGGAAGTTCTGGGAATTAACATTGCTGATTCAAGCTAGCAGACTGCCAGGAACTACTTTTATTTTATTTATTTTTTATTTTTGTTAATTTATATTCCGCTCTTTCCCGCAAGCAGGCTCAGGGCGAATCACAACAAGAGTTAAAACAATTAAAAACTACAAGTTAAAACCATAAAATGCAATAAAACAAATAACGCATATATCAAAGGTGGTGGTTCCCATTGTGCACACTCTATATATCAGTACAGCAGTAGGCCCAGAGAGGAAATAGTAAATTAAGATAAAATAATACAGCATCATGACAGGCAAGGGAGGCCAAGCAGGTGGAAATATGGGCAGTGATGATGATATCTGGAAATCCTCCACATTGAAAAAAGGTTTTTTTTTCTGTTCTTCTGAATAGTGATCCTGTGGATCTTGTGTTGATTGAAGAAGCAGAAGCCTCACCTCAGATTCCCGATGCCTGCTCATGTCTGCTGGGGCTTTTTAAAAGAAATGTGGGAGGGGTGGATGGCAGGCGCCAAACATTCCAAGGGGCAGTATCACGCATGAGCTGTCCAAACAGGAATAACCCAGATGTGTGCTGCTTCTGGGGAAAAGGGCTGGACTTTCTCCAGTGTCAAATAAGCCCGATATCAAACTGGGGCAAATCGGAATGCTGACAAGTTGTGTTCGAGGGACAGATGTGGTTGTCTGGATGTGCTCATAAAATCCGAATGGGAACTGCGGGTAAGATGGATTAAAGGTGCGTGTGACTACACCCTTTGGTTGGATTTCTCTCTCTCTGTCTGAATGAAGTGAGAACAAGCTAGCATAATACAGAGATGGGAGAATGTATTGTGCCCTGACCTAGAGAGCCCCCCCTCTAGGGTAGTGAGATCTTGTCAGATCTCAAAAGCTAAGCAGGGTTAATATCTGGATGGGAGAGGGTCGTTGTGCAGAGGCAGTCAATGGGAAACCTTTTGGGCTTGGGAGTGGTTAAAACCAATTTTAAAACCTCCGCTATGTGAAAACAAAACAAATACTCTGCAAGTAGAAAGCTAGCTAGCAGACAGAGGAAACCTTTCTTCTTGTTTTTCTGTTTTTTTGGTACAGGAGTGGGGTTAGCCTGGTTCTTCCTTCTCTGAGCAGTCCTGGGTACTGTGTGGTTTTTGCCCACTCAGTTCCCACAGCCTCTCAATTCAATGATTAAGAGCTTCTGGGAGGGGCTAGTGGGGGAAGGGAGGGGGTGAAAAAAGCTGTGTCCCTATGAATGCATTTCATGGACTACAAGCCATTGGGCTTAAGATAGTTAAGGAGAAGAGACAACTCGTGTTAGCAGGCCTCATTTTGGGCAGGAGCTCACAGGAGCAGAGCTCCAGAACCTCTAAATTTTATTGTGCGTTTTAGGGCTTTTTTGGTAGAAAAAGCCCAATAGGAACTCATTTGCATATTAGACCACACCCCTAACACCAAACCAGCTGGAACTGCATTCCTCTGTGTTCCTGCTAAAAAGGGGGGGGGGAAAGCCCTGGTGCCTTTTCTTTCTCCCCCCCCCCCAAAAAAAAAATGCTTCTGGGTTTCTGTGTTCAAATCCCCTGTGAGAATTTTACTGAACTCTTAAGATTTTACAAACTTTCTAATATTTTTCTCCACAAAAAAAGGGAAAGTAACCAAAACATATAAAGCAGAAATATGGAAGTCATCATGCCACTGTGGCCACATAGGTGAAAGTAATTTAAAAAGTATTATGAGAGTAAGGTTTTATTATGACAATTATAATTCAAGAAGCATTTTAAGGTAGATACTGAGCTGATGTAACTTAGTGCACCTTCTAGTGATGTCAGGGGTGTGTGACATATGTAAATGAGTTGTGCTAATGAACTCCAGCACCTCTTTTTCTACAAAATGACCCCTGTACGTTAGGAACTTCCACCTAATGTCATTCAAAAGTGAGATGTTTTAAAGTAGTAGACTACAGTATAAAGTAATATAATATGGTGGAAGATACATGAAAGATACAATTCTGACATATTTCTTTGACTCAGGGTTTCCCCCTGAAATTGAATCTAAACAATGATGTCTTTATAGACTTAGCTTGTTATTCCTGTTTGCATCTGTTAAAACATTTCAATATATTGTATGCTTGCATGTTAATTTGCTGTTTAGCCCAGGGCTGGATTAACAATTAGGTCAAGTAGGCACTTGCCTATGGGCCCCCATGAGTTAGGGGCCCCGGGCTGGCTTTCCCCCACAATTTTCCTTCTGCTTGCAGCCCTCCCAGCCTGCACCTGACCCACTCTTTGCTCAACTTGCCTGGTGCAGCTGCTGCTGGTGTTGTCACCAAGTTTGACTCTCTCTACCTCTCCACCACAGCTTTGTCCAAGGGGCTTTTGAGAAGGTGCCTGCTGGCTGCAGCGGGGGGCACAGGTATCAGGACAGGCATTCCAACTCTGAGATAATTTGCAAGGGCGGCCCTGAGATTTTGACTGCCTAGGGGCCTCCACAGGGTTTAATCTGGCACTGGTTCAACCACTGCCTTATATGTATGGACTAATAAATTTCATTTCACTTTGTCTGATGAAGTGTGCATGTAAACAAAAGCTCATACGTTGAATTAAAGTTTGTTGGTCTTAAAGGTGCCACTGGACTCCTACTTTGTTCTATTGTTTCAGACCAACGCTGCTGCCAACCTGAATCTATGTTTTGAACATAAATGCAACCTAATGGATAAAACTTCTGTAAAGTTTAAAATCTATTAATATAAAAACATCTATCCATCAACAAGGAAGAAAATTTGTAAGCCATAAACTGAACTTAATCTCTGGATTTGTTCTTTTTTGGGTACTAAAATAACTTGCCGGTTGAGAATCTTGTTTTCCTTATATAGTACAGAGACATTTTGAACCAACAAAAGGTAACCCCTAATAGAAAACTATTGATCTCTGAGTCTCCAACTGCAGCTATCCACACAGCTATTGTAAAAGCTGGAGAGTGTCCTAAGCACAAATTTGAAGGAAATACTGGGTATTCAGTCATTGAATTCAAGGCTTTACTTAGTGTACTGCAACTTGAAGGCAGCAAATGAAATGGATAGTTACCTAGGCAATCCATTGCTGCTGTTGCTTTAATATCAACCTTCTATTGCAATTTAGCCAATTGTTTTTAAATTCTGACTTCCAGTGTTCTTTGTTAATAATACTGAGATCATTTTTTTTTTGTTTCAAAATATAGAATAGCAAGCCAGGACTTGTATTAACAATTGTTACTTCTCTACAGTTTTTCCTTTTATTACAATATAACTTTTCTTTATAGCCATATTGTTTTCTGAATAGCCACACGCAGGTTGGCAACCCCAGCTATGATGTTCCCTGACTCCCTCCCCCTTCCCAAACAAACAAGTTCAATGTGAAAATGCAGAGGGTTGGGATGCTTCCTACCACAAGGTATACAGTCGGTTTCAGACACCAGAAAATGGTGGACCTGAAAATGTCATGCTGGGAAAAATAAATGTTCTGTGTGTGTGTTTAATGTATTTCTGTGGAAAGAATGGCCTATCAACAATTTGTGTGGGAATAGGGGACAATGCCATGTAGAAATGGAGGGGGGGGGGAGTGTCAAGTCGGCTGAATTCAATAACGAGTCTTTGGTTGAAACAAAGTTGCTAGTTTATTGAAAGCAGAACTGAAGACCATGATAGAGATTGAAGGACTGGGGTACATAGACATTAACCAAGCATTTAAGGTATAGATCAAAGGATTCCTACGGGCGGGGCACTCTATGCAGTATATTTTCGCACTAGGATGTTACTCCCTCGTTCCCAAGCCAAGGCCTTGGCTCTTCACACTCCCACAGACACCCGGCTTGAGAAGGCTCCACTATCTTGTTCACATATCAGCATTTCAAAGCAGACTATAAAACAAAGGCATAGCTAAGCGGAGGGGGGGGGAAGGAGAGGTAGCTAGCAGCATTCGGTGTTCAGTATGAGCCCAGAATCCCTTGCTTCTGAACCAGAGTTAGAAAACATGTTAATAAAAATACAGCAGACTTGACAGGAAGTGCATGAGTCAGATGGTTTAAATCTTCTGAGTGAAATCAGCTGAATCTTGGAAGCAGATTTTGAAAATGTTAAAAGAAAATATAGATTGTGACATCTCATGATCTTAAAATACAGCTTTTGAGATATGTAAAGAATATGTTAGAGTCAATTTTGAATTAATGGAGTGCTTCTGACAACAGCAAGGATGTGCTTTGAGTGTTTCCTTTGACTTCACCATTCCCTGCCCACCCACCCCCCCCCCCAAAAAAAAAGAATTCACATAACAGGGTCTGGTATCTGACTTTTTAAATAAACAAAAACGACCTAGAGTGCAATCCTAAACAAACTTTGCACCCTTCTAAAGCCCATTGTCATCATGGACAGAAGAGTATAATTTTGCTTAGCCCTGTACTTTTAGTACAAACTTGTGAGAAATACCCACTTAAGAGTGGGTAGCATATAAATCTAAAGTAAATAAATGAAATAACTATTTATATAATATTGAAATTGCAAGTTTTTTTACTCTTTGTAATCATATGTATTGTTTCTGATGATTTAATAATTTAAAATAGGGATCATGGCAATCCAACCTGGGGTGGGGACGTGTCACTTTGCAATGGGTCCCCCAAGACAGAAGACCGGTCTTTGCAAGTTCTGATCTCTCTTAGTAAGTATAATAAAAGCACAAAAAGCTAAATATTTTATGCATATTTTATGCATGACCAGTTGTTGAGGCATGATAGGCAGGTTGATTCTCAATTCCAGTGCAGGTATGGGCAGCCATGTTAATTGTTCAGCCACCCATGCTCCAACTGCTATTTGAATTCAATTTTGCTTATAGTGAGTAAAAGAAGAGTCATAGACTAACTATAATCCTATGCAGTGTAACTCTAGTATGCATCCATTGATTTCAGCTAGTTTGAAATCGATTCTACATAGGACTGCGCTCCCAATAACCTGAACCAGACTTGATCCATAATAATGGTCTTCTGCATTTGTCAATTCTTTTTATGCATAGGCTGATGTATGATCAAGAAATTAAAACAACTAGTAAAGGTATGCTAAAGGAAGCTTTTTGCACCTTTGCTCTTTACCTCTCCGTATAAGCTGGATCACAGTAATGTGCCTTTATTAAACAATAATTCAAGGGAAATGGCTGAACCATAACCGAACCCTGAGAATCTAATAAACTTGCTGAAGTAATATTTAGAAACCAATATGTAATTCAAAAGTTGGACTAATTACTAAAGGCGCTTGTAAAATGACTTCTTGTTTTACTTTGCTCCAGTATCAACATTTTACCAAATGAAAATTCCACAGTTTAACCTCATTTGTATTTTCTTTGGGAATGTGTGTTGATTATTTGGCCAGAGCAAGGCAATCACAATTCTGCATTGTGGAAGGTATGAGATGGGCTTTCAAAAATAACTACAAACCAGAGTACCTGTCCTCAGAAACTTATGAGTGACATATGAAGGAGGAAAGTAACAGGAATTCTCAGGTTAGTTGGTTCAATGGGAAACATTTTTTATTGTTCAATTTGAAACATTTTGTTTCAAAAGGGTTCTTTTGGGCCATGGAATGGATTCCCAGCCATAAAACATTTGTACTTCCAGACCAAGTTCTTAAAGACTGCAGTTTCTACCCATTTGGAATAAGAAGTGAAAGGGCAAAATCAGAGACTTAAAAAGATCCCATCTGATTGGTGTCACTGTGGGAATTAGATGGCAAAAGAGGCATAATTGGGATTAAGGAATCATAGTTTTAGGCAAAAAAGGTGAAGATGGGCCATAAGACTTAAGAGCTCAAACATTCTGTATAGATAAGGCATTTGTGTAATACAGGTATATGGGAATGGCATGCTGATTTACTGCTATTTTGAGAACAGAGCATCTGGCTAACCTTGATTTGGAGAACATGAAAGGCTGCCTTGATGTAAGATAGTATAGCAATGTGAGCTTGGATGTCTTTCCTAAACTACTTATGCTAACAGTCTGATCAGACATATTTTCACAGAGGTAAAAATTGCATCCAAAACAATCTTCCCAAAATGGTGCCATGTGGCAAAAGTACAACCCAAAGGGCTTGTAACTTCAAGCAGCAGTTTTTTCATGCATTAAATCCCACACTGGAAACAGAGAATCTACAAGTCAGCTGAAGCATTTACATTTTCTTCTTCATCAATATATTTAATTTTCAAAAGGACCACATTAAATCTGGAGATTGGGGCCATGAACAGACAAAACAGGTATTTCTACAAACCTAAGAAAAACCACGGCTTTGCAGAAAAATCTGGAAGGGGGGTTAAAACTCCTCAAACTAATTGAAGCAGTGTCTGTAGCTTAAAGAAATAAGTGCCTTTCCAGTGGCCATTGTGGCCATTGCTAGGCAACCTAAACAGTATTGCTAGTATTCAAGCCTTGGTTTCTGTCAGCAAATGGCAGGATAAGGGGGCAGAGCCTTTTCCTGGTTCTTTGAAGGAGAATTCATTGGGCCAGGCTTGGCAGCAACCACTAGACAATTTTGCTATCATCCATGCTTGCTAATGTTCAACAGCAGCCATACCACAAAAGCAATTGTGGTGTAATGGTTAGAATTTCAGACAAGGATCTGGGGGACCCAGGTTCAAATCCCCACTCTAGCATAGTGATCACTGGGTGACCTTGGATCAGTCACATATTCTCATCCTAGCCTACCTCACAGGTAGGGAGACTAGGTTTCTCACTTTAGCAGCCTCCCTCTTTGTTGCCTGCCACCACTCAGAAGGATGGCAGTGGCGGGGTGGGGGAGAGAATAACTGGAAAGCCAGAGTTACACTGATGGCATGATGTTACTTCCAATAAATATCAAGAAGTGATGTGATGTCATGGTGCTGTTGTGATGCTATAGGATTCAGATGAGGCTTTTCCTTTTCAGTAGATGTTCTAGAAATGCTGGACAGTTCTGCAAATCAAATTGTTGCTTTACAGACATAGTATTAAAAAGATAAACAACTGTCCCAACTTTTAATGTTTTAATGCTCTCTTGATTGATTGATTGATTGATTGATTGATTTTATTTGATTTATATCCCGCCCTCCCCACCGGAGCAGGCTCAGGGCGGCTCACAACAATAAAATGAAAAAATCCGTTTAAAAATTGCATAATATTAAAACGACAATTTAAAATTCAATAGTTAAACAATCATTAAAACAATCTAGTGCTGATATCATATGTAGTTGTTTCACATCCGATGGCTTCAAGTGTTCTTACATTTTCTCCCACAATAATGGTAACTCTAGATCAGTTAAAGGCTAACTGGAAGAGTGGTTTTACAGGCCTTGCTGAACTGGGCGAGGTCCCCCAAGACCCTCACATCCTCTGGTAGCTGGTTCCACGAGTGGGGGACTGCTACCGAGAAGGCCCTCTCTCTGGTAGATGGAGCCCATGTGTCTAGTAAAACATGGCAAACTTTTTTAAAATAGATTTTCATTTGTACAGCAGGATTGCAACAGCAACTTCCAATCATCAAAGTTTGGATTTTGCAACCCTGTTTGACACCCTTATTGGCAGCAGTCTTTGTGTTAGGTTGCCTGCTAATGAGCATTTAATCTGGCAGGTGGTAGAAGTGTGTAATCTCTTAACAAGCATAAGGAGTCTTTTATCCATGTTTAGTTTATCTAGCTTAATCCAGAGGAGGTCCCTGTCAGCTGAATCAAATGCACCTTTTAAATCTAAAAAAGCAACAAATAATTTCTGGTTATTATGCACAGTGCACTTGTTGACTAGATGGGATAGGGTAATGCAGTGGTCTAAAGTTGTCTTCCCTTTGCAGAAGCCCAACTGTTCAGGGCCTAGAATTTTTTCCTGCAACATTCAGAGATTGAGCTTGACTAGTAGATATTTGGAGTAAAGCTTGCCTTTTTTGTATAGCGGGACCACTATTGCATTCAACCATGCCAAAGGAATTATGCCAGTTTGATCTACAATTGTAAACAGAGATGCAAGGGGAGAAACCCACCAGTCTGGGTCTAATTTTAAGAAATGACATCCGGGCCAGGAGCCTTTCCTAATTTCAGTTGTGTAATTAATTCTTTTATTTCCTCTGGAGGGACAGGAGGTCAGTCAGGTAAATCGGCTAGAGGAAAATCAGATGGTTCAGCACAAGTTAGATCTTGATGGAACAGAACTGAGAAGTGCTGAAACCAAACATAAGAGGAAATGGCAGACATAGATGGGTCATTGGCCTGGAATGCACCTGAGACTATGGCCCAGAACTTATTAGAATTGTTTAAAGTAGTAGCATGTTTTTGTTTCTTTACATTCTCTGTCGAACCATCGGTGTGTAGAGTTTACTAGAATAGTTGCACCTCTGCTTGGGCACTCTGAACTGACACTCAGTGATTCAGAGATATAAGATGTTAAAGAATTGTAAGTTGATACAGATACATTAGGTCAGATGCACATATTAAAGAGGATCTGTATTCTACAACGGGACCAGATCTGAAGAGCTGTTGGGTTTTTCAAACTGTGCAATCATTCCATGGAATTCTGGGCAATAAGTCAGTCTTGTAAGGTTGCAAGGACAAGTTACAGGAGGGATAAATGTAAGGACCAATTTGAGTCAAAATGAGGGGAAAGTGGTCATTAATAATAAAATCCCCCAATGTAAAATCTTTGACATAAGGTTTCAATAGAGGAGAGATTAAAATGTAATCAATTACGCTACAGCTCCTCAGGGAGACAAAGGTGAATTCTCCTGAATTTGGGTAGCCGATCAAACCGTTTAACCAAATTCTGTTGTATTGCATACAGAATTTGGTAAGACAGATGCCTGCTGAATTTAGAAGGCTATCCTTGGAGTATCTTGGATAGGAGAAAATGGGTGGAAGGGTGTCATCTGGCTACGCTTGCACTACAACTCTGAACCGGGGAGCTATATCTCTCAAATGCTCTCTGAATTTAATTTGTCAAATTGGTCAGCACAAATTGAGAGAAAAATAAAAGCAATGGGTTTATCCCTAGAGCTATTGTCCATGCTGTCCTTCACCACCGCAGTCCAACAAATTAAAAACAGGTTGCTAGATAGTGAGCGCCAAGACCGATACAGTCTGGCTAAGAAAACTTGTTCCCCACTGAGTTTTGAAATCTCTCTTAGTACTGGGGAAATGGCCTCATATCTATCCATCTTGCAGGTGCCACAGCAGCATAGATCTTTTCCCCTTGCCAGATGTAATGCCATGCCCTCTGGCATTCTTTATGGCAGATTTAACAAGACAGCCTACTCAGTCAGATACTGTCTCTGTAAGCAAAAATGTGTGGAGTCAGTTACTCATATTCTTCTTTATTGTAATTTGTATACAGATCTTCATCACAAGTATTTACATCCTCTTTTAATTAGCATGGTTGATTGTTCTGATGCACTTAAGGTCTATAATCTTTTGAACGATACTTCATCTAGGGCGTTTTCGCACTGACCTTAATCGGTAGCGACGCCCCTCTTCACCGCGCAGGATCTGCGCGGATTTCGCACTAATTGCCGTGAAGCACCCGGAAGAGCCGGAAAGTCCCGCGGGTTTTGCGGCACAAACGGAAACCGCCAAAAACCAGTTTCCATTTGTGCCGCAAAAGCCGCGGGACTTTCCGGCTCTTCCGGGTGCTCCGCGGCAATTAGTGCAAAATCCACGCAGATCCTGCGCGGTGAAGAGGGGCGTCGCTGCCGATTAAGGTCAGTGCGAAAATGCCCCTAGTGTCACTGAGAAAGTGGCTAAGTTTCTTTATTCTGTTTTAAAGGCACGCCAGAGGATCTCATAGAAATAGTTTATGCTTATGCTTTTCCTGATGTATATGTATATATATGATGGATATGATGGATATGCAATCATTCCATTTTATCTTTTTTATATATAACCAATTTGCTCTGATATATATATCTATATATTTTATGCCAATAAAGGCTAACTTGACTTGACTTGAAAGTTTGGATTTTTATAGCAGCATGCCAAAATGTTATACTACATGATTGGAAGAGTCAATAGCTTTCATAACGTTATGAAATTCTGCTCCCCTGTTGCTTTGAAGTTTGGTAAACATTTTGTTTGAGTGGAGACAGTCTGTTTGGAAGTGTATACATTCACAAACCCGCACAAACTTCCACAAGCTGCTTGAAAGTTCATGCCACTTGGCCTGCCATGAACTTCAGTTCACAAACCATGAACAGGCCAAAATGAATCAAAAACTTTAGTTTGTGACCCAGTTCATGGCCATTCCTAGTTAGGAAAATCAAACTTTACTGCATGGTAGCTACAGAAAGTATTCTCATTGTGGAGAAAACAGACAGTGGTCTTGGGAGTCGACTTTTCTCCATGTCTTACAGAGATCGGATTCCTTTGTGAGTTGAATGCACTTTCCCAGCTATCCATGTGACTCACCAGGGCTGTTGTTGATGGGAATCACACATGTAACCCAAACTGTCAGATGTAGACTATCAGAACAAATGTAGAGAGAAACCAAGTACAAACCTTGTACAGACCTTTACTAGAGCAGAGTGCAAGATCCGCATTTACAGAAACAGGCCCTTTAAGTCTTAGTAGTATCACTGGGACTTAAGCTGCAGTGAGCCAATGGGATTTTAGTACTACCAACTTTCCCTGGACCAGGGCCCATGCAGCTTGCAAGGAAACATCTGCCCGTACATTGTTGTTGTAGATGGTCTTTATACTTGGTTATTTTGACAGGCTATTTAATATTACTTTCAACCAAAAAGGGAAAAGCTTAATTGAGAAAAACAGTGAAAAATAGGGAATTTTCAATTATTAGTTGGGTAAAATTAAAATAATTTCTGGCTTTCGTTATCCTCAATTGATTATTATTTTTTCCCCTGTTCATACATAAAAATAACATTCAAACCAGATATTGGCCACTAAATTTGCTTGATTACTCTAGTTAGTTGAGCCTACTGCAAAGTAACTGCATTTAGTTAATATTCTTTATTTCATGGGGCTTTTATAAAGTTGCCTCCCATATGCAGAGAATGACAGCCAGCTTTCCCCCCCTCATGCATGAAACTACAACCGTTCAGCTAGGATTTTCCATATGTGAAGAATGGAAGCCATTAGGTAGGTGTGTGCATGACTGTATATATCGTATGTATATGTTTAGACTCAAGAACCCAGTGATATGAAACTTGAGAACCTTATCAATGGAAAGCATTATAAAAATTAATTTTCAAGAGAAAATTATAGAGAAACCTCTGTGGAAATTTTTCATATCTTTATAAAATACTTCTCTTGGAACAGCACTAGGTCACAATTATTGCACTGTCAAATTGTATTTTAAGAATTCACCAAAAGCATCTGGGCACTCAACACAATCCCAAGAGTTACTGATCAGAAAAACAATCTTTTATATGACTCTAATTTGCAGTAGCATTGGAACTGGCTTCAAATGGGGTGCGTGGGTAGGAGAAACCATTTTACAGCTTCTCTGTAAAGGAGGCTTTCAATAATTGGACTTGGATTCAAAGAACAATTTCACTAGTCCTTTTCATCCATGGATGCTGTGTTTCTCAGACTACAGAACTACCCTCCCTCTTACCACATGGGAAACCCTTATAAAACTCAAGGGATTTTTAAAAGGTCATTTATAGTATGCCATGTGTTACAAGGAAGGCAGCCATGATTCTTCCTCTCTGCTGAAAAGAAGTCTTAAAAGTGCATCTCTGCACTGTTCTGCCATGGCTAGCTGTTGTTGGGTTCCAAAGCCCAGGGAGTCATTCCTGCTACGGAATGATGCCTGAATTATCAGTAAAGAGTACACCAAGGAAATAAAATGCAGCCAAAAGAGGAGCAGTCCCCTGAAGTGTCTTCATTCACAGCTCAGGGGTTCTCTAGTTTTTAGAAGGCATGAGTCTTTCTTTTCATTCTCTGGGAGGCCTCAGTTGGATTTCTACAGTTTGTCAGCCAATGAGACTGTCTCCCTCTGCTGGCCTATCCCTTCACTTCCAGCCACCCAGAAAAAAGTTGTGCTTCTGAATAAAACAAGCAGAGAGAAAAGTTGGTCCTAAAGCCTCACTTTCTTCATGCCATTCATGTCTTTTTCTGAATCCACCATAATTGGTCTAAGCTTGTGGAGCAGACTGGATAAGTTGGGCCAAGAAGAAAGTCTCTTTATGAGGATTATGGACTTCACTGCTGAGATTCCTTTTTGGAGAGTTTGAGTGTTTGTATATGCTTGTATTTTTTGTGTGTTCATGTGTCATGATTTCCCTCTTTATGCATGTAATGCTGCCACCAGGAATTTAATTCCAAACACTTTATTTAACATTCCCCACTGAATTGTGCCCAAGTTCTAAGGCTTCTTCATCGGACTATGTGGCCCTGAGGATCAGACTCTTATGTCCTTAAAATAATAAGACTCCAGGTTAATATAAAACAAAATAAAACTTTATTTGTAAGTAAGCATATTGGTTTCAAGTTGTTTATAGCTTAATTCTTTAGTGAATAATAATTTCTGACTGGGGTGTGACTCTTTCACTTCACACACTCCTCACTCTCAAATCCTCCTTTCTTTTCCTAACTCAACTTTCTGACAGCTTCTGTCCCTCAAACCCCTGTAATATTTTGGCTCTCTATCTAATCCTAATATATCCTCTAAAGTATTCTACTCTTCTTCCCTAGAATCCTAATGCCTTTCACAGCACTAGTATGGGATTCTAATCAGAAGACTGCTTCTCATACTCTGTAGACTGCTGACTGACCACAACAGACTGTTAACTGCTGTCACACTGCTGAGAGTTCACTGCTGATCTCTTTCTCTCTCTCCCTCCGTCCCTCCCACACACACATACAAACATATGCTTACATGGTTTCTAATGTCTGTAATATTTGAAAAAAATTAATTATTGTCACCTTGGGGACCCTGAATTGGGTGGAAAGGTGGCATAGAAATGTTTTAGCTACATAAAATAAACAAGTCACAAAGAGAGACAGAAGACTTTCCTTTCCCAGCAGCATCCCAACTAGCCATGCCTCAAGTCACACCTTCACACTTGAAGCATGGACCTCCCACTGCTCCACTGAGACATTTGACTACATTGTGTATAGTGATCAGACCTGGCTGCAGAGATCCATAGGCTTCAGCAAATGGAAACAGGATTGTGGCATTGTATTTGTAAAAGAAGTTATGAAATCTCTTTCTTGGACAAGGAGGAACATATTTCCGAAGATCTGAACAACTGGCTGAATCCCAGAAACATGAGGAAGTAGAAGAGGAAAAACAGTATCCCCACAGAATCCTTTTTATCCCTTCTCTTTTCCCTCCTTTCATCCCTTCCTGGCAGATTCCCAAGAGCTTCAGCCTACAAGCTCCATGGCTTTAACCTTTCCTGAAACTGGAGATATTAGCCCATAACTGTATATCATTTTAAAATTCAGGTATCATTAGAAGGTTGCTTTGACCTGCAAAAGATTCTGTGTGACACATAAAGTGTTTAATCAGTCAGGGACAGACTACATGAAGTCATCACTATGTGGGTTTTGTTTAAGGTCCAAGTGCCAGTGGGCAAAGATCTTAAGTAGAACTGACACCAGTTTCTTTCCTCAGGCTGCAGTGTTATGCACATTTTTCTTGAAATTCCAGTGAACTCAATCAGGCATACTTTTGAGGAAATCAACATAGGATAAAAAGGTCTGTTCTCAACAGGAGTAGTGGAGATTTATTGGTGGGCTATTGCCCTAGAGGGCCTTTGGTGGCCAGAAGCAAGCAAAGCCAAGCTCTGCAACTGCCAGAGTCTCAGAGACCACTTGCATCAAGCCCTTCAGTGGCAAAAAGTAACTGCTATTAGTTCAGCAATTGCCTGCTATTTCACTGCTGCCTGTTTGTGGAAGAAGGCTATAGGTCAGCCCATTGTTGGTGCCACTGGCTGGGTCTGAGCTGTGTGGCTCCTCCAGCACTGGCTTATAGTGCCACAGGGATTACTCAGTTTGGTTTATTCCAGGGCCATTTTGGCTTTCCAGACTGCCCCTGGTTTTCATATTTTTGTACTATGGATTCTGAAGTTCAGTATCAAGTGTTCGATGTCAACTTTTGACATTTGATTTTATTGGACACTTAACATTCACCATTTTACACTCGGCAGCATTCAGTGGGTTGAGTCCAGCTAAATTTCTCATTAACATTCACCCATTTCTACTATTACAACACCCTTTGCACATGGCTTTTGTACATACAGATTCCACAATCCCCAGCACAGAACTTTTCTGATGGTCAAATTGATGGTCAAATCCATATCTTTTTCACTGGCAGATCAAACCCAATATTTTGCATGCAAGTTGATTAATTCTTGCTTAGAGCTGCTAAAAAAAACCCCACTGCATTTTTTTTAAAAAGAAAACATTATCATTCCACCAACATTTTAAGAAGAACATTTTAAGTATCTGCAATACAGCAGTAATGATGTTTGAAATGCTTATTTTGTTCAGGCTAGGAAAAACACATTAAAGCAGGACTTTTTTGGTTTAAAAAAGCCCAGCAGGAACTTATTTGCATACTAGGCCACACCCTCTGGTGTCACCATTGTTTCACATGATTTTTTTGTAGAAAAAGTCCAGCAGGAATTTATTTGCATATTAGGCCACACCCCCTGACGCCAAGCCAGTCGGAACTGCATTACTGTGCATTCCTGCTAAAAAAAAAACCTGCATTAAAGAACATCTGTTGTTTCAGAAGTATTTCACCTTCATTTCATTTTGGAATGATATATTCCAAGATGTAAGGCTATGGTCTCCAACATGGTGCCCATGGTGCCTGCCAGGGTGTTTCTTGGCATCTGTTTCCTTCTTCTCCAAAACAGACAGCCAATCCTGACTTTCCTCCACTTCATTGGAACAGGAAGTGTTTCCAGTGAGCCCAGAGAAATACAGGGAAGACCCTTCAGAAACGACCATGTCCATCAAAAGTAAAGGCTTGATTGAGAGTCCTGAAACAGTTTATGACTTGTCCAATTACTTGTTTTTCTAAAATGACTTGGTAAGTTTTCTCTGGAGCTTCCAGATAGTTTTGCAAATAGATTGTTCCTATTTCAGTACTGAAGTGCCTTATTGTTGTTGCACAGTTATCACTGCAATTGCGAAACCAAAAAGCAGCTTCATGACACATTAAAGATGAAAATATTGATTGTGGCATAAGCCTTTCTGTGTACCAGAGTCCTCACGGTGACTTGCATGCAGTGTGTCCTTAACTGAGCATAACATGGACATAAGGGTGGGAGATCAGAAAGCCAGGCAATGAAATGCAAGGCAGGTAGACACCCAGTTCAATTTGTGAATAACAATGCAATCCTAAACAGAGCTATACCCTTCTAAGCTCATTGTCTTCATATTGCACCTTTCAGTCTTAACACTGCAATAGCACTTCATTCTGACTGCCCGGGCTCTGACTATTCACCATAGGAATATTTTATAGGAACTTGAACCGCTGTGGTACCTAAAGTAGCCCCTGTTGTTTCCCATAAATTTCTCTTGGGATACTACTCAGTCAGTATTTATAGATTTTCTCATATATGTTGGCAGACTTTTTAATTTTCATTTATGCATGAAGAGCATTTTTCTCCTGCCTTTCCTTCAAGGAGCTCAAGGCAACATACATCATCCTCCCTTCCTGTTTTTTATCATAACCTGTAACCCTGTGAAGCAGATGAGGCTGTGTGTGTGTGTGAGAGAGAGACTGTCCCAAGGTTACTGAGTGAGCTTCATGGAAGAGTGAAGACTTAAACCCAGGTCTCCCAGATTCTACCTCTACACTACAACTGGACATAAGGAATGAAGAAGGGGGAAAGAAAATCAAACCAGACCTGAAAACTACTGAGCACAGTGAAGGCAGGGGTTGTTTTTTAAAGTGTAATATTCCACTGCTTTTCACAGCTTGCTTGTGATTGCATATACTAGCTGTATTCTCTAGGCAATGATTGTTCATTTAATATGCAATTTAGAACTAATGATAATGATTTCATAAAGGCATTATATATCATAAACACAAGGTTAGGAGATACAGGCACAACTTTAAAACTCCTCCAACTTCTCTTTCTTGATGTATTTTATTTTCCTTGACTTCACTAAGTATGTACATGGCATTTTTTTTTCTTGGAGCATTTTTATGTGGTTTAAAATAAGATTTTCTTTGTAAGCAAAGCCAAAACTATGCTATTTTTGGCCATAACTTGCAGTCTCATAGCCGTCAATTCTTCCCCCACCCATATTGGAAACCTAAGCAATAAATGAACTTGATAAGTTAAAGTCATGTTGAAAGGAAAATAATCTCAAGCTAGCTGGGTGGGAAGAGGTCTTTAATCACATATACCAGTGGTATCAATTGGGATTTGGGTTGGTGGGTGGGAGAAATGTCAGCTGGAGGAGTGAGATTCTACATAAATATTTAAAAGTCCACTTGTGGATAAATTCAGATTAAACTGTAAATTAAAATCAGTACATTTTGAAAGTCTTTGCCCTGGATACTTCTTTTAATCTTATGAGTGTAGGACAAGTTCTGGACTGGTAAACACACACGTGCAATATCATTCTTCTCAAACAACTGACCATGAAAGAATGTACTCCTCCCACACCGTCTGTTGCCCATCTTTTCCTCATTCTTTGCAATAAGATTTCCATCCACAGTCTTTCCCCTCCCTTCTTGTCATCTCCCCTGAATTCTAACCTGAACTCCACTTTTTCTTCTCATCCTCTGTGTCTGTTTCTGTCCTTCCTCCTTGCTGATACATGTGAGCTATTTCTCTGCTAAACTTCCCTTCCTCCTTCAAGTCTCTTGCCTCTCCTTCCTTCTTTCTGATCCTGGGGGTGGGGGGAATTTCACTACCATGTGCAATAAACAATAGCCATGTAACACATACAGTTCAAAACAAAGGAATGTTTGCCTTTGACATACTTGCCTATTGTTTAGCCATTTGACTGTTTATAACCAAGGCTGTATTTGTTTTCCAAAGATTATTTGCCTATTTCAGCCTTTAAAAGGCAACAAAGGCTGCAATCCTAAGAACACTTTCCTGGCGTGAATAAAATGAGACTTATGACCAGACTTGTTTAGGTGTGCTCCTAAAATGATCCACAAAGCTCACTGTGTAAGACATGAATCTATTATGGAACTTTTTGACTATGGGCAGGGGTGAAATTGTAGGACATTTGTTGCAGGTTTGTTTCCTAACACCTTATAGATATGAATTTGTAAGGCATCATTGATGTGTTAAACAAATGCAGTGATCAAGCTTGCCCAATCTCATCTGATCTCAAAAGCTAAGCAGGGTTGGCCTTGGTTGATGCTGGGATAAGAGATCACCATGCAAGTCCAGAGCCACTACACAGAGGCAGGCAATGGCAAATCTTGCCTTGAAAACTGTTGTGTCCTAGGCTTAAATGGGAGAACTGTTACTTTTGGAGGGAACTGTTACTTTTGGAGGGAAGCTGAACAAGCCAAAGCTTGTACTCCACACCAGGGTTCCAGAGAAGGCCTAAGCGTGCCCAATCAGGGGAAGGATTGAAACATAAGTAGCCAATCAACATCTAGGCTCATACTGTACCCTGATAGGCCCTTAGGGCCCTGTAAATAGCCAATCCATGTAGATAGTTAAGGACCAATCAGAAGGGGGCAAGAATTGTATAAAAGAGCGGGAAGTTTGAATAGAGCTCAGTCTGTGTGTGTGTTCCTGAAGTAAAGCTTGCTGAAATCACTCTCCGACTCTGGTCTCTTACTGCGCCAACCCCAGTACTTTACAAAAACTTTTTTGGGTTGTCATAAGTTGGCTATGACTTGATAGGAAAAAAACAAAATCAAATTCCCAGCACAAATTTTGCCTAGCCTGATACTCATTTTCTGTCTGCTAGGAATTCTTTTTTGTGTGTGTGTAGCATCCGATCATATGACAGTTGAAATGCAGTTTGAAGTGATGCTGTCCCTTGCAGGTTTATTATTTGTAAAAAGAAGGCTTGCTCGGTGCTTAGTAAATGTAAAGCTTGCAAACGTCATCCCATGATTACATATTCTTGAAATATCTACAGTCTGAAACTTTATGTTGCATGTGAGAAAATGAAATACTCAAGTGGTAATGCCCCATCATGAGTTTGTGAATGAGGAGAGAATTTTCTGGTGCTGAGCAAGGAGGCTTGATAAGCAACTGATTTGGCTGACAGTCCATTTGCCAGGTGCAGCGTTCAACAAATTGTCTAGCTATATGTGAACAGTTTGCATATGTTTGGTCATTTGGAAAAAGGCAACTGGGTATATGCAGTCACATAATGCTGTCCCACAACTTTCCTTGTCCAACCCTGTTCTTCCATAATTTGTCACCACCACTGCCTCCTCATCTACTGTTTGGTATACAGAACCATAGGATCAGAGTTGGAAGGGTCATCTAATCCAACCCCCTGCATAATGCAGGGAATTCACAAATACCTCCCCTCATGCCCAGGCAGTGACCCTTGTTCCATGCCCAGAAGATGGCAAAAAAAACCTCCAGGATCCGTGGCCAAATTGGCCTGGAAGGGGGAAAAAATCTCTTAAGTGCACAGAACATTAGCATTTTACAGATAGGGACTTACAGCTGAGAAATATTTCCTTGTGTCTCTTATTACTATGGGTCTCAGTGGTCATTTCTTTATTTACCTACTTACTGCCTCTCCAGAGACCAGCTCAAGATGGTTCATAAAGTTAAACGGTACAAAGAAATAATACAAACAATATAAGAATTATTTTTAATAAAACAAGCCCTGAAAACAAAGCTGTGCTGGCAGTGGCAGCTGAACTGTCCAGATCAAAATCATTTCATACATACACATCCTCACAGTGCTCATTGGAATCCCAATACCTACCTCCTACCCCTAACATTCTTCATAAAACTAAGAAAAGAGGCTGCTCAGAGCTGCATGACTAATTTTTCTTCGACACTAACTGGTGTTTGTTAATAGAAAAGGCAGGCAAAATGTTCAGATTGGGAATAATTCATGCATGCGCATACTCACACTGCCTCATGGAAGCTGTTGTTTTTTTGTATTTCTGCTGTTGTTTTTCTGACCCTTTTGCATACCAAATAATTTATGTGGAGAAACAGCATAGAAATAGCAGTTGCAATGGTTCCAAGCTAAACATCACAGCAATTGAAGCTGGAGGTTCAACTACTTGCCTATAAACAAACAGTTTGATCATGGTAGGTTGAAAGACTGATCATATTCATGTTGAAGTTCTCAGCATCTCTTTCACTGAGCTCTTGGATCACTCTATAACTGCTTCATGCAACCAATGCCACCTGCAGTCCTTGCATATTTCAGCTTCTTGCAGTTTTGAAGTGCAAAACTCAACCCTGCACATGTTGATAGCTGCACCTTTTCAACTGGGCATGAATAAAGAAGACTTCCCACTTCCAAAATTTCAAATGGCATTCATGAGTACAGTACTATTTGACAGAGCCATCATTTCCATGAAGGTTTTACAAGACAAATGTATGGTGAACAGTGCTGTTTATTCTGGTTTGCTCAACATATTTGTTGAGCAAAGCAGGCAATCGCCAGAGGAGGATAACTTATGGGCCATTTATTTGGCAGCATTCTATAGCAATTAGCAAGTGTTCCCTTTGAAAATCAGTTTGGGAATATTTGCTTCCTTCCATTGAGGTTTTGACTTTGACTTGTTAAATTAATTTCTATACAATTGCTGCATTCTCATTAGTTCAGGCTGTTATAGAAAGTTTTCATATTTCATCAGTTCTTGCATGAGCTAGAGTGATCCTGATGTTTCCATTGAGCTCTCAACACTTTGCAGTCCTAAGGAAATTTCATATCTCATTAAGCTGTTTGCAGAGGATCTCATACAATTGCGCAAGATCTCATTACATTAATTTTCCATTCCTCTGGCATGCTCTGATCTCATAATTGGAAATACTAACAAATGAAGAGTTCTCAAAATGGTATATGAATCATGTTTCATTCCTTAAAATGTTCCAATCAGGATATTTTGATACCCTTTGGTTATATCAGGGCCACTGGAAACTGATGTGGAAATTGTGAAATAATGTTAAAATCAATATAGCAATATAGAATTTTGCCAATATGATTTCAAGGATTATTTCCATTGCCATGACTCTAAAGCATATGGTCATGTCTCCAAATAAAAATAGATGATGCTCTTTTAAATATAGAAGTTGGTGGCCCACGATGAATCACAGGAGGGAGGAACAATTAGGATATCCTGCACCCCCAGATCTCCTCATCTAGGTTTCTCTAAGCTCTCTTTCTAAGTTCCTCATATAGACTGTTTCCATAGTAGTGAAATTCCCCACATTGGTTTAAAAACTGCATGTTAAATGACATTCAGCAATTGACATTCTACCCCACAACTGCTATTCAGCCTTTCTGTTAGTAACACAAATAGTCAGTGTTCACTTACCCTTCTGGCTGTGTCAAGATTCCAGTTCCAGTTCTCTCTTTTGCCATTTATCACCTAAGCTTCTTCAAACCCTAGTGTTCTTCTGAATGGTCCTTACACAGCAAAACCCCTAAACATCTAATGTGCTCAAGAAGATGAGGGGGAAAAAATCCTTCTGGAAGAGCCGAAATCTGAAAAGACAGACGCTGCTTAATCTTAGACATTTGGTCTCATTTGTATTTGTTTTCAGCAACTTCCTGACCACTGTGGGTGCACATTCAAGCAATCCAGCAATATTTCCCTTCAGAACAAAATAAAAATCTTAACAATGAGAACCCTTTACATAATCGTTTGTCTCAAAGCCTACTGCCTTACGGTAAGGAAGTTACCAAAACACTTCATCCCAAATACATCCCCTCCCCTAAAACATTGTTTTGTTTTTTTTGCTGAGGTCAGTGTTTTCCTTTTTTGCAGAGCTGATCCCTGCTGCTTGCAGAAGAGGATCCAGGCACAATTCCAAAATGAACAGGTGGAATTTCTGATCAGAATCTCTCTGTGGTACTAGCTATGCAAAGGATCTGTCTCCTCCTTTTCTCCTGTTCTCGAGCTGTTTCTCTGAGCCAGCCAAATCTGATTCTAGTCCAGACTTCAGATCTAGTTTATGCTACCTCACACTGGTTTACACCCTTCTAAGCCCATTGAAGTCAGTGAGTTTAGAAGGGTGTAACTCTGTTTAAGACTGCACAGTAAATCTTCTCACTAATCTTCAACTTGTTGGTGCATTCTGAAGAACTATCAAAGATGATCCAAACAGGCCAGGGCATAAGCACTCAGTCTATCCAGCATCCCAGTCACTTAAGTAGGGTGAGATTTCAAAATACAGAGATTGATCCTGTGGTCCCTTTTGCACCCATAACTCCCATAGGATGAGTATGTCCTTCAGGTGCATTAGCTGTTGAAGAAGACTGCAGTTTTATACCCTGCTCTTCTCTCTGAATTAGAGACTCAAAGCGGCTTACAATCTCCTATATCTTCTCCTTCCACAACAGACACCCTGCGATGTGGGTGGGGCTGAGAGGGCTCTCACAGCCGCTGCCCTTTCAAGGACCACTTCTGTGATAGCTATGGCTAACCCAAGGCCATTCCAGCAGCTGTAAGTGGAGGAGGGGGAATCAAACCTTGTTCTCCCAGGTAAGAGTCCACACACTTAATCACTACACCAAATTGGCTCTCAGATCTCACCTATTAAGGTCTTTCTGGGGAACAGTTGGGGTACAGAAGTATGTAAAGGATTTTTTCTCACTCATAAATCCAAGCTCCATCTGGCCCATTTGTCTTGCTTTTTCTTCTGGACATTCTTCCCATGGGTACACATGAAATAAAAAAGTCTATAAGAACTCTTTCTCCAAATTCCAAGGTACCTGCTTTCACGATGTGCATTCTCTCTCCATTGTTTCACTCCCATTTCTGCTAACTAAATCCTGGGCAAACCAAGCCTGTTGCTCTTTAACCACTGACTGCACAGATCCACAATCCAAACTCATCAGATGCTCATGCATCTCCTGAATGTCCTCAACCACCCCTGGCTGGCTACTCTGTAGCTGGGCCTCTGGGATCAGCTTTGCCCCCCCCCACACACACACACAATTGGCTAAAATAAGCGTGGGTTTCAATGCCTGGTGCTGAGATGCCAGGCACCGTTGCAAAGACTCCCTTTGCTGGGGAGCTTGTTGTTGACTGCTACTGCAGCCTGGCACCCTGCTATTGGCATAGCAAGTACATTTGTTCCAGGAGTGTATGGCTGGTCACTCCAGCTCAGTCATACCAACTCAAGTTTTCTCCAAAGAAAACATACTTCTAACATAAGTATCATGTGCTGTTTACTTCTCCATGTGGTGAGAAGGAAAGAGAGAACTTTGGAAACGTGTAGTGTTTTTGTAGTATTCACAGGTAGACCACAGATAGAGGTACATTGGCACTCTTATACGGAAGCGTGTCTACCACCATCCTGTGTGTGTGAGAGAGAAAGAGAGAGAGATCCTGCATCTTTGCGGGAGCTTCAGCCAATCCTCTGCAAAGTTGGCTTGCTTCTCATCCTCTCTCTCTTCAGAAACTAGTTGATGTGCTTTCTTTTCCCAGGAAGAAAATAAGTCTGTACTGGTAGGTAGAACAAAAAAAAAAGGGAACAAGGTGCAAGGCAGAGCAATTTATTAGACCTTTTAGATTCCAAAAGGTCTAATAAACTGTTCTACTTTGCACATTGCTCCTCTCCCCGCCTTTCTTTTCACAGACAGATCTATTCCCCTCAAGGCTTGGATAAAGCTGTTTCCTGACACTTGAGGGACAGCTAAATCAGTTACAGGCTTCTTTTTCTTTATTTGCACCCTAGGCCAAGTATGACTTGTCCCCCTTTAATAGAGACAAAAGTGAGAAGTCTAAAATGAATGTTTTACTTACTGAGCATTCAAAATGAACAATGTAAACATAAAAATAGATAAGCTCAGCAGTTTTGGGGTTTCATGGCTGTTCTCCCCCTGTTGGTTCTAGCTGTAGCAGCCGCAGGAGGCAGTCCAGCCAGCTCCAGCCCTGCACTGCACCACTCTCCCAGCTGGGCTACTGGGTGGTGGTGGAGGAAGAGAGGCTACAGAGACAGCTTCTGCTTGGTCAGGCCTAGGAGGAGGGAGGAAAAGAAGAGTGAAAGAGGAATGCTGGCTTCCCTTTGGCCTCCAGGAGAAAGGCACATAGGAAAGAGGTTCCTCTTGTCTTTTTGGTGACCCTCCAAAATAAGTACTGTATTTTATATTATGAATATTTTTTTCTTTTGGCTAACTGGATGGGAGATTTGATGCAGAATCTATGGCTTTGCTGTCTGCTGTAGGGGCACTGTGCTTTCTGCATGCACATTAGTAAATTCAACATTGCAAAGATGCCATGAATGTCTAGTACAGTCTTGTCTGAAGAATGCCCAGCCCTGTAGCACTGCCCCTAGACACCTCACCACCACTGAACATTATGTTTCTTTTTGCAACAAGACCTGTACCACTAATATATCTTTATTACATTTTTACCCCATTCCTCATTTAGAAAGCTCATATAGGGCTTACATGGGGTTCATAGTGGTTACACATGCTGACATTGAATAGGACTCAGCAGTATTCTATCGATACGCGATCATAGATCATTCATTGGGGATTATTTATACTTGATTGAATATATACAGATGTGAAAGTAGGTTGTGCTTTTCTGATATAGCCCTTGTCAGTGCCCTGCAAGAAAGTAAAAAGAACAATAGGCACTTCAACTTTGTTAATGGCCACAAATGATTACAGGAACTTGGTAGTAGTCTAGGAGGAATATTTGGATACTAATGTTGATCCTTGGGTACTTTGCTAGTCACTGAATGCTTTCACCTTAAATTAAAACAGGTATCTTTATTCTTCTCAACTCAAGTCAATGGCAATCATCCATGAGCAATGTGTCTGAGAAGGACCAGAACCAATGGGTCGAAATTAAATCTGAAGAGTTTCCAGCTCAACATTAGAAAGAACTTCCTGACAGTTAGAGTGGTTCCTCAGTGGAACAGGCTTCCTTGGGAGGTGGTGGGCTCTCCTTCCCTGGAGGTTTTTAAACAAAGACTAGATGACCATCTGACAGCAATGCTGATCCTGTGATCTTAGAGGGAAATATTTGTGAATTTCCTGCATTGTGCAGGGAATTGGACTAGATGATCCTGGGGGGTACCTTCCAATGCTATGATTCTAAGACAGAACATCACTTCTGTGATTGCAACATACGGTTGCAGTACTGCAAAATATGATCTGCATTTCTACTGATGGCCAATGAGAAAAAGAAGAGTAGGTTTTTAATAGCTTGCTTTTCTCTACTTTAAGGAGTCTCAAAGCAGCTTACAATCACCTTTCTTTCCTCTTCCCACAACAGACATTTTGTGAGGTAGGTGGGACTGAGAGAGTTCTGAGAGAACTGTGACTGGCCCAAGGTCACCCAGCAGGCTTCATGTGGAGGAGTGGGGAATCAAACCCAGCCCTCCAGATCAGAGTCCACTGCATTTAACCTCTACACCATGCTGGAGTAGTGGAGGAGGTCTTATGTTGAGAATTGGTTCATTCAGCCATTTTTTACATAAAGAAGTTCATTGGTCGATTTGTTCAGAAGATTTTTGTTTTGCTATTGCACTGGTCTTGTTCATAGTCTGATGCAGGTCCACTTCATGACTCATCTTGAACTGATTTAATCACTTCAAAAGACTTTTCAAGAAGAGGTGAATAACCATCTGGACACATACTGGAGAATTTCCAAGTCCAGCTCAGTCTATCCAGTTGGAAGCAACTTTACTATATAGAAATTGGTCCTGTGAATCAGCCCTAAGCTCCCTTTCACCACTTTTAGGATTTCAGTGTTATGACCATTTCTGGGAACAGTCCTCAGTCTCCAGTAGAGAATTTTAAAACCTATTTCTTTTATTGAACACATCAGAATAAAATTGCTGGCAGAAGATCATAAATGTTAGCATGTGGAAACATGTTGTCATGCAACAGGTTTGGATGTGTTAGATTAATACAGCCTTAGAGTTCAAGGATAAATCCCTCTGGTGAATCTTTCAACAGTCCAGTCTTAGGCATGTTAACTTGAAACTAAGTCCCACTGATGTGGCAAGTGTGCATTGGATTGCATCCCAAATCATAGGTGCCCCCAATTGCTGTAATACCTGACTGGCCAGAATTTTATAAACAGAAATATTTGATTAAAACCTTGGGAGTAATGTTTTAGGGGCACACTGTACACATTCATCAGTCTGCCTGGAATTATAAATTCCATTATATTCTGCTTTACTGACAAAAAAAATGCTTCTCAGTATCATCTAGGGACACAATTAGATCAATTAATATATTTTTATTTCCTGCATTTCTTTCATGGAACTCAGCAATGTGTATAGAGTTCCCCAGCAGTCTCCTGTCCAGGCACTAATCAGACCCAGACCTGCTTAGCACAGTTGTATATATCACTGTATGCATTGTCACATCAAAAGGAAAATTCTGATGAGTGCGATGGAATATAACACAATATTCAGTCTGAAATTTCTAGCTCCATTGCTTAAACCTGATTTGCTCCTTAGATTTCTTGTCACTGATTTATTAAATTATATCCATATTTATCTGAAATCTACAGTTATTTTGCATTGGTTCATCTGGTAATTGTTAATCACAATTTCATAGTGCTTGACTCTAGAACTCTAGAATTTCATAGTTCTTGAATCAAGTAAATGCATCAATGAAATCCAATTAAAAAATTCAGAGGATCTTAATGCAATTAATTTATGGCACAAATCTAGAACGTATTTGGTTGCCTATTGTTTTCCTGATGAGAATGAAATATGAATAACTTGGTTCATTAATAAGTAACTGGTGCTGTTAGTGCTGTCCACTCTGGCTTGGGAGATTCCTGGAGATTGGATGCAGTGTCTGGGGCGGGATCTCAGTTTCTCCTAGACTCTGGTATACCATAGAATAACTTCACCAAACTCTGGAGATCAATTCTAATTCTGGGAAAACTCCAGGCCCACCCAGAGTCAGCATGAATGCTGTAATCACCCTTCTATTTGCAAATAAAACAAGACCTTACTGGCTGGGACAATTAATTTGCCAGTCTATAGGTCAATGGCCATGAATAAGCCATAGAAATGACTTCCCACCCTTCCCAAGCAGGCATTTACTGTGTACTGCTGACCCATCTGCTCTCCTTATTAGCTTAACAGGTTTAGCTAGTTGATGACCAAGCAGGAATGTTGGGGGGACTTTTATTATTAGCTCATTAGAAGGTCCTTTTTACCTGCATTTTTCCCAGGAATGGCTTGGGATAAATAGACGTGGTCTTTTGACTGGTTAGGTCATAACTTGTCAGGAATAAAATGAGTTACTTATGATAGATAGGACAAATTGGTGAGCACCCTGCACCATCAAATGTGATGGAAGGTTAAGTCCATCATTCATTCCTATGGCAGGTTGAGTTAAGTGCTTTAGTGCTGAGCAGTTCATCATTCATTCCTATGGCAGGTTGAGTTGAGTTGTCTTTAGTGCTGAGCAGCAACAGCCAACTCCATGGTCTAAGGCATGCTGGGTGAGGTTGATGGAGCTTGCCACTTCTATCACAAGTGAGGTAATATGAGGCAAGTAAAATAGAAGCCAGAATTTTTAAAATATTAATAAGCTAGTTAAACACATAGTATAGTTGTCCTGTGTCTTTATTTGGGGAATGATGCTGGGACAATTACTAAACTGAGACAGGATCTAAACTGAAAAGCATTCTACTGAAAACCATTCTACTGTCTCAGGAAACATGTTATGAAAAAATCTTGTAAAATATAATCATGTGGCAGATATAGAGTTGAGTCTAAAGGTACCCTTCTGGTCATCTAAGGTGCCTTCTGTTTATGGAAGGGATCTTTCATTTATGCCCAGCACACTGGTTTTGATCCAACTCTGGACTGATATTGGAAAACTGCTAAAATAGGAATGTTTGCATTGCCTTTAAAAAGAATTGCGAAAGAATGGCAGATTTTAAAGTTAAAACCATTGTGTGTGGACTCCAACCAGTTCTGTTTTTCTAGTAGTAAATATTCATACAGGAGTGTTGGGGTGGGAAATCAATGCTCTTTTTTTTTGCTAGTTTGTTTCCTGATTAAAGAGTTTTAAAATGTGGTTTTACTCTGCTCTATTATCTTCTAGCAGGTGCTGGCTTGGATTCAAATCGAAATGCACACTGAAAGCTTTTGGCCAAGACCAAAGCTTAATCAAGACCAGAGCCCCTTCTGATTCTACCATTGCTAATTTATACAGTAGTGCTGTAATGAATACTGCCTTTGGTTAACCATAATCTTCATTTACTTCATACATCTTTCAATTGAGTTAAGTCATTAGGGAAAAAAACAGATTAAAGAATGAAACCTACAGTGGGATAATCTCATATATGCTGAAAGCAACTATTTGGGGGGGGGGGGAGCGGGGGGAGCCAAAACACAGGATGCAAACTAATCCTGGACCTCATTCTCACAGAGGTGGTAAACCTGTACCTTGGCTATACTACTTAACAGGGCAGGTGGGGGCTCATATAATTTAATGTTCCTTCTTAGAACAACAAATTGCACCCTAGAAAACTTTAGATGGCAAAGAGAATGGTTCTAACCCACCCAGATCTGCAAAGTTTCTCAATGTGGTCATTTTTCTAGGAAGAAGTGTGGACCAATATTGTGTCCCATGAGATCAAGAACCTAATGGGCACAATCTACTGTGAAATCTCTTGAGCAAGCCTACTGAACTGCAAGAAAGCTGTCTGGCAATGCTGTCACACATTTCCCATTCACCGGGAACTGTGGCAATTGCACTGGGACAGAGCAGAGTTTTTAAACCGATTATGTCCAATTAGTTCATTATAAAAGGACTTTAGTTTTTCACACCATCAATGGTTTTAAATTTGACTTCTCCTTGTGATGCTCAAAAAGATGATAGCTGATGTAGGCAAAAAAAGTAGCCTTAGAACTAATTCTCCCATGATTCATTTTTTAAAGAAATGATCATTTGCATTTTTTGGCTGATGCTCCCCCCCCTTTTTTTCCTGCAGGATCAGTCTGTATTGTTTTCTAAATGAGAAAGTAACTGGTTTAAGTCATTAATAAGTTCATCTTATGCCCTAGCAGCACTGATTTCTTCATAGATACACAGGGCAATTTTGCTTGGCACTCTGCAATGCCCTGCATCCTCTTTTCATTGTGTCCATTTATTAGATGTACAGCCAGCTTGTCAGGCAGTTGTCTTCCAAAGCAGCTGATATCAGAAAAGAGAAAAAAGCCCTCTTCAGGCATACAAGCTAAAGTCAAGACACACACAAGGGGAGATGGATGGAATTGGTAAAGGGGGACTCTCAGTTTGACAATGTCCGAATTAAGTTAATTGAAGCTCAAATAGCCAGAGGACAACTACTGGGGATTGAAAGAGAATTCTTTCTAGGAGGGAATGAGAAAACAGGTACTTCTACATTTTTCTCAGTGGGGTAAAAGCAGTTTGGGAGTGGTAATTTTCAGTGGGAAAGTGGGGAATGTATGCTACATGCATTCCAAGTCAAATGACAGTATTTGAAGTTGAATTTGCAGGGCAGTGAGTGGTGTGGTGAAGGATGGGGAAACACAAATAAAGGATGTGTAATCAAGTATGTGGTTGGATGATCATGTGAATACTTTATAGTCAGTAGGAAATTCATCTGACATACACCTGGTCTCTGAAGGTGTGATGAAAGTGGCAGTACAGTTGCAATGATACATAATGAAGCCATGGCACCACAACTTCACTGCCAGTGAGATTCTGTAGAGATCCACTGAACCTGCTGGTTTGCTGATGAGCGGACACTATTTTAGCTTTCACTACCCCCTCCTCAAGATGTTTATGTTCATTCGAATGTGTGCCTAAAATACACAGCTGTGCCATTTCCTGAAATCTTGTATAGCACTTCAGAAGATCTCCCCAAACAGCTTTGGGTCATAGGATGACAAATGAGTTAATATCAGTAAAGGTAAAGTTATGCACACTGTGCTAAAAAAATGCAATTTGACATATATTATGTGGATGGGATCTGAACTGGTGGTGAATAACCAGGAATGATATTTGGAGATCCTAAATATGTCATGTACATGTTAACTCAGTATGCAACAACACTAAAGGGGGGGGGGAGGAGAAATTCCCTGCTAAGGATTATTGTTGAAGGAACAGAAAATAAAATGATTAATATAGCCATTCCCTTGTATAAATCTATGCTGTGGATACATCTGGAAAACTGTACTGTTCTGGTTGCCCTGTCTCAAAAAGAATACCATAGAACTGGAAAAAGCAACCAATGTGCTTAAGAGGTTGTGGCATTTTTCCTAAAAAAGAAAAGCTGAATCATTTGAGTCATTTTAGTTAAGAAAAAACATGGAAGTAGTATGGGCATGAAAGGAGATTATAATGTTATGCATGGTATAAAGCAGCAGTCCCCAACCTTTTTGGCATCAGGGACCAGTTTTGTGGAAGACCATTTTTCCACGGACCAGGGTGGTGGTGGTGGATGGTTTCAGGATGGTAAAATTGTGCACTTTATTTCTATTAGTTTGGTGTAGTGGTTAAGTGTGCAGACTCTTATATGGGAGAACCGGGTTTGATTCCTCACTCCTCCACTTGCAGCTGCTGGAATGGTCTTGGGTCAGTCATAGCTTTCGCAGAGCTGTCCTTGAAAGGCCAGCTTCTGGGAGAGCTCTTTCAGCCCCACCTACCTCACAGGGTGTCTGTTGTGGGGGAGGAAGATAAAGGAGATTGTAAGCAACTCTGAGATTCGGAGTGGAGGGCAGGATATAAATCCATTGACATTGTCTTCTGCTTCTTCTTACATTGTAATATAAAATGAAATAATTATACAACTCATGGCGCGGTTGCTAACAGACCATGGACCGGTACTGGTCCACAGACCCGGGGTTGGAGACCCCTGGTATAGAGAAAGTGGAGAGAACTCGTTTTTCCTTCTCAGGGCAAAGTTAGACATGAGAGTATCCCCAGGTACAACCCATGGAAGCTGCCACTATTTATTGATTTGTGAGCCACCCTGAGCCTGCCTTTGGTGGGGAGGGCGGGATATAAATTAAATGAATAAATAAAGCCTAATGTGGCTCCTGTAAAAACATGGATTAGTTAAAAATCCTGACTGGACCCACAATGTGGCAGGATAAGGCACTCCTCCTGAATGCCTTTTCAAGTGCCAGAGCAGTAGCAGGGGAAACATGAATGTCTCATCCTTGATCGGACTTTTGCAACATTTCTAAATTGCTTGTATAAGGCTTTAAAATGACAGATGTGTCCCCTTGTCAGACTGGGAGATGTCATCATGTCTAATTTGGCTCTAGGATAATATTAGAATTCAGAGACACCCAATGAAGATAATAAGCTGTTAATGCATGACAGAAAATAAAAAAAGGATCTTCTGAAAACACTATAATTAACTCTAGGAATTCAGTGTCCATGGCCATTAGTTTAGTTGGCTTTAGAAGAGGGCACCCAATTATGTGGAGAGGAAATACAACTCTGAATATCAGTTGCTGAGGGGTGTATATGTGACAAAGTCGCTGCTGTTATTTTTACGATTGTTTTCCAGAATTATCTGATTGGCCGCTGTAAGAAACAAGAGACTGGCCTAGCTGAACTTTTGGTCAGAACCAATAGTACTTTTCTTATGTTCTTATGATATGGCAGTTCAAATAACTACCACTTCCATGCTAGGGTTGTCAGGTCCCCTCCCCACAGCCATTGGCAGGGGAAAGGAGGTTAAGGTGGCCAGATCCAGGTTGGGAAACTCGGGATGGTATCTGGGAAGGACAGGGACCTCAGTGAGGTTCAATACAATAGAGCCTACCCTCCAAAGCATCCATTTTCTCCAGAGGAACTAATCTCTGTAGTCTGGAGAAGAGCTGTAATTCCTGCAGATTCCCAGGTCCCATCTGGAGGCTGCCATCCTTACTCCATGCTATCCCTTCTGAGTTGTAAGCAGTCCCAAATGCTTCCCATAGAAAAGACCATACAGAAGCTGTTGACTGTACACCCTGAATTCTGAACTGAACCTCTCTTATTTAGGAAAGAACAAGTGATGTATTTTCAAAGCAGATTCAGTTTACTTCTGACACCATCCATTAGCAAGCTGAGTAAAAAAGCTGTAAAGTCAGCACTTTCCTTTCCAAAAAGCTGATTCATTTACTTCCTCCAGAAATATGGAAATAATGGGTTGGGTAATTACATGAAAAAGCAACAAAACATTTCAGTGACTGACATTTATTTCACGGTGTGTATTTAAGCTAAGTAAGAATGTGTACATAACTGCATGCTAACACAAACTGAAGAGTAATTCTTCACTGGATGCTTCTAGTTGTACAGTGTCTATTTTTATTGCTTGGAGTTATCACAAGCACATTTTAAGTAGTTATTCATCACAAAATCATGATCAGGCTACAGTGTCTTTCAAAGGGTATGGATGCTCAAATATCCACTGGTTTGCCTCCTGGTTTGTTCACTAGTTGTGAACAGGGAGCCAATTTTTCATCAAACAGTTCAGCAGCAAAGTGCTGCTTTTTACTCATTGCAGAACAATGCAATTGGCAGTGTTCTGTGTATGTGCATTCTCAGCCTGATGGAGTTCTATTTTTCATCTGCCCCACAGTCCTATTGTCACAGCATGTCACTCAGCATCTAATCATATAAATAACCATGGGAGTTTTCGCACTTACCTTAAGCCGGAGCGACATCCCTCTTCACCGTGCAGCATCTGCACGGTTTTCGCACTAATTGCTCCGGAGCACCTGGAAGAGCCGCAAAGTCCCGCGGCTTTTGCGGCGCAAATGTAAACCGCCAAAAAACGGTTTACATTTGCGACACAAAAGCCGCGGGACTTTGTGGCTCTTCCAGGTGCTCCGGAGCAATTAGTGCGAAAACCGTGCAGACGCTGCGCGGTGAAGAGGGACATCGCTCCGGCTTAAGGTAAGTGCAAAAACGCCCCATGAGAAAATTTTGCTCTCAGTTATAATTTTTTTTCTATAGTCTTGTTATGTGGTGTTCATTTAAGTCTAATGTCTATGCATATTTTCATACAACCTTATGGGAGCAGTGTCATTCCATGTCATTTATCTAACCCATCTATCCATCCTTGACTGAACCATCTTACCTACTATGAGGATGCAAAAGCCCCCACAACACAAGGAAATTAAAATCTCCACCTCCACCACAGCTCTGGCATGCTTTGAAGCTGTTCAGTAGTTGTTCAGGGTGAACAACAGACAGGTAAATAGAAGAAGAAGAAGAAGATGGCCATCTGACAGCAATGAAGATCCTGTGAATTTGGGGAAGGTATTTGTGGGTTTCCTGCATTGTGCAGGGAGTTGGACTAGATGACCCTAGAGATCCCTTTCAACTCTATGATTCTGTGATTCCAAGAATTGCAGTTTTATATTCCGCCCTTCTCTCTGAATCAGGGACTCAGAGCGGCTTACAATCTCCTATATCTTCTTCCCCCACAACAGACACCCTGTGAGGTGGGTGGGGCTGAGAGAGCTCTCACAGCAACTGCCCTTTCAAGGACAACTCATGTGAGAGCTATGGCTAACCCAAGGCCATTCCAGCAGCTGCAAGTGGAGGAGTGGGGAATCAAACTTGGTTCTCCCAGATAAGAGTCTGCACACTTAACTACTACGCCAAACTGGCTCTCTCCCCAGTGAAGACCCAAAACGACTTATGTTGTTCACCTCTTCCCCATTTTATCCACATAACAATCCTGTGAGGTTGGTTAGGCTGAGAATGTGGTGACTGGCCCAAGATGACCCAGCAAGCTTCTGTGGCAGACGGGGAACTCAAACTGGTCCCATACCGCAGACCAGTACTTCAGCCATTACATCACATTGGCTCTATGTAAATCCTATGTAAAGTATAGAGATATAGTCAAGGTTGACTGGTCTATATTACTGGATCTTCTGCTAGTATTCTGCAAAGACATCAATAGGAGTGGAGCTTTCCTTCCAGCCTAGGAACTTTTCTTACTAAGACCCTATTTCTTGCTAAACATTTTCAAGCATCTGCATTTCTTTCCATTGAAGTCAAATGCCTGCCTTGCATTTTATACTTTTGAGCCATTTGATCTATCAATTAATAAGCCTTTAGCCAAACACTGTAAAGGACGGGACCGTCAGAGCAGCCTTGGCCCTTGGCTGGGATTGTTAAGACTCTCTGTGAACAGCTGGCCTCTTTACAGTCCTTGTGATGCAGATTAAATGAAAATAATACATGGCAGGGGTGGGGGGGGGGACCAAATCATTTGAACTTCACAAGTTATAGCCTTAAGCCATTTCACTACAGCTCATTAGGGAGTTTATGTTTATACTGTAATGCCTTTAAATATATCTGATTTTTCTAAACAGGGTTTTGTAAATTAGAGCTTTCCCAAGGGGCTAACCCACTGCAAGCTGTTCTAGTTGGACTGCAGCCTGAGTGAATAAGCCACAGGCTTTTAGAAATGGGTCAGGGGGTATGAGGACTACACACTAGATGGTGCTGGGCTTGGACAGGTTCAAATCTCTCTCAGCCATGAAGCTGACTGGGTGGCCATGAGCCGCTTTCTATCTCTCAGCCAAATCTGCCTCACAGGGCTGAGCTGAGGCTCAAGGAAATAAAAATTGAACTAGGAAGGATAAAACGGGTAGCTTATTATGAGAGAGCTCAGGCATAGGTTCATATACGACTATTCAAGAAACTGCTCTGAAAATCTGGGCCTGATATGCTAAATAATCAGTGAGGCCCTAGATCACAGTGTCAGACTGGCACAGACCACAAGAATCACAACAGTACAACTGCTTGGGTAGGCATTGCTATAGCAGCAACTGTATTCCTCACCAGATGTGTCATGGAGAAAATGCCCAAAACTTCTATTTGACATGCATTTTAGGACAGATGAGTAACAGTGGGGATTTCTCATCCTGAGCTACCAACATCAGTGCCAAGGTATGTGTCTAAAATTGGGCTTCAGTAGCCCACAACATGGGCAAGCCTTCTAGGTTCAGAGGATGCTGCTGTGGCTTCTTCCATGCACACCAAACTGTCCTCTGTCCCATCTACATATGTCTGCAGGACTGGGGTGAGAATCAATGATTATCATTTCTCATTGATACAATACTTTTGAAACCACTATGCAACTGATTTTAAGAAATCTGAAAGCAAAGCACTTGAGACCATGCCACTATTTACTATTGCCCTGTGCACCTAGCTGGCTGCAACGGACATGGCAGGGAAATACAGATGCCTTTAAAAATTCACAGTCCTGCAGTTTAAGATTTTGTATGTGGAACACAACCCTCAAGGAAATTCAGGGTTGCTGTGCAGAGGCAGACGATGGCAGACCATCTCTGTGGGCCTCTTGCCTTGAAAACCTTACAGGGCTTGCCATAAGTTGTCTTGACAGCTCTTTGCACCACTACCATCATGCTGACGCTAAGGGATGGTCTGCAAGCCCTCTAAATCTTTTTCTTGTTAAAATCTAAGTCTGATCAGCATTTGAGTGAATTTCATGTAAGTAACTGATGGTGCAATAGAAGTTAAATGATGAGAGGGTGAGGAGAGAGCTGGATATGTAACAGGAATTTAATTTCAGGTGGATAGCTGTGTTAGTCTGTAGTAGCAGAGTCAAATTCCAGTAGCACCTTAAACTTTCCAGGGTATGAGCTTTCATGAGTCAAAGTGCACTTTGCCAGATATCAATTTGTAGAAGGAATTTGTGAGCTCAAATCTTTAAACTCTGCAGTTGACAGGGAAAACTTCTCAAGATCTCAGTCTAATCTTCCTTGCAGGCTTGTTGAAAGAATAAACTGAGATACCTCTGTGTAATCCATTCTGGACATCTGGCAGGAGGGCTGCACTGCAAATCAGATAGAATCAATCAGTTTTTAACACATCTGATCATCAAGTACATTTCTTGCTCCCAGGCTGGAATGTTTTTTTTCAAGGGAAAATCACAGTGTATATCAGTGGCTAATAACATGTTCTGAATTTTGACAGAGAATGTAAAATTTGTATGCAATATCCTCAATACACACATCCTTTCCTGTATGAAGTTCTCCTTCACATCTCATGCAGCACAGCAGAAGCAGGTTTCAACAACACATGACTTCTGTATCTACACTAATGGTAAATCTGTAAAATCTCTCCCAATGGTAAATCTGTAAAATCTCTCCCAATGGTAAATCTGTAAAATAATGGAGATCTGAATCTCATAAAAGAAGCTGAAGAGGTTCATGTGCCCCCAAGTCTGCTTTTGCTTCCACATCCTCAAAACAACTAAGATCATTTGTTTAAAAAGCGGTTGTTTTTCTAAAACCTAAAGAGCCCAGCAACTTATTCTGCATATCTCTCAAGATTCTGCAGATAGGCCCCAATACCAGGCTAAAGTTAGCACATACTATATACTATCATTCAACATTGTTTAGACGTTTTCTTTTGATTCATGCCGTTGCTGCAGTTTGTACATCCGACTGACCACTCTGCGCAGCTGTAACAACACTTGCGGTATTACCAGTAATTTGCAACTTATCAAACATGATTGAACCTTGTTCTTTTGTGTAAATGAAACAGAACTCTCTGGTTAGCGTTCTTTATACTTTGGAAATAGCACAGAGGAAACCAAAGCTATATTTGCATGCCAGACAATGAAACATAACACACAGTGTATACATGCCTTTGACATTGTAATTACTAGCTGTTGTTTAGATTCCATGTATGGTCACTGGCTTTGGCTGCGTTGAAATCAGCTGTATCAACATTTAATCAAAGTCTTATAGATTTGGGATGTATATTTTTCTAATGTCAAAATGGAAATAGTGATACTCAAAAATAAGTTCGAGTGGGATGAAGATGCGTGCCTGATATGCTGCGAAAATAACGAATGTTTGCAGTGTAACGAGCCAGGCCCACTCTGAGGTTTGGTCCCTAATGAGACAAAGCAAAGCGAGCAATTTTCAGCCAGAATGCCTTTCTTCAGCTTCTCAGCAACTTTCAATTAGTTCAGCTGGGCCTGAGATGCAAAACGGGATAGTAATGTTCCCCCATTCAGCAGACCCTGTGTGCTTACCTCTCCTCTAGAACTGGTGCCAGCAAGGAATTGTGAGCTGATCCCGTCCCTGTCTGGGTTAAATCAGAGCTGAGCCTCTGGCAAGGTGGATGCAAAGTGTAACAATTTGCAGCGAGTGTCTTCAAATGTCAAACACGTGTCTCATGGAACAAAGGGTAGAGATTAAGAAAAGGAACTTTATTTACATCCCTAGGCTTTACCCTCAGTAAACATTTTAGAGTAAGACCAAAGTCATGGCAACAGTGATGATGATGATGAATGAACAAGGGAGAATACTAGTGTCCCCTTCAGAGTAGGAATAGCAAAAATTACAAGTCAATTCATTGCCTATGCCTCCACAGGTCTGAAAAATTGGAAAGTAGCACTGTGGGCTGCATTGGACAATGGGAATGAGGTCATACAGGATGGTCCTTCCCAGCTTATACCTCTCAACATTCATGAGGAATACATCCACATTGGATGTATTAATATACAGTGAGTGTGTGTAGTTTCCCACCTAAACCCAGAGTCTTTATGTGCATACTTCCACTTCAGTTTTGAAACCCCTGTTTGGAGGTTGGGTACATGCATGCAGTGGGTGGGCCAGTCTATCTGGCACACTCTCCCAGCTCACTCACCACACAGAGAGATCTGGGGTGCGTTCCTTTTGAGCACTCTGTCTGGAAAATCAAAAGAGGAAGTGCTTGAAATAATTGTCCCTAACTTGATCAATTGTTACAGGTGTCATTTATATAAGAAAGTATTTTAAACCACTTTCATTATATAGCTGATTTTAAAAGTTAACTGAATGTAATGTAGTCATATTAACAACTACATTGTTGAAGCTAGTAATGATAATCCTTGTTTTCATACAACCCTATTGATCATTATGTAACTGTAATGTATTGTATTTTATTCTAATATTGAATTAACAGTTTGATTTCTTTTTTTTTTAAACCAACTACATTCATAAATGCTTTAATTGAGGTAGTCAATCCTTGTGAAATTCCTGGAGATTTAAAAGGTGGGGCCTGGAAAGGCAGACTTGGAGGGGGACCTCAGCTGGGATGTGATAGCATAAGATTCTGCTCTTCAAAGCTGCCGTTTCCTGCTGTGGAATTTATCTGCCCTGGTGGATCCTGGTGGACTTGTGCTAATCCCCATAGCTAGGGTTGCCAATCTCTAGGTGGGACCTGGAGATCTTCAAAAATTACAATGGATTTCCAGATCGAGAAGATGGCTGCTCTGGAGGTTTTACTCAATGGCATTCCACTCTGCTGAACTTCCTCCCCTCTCCAAACCCTGCCCTACCCAGGCTGCACTCTCAAATCTTCAGGAATTTCCCACCCCAGAGTGGGTTGTCACAAAATGAAGGCACAGGACAAAATGCATGGGTCGTCATATAACCTGCATACTAAACTCTTTCACCCTCCCCCCCCCCCCCCCACCATTTTGCAGGCTTCCTAAAAGGCTACCCATTTTGATTTGCCAGCATTTGGGCAACCCACCCTGGCTTCAAGCTTTGCAAAGCCACAGGTCTCGCCTGCTTTTCCTCACAATTGTTCACAGAGATATTGCCAATCAACCTCATCCCCCCACACACACACACACCATGCAATCTAAAGGTTCAGTGCTGATGTGCAGCACTAAGGAACTTACCCCCATCAGCCTCCTGTGTCATGCAGTCAACAGTGACTGCTATGGGGACCTTCACCTATTCTTGGCTGCCTCAGGGTGCTTGCCAATTTAATTAAGCAACAAGTGCCTCACCAGCACATATTCTGCCAACCCCAGTTGGGGCCATGCCAATCCCTCAGGGTCTGTCCTGTTTATAAAACCCAACCCCCAACAAATTTGAAGCAGATGAAAAAAAGGTTCCTTATTCCAGACAGACAGATAAATAGGGGCCCAAACATTCCTGATCAACCCTGAAACAACCAGTTAATTCCACAGTGTCACCATGGGGAGGGAAGAGTGGAGAGCACTGCAGCAAAAAAGTGTGCCATACTGGATGGCAGTCTCTAGTCGGGGCTTGGGGTTCTTCTGGGACTCCAACTGATCTCCAGACTACAGAGATCAGTTCCCTAGAGAAAATGGCAGCCTTAGAGGGGAAACTCTATGGTACACTGTACTTCCACAGACACTGCCCCTAAATCTGCAGGAATTTCTCAAGCTGGAATTGGCGACCCTAGTGCCAAACAACAAGGAAACAACTTTAAGTCATTTTGAGTATTCTTCTGTTATTGGCTGCACTGCAGAATGCACACTGCCCAAAGCTTTCGCCAACCCCAGGGTCTCATGGCTCCAATTCTCTGAGAGGAATGGATGCAAAACTGCCACTTCCACTATTTGGACCCAGGCTTATGCCTCCAGTTTTGTGAATGGGTGTTGGGTTCATTGGTATAAAAAGGTAATGTGACATATCCCCAAAAATTATTATGAGTCTGCATGTATGAACTTACATTATACCAAAGCCATTCTTTAAAAAATGTTGTGCTTGTTGATGGACAGCAGCTCTCCAGACTTTTAAGCAGAAGATCTTTCCCAACAGAAATCCTCTAAGTTGAGATTTCTGAGGTTGAACCTGGAACCTTTTGCATGCAAACCATGTGCTCTGCCACTGAATCACAGCCTTTCCCAGCATTCTGAGAGTTGCATGGAGTTCCTGTGCTCTAAAACCCAGCTCAGAAAGCAGGGACTGCCTAGAGGAATAAAGAGCAAAAACAAATGAGAGTTCAGTGCCAAAACAAGACTCTGACAAAGAAGGTTGGGAAAGGATATTAAGAGCAAAAAGGAATGGTATTTTTTCAGGGGCCCAAAGGATATGCCTACAGCTTTGTAATGTTACTAAAACCACTGGAGTAATGTGGATCTGAGAGAAGAATGAAGCCCTTAGAATTTGCTGAGAGGTGTGTGTAGTGGCTCTGAGCCAATTCCTGAGTACTGTGGAAAAATGTTATTGATGCCAGTGACTGGAGAGGCTTCTGTCCTTCTGCAAGATTTGTGAATGATCCACAGAACGACTTGGCGGTGGACCCTGAAATACCTGCAGGTGACATAAGTACAGCTGTGTATGAGCCATGCTTTATCAGCCTTTGAGGTCAACCACAGGGCAATCCACTGGAGCAGGAGGGGATCCTCTCTGTAAACTAATGAACCATTTCTCCCTTTCTGTCTCTCTTATGGCATTAATTTATCCTCTCTTCCATTCTCAGTAGACTCTAATTAAAAGCCAGAAGTCTGTCAAACAACGGCTCCTTTTGCTAGCTATAAAAATGGTTACTGGCTGGGCAGCTCTCCCCAAATCCACCCAGTGATGCCATATTCCTCATTATATCTTCCAGCAAATCAAAAAGGGTTGACATGAAGGAGCAATCAATCAGACCTACTCCTTGGAATGTATAAAATATGTACATGCTGAGGTTCTTAACCCACAGTGTTCAAGCAGCTGTGGGTTAACATTTAAACTGCAAATATGTTAAATATATTTTAAAATTTGCAGCATTTGCAGTTCCCAGCATCAAATGAACTTTGCAGGTGTTCAAATATGTTGTTAATCCTGGAGGTTTTTTGTTTTTTTCCAAGGCACTATTAGTAATATTAAATTGAAACTATGGAACACAGGCTAACTATGGGGTTGAAGGAAAATCCAATAATAAATCAAGTTTCTGGATGACTTGTATGATAACTCAAATTCTCTTAAGGCAGTCTTGCTTTTTCCCTTCCAAGTGAAGTAGAGTCACAATTTGAGTTTCTGGCCACTACTTTAATATAGGTAAGTACAGTAGTATCAATACTCGTATTTGGTTATCTTTTGTAAGGTGCTTATAGATCTTTAGCTCATGAGAGCAATTTGTCAATCCAGCTGATCACTCTGGTCAGTTTCTATTACAATGCCACATCTTAGAGAAAAGTATACTCTGTTTTCTAATGTCATGGTTTATAACTTGATGATCTGCTTATCATAGGCTTTTCCTTGTCCCCTTTCTCTTATTCTATATTAGGGGAGGGGGGGAGAGACAATCACAGAAAATGCATTGACAAAGGCTAATAAGAACAGATGAAGAGCCCCGTGGTTCAGAGTGGTAAAGCTGCAGTATTGCATTCCAAACTCTATGCTCACAACCTGAGTTCGATCCCAGTGGAAACTTGGTTCAGGTAGGCAGCTCAAGGTTGATTCAGTCTTCCATCCTTCCGAGGTTGGTAGAATGAGTACCCAGATTGCTGGGGGGGGGGAGTGTAGATGACTGGGGAAGGCAATGGTAAACCACCCCATAAAAAAGTCTGCCGTCAAAACGTTGCGATGCAACGTCACCTGAGTCGGAAACAACTAGTGCTTGCACAGGGGACTACCTTTACCTTTTTTAAAAAAAAAGAACAGATAGATCTTATTACTTATTTTCTATTTCCATAATCTAATGAACCATATACAAAGTTTATGAAACATTATCAGCCTTTTGGAAAATACTCTTTTTGACCCCAGCTGAGACACATCTTCCCTGATTTAGAAATTACGATTAATTTAGCTTCTCTCCAGGAATCAGGAATTCTCTGTAAAGGAGAAATCTTATTAATTACAAGCAAGAAGAAGAAGAAGATTTTGGATTTATATTGAATCTCAGAGTCTCAGAGCAATCACAATCTCTTCTACCTTCCTCCCCCCACAACAAACACCCTGTGAGGTAGGTGGGCCTGAGAGTGCTTTTTCAGCAGCTGCCCTTTCAAGGACAGCTTCTATGAAAGCTATGGCTGACCCAAAGCTATCTCAGCAGGTGTAAGTGGAGGAGTGGGGAATTAAACCCGGTTCTCCTAGATAAGAGTCTGCGCACTTAACCACTACACCAAACTGGCTCTCTTAGAGAATTGTAATTTTGCCAGCATTTTTTAAAATAAAATACAGAAATCAATCCATCTAGTCCTGGGGCTTTATTTATTTGTTACGTCTTAATGACAGTTACTATGATTTAAAACACACCTCTAGAAGGTTGACTTACCTTCAATATTGTGTTAATCTTTTAAAGAAAATAATGTATAGTTGTTTTACTAGGTTGTTCAAACGCATGTTATTTCTCATTGACAATTTAGAACTGATCTATTATATTAATCTTTTCCCATTCACATTAAACAATGTGATCAAACTTTTCCTTCATCCCATTACAAAATTTGAGCTAACTTCAAACTATTGCCAAATTCACATTCAAAATGATTGCATTTATCATACCCTAATGTTCTTTTCAACTATAGCATAGCCTTCAAAAGCACAATTTTGTCATGGAAGTCTGGAACATTAGTAAATTAATGTATTATTTCTTGAGATTGAATTGAATTTATCAAAACTGATTCTTGTTTAATTAATTTTCTATTTAATTCTAATGTTTTATTAATGACTATTCATCTGATATAAACTTAGTGTGTCCCATATGACTGATCAACTAATCCCAGGGGCTATTAAGATATATCAAATCAGAAGAATTTATCCATATTTGACTTTATTATTTCCTTTACATCTTTCCTCTGTAATGTCCAACCTCCATTTACCAATGAGGTGCCCAGAGACATCCCATGTACTCACTTGGTTTATTGTCTGCATGGACCATGGATTTTATAACACTGCTGACCCCAGTTTATTATTCCATAAGAAGACTTGTGGTCAAAGACACCACTGTACTCCATCATTCATGAGTTAGCCACATTGCTTAGAAGCACCTATAAGCATCAGAGTGATGTAGGGGTGGGGAGAGTAAAAGCTGATGGTCAGGATCCAAAAACCTAGGTAACCATTTCTATATGCCCAAGAGAGGATTGGTCTTCTGTGTCACACAGAGCAACCTACTTTTGAAGCAGAGGAAAGTTTGAAAAACAGGCTGTGATGAAGCAGGAGGACCTGCTACTCGAAGTAACAGATATTCACAAGTCACTTTTCTCCTCAAAGAGAACCCAAAACTACTTCCTTCACAATTCTCCCCTCCTTTATTTTATTCTCATAAAAACAAACCTATTTAATGAATAGTTTTTTAGCTGAATGAAGGATTGATTGAATGAAGAATTGATTGATTAATCCATTTGTACTCAGGCTTTCCTTCCTGATGAAGCTCATGTAACTAACCTATGAGCCTTCCAAAAAAAAAAAAAAAAACCCAACTAACACAGCACGATTAAAGCACAGATAAGACCAGGAGCCCAAGAACTACTTTTGGTGTGTCCAAGTATTTAGGTTCATCACATGATTTTTCTTCTTTAAACAGCAGGCTGCTGCCCCCATTCTCTTTACTTTTGAAATGTCTTGTAATTGCAATAGCCCAACTGTGCTATGTGGCATGGGGGCGGGAGCAGAGGAGGCTCTCCCACATTGGTCACATGGAGCTAGGTGAGGTGCCAACCAGTAAAGTCACGAAGTCTATAAAAAGAGTCAGAGGAATCCAACCATATCCTGTAAAAACTAAGCCACCTATAAAAAGAAAGTCTCTACTCAGAAGAAAAATAAGCTACAGGGATTTTTAAAAATTAACAGAAATATTGATGTGCCCACTAAATGACTGTAGGGTTAAACTCAAAAAGGTATCCTCTGGGAGGAATTATAGCATCACGGTTTAATTCTGCCTCTGTCCAGTGTTAATGGAGGTGGTGCTATTCACATAGGAACAGGTTTTCCTTAATGTAGCTTATTATAGGTAATCAGAGAGTAAATACCTATACCTTGACTTGGCTGGAAGCTAACCAGCAGCCACTGCAATCAATATCACAGTTCTTTTCCTTTTTATTTCCCTACTACAGCCGGCAAAATACTGCTGCAGGTTAGGAATTCAAAAGTTTTGTCTTTATTACTGCTTTATTGCTTTAGTCTTAAAACTGACACCAAGTGAAAATCAGTTGCAAACAGTATACAGCTGCTGTGACTTGTGGAGTCAATCACAATGCAGGATATTTTTAAACGTGTTTTAAAATAGAATTTAAAAGAACCATCTGGAGAATATTGAGTTTCATAAAAGGCAGGAATTATTCAATATCCTCTCCCCCCACCCCATAAGACTAACAGCTTCTGAATCTTCAAAGAAGGATCCTGAACTTGAGAAAAGAGATCTTATGCTGTTAAAACGGGAAAACGTGTAGAATAAGGAACTTGTGTTGGTCTACCTTAATACTTCATGGACTAGGGAAATGACCTCCCCAGCTGTCAAAGTTTAGCTTGGGGTGGGGAGAGAACTCCAGTTCTCCCTGTAAATACAGAAACGTTCAGAAATCAGTATTCTTGTGATTGAAATGGTTAGTGTGTGTCTGTCTTGTGCCAACTTTCATATTTGGAGTGTAATTCAATAAGGGTGCCTTGGCCTAGCACTTTTAGTCTGCACTGAGCACAGGAAATCTTTCTGCTGCTGAAGAAATCACAACATATGAATATATGAACTGATTTATGTTTTCCAAACATTGGTCTATCTCATCTAGTATTGTCTACTAGGCTGTCCAAAGTCTCAGGCAGAATTTTCCCTCTATTTGGCAGATGGGAGGTTTATGCAGACAACATCTGTGCCCTACCTCTGAGCCATAGCTTCTCCTTAAACAATTCCAGTTAGAACTAGATTTAACATATGTATTAATTGATGGAAAATCCAGCACCAGCTAGCAGCCTTTCCCCCTCTCCTTCACTCTGAGAGCTTCACACCTCCAGGATGTCAAAGTCTACTGTTGCAATACCAAATACCCATCTGCTCTGAAATATATGGGTAGGGTTTAGGAATGGGCAGAAACCAGGAAAATGTGGTTCAGTTTGTGGTTTGCAAGCCATGGACTGTCACAAACTTTTTGATGCTAGAAGAAATGGTTCAGTTCATTAAGTTTGTGATGAGGTAGAATGCTCCCCTGGCATACTAGAGACACATGAGATCTCTGGCTGACTCCCCTATACCTGCCCTCCAACATTGATGATGATTGGATTTATGGTGTCTGAGTTATGCACCCCCCCCCCAAAAAAAGGCGCCCCCATGAAAGTGCTTTCTGGGGAAATTAGATACAGGCTCAAGAGGTTCAGGAGTGTATAGAACAGACCCTGTGCAAGGTAGAGATATGAAACTTGCTGCAGATCTCTGGCTGACTCTCCTTTCCCAGCCCTGGTGATGATTAGATTTATGGGGACCAAGTTACAGCCCACCAAAGAAGGTGTCCCATCCTCCATTGTTTCCAGTGGACTAAGGTCAAACCAGAGAATCTCTCAGTAGTAACTGCAGGTGGGAGACATTTTGCTAGTCCGGCAGAACCAGTGCAATGTGCCCAGCAGAACCATTGTCAATGTGGCAGTACAAATGCAACAGGACTAAGGTCAAGCCAAGAAAGTGCTTGTGGGGGACATGTCAGGCACAGATTCAAAAGTGTATAAAATGGACACCTTGCAAGCTACAAACACCAAATGCATAGGGAACCTCACCCTGCTGCCTGCTCCTCTACAGTCTCTCCAAGTCAGGAGCAGATTATATTTCTGAGATCCCAGTTATGGACCCCCCCAAAAGGTCTCCCCAGTGCTCTCTGGTAATGCAGTTGCAGTTATAGAAGTCTATATGGAACAGCCCACAACCAAGCCAGTGATACTAAACTCACAGAGAAACTTCACCTGGGAATCTCCTTCCAGAGTTTTTTATTTAAAGTGATCATGAGGTAGATGTTGTGTTCTAAGATAGATGTTGTTTCATGAGGCAGATGCTCAGTGAGGGCACCCGCCCACACTCAACAGTGGCAGCCAATGGCCATCTTCCCACCCAAGCTCCAAGGGCACAACTTGCAGGTTAGCTCATGCAGAGGAGGAGGAGGAATGGAGGGGGACAACAGGAGGCCTAGATCTTACCCTGTGAGGGCCAGACAGCAGTAACCAGGCAGGGAGAGGTTAACTGTCAAGAAGGCCAATTTGTCCACCCTGGCTGGGTCTATCTTATCTAGTATTGTTGAGAATAATTTGCAAGTGGGAGCACACCCACTCACTCTGGGCACTGGTGGGAGGACAGAGAGGAAACTCATGGCCAGAAAAGAGAGATCAGGCCCAATGGCAGCCTTATGTGACCAGAAATCTAGGGAACTGGTGTAGGTGGACTCAGGGAGACTCAGTGAGGTAGTCCCTCACCATCACTTCTGCCAAATCCTCCACCATCACATCACATGCCCAGCATCCTTCCCTCACTGCTGACCTCCCAGTTCACTACTAACAACTAGAAGCAAGGCTTCTCTGTGGTTGGGCTTTTTGGAAGCAGAGGTGCTGGCCTATGGCTCTGCTTTCTCCTTCTCTCCACCCTACCCATTGTTCCCTCTGGCCATGTTTGGTGTAACGGTTAAGAGCAGCAGACTAACCTGGAGAACTGGGTCTGATTTCCCACTCCTCCACATAAAGTCATCTGGGTGACTTTGGATCAGTCACAGCTCACTCAGAGCTCTCTCAGCCCCACCTGCCTCACAGGGTATCTGTTCTGAGGAGAGGAAGGGAAGGTAGAGGAAGGGAAACCATTGGTTATCATAGATTTTCCTGGCTGTGTGGCCATGGTCTTCAGAGAGAGAGAGAGAGACCCAGAGAGAACTCCAGTTTTCTGGGTTAGACCTCTGAGGATGCCAGTCACAGTTGCTGATGAAACATCAGGCCTCACAATGCCAAGACCATGGCCACACAGCCCAGAAAATCTGCAACAACCAGTGGACTCTGGCTGTGAAAGCCTTCAACAAGGGAAGCCACCCTGAGACTCCTTCCAGTACTTAAGGGCAGGGTATAAAGCCAGCACTGTTTCTTCTGATCTGTAGCCTCTGCACTTTGCAAAGTTCACACTTCCATTGCAAGACCTCTTCTAAAGAGCAATGCTGCCTTTTATCCAAGGGTCACAGATACAGGCCACCTTGTACTTCCCTTCATTGCAGAGAGGATACCTACAACATCCTGGTCAAGGCCCTGATCTGTGAGAGAACAGGTATCCCTCAGGGTCCAGCTGAAGCATGGTGGCAAGTGCCTGGATATATGGGTGCACAGCATGCCAGTAGTGTCCTGGAAGGGCTTGAGGACATGCACCATTTAGGAGAGGGTCAGCTGGTCATTGGAGCTGATGCTGATGTTGAACTCCTCTTCCCCATGCAGGATGGTCATGGAGGAGATGACACTATGCTCTTCTACACTAAGCATGCAATCACGGCATAAGTGGGGTTCCAGTGGGGCTTCCCTCCTCCCCTGTCTTTTGCACAGCAGATGGGCAGACTTGATGCAGGGCAAGGAGTGAATAGCCAGGTGCCAGCAGGTCTCCAGCAAGGCCTGCATCCCAGGTGGCCCTGACAGTGCTCCCCAGCCCCAGAGCATCCTTCACCACCAGGTGAAGTGTGTGCTCCAGACAGATTATGCCTTTGAGGCATGCAGCATTCATTGCTACCTGCATGTTGGCACCTGTGTCCATGACCATGTAGCCATGGATGATGTTGCCATCACCCATTCAGTCCCTCAGGCAGCTCTGTATCACTGCAGTGATGCTTTGTATCATGTGGTCTTCATCTAAAGCCACTTTGTAGCCTTGTGACAGAATTTCCCCTCCTGGGGTCTGAGCCATGCCCCAACAGTGTAGACAGACAGGTCCTCTGAATGCCACCAGTGGGTGGTGAGGGAGAGGTAGTTTTGTTACTGGATTCTCCAGAGGTCTGCCATGAAGTGCACAGTTTTGCCTTGCATTCTGAGAGCTTAGACCATTGCCACAGTAGAGTGGACTTGTTGGCTCATGGTCCTCTGTGAGAGGACAGAGTACCAGGGAGCCAGGTGTTGCAGCAGCTGGCAAAAGGCTACATCCTCCATGAGGAAAAAGAGTTGGCCATCCACATCAATCATCTCACCAACAAGGGGAGTGATTGCTTCCTGGGCCCTTCTGGATGGCATTGTCAGCATCTTCATGGGAATGATCTCTTGGAAAGTGGCCTGTCTTGATTTCCATCACTCATGGCATTCTTAGTGGGGGAGCCTTTCTTGGAGGGGCTTCCTTTCCCCCCTGCTGAGAGGAAGTGGGCCTCTTCTACTTCCCACTGGCTGCCACTTCTCCTCCCCCCTGGTGGTTACATACCAGACTGTATCCTTTGCAGGTGCCTGTGGAGGATAGAGAAGGACAAGTGTTGGGGGTTTGCTCCCATCCAGACATGGGCATGGCACACCTAGCACTCAGGGATCATGGGGCGATGTGGAAATATTTCCAAAGTGTGAGTTGAAACAACTCAGCAAAACTAGAGAAGGTGGGAGGAGGGGCAACTGCTTTCTGGCACTGGACTGGGAGGGGCTGCAGTGGGTGTACTGGAGACAGGAGAGCAACAGGAAATTGTGTGGAAGGGAAGGATGCATTCCCCACTCTGAAACACTGCTGTCAGAGACTTCTCCAAAAAGTGTTAGCAACCACTGCTAGGGGTGGGCTCCTGTGAGCTGGCAGGATGAGTGCCGAGGGATGGGGGCCTGTGGCATGCCATGGGTGCAGCGTGTCTCCCCCCTTTTTGTACCCACTTTCACCCTCATGGCATGGAAGGGTTGGTTCATAATCAGGAGGCGTGGAAGGATATAAAATATAGGTCCTCATCATGAGCACAGTCAGGTGGTTCAGATCCCTGAGTCCACCTAAGACCCCCAAAGAGAAACCTTGAGAGAAGATCCTTGCAGAGGGTAGGTGTGCTGGTCTGCAGTGGAACAGTTAGATTAAAGCCCAGCAGCACCTTAGAAATCTGAGAGAAGACATTAGCAAAACTAAATCAGCAGAAGAGATAAAAAGATGTCTACAGCAAATGGGCACATAGAGCCTAAATTCAGTGTTTAAAAAATGGAAGGAAAGTTGAGCCAAGTAACTGGCAGAAGCTATTCTCCAGAGGAGGTTTGTACCTCTTTAACAAGGTATTACTGGGAAGCAACCTTCACCCACAACCACCAAAAAGTAGCAAAAAAATTTACTCTGTGCTTATGGTAGGGGCTTTTTGGGGGGCGGGGGGCGGAATCAGATTAACTGTGAGTTATGGTGAATTCCTCACCCTGGGGAAATGTGTGATATTCTGACTCCCCCAATCTGACGTTGCCCCAGAGGCATTCATACTTGCTGTTTCTCGCCCTCTTCTCTGAGTTGGAAACTCTTGGTTCCCTGGACTATAATGCTGTGTCTTCTTGGCCAGGTGGGAATGAAAAGCGGCAAAATGATTAAGCTGGCTGCCAGGACTGAAATGATATTGAACTTCTCATTCAATAAGATTACCTTATTCATCAAGGCTTTTATTTTATTTGTTTCCCTGGTAGAATTCATCAGGCACAAGTGAATGGGAAATGGTGGTTGGAAGAATTAACTCCCCATCTTAATCCAAAGCCTCGTGCTTCTTAGAGGCGAAGAAAGAAATTTCACTTACTTATACTTTCTTTAGCAGATCATCAGTACTTAACTTCTTGGCCAATCTGAGTGGGCTGGGCAGATCTAGGCTTCTTCTCAGCCACTTTTTCTTCTGTGTTGGGACTCTGTAATCTACTTCTTTGAGAGGAGGAGGTTCCCAATTGGTTGTATCAACACCTACAATGTTTGCCAAAATAACTAAGCAGTTAAACTGGCTATTTGGCATGCATAGATAGGAACAGTTCAATTAATCCAAATAAGCCAAAGAGTCCAGTGCACATAACCTGGTCTGTTAAAATGCATTAAAAAAAAACAAACAGCAGAGTAGCTGGATGAAGCTGTTTATTCATTGACTTTTTGCCTCCTCCCCACTTTGTTTGATAAGGATTGTTTGGGGAATGTTACTTTCCCCCTCCCCTTTTTGTGATGCGTGCTCGGTTTTGTGCATTGTTTTTATCTCCTGTGGTGGCAATTTCACTGTTCTTAACATTTTAATTATTTTCTCTATATTGGATTACTTCACCCATGTCATTTTTGTGGATTTTTATTTTGAATCTTCAGCTGAGGGACAGGGTAGAAATGCTATAAATACATAACAAGAATAGAATATTGAAAATTATATTCCTAACACCCAAGGAACAATTATTATTTGGATCAAAGTGGTCCAGAAGCTATTTGACATGTTCTTTTATCTCTGTTTGCCATCACCTCTTTAGGGAATGAATATTTCCACATGCACACATCAATACTTCTAAAAAGGAATTCTAGTAGCTTAACACAATATCAAACAAAACTAGTAAAACATCAAAGGGACTCCTGCATGTCAATTTGCTAAGTGTGATAAAGCAGGTTTGCCACGTCCAATTTCTTAGCATTGTTTTAGAAAATATAACACAAAGTTATATTGCTAGAAAATTTCAAGCAGCATCACAAGGCCTTTACTAGCCAGCACTTTTAATGGTGTATATAAACTGCAGGTTTTCATTGATGGAAGGGAGTAATTTGGAGTTTTATTTCCTATGCTGTAAATTGTGCTGTTTTAAATTGTAGTTTTGGAAGCTGCCTGGAGCAACAAGGAAAGTGAGATATAAATATTTCATTAATAAATACCTAGATACAGATAGGTTAGGAGTATCACTCCTAAACAAGCTGACCCCAGAATAACTCTTCTGATGGTAACTGGGAAAGAGATTAGCAAGTCTGCCAATCATAGCTTGTTAGCTTTATTATTGGTTGCATTTTACTGCTCCTGTGAAGTGAGGAGTCTGGCTCTGGAGGAAGAGGTCTTTTCTTTCAGAATACCTCTTAACTTAGAGGAAGGAAATCCTAGGATCCAATCCTTAGCCTTGTATTTGTAACACCTGGCTTGTATGAATAGTGGTCTGAGAGGTTTATAACAAGGTCATAAGAACATAAGAACATAAGAGAAGCCATGTTGGATCAGGCCAACGGCCCATCAAGTCCAACACTCTGTGTCACACAGTGGCAAAAAATGTAATATACACACATACACTGTGGCTAATAGCCACTGGTGGACCTGTGCTCCATACACTGTGGCTAATAGCCACTGATGGACCTGTGCTCCATATTTTTATCTAAACCCTTCTTGAAGGTGGCTATACTTGTGGCCGCCACCACCTCCTGTGGCAGTGAATTCCACATGTTAATCACCCTTTGGGTGAAGAAGTACTTCCTTTTATCCGTCTTAACCTGTCTGCTCAGCAATTTCATCGAATGCCCACGAGTTCTTGTATTGTGAGAAAGGGAGAAAAGTACTTCTTTCTCTACTTTCTCCATTCCATGCATTATCTTGTAAACCTCTATCATGTCACCCCGCAGTCGACGTTTCTCCAAGCTAAAGAGTCCCAAGCGTTTCAACCTTTCTTCATAGGGAAAGTGCTCCAGCCCTTTAATCATTCTAGTTGCCCTTCTCTGCACCTTCTCTAAAGCTATAATATCCTTTTTGAGGTGCGGCGACCAGAACTGCACACAGTACTCCAAATGAGACCGCACCATCGATTTATACAGGGGCATTATGATACTGGCTGATTTGTTTTCAATTCCCTTCCTAATAATTCCCAGCATGGCATTGGCCTTTTTTATTGCAAACGCACACTGTCTTGACACTTTCAGTGAGTTATCTATCATGACCCCAAGATCTCTCTCTTGATCAGTCTCTGCCAGTTCACACCCCATCAACTTGTATTTGTAGCTGGGATTCTTAGCCCCAATGTGCATTACTTTGCACTTGGCCACATTGAACCGCATCTGCCACGTTGACGCCCACTCACCCAGCCTCAACAGATCCCTTTGGAGTTCCTCACAATCCTCTCTGGTTCTCACCACCCTGAACAATTTAGTGTCATCCGCAAACTTGGCCACTTCACTGCTCACTCCGAACTCTAAATCATTTATGAACAAGTTAAAAAGCATGGGACCCAGTACCGAGCCCTGCGGCACCCCACTGCTTACCGTCCTCCACTGCGAAGACTGCCCATTTATACTCACTCTCTGCTTCCTATTACTCAGCCAGTTTTTGATCCACAAGAGGACCTGTCCTTTTACTCCATGATTCTCAAGCTTTCTAAGGAGCCTTTGATGAGGAACTTTATCAAAAGCTTTCTGGAAGTCAAGGTAAACAACATCTATCGGGTCTCCTTTGTCCACATGTTTGTTCACCCCCTCAAAGAAATGCAACAGGTTAGTGAGGCAAGATCTTCCCTTGCAGAACCCATGCTGAGTCTTCCTCAATAACCCGTGTTCATCAATGTGCCTACTCATTCTGTCCTTGATAATGGTTTCTACCAACTTTCCCGGTATTGAAGTCAGACTGACTGGCCTGTAGTTTCCCGGATCTCCTCTGGAACCTTTTTTAAAGATGGGGGTGACATTTGCTACCTTCCAGTCCTCAGGAATGGAGGCAGATTTCAATGAAAGATTACAGATTTTTGTTAGAAGATCCACAAGTTCAACTTTGAGTTCCTTCAGAACTCTCGGATGTATGCCATCCGGACCCGGTGACTTATTAGTTTTTAATTTGTCTATCAGTTGTAGGACCTCCTCATTTGTCACCTCAATCTGACTCAGGTCTTTCAACACCCCTTCCAAAATTAGTGGTTCTGGGGCGGGCAAAAAGTTCTCGTCTTCTACAGTGAAGACGGAGGCAAAAAATTCATTTAGCTTTTCAGCCATTTCCCTATCCTCCTTCAGTAATCCTTTTACCCCATGGTCATCCAAGGGCCCCACTGCCTCCCTGGCTGGTTTCCTACTTCTAATATATTTGAAGAAAGTTTTATTGTTGGTCTTTATGTTTTTTGCAATATGCTCCTCATAGTCCCTTTTTGCCTGCCTGATCACAGTCTTGCATTTGATTTGCCACAGCCTGTGTTCCCTTTTACTAATCTCACTTGGACTGGTTTTCCACCGCTTAAAGGAGTCCTTCTTACCTTTTACAGCTTCCATTACTTTATTTGTTAACCACGCAGGCCTTTTCTTATGCCTGTTTGTGCCTTTCCTAACTTGTGGTATGTATTTTATCTGAGCTTCTAGGATTATAGTTTTAAATAGGTCCTGAATGCAAAATACATAAAAATAATTCACACCATCTTGGAACTGAATAAAGAATATTATTTGGCACTGATAAAATGTCACACAAATTGAAAGGGTGCTGTTGTACACCTGGTTTCCAAGACTGCATCCATTGCTCCAAATTGGCTCCTAGCATTGGACTAGGCATTGAATATTAGCAATAAATAGATCATGCTTGGTGACAAGAGGACTGTATCCAATTCTGCTATGTGTCAACCCTGCCTTCCACACTTCCAAACAAGCAATCTTTCTTCTTTCTTTAAAGACTTCTACTCCAACTAGGGTTGCCAAGTCCAATTCAAGAAATATCTGGGGACTTTGGGGGTGGAGCCAGGAAACATTGGGGGTGGAGCCAGGAACAAGGGTGTGACAAGCATAATTGAACTCCAAGGGAGTTCTGGTCATCATATTTAAAGGGACAGCACACCTTTTTAAATGTCTTTCTTCCATAGGAAATAATGGATAGGGGAACCTTCTTTTGGGGCTCATAGAACTGGACCCCCCTGGGCCAATCGTTTTGAAACCTGGAGGGTATTTTGGGGAGAGGCACTAGATACTATACTGAAAATTTGGTGCCTCTACCTCAAAAAATAGCTCCCCCAGAGCCCCCGAAACCTCCAGATCAATTCCCCATTATACCCTATGAGAAATATTTCACATAGGGAATAATGATGACGTTTCCCTCTCCTCCACACACACCCCCTCTCGCAAATCTGATGTAGGGGATTGGCTCTCTACTCACCAGCCAGCTTCTTCACAGCAACAAAGACATAGACACAGACACAGAAAGTTGACGCCTTTCACCACCTCCGGAGGTGCAAAGGCACATGGTCCTTTGGGGTGGGGCAGGAAGCAGCCTGGGAAAGCTCTGTGCAAAGGCACATGGTCCTTTGGGGCGGGGCAGGAAGCAGCCTGGGAAAGCTCTGTGCAAAGGCACATGGTCCTTGGGAGCGGGGCAGGAAGCAGCCAGAGAAAGCTCCGGCTGCTGCGATGGAGCTGGGTGGGAAGGGGAGGGGCAAGGAGAAGCTGCTGTGATCAGAGGTGAGAAGGGAAGGGAAGGGAGGAGGAGAAGCATCAGGGATCAGTGGGAAGGGGAGAGGAGAAGCTGCTGGGTTCTAGGCTGCGTAGGAAGGACTGCCATTCCTCCCGCTTTCTGGATTTTTGCCAAGTGGGGGGAGGAGGCTCCAAATTGGGGGTCCCCCGCCCAGGCGGGGGATTTGGGAAGCCTAACTCCAACCAGACTAAGGCTGAAATTGCATGAGGCAGGATGGGCCTGTGGTTCAGTGGTAGAGCATCTACTCTGAATTCAGAAGGTCCCAGATTCAGTCCTTGTCATCTCTATTTAAAAGAATCAGATAGTAGACAGTATGAAAGACCTCTGTTTGAGAGCCTGCAGAGCTGCTACCAGTCACAGTAGGCCAATGTCTGATTCAGTAAAAGGCAGCTTTATGTTCACTTGTAATACAGGGGAGAAATTGTGTATTGTCACCAGTCATTCAGAAACACATTACAAATGTATTTAGAATTAACAACATATTACGTTCCCTCGCTCCCCCCCCCCCCCACCAACAACAGAAGGACCCATAAAGCATTTGCAAATTCCATCTAAGGAAGAAAGCCTCTATATCAGAGAACACAAGAGATTTTGTCCAGAGTCTGATTTGATAAGTCTATATCCTGGTATTTCAGTAAGAGTGAATAGACATGGATACAGTCATTTGTCTAGGCAAAGCGATCTTTGCTTAATCCCCGCTGCAATCATGTAGATCAGGGGTGGCCAAACTGCAGTTCCGGAGCCATATGTGGCTCTTTCACATATATTGTATGACTCCCAGAGGTCAAGGAGGAACTTAATGCAACTCTCAAGTAAGTGCTTAGCATTGGGACTTCAGTCAGCCTCTGAGTGCTGACCCATAGGTAGGTGACTATTTCCGCTGTATGTGAAACAGGGGAGGAGGGGAAAATAGGCAGACTTGCAAGCTCTTCTTCACCACAGATGTCGCTCAGAGACCAAGAGTGGGGCAAGAAAGCACAGGAGCCGAGGGAGCCATTGGGAGAAGAGACAGAATTAAAGAGGGTAGTGCAGGGTTCCCCCTTAGTATCCTATTACTGGAAGTACCTTAGTTGTCCTATGCGGTCTCTTGATAAATGCAATTACACCTCTTCTTGAAGTGAAGATTTGCACAAATTGGGCATTCATGTGGTACTTCCAGTCATAGGCAAAGTTACCTACATGATTAAAGTGATGGCTTAAGTGTCCTGAAGAAAGCTGGGAGGAAGGGGTGCATTCTATGAACCACCAGCACAAGGAGGGTCTTCCCCAATCTTCAAAATTGGCTTTTTGAAAATCCCAGGAGGCTGCTGGGGGAAAGTGAAAATGGAGCGAGATGGTTGCCTTTTGAAACCTCTTTGTGCTGGAGTTTTGTAAGATCCAGCACAGGGAAACTGCAGAGTGGCAAAATACAGGGACGGGGACTGTGGCTCAGTGGTAGGGTCTCTGCTTGATATGCAGAGGGTCTCAGGTTCAGTCCCTGGCATCTCCTGTTAAAATGATCTGGTAGTAGCTGACATGAAACATTTCTGCCTATGACCCTGGAGAGCCATTGCCAATCTGAGTAGACAATATTGACCTTGATGGACCAGGGGTCCAATTCAGTATAAGGCAGCTTCATGTGTGTTGTGAGTTCATGTGAAATAAATTCTTTACAAAGGCCTTCAATGAAAAAGGTATAGCAGAGATATCTATGCCTAACCAACCCAAAGCATTGTTTTTACGAATTGCTTCAGTAAAATCATAACAACCATGGTGAAAGAGTGCGCAGTTATAGAACTAACACTGAATTTGAAAAGGTGCTTATGTGGCTGAATGACATTCACCAGGGAGTTCTTAATTAACTTAAGAGGGTCAGGCTGGAGCAACTCTATGCAGCATTGTCCTGAAAATATACTAACTTCCCACTAGCTGTTAGTACCCACTAAAGAGATTTCAGTTATCCCACTAAGAAAATATTTTGAGTCACATGGAAGTGTCTGTTTCATTGCTCTGAGTGGTTAGAAGGTATGGAAAATAAAACTGCTTGGCATGTCACAGTCCAAGGAGATAAAGATTCAGTTTTTCAAGACTTGCTTTTCTGCCCGGAACAGAATCAGAGCTGCTTTTCTTCTGCCCACGGCTAGCTTCATTTCAGGGGATTACCAGCATTCTGCTTAGAAATGGGAATGACTTGCACTGCTGAACCCAGCTAACAAAGCATTACCTAATGCTTATGCTGCCAAAAGAGCATCAGTGGTGTAGTAAAGTGAGTTGGAAAAAAAAATAGAAAAGGTACAAACCAGTGTAGCTCTCTTTTAAGAAACCCAGTTCCAGCGTGTGCTTGCAGGAGCTCATATTTCTTGCACAGTTTTCTGAAAAAATGAGCTGGATCAAAGCCCCTTGACCCAAGGTACCACCAGGTGTTAGAAGGGTCATTTTCTTTCTTTTTTTGTTCTTATACTAGGAAGCCTTTGGGAAAGAGCAACTCTAACACAATCTCCCTTGGAGCACCCGAACATACAAATTCTTTGAAGAAATGATATGTCATCAGTTTACAAAAATACTAACCCTTTGAGTAAACCGTGATCTGTAAAATAGAGATTATGCAGTTAATAACATTTAATATTTTGGTATCTCAAACCTCCTGTGTAGATCAGACTGGGGACAGATACGTTTATTTTCTTGCTGTATGTGAAAGTTCATTCTCAGTATCAAGTTTGTTTGGTCCACTAACTTTGTTAACCTTTTCATTCACTTGCATTATATGGTGCCTTCCATGAGTAGTCTGGATAGAAACAGTTACATTGGGGTTAAAGGTCATAGCCATTATGGGATTTTGAGTTAAAATACACTGGGCTTTTTGAGGATCACTGTGTGTTTATGCTTAATTATTGTCTTTGTGAGAATTTCTATGAAGAAGATTATTATGATATATAAACCATCTGGGTAAGCTTTAATATCTACCTAGGTTCTTAATGAAATAATAATCTAAGCTTTGCCAAGAAATAGCTGAATTCCAGCATGGGCAGCACTCTTACACAGCCACTGATGCTTATGGAAATTCAATTAACCAGAAGCAGGAAGAAATCAACATATAGTGCCAATATATTTATTAAAAGTGTGGCCATTCTTCAGAGAACACTGCAAATGAAGAGTTTTACAACATTTCAAAGGATTATTTTATGTTTCGTTAATATAGCTTTCAAACATACATGACTGTGGAATTCCCTTGTGTCACACATTGCTGTAGAATGCAATTTTTAAAAAAGTCAAAACACCAAATAACATTTTAGGGTCTCATAAAATGATATTTATATCTTTAAAACGTTGCATTCCTAATCACAGAGCTGAGATTCATAGTGCTCAAGAGACATTGAAATCACTGCTTAGAAACAGTATTTGCTGACTTCACCAGGGTAACAGTTTAATCCTTAAAGTAATCAACTTTCACCCTCGTCTTTGGGTCTCCTTGACTTTTAAGTTCTCCCTCATCTTTTGGAGAGGGGAAAAAAGCCCCGGTGCTAGGCGACAGCTATTATTCTCCTCCATGGGATAGTCCACTTCATTCAGACAAGTAATATCATCTTCTATTTACACTCATTTGAAGCAAGTGCACAGGGTCATCCGCTTCTACACTCTGATGTCGCACCAAAGCAAAAGGAAAGACCTGGCAGCAGGAGACGGCAGGGTTTTGAAACCAGAATAACCTGGGAAGCAGCTCCTGCCTGCCTCTTTCTTTCTTTCATTTGATCCTTCAGGGAAAAAGAAAAACATCCAAATCCCAGTGCAAGGTCCTCAAAGGATTTTGCACAGGCTGGGGGACTGTAACAGAGGAAGCAACTCTGGGCACTCTTCTGTTTGAACGTCTTTTGGGCAAGTGAGTCTATAGTAGTTAGCTGCTATACAATTGTCAAGGTATTAAGAACAAAAGCATGTCCTGATTACCAAGCTTTGCTCGGGGGAGGGGGGGGGAATCACCAAGGTTATTTTTTGATGGCAAATAGAGAAGCTGGTTCCTGACTTTATTTTTTTAATTGGCCATCAGCTAAAATGGAGGCATCCCTTTTCATTGTCTGTGTAAAACAGAAGCTGAACTGTGATTTCCAAACTTTCCTCTTGTGGAATATTGGTTTGAAGGAATGCAGCCTCCAAGGTTGTCATGATTAACATGAATTGAAGGCCATCATTTTGATCCCATTTTTGTAATGATGACTTTGGAAGTGGCAGTCCTTTATAGCAATAGGTCACATCCTCTCAGAGATAGTTAAGGCTTTTGGTTTTATCTGTAGTTAAAGATACAACTTTCCATCTCACACAAGCCAACCTCTCTCACACAAGCAATCACAATGATGCCTCCTCAATACCATTTCCCCATTTCTCCAGTCCCTAAACTGTTTTTTCAATCCTCGCCAAAACTAAACTCAATTTCAAAACTAAACTAAATTTCAAGCCAAAACTAAACTCTGCAATTGTAAAGGAGGATTGTAATGAGATTTTGACTTGCATGTTGTATGACAGCAGAGAAGGTAAAGTGGTTATTGGGCTGAAACTTTTGTTAAAGACAAGGAAGCTTTTATTTGTTCCAATGAAGGAAGATGTGGAAAATATAACATTGCCTGTTTCTGCTAGCTTAAAAAAAGAGGCATTCGGAGGCTATTTTATTGTTTGCTTCCCCCTCCATCTCTAAGTTAAAAAATAAAATACAGCTCAAAAGAGGAAGATCTAACTGTTACTCAGAATGCATAACTGCACCATTTTCATCAATAAGATGAAAGGAAGGGCAAGAGTTTTCGATGGAAGCCGTTGTCCAAACCTTTATCATACATCTCTAGAGACAGCTTGAATGCTCAACAGCATGTGAATAAAAGCTGCTATTCTAGTACAGGAACACTGAAAAGGATCTAACAACCAGATATAAGTACCACAACAATGGCACCCTGAATGAAACTGGGGAAACTGCAGCACAGGTGTGACTCTGGGACCTCAGTATGGTGGGGACCAATGGTCCTGACACCTTCCCTGTGATTCTGAGGCCACATTCTTTAAAGTAATGCTAGTGCTTGCAAGAGCAGCCAAACATCTCTAGCCAAGCCAGAGCCTTTTGAACTGGGAGATCACATCAGCCACTAGTTTAATAAATTCAATTCAAGGGGGTTGGACTAGATGAAGGGGGTTGGATTAGATGACTCTGGAGGTACCTTCCAACTCTATGATTCTAAGACTGTATGTTTCCCCAGCAGGTCAAAGCCCAGCTCCCTCTGGGCCACTGCAGGTTGAGAAAATGGCATGGGATGGGGAAGTTTAACCTTTTCATGCTACGCTCACTATCCAAATTGCGCTTCTGCAATAGAAGAATGGATAATGAAGATGATAGAACTTGCAGAGATGGCTAAACTACTTGGATTAGAGAAAACGTATTAACTACATTTATAGCTAACTGAAAACTCCTTGTGGACATTTTATATGAAACAGAAAAAAGTGAACTGATGATTTATGGTTTTGAAGAATAAGAGGATGTGAAATTGATTATAGACAAAATAGAGGGTTTTTAATGTACCTATAGAGAAAGTGATTGAGTTGTACGAGTCATAAATGAAAATCAAGATATATTGGTTTCTTTTTTTCTTATGTCTTTTTGTTCTTTTTCTAGATTTTCTTAATTCTAAATTTTGTGTATTCTTTTTTTATGTAGTTTGTTAAAATTTTAATTAAATTAATTTAAAAATTGAGCTTCTGCATGCCTAGGGGTTTTTTACAGGGGGAAAAACCTAGTGGCTCAATTCATAGAACTCCAGTCATTATGGGTATCTTCCATCATCATGTGATCAATACAGTCCTGTATTTCCCTCCGTGTAGGTTGGAAAGAAGCATAAAGGATGGCATTTTGTTTGCAAAAATGGCCTACCATAGAGAAATCAAACAAAATTGCCTCCTCTGGTGCCACTGCTGCTGCAACAGCAACCCCCACGCAAAAATTATCCTGGCATTACACATATTTCGGACCTTATTTGCTGGGAAAATATACTTTGCCCAGCTCCTTCTTCTAACTGACCTCTATAATTTGGAGATCAGTTGTAATTCTGGGAGAACTCCAGACCATGCTCAGAGGCTGAAGACCTGGAGATAACCATGTTGATAAGTCATTATTACTAGATACAATATACACTAATTTGCTACTAAAGACTCTGGTTGTTGAATATATCTGAACATATAATTACAATTATCAATTCATATTACAATAAGATGCAACAATTACTTTGCAATATCACTTTAGTCATATAGATGTATTACTGTGAAGAATAGAGTCCACCAACTCTGGGCGAATTGAATTTCCTCTAATACAATGAATGTGGAAAAGGTGCCGACGTTCCTTCCAGAATAATGAAAGTGACATGCTTCCAGCAACAATAGGCATGTTTCAGTTCGTCCTTCATCCAACAAAATATTTAGTTATTCTGGAACTGCAGCTCAATTCATAATGAATGCAAAGCACAGTAGTCAATTTCACAAGGCGCAGACAGTTCTCCTTAGCGGCTGCAGTGGCATTCAATCAATGATTCACAATCTGGAACCAGTTCTCAATTTTCTATGAATGCCGAAAATCTGGTCAGTTGCTCAAAAGGCACAAACAGTTCTCCAGGCCATGCTCAGAGGCTGGAAACCTGTCTTCTGTGATATAACATGAGAATTCTAGAACTCTAAGTGGCTGTTGTATGAAGCAGTACATGAGCATAGGATAAGTTCAGTTATTGATACTTAGGAAAACCACAACTTCCTACCATGGTTGCTTGATACAGTGCGCCTTACAAAAATTCTCACCCACCCTTCACCTCTTCCTTCCCCATCAGGTTTATGCACCCTTAAGGCTCTACAGTCCCTCAACTAGGCTACAATCCTAAGAACACTTTCCTGAGAGTAAGCCCCACTGAATATAATGGGAGTCACTTCTGATTAGACCTGTTTAGAATTGCTCCTGAGCAATGTTTCTCTCTTGTGCCCCTACTCCTCTCCTTTTCCAAAGCTGAGGATAAAATACGGCAATAGCTACATTAATACAAAATAAAGGCACAAATTTTGTGGCTTCGCATCATTAATTTTGGAGCACAGAATTTGGGTTTTCTTGGCAGAGAATCTGGATTTTTTTTTTATTGAGGGCTGTGAACAGCTCTGCTGATTGGCTTCAGAAAGACTAGGTTAGTATAAATGGAGTTATTTATTGCTTCCTTTGTCAAATAATGCATAACACAGAAGCAAGTTATATCATACTCTTCGGAGTTGGGATGGGAAGTCAAGTCCACTATAACAGGTTGCCATACAATTCTTTGGAACCCCACCCAAAAGGAGATTCCTCTGGTGTGTTAATAAAGTTTGATTTAATGGCTCTGTCATTCTCCTGCTCCCTCTTGAAACCAGTAGCAACCGTCTGATGCCAAATCAATATTGAATAGGGTGGATTGCAAAATGGAAACTCTTTTCTATAAAGTGCTACAGTGTTTTGAGATTTATTTTCATTCCTAGGTAGGGTGAAAAGTTCACAAGAGCAGAGAATTTTGTGCAGAAGGAAAATTTCAAGGGGGAAACCACTTTAATCTTGACTTAAACTAAACAAAATCCTGAAAACGCTGTTTCAAGTACTCTCAAGGAAAAATTAAACAAAAAGGCATTTCCCAATACATCATGGCTTTATTGCATAGGGACCAGGATAACAATAATTTCCAGGAACATGCTTTATGGCAGCTCTGCAGCAGTTTTGCAGCACTGCAAGTTGGGTGTAGACAGTGTGTTGTTAGCATATAAAGGATGCAGGAAAAGCAAGGCCTGAAGTGGAAGAACTGGAAACATAGACAAGTCTGTGTGTGATTTGTTTGCATAGTCTGAATCTTCCAGACAGTTACAGATAGTACGTAGGCAAGTTGAGATTTATCATTATGTTGTTCTTGTTTCACAATATAAGAACAATGAGCAGGTATGAAACTCTCTGGTTGTGTCCAGACTGCTGGCTCAGGGTGGCAGCGTGCTGACCCGGAAGTGAGCAAGCAGAAACAGGAGCACCCTGGAGCATCCAGATGGTGTGTAGGCTGCCTCTGGAACAGGAATGGGCTGCAGGTGCCTCAGAGGAGCTTCCAGAGCTGTCATGTGCCCCTCTACTGCTCCCCGGGCACTTGAACATATATGAACATATGAAGCTGCCTTATACTGAATCAGACCCTTGGTCCATCAAAGTCAGTATTGTCTTCTCAGACTGGCAGCAGCTCTCCAGGGTCTCGAGCTGAGGTTTTTCACCTCAGAGGCACCTCAGCAATTTGGTACAACTTCAGTAGTGGTATCTTTTTGAGCCAGCCAGCCTGCAGGTAGGGACCGGTTGAGGGTGGGGGTGGGACAGGAGGCAGATGTGCGTGTTTGGACACACTTTTTTTGTCCACTCGCCTGCCATCCCCGGGGTGGCTTAAAGTGCTGGTCTGGACTCAGCCTCTTATTTGCAATTTGCTGTCAAGTTGAGGGACTCACAAGTCTAGGGTGTTAAAAAAAAGAAAAAAGAAAAGCTGATGGTATGAAAACAAGCCTTTATTCAACAAGCTTTGAGTGAAGAACAGGCAATGGATTGCAACATTCCCTATTTTTTCAAGTACTTTTCCAAATGCTTAATTTGCTGGCCATATACCACAGAAAGAGTACTGAGTTGGCCAGGTAGACCATTTGATCCATTGCAGATTGGATATATGAAGCACAGATTGGGGCTGGATATAAACAAGAGTTTTTACAAGACCTAAAGGTGATATGATACAGGCAGGGATCGTTTTGTAGAAAAATAGGTGGTGGAACTCATCCAGGGATAGTTATTCAGCTGCACGTACTATTCAATGGACAAAGTGGGAAGAAGGAGGTGGAACTCTCAGAAAGGTTCAGGAGCTGCACTCCTGTGAGCTCCCGCTGAATCCAAGGCCTGGATACAGGCATCTTTTATAAAATAGTCATACTTATTTCTTTGGTTTTGTTGTTGCATGAAGGTTGTAAAAAACGCAACCAGAGATGATAAATTGGATTCACCCATTTTTTTAACACTGGGGAAATTGAGAGGTGGGGGTGTCCTTTCAGCAAAAAAGTGTGGGACTGTATATGGGAAGGGGGTTAACATCTATGCTTCCAAAAGGATTTTGAAAATATTTTTAAAGCAGCGAAAAATTAATTCAGACATAGAAATTGTAAAACATTATATCCCATCTTTCTTCCTTGATAGAACATAAAGTAACTTCTATAGGATTCTTTGGCATTTTCCCCTCTGAGCACCAATAAGACCTAGACCTACTTTGTTTCAGTGGGGCTGCTGTCACCTTAGTTCATGCTAGGCAAAGGCAGCATTTAAAAATATGTTAATAACTATTTTAATAAAACAAACACAGTTATGGTGTTTTCTGAACAAACATGCAATTTGGAAATGGCAAAGGGGTGCACTTCCTTTGCCATTTATACTATTATGTTTTTCTAGTCTTTTGATCTTTTGGTGAAAATCGAAAAATTAAGGCTCTGCATGACATTACCAGAAAGTCAAAGATCTCCATATATTTTCATCCTGTACAATTCAGCTTTTTGTTAGAAGACACTGAGGGCAATATTTCTTTATTACACATGATAGCAGCTTTCTCTTCCTGCTATCCGAAATTCTCTTCCAGTTGTTTCACTGTTATCCCTCATGTAAAAGTTACATTCAAAGAAAGGAAGTAGTACAAGATAAATGTCTGCAAATAAAGTTTACTACTGAAAAAGGTACTTTAAAAGTTTCCACGTGTGTAAAATAATTTTATTTGCCAAAAAAAGGGACTGGGTCATGTAATAAACAATGTACATACATTTGTCTCAAGATAAATGTTCCACAGCTTTCACACAGATGTATTACTATTTAATTTGCCATCTCTACTTATACAATCTGCATAAATAGGTATTTTTATTTGATTTTCATTAGCTTTATTCATCTTGTGTATTCAAATGAACCTTTTGACTTCAACTTTAAATATCAGCTTGTTCAAATTTGATGTTCATTTTGTTTAAAGTGAAGGATCATATCCTTAGGCAAAGAGCCTACAGAGTAGGTGTTCCCTATTTACAGAACTGTCTTTCCCCCTTGAAACTTGCTGACAGACATTTCTGACCATTTCTTAAAAGGGCTATGACAACTGTTTTTGGTGGCCAGATTTGAGCTTGCAAGGGGCACACTTGTAGTTTCTTTCATGCTGCTCTCATGGAGGGAGGGAAGGCAGTATAATATGGCCTAATTTCATCAGATCTCAGAAGATAAGCAGGGTCAGTACTTGGAAGGGAGACCACCAAGGAAGGCTTTGCAGAGGAAGGTAATGGCAAACCACCTCTGCTTCTCACTTGCCTTAAACACCCCTTGCTTTCATAATTTCACTGCCTGCAACTTGATGGCACTTTAAAGACACCATCTCATTGAAATGAAGGGAATGTGTAGCAGTGCTGTTGTGCAGCTTCCATTTATTTGAAAAGTATTAAAAGCCAATATGAATGGGCCATGGCTAGAGCACCTTCTTTGCATTGAAAAGGTTCCAGGTACAATTTTTAGCCCCTGCTGTTCAGTGAGCTCAGGTAGCAGATGTTGGGAAAGACCCTGAAGAGCAGCTGCCAATCAGAGCACATGATGCTGCACTAGACGGACCAATGGCCTCACTTGATATATGGCAGCTTTGTATGTTTAGCTCCCCAGTAGACTGTATTTAACAAAAATAGAGAGGAGGGAAGTGGCATGTTAATGTTTTAAAGTATTTTTTGATAAATTAATATTCTATATCTCACCTCACTAAGATAAGGAATTCTGATGGTACAAAAAAATTTCTAATTTATATCATGAACAGAATTATTGGAAATCAGTACGATCCATCCATAAATGTCAGATTTCTTTTCAGGGTATTCTTTGTGGCCCATTCCCCAAATATGTATAGTGCCTTACCAACTCCTTGTTTCTTTGTGAATGAACTGACACCACCGGTAATCTAATATGCTTTGAGGGACTCCCTGGGTTCCAATAGCATTAGGTGGTCAGCTGTGCTTTCAGAATACAATTTGGGACAAATGCTAATTCATAGCCCAAGTTGTGTTTTTTAGGAAACTGTGCTTGGAAAAAGCTTTTGATGGCCAACCTTCACTTTCTTCTTCCCATTGGAATGTATATTTTTGCAAAAGAGTGAAGGGGAACTGTCTCCCTGCTTTCCGCTCTCCCCCTTGCATTGCACAGTTTAGTTTTAAAAAGAGACTGTTTACTTCCAAGAGCCTGTCCTGGCACTTTTCTCACAACGTGCTAATTACGATGTCTTTGGTACTCTTTTGCCGGCTGCATCTGTGTTTACATATCTTCTGTGATCAGTCAGAGGCCTGCTCTGGGGCCTTTCAGCTCCTTTCAAAATGAGTCCTCCAGGAGTTTAACCAAACTCGGCATCACGAAGATCAGTTACTCCCAGGAGTCTACCCTGGTCAATTTCTACCATCCACTGACATTTTGACATAAATAGGCAGGAAAGTGCTCCCTAGTCTGGAGATATGAACCTTGGAAAAAGTGTGAATTCAAATGGCTGTTGATAAATTGCTCTATAAGACCTTCACTATTAATTTCTGTCAGTAGACAGTAAAATGGCAGTGGCTGCTCAACATGGTTCCAAAAACAACACTCTCTGCTATGGAGTAGAGCACACAACACTGACAGATTGGAATTCATCTTGCTCAATTGGATATTGAGTGCTATCTAAAATTACACAGCTGGTGTTGAACAGAGGTATTGTTCTCACTCCAGTTTATGAAACATAAACATGGACAGGATCATGTCTCTCTGATCTGCTTGTGAAGGGAATGATGGCTTTTTCAGGAGGTCAGCTTTGGACATCACAGAATAGGTCATGGTGCAGTGTGGAAGCATGCAAAGAAAGGGGACATAAGCAGATGAAGAAAGATGTCAATTCTTGCAAGGGGGGGGGGAGTCCCTTGTTTATTTGCTCATGCTGACTCATTCAAATATATTCATAGCTGAAGTCTCCCAGTGATAAAGGAGAAACAAAGATCGCATTAGAGACATATAACATCTCTCTCTCATGCACCATAGGGGGTGGCTTAATTGTACCAATACTGTGCGGTAAGAAACTTTAGGAAAAAAACAGCTTGGCTGGCAAGATGGTCAGCTGGCAAGTCTGTGGCTGAGCTACGAGCTGATATGGGTCAGAAGAAACAATGCCAGAGATAAGAAACAGTTAGGGTTTGCTCCTCAGACTGTTGGTTGAATGTACACTTTGAATTTAGAAGGTCTCATATTCAACCCCTGGTATCTCCATTTAAGTGATGATACGTAGCAGGTGTTGGGAAAAAGACTTCTTTGCCTAGGACTCTAGAGATCCACTGCTAATTAGAGTTGATAATATACAGCTAGAAGAACTAATAGTGTGATTTGGTATATAAGGCATATTCTAAAGTTTAAATCTTGATAGAGCTTCTAGAGTTAAAATATTGCTTTCTCTTTCCTTATGCTGTATCCCTCTCACCTGAAAGATAATCTTTATATGGCTTGGAAGAGGAGATTATCAGAATTTAGTCTTTTTAGCCTCTCCTCATAAGTGCTTTCTTCAACGTTATTTTATTTTAAATTAATTTGTATTTAATTTTAATTTTATTTCATACATAATAATAATAATACTTTTTATTTATATCCCGCCTTCCCCGCCGAAGCAGGCTCAGGGCGGCTCACAACATATTAATTCAATATAATACAATAAAATCATATAATTCAATAAATACTACATTATAAAACCATCGTTTAAATCAACATTCCAATTAAAATTAACATTTATGGTGCTAAATTTCAGGTTTTTAATAAATTGATGGTGGAATACAACAGCAGCGAATCTATCATTAACTCAGCATTCAGCGAAGGCCATCTTAAAAAAGAGTAGTCTTGCAGGCCCTGCGGAATTGCTCAAGACTCCGCAGGGCCCGCACTTCATCCGGAAGTTGATTCCACAGGTGTGGAGCTGCGATAGAGAAGGCCCGTTCCCTTGTGTTCTTCAATTTGGCCTCCCTCGGCCCAGGGATGTTCAGCTGGTTCTTTCCCACTGACCTCTGGGATTCGTATGGGGAGAGACGGTCCCTCAGGTAGGCAGGCCTTCAACCATATAGGGCTTTAAAGGTAATAACCAGCACTTTGTACCGAACCTGGTATGCAACCAACAGCCAGTGCAGTCCACGCAGCTCTGGCTGTATGTGCTCCCACTTTGGGAGCCCTAACAATAACCTAGCCGCTGCGTTCTGCACCAGCTGCAGCTTCCGAGTTTGGCACAAAGGCAGCCCCATGTAGAGGGCATTACAGTAATCCAGTCTTGAGGTGACCGTTGCATGGATCACTGTTGCTAGGTCCTGGCACTTGAAGAAGGGGGCCAACTGCCTCGCCCGTCTAAGATGAAAAAACACAGACTTGGCAGTGGCTGCTATCTGGGCCTCCATTGACAATGAAGGCTTCGGTAGGACCCCCAAGCTCTTGACCCGGTGTGCCGCTTTCAGTGACACACTGTCAAAAACTGGGAAAGGAATTTCTCCGTCTTCGTTGGATTCAGCTTCAACCCATTCAGCCTGAGTCAACATGCCATGGCTTGCAGTGCCAGGTCCAGGTTTTTTGGGACACAGTCAGGCTGGCTGTCCATTAGTAGATAGAGCTGGGTGTCATCTGCATATTGATGATACCCCAGCCCATACCTCCGGGCAATCTGGGCAAGGGGGCGCATGTAGATGTTAAATAACATCAGAGAGAGAACTGCTCCCTGAGGGCACCCCACAATCTAGCAAGTGCCTCTGGAACAGCTCTCCCCCAATTGCCACCCTTTGTCCCCGTCCATCAAGGAAGGAGGAAAGCCACTGTAAGGCCAACCCCCTGATCCCTGTGTCGGCAAGCCGATGGGTCAGTAACTGATGGTCAACCGTGTCGAACGCAGCCGACAGGTCTAACAACATCAGCACTGCCACGCCACCTCGATCCAGATGCTGCTGGAGATCATCCACCAAGATGACCAGCACTGTCTCTGTCCTATGGCCTGGGCGGAAGCCGGACTGGTAAGGATCTAAGATGGAAGCGTCATCCAGAAAACCCTGCAACTGTAGCGCTACTGCCCTCTCAATAATTTTACCTAAAAATGGTAAATTTGAGACCGGTTGGTAATTTGCCAATTCGGCCGGGTCTGCTGTACTCTTTTTCAAGAGAGGTATAATAGATGATAATAGATGTAAATAAAAAGCTACTTACACTATTAAATATAATTAAAAACAGACCAATACAAAAAAACTAACTTTTTTTTAACTTCCAACTATTCCTTTCAACATAATATAACAGTGGAATTCTATATGCTTCCTAACCTTTATTTTCTTTCTTACTCACAAAGCAATAAGCATAACTAACTTCAGTACCTAAATTTTCTTTAATCAGTCCAGTTTACTTAAAAGATATTTTGTCTTCCATAAACTAGCGAAGACCAGCCTTGCAGCTCTTAGCAAGTATTTACTCTCTTCTTCTATTAATTCAGTTTCTACATTCATGTCCTTTTGTGATGAGTATCGCTCATATGTACAAGATCTCATGGAAGGGTGACAATTGAAATAGCAGCTGATAGAACAAATTAATGGACATTTTAAACTGATAACCAAATGGAGTCTCCATATTTAGAGACAGACTATTTTGGATTACCAGTTGCCAGTGGGAGCAACAACAGAGGAGGCCTTTCTCTCCATGCCCTGTTGGCAGGTCTCCCAGTGTGTAACAGAATGTTGGACTAGAAGACCATTGATTTGATCCAAAAGGACTGCTTTTCTTATGACTGAATAAAACTTGGATTGAAAGTTGCCTGCCTATGAATATCATTACCATGTCCTCTAGGGTTTCCAACCTCCAGGTGAGGCCTGGAGATCTCCTGCTTTTGCAACTGATTTCCAGCTGGCAGAGATCAGCTCCCCTGAAGAAAATGGCTGCTTTGAAGGGTGGACTTGAAGGCATGGCATTGTACCATACTAAGGCCCCTCCCCTCTCCAAACCCCACCCTCTCCCAGCTCCACCCCTCCAGGTATTTTCTAACACAGACATGGCAACCCTAGTCCTCTCACAAGTTTCAGAGATTGGCTCCAAGTTATTTATTATGTTCTAAGTCTATTTTTTCTTAAATCCTGATGAAGTTTTCTGAGATTAGAAGGACTGTAATGCAAATACAAAGGAAAGAGGAAATGAATTGTGAAGCCACTTTACAATACAAACTCTTCACCTTGACAATGTATTTGTTTCCCATGATTTCTCTCATCTGGTACAAATCATGTAACAGTTGCAGATGAAGATTAGAACCAAACATTAAGCAAAATTTCTTTGCACACTAAATCTGCAGAAAGTTGGGCCTATTTTATTGCACACTGACAGTTTTTCTTTATTTAAAGGTTCTATTTCAGGAATTAATAAAGCTCCAAATGTGAATGGGAACCAACCTCAACAAACAACCCAGACGTTTTCTTGTTGTTGGCCCACTCAATCTAACTTTGGCCATACATCAAGTACCTATCATTTTTCTATTAATCAAATATTTTCTTTAATGGTAAGACACCCGTAGTACAGCCACCTGTAATTTTCATGGAACAGAAAGATTCTCCCTCTCCCCCTTCCAGACCACTCCCACTGAACTCTCTGAAATTTTGTTCCTGGGGATTGGGGAACCTTCAAGAACAGCACAGGAGGCCAAGTGAGGGTCTGTGGTATAAAGGAGGAATTAGTAAAAATAACCACCCCCTCATTCTGTCAGTGGAATGACATGATTGGATGCATGCCACTAACTTTACTAATGTATTTACTGATTTAGTAACAAAAAAAAACTGCAGCACCTCTTCAGGAACCTGCCCAAGTATATGCATATTCATTGTCCTAAATTAGCTTTAGCAGTTAATTGTTGACTTTGCTAAAGGGGAATTTATTGTTCCTTGCCTGGGACTCAATTAAGCTTTTCTTGAAGACAGTGGAAGGGTGTGAAATGGCCATAACCAAGCCATTATCTTTAGACTCATAAATACATGCACAAAAAAAAAATATCTGAGACTATTTTTTTTAACTACAGGGAAGGAATAAGAAATAATGGCATGGAAAAAGCTAGAAATAAATAGTCCAAAGTATAATAAACAGAAATACTGAAATTATTGTTTTGTGGACCAACTGTTTATTGAATAGAAATCTCATTACAGTTTGTTTTGAGATACAGAGGTTTTCCCCTGCCAAAGGCCAAGGTATATGAAGTGATTGTGGCTTTGAGAGTGAAATAAGTATTACCTACACTGTTGGCTGTAGTGCCCCTGCATAAACACATTTTGGCAGCAAATTTTGCAGCAAATCTTTATTATTGCAGGAATTAATATTCCAGCCTTACCAGAAACAGTCCTTTTATCCTTGCTGTCCTGGGTTAGTGGTAACAAAAGCAAGCAAATTCTGATCTTCATCCTGTTAGCTATTGTGAGAATCATGATTGCTATGAAATGGAGGGATAACACACACCCCTAACTCTGTCAATGAGGCAAAACAAGGTATGGGAATATTTTGACTATTTATTTATTTCCTATGCATGCCAAAATTTTCAATAAAGTTTATGTTTGAAAAGGAAGGAAGGAAGGAAGGAAGGAAGGAAGGAAGGAAGGAAGGAAGGAAGGAAGGAAGGAAGGAAGGAAGGAAGGAAGGAACGAAGAAAGAAAGAAAGAAAGAAAGAAAGAAAGAAAGAAAGAAAGAAAGAAAGAAAGAAAGAAAGAAAGAAAGAAAGAAAGAAAGAAAGAAAGAAAGAAAGAAAAGTGACCCATTCTCCCCACATTTTCCCTTTTGAATACTCCCAGGAGTTGTTTTAAGTCCCCAGAAATCAGGTTTAGATTCTATATCACACATAAGGCTTTGATGGAATAGCTGAAAAGGTTTCTGTACAAGAAAATTGACATTATCTGCTTGATTTTTGCAGAAATTCAGATGGATAAGTGATAGATCCTTGGTTTGCTAGCTTTGCTAATGGTGCTGCATATTCAGCTGCACTGGTGATGAATGTCACTGGTCTTTAAAACAGAGTCCAAGAAATGGCTGGACATGAATAATTAAGGAATGCACATATTTGGCTGTTTATTTTTACTTGATGAAGGTCAGAAAGAAGGATGTGACTCATATTTCAATTTTATATTCTTATCAGGCTCTTAAGATCTGAGAGCCAGCATAGTGTAGTGGTTAAGAGTGGCAAACTCTAATCTGGAGAACAGGGTTTGATTCCCCAGCCCTCCTCCACATGAAGCCTGCTAGGTGATCTTGGGCCAGTTGCCTCAGAACTCTCTCAGCCCCACCTACTTCATATGGGCAAAGTGAGTTAGGCTGAGGGAATATGCTGGCCCAAGATCATCCAAGGAGCTTCCATGGCAGAGTGGAGAGTTGAACTTGGGTTTCCCAGATCCTGTCCAACACTCTAACCACTTTACCACATTGACTTTCATATGAACTCTCTCAGGCCTACCTACCTCACAAGGTGCCTGTGGAGGAAAGTGGAAGGGATGGCAATTTTAAGCTGCTTTGAGATGTCTTAAGGTAGAGAAAAGCAGGGTATAAAAACCAACTCTTCTTCTTAAATACCTTTTTGCATGTCAGCAAAATAGGGTGTTGGGATTTTTTTTTTTTTAAAAAAAATGGAATATTTGGGAACACAAAGGATACTTAAGAGATTAGAAGCAGATTGCCACTAGACCTGAAGATTCAACATAATTACCCAATATTTGAGCAAAGAAAAATAAAAATGGGTCCCCAAATATTCAATAATGTATTTTAGTTCTCATATCTGTTGTTAACTCTTATTATTTGTTTCTATTCACAGGTCTTACCAACTGCTTTAATCCAATTTTAGCTATACATCACTCAGTTACTTATGCATCTTGGGTCTAATTAGCCCTTCTTGGCAAATGGCAATTAACCCCCCACTCTCTACCTGTATTTAATGGTTGAGGAAGTCTTGTTTCAATGTATCTGAAGAAGTGTGCACACATGCAAAAGCTTATACCCAGAATTAAACTTTGTGTGTCCCAAAGGTCATTTTGTAGAAAGAGGTGCCAGAACTCATTATCATAACTCCTTTGCATATGCCACACACCCCTAACATCACCAGAAGAGTGTACTAAATTATATCAGCTCAGTATCTATGTTAAAATGCTTCTTGAATTTGAACAGTCATAATAAAACCTTACTCCCATCCAATACTCCCTCTAAGCTGTGGAGTCATGTGAACAAAAACTCTACTCCTTGAACTACTGGCATTAAAGTTGTGAGCTACTGTATAAATTAGTTTGTTCTGGAGCCATTTTTCCTGAGCTAAGACAAAAATATGTGAGTTAAAAAACTGTGAGCTAGTTCACACTAACACTGCTTAAAGGGAACACTGCTCCCATTATACTTTTAAATTACTTTCTCCTATGTGGCCACAGTGGCATGATGAAGATTTCCGTCTGTCAGCTTTATATGTTTTGGTTATTATCCCATTTTTAATGGGGGGGAAATACTAGAAAAATTGTCAGATCTCAGAGTTCAGCAAAATTCTCACAGGGAATTTGAACAATGGAGCCCAGAAGCAAGTTGTTGTTGTTGTTGTTGTTGTTTTTGGGGGGGGGGGTAAGAAAGCAAGAGCACAATAAAACTTACAGGCTCCTGCCCAAAATGAGGCCTGATGGGTCCTAAAGGTGCCACTGGACTCGTACGCTGAAGAGAGGCTGCTTTCTTAGTATCATGAGCTCCATTAACTGATGTTAAGAATTTCACCTCAGACCTCCTGCATGCAAACGGTGTGCTTTTTTACTTAGCCAAGGCCCATTCCACTAAAGATGCTCCTACAGATGACACTGCAGCTGAAATGGCCATGAAATTAAGAGTTGTGATGCTCTGCTTACTGATCTGCATAGGAAATATTTTGTTGTAACCTTTAGAACACTACTGAAAGGTAGATCGATGTTATCTCTTTGCATGCAGGTTTGCTTACACACAGAGAGACACACACAGAAACACAAATCTCTCCAGTCATCCAGCCAAAACAACACTCTGTAATGTACTTACAGCTCAATTGACTGCAAACACTTTAAACCAGTGTGATTGGAGGAAGTGGCCAATGAAACACAGAGCCAAGCATGAAAGGGCCACCTGCAGCTGTCAGGGCAGAAAGTTTTATGGGGGCAAAAGATGGGTTAAGGTCAGAGAGTTCCCAGTGACTGAGAAGGTGAACTGATACTACCCTGGCTACTGCTTTTTTCACAAGAGTATGGGGAAATTAAGTGTGAGGAGAAAACTAGATGTAATAGAGATCATGGACGGTCAGTAGGGCTGGCACCCTCTAGGTGGGGCTGAGCATTCTCCCAGAATTCCAACCGATCTCCAGCTGACAAAGATCAGTTCCCCTGGAGGAAATATCAAGTTTGGAGAATGTGTTCTGGGGACATCATATCCCAACTGAACTCTTTCCCCTTCCCAAAAACTACCCCCAAATCTCCAAGAATTTCCCAAGCCAGATCTGACAATCCTAATGCTGGGTGTTGTTTAAAGATGAATTACACCATGGTCCCCTGTCCAGACTGGTCATACTTGGAGAGGTGAAAGAGCTGCACCCTGTACTGTTTCACTAATTAAACTGCTACCAGCCCTCTGAAAAAGACTGACAAATATTCATCTTTTGGCATTTTTTAATGTAAAGAGTTATGACCCTGTGTGTGTGTGTGTGTGTGTGTGTGTCAGCCTCAGTTAGCGAAACAATGAAGGTATAGAAAGTTTAAATCCCCTTTTTCTATCACAAATTCAGGGAGCTGAATAATAGCCCAACACTGGTAATTCAAGGATCAAGCATATCTGATATGATGACCCATGCTCGGTGGGAGATAATCCTGTTTCCATAGGAAAACAAATAGCAGCTTGAAAGCTGGGCAAGTGAATTTCCATGCAACTGAGCTTACTGGGCCAAAAACAGCCAGAAGGATCCACCCCAACAGCTCCAAAAGGCTTGTTCATACCTTGTGCAGTGAAACAGCCCTTTGGAAAGGCCCGTACAGTCTTACCAACGAGAGCTGGATGCAAACCATCATTCTGAGTGCAAAGGTTAAAAATACAAGCCACACTACTTCCCAAAATAATCGGGGGGGGGGGGGGGGGTTGGTTTTTTTTTTTTTTAAAGACTTATTTAATGAACTCTGTTCTTAGCCTAAGAGATGTTAGAGAGGGAAAAACCTGTAATGGGCATATTGGCACACATCTCTTGCCTCTGTTGTAGTCAGGCCAATCTCAATAAATAATTGCTGAGGTTTGTTTTAGACAAATCACTAAATGGGACTTTTTTTGTTATTTTTAGCATTTGCCGTGATTAAAGAAGTGAAGACTGGAAACAGACGGCTTGGGCTAAGGCAGTCTTGCTTTCAAACTCAGAGGAAAGGAAAGGAACAATACGAGAGCCAACCGCACACCTACCAAAATAGCCCCGTGACAAACTGTCCTTGAAATATTTCACCTAATGTTTATTTTACAGGAAAATACGAAAAGACAATTAATTTGCCCTGAATTCTTTCCTCTTCCAAAAATGTTATTTTGCTGGCAAAAATATGTTTGAATGCATCAAAGTGTATTGCAGCTTGGGAGGGTTCATTTCCATGCATTTAAAGACAGGAAAAAAGCAAAAATCTCTTTACATGCATCCAATTTTGTATATTTGTTTATGTCTCCTGCTTTTGACACGATCCAGGCAGCTGCATAAGATACTGGAGATAATGAAGATACTGGAAGACATTGGGAAACTAATGACACTAGGACCAAAATTGTCTTAATCTGTTTTAATTGTTTAATGTTTTAACTGTTGAAATTTGGAATTGTAAATGTTTTTACTGTTGTGAGCCACCCTGAGCCTGCTCCGACAGGGAGGGCGGAATATAAATCTAACAAACAAACAACAAACATGGTTAATTTTCAGCTTGCCATGGGCTCTCATAATGCTTTTGTTTTTAATTATTGTTTTTATTTCCATTGAAAATGGCAGAGAATGTTCTGTTTTCACTGTTCCTGTAACTGCTGCTGCTCCTGGATGAGCCACAAAAAATAATAATAAATGTAGTCATCAGCATATTCATGATATCACAATCTCAGAGCTTCTGGGTGATTTCTTCCAAAGACTTCATAGAGATGCTATACAACAGTGATTCCAAACCCAGTTCCCAGTGTCATCGCCATTTTACCCATCACGCAAGAATGATCTAAATCATTACCACCCAGTGACCAACCAGCCATTCTTGGATAGGAGGTTATTTTGTCCTTCTTGGTCTAACATCTGCCTGAAACTACTAAGAGAAATTGTCAGGAATTTGGAATGAGATGCTTCCAATATGCAAATAACCCCCAGCTCTACTTCTTCCGAAGTTAAAGCTGCCTTCCAGGCAAAACTCCAGTCAAGAATTGAGGACCCCAGTTGCCCCACAGACCCTTCTCCAGAAGCACTCTGGGAACACCTAAAAACTACCATCCTGTTGATCTCTGAAGAAGTCCTTGGGTTCTCCACAAGGAAAAACAAGGACTGGTTTGACGAGAACAATCAAGAGATCCAAGAATTACTAGCGAAAAAGAGATCTGCCTACCAAGCACATCTTGCTCAGCCCTCCTGTCCTGGGAAAAAAGCAATCTTTCGCGCTGCATGTAGCAACGTCCAGCACAAGCTTCGAGACATTCAGAACGAGTGGTGGACCAAGCTTGCAGAGAGAACCCAGCTGTGTGCAGACACTGGTGATTTAAGAGGGTTCTACGAAGCCCTGAAGGCAGTATACGAAGCCCTGAAGGCCCATCATATCAGGCTCAGAGTCCCTTACGTAGTGCAGACGGCCAAGTGCTCCTCACAGACAAGGCATCCATACTGAACCGGTGGTCGGAGTATTTTCAGGCTCTCTTCAGTGCCAACCGCGTAGTTCAAGATTCAGCAATCCACCTCACCCCACTTCAACCAGTGAAAACAGAGTTGGATGAGATCCCCACCCTAGAAGAGACTATTAAAGCTATCAAGCAACTGAAAAGTGGCAAGGCAGCGGGAGTTGATGGAATCCCACCAGAGATCTGGAAGCATGGGGGCACAGTACTACATAGCACACTTCACAAAGTACTTGTCACCTGCTGGGAACAAGGCAAACTACCACAGGACTTTCGCGATGCAATCATCATCACTCTACACAAGAACAAAGGGGAAAAGTCAGACTGCTCCAACTACCGGGGGATAACCCTGCTCTCCATTGCAGGCAAAATCCTTGCCAGAATACTCCTGAACAGACTGGTGCCCACCATTACAGAAGAACTCCTCCCAGAGAGCCAGTGTGGCTTCAGAGCTAACAGGAGCACCACCGACATGGTATTTGTTCTCAGGCAGCTCCAAGAGAAATGCAGGGAACAGAACAAGGGTCTATATGTGACTTTTGTCGACCTTACCAAAGCTTTCGATACCATTAGCAGGAAAGGCCTGTGGCAAATCTTGGAACATTTAGGATGTCCCCCAAGGTTTCTCAGCATGATCATCCAGCTACATGAAGACCAGCGAGGCCAAGTCAGACACTGCAACGACCTCTCGGAGCCCTTCCCAATAGGCACAGGTGTAAAGCAAGGCTGCGTTCTCGCGCCAACTCTCTTTACGATCTTCTTTAGCATGATGCTTCAAAGAGCCGTAGTAGATCTAGATGATGACGATGGTGTCTACATCCGCTATCACACCGATGGCAGCCTGTTCAACCTGAGGCGACTAAAGGCTCACTCCAAGACAATGGAAAAACTCATCCGAGAGCTACTATTTGCCGATGATGCTGCACTCGTCTCCCACTCGGTATCAGCTCTGCAGCATATGATGTCCTGCTTTGCAGAGGCTGCCAAGCTATTCGGCCTAGAAGTTAGTCTGAAGAAGACAGAAGTTCTCCACCAGCCTGCACCCCAGGAAGATTATCACCCTCCCTGCATCACTGTGGGTGAATCAGTTCTGAAGACAGTCCAGCAGTTCAGCTACCTGGGGTGCATCATCCCCTCAGATGCCAAGATCGACAAGGAGATTGACAACAGGCTGGCAAAGGCAAACCGTGCATTTGGCCGACTGCACAAAAGAGTGTGGAGCAACAAGCATCTGAAAAAAGGCACAAAGATCAATGTTTACAAAGCGGTTGTGATGACAACCCTCATCTACGGCTCCGAATCGTGGGTTTTATACCGTCATCACCTGCGACTCCTTGAGTGCTTTCATCAGCGCTGCCTTCGCACCATCCTCAACATCCACTGGAGTGACTTTGTGACCAACACTGAAGTCCTCAAGAGGGCGGAGGTTACAAACATCGAAGCACTGCTGTTGAAGACGCAGCTGCGCTGGGCAGGGCATATTTCTAGGATGGAAAACCACCACCTTCCCAAGATTTCTCTGTATGGCGAACTTTCCACCGGCCATCGAAATAGAGGGGCACCAAAGAAGAGGTACAAGGACTCCTTGAAGAAATCCCTTGGCACCTGTCGCATCAACCATCACCAGTGGTCTGACCTAGCCTCAGATCGCAAAGCATGGAGGCACACCATCCACCAGGCTGTCTCTTCCTTTGAGAACGCACGCATAGCTGGTCTTGAGAACAAAAGGAGATTGAGGAAGAATCGCTCTGCTACAGCACCAACCCCAAATCAGACTTTTCCCTGCAGCCACTGTGGCCGGATCTGCCTGTCCCGCATTGGTCTTGTCAGCCACCAGCAAGCCTGCAGCAGACGTGGACTACTGCACCCTTCTTAAATCTTTGTTCGCGAAGTCAAGCCGAGAGAGAGACTTCTTCCAATACCTGACTGAGTTGGATCGATCTGTGGAAGCCCTGAATAACTCCTGGATACAATTTTTTGTCTGAACAGACACTCCAACTATACTGTACTGAAAGGCCTATAAAAAGGTAAAGTCCCCTGGGCAAGCACCAGTCATTTCCGACTCTGGGGTGATGTTGCATCACGTCGTTTTCACGGCAGATTTTTTATGGGATGGTTTGCCATTGCCTTCCCCAGTCATCTACATTTTAGCCCCAGCAAGCTGGGTACTCACTTTACTGACCTCAGAAGGATGGAAGGCTGAGTCAACCTTGAGCCGGCTACCTGAACCCAGCTTCCACTGGGATCAAACTCAGGTTGTGAGCAGAGCTTGGACTGCAGTACTGCAGCTTAGCATTCTGTGCCATGGGGCCCCTAGAAGGCCTATGCTGGCTGTCAATTTCTTTCTGAGTACGCTTCAGTGGTTCTTATTTTGAAGGTCTTAAATGCCCTGGAGCAGGAATGCTTGAAAGACTGCTTCTTCCCAGACAATCCACTTGCTCCCAAGCACTATTCTCTGTGTCCTGGCCAGCAAGGCTGGCAATCCTAGTTGTTGCTTGCTCACTTTGTGAGCTGCCTCAAGCACGTCTCTTCAGAGATTGCATATATATTTTCTAGATAAAGCAATAAAATTGGACTCAATCCAGGCATTTAAACATTTAAACAGACCAGGCATTTAAACATTTGCAAGGCCCCACCATAATCTGATAGTCCAGAATATCAAAGATTCAAGAGATTCAAGAAGGTCAAGGCCGATGTATCACCCTGGTTAATCACCAGATCAAGTACCTGACCTATCAAAGAAAGGCTATGCTAAAGCAAGGCCAGAAGCCTGACTAAGATGGATCAAGATAGAATAAATCATCCACAAAAGTTGAAGTGATGAGACAGTCACATGTTTCCTTAAAAAAAAAGAAATAAACTCACATGTTTAATGCGCTCCACCATGGGACATAGGGCATTTGAAATTTATTGTTGTCTGCTGAAACTTTAACAGATAACAATTAATTTTGATGATCTCCTCATTCAATTACTATCCATTAAAACACCACTCCCTTCTTTACTAAGATACACAAAGATATCAACAGTACTTATGAAGATACTCAGTGTATCTGTGGGACCATCTCCTCCAGTATGTCTCTGGAAGAGCATTCTGCTCTACAGTAACAATTATCTGGTGATCCCTGGCCTTAGGGAGGTCTGGCTGACCTTGGCCAGAGCCTTTTTTGTCCTGGTCCCAACCTAGTGGAATTTTCTGCCGGATGACACCAGGTACCTGCAGGATCTTATGCAATTCTACAAGGCCTGTAAGGCAGAGATTTTCTCCTTGGCTTTTGGTTGAGGGCAGCAGCAGTTTGTCATCAGCTGGTATCACCATCCACCCCCAGACACTTCGTAAATTTTTCTCCAAACCGCACCCCCCTCCAATGTTCTGGCAGTCCAGAATATAAACAAAAGCTCATAGTGTGCCATCTGGGATTTTTGTAAATTTTCATCTAATTTGTTATTTTGGTATTAACTATATATTGTTTTTATGATGTATATTATACATCACCCAAGAGCATAGCATGAACCAAGATGGGACGAGTAATAAGTTTAAATAACAATAACAATAAATCAAAGATTATATATCTTCTTGTTTTGATCCTTTCCCACAACAACTTCTGAAGAATCCCTACTCTTCATCCCTTCATATAAGCCCTCCCTTCTCTTTCACTTCCTTCTGCCAGTGGGTACTTCCTTCCATTTCCTTTTGAAAAAATACAGTCCATTGAGAAATGGCAGGGCCAGGCCAATTCCACTTGGGGCTGAGCTCCTCAGAGATCTCACTGAAGGAAAATAGCACCACTTCCATTTCCCTGTCATAAGATTTGAGAAATACAACTAGCTATTAAACTGACAGTCTGTTACTGTGTTGCTAGAAGGAATATGAAAATGAATCGTGGGGGGTGGGGAAAGATGCCATGATGGATCACCAGTTCCTTCAACCACACTACCCCAGCTTTGCAGAATGATTAAAGATCGCCCTCAGTTTTGTGATTAACATATGAACATCTCCAGATGTAACATTCATGGAAAATATTAACTGCTGACATGCCCAAGTTCAGGTTGCAGTGAGTTATGTGTCTGTGAAGGAAGCATGAGATTAATTGCAATTATGATAAAGATGAAGAAAGTGAATATATTGTCCATGGTTTTATCTGTTAGACTGAGCTGTATCTTATGGTGATATAAACCTTTTTCGCACACAGCTTACCTCGCAGTCACAATCCTGTTCCCTCCTCAGCGTCTGTTGGATTTCTCACCATCTGCGCCAGAGTTACAGGAAGTGCCGCAGCTTTTGCATAGCAAATGTAAACCACTAAAACCCAGTTTACGGTCATAGTGTCTCATTTGATCAACTATTCTCCTCTACTGTCCTCTATGTCTAAAACTTCCATGTACCACTTCTCTCTTCTTTCATGGTACTACTTGTCTCTACCTTCAAAACCCATCTTTTCTGTTCAGCCTTTGAATTTTGTTTGGCCTTATTTGCAGTTTCTCTTGACTCTTCCTCTCCTGCAGGTGCTCTGAAAGAGATTATCACTCCTTCTCAGTGTCAGATGGATGAAACAGATGAGATCCTTTACCTGATGTTGGGAATGAAACTGATGACACAAAGATAATCTCTGTCCATTCATAAAGTGGATGGCCTCCAAAGCACACACCCTCTTTGAAAAAAAAACCTTTAAAAAATAAAGGCTAGTTCCTCCCAAGATTCTCTACAGGTGTCAGGGAAAGTGGAGAGCCTGTTTCATCCATGCTGAAGATAGTTAGAGACCTTTCCATACTCCATATTCCTTGAGATGTTCAGATAATTTAGGGAAGGGATCACTCAAGCCATTCTGGGATTTGGACCCCAAGGAATAATCCATGAGTTGGGGTATGTGCCCAGACTCCAGGCTTCTGAGAGAAACTTTTACAGTGAGTGCTTATTTGGGAGGGGGGTAGAACTTTGCCAGTTCAGGATTCAAATCTCTCCCTATCTTTTTTTTTGGGGGGGAGGGGTTTCCAGATTTTAGGATTTTTGATTTCAATGTGTATGATGGTCCAGGGCAGCTGATTATAAAGATAAGGGCACAAAAGGTATCCTCCCTCTAATCTAAAGACCCCCTAAATTTCAAGCAGATCAAATAACAGGATGTGATTTTACAGTCCCCCCGCCACAAAAAAGTAGGTAGCTTAGCCATTCTTTTCTCTACTGTTTCGTAAAATGGCTACCAAGTGCCTTCCTAGCACAAGAGCTCCAGTGGGCCATGACATTGAAATAAAAATCCCTATCTGTATTCATTTAAGTTTCCTGTTTTTTATAATGCCTGACTGACTGATTTTTTTTCCCTTTCAACTGAAAACTCTGCATTTGCCATACTTCCTTTTTTGTGGTCTGTTTGTTCCCTTTCATAAATGGAAAGTGGGGGTTTGTCCCAGAAACAACCTCCCCCCCCCCAATCCCTTTTTATCAATCTGCCATTATTTTCTACGGGGAACTTTTGATGGACTGGTTTTCAACCAACAACACCAAAATTGTAATACAGTGAGGGCCTGTCCACTAAAGAATCATCAGGTTTCAAGTGAATTGGACCACAGGATCAAATTCTACAGGTACCTGAACAAACAGCACTCAGCTGTGTATTTTCTTATCCATAGTACTCACAAAGAACAAAAGAGTTCCACCCTCACAAAGAAGGGAGGGAAAGAGAACTGTAGTTCTCTGTGACTTGTCTCCAAAGATGATTGGCTTGAAGTATTCTGTGCTCCTTCCTTGCAAGTATCTGATTGGAAGGGGAAAACACCGTTTCTTAAGACAGCAGTAGAATCAAAGATGCCCTGGACCATCATACATATTAAAATAAAGAAAAGCATGAATCATGTCTATAGCACTACCTGAAGATGAAAAGCAACATAGATTGTTCCCAGGACCGGATCTACGTGTTGTTTGAGGGGGAGCAAAAGCAAAAAATAGCTACCCCTTATGGACCATTCCATTCTCACTCACATCCTAGATGGGCTCTGCTTTTTCAACAGCAACAGCATGCCCCCTTCTCCCTGACTCCACTTCTGACCAGGTTGTCAGGAGCACCCTGCTGTCACATGAAACACAAGGTCTTGGGGGCTGTCATACCTACCATTCTGGAAAATTATGGTAATCACTTGAACGAGTGATTTTTGTGTATATCTTTGGCTCAGGAACTTTGTAACAACTACCCCTATCCCTGAGTATAATAATGGCTAATGCCTTAGTCCTCTGTCTGGAGATAGCCCTCCCCACCCATGTATTCACCAACTTTGAAGGGGTCCACGGAATAAGACCTTGGGAGAAACCTAGAGACTCCAGCAGAGCATCAGGGAAAATGCATGCAAGAGAGAGAGAATCAGGTGCCTGTCAACCTCCCTCTTCTTGCATTGTCTGAGGTCAAAGCTGAGCCAGGTAACTGAAAACTGCATCCTGGAGGACCCTGCTCCATAGAGCTTGGACCCAGCCACCCCAGGATTGACATCCTCTTTTCAAAAGAAATGGAGCCTTTGTCCATTAATGTTATTTGTATACATTTATCCCTTATGACTCCTATTTCTGCCTTCCTTTACTGTTAGCTCTCCTCTCCCAACTATTATTGTCATTTATTTATCATATGGCAGAGTTACAAACAGGAAGTATATAATAATATAGCTTGAATTATCTATTAAAATTATTAAGAACAATTACTTTCTATTCCTATTTACTAAAAAAACTGTTATTTATTAATATTGTTTATTAAGAACAGATTTTTAAATAGATGCTACGGTTCCTACTAGTCTTGGCACTGATGGTTTTACAGGTACTTTTCTCTCAATTATGTATAAACATGTTTTAGAGCTTTTTATAAGCAATGCTCTCTTTTTATTACACTTTTAATTTTTATTGTACCATATTGTTTCAATATGTCATATGCCACTTTAATGTCCAGAGAGGCAGGTTAGGCATTTTTTAAAATGAATAAAACGAAATAAATTATAGACTACCGAAGAAGTCAAGGGATTTCTGTTCTGCCTTTTCCATTGATGCAGACTGAGGGTTTGTACCTGGTCTCCCAGATCCTGGTCCAACACCTTAACCACTCTACCATACTGGGAAAAGATAACAGCCAGCAACAACCTGCAGATGTTGCCATGCAATTGTAACTCCCTGTTTCATATATCTGTTCTGTCTCCAGGGGAAAACTGTTAAAGTCTGGTAGGGGAAGTACCTGCTTTTCTCCCCACTGGGTGAAAAATCTGATTGCCTGCCTCTTGCCCCAACATCTGGAGTAGTGCAAAGACTGACAGCAAGAAAAAAATCAAAAAGCCCATTCCTTTCTTCCCTTTCCAGCAAGCGTATAGGACTTCGGCTGCAATTTGCAGTTCCTCTGGCAGCATTTTACAAAACACAAGAAGACAAAAGCAAATCAGAACTATACTGTGGACTGAGTATCATGTGTCCTTCGGCCTCTGAGGGCCATGCTGCCAGCCTGCTGTTAGCCTGATGGGAAAGGCCCTTTTCTAGTCTAAGCCTTGTCTTGACAGACATTGTTTTGTTTTACTCCTCTCTGGTTATCTTTTCCTCTTTGTTGAATAAATCCTGTTCCTTGAGCTCTATGTTAGTCAAGCGAAAGCATTAGAATTGTAAAGAAGGGTCTCTGGGTACTGCAGTACCAGATCTCTTGGAAACTGTCTGGGCTTTGAGCAGCGATTGGATTGGTTTCTTTTTTTAACCTTGGGCACTTAACTTCTTGTGCCTTGAACAAAGAGCCCTTTAATGTTTTTTTCCCTCCTTGTGTTTGTTTAGTTCTGCCGGCATTTGCTCTTTCTCCCATTCCATGCCCACTTCAAAGCTAGGTCTTTGTAACAATCTTTCCTTTTAGCAAGATTACAACTGTTCATGCAACTCAATGTGCCTGTATTGTTTTGATTAACATGTATGGCGGCATCTTCAGTCACATCAGAGGAATTTGTATTATACCCATGTCTTATTTCAGGACTTCAATATAACAAAACTAAACACAGGGAAAATGGAAAGGGGTGGGGGAGAAATAGTGTGCCTACCCATCTGTTCAGTGTGCTTACCCATCTATTTCCAAATGTATCTCAAGTGAGGGTGGAGTGCTTCAGTGTGCCTTCTTGTCATATTCAAACTTTTATGCTTTCAATTGCTTTGTAGAGCCAGCATCTATTCACTGTCCTTCAGTTTTTCATCCACTGGAGGGAAAGTATATTTCCTGCTTACTTTAGGGGAAGTTTGTTACAATTTACCTACACCTATGCCCATTTTCTCTTCTTATTATCTGGCTTTTACAATCACCTTCTACCCTTCAACTCAGTTGTGCCAAGCTTCTTGTCCTTAGTATTCTCCTTGCATCCTTCCTAGGTCCTGTCAATTAGAAGTGTGCTATGAGTTCCATGCCTTGGACCTCAATTCCCAGGATTGCCATGCCTTCATGCCTTATTGCCTGCCCTTACTCTGGAAATAGGCAGGTGAGAAAAGTCTCTGAAATGTTATGCTCCCAAGCACATGATTCACAGTACATATCTGATTGACAGGACTGGGCAGTGGACCTGTGCAGTGAAGAATAAACGAAAATGTAACTTGTAGTTAGGCAAAATTGCTTACTCTGCCTCTTCTACCGATAATGTTTCTGCTGCTGAAGGAAGCAGAGAGGGACAATATTGCCTGTTATGGCAGGTGCTTGTGCTCCATGGCTTTTGCATATATCAATTTCTCAACTCTTGACATCTTCTTAATGCACACAGAAGGCTGCTGTGGGCAGGGTAAGAGTGAGAAATGCATTTCCACCAGTTCCTTCCACTGATGATGGACATAATATTTTGTCTATGATGACTTCTTGGATGAACTTTGAAGAGAACTACTAATAATGCTTGTTCCCATTTACTAAGAGGACTGTCGGGGTTTGGATTAGGACAGATTGTGGCTCAGCACCAAATTAACATTCAGTCATATCAGAGAATAATTCAAATAAAATGTGCATCAGGTAAGATAAGATGAAAAATAATAGATGCATCCCCACCAGAAAACTAAAAATATGCCTATTCCCAGACCATGACAGATTCATCTCACTGAACCTGTTTCTCAAAGGAGTGATCCTTTTAAGAATATCTCACAGAATGCAGAATGTTTCATGATCTTTCAAAGTGATAGTAGTATGCCACAAACAGAGACCAAGAGGGACTATGGGGTTTTGTAGGAAATGTTAGCAAATTTATCCATATCACTAAAGTACATGCTACAAAGGAGGCCCAGTCATCTTGATCAGTTCTTAATATGGCAGCTAATAACATGCAAATAAGGTCTGGATATTGCATTTGCAAATGTTATATTCACAAAAATGGGAGCCCACCTATGGCATGTATCAGGGTTACTGGCTTGCATGTATGAAAAATCTACGTGCAATCAATGTATTGTCCAATTTGGATAATATGGTTAGCACACATATCAGGTACATTGCAGACAATGCATGCTCCCAATATGCCACAGTTGGACTCCCAATTCACATGAATGTGACATCCACATGGGCCTTGTGAACACTGCTGATGGTCCACCCTTCAAAGAATTTATTCTAAACATCTTGCTTTGTGGCTAATGAAAACTGAGGTTTTTGCATTGCCATTCTTCAGAGAGAACTACTGCTGTTATCTCAGGGGGAGAAAATACCCACAGAATCTTAGAGGGAAAATACTCCTTTCTGACCCACACAAGCATTTATGAATATTCTCACAGTCTTCTCACCACTGCATATTGATGCTGACTTTGTGTCATGACTGCCAGTGCTATGACATGCACCTTTTGGAGCCAGTTTGGTGCAGTGGTTAAGTGTGTGGGCTCTTATCTGGAAGAACCGGGTTTGATTCCCCACTCCTCCACTTGCACCTGCTGGAATGGCCTTGGGTTAGCCATTAGCTCTGACAGAGGTTGTCCTTGAAAGGGCAGCTGCTGTGAGAGCCCTCTCAGCCCCACCCACCTCACAGGGTGTCTGTTGTGGGGGGAAAAGATATAGGAGATTGTAAGCCGCTCTGAGTCTCTGATTCAGAGAGAAGGGCGGGGTATAAATCTGCAATTCTTCTTCTTCTCTTCTTCTTTTGTGCATGCAAGCACCGCACGCTGAATTTGGTGTGCATCATATTTTTGGATAGGGATGCTCAGCCACTACTAGATCCGCCTTTTTTCATCTTCGGCGGGTGCGGAAGTTGACCCCTTTCCTGGAGCATGACAACTTTGCAATGGTGATCCAGGAATAGATCACTGTAATGCTATCTACATGGGGCTACCCTTGATGCTGACTCAGAAACTACAACTAGTGCAGAACGCTGCAGTATGGATGTTAATGGGGAGCACATTCGGCCAGTGCTGAAAGAGCTGCACTGGCTACCTATCGTGTTCCAAGTCCATTTCAAGGTGTTGGTATTGACCTTTAAAGACCTTTATGGTCAGGGACCTGTCTATCTGCGGGACCGCCTTTCTCCACATGTTCCCCAGAGAGCACTGCGTTCAGGGACAAAAAATCTATTGTCCATCACTGGACCAAAGGAGGCTAGGTTTTGTTCGACATGAGCTAGGGCCTTCTCGGTGGGAGCACAAGAATTTTGGAATGCTCTCCCGGAGGCCATAAGGACCCTGCAGGATCTTTCCACCTTCTGTGGGGCCTGTAAGACCGAACTGTTCCGACAGGCCTTTGTTATCTAACTGGGAGAGAACTGCCACCCGACATCATATAGAGTACTAGGTGATCACCGTCAGAAAAGAAGAACTCACTTATATTGTAGTGACACAGCACCACAAAATGTTTTTAAAATCTTAAATTGTAATTCTGTTTTATTGGTTTTTATTGGTTTTAACTTGTGAATATGAGTGTTGTCAGCTGCCCTGAGTCTGTTTGCAGAGACGGCAGCATAGAAATTTAAAGTAATAAATAAATAATAAATGCCAGGACCGGATCAACATGTTTTTCGAAGGCGGGCAAAATTAAAAATAGCACCCCCTTATAGGCCCATAGAATAGAATGGACTCCATACCCAATTTGGCACCCCCCCTCTGGTGGCGCCCGGGGCAAGCACCCCCCTTTGCCCCCCCCTAGATCTGGCCCTGTCAATTACCTGCCACTTCAGCTCTCTTCCCATTCACCAGTGGGCAATCAATTAATTTCCCAGCAGAATAACTGTTTAGCTATTTTCAAGTATTCACAGGAACAGGCTACTTGATGAGGGATCAGTTGCAAGCTGGCTTCTGATCTGCTGGGAAATTTTTGCTTTGTACCCAGCAATGTTAAGGGGAAGAGAGATAGAGAAGTGACTTGTGCCTGCTTTAAGATTGGCAGGGAGCATATTGTCTTGCATGTTTTTGTTTAAATTGCAGTTTTATGTGTGTTTCATTCTGTGAGCCATTTTGAATCCTGAATGTGAGAGAAAATCAGGGTGGACAGGCAGACAAATGGAAGGAAGGATGGGAGGAACCATGGATCTAAAATGTCTCTCACATTTTGGAAAGTTCTTGTTTTTGAAAACCCAAAGTGGTCTCATTGCAAGATGCTTGCGATCAGTTCACATAACTATTTAGACACATTGGCGAACTTTTGGTCATTTCCTGATCAGATTACAGGTGTGTTAGATGTTTTCATAAGTTGAAAAATGTGACATTAAAGTGGTGGGTGCTCTTATGAAGCTTCAAAGCACATTGAAATAAACTTTATTTTAAAAAGGAAATACTTGCAAATGAAAAAGCAAAATCATGGAGAGTGATCAGTTCCCTAATAAGAAATGCCTGTGAAGAATTCATTAATGATATTCTCATTTTGAAAGGATTTCAGCCCATTGTGATTAATACCCCTCCCCCCCGATTTAGACCTTCCCTTTTATGAAACTGGTTGCCTCTGGGAATGGCAATAATATGTGAAAGGTAAATCAGGCCTCTTTTGAAATCACTCACAATGCTGGTTTAGTTTCGGTGTGAAATGTCCAGCCGTTATTAGCTTAATAGGTTAATAATGCTGAAAAAATGTTTGACTTGTATTCTTTTACAATTTAAAAGGATGGAAAGTTGAACAAAAGATTGACTAGAGTTGGCTGGTACTTTTTAAAGCTGTGTGTCTTGATTCCTTCATTCTATAAATTTTCAAATGTAATACCTCCCCAGATGTTAAGCTTTGTAATTCATGGCAGCCATTCAAAAGGAATATGAACTGCTATTCTGCCACTGAGTAACATGTATTTATTGGACTTCTCTGCTTTCATATTAATTTGAATAGTTCTTTTCCTCAGCATGAAGCTACAGTAGATCTACCTGTGTCCCCCCCCCCCCCGGTCTCTGACCATTTATTTCTCCCTCCCCCCCAAAAAAAAACCCTAGAGTGAAACACCAGAGAATCCAGCGTAGCACATAAACAGTGGGGGTTCCTTGAAGCCCTATGAAAGAATCTGGAAGGCTGGGTTTCTTTCATTTGCATCCAGACATTGACAGTCAAACAGGTAGAAAAGGCAACATAAAAAAAAAATGGAAAAAAAACTTTACTTACTGTGACAACAGGAAATCAAGCAATGAAAATAAACAGGACTTGAATTTGTAGACTTTTTAAACCTGTGCTGGTAAAACAGCTTTCCTACAGTTTCAAATCTATGTGTATTTGTGTGCTAGTAAATGGCAAATGGGAGGCAGAGGAACTGAAGGCATGTGAGATCTGTGGAACTCCCACCGCTACAAGCACAGCTGTACAAACACAGGCAAAGCTTTGTTAAAGTTGGGCAGGCAAAGGCTGAAGCAGCTGAGGTTATCTGACCTACGAAGCCCCTCACAAAAGCTGTACCTGAGCAAAAGCTAGAAGTTTTGTACAAATGTTTTCAATTCAGCCAGTAACCAGACATTTCCTCCCTTTACCACCACTACCACCCTGAAAGGCAGAGGGATTTCCTATTAGCAAGATAATCCCTCAGTTAATACTAGGAGGTGTTTGAAATGGCATAATGGTGAACGCTTGATTATCTGCCAATAAGAGAAGGAGAAGGAACTATTAACTTAGTGTCTATTGCAAATGAAGTTTGGGTTTAAAGTTACACGAACTGGTGTGGGCAGAACTAGATTAACAATTCTGGTTCTCATTTGGGACTACAGATGAGACAGAATTTTGAAAGGCCTCTAGTATGATTTAAGTGTTGTGAGAGTTTTCTATCTCAGCCTCCATACAGTAGAACAGCCTCCCTGAGCACATAAGAAAGCATTCCATTTTCCAGTGGGGGGTGGTGGTTTCCAGGACATATAAGGCCAAGCTGGTTAAAAGCACAGCATTCTCTGGAGATCAACCTGAAGTCTTAAAATTGGCAACCTTTGTTACATATGTTTGCTCGACTTGCTTTTGGTTGAAATTTTAATGGTGGTGTTTTATTGTTTAAACTGATGTTGCCATCTAACTCAACTCCTCCTACCTTGCTGGGAGAAAGCTAGGATATAAAAATTTCAATCAATCAACCAATAGCCCCATCTCAATTTCTTTTTTCTCTTGTGAGAAATTGACCTATGATTTTTTATGTTCACACCAGTTTCTCTTTCCACATGCCCCAAACACCTTTTTCAGCATTGGCCTGTATCCAGCCATACCTTTCCTCCTGCAGAACAGCATTTCTATTTGTACAAAAGGTGGTGGAAATTTCCACTGATTCTCCTCCCTCTACAGACCCCCAGTTTCCCTCCAGTGCTGTTCTTAAAGAAGCTGTCAACCTCAAAGAACAAAACTGGGAGGAGGGGGCTGCATCAAGGGAGTGGGGCCAGGAGAGTCCTGCTCCATGAAGTTCACAGCTAGTTGTATAAAGAAAAGAATGAAGGGCCACACCAACTGGAGCAAAAAGATTTATTTTTATTTATTTTATTTATTCGTGATTTATATCCCGCCCTTCCCACGAGTGGCTCAGGGCGGCTTCCAGAAATTGGTCAAACATAAAAATTAAACAATTCAAGTATATAAACAATTAAATATTTAAAACAGTTAAAACCTTAAAAACCAGTTAACATTTCGATTACATATAAACAGACGTCTGGCCAAGTTACATCGAGTTTTCATCCTAGCTAGGTGTAAGCTAGCCGGAAGAGGGTCGTCTTATAGGCCCTGTGGAACTGAACCAGGTCCCGCAGGGCCCTCACCTCCTCCGGCAGCTGATTCCACCATGTGGGGGCCATAACGGAGAAAGCCCTTTCTCTGGTGGATTTCAAGCGGGCTTCTTTTGGCCCGGGGATAGTGAAGAGATGAAGATGAAGCAAAAACAATGGTCCAGTAGAGAAGACAGTTTTATTCCAGTATGTTAATTGAGCTTCCTCAGGGGGATCTGTGGAATTGCATATCTCCCTAAAGAAGCGCAATGTGAAATGCAGAGGAGTTATTAACATACTGGAATAAAATTGTCTTCCCACAGCACCATTGTTTTTTCTTCATCTCTCTCATTTTTTTTGTTTATTTTTGTGTCAATTGTGTATGTGTGTATGGCCACACCTGATTATCTCTAATAGGGATGCAGCAGTATTTGACATTCAAGAAGAGCTTTGTGTAAAGAAAATTAATGTTGTATTCAGGGAATAATTTAATTGCTAAAGAGAAAAGACTGGGCCTCAGCTTTACCTGGAAGCCAATAACTATGAGCAGGGCTGTAGCATTTCTCAGTTTAGCATAAGGCAATGGCAACCCTGATCACTTTGATCAGATCTGATTCTGTTTTCATTTTTTAAAAGACTGCTAAGACTGTGTGTGTTTGCTCTATCCTGCAAACCTGTGGCTGATGTACTTGAAGAAGCCTCAGGAAGAGAGAACTTTTATTGGTGGGTAGATTAAACTTCAGTGCTTGTATTATTTTTTGCATCTCCTAGTCAATGTTCACTCTAAGCTGCAGAGTCTTGTGAGCAAAAATTCTATGTTGTGAGCTGCTGGCATTAAAGTTGTGAGCTACTGCATAGATTCATGTGCTCTGGGATCTTCCTTCCTGAGCTAAGATAAAAATGTGAGCTGGAGCCAGCATACACTAACTCACCTTAGAGGGAACACTGCTCCTAGTGCATAGCATAAGAATAAATGATGGAAAATAAGAATGAGACACAAAATTGTATCATTCTGTAAGGGTGAAGCTGAAGCAAGTTTGAGCCCTGTTTCTTTGGAAACTGTTTGGAGAAAGGGAGGTTCTTCCCACCTTAATGGTTGGTTGGTTCATTCATTCCTACTCATTCTCATAAGCTCTCTAGCAATGCTCATTTCTTGCTGCCTTTACATTGCTTGAGAGTAGGTCCTCATTCACAAGTAGGTCTTTATTTACAAGCACCTATTACTCATGAATAGGCCTCTCTCAGGGTACTGACCCACTAGAGGAGTCAACTGCCTTCCACTTCCACAGCTGCCTGCCTCTACTTCCTCAGTCTCCAATTAGCACTATGCCTTCCCTCCCTTTTCCCCTTCACTCATCCCACACATGCATCTGGGGTTTCTGGCAAAGTGCCCCCTTAAAGGAAAAAGTGTGATTTATGGATCCTAAGAGATGTGGCATCTGCAATAGAGCTCATTCTTCTATTGTCGGTTATAGCTACTGAAAATTCAGAAAGGGAGCAAAGTGATCTTCTGTTCCCGAATGAACACTTCTAGTATGGATGATCAACTGTGTCCAGGTATGAAGAAGGCAACAGTGAGCAGTTCTCAGTGGTGGCTCTGTAACAATGGAGCTGCCTATCAAGAGAAGTCCATCTGAATCAGTTTTGCAGACTTTCTGAAACTGTGGCAAAAGTTGTGTGTTTTTGAAGACTTTCATGGACAAGGGCAAAATATGTTTGGGGGAGGTTGGGGGAGAGTATTAAATAAATGCTTTAAGAGGGAGTTTATTCCCCCAATATGGAGTAAACATAACTTTTTCATAAACTGGAAGCTATTGTATTCTCTTATAATTCTTATACTTTATTTCAGAGTTAGGAAAGACAAATAATAGTTGCACTCATTTGGAGATCATTGCCGAGGCTTATGTGGAATGTTCTAGTTGGCCACTGTAGGAAATATTTACTGGTTTCGCAGTTGTAATCCAGTATTATGGGAAGACATCTTCATTAGTCACAGGGGAAGTATCAGGAATACGCAGCACAATGTCCTGAAAGAGCATCCTTTGAACAGCAGCTACCCTGGAAATAACAGAGCTGCCATCATCATCTCTTCCAAAAAAAGATCTTTCTCAGACTTCCCCCCTACTTTCCACCTCTTTCCAAACATTTCTGAACTCTGGTTGACCTCTTTTAAAACAGATTCCCAGCACCTCCAAACACACAGTGGAGTTATAGCTTCGAAAGCAGTGCAACACACTGAAAAACAAAAGAAGTGAAATAAAGTAATGGGACATGAAACACACCAAGTTTAAAATGAAAATCAGGTGGCTTAAACTCAGTGAAAACTAAAATAAAACATATGGGTCAGCACATGAAACGCAGGCCATAGTGTGCCAATGTTGCTGCTTGCACCCATAACAATCTTTCCAAATACATGAGGGTAATTTCACACCTGGGATTTATGAAACAAAGTCAAAGAGAGCAGTGGGAGTCACGTCACTCCTGTAAATGATGAAAATGCACCAATTATAGTGAGGCGTTAATCCCCCTTTGACCCTGTTACTGGAGCAGTGTTTGGAGTAAAAGCTGCAATGGTGGTGTTTAAAGACTAGTTGTTTTGAAGGCATTCCAAGAAGCAGAGTTCGTTGCTCGTCTGAACTGACTCCAGGATCTGGAAAATGCTTATGGAACAAGCAAGATCATCAGAACAATATATCTAAAATGTACTTTGAGTTCATGTGCCTCTTTTGCACCAACGTGGTCCCCGCTCAAATAAAGCAGGAGTCAAGTGGCACCTTTAAGACCAACAAAGTTTTATTCAGAACGTAAGCTTTCATGTGCTTTCTAAGCACACTTCATCAGATGAGGGGATCAGGTATTGTGGGCTGAAATACATGCAGTTTGTTGTTTAAGAGTGCAAACTGGCTGTGGTCACATGATAAAACAGTGTGGTCTGGATAGCCATAAAAGGTAATAAAGTTCCCTGCCAATTGGTGTTTTTGCAAATCACAGTTGTAGGCTACCTAATTTACTTATCAACATCAATCTATACATTATAAACATCATTCTAGTCTGCCATTAGAAAACAAGAATACATAAAATGAAAATGGGTTAGGTATATGTAATGAGATGAATAGCCAATATCCCTGTTCAGTCCTGGGGAGGTGTTTCTTCCAAGTTTCATAATAATTTGTAATTCAGTAATTTATCTCTCCATTCTGTTCTTGAAGTTCCTTTGCAGTAAAACAGCTACCTTGAGGTCACCCAATGAATGCTTTGGAAGGTTAAAGTGTTCTCCCACAGATTTCTCAGTTCTGTAATTCCTAATGTCAGATTTGTGTCCATTTATCCTTTGGCGCAGGGTTTGTCCTGTTTGCCCTATGAAGGGCATTGTTGGCATTTAATGGCATATATAATGTTGGAAGATGAACAAGTGAATGAGCCAAAGATGGTGTAGTTAATGCTGTTAGGCCCAGTGATTATGTTGTCTGGGTGTATGTGGCAGCAAAGTTGGCACTTGGGTTAATTGCAAGCTCTGGTACCGGTGTCCATTCTCAGATGAGATGCTGTATTGTTGTGGGTGAGGAGTTTGAGATTGGGGGGCTGTCTGTGCTCAAGAAAAGGTTTGCTCCCCCAGTACTTTTGAAAGAGAGCTGTCACTGTCCAATAGAGGTTGTAAGTTGTTGATGATACGTTGAACTGTTTTAAGTTTAGAGTTTTGTTTGACCACTAGTAGTGTTATGTTATTATCTCTTTAGGGTTTGTCTTGTAACAAGTTTTCTCTGGGTATCATTCTGGGTATCCCACTCATCACATCAAATCAATCCAATCATGGATCCAGGGCTATTTTTGTAGAGAAAGCCCGGCAGGAACTCATTTGCATATTAGGTCATACCCCCTGGCACCAAGCCAGCGGAAACTGTGTTCCTGTGTGTTCCTGCTCAAAAAAAGCCCTGGAGCCAAGACATAATGTGGGCAAATGGCACACATGGAGAGAAAGGGAGCACTGTGTAGTTGCTTAGACAGTAAGTTGCTTGCCTACATTACAGTTCTAAAAACACACGCAAGAATAGATATATGCAAAAATAAGAATCAATTTGGAGCTCTTTTTAAAAAGTATTTTCTTCATTCATAAAAGTGATACTTCCCAAGGTCTAGGAGATCTGATAAATTACCTCCAATATACATTCATATAAACGTTGTCTGGTCATCTTTTGATCATGTTCCCACTTTATTTCTTTGGACACCCATTAGCATTAATTAAAGTGCATGGGTGGGTGCAGGGGAGTGGGATTGCAATTGCAAGCCCTAATAACTGATCAGTGTCCTCTGGCAAATGTAAACCACCTTCTGGTGACAGGGCTATTGTGAGGGTAAAATGGAAGAGAAGAGAACAATGTAAGCCAATTTGGGCTCCCACTGGGGGTAAGGCAGGGTGTAAATAAAATACATAATTAAATAACCTCAGTGACAAATTTACATGCATACGCTTTGTACATGCAGCTGTTGCAGCAATTGTATGCAGGTGGGGTGACTACAATCATCCCCACTTTCCCTGTACATAGAGAGCCAATTTGGTGCAGTGGTTAAACACACAGAGAACCGGGTTTGATTCCCTTCTCCACACACAGCTGCTGGAGTGACCATGGGCCAATCAACTCTCTCAGAGCTGTTCTGCTCAAGAGCAGTTTCTGTCAAAACTTTCTACGCCCCACCTACCTCACAAGGTGTCTGTTGTGAGGAGGGGATGGGAAAGGAGACTGTAAGCCACTCAGGGACTCCGAATGAAGAGTGGGGTATACATCCAATCTCTTCTTCTCTTCTACTCCACATAAGTCATCTGATGAAAACTTCATAGAGCTTTCTCCACATGTTTGGAAGCCTGATTGCTCCAGTCATTTGCAAGAGCCATACCTTTCTACAGCTGTAGAGTTCTGTTCTAGCATTAAAACAAATGTGGGTGAGGAGCAGGGGTACCATGATCACTGGTATCCTTCTTACACATATTCACTGGAAAATAACTAATGTACAAACTTGTCCTAGATTCCCTGCATGTACTCTCCTGTCTTTCAGGCTGGTTTCATTCAGAATTCTCAAGTGTAATTGTCTCTGTTCTTTGATTAATGTTAGACTTTTCCCTTTGGAAACTTAAAAAAACAGAACCATATAGATGAAAAATGTTATTGAAAACAATTTTGATTGAACTCTAACCATTAATACTTGACTATTGTGCTGACAATTGTATCTACAAAGAATCTGAATTATTTCCATCCTGTTTATTTGTTGAAAAATCCTTCTGCTGTCTTTCCCAGTGGCGGTTCAAGGCAGCTTAAAAAACAAACCTGAACTTCAGGTGACAATTAACATTTTTAAAAAAGAACATTGCCTTAAAACAATAATCTTTTTATTAAATTAACTGCAGAATGCCCACCTGAAAAGGAACATCTTCACAATTTTTAAGGAAGGCAGTTAATCATAGGAGATTAACTGGGCCTCCTTGAAGTGGATGCTCCATAATGCCAGAGCCATCACTGAAAATGTCTTCACTATGGTTGAATGGACAGTTCAAAGGAAGGCCTTGCACAGTTAGCTCCTTAATGTTAAGCTTGATTCTTATTTGCAGTGTACCATTTTTAAAAAAAAAAAAAAAAAGACCTATGTGAGAAATGTAGGATGGGGAGAGCTGTATAAAACAACCCTCCTTCCCTTGCTGCCAGAAGCCATTGCTGGTGGCTGAAGGAACTGCTTAAAATGTCAAATGTTCTCCATTGGCCCACAAGGTTCCAAATCCCCCTCCCACACACAAAGATCTGCAGATCACCTCCTGTGAGACTGTATGGCCACTTTGACAGCCCTTATAGTGCCCAAGACTCTATTATTTTAGCTGCAGCAGATGAACATGGCTATCCCTCTGGAATTACTCAACTTTTGCTAAGGAAATTAAAACAATAACCTGAGTGTCAGTGTCTGTTTAAAACTTATTTTAAAAGAGTGACCACTTCATTTCATAATGCCTTTCTGAGACTAGACAAGTTATCCCAGAGCTACTACTCCCACCACAGATATTAACCACCATTTGCTTCTCACTTCTTTCCAACCAATAAACGCAAGACAGGAAGCACCTCTGTTTATAGAAATGATGAGTAAACCTCTAGAAAAGCTGCAGGACAACAGATAGTGAAGTGATTGTGTTAAAATATATTAACATTTTTTCAAGGGTCAAGTTTCATAAAAGCAGCACTGTTTTTCTTGGGGAACTTTAGCTGGACTCGAAGTGTTTGAAGTTCTCCCTGAGACCCTTGTGCCTGTCTACACACATAATCTCCTGTCTTCTTTGATGTTTCTCTTCAGTGGAGCTACCTGAGCCCATTCAGAATTCTAATAAAAGATGAGAAGCCAAAGCAACACTTTTTGCTGGTAGCTGGTGAAGGAATTGTGGCAGACTAGTAAGTGGAAGGGATGAATTCATACTGCCTCATTTGTGTAAGTGAATGTCATTTTACAGCATATATACATGTGTTTTAAAACTTTAATCAGCCCCAGTTGCTTGTAAATACTTATTTCACATACAGGTTGTTCCTCAGCAATAACTTTTTTACATTAAAAGCACATCATATCCCCCCCTTGATTTTTTTCCTTTGTAAGAAAGTGAAGCAATATAATGTTCAGAGGACTGACTTCTATTGATGTTTAACATACCCTATTTATGCAGAAGGAAGGCTATTTTCCCCCACATGTGCTATCCAGAAAAAAAAGGTGCCACCTTAAGTTTGCTAACAAGTTACAGGAATGTATAGTAATTTCTTTTTTAAAAAAAAAAAAAAACTTTCCATGTTTAACTGTTTCCCTGAAGGCATTTGTCTTAATTTCAGGGTCATCTTCCTCTTGGGTAAATACAGTACTTTCTTCCTTTGGTCAGGGAAAGAGGAAATAAAATGGATTGCACTCTATTAAATCCAGGCTTGGTGCCTTGTCACAAGATGCAGTGAAACAAAGGCAATCCTTCAAAAAGATAAAGTTCTACTTCAATCTTAACCAAAGTTGTTTGAAAGCAAGTTTTGTTGAAATCAGTGAAACCTGAGAATGCATGTCAGGATCAGGGTGGTAATGAGGCCTTTGGGTGGTAATAAAGCTTCTTTGTTCCAAATGATACACAATTTGATACAATGGAGCATCCTTCATGCTGAAAAATGTATAGAGTGCATATGTTGTTCAGTTGCACAGTCGAGTCCAACTATTTGCGACCCCATGGACACAGCCGCGCCAGGCCCTCTGTCTTCCACCATCCTCCGAAGTCTGCTCAAATTCGTGTTTGTTACATCAGTAATGCTGTCCAGCCATCTCATCTTTTGCCGTCCCCTTCTTCTTTTGCCTTCTGTCTTTCCCAGCATCAGGATCTTCTCCAGTGAGTGCTCCCTTCTCATTTGGTGGCCAAAGAATTTGAGCTTCAGCTTCAGCATCTGACCTTCCAGGGAACAGTTTGGGTTTATTTCCCTTAGGACTGACTGATTTGATCTTCTTGCAGTCCAAGGGACTCTCAAGATTCTCCTCCAGCACCACATCTCATATAAATATAAGGACCAGTAGTCCTGCTGCTATTAATAGTGTAGTGCTGCACAGGCATGTGGTATTGCTGCTCAGGGTCCTTGGATTGTGAGTCTGGAGTAGCTACAAATGCAGAGCTATCATCTTCATCTTATTGAAGAGCAGAAGCTGTCACTGCCACACACACCCACTTCCACATCTGTGGACAGCCATCCCCATCTTTCTCCTGACTTTTGTTTGCCAGCACACCAACATCTTCACAAGTAGACACACCATTTAATTCAGTGCTCAGGCCAAAAAGATTCCCTACCACTGCTCTAGGTAAGACTAGACTGGCTATTTACCTTACAGACAACATTCCTAGTGTGTTGCTGTTCTGGGAGGCCATTGGCGGTGTGCAATAAGTAGACTCAAATCCTGGTAGCTCTGCTAGCTGACCAGTTCCCCCCCCTCCTACACAATCATTGGTGGTAGAATTGGAGGATCAATGGGAAAGTCAGCACATATTATTTGTATTCCTAAGTCAGGTTTCTCTGAGGGCTGTCTCGTATCATTCCATGGGCCACTCAGCTTGACAATCTCATTAAGGGGCTTTATTAGATAGATATTAAACAATATGGAAGGTAACAATAGAGCTTTGTGCCTCCCATGTCAGGTTCCAAGATCAGAACCATAGCAACATGGGCTCACATTCAAGGTACCTCCTGAACATTAAATACCAAAGTACAGAAACAACTGGTGCTTGCACAGGGGACCTTTCCTTTCCTTTTCCTACTGAAGTATCTAAGGTGATGACAGATGTAATAAGAGTAAATATAAGATGCATTCTGTTTGTCCAGCTTTGTCTGCTCACTTTGATTTCCTTTTTCCCCCTTGGTTCCAGACTTTCCTGGCAAATTCAGGAGACATTGCTGGTTGAAACAACTGTAAACCCACATGGTGTGATGGATGGAGCATCAGATAGAACTGGAGAGATACCTAGGTTCAAATTCCTAGTCAGAAATTGAGCTCATTTGCTCACCCTGGCTCAGGCATACTCCCTCAGTCTTCCTTCCTTCATGGGGTTATTGTAAGGCCCGCAGCACCTGGCAGAATATTTTAAAGTACAGAAGTGCTGTTGTTGCAGCTGACTTCTGGTGACCCCAGCAAAGAGCTCTCAGGGGTGGCTTGCCTTCCTCTATAGATCCTTCCTCAGTTGTCCCTCCATCCAAGTACAAATACTGCTTAGTTTCCAATATCTGACAGGATTCCTTTATTCTATACTTCATGCTCACAGACCAATGGGTCATAAGCCAACAAATTTGTTATGGTACAGAATAATACCATCTAAGCTAACCAATCCATTATGGTACAGAATAATACAGTCTAATGACACAGCTCTGACAGGATCAGACTGGATCGCACTACCTCCCCTCCTAGAAGCACTACTTCAAATTTCAGCTAGCTTTTCTTTTGCTTTCTACTATTTTCTGTTCAACCTAAGTTACTGTCACTTGGAAGGTGCCAGTCCTGCCAAAGCAGTTTTGTGGGGAAATGGTTTGAAATTGATGATGCTAAAATATTGACAGATCCATTTGCAGAATTTCACAAGATTCAAAGGAAAGAACATGGAAGTACAATTAGCAACAAAATACTGTGAAATAAATGGAGGAAAATACATTTTTACTTGCAACTAGGCAGGGAGCAGAAGTGTTCGCCTCTCTGGGCTACATTTTGGGTTCCAATTCCTAACAGATGCCTCTCCAGGATGGTTGTGCATAGAGAAAAAATGATTTTAATTAGTTACATATGGAACAAATTACTGTAGATGGAGATAAATGGAGGAGGTGGTTACAGTTCTGGTACTGAAAATACTATGGTAAGCTTTGTCGAGGAAACATGGATTAATGGCATCAAAATTAATGGGGAATTAACTCTAGCTTCTTTACTGATGAAATTTTGCTTGGCAGCAGTAACCCAAATATTAATTAATTTAAAATGATTTAAAGAAAGTCACTTTTAACCCAAAGTCATCCGGCATGCTTCTTATGGTTAAAAGTTGAGTATATTGAGTTCCCCATGTCAAACGATCTGCTGGCTTTCAAATTTTTATTTGAACTTTTGGCAGAATTCTGCAGACACCAGTAATGCTTATGATGTGAGGTTAGTTGCATACAGGGTTAGTTTGGCCACTGAAATGGAACATCGTTTATGTCAGTTGCACTATTTACAATGTACTCTTCTTAAGCATAATATTCATCTGTAGACCCACTTCAAAAGTTGAGCATATATCATCCCTCAGAGGCTTGACAAATCTGTGAGTAATGCTTTCAGTTCACTAGACCGCAGACCCACGGATCCCAGGATTCTTCCCTATACGGTATGCATCAGAAGATCCCAAACATCTAGATAAAAGAGATGAACAATTGAAAATCTAAATGCACAGTAGTCAAGAAATGAGGAAGACAATACATGATTTGAACATCTGGAAATTGTATTGTGGCAGGATTTTCTGATGCTAAAATTCATGGGCTATACTTTACAGGCTCTGCAGGTAACTGCTGTAACCCTATGGGTCCCATACAAAACAGACAAATGCAAACCAATCAGTAACATGTGAACAATATATTTAATAATACCCATTACATTTATGTATTCCATATAGACAAAAATGTTTCTATACCATTATGGGTCCAGCCACAATCAATGGTCATGACAACCAAACAATAACTGTGATTACAGGACCACTGTCATTAGTCTTTATAAATTGCAATGGCTGTATTCCTTTCCTTCATTATTTCTAAGATAAACACACTTTTGGGACCTTGGACATAGGAAAAAGCACTTGGGAAAGATTTGGAGCAGAGAAATAAATAGAAGGTGAGGGCTGAGCATCACCTCTCTGTGTCACTTATTCTTTATAAATTCCCCCCGAAGTGCTTTTCGTCTTTAAAAAACAACAACATGCAGGCTCATTTACACTTAAAGTGTATCCCCTCATGTACTCTTCTGCATCTCCCTCTTTAGCTTAGATTATAAACATTTCAAGTATGAATGAGATTTTTTTTTTACATTTTTTCATCCATATAAGCAGTGCTCTATTAAATGGTACAAAGATAATGGCATATCACAGTAATGTGTGTAGTTTTCACTTAAAAATCAGGAGAGCCCTACACACAGGCCTCGGATTCAGCAGGAGCTCACAGGAGCACAGCTCCTGGACCTTTCTGAGATTTCCACCTCCTCCTTCCCACCTTGTCCATTGATTAGTAGGTGCAGCTGCATAACAATCCCTGGATGAGCTCCACCACCTATTTTTCAACAAAACGACCCCTGCCTACACACATTTGTCTCACACTGTCCCAATGCTGTCCAACCAGTCTTTGTGGAAATGGAGTTTCTGCAAGACAAGATCATGATGACCAGACAGTACACAGTGTGAAAATGTGGTTTCCATGCCTTTTAGCTTCATGACATAAGTCATTCTAAAAATGCAGTATGGGAAGGTGATTATATCTAAGATCTAAAACTAACTGGGGAACATGCTTGGCACTCAGTACTGACACATTGCATTTTCAAGTGTGAGAGTAACTTGAAGCAAAATGCCTACTTGGGGAAATGTAAACTGTGGAGCAGTTCTTCAAGACAGACCTTTGTCTGGGGCCAAAGACTGCTAAATGGATAGGGAAAAATATATCTTCCTAACTTTTGTACAGATGAACCCTGACTGTTCTGAGGAAAATGATGCCAGTCAGGCATCTGATTTACAATGTAGTGGACATCATTGACAATTACCCAGTGCAAAGTCCTCCTGTTTAGTAAGAGGGATTTTTATCAGACATGTGCTGGGAGATTTTGCTAGCCCTTCTCTGCTTGCAACCACAGCATGTGTGGAGAAGCCATTTTAGACTCTTCTCCCACACTGTTGTTGTCTTGAATTGCAATGTAGGCCCACTATTGACTCCAATCCAAATCATATTATTCACATGGCTACATGTTTTTTTTTACAGGCTATAGTAGTTCCAATGGGGTGATATGGGAATATGTGAAAATGATGCAGAGGTGAAGGCCATGACCATAGTCATGTGTTCCTGTCACAAGCAGAAAAGGAACAATATGTCTGACAGGCACAAAAGTCCCATTGTACTTCTTTTCCAAAGCCCTCATGATGGACACAAGGCATTGCGTTGTGGAAAAGTCTATTACTTCAAAGTGTCCTCATGCTCCTCCTTAAACATGTCTTAATATATTTTAGTAACCTCACTGCCAGGTGTTCTAATAGCACTTTTACACTTTTACCTCTATGAATATTTTCTGCCAGTGGACCCAATGACATTGTGCTGCTGGTGGCATGTAAACGGTTTGGAGCGCCGCCGAGAATCTGCCTCCAACCGTCTGGCTATAAATATTTCCTCAGCTATAATCGGAGAGAACATACACAAGTAGGAATGTAATGGCTGCACATAAAAATGCTGAATCAGGAAACAATATGAGAATTCCTTTTTGACTTTAAAGCAATCCCCCCCCCCCAATTTTAATATGGACCATTTGGAAGCTGTATATAATGGTATTTTTACCTGCTAGTCATTTGCAGCTGCATCAAGAATGAACAATGCAATGACTATAAAAGCAACTATTCTATGTGGCTGAGATTAAATGATCTTGCAAAGATTGAATGTGTATGGCCAAATGGACAATGAAAGATCAAAACGGTTTATTACCCACATTAATTCACAGCATTCTCTCTATAGGAGTCCAGAGACCATATTAATGCAGAGGCTAGGGTGACCATAATGTCTGAAGGCCAGCCAGGGACACATGGGGGGGGGGAGGTAGGCGCGCGCGCGCGCAAAGCGCGTGCCGCCGGAAACAGGAAGTGACGTCACTTCCGGTGACGTCATGCCACCACAGGAAACAGGAAGTGACATCACTTCCTGCGACATCATTTCCCCGCGTCACCTGCCGGAAATGGGAAGTGACATCACTTCCTGTGACATCATTTCCCCCAAATGACATCATTTCCCCCAAATGCCACGGCCGGAAACAGGAAGTGACTTCACAGCACTTCCTGTGACATCCCCAAAAATCCCCCAAATATCACCGCCGGAAACAATTTTGTTCTGAAATCCTGTATATACTTCATCAGTATATGGGATAAGGCACTTTCTCAACTGTGCTGCATAATGCAGCCTATTTATTTTGTCCTGTTTGCTCTGTTGGCTCTATCTGCGCCACCTTCATCACTTTCGGGGTGTGGATCCCCCAGTGGGGTGGTCTCGTGACTCCCTCCGCTGGCTGTTTCTGATAGCCCTGCGCCCCCTCTTTCATTTGATATGTGTCCCGTGCGGGTGCCACCCTCCCGCCGGGAGATGCCGCAAAATGAGCCCCCTTGAGGCTTATGGCGGCAGGGCTCGGGGGAAGCGAGCTAGACTGCTGTTCTTTTGAGGGGTTATAGAGTGTTTCGAGCCCGTCCCTGTGGCATCGGTCCCCTGGGCCCCACAACGATGGCGCAGGGACGCTCCCTCCCTCACTCGCCGCCTTCCCCGCCGGCGCCCGCGGCCCACCGGCTCCGGGGCTGCCTAAACCGGGACCTTTAATGGTCCCGGTATAGGCAGCCCGGGAGCCGGGATTGGGTGGCCAGAACCGGGAATGTCCCGGGAGACCGGGACGGTCTGGCCACCCTAGCAGAGGCTAGGAACCCTAACAATCTCACTAATTTAAATGTGGATGTGTCAAAGGTGCTTTTGGAGACAGGGTGGAACAAAAATTAGAGAGAGAGAGAGAGGTGAGTGGATGGGTGGGTGGTAGACAGATTAAAAAGCAAACAGAGAGATTAGTCTTTGGTTTTCTTTGCAGGTTTGGTGCATGTATTCATTTACCATTAACTGAGATTAATTTGAAATTGAAGTTAACAGTCCAAGACAGTGACTTTAAGTCCATGTTAGTACTGGGGATAAGAAATTCTTTTTCAGTATCAATTACAGGGATAATGAAACTATTATGGTTGCCTGGCATTTGTAGAAAAGGCAGCAATGTATTTTATATTTAAATGTATACCCCAGTTTTCTGCTATGAGGTGCTCAAAGTGGCTTGTAGCCTATTGTGAAAGCATATGGTTAAACCCCTTGTATTTCTCAATATAACCTATAAGATAGTAAGCAGTAATTGCTACTAAACACTAAAACAAATGTTATAAAAGGGAAGAATAAGAAGAATCCTCCAGTCTTTTTAAAGGATAAGAAGAATCCTCCAATACTTTAAAAAAAAAGTATTGAACCTCCTTCTCCCCTTTTGGATGAAGCTTCCAATTAAGCTGATGTGTCATTAACAGCCTCTTTATTTTCTTCCCACATGAGTTCCTTATGTTGCCCACCCCACCACCCCCATGCCTACATAAAAGGATGAATCAGCTCACTTGAATTCTCCATCAAGAGAATAAAGTACTATAACCATAACTTACAAACTTAGTTAAAGCAGACAATTCTCAAATTGACTTTAACAAGAATATGTTTATTTAAATTGAAGGAACTAGTTTGGGGATAAGGCTGTAAGCATAAGTTGTGCATATTAAGACCTTGTTTGATGTGTATATCCACATATCAGTGGCTAAAATATCAAAATCTGTTACCTATAATAGAATTTCTTGGGGGGGACATTTGAAAGAAATTGAATTAGACAATATTTTCAGTGCCTTAAAAGTTCTGGCTCCAGTACACAGATATGCAGAAGTAGAAACAGGACACATGAGCACAGCTGTGTAAAAATATAACTACATGTCTCTTCACCGGTCAGATGACCATCATTGTCACCTTTTGAAGCACTGGTAACCTGGTGGAGAAGGGAGATTCACCTGAATTAAGTCTCCTCCATTCCCAAACAGATGCTCAGCACTTCCAAAGCTGACAGTGCCAACCATCTGATTACAGTGATTACACAGTTTAAACCCAAACTAGAACCACATTTTCAGCCCAGAATATAGATATGGCAATCTATTCATGGAAACAGCATGTTTATACATGTGGCTCCTGACCCAGGGAAAGTTCCTAGTGAGGAACCTACAGCACATGGTTGAAAATCCTTGTGTTGTACCCAGACATGGGCATAATCAGCGGTTGGAAAGCTCCATTGTGGGGGGAAGGGAAGAGTAGTCATGAGTCAGAAATTATCAAGGATATGCTAGACTTGAAGGATGAGGCCAAGAAGAACAGACCAACTGTGGCTCCCAAATCAGAAGGAAGTAGAACTAGGGGAGCGGAAGTGGATTAGGATGGCACCCAGTCTCTACCTATCTCTGTCTGAAGCCAAGATAAAGCACTTCAGCCCACTTAGTCCATGGTACATGACAGTGTGGGCCAGGATACCAGTAGGAGGTAACAACAATGTTAAAAAACAATAATATAAGACAAGGGTTAAAACAAAAGATAATAAATGATATAATGATGATGTGATAGATAGATAGATAGATAGATAGATAGATAGATAGATAGATAGATAGATAGATAGATAGATAGATAGATAGATGATAGATGATAGATAGATAGATAGATAGATAGATAGATAGATAGATAGATAGATAGATAGATAGATAGATAGATAGATAGATAGATAGATAGATAGATAGATAGGCAGGCCATGCACCCCTGATGTAGCCGATCTTCCAAGAGCTTACAGGGCTCTTCTTACAGGGTCTACTGTAAGCTCTTGGCAGATTGGCTACATCAGGGGTGCATGGCCTAATATGCAAAAAAGTTCCTGCTACAAAAAAAAGCCCTGGATATGTTTAAAGGATTTTATTAATAACATAAGGTAACATTATCCATTAATAACTTTTTTTTCCTCTTCCCCATATGCTATTTTCTTAATTCCCCTCCCCCCGTTACTTGACTCCCGCCGGTGTTATAAACTTAAAATGTTAACACTTAAAAGTACCCTTAAACCATATGAACCATATAAGCCTAGATTCATGTTCTTCTTTTTTCTAATACTTAATCATTATTAAAAAATTGTCCAATGTCTTTTTATTTTCCATTGTTTTTCTACATAACCTCTAAACTTTTTCCACTCCTTTCTATAAACTTTCAAATCATAGTCTCTTAAGATTCTTGTTAGTTTATCCATCTCACTCCATGTTATTACTTTTGTAATCCAATCCCATTTTTCTGGTATTTTTTCTTGCTTCCATAACTGCGCATACAATGTCCTAGCTGCTGAAAGCAAGTACCAAATCAAAGTTCTATCTTCTTTTGGAAATGTTTCCATTTGTAATCCCAACAGAAATGTTTCTGCTACTTTCTTAAATTCATATCCCAAGATCTTAGAAATTTCTTGTTGAATCACCTGCCAATACATTTTTGCTCTTTCACAAGTCCACCACATATGGTAGAAAGAACCTTCATGTTTTTTTTACATTTCCAACATCTATCTGGCATCTTATTGTTCATCTTTGCCAACTTTTTAGGGGTCATATACCATCTGTACATCATTTTAAAACAGTTCTCTTTAATACTCTGACATGTTGAAAGTTTCATAGAGTTCTTCCAAAGATATTCCCATGTGTCCATCTGTATTTCTTTATTTACATTGATTGCCCATTTAATCATTTGAGATTTTACTACTCATCTTCCATAGACTATTTTAAGAGTAACTTATATATTTTGAAATTAATTTTCCATTATCTCCAAGAAGAACTTTCTCCATTTCTGTTTGCTCTTGTCTTATTCCTTCAGCTTTAATATCATTTTCCATCAGGCTCTTTATTTGTTGCATTTGAAACCAATCATATTTGTTATTCAACTCCTCCGCAGATTTCAATTCTATTTTACCACTTTGTATTTTTAATAGTTGATTGTATGACAACCCTCTTTCTTCATCAGTCTTAGCTGTTATTCTTATCACTTCTTCTGGTACTATCCATAATGGCTTACTTCATCCATGTATTTAACAGATTATTTCTTATATAATGGTGAAAGAAAAAACCATCCATTTTTTTCTTCCTATAGTACATGTAAGCGGGCCAGCCGAATTTATATCCATGACCTTCCAACATTAAAAGTTCTTTATTTGACAGCGTCACCCAATCTTTTATCCATACTAAGCAAACTGCATCATGATATATTCTTAAATCTGGTAGCTTGAATCCTCCTCTCTCTTTAGCATCTGTTAAAATTTTCATTTTAATCATTGGTTTCTTCCCAGCCCAGACAAATTCTGAAATTTTCCTTTGCCATTTATTGCAGTGTTTACTATCTTTCACAATCGGAATAGTTTGAAACAAATACATTCTTCTTGGCAAAATGTTCATCTTAATTGCAGCTATTCTACCCAACAATGTCAAATTAAGTTTATTCCATTTCATCAAGTCTTCATCCATAGCTTTTCATGCCATAGCTTTTCATGCCATAGCTTTCATGCCATAGCTTTTCATAGTTATTTTTAAACAAATCAATATTCTTCATTGTTATCTCCAAGCCCAAATATTTTACTTTGGAAGCAACTTCACATCCCGTCAATCTCTGCAATTCCTTTTGTTTGCTTGCTTGTATTGGCTACATCAGGGGTGCATGGCCTAATATGCAAAAAAGTTCCTGCTACAAAAAAAAAGCCCTGGATAGATAGATCTAAAACCACCTTATGCCCCCATCAATGGTTATTCCTCTTCTGCCCAGGCTTTGACTGCCCCAAAAGCTCTCTGGAACAGGTCTTTTTTAATAATATAATTATAATAATAAAATTTTATTTATACCCCGCCCTCCCCGCCAAGGCAGGCTCAGGGCGGCTTACAGGTATGGCAAAGCCATTGAACAATAAAACAGTTATACAATTCAATAAAATTACAATTTACTATTAAATTTTTTACATAATCTAAAACAATCTAAAAACAGTCTAAAATATTCTCTGCTCGCTGTTATCTCAGTTATTAGTATTAGTGATGGCGTGATGTTTATTTCAAGCTCCATCTTGAAAGGCTAGCCGGAAGAGGGCGGTTTTGCACGCCCTACAGAATTGGCTAAGGTCCCGTAGGGCCCGCACCTCTTCCGGCAGCTGGTTCCACCATTGGGGTGCTTTTATAGAGAAGGCCTGTTCTCTAGTTATTTTTAGTTTGGCCTCCTTTGGCCCAGGTACTTCCAGGAGATTTTGTGAGCTGGATTGTAGTGCTCTCTGGGGAACATATAAAGAGAGGCGGTCCCTAAGGTAAACAGGTCCTCGGCCATATAGGGCTTTAAAGGTAATAACCAGCACCTTGTAACGAACTCGGTAAACAATTGGCAGCCAATGCAGCTCCTGCAGCCTAGCCTGCACATGTTCCCACCGGAGTAGGCCCAATAGCAGTCTGGCTGCTGCGTTCTGCACTAGCTGCAGTTTCCGAGTTCGGCACAGGGGCAGCCCCATGTAGAGGGCATTACAGTAGTCTAGCCTCGAGGTGACCGTTGCATGGATCACTGTTGCCAGGTCACTGCGCTCCAGGAAGGGAGCCAGCTGCTTTGCCCGCCTAAGATGAAAAAAGGCGGATTTGGCAGTGGCTGCCACCTGGGCCTCCATTGTCAAGGAAGACTCCAGTAGCACTCCCAAGCTCCTGACCCTGCGCACTGATACCAGTGATGCACCGTCAAAAGCAGGAAGAGAGATCCCTCCATCCGGAGCACCGCGCCCTAGGCACAGGACCTCTGTCTTCGCTGGATTCAATTTCAGCCCACTTGACCTGATCCAATCTGCCATGGCTTGCAGCACCCGGTCCAGATTTATAGGAACATCAGCAGCCCGGCAGCCCATCAATAGATAGAGCTGGGTGTCATCAGCGTACTGGTGGCAACCCAGCCCATACCTCCGGGCAATCTGGGCAAGGGGGCGCATGTAGATGTTAAATAACATCGGGGAGAGAACTGCTCCCTGAGGCACCCCACAATTAAGTAGGTGCCTCCGGGACAGCTCCCCCCCAATTGCCACCCTTTGTCCCCGACCCTCCAGGAAAGAGGAAAGCCACTGCAAGGCTAACCCCTGAATCCCTGCGTCGGCGAGGTGGCGGGTCAGCAGCCGGTGGTCGACCATATCAAACGCAGCCGAAAGGTCTAACAACAGCAATACCGCCGCACCGCCTCGGTCCAGGTGTCACCGGAGATCATCCATGAGGGCGACCAGAACCATTTCTGCCCCATGGCCCGGGCGGAAGCCGGACTGGAATGGATCAAGAGTGGAAGTGTCATCTAGGAAGCTCTGTAGTTGCAGCGCCAAAGCCCTCTCTATAACTTTGCCCAAAAAGGGCAGATTTGCGACTGGCCAGTAATGAGCCAATTCGGCCGGGTCTGATGTAGCTTTTTTCAAGAGGGGGCAGACCACTGCCTCCTTCAGAGGGGTTGGAAAAGAACCCTCCGAAAGAGATCTATTTATGATGTCCCGTATAGGACATCTTAGCTCCTCCTGGCAAGCTTTAATTAGCCAGGAGGGGCACAGGTCCAGATTGCAAGTTGTTGGGCGTGCAGTAGAGAGGATCCTGTCAACCTCCTCTAGGTCGAGTGGGTCGAAACAGTCCAGAATCAAACCAGAAGACAGGCACGGAGCCTCGAGTTCACATACTGTATCTAATATGGTGGGGCAGTCGCGGCGGAGCAACTGGACTTTGTCTGCAAAGAAATTTGCAAATGCCTCACAGCCTATCTCTAATTCCTTAACATTTGGTTTGCCTTGTGGCAATGTGGTAAGGTTCCGAATTATCCTAAACAATTGTGCCGGGCGCGAATTTGCAGACGCAATCTTAGCCACAAAGTATGTTTTCTTTGCGGCCTTGACTGCCATCTCATAGGACCTCATAAACTCTCTATAAGATGTTCTGGCCACTTTGTCACGAGTACATCGCCATTGCCTCTCTAGACGTCTGAGGCCCTGTTTCAGCTGGCGTAGTTCCGGGGTATACCATGGCGCCAGCTTAGTTTGGGGTCGCAGAGGGCATCGGGGTGCGATCTCGTCAATGGCTCTGGAGACCCGGCTATGCCAGGTCTCAACCAGGTCATTGAGTGAATCGCCAGAGGGCCAGGGATCCCGCAGAGCCATTTGGAACCGTTCCAGGTCCATCTGGTTCTGCGGGCGAGCCATAATGTGCTCGTCGCCTAGACAGGTTTTGCGTGGAGCATTCACACGAGCCCTAAGGACGAGGTGGTCTGACCATGGCACCGCTTCTGCGATTATGTCGTCCACCATAACCCCGGCCGCAAAGATCAGGTCTAACATGTGCCCAGCCTGATGCATGGGGACTGTAACAAGTTGAGAGAGCCCTAGTGTCACCATGGATGACACTAGGTCCATCGCCGAACTGGAGGCCGGGTCATCAGCATGGACGTTGAAGTCACCCAGGATCACCAGCCTTGGGTGCTCCAACGCCCAGCCTGTCACCGCCTCGAGCAGGGACGGTAAGGTGCCAGCTGGTGCACTAGGCGAACGGTACACCAGCCAGATTGCCAACCCCTCTCCAACATCCCACGCCAGACCGGCACATTCAATACCTTTTATCTTTGGGGCCGGGAGCGCCCTAAAGGAGTAAGCCTCTCGTATGAATAACGCCACTCCTCCCCCCGCCCTCTAATCCGCGATTGGTGGAAGACTGAGTAACCCGGGGGAGCTGTTTGTGAGAGGGCCAGTGTATCTCCCTCTCGAACCCAGGTCTCAGTTATGCAAGCCAGGTCCATGTCCTGCTCGAGTAAAAACTCTCAGAGGACAGAGGTCTTATTATTGATGGACCTGGCGTTGCATAACACCAATGACGGAGGCAGGTCATCCAAACTGGCCCCACTACCTGTCACCGTCGGGATGGGACGCAGGCTGGAAGGTGGTTGAGCACTGACTGATCTCAGCCCCTTTCCCCTATGTCGTTGCCTGTTCCCACCGCCATACCTCCCCCTCCCCAGGAGCACTGGAATCCCTGGGCCCGTCATCTCCGCTGGTGGAGTCGTTGTCAATAGCCACCGCCTTTAGTGCCGACTAGCACTACCCCTAAATCATTCCCCAATCTACTCCACCCACTAGCTCCCACTTCACTAGCTCCCACTGCAGCTTCACCACAGATCCAGGAGGGTAGGAGCCCCCCTAACCTCTTCCAAGAGCCTGTTTCAGAGGCTTTCAGAGCTATTGAAAAGGTTTGCACTCACACTGTTGTCAAGCATTTCTTGGAAAAAAGGAGTACTGACAATAGACACTGTTGGGAAGAATGAAGCTGCTGCATAGATATACAGTAAGGCTGGGTCCAGACTGGCAATTTAAGGTGCACCAGAAGTGTTCCAAACCAGGTTGGCTTAAAATGGAGTGGCCAAAGCCCATTCAGATGCTCCCCTGCAAAGCGCCCGTATGCTGTGTGGGATGTGCTTTGGTGCTGTGCACCATCCCCATAGTTTGATTTGGGTTTCTTCCCCCCTCCCCGTTCATTTATTGGCCATGTGTATATGCACCCATGCACTTAGAAGGAATATTTTTTGTTATTTTTTTTAAGCTAGAAGTGGGTTGGAGTGGCCTGGTGGATTTACACTGCCAATCCACCTCGCTTGCATGCTCCAGCATCCACATGCCTGGAAAGGCAGATGGCATGTGGCATAAAAATTGACTACCACTTCCTAAGTGGTAGCTTTTTGAGCCACCTCAGAGACGCTGAAGGACAGGGTGAGTATGGGAGCAAGACGGGTGGCAGATCTGCATGTTTGGACTTGATTTTAATCTACCTGCTAGCTGTCCCTGTGTTGGCTTAAACTGGTCATCTGGACCCAGCCTAAGTGGACCCCAGATTGATAAACACCAGCGCCTTGAATTGGACCCAGAAACTATCTGGCAGACAGTGAAGGAAACTCAAACTAGCCACAGAAAACAAACATGCTGCTGCATTTTGCACAAGTTGCAGTTTCTGGATTGTTATCAGGAGCAGCCCCATGTAGTGTATGTTACAGTAATCTAGCATTGTAGTTAGTGAAGCATATACCTATATGACCAGATCAGGCATCAGCAAATAGGGAGCCAGCTTCCTAACTAGATGTAGCTGGGAAAAAGTCTTTCAAAAAAAGCTGCACATCACTGATAGTAGGAAGTACAATTTCACTGAAAGCTGAGATTCCATTCTGCATCATCTCCATCTTTCTGTATTCTGCTTCAGTTTATTTTTTTTTCAGCCACTTGATCACCACATTCAGATGCTAGACCAGGACAGAAATAGAAGCAGCTGGTGGCTTTTTTAGAGTAACATGTAGCTGGGTGTTGCAAGCATATTGATCACAACCTACGGCAAAACTTAAGTTGCTTTATTATAAAGATATTAAATAACATGGGACATAGTACATGTGCTTCCCATGTGAAGTCCCAAGATCAGAACCATATCAACACTGGCTCATAGCCCACTCACCTTCCAAGTGCCTCATAAGTATTGCATGGTCTACCATATTAAGGGCTGCTGATGGATCTAACTATAGTAAATATAAGATACATTATGTTTGTCCAGCTGAAGACAAAGATAAAAGGCAGTCTTATCTATCAGGCAGCTTGGGCAACTGCCTAGGGCCATGGTCTGGAAGGGGCTTTAATGACTGGCTGGGTTGATGGTAATGGTGCTGGAAAATAGATTTAAGTCCAAATGCAAACTGCAGTGTGTTTTTGAAAAGACATGTCATGCATTATAAAATCTATCCTTTTTTTTCTTCAGATGGGTTGGGTGGGTATAAAGGGAGTTTTGGGGATCGCATCCATTCTGAACTTTTGCCTAGGATCCTAGAATTACTAAGACCATCCCTTACAGAAATCATCTGAAGGCATTACTAAAGTTGTCTCTGTCCCAAACCGAGTTCTGAGGTTAGATTGAAAAATATCCAGGACAGATGTCTCATACAAGTATTTCTGGAGCTGTACTGCCACTACAAGGGAAGACTCATTTCAATTTGTCCACTATGAGGATGCAGGCAGGATTCTTGGAAGTTTGATACTTACCACTTGCTTGTATGTCCCTTGTCCCTTCTGGCTACTTAAATCTGCCAGGATGGAGCTGTAAACCTGGTCCAAAAGAGAGTAAGTGCCTCCCCAAGATAATGGGTGGTTCCCCCTGCCTTAAAACAGGAAGTGGTGCAGCTCCTTCAGGAGAAACTTACTGTGGGGTCAGGACAGTTGAATAACACCCAGACCGATTTCACACTAATTGTTGTTGTTGTTATTATTATTATTTAATGAATCACCCTATCCCAGCTAGTGCCAGGCTCAGAATAATGTACAACAGTAAAAAAAAAATACATACATATATATATATAAATTACAGTAAAAAATTACGAACTCTGATGATATCTTTAAAGTGTCCTTTGTCAGTACATCACATCAGGGGTGGGGGGATCCTTACCAAGAGGGGGTGGAGAGGAAAAGGTGCCAGCACGGCAACTGTCGCTGTCCTTATGCAAAGGCTCGGTGGAACATCTCTGCCTTACAGGCCCTGCAAAACTGTAAAAGATCCTGCCCTAATGTCCCTAATGTCTTTTGGCCCTGCGTTCCATCAAGTTGGGGCCAGGACTGAAAAAGCCCTGGCCCTTGTTGAGGACAGCCGGACCTCTTTTGGGCCAGGGATCACCAGCAGTTTTCGACTTCTGGAGCGCAATGTCCTTCCAGGGACATAGTGAAGGAGATGGTCCTGTAGATACATTGGTCCTAGACTGCTCAAGGCCTTAAAGGTCATAACCAAAACCTTGAATCTAACCCAGTACTCAACCAGCAACCAGTGTAGCTAGCACAGCACAGGTAGAATATGTGCTGTCCGTAGTGTTCTTGTCCGGACTCGCACTGCTGCATTCTGAACCCATTGGAGCTTTTGGATCAGACTCAAGGATAGAACAGTATAGAACTTGTTACAGTAGTCTAGTCTGAAGGTGACCGTTGAATGGATTACTGTGGCTAGGTCTGAGCGAGATAGGAGGGGAGCTAGCTGCCGAGCTTGACAAAGATGAAAAAATGCCACCCTGGCAATGTGTGACCTGGTCCTCCATTGAAAGTGAAGTGTCCACTGTCACTCTTAAGCTCTTGACGGTAGGCATTAGTGTTAGTAGCACCCCATCAAGATATGTATCCCGCTTGCTGCGGAATAGCAGTGTGCCAACTTGCAGCTCCGGGGCAATTTGTGCAAAAACAGAGAGAAGCCCCAGTAACAAAATGGCTCTCCATCCCAGAACAAACATAGTGCGAAATCAGTCCCAGTCTCAAATGCACCATCCTTGAGAAAGATTATTGAACAAATGGTGGCTGGGCAACTTCAGGGATTCTTGAATGAAGCAGATTTTTTGGATCCATTCCAAGGCCTGGTTTTCAGGCCTGGTTATTGGAATGACTTGACTTTGGTCACCCTGGTAGTTGACCTGCACCAGGAGATGAATGGGGGAGTGCAACCCTGTTAATTTTCTTGGAACTTTCAATAGTAAACACATACGTTGGGCTCATTACAGCCTGAGATAGATTTGTGTAATACAGATGCCTGCTCAGTACAAAAGATTAAATATGACTTTTCTTCATATGTTGTGGCTTTCAAATGTTATGATCATTGTATGAAGCTTCCATCAAGGTATGGATTTCCACATGACAGCTACATTTGAAGTCGCCCTCCAACTGCGAAGGTGAAGCCACCACATGCTGACCATCCCTATGAATGTGCTGACATGTCACTGCTCACCATCTCCTGGCTCATCCCAAATTTCAAAGGAAATCCAGGGGAGTGCAGAGGTGTTCTTTCACTACTGAGCTTTGATATGTCAGAATATGCACTGGGAAAAAAGAGAAGAAATGCTGGGGGTGAGGGAAGAGGAACAAAATGCAAAACAGACCCAAAAGCAGAACTATATATATAGGGAATCTAGTATTTAAAATATAACAATTCACAACCACTGTCTCCAGTTGCACATTTACAAATGAATAATAATAATAGTACCAGAATACATAATAACATACAGAATCATCAAATTTGTGTAATACATAAGTACATGTTTTAAAGTTTGACTAATTATAATGCTAAAATCACTGAAAATTAAATAGGAAACCAATTAACAAATGCATATGCTTACTTATTTACTTTTTTAGTTGCTTAATTTATAGTCTGCCTTCCTCACTTAGACTATAGTGTGATGAAACAATGCTTGAATTTTATGTTGGCAAAATAATTAATGCAGCAATGGTGCACAACCTAATTAAAGAATAAAGTTTTATTTTGGAATTAACATACTTGATAGGAAAGAGAAAAGACAGAGATAGATTCCTCACTCTAGCTGAGAGGAAGTGTAAGTCTGAGTGTGGCACTTCTGAGCAGAAGGGGGAAATTGCCCTGATAGTAACAATCTACTGCTTTGGCGGGGAGGGTGGGATATAAATCCAATTAATAATAATAATAATATCTGCAGACAGATAATTTAAAAGGAGAGAAGGTGCTGACCTCACTATCCTATCTAATTGTCTTCTTGCTGGCCCCTGCAGGGTCTTCTCTTCTTCTTTGTACACCAGACATTGCCTTTTCTATCATTTTATGGGTATACACATTAATATGACATATTGAAAGATGTTGAAATTAATTTTAAAAAGAATGGTATCAATTTTTTATATTCTAGAAGTGTTCTACTTAACTGAAATCAATTAGAAAGTTCTTCAGTTGGGTTTAACTCTCTGTCTGAGCCTTCTTAATGGAGTCTGAGTCTATCCAAATGATTTTTTTTTAAGAAAGTGAGATGGAGGAGGGGGAATGCTGAATTATTCTCTGTGTTTCCATGGATATTTGTAATCAAAATCCTGTTATTAAAAAAGAAAAAAGAAAGAAAAGAAACAGAATGGATTGCTGTTGCTTTCTTCTTCCCGCTGTTGCATCCCAACTTTCCCCATAATATAGAACTCCTGAGGGTCAGGGTACCCTTGGGGGTTTCACAGAGGTCTGACCTCCAAAGGGAAAGCTGGCGAAAGTTACAGATTAGACTTGTGCATTTCTTTCATTATTAATTGTAATAATTGTGAAAATTCACTTTAAAGAGCATTTTCCTAATAAACAGTATCCCTTAGGTGGAATGGGGAGATAGGCTCTGGGATTTCTGGACTGACTGCAAGATATAGCCACTAGGAATTAAATATATGTGTGAAATAGTCCAGTCCTGAATGATACAGGGTGGGATTCTGCCTTCCTCTCTCCTCCCTACTGTGCCTGCCCTGCTGTGCCAAATTCCCCCTTTGCTCATCCCTGCTTGGCTGCTGCTTTCAAAACCTCTCAGTCCAAGCAAATCCTCCTCCTGCTGCCTGCCCAGATGCCTTGCTCTCCTTGTACCACCAAGCCCCCTTGCCTAATCACTTTTGCTTCTCCCTCGTGCTACAGTTCTTCAAGCTCAGTGACTGCAGTGTTGTCTGTGTTACTGTTTGGAGTCTTTCCTATCAATTCTCATAGATTTTAGTGTTAAACATGGTGGGGATCCTTTTCATTGCCTCAAAAGGTGTGTGTGTGGCTTAATTCTATCTATCTAAAATTTGGCAACGTGGGTGTCCTTGGTGAATATTACAGTCTCCTGGAGTTTTGTCCAATTTGGGTGGGAAACCATGAGGGTACAGACTTGAGTAAAGGTGGGGGCGCTTCATTGAAAGCAATGGGAAAGGAGACAAAATGGAATTATGAAAATGAAATAATAACAAAAGAAACAATAATGAAACAAAATCACACAAAACAACTTCAATAATAAAACAGTCTCATTTGGAATTTAATAACAACAATGAAAGAAATGAAATAAAGTCCCATGAACAAGTCTATTACACATGTACATACATCCCTCTTATGTTAATCACAGAAGAGCTCATGCAAGAGATGAAGGATCAAACTTTGCTGTTTCCTTCTTCCTTCTTCATCCCACTCCATTTTTCAAAGCTTCCTGACTTCCCAGGAGCATTTTTTTCCATAGCTGAAATGAGGAGGACAAGGCTGCAAAATCCTCATTATGATTTAATTTCATTTGTAGTTCTTTAGGACCCAGCCTTATGCCTTTCCTCTAAGGATACTGAAAGATATTGAGCAAAACTAAAACAAAAATCCAGTGGCAGCTTGCACACATTTATTTCATACATCATTGTATATGAGAGCAGATGTTCTTTATACTAAGAATGCCCCCCTACAATAGAACAAAAGTAACATAGGAATCAGCCTTCATAAAGTTGTATCTGGAACTGCAATAGCAAATGGACAGCAGTTTTATTAGAAACTGCACCTGAATATCCAAGATACCAGAAGAGGACTTTTTCCTCTCTCAAAGATTACATTTTCCCTCAAAAATTAGGTTCTGCTGCAAAGATTAGATTCCAGCTGGTATTGAGCTACATTAACACTGTTCTGTTAAAATATTTTCCTGTCATTTACCCATTTGTAACAATTATTCAGATTGCCTGGCTTGTTTTTCTTTTAATACTGTCTGTACTTGCAGGGATTCTGTTACAGCTAAAATAATAACAAGATGTACTATCAGGAGATTCATAAAACCATAACTCTGCTAATCCTAAGACACTTTGTGCAAATTGTACATGCTGTACTATAAAGGAGCCTTGACATGCATTATTGCCAGAGGTGTCATAGAACTGGAAAATATGTAAAGCACTCAAATCCCTAATTTCCAAACTTTGACAAATATCATCATGGGAGGTGATTCTATATCCCAGTGAATAGGTAGGATGTTGATCCAGATACTACGAAAACTACCCTCAGCACCACTGTTCCGTTTAACATTCTGAAGATATGATATCATTTTTAGCATACTGTAAAGGAATGGGCTTTGAAGTAAGACTTCAAATGTACTGAGTCATTTCCTGATTAAAATATACATTGACTTTCATAGCTGTCATTACCTAAATCTAGCATGGGTACAACCACATTTTGAGAGCAACTCGTTTTATTAATAGCTGCACACCAAAAACAGATATGATCATGGCAACTGCATTTATTTGATAGATTAATCTGTTTCAAGCCTAGGGAGATGCAAATCATCATATATCTGATGGCCTGCAGGTTGAGATTGGAACCTTCCCCTCACGTTCTCACCAAGCAGATTACTGGTGCAAAAGGGGGAAGAAAGATCTGTTCTGAATTAACCATCCCACACATCATGCACAATTGAAAGTATGTTCTCTTGGTTATGGACAAAAACATGTGAAATCACCAAACACACACAAGCCATATATGCTCTAATTAGTCCTGTTTTGCAGGGACAGTTCTTATTTTTTGAATGTGGTCCCCTGACAAAGCATTGTCTATGTTAATTGCCTTTGGGAAATAGTATGTTAATTGTTGTTGTTATTGTGAGTTACTTGAATTATTCTTCAGGATTTACCTTCCTCCATCACAGTGGAAACATTTTGTTTCTACTAAGAACATAAGAGAAGTCATATTGGATCAGGCCAGTGGCCCATCCAGTCCAACATACCATCACACAGTGGCCAAAAAACCAGATGCCATCAGGAGGCTGATCAGTGGGGCCAGGACACTAGAAGCCCTCTCACTGTTGCCCCCCACAAACACCAAGAATACAGAGCATCACTTTCCCCAGACAGAGAGTTCCATCTATACCAGGGGTGTCAAACATGCAGCCTGAGGGCTGAATCAGGCTCCCGGAGGGCTCCTATCAGGCCCCCGAGCAACTGGCTCTTGTCTGCTTCCTTCTTCCTCCCTCTTGCTTCCTTTTGCATCTTAGCTTGCTTTGCAAGGCTTGCTCAATTGCACAGGAGCTACAGAGCAAAACCTCTGTTTTCTATATTGGTTGAGGCTCCTCTGCTTCCTGGTCCCCTGGGGAGGGAGGAAAAGAGCCAGAGCTTCCTTTGCCCAGTTCCTGGATCTCATGGGAGAAATACAAAGAAATCATCTTTAAGATCAACGTGCAAATGTTTTAAGCATGTTTATGTTAAAGTTTTTTATATAAAAAAATCTTTAATCGTGTTTCTCTTTGTCCTTTAAAAAGTTTATATCTCTGCTACCTAATCTTAGATAGGTACACACGTGGCCTGGCCCAACATGGCCCAGCCCAACAAGGTCTCATTTATGTCAGTTCTGGTCCTTTTAACAAATGAGTTTGACACCCCTGATCTATACCTTGTGGCTAAGAGTCACTGATGAACCTCTGCTCCATATGTTTATCTAATTCCCTCTTGAAGCTGTCTATGCTTATAGCTGCCACCACCACATGTGGCAGAGAATTCCATGTGTTAATCACTCTTTGAGTGAAGAAGTACTTCTTTCTATTTGTTCTAACCTGACTGCTCAACAATTTCATTGACTGCCCATGAGTTCTTGTACTGTGAAAAAAGGGAGAAACTTCCTTCTCTGCCTTCTCTATGTCATGCATAATCTTGTAAACCTCTATCGTGTCAGCTCTCAGTTGTTGTTTTTCCAAACTAAAGAGCCCGAAGTGCTTTAATCTTTCTTCATAGGGAAAGTGTTCCAACCCCTTAATCATTCCAGTTGCCCTTTTCTGCACTTTTTCCAATGCCATAATATCTTTTTAGAGGTGTGGTGACCAGAAACATACAAAGTATTCCAAATGAGGCCACACCATCATTTTATAGAGAGCCAGTTTGGTGCAGGGGTTAAGTATGTGAACTCTTACTGGGAGAACTGGGTTTGATTCCCCACTCCTCCACTTGCAGCTGCTTGAATGGCCTTGGATTAGCCATAGCTCTCATAGGAGTTGTCCTTGAAAGGGCAGCTGCTGGGAAACCCCTCTCGGCCCCACCCACCTCACAGGGTATCTGTTGTGGGGGGAGAAGATATAGGAGATTGTAAACCGCTCTGAGTCTCATATTCAGAGAGGAGGGCAGGGTATAAATCTGCAGTCTTCTTATACAGAGGCGTTATGATACTTGCTAATTGGTTTTCAGTTTCCTTCCTAATAATTACTAGCATGGCGTTGGCCTTTTTTTATTGTAGTCGCACACTGTCTTGACATTTTCGGTGAATTATCTACCACGACTCCAAGATCTCTCTCTTTGTCAGTCTCCACCAGTGATCCCCTAAACTGAGTTAGTGTGAACTAGCTCACAATTTTTTAGCCTCTGGCTCACAGTTTTGTTTTTGTTCAGGAAGGATGGCTCCAGAGCACACTAATTCATGGAGCAACTCACAACTTTGATGTCAGTAGCTCATGAAGCAGAATTTTTGTTCACAAGACTCCACAGCTTAGAGAGAGTATTGGTCTCCACCAGTTTAAATCCCATCAAAGTGTATTTATAGTTAAGATTTTTGGCTCCAATGTGCATTACTTTGCTCCTGGCCATGTTGAACCTCATTTGCCACACTGACACCCACTTGCCCAGCCTTGACAGATCCCTTTGGAGTGCCTCACAATTCTCTCTGGTTCTCACCACCCTGAACAATTTAGTGTCATCCACAAACTTAGCCACTCCAACTCCAAATCATTAATGAACAAGTTAAAAAGCATCAGACCCAGTACTGAACCCTCCAGTACCCCACTGCTTACCACACTCCACTGTGAAAATTGCCTGTTTCCCATTAATTAGCCAGTTTTTGACCCATGAGAGGACTTGTCCTTTTACCCCATGACTATTATGCTTACTTAGGAGTCTTTGATGAGAAACTATCAAAAGTTTTCTGGAAGTCAAGGTAAACAACATCTATTGGGTCCCCCTCGTCCACATGTTTGTTCACCCCTTCAAAGAACAGGTTAGTGAGACAAGATCTTCCCTTACAGAACCCATGGTGAGTCTTCTTCAATAGCTTTTGTTCATCAATTCTCTCTTAAACAACAGTTTCCACCAATTAATCTGGTATTGACATCAGACTGACTGGCCTGTAATTCCCCAAATCTCCTCTGGAACCCTTTTTAAAGGTGGAGGTGACATTAGCTACCTTCCAGTCCTCAGGAATGGAGGCAGATTTTAATGAAAGATTACATATTTTTGTCAGGAGATCCACAAGTTCACATTCAAATTCTTTCAGAACTCTTAGATGTATGCCTTCCGGGGCTGGTGCTTCATCAGTTTTAAAATTGTCTACCAATCATAGGACCTCCGCTCTTGTCGCCTCAATCCGACTCAGGTCTTTCAACCATGAAAGTGGGGATACTAGAAAATACTAGACAACCATGAAGTGGGATGAACTCTCAGGTATAAATGCATACATGCATGAATTTAATGTGACAACCATAGGTCATAACATAGCATAACATAACATTAATATCAGATATAGATACATATGTAAACAAACTATAAGTAAATAACATTAAGACATATCAAAATACAAATAAAAATATAAATCCTATCCAACTGCTATTTAAAACATACCCATGCATGCACGTGAAAACTAAGTTACCAGCCTACCATTTCACATGATGAAACTGTCTATATATAGTTTGAACTGTCAATGGCATTTTGGAGGACAAATGTGTTTTTCTAGTATATCTTTACAAAAAGAACCGTCACCCTTTTTTCCTTGTAATTTAATGCCCAAGAACCAGATGCTTGCAAATAAGCTGGGAACAAGGATGCCTGAACATGTTACTTAAGTTACATTCTATTCACTATTTGTCAGTCATAATTATTTGTCAGAGATGCTTTAAGCTGATCCTGCATGGAACAGGGAGTTGGACTAGATGGCCTAAATGGCCCCTTCCAACTCTATGATTTTATGATTCCATGATTAGGGAACCAATTGTTTGATGAGCCCTTGGGCTGTTCCTGCCTGCTCATAAGAAACAGAAAGCTTTTTTCTGTGTCCCATCCATGTAGGGACCCAGCAAGAAGTTTTTTGGGTGGGGAGAAAATGTGCTCATTCAACAGAAGCTCATTTTCAGCTTCTGATCTCATCTGAAGCTGGAGAAGGGGGAGAACCCACATTTCAACTGATCATCTAAGATTCGGTGTTTGTTTTTCCACTCCCTCAGCTTCTCCCTACATCCCAGGATTTTGGGCACACAGGCAGAAGTCTACAGGGAGAAAAAATTGCTGGGACACAGTGAAGAAGTTGTGTTGCTGGACTCAGTGATTGTTTTCCTGGATGTGATGGTCTGTCAGAGACCAATTCCCAGCCAACCAGTATACCTACTGGGGGATCAGAGAAGCCCACTCCCAGATGATCCCCTGATTCCCTCCAGCCACATAGAGGAAGATGGGGGACCTAATAGTCAAAATCTCCTCTTGTGTATTTACACCAATTGAAAGGAAGGTACTTAATTTAGGTCTAGGCTTTGTCTTTAGACCACATTATATCAATTTTCAAAGTCAGGTAGATCTTTTTAAGCTCATCAGATTAATAAAGTTAAGAATTTTTTTTTTGAAATTTTGAACAGGAAAGCACTAGATCCCACCCCTATTTCACCTTTGTACCTCAAGTATTGGATGTCTCTATACTAGCATTTGAAACTATGGTACTTAGCGATGTACTAACTTTGGAAAATTCTCAGAAACAGATCAAGTCCAATTTAAGTAAATGTGAACAGCATCCACTCTATGCTTTGGCTAATGATATATCTACAACCATTAAGGAAGCTGACAAAGGGGATGACATTATTGTATTGAATGCAAAAGATTATGAGTATGAGGTGAACATTATGATTTCATGACAGACTCCATGAGATTAGAAAGGCAATTAATAAACCAGGGTTATACCAGGGAAGTTATCCATCATGCTTAGATATGTGCTTATGCGGCAACCAGAGCAACTTTACTTAAAGATAATTAACATTCCAATCCAAATAGTTTTCCATATGCCTTATTTTCTTTCTCTTCTATTTCTCTTCTCTTCTTTCTCTTCTATTAAAAGGGTTCTTAAAAGGCACTGGTATTTGGTCTTCGATATAACTGGATGCTTAGATGGTCCTAGAAAATTGGGAAGGCTACTACTGAATTATCAAGGAGTTGGAGATTTTTGCTGTATACTATATGAATACCAGTAGGCATTTGGTATGTTTGTCTCATGCTGTACTTCATATATTGCAATTGTTGCACAGCAATGAAAGATGATTTTTACAATGTATTGTATTACTCAGTTCCTTAGTCCAGTTTTGAGCTTCAGAGCTTCAAAGAAGATCTAATATTTAAAACAGGCATATATCTGGAACCCCATTCTCACTGCTGTCTTGTGAATTTCAACTGATTTTGAAGAGGTTGTGGGTCCCTGTTCTAAAATCCTACTGTCTTTAGTGAGACTGAGTCCCCATTGTCAATTTCAGCTAAGTGCAAAGTCTAAGAATCAATTTTAAAGGGCATTATCTTTCAAGCTCAAGATAAAAGCAATTCTGACTAATCACAAGTGTTGTTTCAGCTCCCTTTGGGAAGATGGGGAGATTGGCAGTGTCTCACAACAACAGGACACTAGTATTGAAGATTAGTAAAGCATTTTATGGATGACGCTTCCATCCTAGACCCTTGCCAGTCTGGCTTTCGTCCAGGTCACAGGATGTAGACAGTACTGGTCGCCTTGGCAGATGACCTCCAGCGGCATCTGGATCGAGGTGGCGTGGCGGTGCTGATGCTGTTAGATCTGTTGGCTGCGTTCGACATGGTCGACAATCAGCTACTGACCCGCTGCCTCACCGACGTAGGGGTTAGGGGGTCAGCTTTACAATGGCTCTCCTCCTTCCTCGAGGGTCAGGGACAAAGAGTGGTAATCGGGGGTGAGCTGTCCCAAAGGCACACACTAGATTGTGGAGTGCCTCAGGGAGCAGTTCTCTCCCCGATGCTATTTAATATCTATATGCGCCCCCTTGCCCAGATTGTCCAGAGGCACAGGCTTGGGTGTCATCAATATGCAGATGACACCCAGCTCTATCTGCTAATGGATGGCCGGCCTGACTGCGTCCCAGGGAATTTGGACCTGGCACTGAAGGCCGTGGCAACTTGGCTAAGGCTGAGTGGGTTGAAGCTGAATCCGACGAAGACAGAGGTCCTTTGCGTGGGTCGGGGCGCTTTGGGGAGGGAAATACCTCTCCCGGTTTTTGACGGGGTGCCGCTGAAAGCGGCGCACCGGGTCAGGAGCTTGGGAGTTATAGTGGAGCCTTCACTATCAATGGAGGTCCAGATAGCAGCCACTGCCAAGTCAGCCTTCTTTCATCTAAGGCGGGCAAGGCAGTTGGCCCCCTTCCTAGAGCGTCAGGACCTAGCAACAGTGATTCATGCAACGGTCACCTCGAGATTGGATTACTGTAATGCCCTCTACATGGGACTGCCTCTGTGTCGAACCCGGAACAGTTCAGGAAGTCTTCAGTATAATAACAGGATGTCTGTAGTTTATGGCAATAATCATCACAGATATCACCATGCTTTTACTGCACCACTGGCCACTTTCTGTATTGTTTATAGTATACCTTGCCTTTGATTGTGTGTTGTTTTAATTGTTCTCTTATTCTGTAATCCATATTGCTTTGGATATTGGTTATTTTATGCCGTCTAATTGCACTGCTTTATCCTGCAAATTGTCTTGAGTCTAAGCAAGAAAGGTGGACTATAAAAAAAGTAAATAAATAAATCTTGTACTGAAATACTCTGGCATCCTGATCAGAAGCTGCACTTAAGTATCTGCCAGAGATGTGAGATTTTCCCCCTAAAGTGCTATGATAATGATGCATTATGCAATGGCAGCTTTTAGAATCATTCTTCTGATATGTACTTTTTAGAATCTCCCAACCACCACCAGAAGGAGGTTTCTTTCAATGAGATCAGAAAAGAGCAGAGTTTTATGCTGACTTATTTCATAAGATAGCAATGACAGGAAGGGCAGGAAATAGAAGGCCAATTATATGCTGATTTGGATAATGTTATTTTTCAGATTAAATGCCACTCGGTGTTACAAAAACGAGCACTTGAAGCTGTCAGGTTTCCAAGCGTTTTCACATGAAGCTCTGTCATAGCAAGCAAAAAGTTAGATAGTTCAGCTCCATAGGAGGCCTGCAAAACTCTGAGAGAGGTTTAACGGCCCTTGAAATTATATCCCCAAATCTTTGAGAGCCTGCTGATTCAATGGGAAAAGACATAAGCTAAGCAAGTTATAAATAAACTCTTTTATCACAGGCAATACTGTCTTGATGACTTCAAAGGCCAGGCTAAGGATATGGTGATTTCTCTGAAGTTCTTCAGACAGTAGGAACCTTATTGTGCTTGACAAGAAGATTTCAAAGCAGAGTTGCAATCTGATCATACTGTCAGGATTTGGGGGGTTGATGGTGTGGCTCTGTTCATCAGACATGACAAAAGAAATCAGACTGTGTCTTAATCATTGTGGATATCCCTTGTAATGGCTCTAGACTAGCAGCCACTGAAGGAGATGATCCCCACAGTTGGCTGAAGGAAGTGGGCAGGTGTTTGCATATATTGAAAGAAGGGACAAGAAGGAACAGAGAGGTAAGCAGACTGAGGCCACTCTGTGTGAGGTGAAACATGTGTAGGATGCAGGGTCTCTCCACAACAACAAGGTGTAGTGGCTGGGGTAACAGACCAGGATCTCTGAGACCCAACTAAAAAGTTACATTCCAGGTGGACTCATATGAGGTTGTTGCAATTATAAAAGGGAGGAGGGGAGAAAAGTGTTGTAGGCCATTTTGGTCCCACTGGAGAGAAATGTGGAGTATAAATATGTGAGGTAGAAGATCTGCTGCCCTACATGAATGCCTCTGAGCCTCAATTTGGACTCTGTGTGTATATTTCTAAATAAAACAAATACTGCAAAAACACCATAAGAGTCCAGTGCTTTCTCCTCCAAAAGGAACCAAATCATTCCTGGAACTTCTCACAGTTCCAGACAGTGGCAACTGCATAACAAGTTCTAAAGAAGTTCTCTTCTGTCTTTCACTCTACTTTAGCATGAGTGTATTGTCACTTCAAAGCCTGATCACAACACTAGCAGGAGCTAAAACAGCTTACCAAACTTGGATACTTACTTCAATCTTTTAAATTCTTGTTCCAACTTTCATTGAACAGATAGGAACAAAATATTCTCCAGATATTGGTGTTGTGAGCTTAACGATCTTAAATACTGTCAATAGGTCTAGAGATGTATATGGACAACCAATAAGGAAGGATGCTGAACTCCTTCAGTTCACATACTGATCTCTACTCACCCATCTGCCACCAATTTATCAATGATCATATTGAAATCTCACTAAACAGTTCATTGGAGTTTCTCTGGATGTTTCCCAATCAAGTATAGTATATGTGCCTGCACAAGGGTGATTGGCTTTCACATGAGCACATTGTTTGTTACAGCCTGGTAAAGCTGCTGCATATGCATATGTCTTTTCTTTGCAACCAAATTTAAATCTGTCATGAATGTATAAATGGGTTAGTTTTAAAGTAGATCTTACCTTTCCCTGTTCCCACATATTATTGGTGTTTATACATAGAATCACAGAATCATAGAACCATAGAGTTGGAAGAGATCTCCAGGGTCATCCAGTCCAACCCCCTGAACAATGCAGGAAACTCACAAACACCTCCCCCTAAATTCACAGGATCTTCATTGCTGTCAGATGACCATCTAGCCTCTATGTAAAAACCTCCAAGGAAGGAGAGCCCACCACCTCCCAAGGAAGCCTGTTCCACTGAGGAATCGCTCTAACAGTCAGGAAGTTCTTCCTAATGTTGAGCCGAAAACTCTTTTGGTTTAATTTCAACCCATTTGTTCTGGTCCTACCTTCCGGGGCCACAAAAAGCAATTCCACACCATCCTCTATATGACAGCCCTTCAAGTACTTGAAGGTGGTGATCATATCACCTCTCAGCTGCCTCCTCTCCAGGCTAAACATCCCAAGCTCCTTCAACCTTTCCTCATAGGACTTGGTCTCCAGACCCCTCACAATCCTTTGTCACCCTCCTCTGGACCCATTCCAGCTTGTCTATATCCTTCTTAAAATGTGGTGCCCAAAAATGAACACAATATGAACACAATACTCTAGGTGAGGTCTTACCAGAGCAGAGTAAAGTGATACCATCACATCACGTGATCTGGACACTATACTTCTGTTGATACCTAGGGTTGCCAGGTCTGACTTGAGAAATATCTAGGGATTTTGGGTGTGGAGCCAGGAGACTTTGGGGGTGGGGCCAGGAGCAAGGTTGTGACAAGCACAATTGAACTACAAAGGGAGTTCTGGCCATCACATCTAAAGGAACTGTGCACCTTTTAAATGCCTTCCCTCCATTTGGAAATAAGGAAGGATGGGGGCACCTTCTTTGGGAGCTCATAGACTTAGACCCCCTGGTCCAGTCTTTTTGAAAGTTGGGGGATGCTTTGAGGGGAGGCACCAGATGCTATGCTAAAAATTTGGTGCCTCTATCTCAAAAAACAGGGGCCCTCCCAGAGCCCCAGATACACACAGATCAATTCATTATACTGTATGAGAACCAATACTTATGGTTCAGCAGGGTTTTCACACGTGCATAGTTTTGCAAAGGATCATAAAACTAGTAGCTTCCTACCATGTTAGTTGTTTGGATTTTCTTACACACACACATCTACCAGAATAACTTTTAAGATACCTGACTTATTGTTCTGTCCAATCCTCACTGCTTGTTTGATGGTAAACCAACGTTTACAAAATTCATTTAAAATTTATCTTTAAACCAATTGGTATATTAAATGCAAGTTGGCAACTCATAACTGTGCATATGCAAAAGCAGATGAAATAAAATGTCCATAGGCAGCATAACAATGCTAGCTCTTGCACAAAACAAGCAAGAAGATACTCTAGTACAGCTAGTAACAAGCAACATAGCTACTGTGCAGCCACAAACTGCCCCACAAGTAGTTTGAGATGTTTGTTGAGCAAGCAAGAAAATCTGGAAATCAGTCACCACATTTCACAAACATCAAGCACAGCAAGTTTAACTTCACAGTGAAAATCATGGCATCCTCACTAAGAAGCAGGCTGGGCTTTGACACCCCCCCCCCCCAATATTCCTTTATTTTTGTTTATTAAAATATTTTTGCCCAGACCCATAGCCACAGGGTGACACCCCTTCCAAGTCTGCCCTGCCCCACCCTCAAACTGCCCTGACCTCCCACAATATTGCCCTGACTTCTGTGACACACCAGATATTTAACTGAATCAGCTGCACCACACAAGCCCACAGTGCATTTTCACTTTCCTGCTTCTTGATTTCCCTATCATCCAATGAGTGCCTCATTCATTCTAACTTTTTAATAGGAGTACCAGAAGCCCCCTTATTGTGTTGTATCTGATGAAGGCAACATTGGCTTTTCAGAGTTTATACCCTGAAAATCCTGTTAGTATCTAAAGTGCTAGTGGGCTCAAATATATCTTAATGCACAGTAATGTTTGGCACAATTCAACAAAAATTATGCTTTTTAAGTTCCATTGATTACACACTTCTATGTTCACTGAAACCAATGAGTTTTAAAGAGTGTTTAGAATTGCTCTGTTAAGCATGCACTTAATTCTCATTCTTTCAAAAAAGCTTCATGCTGAATATTTCCCTTGGTATTTATGGGTAGGGATGGGCTTGTGAACCAGGAAAATGTGGTTCAATTAATGGTTCGTGGTGTGCCAGGTTTGTGAACCATGTTGTCCTTGCTGGGCAGGATTGCTGCAATTAAGATGAATATTTTGCCAAGAATAATGAATTTGTTCCAAACTATTCTGATTGTGAAAGATAGCAAACAATTCAATAAATGGCAAAGGAAGATTTCTGATTTTGTATGGGCTGGGAAGAAACCAAGGATTAAGATGAAAATTTTAACAGATGCTAAGGAGAGAGGAGGTTTTAAGCTTCCAGATTTAAGATTGCATCATGATGCAGTTTGCTTGACATGGATTAAAGATTGGATAATGTTGTTAGATAAAAAACCTTTATGGCTAGAAGCTCACGGGAATAAATTCGGCTGGCACGCTTATTTGTACTATGGGAAAAGTACGATGGATGGTCTTTTTTCTCACCACTATATCAGAAATAGCTTACTAAACACTTGGATAAAATATAAGAAATATGGTGATGAGAGAAAGCCGCTTTGGATAGTGCCAGCAGAAGTAATAAAAATAACAGCTGAATCTGATGAAGAAAGAGCGATATCATATAATCAACTGCTAACGATTCAAGGTGATAAAGTTGAATTAAAGTCTGCAGAAGAGTTAAACAACAAGTATGACTGGTTTCAAATGCAACAAATAAAAAGCTTGATGGAAAATTATATTAAATCTAATAGAATTAGACGTGAGCAAACAGAATTGGAAAGGGTTCTGCTTGGAGATAATGAAAAATTAATATCGAAAGTATATAATTTACTATTGAAATGGTCTACAGAAGAAGAAGTAGTAAAATCTCAAATGATTAAATGGGCAATTAATGTGAATAGAGAAATACAAATGGATACATGGGAGTATCTTTGGAAGAACTCGATGAAGATATCAACATGTCAGAATATTAAAGAGGATTGTTTTAAGATGATGTATAGGTGGTATATGACTCCGAAAAAACTGGCAAAGATGAATAAAAAGATGTTGGATAGATGTTGGAAATATAAAAATCACGAGGGTTCTTTTTTTCATATGTGGTGGACTTGTGAAAAAGCGAAAAAGTTTTGGCAGATGATACAACAAGAAGTTTCTAAAATGTTGGGATACGACTTTAAGGAAGTTGCAGAGACTTTTCTGCTGGGATTACAAATGGAAAAATTTCCAAAAGAAGATAGGACTTTAATTTGGTATTTGCTCTCAGCTGCTAGGACATTGTATGTGCAGTTGTGGAAGCAAGAAAAAATACCAGAGAAATGGGACTGGATCATGAAAGTTTTATCGTGGAGTGAGATGGACAAATTAACAAGAACTTTAAGAGACTATGATCTCGACGTGTTTAAAAAGGAGTGGAAGAAATTTAGAGGATATATAGAGCAAGAGTGGAATGTAAAAAGACATTGGACAATCTTTTAATATGAATGTGAGAAAAGAAAGACATTGAATTTTGATTGGTTAAGGGTACCTTTATAATTAAACTTAAGTATATAACCTCGGCGGGAGTCTAGTAACAGAGGGAGGGGGGATTGAAAATATCATATGGGTTAGAGATAGTAAGGATATAATTAGACATTGTAACCATATGTTATCAATAAAATTGTTTAAGAAAAAGGTTTGTGAACCATGAACCATCACAACCTTTTTGGCACTAAATGAACTGGTTCGGTTAGTGAGGTTAATGATGCTGCAGAATGCTTCCCTAGCATGCTAGAAACAAATCTGGAACAGATATGGCAACATGGAAAAGAGAAAATATTTCTATCTGCTGCTAACCATAGATGAGAGAGAGAGAGAGATTCTTGTCCTAAAATGTGCCACTATGGCTAGCTGTGATGCCAGACCTGGGCACTTGTTACTCAGATTTTGACTTTATATTAAAAAGTGGGGGAGGGGGGATGTAGAGGAGTTTTCTACCATGGTTCTGAACTGAAAATGAGATTTCTTTCCATGATAATCATACACATTCCATATGCCAGGAGTGTACTGACTTTAGTCTTACATGGTATGCTTCCTTCACCAGGCTCCTTCCAAACCCCAATGATACTTTAATTGCACCGTGTGACAGCTGAGGTATCATCAGGACTTTTTCTGTGGCAGGAACTCCTTTGCACATTAGTTCACACACCTCTGATGTAGCCAATCCTTCTGGAGCTTACAGTAGGCCCTGTACTAAGAGCCCTGTAAGCTCTTGGAGGATTGGCTACAACAGGAGGTGTGGTCTAATATGCAAAGGAGTTCCTGCTACAAAAAAAGTTCTGGGTATCATTATTATTAATATTAATATTAACAATTAGGGCATACCTGATCTGTGTTAAGTGGCTGCAAGAACTGCAGCAACCAGAAAGCATTGGATGAAATTGGCCAGTCATCCCTAGTAGGCCACAATTCACCTCATGCCACCAAATTCCATTCCTGGCAACAGTTGCATTCAGCTCCAATAAAGTATTAAGACAGAGTGCAGTGCTAATCCTGTTCCAAACAATGGCCCCACAAACTGAGAACTGTACTCACAAGTTCACAGTATTTACATTTGCTCATGTTCAAGTTGTCTTAACCCCTTTGTCTTTTTGGCCCTGAGGAAAACACTGCCCTTTTTTAAAAATTCCTCAATAGTTTGACAGTGAAGAAAGTTGTTTGTGGCGTGAGGCCTTTCTGACACACATCTGAGCCTTTCTTCATGGAACACTCTGTTTCTCATGCAACTCCTTTGATGTTCAACAATATATTTTATTCAGTGGGTCACATTTCACCTCTAATATAGTTCAGTTTTTGTACTTGGTTCAAGCATTGCTATTAGGGCTGTTGCTTTTTCAATATTTTGGTCTTCAAGGCCTAACAAATCTGCAGCCAATAAAAACTCATTCTTTTTGTTCCATGCCCAAAATATATCATCATGTAACTAACAAATATCATATTTTGGTTCCAATATCAGATGGGCAGAACTTGTTACCTCCCAGAAGATTAACCTTTGAGTCTGCACCAATTCATTAACTGTGCACATCCGTCACTGAACTGCGGCAAAATTTATTGCAATTAAACTATGCTGCAGTGTAGCGGCTGACTAAGATTCACCATTATCAGTACTGCTAATGGCTTTCTGAACAGCTGCCAGTTCATTCATTCACTCCACCCAGCCTTCAATAATAAAATAATTTTGACATAGGGCCCATGTTTCAACATTTTTAATAAAAACAAAATAAAAAAAACCATCAGTAACAGAGCAGTAAGGTCTCCCCCCTCTCTTTCCCCGTTGCCAAGACTAACAGAAAGGAAAATGTTAGTTTGGCATTGCTCCAAAAAGGGAGGAAATTGAATAGTCTTAGTTCTCATTCTTTGACTGGTAGCATTGTGTGCATATAAGACTTGACTCTTGGGCTCATTTTGACGAATCTAAAGCACAGATAAGAATGCCAAGGACTAGATCCCATAATTTATGGACAATGATTCTGTTTAAGATCTTTCAGTACCACATAACAAATCAATGTGATTTAGAAAACAACATGGTTTCTGCCATTGACATAAGCCATATGTGAGCTGCTGGGCTACTATGTAAGCCACAGCCATAAATTTTAAGTTGTTAGGAAGAGATTCTTTTAAAATTTTGTGCTCCTTGCAATCGTTGTAATTCTGAAAGCCAAGCAAACCTCCTAGAAATGAACTAGATATACACCTTTACACAATGGGAAGATACTCTCACCCAATTATTTTCACCCACAGCTCAGGCAGAGGAACACATGACAGAAGCATTGGCTGTTCCCAAGTGAAAGGTGTTTGTGTGTGGGGGGGGGGGGGACAGTGACTCAAATGCATAGCATCTGCTTTGCATTCAGTAGGTTTTGGGTTCAATCCCTGCCATCTCCAGTTTAAAGGACAAGGCAATTGGTGATGTGAAAAACCTCAGCCTGAGACCCTGGAGAGCTGCTTCCAGAATAAGTAGACAATTCTGACATTGATGGACCAATGATCTGGTTCAGTATAAGTCACCTTTATGTATTCATGTGTCTTCCTAGATAGCTTGTGTCTGGAGATCTCAAAACAACAATACAAATTAAAGGTTTACAGTACTCAGGTTCCATTAAGATAGCTGAAGTGATAGGAGTATCCCTGTCATATCTATGTTTCTTTTTAAAGCAGGTCCACTTGGGATACTGGGAAGTCTGACTTTAGTATTTGATTTAATGAGACTGTAACCAAGATGCAGATAAACTACTGATCCATCTATACAAAGCTGAGTCATGATAGGGCAAAAAAAATGGAGCATCTGACTCTCAAATATTTACTGTATATGAGTGCCAGCAACATTATTCATTTTGTTTATTAGGACTTTTAGGTCACCCTTCCCTGAAAGCAGGACTCAAGGCAGTTGCCATCAGAATAAAAACACAATAACCTAAGTTAAATTAAATTACCAATCAAACACAGTGCAGTTCCAATAAAAACACAGTTCCAAAGTGGCAGATAATTTGAGATAGGCTTTCACTGACATCTCATAGGTTTTCATAAGCATCCTAAAAGATGTTCTTGCAGCTTTGTCACAAGTACACTGCCACCTTCATTCTGTTTTAGCTCCTGCTTCCTCATAGAAAGCTCTGGGGCATACCATGGGGCCTGTCTGGCATAGGGGTAAAGAGGGTGTTGGGGAGTGATATCATCGATGGCTTCCAAAATCTTCCACCAGCTCATCCAATGAGTCACTAGGAGGCATCAGATCCCATAGAGTATTCAGGAACCCTGTTGGATCCATTAGTCTCCACGGGTGAGCATAAATTAGCTAATTGATAGGCACAATTTTAAATGATGACCTTCATCACAGATAAAAATCAGTGAGATATAGCAATTCTCAAGGAATGCTGAACATGGGTAGATATATGCATATATGTGTATAACTCTGAACACCTATGTTCTTCATCCCTGGTTTTCTGTGCCACTGGACACCCCTTAAAATTTTAGGTGTAATTAAAAACTACATGAATCAGAAGCAAAAGAAAAACTCTACCAGTTGATCATTGTTGACTTGTAGCTTTTATCCAGCTCTCCTTAAGCAGCCAATGTCTAGGGACCAAATGCGTAACAGCATGAGAAAAGCCCTGCTGGATCACTCTAGTGGTGCTTGTAGTTCGGCATACTGTTTCACACGGTGGCCAGCCAATTGCTCTGGAGGGTCATCTATCAAAACACAGAGGCCAGGTTCTCCTCTTTATGTTATACTGGTATTTGGAGATGTATTGCTTCTGGGTGTGGAATTCCCTTCAGTCACCAAGGCTACTGGCCATTGATGGGCCTAGTCTGAATTAATTTATCTAATCCATTTTTACACATCTAAGCTCATAGCAAAAAGATATCAGCACATGAAAAACAAAAAAGTTCTCAATCAGAAGGTAAACCCTCTTTCCACAAGCTCAACTTTATCTATATTATTGTATGCTACAGTTTTTAAACTCATTTTGGGAGATAATGAAATGGTTTATCATAATTAGTATTTCCTGGTCAATATATGATAATAGCTCTATTGAATCAACTAATGTTTTGGACGGCATTGTGGACTTTGACCTCAGAATTTAAACAAATAAAATAAGTTTCTGCTACAAGGTATAGTGTGCAATAGCTTTCATCTCCCCCCCCCCCCGATAGACATTTTACAATGCTTACTTTGTTTAAAATATTTAGCATTGCTGACATTAATGCAATTATTTTTGACAAGTTGAAAATCTTCGTGTAATTGAATTTCTATTTGACTTTAATGTTTGCCCTATTTGGAAGTCCCTGTTAAAAGATTGGGAGCTGTGAAAATAATATTTCCTTCCTATATTATCAAAAAATCGAATCTGTTTTCTTTTTTCAATCAGCACTACCTTGAATGGTTAGAAGATATATTTTAAAGGTGAAATAGCTCTTTTAAGTGGTCTGCTAGTTTTTGACAGGTATTTGACTGACATATTTGTGGGAATACTAACATTAGCACATAAATCAAGTGTATCTGAAATACAAACACATTTTCTCTTCTAAGCAAAAAAACCAAAACCCTTTACTTCTATTTAGAAGTAAAAAAGCTCTCACAGATGACCATACACTTTTTTTGCACTCTGCAAGGCTGTAAAGTGCATGAAAAGCCTATAGAGGATGTACAACTTTATGCAGTAATTTAAAGGGGTTATAGTGGCAGAGGGACCTCAACAGCCCCAAACACTTGCAGAAATAAAAGATTCTTGGGATCCAATCTATCCAGTATCTATTCCACTTAAATCAAAATGATTGACAAAATAATGAAAGTAAAAGAAAAGTAATCAGAGAGCTACTGTCATAAGAACATAAGAGAAGCCATGTTAGATCAGACCAATGGCCCATCCAGTCCAACACTCTGTGTCACACAGTGGCCAAAAAAAACCCAAGTGCCATCAGGAGGCCCACCAGTGGGGCTAGAAGCCCTCCCACTGTGCCCCCCCAAGCACCAAGAATGCAGAGCATCACTGTCCCAGACAGAAAGTTCCAACAATACACTGTGGCTAATAGCCACTGATGGACCTCTGCTTCATACGCTTATCCAATCCCTGCTTGAAGCTGTCTGTGCTTATAGCCACCACCACCTCCTGTTGCAGTGAATTCCACAATCACCCTTGGGGTGAAGAAGTACTTCCTTTTATCAGTTCTAACCTGACTGCTCAGCAATTTCATTGAATGTCCACAAGTTCTTGTACTATGAGAAAGGAAGAAAAGTACTTCTTTCTCTACCTTCTCTATCCCATGCATAATCTTGTAAACCTCTATCATGTCACCCCACAGTCAACGTTTCTCCAAGCTAAAGAGCCCCAAGCATTTTAACTTTTCTTCCTAGGGAAAGTGTTCCAACCCTTTAATCATTCTAGTTGCCCTTTGCTGCACTTTTTCCAATGCTATAATATCTTTTTTGAGGTGCGGTGACCAGAATTGTACACAGTATAAATGAGTCCTCACCATCAATTTATACAGGGGCATTATGATACTGGCTGATTTGTTTCAGTTCCTTTCCTAATAATTCCCAGCATATTGTTGGCCTTTTTTATTGCAATCGCACACTGTCTTGACTTTTTCAGTGAGTTATCTACCACAACCCCAAGATCTCTCTCTTGGTCAGTCTCTGCCAGTTCAAACCCCATCAACTTGTATATATAGCTAGGATTTTTGGCCCCAATGTGCATTACTTTGCACTTGGCCACATTGAACCTCATCTGCCACGTTGACGCCCACTTGCCCAGCCTCAACAGATCCCTTTGGAGTGCTTCACAATCCTCTCTGGTTCTTACCATCCTGAACAATTTAGTGTCATCTGCAAACTTAGCCACTTCACTGCTTATTCCCAACTCCAAATCATTAATTAACAAGTTAAAAAGCATGGGACCCAGTACTGAGCCCTGTGGCACCCCACTGCTTACCATCCTCCACTGTGAAAATTGCCCGTTTATATTCACTCTCTGTTTCCTATTAATTAGCCAGTTTTTGATCCACAAGAGGACTTGTCCTTTACTCCATGACTCTCAAGCTTACTAAGGAGCCTTTGATGAGGAACTTTATCAAAAGCTTTCTGGAAGTCAAGGTAAACAACATCTATTGGATCCCCTTTGTCCACATGTTTGTTCACCCCCTCAAAGAACTCTGTCATCATAGCAAAAGCTTTGCTTTCAGTTTGTTTGTAATGTACGGTCTCACGCTTCCACATATATTGCATAGACAGCTTCCAGTTAGCTGGAAGAACTCAGGTCCCCATGTCCAAGAGTCCTTCTCTCTTTTGTGGACCTTGTGAGTGTTGGTGAAATGAGAGACTGACAAGAGCTGTAATGGGCTCCTATAGTGAAGAGTGAGGGCTGTGTGGTCCATGTGGATATATGCTACTATGGACACTGTTCATAGGGACACTGTTCTTTATTTGTGCAGAATGATTGGCAGGATGAAAATGTGTCTTTAGGTAGAGAAATTCAAAACTAGTTTCTTATGCCACAGGCTCCATGTGTGGATTGAACTGCTGCATTTCCAGGAAGAAATGTTTAGAATTTGGATGGCAGTTGGATTTGAATTGTTATACAAGCTATTGCTTTTAAATTTATTATGTGTCCAGCATCATTTGGAGTATATAAATAATACATTTAACTAAATTAGAAAATGAAATAATAGTGCATGTTCTTCCAAAGGAAATGTTTTTAATTAAAAAGTTAAATAACATCAGAGTAGTATAGAACATCATAATAGCAATCCCAAAGAAATAAAATATTAATTAAGAGAATTTACTAGTCTTTGGAAGAAAGCAGAAATTCAGATGAGGGCACAGAGATCAAGGCTTGTAAGGAAGATCTTAACTGGCAGGCTGGATAACAGAGAAGGAGGCAATCCTCCAAGTATACCGACTAAAGTCATTTGCAGCCTTACATTTATTTTAGTCACTTCATTTATACCCACCTTTTCTCCCCAATGATTCAACACAAGATCCCCAATATGGAAAGAAATACCTGGTTAAGAAGTGGTTTTTAAAAAGGCTGGCTAATTTCACCAATATGAAAGTTTATTTTTCTGGTTTATGATCACTTAGATTGAACTCCAGTGGATAGAGGATAATTAGTTCCTTTATTGAATCTTACCACCACATTGTGAGTCATATCCTCACTGGCTACTTCCCATGCATTGGAATATATCTTGATCTCTATTTTTAGTCATTGCCTAACATTGTGTCTATGTAGTAAAACCTAATGAATAAGCAGATTTATGACAAGTTTGTGGTGGTGCTACATAAACTGAAGCCCACAGACCATTAAAGTAAAAAAAAAATCATCTCACCATAAAGTTGCTACAGAAGCAGATTCAGGACCCAGTCCTTCAAAATACTCTCTGATTTTTTTTTCATTCTTTCCATAGAGATGCTTGTACAGAGGGATTTTCCAGTAGAGTGTGTCCTCTGGTTTTTTAATCATACTGATGATCAAAATAATCAGGCTAGCATTTGCAAAGGCTCAAAGGATTTTTTTTAAAATCCCTGCTTACTTAAACTTTCATATAGTGATGGACAAACAGCTTTGTATGACCAAAATTTTAGATACCTATAGGCTATCATAATGCCTGAAGTGACATCACTGTACCATGACATTACATCACTGTATCATCAATTTGTATCCAACCATACATCATGAAATTGAGTGTTCTTCCATGATCAGTTTGTGGGATTTTAAAAAAGTGGTTTCAAATCCAATTGGTCCAGACATGTGACTCACCACATGGTTGAACACAGCACATATAACACTCTGCTAGTAGTTATGTCAGCCTTGGACTGCAAAAAATGGAATTATTGAACATATGAAATAGAGTTGCTAACTATAGCCTGGGAAATTAGTGGAGATTTGAGGTAGATGCCTGTGAAGGAGGGAATTTGGTGAGGGATTTTACCTAGAATCTGTGATATACTCTAGAATCTGCCCTCTGAAGCTGCCATTCCTTCCAGGGCAACTGACCTTTGCTGTCTGGAGACCAGATGTAATTTGGGGAGAGCTCCAAGTCCTACCTGGAGGTTGGCAACCCCAAGCTGAAGGGCCGCATTCTGTGGCTTTCAGTGTGATAGAAAAGTTGTTCAGACAGCTTTCAATTGTTTGTACTGGTTTATTTCTTTATTATATGACAGCATTACACACAGGAAGTATATAAGAATATAAAATATGTAACAAGTTGATACAATGGGTATGCAGACCAATTGGCCAGTCACTCCAAAACTATTATCTAGATTTTCAATCTACACAATCACAGCTGGGGAGAGTTTAAAGAGTTCCATCCAGGGCCATAGCCAGGATTTGGAAGGTTGGGGGCATTTAAATTTTTCAGGTGGCACTCACACACCCCAGCGCCCCACACAACCTTCCCTCTCCTCACTCCCCTCACCCTCCTTCTCTGCTGCTCTCACCGCCGTCTCTTCCCCACCACTAAAACAGTATACGGACTGGGGGCAGAAGCAGTCATCAGCAGGAGTTAAAGAGACCACCTCAGCTGCTTCTGCCCCTGGCCCCGCACACTATTTTAGTGGCAGGGAAGAGAGGACAGTGGCAAGAGTGACAGGGAGAGCTGCCCTTTCCACCAGCCTTCCTTCCCCACCATTAAAATAGTGCGCAGGTTAGCAGCAGAAGCAGCCCCCAGCTGATCCACGGGCCCTTTAACTAGCGCTGGGGGCTGAAAAACCGGGCTAAAACAAATAAAATAAATTTTAACAAGGATAAACGTAAAGTTCTGCATTTAGGTAGGAAAAATCAAATTTATAATTATAGGATAAAGGAGACAGTATTATGTCTTGGCAATAGTATGTGCGAAAATGATTTGAGGTCTTAATGGACCCTACACTGAATATGAGTCAGCAGTGCGATGAGGTAGCTAAAAAGGCAAATGTAATTTTGGTCTGTATCAACAGAAGTGTAGTGTCCAGATTGCATGAAGTGATGGTATCATTTTACTCTGCTGTGGTTAGACTTCACCAGGAGTAATGTGTTCAGTTTTGGGCACCACAATTTAAGAAGGATATAGACAGGCTGGAATGTGTCCAAAGGAGGGCAACAAAGATGGCAAGGGGCCTGGAGACCAAGTCCTGAAAGGTGATATGATCACCATCTTCAAATACTTGAAGGGCTGTCATATAGAGGCTGGTGTGGAGTTGTTTTCTGTTGCCCCAGAAGGTCAGATCAGAATGAACAAGTTGAAATTAAATCAAAAAAGTTTTTAGCTAAACATTAGAAACAATTTCCTGATAGTTAGAGTGATGCCTCAGTGGAACAGACTTCCTTGGGAGGCAGTGAGCTTGCCTTCCTTGGAGATTTTTAAACAGAGGCTAGAAGACCATCTGACAGCAATGCTGATTCTGTGAACTTAGGCAGATCATGAGAAGGAGAGATGGCATCAGTGCTTAGCTTTCATGGCCCTTTCTCATATGCCCAGAGAAATACTGTTTGCCACTTTGAGGTCAGGAAGCAGTTTTTCTCCAGACCTGTTTTCCCAGGGATCCTGGAATTCCACACCCCACACACCCAGCCCAATCTTCTGGGCATGGAACAGTAGTCACTGTGTTTTTGTGGGAGAAGATATTTGTGAGTTTTCTGCACTGTGCAGGGAGTTGGAGTAGATGACCCTGGAAGTCTCTTCCAACTCTATGTTTCTATGAGTCTAAGTGTTACACAGACACACCCCAAGTTGTACCACATAATTTTTGGAGAATTGTTTTATATGTGTGTTTTCACTGCCATATTGTTAAAATGATGTTTATAGCTCAAGGTCCTGTTCAGGGTGATGCCAAAGTACTTAGGTGTATGGTTGAGTATAAGTACTGGGCTAAACTGTAATAACAAGAAATGCAGTCCTAAGCAGAGTTACACCCTTCGCAGCCCATTGATTTCAACAGGCTTACAAGGGTGTAAGTCTGCTTAAGACTGTACTGTTTTTAAGGGCAAAAGTGTAATTTAGGATGGGAAGTTATAAGAATATTGACTGCTTATTAAAATTAGCATGGTTGTATATAATCAATAATGTTTTAAGAAATAATAAGATGGACTGTTCAAAATAGATTTGAATAAATTAATGTTTGTCAAACATCTTTTATCACTGTTAGTCCTGGCAATGGCTCAGTTTAGAAATCAGCTTCTAATGAGTCACCGAATGGTGAGGAACACATTCTTGCCATGAAGCAGAAAGGAGAGCATTCTTAGTACCCCAGGATTCCCACAGACATCTTATGCAATTCCAGAAATGTGCACGGATGTCTCATACCCAGTTGCTGAGGTGGTTTTCCTGTAAAACAAAGCATGGTCAAAAAAACACTGTGCAGATGCTTCCCAATCAAAGGCCTCTGTCTTTACAAGTTAACTTTACTGCCTGATTTTGAAGTTTTCATTTTCGATGCCAGACAGGTTCAAAAAGAATGTCTGGTTTCATTTCATCAAGCCTAATCCATACATAACATCCTTTCCCACTATTTACTAGACTGCAGCTATCAAATAAAGATATGATGTCTGTGTTTGGGTTAGTTAGTTAAAGTTCTAATGAGCATGATGTAATCACTATAATCAAGCAAAGCTTGTCTATCTTTGGATTTAGACCTCTTTGCCATCGGCCCAAGATCCACTCACTCGCCTTGTCATTAAGCTAACCACAATTCTGCCTAATTTTCAATTAGCAGCAAGCCAGCTGTACAAAGCTGTGTGGCCCTCATTTAAAGTTCATTTCATGGCATGCTTTGTTCTTTCATAAGTTTACTAATATTTACATAAGCATCCTCAATTTTCAGCAATGGCCTTGGTAAACTGAACTTTCCCTATTCTTTCTTCCCTCTTGAAAACTACTCATTAACTCCATTGCCTTATTCCGGGCAGACATTCTGGAAAGAGCTTCCTGGAAAGAGCTAAAACCAGATCAATGCAGGTAAAAGGTTCATTCAAAGTGCCCCCCATGACAAAACAAAACTGGTATATATGTTTTTGAAACAATGATAAGAGAAAGAAAAAAATTAAGTCCAACTGTGGCAGCAAAAGAGAACTGAGGCAAAAGGAAGGCAATTATTCCTGCCTTATTAAGCCTGCAAAAATATGGAAATGTATACATTTACTAGTCCACGCAATCAATATACATAAAGTGGAATAATGGGAGAAATAGGCTTACATCATGTTTTTGTTCCACTGTATGAATTCCAGGTTTCTGAATGGTATCTAGAATCTGCATGGGCAAATTATTAAAACTATGGAATACAAATAAATAAACAATACAGTCACTTTTGCTTCTTCTTCTTCTTCCAGTTCTATTAGCTATATACCTTCAAGTACAATCATATATTGTTCTTCTGCAGTCTCTTCCATTTTCATGGTGCGCCTTTGGATGACCAGGTTAACATTATGTCTGTGGTCAGGTGAGCAGTTTAATCTGATATCATTGTGGATTTAAAGAGCATGATCAGACAGTGCCATCTGCCTTCCATGTCCCAATCATTGCCACCCTGTTCTGCCCTGTCTGAAGTGGAGTTAACAGACTCCAGGAAAAGTCCAGACTTTAGCTCATCCTGCATTTCTGGCTATCTGAACTCCCCTCTTCTGAAGACAAGCCATTTGAGAAGTCTGAACCATCCCATCCATTTCTGCCTCCTTTTTCTCTTTTGGATCAGGTAGCAATTTGCACATAAGTGCATAATTACCCCTGGCATTGTCAATCACCAACCAATTGGGGTTTCTGAATTGGGAGTCCCCGGCAGAGTTGTTTTTGAGCGACAACTCCCCCAACCTATCTCTCTTGTTTCTACATCAGAGTTGCTATTGGAAAGCATCCTATGATTGACACAAAGGTAAACATACTGGTCAGTGCATTTGACTGCAATGGGACTACTCTTGTGTAAATCTGCACTTTACCCCCCCTCCCCAATATTCCAAGGAAGAGAGGTGAAGGGAAGGAGGCTGAGGGGGGCTGAAGTACTTGGCAGCGGGATTGTGGAGCTGTCAAAAACGAGCCAGAACACTGGATACATGCTTATGCACATAGGTGAAAGATTTTTTTTAAAAAAATGGCACAATAACCAGAGTAATTGACCATGGTGCAAGTGTGTTGTGAAGTTGGTTCAGTCTGATCAAAATTTCCTGTTACAAAATAAAACAGTGTAATTAGAGGCACAGACAGATCATGCCAAGCCTGTAGTGTGACTACAGCCCATATTTAAAATGTTTCAGAAAGCCAATACAATTTAACAATCAATCACAAACTCTTTGAAAATGTAAGTCGTCACAAAACTGTCTGAATAGGCTCTGAGTAGTACTACTATCATTCATTTAACAATCACAGGCATTTAGTTGTCTACCTATGCAAATTTACCCCAATTGTAGGGGCGAGACACTGGGGCCCATCCTGTTGTAGTAGTTCAAAGCCAAGCAGGAGTTTTCTTTGTACCTTGGCGAGAGCGGGGCAAAATGACCATAATCAAACACCACTTTCATAAAAAGAAAAGTTTACTTGTAATTAAACCCATCATATAGTGAATAAACATGTGAGAGAAGAATGAAATAAAAACGGTGATGAATGCAGTCCACTTTCCCTAGCTCTAACAATAAGCTCTCATAAAACTTATGGTATGTTATTAACTTTAGAGATAGCCAGACTAAACTTACAGTTATCAGGTTTCAGTTTCCACCTTCTATCTAGATCACACCGTTGAAGCCTCAGATTTCTTTTTTTCAGCGAGGTGAAGAGTCACAAGAGAAGGCACCTCCCCCCTCCCCCACCATGCTCTATATTGAACAGAATCAGTGTAATTAAGCTACTATTTGTTTGCTCATTTATTTATTAGATTCATTTATGCTTCACCTTTCTCCCCAATGGGGACACAAAGTACCTGATATCATTCTCCATTTTATCCTCACAACAACCCTGGGAGGTAGGTTAGGCTGAGAGAGTGTGACATTCAAAACAGGGTCTTCTAGATGCTAGTCTGATGCTCTTAACCACCACACCACAAAATACAGGTCCTAAATTCATGAGCAATCTACAACCCATGAGACCCTCAGCAGTTGTATGAAATTCTTTCAGGAGACCACATTCAAGGGTCTTCTTTTTCTTGTAAAATGCCAGGTAAAAACCCTATCACAGAATTTTTTGAAAAGTATACACACAATAAAATATCCTTTTTGAGTCACTACAGTCTTGTGTCAAAATTGTTAAGGGAGTATTCAAGTTTTTCTGCAACCAGTTGCCTCAGGGAAGTTTAAAAAAAAAAAAACAACTCCCCACTGCAAACCTCTCAAGGTAGAACTGACAAAGGATGTGCAGCACCAGGATCCTCCCCTCCCCAAACTTTTCTCCTCCTTTCTGCCATAGTCTTCCTCCCATGCCATTCCTAAGGACCACTAACCCTCCAGATTAGTTTTTTTTTTTAGTGGGGAGTAAGGATTTGCAGAGGAAGAAAGAAAAGAACCAGCAAAGATCTTTATCATATATTTCATTTTACTTCATTCACTGTAAGAATGAAGTATCAAAACCTTTGATTGCCTTTCCTTATTATGGTGACTAAGGGAGCAACTTTAAATTCACTTTTGGATGGATATCCTTACTGAAATACATCAGATTACTTGAAACCAAGCAGTCTAGGAATGTGCATGACTGCAATAACAGCTGCAGCACACACATAGATTGGCAGAATCTGGATAATTCCAGATCTCAATATTTTGTTAACAGCAAATGTTTTGGCCATCATACCAAATGATTACTGCTTGGAGGTGCTATTGCCCACCAATCACTTCCACACAACCATATTATTTGCATTATAAGCAGAATAATGACTACTGTCATCACTACATCTCCTAGTAAAAACTCCAAGCTGAGTCAGTGTTCAACATGCCTGACAGTGTAGAGGGCAGCCTGGGACTCCTTGTTGAAAACAAACCTTCACAAGCTGCCCGTAGTGATGGGTATTGTCTTGCAAAACAATAACACAAACAGATTGGATAAGTTTCAGTTACTCTATAAATGTTAATAGAAAAATAGTATGCAAAAATTATTCACTGAAGGATTTCTCTCCTGTATAGCTAACTGCCTGACAGCTAACCTACTGCAGAGAATCGAATGTGTTCATTTGGTTTTGATAAGAATTAGCTACACATTGAATGAGAAAAGACTTTCTATTTCTCTCAGGAAAGAAAGGAAAGACTTTCTATTTCTCTCAGTATTAAACTCAAGAGTTATTTTTTTCCTGAACTATCTAAATGTTGAAACAATAACTGTGATGTTTATGAAGAATGGTAACTATTGAATGAATGTAAAAATAGAAAAGGGTCATGTTCAAAATCAAAACTTTTTCTCCCCCTGGTTCTTATTTTAGAAGATGACTACACAAAGCCAACCGACAGAGTTGGGCTTGCATTTTGCATTTTATTGGCATTTGGGGAAACTTTATACGCTGTCTCTGGAAAAATCAGAAAGGGAAGTGGTTGTACAAAATCCACATAATAATGTATGGGAAAGCCAAGTTGACTTTACAAGGGAATGGACTGAGCTGGTAAATCAAAGTGCGGCCAGATCACATGATTCCCAATTAATAATAGCAAGGTGCTCTTCCTGTAGGCCGTAGCCCTGGTTCCTTTTCCTTTATTACCATTTCATTCTCACTTGGGCATGAAATTACTTTTGCTCAGCTACTGGTGCAAAATGCACGTGATTAGTTTTTTTTTTTTAAGCCCCTCTCATATATGCCTGTTGCTGCCTTGTATAAAAAAGCAAATAAATAAAACAGGCTTTAAAAAAAAACCCTGGAGTGTTTTGTTTTGTTTAGCTAGGAAATAATATTTTATGGCTGACTGTTATAAGACACCAAGTCTTTGCTAAAACTCAAGTTTCTGTGGCTGAGTTTGGAAGCTCATTTTAAATCCATGGAATGAGCTTACTTGATGTGCTCTTGACTGCGTTCCAGTTTTCCAGCTGTGACTCCCAGTAAAGGATGTTTATAGACAACCACTGACAGAAAGGATTTTGTTTGAAAGTCTTTTCTGTTGCATTCCAAAATGCCAGATATCACACGTGTCAGCATTGTGTCAGACCACGTGACAGGACAGCCTTCGGCTGAATAATGCTGCTCAGCAAAACACACTGCCTTATAAAGCCAAAAGGAATGCTAACTTTGTCTACAAAGTATCAGCCTGCAAACATGCTTTGCCCTAAACCTAACAATTTTGGTTGTTTCTTTTTCTTTTTCTTATTTTTTTTTTAAACCTTTCCTATTTAATTGCAGTGTGGTGATTTTGAAGGAGAACAGCCAAAAACATTTAGACCATTCACACTAAGGAAAATACAAAGGGGAAGGATGCAACTGAAAAAGTGAAATCAAGAAACATGTTGAGAAAGATCACTCTTTTAAAAAAAGGTTCTGATACTGAACTATTTTGCCTCAGAATTAGCCTGAAGACTCAGATTTATATGGGAGAAGAAAAAGACAAAGTCTTGCAGCTGTATACTGATTTTTAAACAGCAGGATTCCTTGATTTCTAGAGGAAAATAAAAAAGAATGAAAAAGCATTATGCTTGAAGCCAAATATGTTGAAGGAACCAGAGAGAATTGAAAATGGTCTTTTATGTATGAGGCTGGCCAAAACTTAGCTGTACTTTGAGGGACTTTCTGAATAACATAAATTCTTGGAGGACAGGCTATACCACTGGGACTAGGTAGCTAAATCACTGCAAATATAGGTGACACAGGTAGTTGTCAATCATCTTGCTTTTATTGGGATGTGGCCTAAGGCAACGCAACATTATATGTTTCCTTTATTAAGATTCATTATATCCTTCCTTAGCTAACTGTCCCATGAATGTTTGCCACAATACCCTAAAATGGCTAACACTAGCACCCAGTCTCATAATGGCAGGATATAGTTGCCACTTCAGTTTAGTTCAAAGAATTTGTGAACACCCACTAGACTTCCTCAAGCCCTTATTTAAGCACATGGGTTTTTGTGGAGTTCTTTCTGGCAGCAAAAAATGCTTTAAAGCCAAATCAGCACCGGAATGCTATGGAGATATAACATTTGTGGCAGCCGGTTTACAGCGCAGAATCCTAAAATGCATTTTCAGCCTCATAAATAAAACAAAGTGCCTTTCATTTGTGTGTCTGCAGTTTCAGAAGCTGACCATTTGAATAGCTATCCAGCCAGCAGTGGCTTCCCAAAGAAGATGGACCATCCATTATTATACAGTACATATATAATTATGGGCAACAAATTTGTTTTGACAACACTGCCTGTCAGCTGGCATTTGGTAAGCCTTCTCCAGAATTGCTGTATACTGTTCTCAGAAAATCTCAGCTACTTGCTGACTGGCATTCTTTTGATACTACACAATGAGTCTGAGCAGACATTGGTGCATTCGCACTACACTACATAATGCGTTTTGCAGCTGGATTTTTGCTGTTCTTACACAGTTGCAAAACACATTATTTAGTGTAGTGTGAACGCATCCACTGTATTCCTCTTAGGTCGTACTAAGGCTGCTGGATTTTATTCACAGGAATACAAGGTGCACATTGAAGAAAACAATCCATGTTTCCAAAATCTCAGCTACTATCTTTCACCTGCAACAGTGGCTTCTAAATCCACACAGTTTTCCTTTAGAAAAATATGTAAACTGTCATGACTATCAGCATTTCAGAGACACCAAGAGGATGCTGGGAACTGGAAGAAGAGAGCAAGGTAATAAATGCAGATTGCACCTGCAAATGCTCTTTGGTTCAAGATTGTACTAGTATCCTTACATAAGGACACAAGATTATATGCATGTTAACCGGTTTATTAATGGCTGATCTACATCAGTTCAATATCCCTGAACAGTGTGAGTTGGTGCTAACAAGTAGTTTACCTCAGCTATTAGAGTTCTGGACAAAACAACCCTGGCTTCAAACTTAGCTAGTATGGCTTCACCCTGATGTGGATGGTCCAGGCTAGTCTGATCTAGTTAGATCTCAGAAGCTAAGCAGGGCTTTCCTTGGCTAGTATTTGGATGTGAGTCCTCCAAGGAATAGCAGGGGAAAGACATTGAGGTAGGCAATGGCAGACTACCTCTGGACATCTCTTGATAACACTTTTCGCCATCACACCACTGGCTTTGTTTATTCTCTTCCACACATAAATAGTGCCAAAGTATGAGAAGCCTCATTTCTAGGGTTGCCGGGTCCAGGCTCACATAAGTAGTTTAACTTATGTAGTTTATGAAACTAGATTTCATTTCTCAACAAGTGATGTTCAATGAGGTGCTACAAATGACAATTTGGGGATCTCAAGCATGAAAGCCTCCACAAAGCAGCTCTCCCTGAAGTGAAAATGCCATCAAGAAGCAGAGGCATTTATCTCTGGCATAGATGTCACGCAAATAATTGCAGGGTGCCAATTTTCAGTGGTACTTTCATTGGAAGAACAGTTTTCCATCCAGAAAGCAACTACCATTCAGTTCAGGTCATGGCTTACAAAGCTAGTGGTGTGGCTTTGTATTTTATGCCAGTCATTTCCTCCTGTTGCAGTTTCCAAGACAAAGTTCTGCCTTTTTTGTTAACTATCTGCTTCCCTCTAACCGAAAGGATCTTTCCAAACAACCTTTTGAGCAAACACAACAACAACCCTCCAGACATTTCAGTATCAAACAAGTTGCATAGGGGTTAAACAAGAGTGGACTATTTTATTAACGCAATGGATGAGAACTGTGAAGACCTGTATTCAGATCTCTAGTTTTCAATCAAGTTTATTGGATTTCCCTGGGTCAGTCTCTCTCTCTCTCTCTCTCTTTGCCTTTCACATAACCCTCTTAAGAGAAATACCAATGACATTGACTTTATGGGGTCAATATAAGGATGGTTGCGTTAATTAAGCCCTTTTTAGATGCTTGGGTTAAGTCAACCACACATAACAGGCACACATGCTATGTAGAAGAAGAGTAGTTTTCCCCAAAAAACTCTTCTCTACCTCAAGGAGTCTCAGCGTAATTTACAATGCCTTCCCTTCCTCTCCCCACAACAGGCACATTGGTGGGGCTGAGTGAGAACTGTAACTGTCTCAAGGTCACCCAGCAGTCTTCATATGGAGGAGGAGAGGGGAATCAAACCTGGTTCTCCAGATAATAATAATAATAATAAATTTTATTTATATCCCGCCCTCCCCGCCTAGGCGGCTCAGGGCGGCTAACAACAACTTTTACATTAACATAAATGGATAAAACTTTAAAGTTAACAATTAAAAAATTAAACATATAAAAACCAGTTAGTTAAGTTAAAATACATAATTCAAATCACATTAAATGTGTCTGGCAGCAATAACTGTTCTGGCACTGGTTCTGCCAGTTTAAATAGTTCCATGATCGTATTATAGATGGTGGTTCTTTGTTCTTAGCAACTCAGCAGTCGATATCACTATAGGCTTGCCTGAAAAGGGCGGTCTTGCAGGCCCTGCGGAACTGGTCAAGGTTCCACAGGGCCCGCACTTCATCCGGAAGCTGGTTCCACAGTGCAGGAGCCGTGGCTGAAAAGGCCCGTGTTCTAGTGTTTTGGAGTTTGACCTCTCTCGGCTCAGGGATGGTCATTTTATTTTTACCCACTGACCTCAGTGCCCTCTGGGGCTCATATGGGGAGAGACGGTCCCTTAGGTAGGCTGGTCCTTGGCCATATAGGGCTTTAAAGGTAATAACCAACACTTTGTACTGGACTCGGCAGGTGACTGGCAGCCAGTGCAGTCGGCGCAGCCCCGGCCGTATGTGCTCCCATTTCGAGAGCCCCAATAGTAGCCTGGCCGACGCGTTCTGCACCAGCTGCAGCTTCCGGGTCCGGCACAGAGGTAGCCCCAAGTAGAGGGCATTACAGTAGTCCAATCTTGAGGTGACCGTTGCATGGATCACTGTTGCGAGGTCGCGACGCTCCAGGAAGGGGGCCAACTGCCTCGCCCGCTTCAGGTGGAAGAATGCTGACTTGGCAGTGGCTGCTATCTGGGCCTCCATTGATAATGAGTCCACCACTCTTAACCACTATACCATGCTGCACAATCCTCCCAATACACACAACCATTTGGTATGAATGGGGTAGCATATATATTTTCCATGTGTTATACAGCTTTGGGACATACAAACAACCCTAGATTTTTGAGGGACTGTATTCTGCTTATGACTGTATTCTATTGTGGGGAGAGGAAGGGAAGGAGATTGTAAACCACTCTGAGTCGGGCGGGATATAAATACAACTCTTCTTCTAGTCCTGCTCCAAAGAAAATTGTTTTTATATTCTCTTCATCTTGTGACCAGAACAATACTTGCATTGCCCCATTCACACAAAATGGTGACCACCCATACCAGGAGGATCATGCATAATGTGCACTCTTGTTATGCACAGTTATAGCCAGAGCACCAAAATCACAATCTGAAAATAGCTTCAGGTGACACCCACTGAGTATTCCCAAGCTGCTGAATGAATGCTTATAATATTTTAAAGATATTCTTAATGCTTTGAATGTTGTGCATGCTTTTAACTTTTTACTTTTGTTGGCTATCTTGGTAAGCTGAAAGATAACGTATAACCAAAAGAGGTGGGGAAAGCACATAACAATCAAAATAAGTTTGATGGTTGGGTCCTGAAAACACAGTTTATAAGAGCAGCGGCACTGGCAATGCACACCTTCCTTTTAGGCTTCTCAGAGAGGTTGTATTTTTTTTTAAGTCCATAATATAATCACAGTGATGTATGGCACAGTCTGTGAAGGACTTCTGTTCTTCTGCAAACATATTGCTAGAACTCCCTGAATGACGGTGTTTCATTACAACAGTGTGGAAATTCATTAAGAAAAAGACTTGGTGGTCCAGAGCATGCACAAGAGGCCGGCTCAGAAGGAGTTACTTTTATGAGGAGTAAAAAATTTCTGTGTAATACAGTATTTCCCAGCCTCATTATGAAAAGGGAAGATTGGTTCTGAGTGGAAAATATAACTGCATGCTGTGTATACCTTTTTTTTTTTAGGGGGGGATGGGGGGTACATGCATGTCTACAAATGCATGCACAAAGGTGAAAGAGAGGTTACTGTGCAATAACAGTAGAGCTGAAAAATGCTATAATGAGACACATGTTAATCCATGAGGAATTTGAGCATTTTCTACAAAACTTTCTTTCAAATGATGAGTCTGGATTAGGGGTGTGCAAAAAAAAAAAATATTCGGAATTACACAGATTCGGAAATACACGGGGCCAAAAAATATGGAATACCATGTATTTCCTATTACCGTAATCGGAATAGTCGCATATACGGTAGATGCGTGGCTATTTCCGAATATACGGCCCCATTATACCCTTTGGCCATTGGAATCAATGGCAAAATAGAGTATATTGGAAGCCACCTGAGGGGAGGGAGTTTGAGGGAGAGCCCCCATATTTGCGGGGAACCTGCAGAGGACTCTCCCCTACAAACCCCCAAAGTTCCAAAAAGATTGGGCCAGGGGATCCCATTCCAGGGGCACCCAAAGAGGGTGCCCCTATTCCACCATTATACCCTATGGGCCATTGAAATCAATGGCAACATAGGGCATAATTAGAGGCTACTGGGGGGCAGGGGGGTTGAGGGAGAGACCTAAAAACTGCAGGGAATGTGCAGGGAACTCTCCCCTACAAAACCCCCAAGTCCCAAAAAGATTGGGCTAGGGGCTCCCCAAAAGGCCCATTGCCAACAATGATGGGGAAAGCCCAATTAGCCACTTCCTCCACTATAATTGCTGTGGGGAAAGTGGCTCTGGCTAGAGAGGAGTTTGAGGGAGAGGCCCCAAAACTGCAGGGCAGCTTCATGGGACTCCCCAGCATGAAACCCCCTGGCCCAAAAAGACTGCACCCATCTGTGGGCACCCCAAAAGGAACACTGCTCCCAATGGTGAGAAAAAACCAATTAGAGCCACTTCCTCACTGTAATTGTTGTGGGAAAAGTGGCTCTGGGGAGCAGGAGGTTTTGAGGAGAGCCCCCCAAACTGCTGTGCAGCTTCAGGGCACAGTCCCACACAAAACCCACAAGGCCAAAAAAAAATTGGACCAGGGGGTCCAATTCCTGGGGCACCCAAAGCCAAACCTAACTTCACACCAGAGAATCTCTATAGGACCCAAATGCACTACATCCATCTACTCTATGAACCCTGCAGGCCTGGAACCAATATAAACCCAGTTGCCAACATCACTGCCATACAAAACACAATCTGATCAAGGTCTGCTCTGCAGACCTGGCTGCAGCAAACCCAGATGCCAGCTCTCCAGCCCTGCCCTAAACAACACGGGGAGAGCTGGCCAAGCACAAGCATGCTGGCTCTGGGTCTCTCACCCAGGTGCCAGCTTCCCTGCCATAGAACACACAATCTACAGATGCCAGCTCTCCAGCCCTGCCCCAAACAACACAACTCTCAAACATGAGAAATGGTGGACCACCACACCTAGCTCTACATCAATCTGTATGACACAAAGCAAGAAGCATTTTGACTTACCTTGAGTGATGGATGGTTGGCTGGTCCAGGCTCTTTTGCATTACGCAGGGTGCACCACGAGGAGGCAAGCCAGAATTGCACCCCAAATGAGAAAGATCACTGGGAGGGCCTCAGATTGTGTGAGAGGAAGGCAACCATTCCTTCTCTCTCAGCTCAGCAGCAACACACCAGCATCACTGTCCCATTAGAGGGACCTCAGCATTGGTATGGCTGCTGGCTGCCTGTCATCATCACTGGCACCTCCCTCTTTCTTCCTCCTGCCCCTGAAAAAAAACCTGGGTTATCTGGGCTGGGCCTGTGGGTGCTGTCAGTTACAGTTGGGGGCTGCAATGGCCCTTTCAGTATTATTAGGCATGTGTGGATGGGGACTGGGGAAATTTGGATCGCTTTACAGTTTTTAAACCAGCATTCACTTTTGGTTTGGGGATGGATGAGGGGTGGGGCAGGTGCACTGCCAATCAATTTGTCTTTGGATTGTAGTCTATTTTTAGTGGGAGAGCATTTTACAACTATCTTCCAAGCGCGGGCCAAGAGAGGATGCAGGCACAAGTAGGTGCTCACTTCATTCACTCTCAAAGTCTACGTTTGGGGAGCCGAACATAGGCAAGTTGACCTTCAGGAAGACCAACTGCTCAACTGTCCAGGGTTGCAGGCGATTACGATGTGGGCAGACAATGTCACTCATATGCGAAAAGACGCGCTCGCTCTGCACACTCATTGGTGGGCATGAGAGGAACGCCTTGGCCACGGAGGAGAGGGCCGGCCAGACCCCCTCCTTCGTGACCCAGTAGTCCAATGGAGACGTTTCCTGTGACTTGTTAGACTTCGAAAGATAATCCCTCACCATTGCAGCACCCGTCTTCGCTCTCAGGGGCCTACTGCTTCCAGAGGGGCCAACAAGCCACCCGATGAGTGTCATCTCAGGACTTTTCGTGGCGTGAATCTGGCGGGAAGCAATGCCTAACTGGGGAGGTTGGGGATGAACAGCAGTGGAAGTGGCAGATGAGCTGCTTCCACCCCCCTCCTCCTCAGTTACCGGCACTGCCCCCCCCCCCCGACTCTGCAACACTCGACTTTCTGAAAGAGCTCGTCTCGCCAGCGATTGAGCTCGTTGGCCCGCTCGGCGACTGTGCCCTTAAGGCGCGGGTCTAACATGGTCGCCATCATGTAGACCTTATCCTGGGTGATCCTGGGTTTTCATCTGGCCCAATGCGTCCTTAACCACGAGGTGGAGAAGGTGGGCCATGCAAGGAAGGTATTTTAGGCCCTGACGCTGGACAGCCACCTTGATGTTGGAGCCACCATCAGTCACCACGAAGCCCGTGGCGACGTCCCAGCTGCCTACCCAGCCCTCTAACTGCACAGGTGGAGTTCCAGCATGTGCTGACGACACCGATCAGGTGCTGCCCTGGCACGCCTGTCAGTGTCTGTTTCTCATGCAGCAGATACGAGTCCGTATTGCTGCGTGAGAAGTAACCCGTGATGTGTCGACACTTCTGGAGCAGAAGTCAGTACTCATGGGTCATGGCTAGATACTGACGATCCTGGCTTTTCGTCTGGCCCAATGCATCCTTAACCATGAGGTGGAGAAGGTGGGCCATGCAAGGAAGGCGTTTTAGGCCCTGACGCTAGACAGCCGCCTTGATGTTGGAACCACCATCAGTTACCACGAAGCCTGTGGCAACGCCCCAGCTGCCTACCCAGCCCTCTAACTGCCGTGAGAGGATGGCTCTGAAGTGTCCGCCGTGTGTGGCACATCAACTGTTTTGGTGTTCAGCAAGGCCCAGTGATAGCTGGCCTGGCGGCCCTGACTCTGCCTGTCATTACTGCCACCCCCACCCTGCACCTCACTGGGTTGCCACCAATGCGCAGTCAGGGAGAGATACCCCTCGAACGCATGTTGGGAGCTCCAGATATCTGAGGTGAAATGCGCAGTCCACCCGGCAGCACAGGACAAATGCTTTTTCACCACAGATCTGGTTGCCCTGAAAACAGCTGGCACAATGGTCCTGCTAAGGGTGGTTCTAGCAAGAACTTTGTACCAGGGCACCAGGTACTCGAGCAACCCTAGCACCCCAGGACTCTCGACCACAGAAAATGGAAGCCCATGGGCGATCAACCTAGCAAGGTTCCAGGTGATCACCCTCCTGCCGTACCTGATTCCCCCTCTTGGCACACAGGTGCCACCCCTACCAAACATCTCAGGCAGAGATGGCTGGCATTCCTGTACTCCCACGGAACGCTCCTGGAAAGCTCTGGAGGTACTCGCGATGAGACAGACCTTCTCCTGGCTGGTTGATGTTGGCTGCTTGGGCACCACAGCACCAGCCTGCTTCTCCCCCTTAAGAAGCACCCCCGGGTGGTGCTTCCGCATCCCCCCCGGAGTCAGGTGGCAGGGTTCCGCCCACGACTGATTCAGGCCCTGCACAGCTGGCACTGCACATAGCGTGGATCCTCCATAAGTTTGAAATACTTCCAGACTTTTATTTATTTATTTATTTATTTTTATTTATTTATTCGAGATTTATACCCCGCCCTTCCCACAAGTGGCTCCCCTTGAGGTGTACGGATGCCCATGCTGACTGGCAGCTTGGGTGACTGGAGCCACCTCCTGTAAGGGGCTTGGGGCAGACACATAGTGTCTTGGGGTGGCAGAAGGGGCTGACCGGGAGGAAGTGGGCAGAGATGGAGGCACCTCGTGTGTCTCCATCTCTTCCCCCTCCACCCCATGCGGCCTCCCCTCCTGGCCATCCCCTGAAGGACTGCTGGTGCCCAAAGGAACCGAAGAAGGGGGCTGGTCCTCCTCAACCAGCTTCTTCTCCAGCTCCTGCGTGACACTCTGCACCCTCCTTAGGGTGATCGTTTTGGACAGAAAACTGTCCCCAAAGCTCATCTCCAAGGAGGGCTGCTCTTGCTGCCCCTCCTCCGGCTGCTGAGGCCGAGCGACATCAGCTGGAGGAGAGACTGCCTGAGTAGCAGACCCCTGTTCAGTGCCAGCACCTAATGTCACCTCTGCTGGGGGCGCCCCAGCAGCATCCTTGATGAAGGGCCCAAGATGGGCCTTCTTCCTCATCACACTCCGGCCAGAGGTTGGAGTGCTGCAAGGTGGCTGTGGAGTGGCCCTACGCACAGATGGGGGGGAGACCTGGGTCCTCCCCCTCCCCTCCACCCCTCTAGTCTTCTCCTTAGCCTTGCCCCCAGGGCCCCTCTTCTGCTGCCTGTCACTCATGTCACCCTTGGCCAGTCTCACACAACCTGAACTGAGAGTGGGGTTTTTTTACAAACCTAACTCACTGCACTGTACCCTGAACCAACAGGTGCCCTGACTTCTTTTTAAAAACCCTCCCACCAAAACTTGTTTGTTTTTTTCTTTGGTCCCTAACCTGTCCTTCTTTGGGTTGGGGTAATAGTGATCTGGTAAAGTTTAGGAGACTAGGTGATCCTGCCTCTACCTGGCTACAGTTTTTAAAAGGCTACCTTGAGATGAAGGCAATCCTTGTTATATCCTCCTAGTGAAATTTCTCCTAACTAGACCCTGGGACAAACCAGATTTCCTTGCAAACTAGAAATCAGGTGTCCCCTATAACTTGAGAGAAGCTGTGGTTTACCCTATGGAAATCTAAGGATGCACTGGCTTTCAGTGACTGAAAGCAAGATGCACTGCAACCCTAGGGTGAGGTCAGACATTCAGAAAATCCCGCTATGGGCATGTGGAGTCCGGAAGCATGACTGATTTTAAGCAGTTGTCCAAATGTCAGCATCTGTGAATGGTGGTTAGCTTGATCGAGTCCCGCGTTGAGATGACTGGGGCACGGACTAATTTGATACTGCTTTAAATCCGGAACAAAATTCTTCTGATGGTTCCTGAGTGGAATTTCTCTGTTTGAATGCTCCATCATTGGCGACCCGTCAGAAGCGCACCACCGCTTCCCTCCCAAAGCCCCCTGCAAGTGATATCACTGCACCAATGAATGAGCGAGCGAATGTTGGCTTGATAAATCATTTACCCACCCCTATGTCAAGAAACAAAACTCACTTCCGGGGTTGAAGCTTGGTGAGCTGACCTGTTAACCTGTGTGGAGCAGACCAGGATCTTTGTTTTTGGACAGAAAAGGCTTTATAAAGCCTACTGTCTACTTTTCCAGTAAAGGAAATTGTCTACGGCATGCATGTTTATTTCGAGGGGGATTCACTTTGGCTGACGAAAGATCCCAGGAGGGGGGGGGGGTTCGGCTTTGAAGATTCCCCCGATGAAGAATTGCATTCTATCGCCTACAAAGAATCCTTGGAGTCATTAAATTGACATAAACTCACTAAGGCTTCAACTTCCTATGGACTATAACAACATCTGAGATAAAGTGGACGGGATAATGAGAGAATAGACGTCGTTAATAAGGTAATAAGATAATAATCCTTATCTGCTCCTCCGGGTTCAATTTAAGCTTGTTAAAAGGGAAGATCTGGGACCCAGAACTATTTTTCAAAGTGGAAAATCAAGGAGAAGTGGAAGGGGGGTAGAAGTGGGTTTTTTGGACTCAAAAGAAAGCAGAAAAGTGCAGAAAAATACTTGCTGTTATGAATTCCTGTGGCTTCGGAAAAAAAACCCAGTCATAACAAAGCTGCAGTCTCTCTCCTCAAAACAGGAAGTGACGTTTTCTGCAATCATTATGAGACTTCAACGCTAGAGAGTCAGGAAGTAAGTGTGGAGTGAAGAGGAGCATCCAAGTATCCGGATACTTGCAAGAGTCAGTAACCACAGAGAAACATTGGAGGCTAACTACAGAAAGGCCAAAATATTTTCACTAAATAACTTGAAAGTGGACTATAAAAGGATTCAAAATTTATATAAACAATCCCCTAAGGGCTAAATAACATGGACTATGTGCTTGAAATTGGAAAATAAGCCCTAGAGGTTAAAAGGAAAACTTTTTAAAAAGAGAGGCTTGGAACTTTAAAAATTAATATCTTGAGCTAGGAAGCTTCGAGGACGGCGTTTTTAGGCTTGTTGAAAAGGGCATGCTCTGTTCTGTTAAATGCAACTATCAGAGTGGGGAGTGAAGATACCAATTAAAAACCCATTATTTGTAATGGACAATCAGTAATGTCTGAGTAAAAATTGGAATCAAGAATTACAAGGTTAAGAGCTGCCTTAGTGAGAGAGGGTAAAATGTCTAAACAAGTTTATGATCAACTGTACGCTATGGAAGGAAGAATATTGAAGGCAATGAGTGATTTAATAACTGGAAGTGAGAAGAAATTAACTAAAGAAATAAACTCCAGTGCTGAAGAGGTAAAGAAAGAATTTAAGAAGGAAATTGATGACCTAAGGAAAGAGTCTCAAGCAATAGCTAAAAAGAGTGTTGACACAGAAGTGAAAATTAGAGATCAAGATGCCACCATTAAGAAAATGCAAGAAAAAGAAATACTACTAGACTGTAAGTTGATGGAGAATATGATTCGGCTAAGGGGAGTGCCTGAGAATGAACAAGAGGATGTGAAGACTCATATTGTCACAATTACAGCTGAATTTTTGGAAGAAGTTCCGGAGGAGATGGAGCGTTTATGTGATGATGCATACAGAGTCAATGCCAGAAAGTGTAAACTACCCAGGGATGTTGTGAAACAATTTTGGATAATGATTCAACAGGAGATCTTTAAAATCTTGGGTTATAATATTAGGAGAGCACCAGATGTCTTTCTGGTGGGATTACAAATGGAAAGCTTTCCGAAGCAAGACAGAACATTGTTGTGGTATTTACTTTCAGCTGCGAGAACACTGTATGCGCAAATGTGGAAGCAAGATAGAATACCTGAAAAATGGGACTGGGCCTTAAAGGTTCTTAACTGGAGTGAAATAGACAAACTTACTAGAATCTTAAATGACATAATTTGGAGAAGTTTAAAGAAGACTGGAGTAAATCCCAAAGTTACGTGGAAATATAATGGAGGGTGAAGAGTCATTTAGTCTTTTATGACAACATTAACTGAACTTTAAATGATAAAGAGGAATTGTGATTATTTAGTTAGTAAGATATAGTTACATGGTAATTATACATATATGAGTTAAGACAAGAATAAGATAGCTGGAATTCCGGAGTTGATTTTATAACTATGAGTTTTGTGCGTAATGAATACCAAGCGAATTATAGAGAAAAGGTTATTGAAAAATTACTTTTTGTATAAAAATTTTATAATGGTGAAAAGATATTTAGTAGTGTTTGATAACATTAATTGAACTTTTAATGATAAAGAGGAATTGTGATATGGTGATAAAAGCATTAGTAGAACATGGTTATTTGGTAAACATATATATATGAGAGTTAAGATAAGACTAAGATAGGGGGAACTCTGGAACTGAATCAATAACTATGAGCGTTGTGTTTAATAAGTGCTAAGTGATTATTAGAGAATAGGTTAGTGAATGATATTTTTTTTCTTTTTAAAGATTTTACAAGTGTGAATTTACCTTTAATATGCTTTTAATTTGTTTTAAGTACCGGCGGAGGTCATGAATAAGAGTGGGGGGGGGGGAGGAAAATATGTAATGTATTGGAGAAATATATTTGAATTTGTAGAGATGAATTGATCTCAATATATTGCAAAATAAAAAGTTTGGTCACAAAAAAAAAAGAAACAAAACTCACTTTTGAAACTAGATGTGAATTGAGTACTTTTCTCCCTTTCTCACAATACAAGAACTCGTGGGCATTCGATGAAATTGCTGAGCAGCCAGGTTAAAACGGATAAAAGGAAGTACTTCTTCACCCAAAGGGTAATTAACATGTGGAATTCACTGCCACAGGAGGTGGTGGCGGCCACAAGCATAGCCACCTTCAAGAGGGGTTTAGATAAAAATATGGAGCAGAGGTCCATCAGTGGCTATTAGCCACAGTGTGTGTGTATGTATAAAAAATTTTTGCCACTGTGTGACACAGAGTGTTGGACTGGATGGGCTATTGGCCTAATCCAACATGGCTTTTCTTATGTTCTTATGATTTGAATTCCTGGGTTTTTTTCTCCATGCGTAGTGCTCATGCTGGAAAAGTAGTGCCAACGGACTAGCAAAACTGTTAGTGATCCGACGCATTTAAAAGCGATGTGCATCCCCGCCCTTAAGAACGAGGTCATGGTGGGTGTGCGAGGTCTCTCGTGGAAAAGGGAGGAGACGCTGGATCTGCTCAATAGTGCAGATAGCGGGCATCACTGCGCCTGCACTAATGCAGATTGACGTCTCACGAAACGAGGTCCGGTAGAGCACTCTGATCGACCAGTGACGGGACCCACATGGGATAGAACAGGAGCCTGGCTGTTGTCTGATCAGAAAATTGGTTGTGCGGATTATAATAGAGGTGCGTTGCAGATGCATTTAATGGTGAGTGTGACCGCACCCCTAATCTCTTTAAAAGGGAGCCTGATGTGGCCTAGTAGTCAATGCTGCCTTTTATGAGAAACCTAAAATCTTTTTAAATCGCCCCTATGTGGCCTAGTTGAATTTTGAAAGAAGATAAAGCCCTAAACTGGATTAATTTTTTTTTTAATTTCAAAAAACACAATCCCTAAAAACACCCTTATTAGTAGGGCAGCCTATTTAGTAGCCCTAGGCAAACTGAAAGCAGCCTCAGACTCCAAAAACAACTCTATAAAAACCCCACTCCACATAGCCCACACACCAACCCTCTCACACCAACCAGAGGTAACTTAAAAAAAACCAAAATGTGACAGAAAGAAACTTAACTTTTTAGTTTTAACCCTCCCCCAAACCCAAAACCAGGAAAAGGGACTGTGACGGAAAGCAATGGGTTAACCATAAACTGAAGACGCACAGGGCTGCGTCAGGTGACCTGAGGGTGGGGGCAAAGTGCTCAGAGCTCTCAGGGAGGGAAAAGAAGTTGAGTGAGAGAAACTGCTGAGGCAGGGTTCAGTCAGTTGGCTTCTGACAGAGTAGGTGCCTGTCAGAGAAGTCTGTCAGTGGGGACCTGACAAAGACTGAGAGGGTCAGTTCGAGCCAGCCAGAAGGGCTGAGAGGGCAGCTGATCCTGTGAAGGAGCTTGAGGCGGAGACGGGGAAGTCTTCCAGAGACTGCAAGCTCGACAAAACCAGCCAAGAGGGCTGTGTGTGAGTCAGTTAAGACCTGAACGGTCACAAACACCTATAGACGACTCTGAAGATCTAGTGAGGTGGTTGAGGGAGTGGATGTGGGTCTGAGACACCAGAAGGGCTGAGAGGAGAGACTCCAGTCGAGGGGTGAGACTAGACACATCAATCCCAAGAGGCCAGACCTTGGCTAGAGGTGGAGAGTGAGTTAAAGGGAAACTGTGAACTGTGTAACTGTGAGAGACTCAAGAAAAGATAAAGTGAATGTAAAGCCTGAAACAACTGAACAACGTATTAGCCTGTGTAAATATCTCCCAGATCCCCAAGTTAAGAACTTTGTGTTACAATAAATCTGTGGTTTAAGTTAAAGTTCTCAAGAGCCTATATTTTGTGGGAAGAACAAACAAAGCTGCTGTGGTCCCATCAAATAAACAAGTAAAATACCCCGAAGAGACTGAAATAAAGAGGTCCAGTGAGGCCGTGAGGTGGGCGCTGCTATAGGGACAACAGGAGAAGGCCAAGAAACTCAACTGTTTAAAAAGTGGCCTTTTCACCAATAAGAGACCTCAGGCCAAATCAGTCAACAATACCCCCCCTAAAACCAGAATAAGAGGATGCAAAACCTGCGACAATAGATCCAAACAGAAGGCAAACAAACACAAGTGTTAAAAAAGTGGCCTTTTAAACAATGAAAATTAGGCCAAACAGCCTCCCCCCCCCCCGAAGAACCAGAACAAGAAGAGAAAAGGAACAATAGAAGCACAACACAGCAGCAACAAATCAAACACAGAAAACTTAAAAAAAAACAAAAAACTTAACTTTTAACAATACAGGAACTTTACCAACCCCTCCCCCCCCAAAAAAAACCCCTTCACCCTAACCCCAAGAAATCCAAGCCACCCAAATCAAGAAAAGTAAAAGGACATTGCACTTTTAAAAGTCCTCTCACTAAAGTAAGATACGGGCATATTGGCAAACCCCCCATCCCACCCCAGGCCCCCACCCCCAGCAGAACCCCCTAACCCCAAATAAGCTACCCAGTACTCACCCACCCAAATCTGGATAAGTAAAGTGACTCTGAATCTTAAACTAACTAAAATAAAAACAAAAGCCCCAAGACTCTTACCTTAGTCTTCTCTTCTCCAGTCACTGTCTGGCAGGTCAGGCAAAGCTGAGAGAGAGCAGCAGCAGCTGAAGCCAAGGGCCAGTGCAGCACAATATTTCTCTCACACCAACACACACCAACTCAACAGCAATGGAAATGGAGTCCAGCCAGGCAGGCTCCTTAAAAAGGTTCTCTGACCCTACACAGAGCAGTTTCAAAAAATAGCACTGCTCTGTGATTGGCCAGATAACACTGTTTAATGGGATACCCAAATAGACAAAAGAACAACAATGTTGCTGATGGCTGGTGGATTAGCCCAGCCATCAGCTACAAAACAGCCCTGCAAAGCATGCATTTGCAATGCATTTTGCAAATGCATGCTTTGGATTGGCTGCTGGGGCTCCTCTCCCCCTCCCCTTCCCTCCCTGATCCTAGGGAGGCTATGGGAGAGGCAGGAAAAGGCTTCCAAAGGCAGGAAAGGAAGCAAACAGCTCCCTTGAGGCTGCAGAAGCCCCTTTCCCACCTTTTGCATTGAATTCCGTATACTTCCGAATATCTATACAGAAGTATACGGGGAGCCATATACGGCTCCCGTTTAATGGCCTGAAAATGAAATTGGAATTATACGGTGCCATATACTTCTGAATCAGGGGTGATTCGGTGGTCTATGTGATTCGGCCGAAATGAATGCACACCCCTAGTCTGGATTTTTTGTGTGCGTGTTTTGAAAAAGCAATTGCAAGCACATTCAGTTCTCTATGAATTTCTCTGTGTCTGTGGAGAGAATATGAAATTGGCACTCAGAAAATATTACTGATGGTTCTGTATGGTGAAAGAGACATGATTTTAAAAGAGCACCTTCGCAAGTACTTAGCTCAATTCACCTATCCGATGCGCTGCAGAGGCTCTGGCAGATGTGGCTTGTCCCAACCTCTTCACTTTGAAGGAGGGAGTAGAGCCTTATTGTTTTACAGGTGTCAAGATTCATCCTCCATTGAAATAAATGAGGTACCTCTTGTGGGTGCGGGAGCTCCATGTGCACATTGCAGTTCACTTGTCCATGGTGATAGAGCTATGTGTGTGTGTGGCAGTTTGTGTGTTTTTTGGTGGGGAAGTTCCAAGTGAACCTTGTGGTTCATGTGTTCTCGGTGGGGAAGTGCTGTATGGGCATTGAGGCTCACATGTTCTGTGATAGGATAGGATGGTAGCAGTGCTGTATTCATGTCTCCTTCAAATGCGGTAGCAAAGCTCTCACTGATTTAAGTAAGAGGACATTTGGGCCAATAAAAGGTCTGTGTTTTCACACACAGCTCATTCTCAAAATTCCTTACTGTATGTTTCTGCTCGGGTTTTGTTCATTGTATTTAAATCTCCCCCCTCCCACCACCTACAGTACTGACAGATGAAAACACGATCAACACTATGTAATACAGTCCCTTTGGGTCTCACCATCGCAAAACTCTACCAGCTGGTTCTTTCACAGGCCTGAATAGCACAGCATTTTAAAAGCCCCTGTTCTCCCTGGCAGCCGCAGGACCCAAGATTTACAGACTCTTACACCTAGTATTCTTAATGTTGGCAACAGCACTGTTCTACCACCTGTTCTCCTATGCTCTAGACAATCACAGCCAATTGTTGTTACAGCATAATTTCAGATGGTTGTTACTCCCCTCCCCTCAAAAATGTATTCTATTTACCATAAGCAAAAAGAAAAACAACTACATGTACACCTAAAAATGCCCCAAAGAATACAATGAAGTAAAAATTCCAAACTGCATGGCAGATTACATTGTTAGCTGTAGGAGAATCGATGGACAAAGGTTTAAAAACCACAACTGAGTTAATCAGATTTTAAAATATAGTCAGTGAAATCTGAAGAATACTTTCCTCAGAGTAAGCCTGATTGACTAGACCTGAGTGGGATTCTGAGTAAACCTACTAGAATTGCTCTTTGAATGGGAATATTATGACTGTTTGTGACAAAAAGGAGAGAAGATTTCAAACCCAGCTTGGTCATTCATGAAAGAAGTAAGACAACTAAAGCAAGCAGAGCCAGTGTGATATAGTAAGTTTAGTGTCTGACCAGCTTTTGGGATACCCAGTTCCAGATTTCCCATGCTGCTATGGAAGCTTGCTGAGTGATCTCAGGCCAGTAACTGTCTCAACCTTGCCTACATCAAAGAATTGTTGTGAGCGAGGAAACAAGTGGGATCCATGACATCGTAATAAATAGATAGTAAGCCATGCTGGATCAGGCCAATGGCCCATCCAGTCCAACACTGTGTCACACAGTGGCCAAAAAAATCAAGTGCCATCAGGAGGTTCACCAGTGGGGCTAGAAGCCCTCCCACTGTGCCCCCCCAAAGCACCAAGAATATGGAGCATCACTGCCCCAGACAGAGAGTTCCAACAATACGCTGTGGCTAGTAGCCACTGATGGACCTCTGCTCCATATGCTTATCCAATCCCCTCTTGAAGCTGTCTATGCTTGTAGCCGCCACCTCCTTTGGCAGTGAATTCCAGTAGTAGATAGTACTGCCACATTCCTCCTACATTAATGTTCTTCATTATCCAGTGCCTAACTTTTGTAAGGGTTTTTGTGCCCTCAGTGGATCCTGGAGTGGTTGTTGGTTAGAATATAGTTTGTTACAGGCAGCAGCACCAGAACCCAAATTTAGGGCACCTTCTCATTGTGCAATAAGAAAAGTAACAATTTACTAACAAACATCACATGCAGAGATATTTGCTAGTAAATTGCCAGTTGTTCAGAATGTACAGTCTTTTCCAGTTATTCATTTTTTTTTGAATGAGAACTCAAATTAATTCAGGGGAGGGGGGGTAGATCCTTCCTCTGTCCTATCACTCCACTGAGCAAAGTTCATTCATTTATTTATTGAACTATGTATATACCCCAGCTCAAGGCTGAAGTCTTCCTCCAATCTAAACAGACCTTCTCCAACTTAAGGGATTCTTCTGTTATAGGAAAAGCAACTTAAGCTGGAGGAAGAGGCACTTCAATTGGCTACTTGGAGGATGATTGGGTCCACCCCAGGACCTCTTACCTTTTCAAACTTTTTTTGAATCATCTGGAATGGGGCTGCTCATTGAAATGGCAGAATCTAGTTGGAGGAGTGTTGGTCAAAATTTTTTCCTGATCTAATCTGCCCCCCCCCCCAATAAAGAAATGTTATACGCCCCACTAGAGGAGTAAATAGAGATATCACATACCTATCTGTATTTTTTCACCAGCAAGGCTTAGAGAGAGATGGGATGATTTAGACTATGAAAGGGTGGGGAAACACCTGAAAAACTGCCCTTGGAAACCTGGGTTGCAAAAATTTAGGGCACCTTCTCATTGTGTGATAGCCAGCCCCTAGTAAAACTGGTGGTTCTTAATTTTAGCTCAAGAGAAGGAAAGAGAGAAAAATGTCGCCCCATGTCATGCATCCTGTCATCTGAGATGCAGGTGAGGTGTATTGTGTTTGGCGGCACACTTATGGTTGGATCCAGCCAGTTTCTTCACTAAATCTGAATCACTTTCCCTCTTAAATAAAGCCCCTGTCACACATGGTTTTTATTTATGTATGACTCAGGAGCCCCACAGACTTTTTGGTGACCTGAAGGGCCTCGCTTCTGCCTCTTGCGTAAGTGGAAAAGCTGGCTGTGCTATGCCACTATGGCTGTGCCACTATGGCTGTGCTAATGTGATGAGAGACAAGCCGGAGGGAGAGGGGCTTTGTCATTCCCGTTGAGTTCAATGGCACTGTTTGTAAGGAAGCAGCATGGCGTAGTAGTTAAGAGCGGTGGGCTTTAATCTGGAGAAATGGGTTTGATTCCGCAGTTCTCCACAAGAACCTTGCTAGGTGACCTTGGGTAAGTCACAGCTTTCTCAGAATTCTCTTAGCCCCACCTACATCACAAGGTGCCTGTTGTGGGGAGAGAAAGGGAAGACCATTGTAAGCCACTATGAGACTCCTTAGGGTAAAGAAAAGCAGTATTAAAAACAACTTTTCTTTTTCTTCTATAGTTACACCGGTGTTTTTGCCAGCAGAAAATCAGGCCAGCCACAGAAGCAGAATACTGGTGAAGTTCTGGTCCTTCCCCCACTGCACTTCCCTCCTCCTGGCCCCTATGCCCACACAACTGCACCAGGCTTACCCCACTGCACTGTCAATACTGCATTATGTTGACATATTTATGAGTTACAGCAGCATAGAGTTTACTTGCTATATGAAGCCATTTTACAGGCAGACTTCAGGATTGCACCCCTAAGAGCAAAAACTGCCTGCACAGTGTGATCTAGCTATAAGTCATTTGGCTCTGAGAAGAGAATTGAAAACTTACACTTCAGCAAAATTGAAGCTGAAGCCAAATATTTAAATACTGGCAACCTGCACACTTGAGCTTGCCATCCTATACATTTTTGAAGCAGCCATATGAATTACGTAAATGTCACAACTAATCTCAAGATATGCTTTTTTTTTTTAAAGCCCCTGAAAAACTGACTCATCAATATTGAGGAAGGGAGTATATTTTTGGCACCTTGTCTTTGCTTTCTTCAACATAGTTAATATTTACCAAGTCTCCAGGGCTCAAAATTACTTCTTTTTTCCCTCTCCCCCCTCTTTTTTTATTTCAGGTCTACAGCTGCAGTTTCTTGCTGTCACCATAGCAATGCCTGGAATGTAAGCATTGTGTTTCCCTTTCTGTTAAGAAAATAAGTAAAGCAAAAGTCCCCAGTCCCACCAAAAGACCAAAAAAAAAAAAAGCCTTTTGGAGTGAGTGCAATTAAGAACTGAAAATGTACATTTTACATTGCTATGTTGAAACTCAGAAATTATTTCAAAGCCCTTGTTCTGCCAGCAAGCAGTCAAGTCACCTATGATGCAGAATAAACCTGAAATATCATCAAACGATACATTCTACTTTGTTTATCAGAACCATACAAATTAAGCAATGTTTGCAAATGCCACAGGAAAGACTACAGGAAACCAAACTTTTGTAAAATGACTGAAGGTATATCGGTGCCATTCAATAAACTATCCAGGGATTTGAATTTCTGAAGGTGGGTGGTCAAAACAAGCAGCCAAAAAAATTGTTTAAATCTTTGCCCTTTTTCCAGCAGAAAAGTCTGCAAGGGGGGAAAGTTGTTTGTAGCTGGGCCCAAAGTCATATTTTCAACTCATGCTGGAAGCTGGGGAGGTATGTAGGCCAATCAGTGGAGCAATCCGGATCCTGTATTGTTCTTGGTCCAGTTCAGTCTTCATATTAAAACTGGTCCAGTTCAATATTCTTACTTTATAATGAGATGTTAAACTATCAAGAATGGTTATGGATGCTCTCCCTGATAAGGAGAAGAACAGTTTCTTTGAAGTACAGAGAAAAACAGGACATTTTCTCTATAACCTGCAGATGAATAAATATCTTATTTTTGTGTGTCAATACTGTTTTACTTGTCTTCTCTTTTTGTAAAAAAAAAAAAAAGTATGAGAAGGTGAATAATCTCAAACATTTGAAAGTGTGGTGCTCAGCTATTCTGTCTGTGAACACCAATGAAGTTATTAAAAAATTGCTGGTGAAACATCCTTATGACAACAAATGCCTTAGGAGAATTGTATTTTGATAGAAGTTGGCCACAACCTCAGAATTGCAATACAGCCCTGTTTGAGTTTCTTGTGTGTGCCAGAGCTGTTGAAAACTGTGTAGGCTAGAGCTTATTCAGTGTTAAATGTAGTTGCATTTTAACAGTGTAGGTGACTGCAGAATTTCCAGACTCTAAAGCTGCACCAGAAAGAGGAATCAAACATTTTGATATTTTTAAAAGTATTTTTGTGGAGTTCTCTATGTTTATACACTGAACTGGCAAAGAAAGAGTGTGGCAAAGAACGTTCTATGCCACGACATCCAAACGGATGCCAGTAACTAAATTCTGGAAAGTGATCAGCTCTTAAGTCTCAGATGTGAAGTCAGTTGGCTCAGAGACCTCTGGTGAATAATATAATCAACATGTCATATTGGGCTTAATTAACCATGATGTCTCTTGCTCTGCCAGTTAAGATGCTTACAATTCCAGCCTCATTTAAAGGTCTTGTCCAAGAAACTAAACTGGGAGATGCTCAGGAGGAATGATAGAGCTGTGTGCTCAGGCAGAATTTTGTCTTTTGTTTCTGCTGCATTTCCCATCACCAAATAGACAAGCCACTCTTCCAACTGAGCAGCAACAGGTCATCTTGGCAGAAGGAACTGCTGCAGTAAAATAATAATGATAATTTTAAAAGCAGGTTTCAGCAGACTCTTCAAATGTCAATCTTGTATAAACAAGTTGTTTGTATTGGTTTGTGCAAATATAAGACATCATTGCACTCATCTCCATTGTATAATCGCCACTAAAAACTGCTGGTGAATTTAGTGTTGGATCAGTGCTATGTACAGCAGTGAACTGGTACAACTTTGGAGAAGGATAATATTTCCACTGTAAATTACAGTAGCATAAATCAGTATATTATAGAATTAAACATAAACCATAAGAAACAGACCTGTCGTGGATAGCCTGCATTGCTGAAACTGCCTTTGCTTTACACTGAATGTAAATATAAATTGAAATTTGCTACTAAATTCTTCTCTTCTAATTCATCCTTGATTTGGCATTAGAGGGGAAGTATGATGTAGTGGTTAGACTGCTGAAGTAGGATCTGGGAGACATGATACCCACCTGATACCCACCATGCCATGAATCTCGTGGTGTGACCTTGGGCCACCCTCTATTGGACTAGCCCCCTCCCTCACAGAGATGCTGTGAGGATAACATTATAAAGGAAGATCCATGTATATTACCCAGAGATCCTTCAAACTAGGGCAGGATAAAAGTGTACTAAATTGATTGGTTCTTAAGATTGCTTCTTCCCAATGGATCAGGAAGGAGAGCTATAACAGAAAACAAAACCAGGGTATATTTCTAGTTATGATACTTCAAATCCATGCTATAAGAGCTTGACACACTAAAAGCCGATCCCCTCTATAACTGTCCCTTGTCCATATCGCTTTGCTAGAGATGTGTTTCACAAGCTACATGGGATTTTTTTTTGCAAATATCCATTTACTACATTGAAATAGAGAAACCCATTTACTATCATCATTTCAGTGCAAATGGTACAGATTGCAAATGGTAATCTGAGAAATTCCTTGCCAGAAAGTCCAATGATAACTCATGTTCACAAAGGATCCAAGATAAGGATATGCTGAGAGAAAAACAGGAACACAAATGCCACTTTTCAAAGAGGGAATGAGAGCAAGCCAGATCAAAAAGACAGGAAATCTTATCACAGAGTGTCCAGACCTTTTTCTCCTTGTATATATAGAACTAATATTATCTCCTTGTATGACTGAGTTTCCATACTTGTGACTATGTAAATTATAAGCAACATGAGCCATGTAGAGAACTCCATTTAGAGGGAGGTGGCTGTCTACCTTGATGGCCAACGACTCATGACAGGACACTGGCACACTAAACATGAAGGCATTGTGGTGGGGGAGGGTGTCAAAATCCCTTGCCATTTTTATTGTGCATGCTTTGTCTTTGTCTACAAGAAACTGAAACTCAAGCGCCCCACGAGGGAGGCTATTGTACTCCTTCCCAGCCTGGCCTTCAAGGTTACTCCAGTATGTTATCTCTTGGTGATTGTATATGTTGCTTTGTAGTGTGAGAAACAAAATGAATTATTCTGTGTGGGCTTTTTGCTTTTGAATTAATCTCGCACCTAGCACAAAAGGTGCATTTGTAATGACCACAACGAAAGTATATATCTAGCACACCTGCAGTTGTATCCCAGTTCTAATACTGGCTTGAACAGTGTCAGTACTATCTTGCAATAAACACTTATCCTAAACCTATGGAGAGTCATTATTATTGAAGGTAGCCCACACTGACTTTTTATGGAAAACTGCTCTGCTCCCTGATCTGTTCAGGACAATACAATCCTATGCAGTTACTCCAGTCTGAACTCATGAAAATCAGTATGCTTAGACTGGAGAAACACTGCATAGGATTACATCAAAAGGCATTCAACTTTGGAAAAAATAAGATTATTTGAGTCCTTTTGAGATGTTTTAGAGACCAGGGTTAAGTCACATGATTTTGCATGTATAAAGTCCCAGGTTCAATCCCTGGTATCTGCAGGTGGCACAAACAGGACATCTATGCCTAGTCCATTGTAAATCAGAATTTACAGTCTTGGGCTAGATATCAGACATTGTCAGACTCAAAGGTGATTTCATAATTTCAGCAGAGGAATAATCCTAATTCAATTGACTTTACAGTCATAATGTGAGCATTTTTGAATTTCCAATCAAGGGGCACAAATGAATGCTCTTTTTTTTAAGAATTCAGCAGCCATTAAGCTGCTAATAGCCTATTTAACCACAACATATGCCACCTTCAATACCTATGGATAAACAAAACCCAGATCACACACATTGCCAAACCGGTGTTTCTCCAACAGCATCAGATCAGGCAACTGGCCCCCTACCTGCCTTGCCCCAATTTAGCCACAGTAATCCATGCAATGGTCACCTCTAGGCTCCATTACTGTAACTTGCTCTATGCAAGGCTGCCCTTGAGGCTGATCCAGAAGTTACAACTTATCCAAAAAACCGGGGTTTGGGTCCTTATAGGGACTTCATCAACTGCACATACACAATCTGTGCTTCAACAGCTGTGCTGGCTTCAGGTTGAGTACCAGGTCAGGTTCAAGGTTCTGGTTTTGACCTTCAACGCCCTAAACAGTCAGGGCCCAATGTACCTATGGAACCCCCTCTCCTGGTATGTCCCCAGGAGAAAACTATGCACAGGAGATCAACATCTATTGAAAGTCCCTGGCCCAAACATCTTTTGGAAGTCCCTCTGGCTGTCCTTAGACATGGCTCTGACTTGGTGGAACTCTCTGACTACTAACATCACCCTTCAGGACTTGTCCTGAAGGGCCTATAAGGCAGAGATGTTCCATCAAGCATACGGTTGAGGATAGCAATGGTTTTTAACAGCAAGCAGTTTACTAGCTGCTTCTCACCCCCTGCATCCCCATGTTAATTTAAATAGGTGACCAAACATTTCTGTACTATGGTGCCATGTAGACGTCAGGATTTATGGCTTCTGTTTTTAGATTGTGTTGATGATATATCTTTTGTATGATTCTGATGTACGCTGCCCTGAGCCCGCTCTTCAGGGAATGAAATAAATAAAACACCAAATACAAAAAAGGGGAGGGGGCTGTCGTAATTATGTAGGGATTAAAAAAGAGGATTTCAGTGGTTTAAACTCTTCTAGTTTTTAGTGACTTACAGCACAGTTCTATGGGTCTTATACCCAGTTAAGCATGTTTGGATTTCAGCTTGCTGTGCCAGCCTTAGCAGAGTTACACCCTTCAAATTCACTGAAGTCAATGGACTTAGCAGGGTGTCACTCTTCTTCAGATCCTCACAACTCAACCTGATTTGGGCATAGGATTGTTAGGGGTTACCCCTTTCACAACAGGACCACAAGATAGGGGCCTATGCTGGGAAGTGGGGGGAAGAAAACAGCAGAGGGAGTGGATGCATAAACTATGGTGGGAACAGCCTCCTGGCTAGGCAGGCATGGGAAGCTATATCTTTCTGGCAATTGATCCAAATGAAGGGAAGACTGTGGATCCTGTAGCCTGAGATGGTTCCCCAGACTCCAACCTGCTTAAGATGGGGATGCCAGCCTCCAGGTGGGGCTTTGAGAGCTCTCAATTTTACAAAACACCTCCAGCTGGCAGAGATCAGCTCCCCTGAAGAAAATGGCTGCTTTGAAGGGTGGACTCTATGGCATTGTACCATGCTGAGGTCCCTCCCCTCTCCAAACCCTGCCCTCTCCCAGCTCCATCCCCAAAGTCTCCAGGTATTTTCCAACACGGACCTGGCAACCCTAACTCAGGAGTATGTATGGAAGAAGGGAATGTATGGAAGAAGGGAAGTGAGGAAATGGCTGCATTTGGAAAGCAGCCTATCAGGCTCAAGAGGAAGGAGTAGCCAAGGAGGATTAAGTGTCTGGGACTCAGATCTTGAGGTAGGAGTGTGAAAGCCAGTCAGCTTTCTTCTGAGGCCTTGAGATGGCCAGGAAGGAAAGGAATACTACTACCACCCACTTTGCACACAAAAACAACAAGCTCAAAGGATGCTGTTTTACAAGACAACTAGGTGCAATGGTGCCCCAGAAATTATCCTCTGTCTTACTCCTAGGGTTGCCAATTCCCTGATGGTGGCTGGAAATCTCCTGAAACCACAACTGATCTCCAGGTGACAAAGAACTGTTCTCCTGGGGAAAAAAATGACTACTTTGGAAAGTGCATTGAAGTCCCTCCCCAAACCCACCCTCCTCAGGTTCTACTCCCCACCCACCCCCCCAAAAAAATCTCCAAGTATTTCCAAACCCAAAGCTGGCAGCCCTATTTTCTGCACCCTACACCTTAACATTATGGGATCCAGGTAGCATACAATTCTATTGAATAGAGATGGGCATGAACTGGAAAAATGGTGATTTGGTTGGTTTGTGGTTCATTTGATTGCTTGAACTTTTGGGTTATGCTGGTTCATGGTTCATTTGATTTCTCAAACTGTTTAATGGTTGGTTTGGTTCGTTTGATTTGGGAGGTGTGGAACAGCCCCCTTGCAAGTTAGAGACACAAGACTTACCAGAAGTCTTCAGCAGGCTCTCTTCCACCCTCCAAGTCTGATGAAGATTGAATTTGGAATGTCTGAGTTACAGTCCTCCCAAAGCAGGTGCCCCCAGGAAAGCTCAGCTTTAGCTCTCTCACAACAACTAAGACTCATTTTGCACTCATCCTCACTCCGCTCTCACATCTGACTTTTCAGCATGGCATCCTCCTGATTTCCCATTATTTGCACCGGGGCTGCAGCAAACATTGCAGTTTTCGCACAGCAAACAGAAACCACTAAAAACCAGTTTCTGTTTGCTGTGTGAAAACTGCCATGGTTGCTGCAGCCCCGATGCAAATAGCAGGAAATTGGGAGGACGCCGCACTGAAAATATGGATGTGAGAGTGGCATAAAGTGAGTGTGAAATCGGTCTAACTCTTCTCTCTTTGTACTGCAAAATGAAAGCACCTGAGTCAAGGAGTCTGCTCCCATAGAGCAGAATGAGAGCTTCACGGTTGGCTCCTAGAGCTGCCTATCAAGCTATAGACAACTTCTTTGGGTGTTTCTAGGGCTCCCAGAAGTCTATCCCCAGAGCTGCCTAGAAATTGATTGAATTAGTTCCAGGCAGTCTTGCAAACAAACAATTGGTTCAAAATGAAGCACCAATCGGCCCGATTTGTGCACAAATCATGATTCATTTATTAGTTCATGCCCAACTGTAGTACTGAACAATAGCTTTCCCATCCCCAGAATTTGAAAGCACATACTACTGGCCCTATTTAGGTTTTCAAGCACTTTTAAAAAATATAGCTTTTTGCTGATTTCTTTAGATTTATTTTTGTTAAGAGAGAGCCACTTTAACCAGTCCTTTTTATGTATTCCTTTTTCCATATCATTTGTCTCAATCTGTGCAAGACAAAAGTAGGTAAGAAATACCATCCTTCTCTTGTGATATCCTGAAACTTCTTCAGTGCTGCTGTTGCCATAAATCCTCTTTTATGTGCCGTACTAATTTTAAAAATGTAAAACTATTGATTTGTCTGAGGATTACCAACAGCCATGCTTTATGTTCTGGCTGGAAGACTCTGTCTTTGCTGTGGTCTATCTCCATCCACTTGCCAGTATCATTTCTGCCAGGGCTTTAACAGCCCTTTCTATCTCAAAGAATGTAATGACATAATTGTCATGGTAAACGAGCAAGTCTAAAACACCTTGAAGAGCCCAACAGAACAGGGAATGAGATTTATAGCACCGGACTGAGCTCACATAAACACATTTACCAGATGAATTGTCTGACAAGCTGATGGGTCTGCCTTAGACAATTGTCAGGGGACCTCTTAAAGTCTTTTTAAAAACCGAGTCCCAAACTGTATCACATCTTGCAAATAATGAGACCACAGCAATCCCCACAGAGCTGTTGAGACAAGATGATAATAGGAGTGGGAAAACACTGGTAAAGCATCTCTGTGAGTGAAAAAGTTTTGCAATTTGGCACAAGTTCTCCGAGCCAAGTCTGTACTTACAAGAGACATGACCTCAAAGGAAGTCCAAAAGTTAAGTGTGTGTGTCTTTGCAGTGGTCAGGTTTAAATTCCCAGGACTTTCAGGAGATGAAGAGTGAACAGCCTCCCTATTGAAATATGAAACTTACCATCATGCCTATCCATTACTTTGGGGGTGATAATCTTTTCCTGAAATGACAGCAATTAGGCGAAAGAGGGGTGGTCAGGATGAATCTGGCCTGTGCTGCTGTTGCCAGCAAGTCTTAAAGGGACAGTTCTGGGAGACATTAATGTCAGCTCTTTCAAAACTGTAACCCAAGGACTAAATGTACATTCTGTTAAAAAAAAGTATGTGAGTTATCTGTGCACTAGTGAGGCCATGATTTCTGACTGGCTCATCAGGAAGGCATAGTTTCTGTTATTTTGAAGCCCCAAATAGAGTTGAATCTGAATAGGAGTTGGACTGGGAGGGTTCTCAAAACACATTGAGCCCACAAAATTCTTACACAATCACCTGAGGCAATTTGTAGAGCCATCCTAAGCAGATATACTCAGAATCTTGTGTGTGTATGTTTAAAGTGCTGTTAATTCACCGCTGGCATATGGTGATCCCAAAAAGGGACCTTCAAGGCAAGTGAGAAGCAGAGGTGGTCACCTTCCTCTGCAAAGTCTTCCTTGGTGGTCTGCCTTCCAAATACTGAGCCTGCTTAGCTTCCAAAGTTGGCTATACCATGCCACCTTCTCTCCACTCAGGTCAGCTATACCATGCCACCTTCCCTCTACTCAGGATTTTGCTCACGTCTATTTAATAGGGTTTACTTCCAGCAAAGTTTATTATAATTGTATTGTTAATTAGAAGCATTGTTCAAAATACAGATTAAATCAATGGGAAAATGTCATCTTTGTAGGTAGACTTGGTATCAAGCTAGAAGCTTGTAAGGCACTTTAAAGATGGGCATCCTCAAATATTTGTATTTGTGTAACTGAGGAAGTTTGCTACTCTTAATTCCACCACATGAACTGGAAGGACACTGAGCTCAGCTGTAGTGAAGAAGCTACACTACAGCTGGCTAATGGAAGGGAAAAGGGGTCTCTGTCACTGCTTTTGGGGAAGCTAACTATGGGTAACCTTCATCTGGAATTTAAGGAGTCAGTGTGGTATAATGGTGGGAATACTGGAATTCGAAGGACTCAGGTTCAAATTTGCATTCTGCCGTGGAAGTTCACTGGCTGGCTTGGACCACTCACACTTTCTCAGCCTAGCCTACTTCATAGGGTTTTCATTGTAAAAATAAAATGGAGGAAGGGGTATTGTAAGCCACTTTTAGTGTCTACTGATGACAAAAGTGAGCTTGGGCCAGACACACGCTCTCAGCCTAACCTACCTCACAGGGTTGTTGCAAGGATAAAATACAGAGAAGAGAATTATGTAAGCCACTATGGGTCCCAGTTGTGGAGAAAGGTAGAATATAGATGAAATAAACCAGTAAATCAATAAGAAAGCTTCCTTGCCTCTCTGGCTGGGGTGGAATCTCTTTGGGGCTAGATTTTCTCGCCAACTTTGAGGAAGGGGCTTGGGACTGAGATGTGGTTGGGAAGGTCTCCCTCAGCACAGTTGATCTATGACCGTGAAGGGCTAGCGCATGGGTAATGCAACTGACAGATCCATAGGACCTGAACAGGCAGATAATATCCTGGTTGCTCAGAACCACCTACATTTCCCACACTTTCTATATAATGAAGTAAAGTTAGATCATCTCTGCCCATTGACCACAAAAGACATTGCAGAGTGCTTTTAAGAGTGTGATTAGATGACCCTGTTGCATTCTTGGATACCTGGAGTCAGTTATCTCCACTGAAATCACAAAAAGTATCTCAGAACTGTACGATCAAGATAGTCAATCCCCATATTATTTTCACCTAAAAATACTCTAGTAAGTGGTAATATTTGTAGAAATTTAGGACTGGATGCATTTCTTTCTGCATATAACCTCTTCTTGTTGCCATTTGTAAAGCTGCTATTTCAACTGCATTTTTATGTCAATCAATCAATAAATCAAAAACTTTATTGGCATAGGAAGAAAAACACATCATAATAACCACAAATTTTAAATTTGCAAAGACTGTAATCTCTCCAGAGCTTTAACCTTGCATTCCCTAATCCTCATAACAATAGAGAGGAACCTCACCACTGCAAAGGTAATATAGGGGCAGAGCTCTGATAGAAGGCAGGATACAAGTCTCTTTTCTGGGCAACTGTGCATATTGATCAAAAGGGGACTATTTAAGACATCCCATATTTTGTCATAGAATTTGCAATTAAGCAAGATATGAAAAACTGTTTATGTTTTTCTGCTACTGCAGAGACAAGTCCTATCAAGGTATGGAACATTCACAAATCTACCATAAAGGACTGCTGATGGTAAAGCATCAAAGCATGCAAGCATAAAAGTCATCTTAATGATAGGCAGGGCCAGCCCTGCCACTAGACAAACTAGGCTATTGCCTAGGGCGCTGGCCTTCTGGGTGCACTGAATTGGGTACACCCTCATGCGACTCAGTGATGTTATCAGTGCAGGGGGCCCCCAGAAGTTAGCCTTGCCAAGGGTGCCAGACAGTCTAGGGCTGGCCCTGATGATGGGACTGTAAACTGTGAAAAATAGGTGGCTGTAAGCCAATTTCTCAGTGTTATATTGAACTTCAGAGGGGAGCTGGTAATACTGGATCAGAGTTTGTTTTTCATTGTCAAGGATCCTCTGTCTTAAGAGTTCTAAAGATTTGAGATTTCTCTAGTATGAGCAGAGAGTCAAAGGAGATACCAATAGATTGTATTTTTCTCAGTACTGAGGTTGACCAATTAGATGTAAATGAGTCTGAGAGCAGTGGGCAACTATAGCTCTCAGGTTCTGTTCTAAAGTGAAGATGCAACCAGAATTTTAAGGTCAATAGCCAAGCTCTGGTCACTAGGAGGTGCAGTCCTGTTTCCAGGCACACAGCTCCATATTTTACACAGTTGGCACTCCAAGGATATGCCACAAAAACATAGCCTGGATCTGCTCAAACCAGTTCAGACAGGGAGGGACTTCAGCATTAAAAGCTTGCATGGCTGCAGGGACAAATTGATTGCCCTTCACATAGAAAAGCCTACCAATCACAGACAGCCTACACTTAGCCAGGTTTACTACTTGTTTCCTCTGGCCTGCCCAGCTATTATTATACTCCTAGATATTTGAAATGCTTGACTTCTTCAATAGCATTACTATTTACATGTCAATTAAAACATTTCCCAGATCCTAAGAACACTGAGATTTTAGATTTTTTCAAAATTTCAAATCTAATTAAATTGTATTTTCCTGGATCAGTGATAGAGAGCAGCATAGCATGAATGCCTTGAGCTTTGTGAATTTTCTGCAGCCCTCCTGGCATGAGTAAGGCCTTTCCACTTCCTTTCCCACAATGGGAATTGCCCTGGTATCCTTCCCTTGTGGGATGTGCTTGCCCTGTAATGCATGTTTCCCCAGGTACACATTGAAGCCTCGGGCATGTGAGGAAAGCCTGGATCTTGCCAAAACCTTTGTGGCACATTTCAGGCATCTGTTGGGCTGCCAAGTCTAGGTTGGAACATCCCTGGAGATTGGGGAGGGGAGGGAAGGGAAGGGTTTGGGGAGGAGATTCCACCCTCCAAAACAGCCATTGCCTCCAGACTAAAAAGATCAGTTCCCCTAGAGATCAGTTCTGTGAGATCTCCAGGCCACACCCTGGAAGTTGACAACCCTACATGGTGACTTCAATCAAGCATCTGAAATAGGTCCAAAACTCCTAGTGCCCCTAAATTCTCTAACAACTCTAAAAATATCATTTTCATCCACAAAAGAATTAAGCTAAAATCACATAAATTGAGGCAGCAAAGTCACAGAAGCTAAATAGCTTACACCCTAGATTTCTTATTTAATAAGACTGGTTGAAATATTGCTCATTGAATTTCAACTAACAGATATGTAAATATTTCCTCTGTTATAACATAGCTTTATCCCCTATAAGATTATATTGTTGTTTCTAAAACGTTCAAAGAAATTCACTTCCAACTGGGATAAAATGAAAAGATGGCATTCTCTCTACCGCAAAGTCTTTTGCCCTGCAAAACAGCCATATTGTAATAAATAATAAATATACAGTACTGTTTCCTTAACCAGATTCCAAGAATTTTATATGCTGTAACTTAATCTTTAGAAAACCAGAGGATATTAAATGAACTAAACTGTCTTAGCCAGCAATCTCTGATTTGCCCTGCCCCTTTGATGTTTGGGTCTGAAACTCTTTGATGTCTTAACATTGTTTCAAAAATTAGGAAAAAAATCTTGACTTTGTAAATCATTTTGGAATTACCTAAATGACAATATGATGATGAATGGTACAGAGGGGTTTTTTTATTTTAAAAAGACTCATTTCTCTGAATATTAAATTAATCACAAACCCAAAACTGTCTAGTATTAGTTTCTGGTGACTTCAGAGATCTTTTGGCATTCCAGATGCACAATGAAAAAAATATTTTGACTTTATTATAAGCACCTTTCCACATCTGCAATCCTGTTATACAATAAAGTCTTGTTCTTTTGTTGCAAGATTGCAAGGGTTCTTTAAAAAATAATTTAAAACATGTGGCCAAAGGGTAATCCAGTAAGCCATAGGCATTTTATATCGGAGCTTTCATGCAATCACATATAACATCAACCATCTGGATGGATGGCTAGATAAAACAAAATGCATTGATAGATTGTGAATGATAGCAAGATGAAGAGACAGGAATGATCAAGTCTGTATACATTTTATACCCACTCACCATTATATCATTATCATTCATTTGGAGAGAACAGTGTCAATGCAGAAGGAATGTATCCTGTATAGTACCAGAACTGAAACAAATACACAACAAAAACATCTTGACACTCTTTTATATTTATCCACAGACACATATACATATCCCCATGCTCTTTATTCTCAGCTATATTCTGGCCACTTTACATCATGCTAGTAATTTTAATAGATGGAAACTGGAGGGGGAGGGGAAGTCGGATTTACTTACATTACTCTGCCTCACTGCATATGCCTACATTAACTATGAGATAGGGAAGGATGCAGTCACAGGACATCACCTATGGCCCCCAGATCATAGAATTCCATACTCCAGGACATCCATCAGGCTTATTTCCTTTTGGCTTTCTGGAAACATGTGAAAATGATTTTATTCCAGAGGATGTATGGTATTTAAAAAAAAAAAAAAAAAACCCTGATGCTGTTTTATTCTGTAGATTTGATTGCTGACTATTGATTTTTACCTAGTTATCTTTGCTGCTTTTAAATGTTGTAAAATGCTGCTGCCACTGCCCCCCCCTCCCCTTTACCATGACTGTGTTTATTCTGTGGCTGGTGGCTGCTTTCAGTCTTTTCAATTAACCTTTCATCAGTCTTATCAAGTTTATTTGGCTTAAGTTAAATTGGCTGATGGGTTACAAAGAATCTCAGTGATGTGCACGCACATCACAAAAGCTGGTTTTAAAAAATTGGGGTGAACCAATTATTGCACTCTAAAAAGCATATGGCTGGCTCTTTCTGTGTTAGGCTGTGCTGGATATGTGTTACACTGAAATGAACAAAACTGACCTCAGTGCAAGTCACCCAGGTCTGAACAGGGAATTTATGCACTGAATTTTTCTCATTATAGGTTTTAACTGTACATCTTTTGTACTAATATTCTCACTAATAACATCACTAAATAATATGCTGCATAAAACTGTTTAATTCTAATATCTATCTTTATGTTCCTAATTCTCTATTAGTTGTTTTTATTCTTAATATTTTATGTAAATTACTAATGTTGTGATTTATATTTTTATGAAATCTTTTCTATTTCTGTATGTGAAATAAAAGTAATAACAATAAGTCAGCATCACATATATTACAACATATGCAACCCGCACAATATGGATAAATACTGTATAAATTGTATATAAAAGCTATACAATATGCTTACACAATAGAAATACCTCTGAAACCTCTAACAGCAAAAAGTGAGGCTCTGAAGCCATTGACAAAATATAAATTACCTGAGGAAAGACTGTTGACATTGGTCATTGGCAATGCTGTCTTCCCCTGTGGATTAGAACATCAGTGTCAGGTAGGTTTGTTGTATTTGATGGTTTATTATTGCTTTCCCATATTGTAAACCACTTTGAGTTTACACTTAGTGGAGAAAAGCAAGGTAAAAGTATTCAAATGAATAAATAACATATAATTATTTATTTTATCAAAGATTATTCTAGACCAAATTTCTCAGGAGAATGTGGTATGCAAATCACAACAAGGAGTCCCCAAGGATGTTCCACACAAATGAAGATGTGTTCAGATTGTTATTCAACAGCCTCTTACTCTGATTCTTCCTATCAGCAAACATATTTCCTATCAGCAAACATATCGTCCATATTATTTAACATCTATATGTGCCCCCTTGCTCAGATTGCCCGAGGTTTTGGATTGGGTTGTCACCAGTATGCTGATGACACCCAGCTCTATCTGGTGATGGATGGCAGACCATCTTCTGCCCCTGAACATCTGTCTGAGGCATTAGAGGCTGTAGCAGGATGGTTACAGCAAAGCTGACTAAAATTAAATCCAACTAAGACAGAGGTCCTGTGCCTGAATCGAGGGGGGGGGGCGGTTGTGCACCTGGCTCCCAACCTTGGACAGTGCTGTGTTAGTGCTGACCCAACAGGTGAAGAGTCTGGGAGTGATCCTGGATGCCTCACTTTCTATGGATACCCAGGTCACAGCGGCTGCCAGGTCTGCCTTCTCCCATCTACGGCAGATCGGGCAGTTTGCATCATATCTTTCCCCCCAAAACCTGGCTACGGTGACCCATGCAATGGTCTCTTCCAGACTAGATTACTGTAACTCGCTGTATGCTGGCTTGCTCTTGAAGCTGATCCGGAAACTGCAGTGAGTGCAGAATGCAGCTGCTCGCCTGCTGACTGAATCACCTGTACGGGTGAGCATGCGGCTAGTGCTCTGCGGCCTGTACTGGTTGTCTATAGAGTACCGGATTTGCTTCAAGGTGTTAGTTCTGACTTTTAAAGCCTTACACGGCCTGGGACCAACATACCAGCAGAATCATCTCTTTCCGTATATGCCCCGGTCACTTTGTTCGGCCTCCAAAGATCTTCTGAGTGTCCCCGGCCCAAGAGATGCCTGTCTTGCCTCTACCAGGGCCAGGTCTTTCTTGGTCCTGGCCCCAACCTATAGAGATCCAGGCCCTATCTGGCTTGTTAGGCTTTTGTAGGGCCTATAATATGGAGCTGTTCCTCCAGGTTTTTGGATGAGGCACCCACATCTATTCATTAGATCGGTTGGCCTCCCCTACTGTACTATTCTACTGCCCTGTTTTGCTGCATTGTATTGTTACGCCATCTTGATCCTGCTGAACCATTCTGTTGGACTGAACATTGTAATCGTTTTTATTGTTATGTTGATTTTATTATTTATGTCGTGCTCTGCTTTGAGCCCCTATGGGGAATGGGCAGAATATAAACAAACAAATAATAATAATAGAATAATAATATTTATGTGCTGGAGAAAGTTGCACCTATTGAAGTGCTGCCAGGTTTTTTAAGACATAACACTATCAGGAAAAAGAAGAGTGATGATGTTGTTTCCTCCTTTGTTTTCCTTATGGCCAGAAATGAAGTAACTCTTGGTCCAAAGATATCTCTACATCCAACGAGTTTTAGCAGGGTGGGAGGGATCAGAAGGAACATTTTACCCGTTATTTAACATCTTTGCTGAGGATTGGCATTTTTGTTCCTGTTTCAGGTACCCTATAAAGTTTGGGGCATGCCAGAGGTGCAAGCCATTGGGCATGAGTCAAGGGGCAAGAATCAAAAAGTTCTTGATCCTTTGGCCTTTAGCCCATGGTTCATAGCCTGTGTCTTCAAATGAGCCTGCTGATGTGTCCATCAACTACATCTTGGACTGGTTCTGTTAATTAGTTTGTTTATATGGTTATTTATATATGGCTTATTTATATGGTTTTATCCTGTTGTAAGATGCTTTGGATCCAATCCCACCAGGGAGAAAAAAGGGGTATGAATACTTAAATCAATAAATCCATATAATTACTTTCTATTTCACTACAAGAAATGTATCAGTTAACCAAGTCTAGAACTTAAAGAATTAGTAAGCCTTAGCTTTATTGATTATTGTCATCATTGTTCTTCTGTGTGAGACATATTAGTAAACTGCCAGCCTTCTCCAATCTCATTCCATACCTACAAATTCATGGATTATCAAATGTTTTACTTTATTTGTGACCAGTAGTAATTTGATAAGGGGAACCATGGTGGCTCAATGGTAGAACATTCAGGTTGCATGCAAAAAGTCCTGGATTCAGGACTGCCCTGAGTTAAAAGGGTAAAGTTAGGCAATGTGAAAGACCTCTGCCAGAGACCTTAAAAAATTTTCAACAGTCAGAATGGACAACATTGACTCTGATAGATAAATGGTCTGAGTCTGGAATAAGATGGCTCCATGTGTTCATATGCTGCACTTGCAGTCTGGGCCATAGTAAAACGTACTTATTTCTCACCTATCATATGTTTGGACCCTGACTAATTGTTCTAACTTCTGACTATTGGTTGATACTGACACTGAAACCTTTATTAGGCATTTGTTCATAAGTAGCAGGAAGAAGGAGGCAATATAATTATATTATAGAATAAAATGCCATTTTAAACTGTAAATATCTAAATTTAGTATAAAATCAAGGACAGACTAAAAAAAAAAAGATCCTGTCAATACTTCATTTCTTCCAAAAGCGATAAACCCATCCTACTCTGTTTGATTATTGCCCATCAGCAATAATAGCCAAGGAAATATTAATATTCCTGAAGCATGCATACAAGTAAAGACATTTGTTCAAAGTTTAAACAGCACAGATCTGACTTTCCAATTTTGCTGAAAATTCTCAGTTGGTACCAGTACTGGGGGAGGGGGAAATAAACTGAAAGGTATAAGATGAAATGGAATTGGAAACGTGAAACTGGAGAGGAAGGAACAAGTAAGCCAAAACAGAAAACAAAATAGAGGAGGAGACTGTTGGCTATATTAATTACAATATTTATGGTAGTGGAAAGTGATATCTAGTCACAGCTGACTTATGACAACCTTGTAAGGTTTTGAAGGCAAGAGATGTTCAGAGATAGTTTACCGTTGCTTGCCTCTGTGTCAGACCATGATATTCCTTGCAGGTCTCCTATTGAAATATTAGCCAGGGTCAACCCTGCTTAGTTTACAAGATCTGATGAGATTGGACTAGCTTGAGCTATCCAGGTCATGGTTTACTATACTTACACTGTACTTATACGGGGTTGCAATTATTCTTTCAGTTTTTAATTGCAAATGAAGACATGAAAACACCAATCTGCCATATTGCATCAGACCTATCAAGGTTTGTATTTTCTAATGCTGAAGGCATGGGCTGTTAAAGACCTCTTCCTAAGACCCTGAAGAGCTACTGGCAGACAATATTAACTTCAGTGGACCATTTATTTGAATCAGTATAAGTCTCTGTCAGGTGTTGGTACAGTAATGTTGGCCAAGACGCAGTTATGTGGTCACTTAACAGCTATCTCCCATTCATCACTAAATGCAAGGCAGAATAATTTGGTTTTACAAGCCCTGTGGAACTGTGAAATGTCCCGTAGAGCTCTGATGATTTGCAGTACTGCATTCCACCATGTGGGAGCTGCCACAGAGAAAGCCCTGGCCCTGGTGGTAGTCAGCCAGGCTTCCTTCAACCCGGGAATCATTAGAAGATGTTGAGATCCTAAATGCAGTGCTCTCTGGGGCACATTGGGGAAAGGTTGTCCCAAAGGTAGACAGATCCCAGGCCATATAATAATAATAGTAATAATAATAATAACATTTAATTTATATCCCCACCGAAGCAGGCTCAGGGCGGCTCACAACATAAAAGTGAACACCAGCACCTTGAAAGGAATACGGAATGCCACAGGCAGCCAATGCAGTGTTTTCAGCACAGGCTGAATATGCTCCCATATAGGTAGCTCTAACAACCTGGCCACTGTATTTTGCACCAGCTGCAGCTTCTGGATTTGAGACAAGGGCAGCCCAGTGTAGAGGGTGTTACAGTAGTCTATCCTTGAGGTGACCGTAGCATGAATCACAGTCACCAAGTTGCTGTGCTCTAGAAAGGGAGCAAACTGCCTTATCCTTCTAAGATGATAAAAGGCGGATCTGGCAGTAGCCATCACCTGGGCCTCTATTGTCAGTGAAGGCTTCAGGAGGACCCCTAGACTCTTAACTTTAGATGCTGGCATCAAAGGTGCCCCAAAGGCTGGTAGGGGTATATCTCCTCCCAGACCACCGCGACTCAGGTGCAGGACCTCCATCTTCACTGGATTCAGTTTCAGACAACTCTTCCTGAGACATTTTGCCATGGGCTGCAGTGCCAGGTCCAGATTTCCCAGAGCGCAGCCAAACCGGCCACCCATCAATAGATAGATTATATAGATTAAAACAATAAAAATAGATAATACCAATTAATACATCAATAAAATGATCAAGGTCAAGAAAAAGTTCATGCAACTAAAAACAGCCAATAGAAAGCAATTCAGGGCTTAATAGCATATAAAATGAAGCAAGCTAAATGATATTGATAAGATAGTATTCAGGCTAGGAGCCGTCTGTAAAACATCTAAAAAGATGGAACTTTTAGTATGACAAAATAATGCAGCTGGACATTATCCCACGACTGGGGGGGGGGAGAGTATACCTAGTTGCAAACATCTGTTTAAGGCAACAAGACAATCAGTGTAGCATAGTAGCCGGTTTAAAAGAAATAGCCTGGAGACATGGCTTGATCCTGCAAATGCTTACTCAGAGGTATGTGACACTAATACCGTTTTCACACACAGCTTACCTCGAAGTCACAATCCTGTTCCCTCCGCAGCGTCCGGTCGGATTTCCCACCATCTACGCCGAAGTTACAGGAAGTGCCGCAGCTTCTGCGTAGCAAACGTAAACCGCTAAAACCCAGTTTATGTTTGCTACGCAAAAGCCACGGCACTTCCTGTAACTCTGGCACAGATGGTGGGAAATCCGACAGACGCTGTGGAGGGAACAGTATTGTGACTGCGAGGTAAGCTATGTGCGAAAACGGTCTAAGTTTTATAAGCTGTGCATAGGAAAGTACTCGTTTTTATGTACTGATGGATATTGAGTTGATCTAGGCTACTATAGTGAATGTAACTTAATCTTTGCTACTAGTTATGGTTAAAATATACTAGAGAGAAGATGTTTAATGTTTTGAAACAGGCTTTAGATTACAAAAGAAGCAGTATTGTTTGTCATCAAGAATTCAGGTTTTCACGGCTGGTAACATCATTAGGGTTTGTAGAATCTTTCGGGATCAAGTGCCGTGTTCTACTGGAGAAAGTTTTCCTTCCAGACGTTTCGTTCTCAGCTGCGGAGAACATCCTCAGTGGCGTTGCAGCTGGAGCAGGCGCTCAGACCTTCTTGGCTGCTGTGCATTGATGGTCTGAGCGCCTGCTCCGGCTGCAACGCCACTGAGGATGTTCTCCACAGCTGAGCACGAAACGTCTGGAAGGAAAACTTTCTCCAGTAGAACACGGCACTTGATCCCGAAAGATTCTACAAACCCTAAAGTATTGTTTGGCTTTGGCTTTGGTTACAGTTTACCATGCAATGAATTAGATTATGGACATAAAAAAGAGGTGCATTTTGTTCAGTACATAATATTGCATTGAACTTTCAGGGTATTTCTTACAGTAACAAGCCATGCAAAATCAGTACTCCTGAATAAATGCATGATGGCATGGCATTATGAAAAACAAAAATCAATAATGAATTATAATGTTCTTTGAAACAAACTGATGCTTGCATGGTAGCAGTTCAGCATGCGGGCATTCAACAGGACTGTGTTTCACATCTGTGTTCTTCCAGTTTCAGACCGTAAATGCAACAGGGATATGGCCAAGGTGGATGTTAGAACAGCTCTGGCAACAGTGTGCAGTCAGCTTTCCTAAGCAGTGTAACCCTTGCACATCTGAAGAGGGATGGGATTGTCAGCATAATTCATGAGTGCATGAATCTTCCCTGCAGGATTTCACCTCTGCTCAGTGCTGACTGTGGCTGCGCTTTGTTCCCGGCTATCATCCTAGTGTGATGGCCTCAGCAATGAGCCCACTGTAAGATAAAAGAACACCAAAAATGTGTGACAAATGGCAATGACAAGGTTGCATCTGCAAGTCTCTGAAGCAGTGAAATGAAACCCTGGCTTCAGTCTGCAAGGTTGAGTCCACTGAGAGGCACGGCCATGTAAAGTGCCTGCACCTGCTAGTTAGCTCAGTTTCAAAAACACAGGCAAGTGAAAGCTTACCAGAATGCTGAAGGAGAACTAACACACCTGTGAAAGTAGCAAGAGGCTCCTAGCAGGTCAATGACACTCCATGACCAATGGGATGATCTGTGCTATTCCATGCAAGCGGTTTTCTCAGTGAGTGCACCAGTTATGACATCCAAAAAGACTTGCACAGCTTGATCTCAAGCCACCACTGAGACTGGCATCCAGGAAGCACATTCAGAACACAATCTGCTTGACCAGCTCTAGTGACCTGGCATGAAAATGCCAAATAAAATGGCATGAAATATGTGTCTATAAACAACCCAAGGAGGTGAAAGATAATCACAGAACATGCACCCTCTTGCTTGGGTGGTAGAGCATGGAAAATATTTTTTCGGGGAGGGGGAGGGGACCAGACCTCTTTTCTCTCTGGATACCATGATGCTGACTTCAGGAAACCACCAATGCAACAAACACACATTGACAAATTATGAATAATTTGTTTTTAATCTGCTGACAAAATAAGGAACTAATTTATTTTCATTGTTTAATCTAACTGGTCAGTCCTATAGTAGGTTGGTACAAGCCCTGCCAGAAAGTCACATTCCTTGTAGTGAAAGCCATGCCTCCTAATCCAAAATGCCTTTGCAAAATCTAATTGATGTTCTTACAGAACTGGTATGATTCAAATGCCTTCCCTACCAGAAAACTCAGGGCAAATTCCAATTTCCAATCCTCTGGTGGCATCCATTCCTACTAGATATCACTACTTCATGCTTGGCCTTCCTGCACATGCACTGGAATGTTTCTGTGAATTTATTTGTGAAATTGTCCCCAGTACTTATTGAGTTTATAGCGACTCTGTGCACCAGCTGATTTCCCTGGTTAATTCTACCTATTGCTAAATTGCCCTGATTGTTGCCTCTCAGCTTTTCAAATTTGGAAGAAGGAAGCAAATTGACTATTGCTCAAAAGGAATGAACATATGAAGCTGCCTTATACTGAATCAGACCTTTGGTCCATCAAAGTCAGTATTGTCTTCTCAGACTGGCAGCGGCTCTCCAGGGTCTCAAGCGGAGGTTTTTCACACCTATTTGCCTGGACCCTTTTTTGGAGATTCCAGGGATTGAACCTGGGACCTTCTGCTTCCCAAGCAGATGCTCTACCACTGAGCCACCGTCCCTCCCCATATGTTTGTGAAGTATATCTGTTCCAGCTCAGGATCTGTGAAGGTTGGCCAATGGGGAGGTTGGAAGATCAATGCGTGACTGGTCCTTCCTTACAGAAAACTGCAGGGAAGTGGTCTTTTACTTTACCAGGGATAATGTTTCTGTTCTTTTCCCGCTCCTCTTTCACACATTCAGAGGAACAGGTCAGTCACTGCTAACTCTGTCACATTTCTGTCAGTTGAACTGCACCTGTGTAAACAACCTTTGAATCGCTTTGGAATCACTAACATTTAATTTCAAGTAATGTCTCTTGGACCAGGAGTTAGTGAATATTTTATTGTGGTATTTGTGGCAATTTTGTAAGCTAGGTCTGTGGAAACTGAGCATGCTTTTCTGCTAAATTCTTTTCAAAATCTTTCCATTAAAATCCTTCTATAGTTTGTCCTCCCTCCACCACCCCAACACACATATGAGTGGGCCAATCGTTCTTTATAATTTACTTAAAGGAGCCTAAAAAGATTTCAAGCATTTGATACATGAATCAGATAGCTGGCCTTTGAACAAGCAGGACATTAATGTTTAGAGATTCCTTAAGAATAGATAAATAGAAGTAGCTAAAACATCTGTACATAACTTTTAAAAATTATTTTCAATCATGCTAAAGTTCTAGCCAAGAATGCATTTGATTAGATGTGGCACTTTGCAATATTTAAATAAAGGAACTCAAATGTAAGACTCTGTGTTTGAAAAACATTGCATTTTTCACACAGGCTAATATAAAGCCAGGAAATTCAAAACTGAGGTTCACATTCCTTCCTTCATACATGCCCTGTTTTGATTATCCTGTTGAAAAATGTGATTGAAGAATAAAGTGTCATTCATAAAACTGCACATACAATGACTCACAGCACACTACCAACACAGCCATGCATTTAATTTCTCTGTCACTCATCCGGCATCACAGTTATGGAATTCAGTGTTGGATGTTTACTGTAGGAGCAGACATAAAGAAAATAACTGAGACTTTACCAGGAAGTAATGTCTTTCTTTTTTCTCATGGTGCCGTATATCACTGTCACTTTATGAAGGATAGGGCTTGTAACAATAATAAAAGTAGAAAAACCAAGAAAACCATGGAAGATGTCTGTGTTTGTACATTCTTGACAGCTTACCAGGTATGCAGAAAATATGACTGCAAGTTAAATGAAAGAAAAAGCAAATTAAAAAGTGTGATAATGACTGAGCATGCTTAATGCTCTCAAAATATTGAGAGCAGGGGCATCACTTAAAGGGGTCTGGGAATTAAAAGAAAATCATGCTCAAGAACCTGAAAGCTTAGAGAATCCTAGAGAAAGCTTTTTGAGGGGGTAAGTTTTCAGTTGTTTAATGCCTATTATTCCTTGCAGTCTATTTATCATAATTTGTTAGAAAATATTACTAATATGGAAAGTGGAGTAAGCAGCCTCATCAGATCTTGGCAGCTAAGCAGGATCAGTACTTGAATGGGAGACCACCAAGGAAGACTATGCAGAGAAAAGCAATGGCAAACCACCTCTATATTTCACTTGTCTTGAAATCCCCTTGCTGGGGTCACCATAAATTGATTGTGACTTGATGACACGTACTAACATAATTCTTCTACAATTTGTAAGTTAACCACTGATTTAGCATTGGCTTGGATCCTGCCTAGATTTCTGTTGGAACAGAAAGGAAACACCAATCTCCTTTCCCATGGGAGAGCTTCAATTCCACCCTCAAATTATTCCTGGGGGTACTCCCATCTCCCAGGAGAAGTATTGGGGAGCATTTGGGGTTGCTACTGAAGGGGGGGGATAGGTGAAAATTACCTCCCTTTTTGGAAGTTAGGTGTTATCCAACTCAATGTATTCTCTTAAAACTCTATCTGAGCATTTGACATGTGCAAGTCTTCTTTAAATATTTCACAGTCCCAATTCCCATCTCACAATAACCACATGGAAACTGTTTCTGATAATCTTTCAGAATTATGATTTATTGCCCCAGGCAGGCAGGCAGGCAGAATTATAATTTGACAAAATGATTCTTGTGCTGTAGATGGTATGATAACCCAAAAAACAGAAGCAGAAACAGAAACAGAAACACAGTATGAAATGAGCAAAACAACAACTGTGTGTGCACAAATATGAATATAGAAACTATTTTGAATATAGCAACAATTGATTTTATAAATGTAAGAAAAATTGGAAATTAGGCTAAAAAGTGACCAAGTACAAAATAAAAAGAACATAGAGGGCCTCAGAAAATTTCTCATAAGTCCAAGTAAGTGAACACAGTCACTATTCCAAATATAGCAGTCCTCCAAAAGTCCACAGTAGGATTTTCAAAAGTTAATCTTTAGTCCCAGGAAAATCAATCCTATGAAGAGTGTAGTCTTAAGTGGCAACTTCTATCCACGGCCTTGACTTGAATAGCCCAGGCTAGTCTGATCTCGTCAAATTGCAGAAGCTCAGCAGGGTTGGCTGTTGGGGTTTAGATATACGATTAGCAGAGTAATGTGGAGAGAACCACGAATAACAGCCAGGCACACAGTTTAGCTTAAGAAACAAAGTAGTTTACTTTACTAATGAGGAAAAGGTATAACCTGGATTTCTAGAAAACAAAGAAGGATTCAATATCTTATCTAGCTTCTAGGCTACATCTTGACTCTCTCGAATCCTAACTTCAACTGCTCTGGAGATCTAAGGGCTTAACACAAAGGGCAATAAAACTGACCAAATGTTTTCCCCTAGACAACCACCCAAATATATGGATTAGCCTGTTAGGGCTCTCCTTCAATGGTCACTATGCATATTGACACCTAGCCTTGGTGGGAAGTATGTGCAAACATTCTCATTGGCTCTACCTACTCACTGGCTAAACATCAGCACACATATACAAATACTTAATTAACTCATGACAACAGGAAGTGAAATTGCATCAAAAACCCAACAATCCCCTTCTCAAGTTCACGAACTGAAGTCATGAAGTTTCAGCTTCTCTCTCAGGTGCTCAAACTTCTTCTTGGTGAGCGGCTTGGTCAGGATGTCAGCAATCATTTCTTCCGAAGGACAAAACTTTACTTCAATCGTTCTTTGTTGCTGCAACACCCTCACCTTGTGGTATCGCACAGAAATGTGCTTAGTCTTGCCTTTGACACTTTCACTCTTGATCAAACTTAGGCAAGGTGTGTTATCTTCAAACAGGGTTACTGGAATAGGCTCTTCTATTCCAAAGTCTCTCAGTAGGTGTATGATCCATTCAAGCTCATTGCAGGCACCTGCTGCAGAATCAAACTCAGCTTCCGTTGTGGACATAGCTACTGTACTCTGCTTTTTTTATATATGAATATATTTATTGTTTTAGTCATTTACATTGAGCTTATCCTTTTTCTCATACAGAGTATACATCTGAATCTCTATCTCCCTTTACAAAGTGTTCTTGCTCGGTCCTTTTAGTTTAAATGTTCTTATATCAGTCCATATTGAGGTCTTCTTGCTTCCAAGTAGTACCGTCGTTCTTTAGTCTTCTCCTTCTAGGCCTTATTAAGTCCATTTTCTCTTTCACCTTCATATTCTTGTCACTTCCGAGCTTTTCCTGCCCTGACGATAGGGATGAGAATGTTTTAATACATAGGATTTGATTTCCTATCACATTCATCAATCTGTTTTTCTCTTCCCTAATCCCTCCCTCCCTCCCTTGCGTGCTCAACTTTCTAGCCAGGGGCACAAATTAAGAAGCTTCCACCGAATGTCCCGCCGTTGACCTTCTAGTGACCACTTTAAATATGGATACCATTTCTCCTTTATCCTTTTTGTTTTTGACCCCCATTGTTCATCACGATTAAGCATAGCTATAATGTCCGACTGAACATATTCAAATAAATAATTATGCCAGTTTTGCTCCGTCCATTTGGTTTTATCCTTCCAGCCAAAGGCTATTACAGCCTTGCCAGCTAGCACCATTGCTTTGAATAGATCCAGCCCTTCTTTATTGATTCCGTATTTATTTAATATGCTCCCGAACATTAAATCTAGATCTATCGTTGGTCTTATAGCAAAAAAGTTATGGATATGCTCTATTACCTTTTCCCAAAAGGGTTTAACTTCTGAGCATTCCCACCACATGTGGGAATACCATCCTTTTTTCTTTCCACAGTGCCAACAGTTAGAATTCAAACCCTGGAACATATTGGCTAATGTTGCTGGTGTTCTGTACCATTTTGTGAGGAACTTTAACTCCAGTTCTCTAAATTTATGCATTTTGAGCTGATGTATACCTTTCTTGAGACTGTCAAATACATTATCTGCTAAGTTGGTTTCAGAGCTCCATTTTTTTTAACTAAATTTTTTATCTCCTCCTTATCCGTCGTCATTTTCCTATATATCCTTCCTACTGTCCCTTTCTTTGTTTTTATCATCCCTTTTAACAACTCCTCCATTGGTTCTCCTTCAGTCACCAATCTGTCTTCTATTGTCTTCCTAATTCTGTTATATAATCCTGTTATTTTCAGCCAATATTTCCTACCTATTTCATCGTATAGCGTTTGTAATGGTTTGAGTGTCTGCCCAACTAACATATCTTGTAGCTTGTTATACCCTTTTTTACGGAGTAATCTCCACCATCCTTTATCGTCATTCTTTTCATCCAAGGCCTCTAATGGGGTTTGTTTAGATGTTCCCTTTAACCATTTTAATTGCCATTTTCTCCAAATCATTAGTGCTGTTTTCCTCGGTCCTGTTTCTAATATGTTAACTTTGATCTTGCGTCCAGTGAAAACCCCTAAATTCCCTATTCCATTATTTGCCTCATTCTCTACTCTTACCCACTTCCTCTCCCTTTCCTCTCCTATTTCCATTAATGCTTTTAATTGAAATGACTCATAGTAACTCCTCAGATCTGGGGCCCCCCAACCCATGTTTGTATTATGCGCATATATGAAATGCCTTGAAACTCTACTTTTTTTGCTACCGAATATCCATTCTTTTATTTTCGCGTTCCAACTATCGAGTTTTTGTTTTTTAATTTCTAAAGGTATCGTTTGGAATAAGTACAATAGTTTCGAAGTCCAAAACATTTTCGCTGTATTAATCTTGGTTGTTATGTTTGACATCTTCTTGCCCCATCTCTTCATATCTTTTACTATCGTACTCCATATTCTGTTATAATTCTTTTCTACCAACTTTTTAACATTTTTGACTAAGTCTATTCCTAAATATCTGATTTTCTTGACCCCTAGTCCTATCCCCGTTCGTTCATGAATCTCTTTCCTTTCCTCTTTTTTTACATTAATGTACATTATTTCTGATTTTGCCATATTGATTTTTAGTCCTGAGTTTGATTCAAAGTCCTCTAATATAATCTGTATCTCCTTTACTGCTTCTTTTGGATTAACCATGACTATAATCAGATCGTCTGCAAACAAGTTCAACTTAATTTCTTCCTTGCCTAAATGACATCCTTCAATTCTCCCCGAGTTTCTAAGACGTTGGGCTAACTGTTCCATTGCCATTATGAAGAAAAAGGGGGAGATCGGGCATCCCTGCCTAACTCCCCTCTGGATTGCAAATTGTGCTGTGTGTTCTCCATTAAGTCTAACTACAGCTGTACCTTCTCTATATATCTCCTTAAATGCCCTTATTGTTGATTGACTTATCCCATATTTATCCATAACTGTCCACAAAAAATTATGTGACAATGTATCAAAGGCTTTATAAACATCTAACTTCAATAACGCCAATTTCCCGGACTTGTTATGGCTCAAGACATTTATTATGTTTCGGATTGGATGTGCAATGTTCCTACCTTCTACAAAACCATATTGATCTTCTTTTATAACTTTTTGTATAATATTTTTAAGCCTATTGGCCATTACTTTGGCAAAAATTTTATAATCCTGATTCAATAGGCTAATTGGTCTGTATGATCCTACTTCTTGAGGATCCTTTTGGGGTTTTAAAATCACTGTGATTTCTGCCTTTCTCCATGTGTCTGGAGCTATGCCCCCTTTAAGTATATTATTAAATACTTCTTGCAATTCTGGTACTAATATTTCTCTCATTTCCTTATAAAATTCTGCTGAGAATCCATCCAGTCCAGGAGATTTTCCTACCTTTAAACTATCTATCACTCTTTCAATCTCTTGTCTTGTTATATTGTCCTCTAATCCTCTCTGCTCTGTATCTGTCAACCTTACTCCTATCTCTTCTTGAAAATCCTTCACTCCTTTTTCTCCATATAAGTCTTTATAAAAAGTCTCAAATGCTGCTTTTATTTCCTCTGAATTCTGTGTTAGCTTTTTATCCACTCTGATACTTCTCACACTTTGCCTTTGTTTCTTATTTTTTAGAAAATTTGCTAGTCTCTTAGCTGAGTTAAGAGTATTTCTCTGGTATTCATTTTTTACCATGACCTGTTTCCTCCATAATGCCATAGAGTCTAGATCATCTAGTTTTTTCTGTAAATCCCTAATTAACTTGTGTCTAATGGGGCAAAACTTCTGAACTTGGTCTTTTTGCAGTTTACCTAATTCTTGAAGCCTGCCTTCTCTGTCTGCATACCATTTTTTCTTTATCTCCTTTTCTTTCATAATACATTGTCCTCTGATCACCGCCTTAGCTGCGTCCCATAAGATATTTGTTCCCACTGTACCTCTATTCTCTTGAAAGAATAGCTTCGTTTGTTCCATAATATGTTTTTTATCCTTATCCTTAACCATAACCATATTATTGTATCTCCATATTCTTTTGGTTTGCTTATATGTTGTTTTAAATTCTACACTTATCGGGGCATGGTCCGATATCCATATTGGGTGGGTAATAACTTTTTTAATTTCCCAGTTGCATGTTCTATTAATTAATACATAATCTAAACATGAAGTCGTTTTATATCTCCCTGAGAAGTATGTGGGTTCAGGTACCAATTTAAGAGCTTTATATACTTCAATAAAGTTCCATTGTCTCCAATTTATTATTTTATCCTTATTAACATCCTTATTAAAGTCACCCGCTAATATCACCTCCCCTTCAATAAATTTACTAGCTTTTTTTAGAACTTTTAATAAAAAGGTTTTCTGTCCTGTATTTGGAGCATATATATTTATCAATGATGTTAACCTATTTTCAATCAAACACTTAACCATGACAAATCTCCCTTCAGCATCTCTTATCACCTCTATTGTTCTTATATCATACCTTTTATGAGTTAGGATTGCTACCCCCCTTGCTTTATTTGATCCACGTGCCTCTGCCAAAATTTCCCAATTTGGGTCACTAATCAAGGGTCTTTTATCTCTTTTAGATTTATGAGTTTCCAGGAGCCAAACTATGTCTATATTTTGTTGTTTAAGGAATCTAGAGAGCTTGTATCTCTTTAAGTCTGATCCCAAGCCATTGACATTCAGTGTCAGCATCCTTAATGTTTTATCCATATTTAGATCGAAAACTACCATTCTTTTGTACCCCTGGCTGAATACCTAGTTTACTTTTGTACCCCTTCCCATTCCCAAATACCTCTTCCCTCCCCTTCCCCATCTCTCCCCCCCCTTTGTGTAGAGCCATAGACTGAGGATGATCACTCATCCCTTCTCTACACCTTGAGCAAGCGCACTCCCCCCCCTCCCGGGTTATGTTACTACTTATTTAACCATTTTGTTTTTATTTGGATACTTCCCTTAATATGTCTCAGTCTCGAGACAGTCTTATCCTTTTCTCCGATCGAGTGGATGCTCCTTCCCCTGGGTCCTGCTCCTGTGAGTGGGGTTGGTGAGGTTCCTCCATAAGCATTGGATCACTGCTCCTCTCATCTGCTCCCAATGTCTTTAATAGCTCCCGTGCCTCTTCAGGGTGCCGTGCACAAAGTCTTCTTCCATCCTGGTAGATAACTAAAGACGCTGGATATGCCCAGCTAAATTTAATGCCGCTTTGATTAAGTTTCTGTGCATAGGGTTTCATTTGAGACCTTTGGTGTAATGTTTCTTTACAAAAGTCTTCTTTCACATAAACTTTTCTGCCTTTAAAAGTTAAGTCTTTGGCTTTTTTCAGTGTTTTGAGGACTCTTTGCTGCAGTTTCTCTCTTGCTAGTTTCATTATGACTGGGCGGGGCGCCCCGCCCTGCCTTCTTGTTTGAAGTCTGTGAGCACGTTCTACTTCTTCTAGTTGTATCTCCATGCCCTGGTCTAATAACAAATCCACCAGTGTTTGCTCTAAATCGCAAGACTTAACTTCTTCTGAAATGCCAAAGAAGATAACATTCTTCCTCCTGCTTCGGTCTGAAAGTTCTGTGGATTGTTTTTTCAAAAGGTCAATTTCCCCTTTATTTTGCAGTGAAAGAGCCTTTGCCTCTGTCGCAATACCAGCGACTGTCTTAAGTTCTGCGCCTAAGCTCTGCATCTGTGTTGTTAAATCAGCCAACGTTGCATGTACTTTAGCTTGAGAATCAAGCATTAGAGTTTGGAACTGTGCTAATTGCTCTGAGAGGCTTTTCACAGTGACCGCCATGTTATCTCAGCTTCCTCAGCCTCCCCTCCTTTTCTTTGATATTATTGCTTATTTAAGCTTACTTATCTTTAAGCCACTTATCTTTTCACTCTGCTCCTCCTTATGTTAGACGTCTCGCAGCCAGTTTCGATGACTCCCGCTTTTAATTACGTTCTTTTACAGCTTGTATCTTTGTTTTCTTAGGGAGAGTGGGGACGAGGCGTCCGAGTCCTAGCGCGTGCGCATTGCTCTCTCCGCTACTGTACTCTGCTTGCGACTTGTCCAGTTAATCAGGTTGCTTCCGTAGAAAAACGGATGCCCACTTACTGATTTGCGGTCAGTAGTGTCTTCGGCCCAATCCACGTCCATGTACCCAACCAATCTTGGGTCATCATCAGCTGTAATCTTCAGTTTCAGATCAGCTGTCCCAATAAGATACTTAACAAGTCTCTTCACCACATTCCAATCATGGTGATTAGGTGAGCTTGTCTTTCTGCTCAAGATTCCAACAGCTGCACTTACGTCAGGTTGGGTGAGTTGAGCTAGATACAGTAGTTTCCCAATAGTTTCTCTGTACAGATGATTGTCCTTGAGTGGCACTCCATCTTCCAGCTTGAGGTAAGATGGGTCAACTGGGAAACTTGCTCTCTTGATATCTTCCAGGCTCACTGCCTTAGCAAGATTCAGGATTTTGGTTCTTTGACTCAGAAAAACCCTCCATTCTCTGTTCTTTCTATCTGTATTCCAAGATAGTGTTTCAAAATCCCAAAACATTCCACTTCTGCATTCAGCTTGTCAACTATCACATCAGATTCACATTGACAGCATAACAACAGTCCATCAGTTGACATCAGTACATACTGGCATTTATCATTCTTCAGTTTGAAGAACAGGCTGGGTTCTATTTTCCCTTGCTGCAACCCTTGCTTCTGCAGAAAAGCAGTTAGCACTTAATTCAATCCTTTATCAGGTAAGTTTTCCTTGAGGTTTGCCTTTTCAATCTCAAGGTGCTGCACATGCATTCCTTTCTGTGCTGCTATACTCAGTAGGGTTCTGAGAGTGGCATACTTTACAGTCAGTTCCCTTGGGATTTCCTCATTGTCTGAGGATTCTTCTGCAGTTTGCAGAACATTACAAAGTCCATATCTGGCATGTGGTACTCCCTTATTGCTCCTCTGAGATTGCCTCACAGTACTGCCTGTCTCCCTTTCTGGTCCAGCTTGATCTGCCTCCCCTTCTGCTTCTGGGGTGCTTTCTGGCCTACCTTGAGGGTCGGCGCTACTGGCAGTCAGCCAATTGACCATTTCAGTGAGGGACATTCCTGCATCAGTTTCCTGATCTTCCTACACTGTGGGCTTCACTGTCTCAGGTATCAGGGGTACACTGCTCTCATCAATATGCACAACATTGCATTCTTTAGATAACAGAGTCTTTGGATCCATCACATCGCTTTTTACAATCTCTAGAAACTTCTCATTGTGCACTGGCTTTCTCTTGCCATAGGGTGGCACTGTGCCTTTCCCCTTTACACATACATTACAAGCTTGCAACTCTTGGTCACATCCTGCAAACTTTTCTTCACATGCATTTAGCAACTTCTTAACAGATCTCACATTCCTGTGCCCCAGCCCTTTATGGCAGGCATAAAAGCATTCCTTATGAGGACACAAACTTGCTGTTGCCTGATAGGCATGACCCATTTCTACAGGGTCCAGATAGTAAGCACCATCAAATCTCACTGCTTCAAAAAGCACATCACTTCTTGGGTGGGCAATGGTGCATTGTCTATCTTTAATCAAAAACACATTTCCTTGATCTGTCAATTTCATTACAGAGATTAAATTCTGATCTGCTTGCTCAGAGTAAACACAGTCCTTCAACAACACATCAATTAGCTCTCCATCCTTTGAATAAACCGAGATCCCCACAGATCCCACACCATTTGTCTGTAAAGTATCCTCATTAGCAAGTTTCAAAGTTCTCCTCTCGCTTTCATCCAAACAAACCATTGACAAAATCTACATATATGTGGTCAAGCATAAAAGCTTTCTTGGCATCTACGTCACCAGATCTCAACATGTAAGAGACTTCACCACGAGGCATTGCCTTTGTTTGTGAGTCAGCAGCCCCCTGCTGAAACACAGCTCTTTCTCCTTTGTCTGAGGAGCCAGGGCTCTTGCCTTTAGGGCTGTTCTGCTTCAAGTCACAGAACCTCGCTATGTGGCCTGGTTTCAAACATCTATAACAAACTCTGTGTTCTTCCCTTTTTCCTCCTTTACAGTCAATGCTTGCATTTGGCTTGACAATCTAGAAAATCTGCATTTAACACTTAAGTCTCTTAAATACGCAATTGTAAAATCAATATCAATCTCTTCTCTAGATTCAACAGGGGCTAGAATGCTCTCATAACTTTCAGGAAATGATGAGACAATTACAGCCTGAATTTCTTTGGTGGATACCATAGCTCCGCTGATCTTAATTCAGCGACAAGGGCCAGGATGTTATCAAGGTGGGCTGAGATATCGCCCCCTTTATGGATTGTGCCAGCTGAAGTGATAAAGATAACAGATAAGATAGGCGAAGAAAAGTGGCTGTCATATAATCAATTATTAAAAATACAAAGTGGGAAAATAGAACTGAAAACTGCTGAAGAACTGAATCATAAATATAATTGCTTTCAAATGCAACAAATAAAAAGTTTGGTGGAGAATGACATCAAAACTGAAGGAATAAGGAAAGAACAAACAGAAATGGAAAAAGTTCTGCTTGGAGATAATGAGAAATTAATTTCAAAAGTATACAAATTACTCTTACAATGGTCTACAGAGGATGAAGTAGTGAAATCTCAAATGATAAAATGGGCAATTAATGTAAATAAAGAAATAAAGATGGAATCTTGGGAATATTTGTGGAAGAACTCTATGAAACTCGCAACATGTCAAAGTATTAAAGAAAACTGTTTTAAGATGATGTATAGATGGTATATGACTCCTAAGAAATTAGCAAAGATGAATAACAAGATGCCAGACAGGTGTTGGAAATGTAAAAAGCATGAAGGTTCTTTCTACCATATGTGGTGGACTTGTGAAAGAGCTAAAATGTTTTGGCAGATGATTCAGCAAGAGATTTCTAATATCTAGAAAACAAAGAAGGATTCAATATCTTATTCTAGGCTACATCTCGACTCTCCCGAATCCTAACTTCAACTGCTCTGGAGATCTAAGGGCTTAACACAAAGGGCAATAAAACTGACCAAATGTTTTCCCCTAGACAACCACCCAAATATATGGATTAGCCTATTAGGGCTCTCCTTCAATGGTCACTATGCATATTGACACCTAGCCTTGGTGGGAAGTATGTGCAAACATTCTCATTGGCTCTACCTACTCACTGGCTAAACATCAGCATGCATATACAAACACTTAATTAACTCATGACAACAGGAAGTGAAATTGCATCAAAAACCCAACATTGGCCCTGGCTAATATTTGAATGAGCTACCAGGAAGGAATACCAGGATTGCAGTACAGAGGAAGGCCATAACAAACCACCTCTGAATATCTCTTGAAAACCCCATGGGGTCACCATAAGTCAGTTGTGACTTGATGTCAACAACAATAGATCCACAGAGTGCCTTAAAGTCCTGAAACCATGGCCTTAAAGACACTAACTACATGAAAAATAGTTGACTAAAAGTATTATCAGGAATGTATCAGTATTTGTTTTGTTTGGCAATCATTTTGTGATTTCTACTTCCTGTCCAGTGTTTTCATTATTTTTTGTTGTGTTTTTAAAGAATTTTAGCTCTGGTTTAAATTGTTTTAAAGGTGTGTTTTTGTTAGTTTCAATGGTTTTGAATATGAGGGGGTTTTATGTATGTGTGTGCATATCTTTTTGTTAAAAATCAAAGAAACTGGTAAGTGGGAAATCTAACCATATCCTTAGTCAATGCTTCTGATTTCAATTATTGGTGTAGTTACGGCATAGTGGTTACAAAGTCCAGGATTTGGGAGAACTAGGTATGAATCCCCACTTATCCTTCTTAATTATTGTTCTTGCAACAAAAGTCATAACCTCCACTCTGCCAAGGGTGAACTTGGGCCAGTCACATTCTCTCAGCCCGACCTGCCTCACAAGCAGGACAGGAGAATAACACACGCTGCTTTGGACCCCCAGTGGGGAAAAAGTTATGGTATAAACAAACAAACAAATGAACAAATGGTCTATCTCTACCTTTAATTTCACATTGTCTTACTATTACTACATAGAAATGTGTCCATTACCATGTTAATGAACTCTGCCAGGCACCTTTACAATATCACAACATTTTTTAAAAACGACTTGAATTTTAATAAAGCTGGATGTGCCAGCTTCTTGGAATCTCATGTGAGTGATGCATAACTACAATAATTTCTACTGTTATTTTGTTCTGTTTGCAAACAAACAGCAAAGTAGTTTGCTACTTAGGATCTTCTTAACTCTCTCTGGTGGCCCAGTCCAGCAGATACCAAACACACAGCAGCACTAGAGTTTCGGTCCCCAGCACCCCATCCTGCATAATCAAGCTGAATTCATCCTTCCTTCCTTCCTTCCTTCCTTCCTTCCTTCCTTCCTTCCTTCCTTCCTTCCTTCCTTCCTTCCTTCCTTCCTTCCTTCCTTCCTTCCTTCCTTCCTTCCTTCCTTCCTTCCTCCCTCCCTCCCTCCTCTTTCTCTACCTCTTCCTCCTCTTCCACCTCCACCTCCTCCTCCTCTTTAAAAAAAATCTACTGCTAGGATGAAGTTGGCTACTTTTATAGGGATCACAACCGAAGGACTCCTACTGTTCATGTGTGATGAGAGAAAGGACTACTAGAGCAAGCAGGCTGTACCGATGTTGTTTACCTGTTGCATCCGTCTTGGATAAGGCTGAGTTCCGGGAGCTGTCCAATGTACCTCGCAAACCCTTTGTATTCCTTCCTGTTTCTGTAAACGATGACCTGTCCAAAGTTACCACATCATGCTTGGCGCCCTCCCACCGTCAGTATCCGCAATGACTGTTCATCCCCCGCCCCCTCCCCCCCAAAAAAAAATAAAGGGAAGGGAAGAAGAGGTAATCCTTTTGCTTCGCCTTTAAAGGGAGGTCAAGACTAATCTTTGCTTCTCTTCGTTTTCTTCAGCAAAAGGCTGTTTGACTTGCAACAGCTGCCTAGTGTGCTGCAAGGGGGATCCACTCTTGTCCCAGGCGGGGAATGCTTACTGACCTAGAGCCAAGCAGGCGCGATTCTAACTTTGCTCTGCCGCAAAGGCAAATTCACGTGCACCTGCCATGGGAGCCGATGGCCTCTTCGTTTGAATCATGCTACACAATTCCAGTCGAAAATGGGATTGGGAAGCAAAAACCCAACAGCAAATCACAGAGCTAGTTTAAGACAGGGTTTTGTGTGTGTGTGTGTGTGTTTTTTAAAGGAACACACACATTCGCCTACACACAATGGCGACGAAGAACAAGCTCAACTCAATAGAGCAGGGGTGGGGACCTTTTTTCCGCCAAGGGCCATATGGATAGTTATAACATCAATCGCAGGCCATAAAAAAAATATCAACTTAAAAAAAACAGTGCTCCGCCAAGGGAGAATGATTCAGGCCAGCAAAATTAATGCAAATAATTGTTTTTCTATTTGAAGTCATGTGAGGAAAGCCTCATCTGGCGCGCACACACACATGGCCCGCAGCCCTAGGCAAATGCATAGGTCCAGGGCTTTTTTGTAGAAAAAGCCCAGCAGGATTCAGTAGCATATTAGACCACACCCCCTAATATTAGCATATTAGGCCACACCCTCTGAGATAATCAAGTGCAAACTGAACTGTGACAGTAACTTTTCCACGCCCTGCAGCAATTCTGGCCAGCCAGCCAGGGAGACTGCTGCACAGTACATCTGGGCTCTGTGATCCCTGCCTGGCCCCTGGGAAGCTGCTGCACAAGCGTGGCTGGGCCCCATGATCCTCGCTGGCCAGCCAGGCTCCAGGGAGGCTGCCACATGACAATCCGTCCAGCAATCCCTGAGGGCCACACCAAGTGACCTCGAGGGCCCTATACTACCTTCCGGACAGAGGTTCCGCACCCCTGCAATAGAGCTTCTTATCAGTTTCATTGTCCTGCTGACGTTAGTTTCATGGGAGGGCTCCAGAGGTAGATGTGGGCAATATAAATTGCATCTGCTTTGCCATTGCCATCATCACCACCTCTCTGAAAAGCGGCGTGACATAGCCCTTCGAGTGCAGTGCCAGGATCTGGGAGACCCAGTTTAAAATCCCTGGAAGCTGACTAGGCGACTTCGATCCAGTCACTCACGCCTTGCCTACCTGAGAGGATTGGTGTTATGAGGGTAAAACATGGGGGAAGGGAGAGAGGTATATTGTAAGCCCCTCTGGGTCCCTCCTGGGGTGAAAAGCGGTGGGGTGGGTAAACAAATATGTCCCTCTACAAACAACAAGGGGCGCCTTGGGAGTATAAATCAACAGGTATTCACTTCTGAGTAGACCTGTTCAGGGTTGTCCCCAAAGTTCCTGTCCCCTACCCACACCGAAAATCTTTCCGGTCAAGTCAGAGGTCCCGTTTCAGGTTTAGGGACAGAAGGAAAGTTAGGAAGAGATTTCAAATTAGGAGGAATTAGGATTCGCAGCAAGATCCCCCTGCACGTCGGGGGAGGGACGACCCGTCTGTCTTTTCAGGAGATGAGAAATTCGAAATGTTCTTCTGAAGGAGAGGGGGAGCCTCTCGCATCTCCAGGTGGCCCCGTGGCTTGGAGAGCCCGAAGGTTTCCCGGCCAGCCAGTCAGCCAGCCAGCCGGCGTGCTGCTGCCCTGCTGGGTCGATCGTGGCCCCCCGTCGCCAGTGGAGCCGGAGGCTTCCCTGAGTTACTCTTGGGAATGTCCTGGAGGCCCCCCTCCCGCCCCTGCTTGCTTAGGCTAATGGAGGCCCTGGTCATTCATCTCCCACCGCGCCGGGAAGCCGGGCAAACATTCCCCGCTGACCTTTGGCGCGCAGGTCCCCTCTTCAGGACATCATTAACAGCCTCCCTGCGCTTGCCTGACATCCAGGGGACAAGCTGGCCGCCGGGTTCAGAGACCCCCGCGGGCCGCCCCCGCCTCCTCTCCACCCCTCCCCTCCAGCTCTAGCCAAGCTGAAAATCCCTTGGCCGTGCCTGAGGGAGAGAAGAAAAGGGCCCTGGCAGGTGGAAGCCGGGGCTCTTGCCAAGAAGGAACTGGCCCTGCTCTCGGGGCAAGGCGAAGCTGCCTCCCGGCCAGAGGCTCTCACTGGCACCTCCCCGACGGCCTTTGCCGGCGGCGTTTCCTCAGCCCGGCGGCCAGCCCTCCTTCTCCTCCTCAGCTGGTGGCTCCATCTCGGGCTCTCACGAGCGATGGCCCCACCGGGACCGGGGGCCGAGACGCTCCACCGCAGGCTCCGTCTGGGGACTGAGACCTCAAGCCAACCCCCGGCTCCTCGATGAGCAAATGGCCCGCCCGGAAGGACAGCCGGGGGGCCCCTCCGTGCTCGGTTTGGCGGCCGAGGATCCCCCCCGAGGAGGGGACATCTCCTGCCTGGAGCTCTACGGCTTCTCGGCCGGGGTTCCCTTTAGCCAGGGGACCTTCGCTACCGGCCCAGGTCTGCCTCTCTCCCGGCTGGACGATGGAGATCCTGAGGAAGAAGAGGAGGAAGAGGAAGAGGAGGAGGAAGAGGAGGAGGAAGGCGGGCGAGCGAGGAGGACTTCGCTGTTGGGCAGACCCAAGAGAAAGCGGGTCATCACCTACGCACAGCGCCAGGCGGCCAACGTCCGGGAGAGGAAGAGGATGTTCAACCTCAACGAAGCCTTCGACCAGCTGAGAAAGAAGGTGCCCACCTTTGCCTACGAGAAGCGCCTCTCCCGGATCGAGACCCTGCGCCTGGCCATCGTCTACATCTCCTTCATGACCGAGCTGCTGGACAGCTGCGACAAGCAAGGGGCCAGCTAGAGGCGCCGGGCTGGGGGGCCAGCCAGGATGGAAGGGAGGCGAGAGAGGGAGCCCCGCGCCCATGAGGGAAGGAAGGAGCCGGTGGCACATTTCTTGCAGGCGAAGCACCCACCCTCGGGAAAGGAAGGCAGGGCCGGGAGAGAGTTGATGCGCCCGTCGGGGCGAGGGAAGGGAACGAGGTCTGCGTACTGGGGTGTGTATGAGTTTCGTAGCCTTGGCCTTTGCTTACTTCGAAACTTTGCAAACTGTTCCCCGAGGGAAGAAAGTTGGAGTCCAGTAGCGCCTTTAAGACCAACGAAGCTTTATTCAGAATGGAAACTTTGGTGTGCATGCAGGGATGGCGCCCAGCTGGGAGACTGGCCTCAGGGTGCGTGAGATGAGATCCAGTCAAAGGCGCTTGGTGGGCCCCAAAGCGGCCTTCCTGGTTAAGCACAGATCTGCTGAGCTTGCAAGAAAGCCTGGGCCGTGTTGGAAAGCGGGCTGCCTTGTGCCACTGGCAACCGGCAAGGAAAAGGCTTTCTTTGGGCGCCCTGGGCAAGTGGCGCCGTTCCTTTCCGTCGGCCTGATCACAGGAGCCCGCGGTTGAGAGAAAAGGCTTCCTGGAGGATGTGAAATCGGTGGGTCAGAACCTAGCTTAGAAGGTCTGCTTCAGAACAATCTGGGTTTTGTTTTTGTTTTTTTGCTGTTTTGAAATCGTTTGAGAAGCGGAGTATAAAAGGCCTGGGACGACCTCTGCAGAAGAAGGTAGACAAGAGACCGAGGTTGACAGGCATGCAGCGAGGGGGCCTTTGGGCATCCGGATGTGGGATGGACGCACCTTCTTGCATTCCTTGCAGTAAGGAAAGGCAGGGGCGAGAAGGTAGGCAGGTCTCCTGGGCGCAGCAGCTAGAACTGCTCAGCTTTAGCCTGGACTCGTCAGAGCTCCGGAGCTAAGCAAGGTCAGCCGCGGCCAGCACTTGAGTAGGAGACCACCAAGAAAGACGGCTTGCTACGCGGAGGAGGCCAAGGCCAAGCCACATCTGCTCCTCTCTTAAGTGAAACCAACGCCCCATGCATGGAATCACCATGGGTTGGTTGCCCGACGGTACCGTCTTCTTCTTTTCTAAGAGAGATATCGGACTGGTGTGTGTGGCTTCCGAAAGACTTGCAGGGTTTGGTGGCTGAGAGACCTAAGAAAGGTCGCGGAGGTGCAGCTTGGGCAAGTGTAGTGTGGAGTGGGCTGCCAGGACTTTGGGCTTTACCCTCGTCGTCCAGCAGCCCACGGAATGGGCGCCCTCATCCTGTTGCTTGCAACCCGTATCTATCAAGACTGGACGTCCCTAGACAGCTGGCGCGGCTTCTTTTGCGTTAAGCCAGCCAGCATCATCGGCTTCTGCCTCCGAAAAAGAACTCTTTGCAGCAGGGCCAGACCAGAATTCAGGCAGATCCACCCCAAAGATCCGTTGCAGGTTGCAACCCTGCCCTGCATCAGTGAAAGTCTGGCCAAGGCCAGCCGGGAAAGACAGTCCAACTCTCGGGTCCTGGCTTCCTCTCCTTTCAGGCTGCTGAGACTGCCAGCTCTGGCTGGGGAAATCGATGGAGACTTGATGGGGGTGCCTGGAGAGAGTCAAGTTTGGGAAGGGAGCTCAGCAGGGGCGGGATGCCATCGAGCCCACTGGCTTCTATAGTCTAGAGATTAGTGGTAATTCTAGGTGAACTCCAGACCTCACCTGGAGGTTGGCATCCATATCCCCCAGTTTCTTCTCCTTCCCTGAGCTTCCTCTTCTGCTTGGTCCTGCACAGGGCTGCATACCACAGAGAGGTGCTAGAGGACAGGGCTGTAACTAGCCAGGGGCCGTGGAGGCTGCACCACCTCCCAGATCTGTCAGGCACACCCTCTCCTGGTCCCCAAGCCCCCCTCTCCTATTGTTTATGCTTCGCTAATTAAATTAGCATCCTCCAGCGCCCCCTCCAGAAAATATCCTAATTATGGGCCTCCTAGAGGAAGGTGCCAGAATGGTTTCCCAGAACCCCCAGGGATGCCAAGGAGGAAACGCTGGAAGGGCCAAGGAATACCACAGTGGCCACTTTGGCAACCAGGGCTCCCATCCCAGACATAAGAGAGTGTGGCTGCTTGAGCACTGGTTGTGCGACTGGTTCACCTCTCTTTGCAGCACTGAGGTTTGGCAGACCATCAGGACAGCGTGGGCAAGGGTGTGCGTTTGACTGTATGGTTTGAGAGAATCTGACAGGAGACACTGCCTGGCAGTTCCCCCTTTCCTTTGAAAAATGACCTTTGAAAAGAACAAGAAGAAACTGAAGCTGGATTTCCCAATTTTCCCCTTTTCTTATCTTAAAATGAAGTATCATTGCTACAATTAAAATTCCGTAAAGCATAACCTTTGATTTGATCTGTTGAATTATGATTATTTCAGGCTGGAATAAATAATCTGCATGTATAAATTACACAGGAGTCAAGTAATAGCACCTTAAAGACTAACAAAATTGATTCCAAAAGATGCTGGCATGAGTCAAAGCTCACTTCTTCAGATGCATGTGTTGTGTGTGTGTTCTTTTCACAACAGAGTTAATTCTAAGCACTTAGTTTTAAATGGAAGATGAAAGTACTTTGTAAGGTACGATGAGCTGCATGAATGTCCTTTTTTCTCCTTGGGTCCTCATGTATCAGGATTCACCTCAAAGTGTTCCAGCCACCCTGCACCCATTAAACAATACAGCGTAGAAGTTAACTGCATCAGGTGATGTGGTCTTAATCTCATTGGCTTCTGATGTGTTTCCTGGTACTTCGGTTGCTCTGAATTACAGACAAAGCTGTAACTTTATATCTAGCTGCGTGTGTGCATCCATGGCTGCAGTGGTTTCTGTCTGGTTTTCTTGAAGCTGGCAAATAAATAGGAATTCAGAAATGGTTTAGATTTATCTCTATTTGCTGAGCATAAGTCTAGAACTATACCAGCAAAGACATCCTTGGGTTTCCAATTTAGCTGAGATCTAAATCTGGTCCTGATATTGTTTTAGTGATGGGCAACATCATTTTATTGTTCCTCCTCCCTATGAATTTCATTTTAAATGTATTGATGCATTTATTAGGGTCCCATTTATAAATCTGCCCCTATTTTTAAAAAAAACGGGCCACTTTTTTATTCCAGTTGGTTCCATGGTTATTTAGCTGTATTTCCCCTTAGAGAATGTCTTGTACTTTCAACCTCTTGGTAAAACTGAAAAGTGTCACACGCCAGAACATTTACTACAAAAGAGGAAATGAAGAATGCATTCACAAATCAATCCTTTGTCTCCAGATGATCCAATTATATTGCATTCTGTCAGTATAGAAAGTATTAACATAGAGAAAGACAAGAAGGCTACCGTTGCTTTGGTTTCAGAAAGCCATTGCTGTGCTCACTACATACGTCAACTGTACACCAAGCTGACCTTTGTAGTGTTTCTAGCACTTCATAAAAATAGAGTACTGCAGTCCACAGTACTTTAAGTTCCGATATACACCATGTAAGCGAGCCTCTGCCAGATAATATTGTTGATTTTCCTTTCTTGGCTCAATGAAACAGCACTGGAACATTATTTTCATTTTTTCACTGAAGAATTTGAAAGGAAGACCGATGGTGTTTTCAATACTTAAAACAATTGCATGACTCAGCCAGAGCTTTTGAGTGCAGCAGGCGTGTGGGTCCAGTAGGAGCACTGAGCAGCAGGCTAAACTCCCACGTGTGATTTTCAGGTTGAGCAGCTTGTAGCTGTTGAGCATCTTCTGAATGGAATGACTTTCTAAAGCAACTGTAATCCTCAGAACATTAATTTGCTCATCTCAATAGGTGATAATCTGGTTCAAATGAAGACACTGGGAATTTGGCACTATCTTGGAGAAATGCTAAGATTTCCTCTGTTGATATGGAACGTATAATGGAAACCTTAGTATTTCAGTTGTCCTGCCACAAAGGTAATTCAGGAAACCTTTTCCAAATACAGACTGAAGCCAGACTATGCTAGGCAAATATGTCTGCATATGCTAAAAGACTATTCTTGGAGACTCAACCTACTACCATCTTAATGAAATGCACTTAGGCAGTGATTCCATGATTATATTTATAGGCTCAAGCTTCTGCACTCATAACTGATGGGTGCCATAGAGCAGTTGCGGAGATTGACCACACCCCATTTCATCAAATGAAACCATGGGGGGGGGGGGGATGAGCCTATTCAGATACGGAGCAGGAGATCTAGCCAATCCGGGAGGTGACTGGCTGGCCAGGTATGGCAGAAATGCCATTACCGGGTCAGTCTTTCCCAAAGCAAGCTTGGAATCAGACGTGCAGACGGAGCTCTCATCAGGCCATGTGGGGTTCTTCCAGTGGATTTGCGAGGTTGGAGGGACTCCGGGGGAAGGTCCCGAGGGAAGCTCAGCAACCTTTGGGGGGAGAGGGGCAGTTTCGGGAGCAGTTTTTCCCCGCCATGGGTTTTTGCGCAAGGCAGTCTCTTGCCGGAGGCATTTGCCCACGGGAGAGTTGCCAAATTGGGCGCCAGAGCATGAGCGAGGCTTAAGGGACCCCTTCCACCCCCCCCCCCCTTCCCAGCCTCTCCGCCTCTACAGGTGGCCGGCGCTTTCGGGCACACTTTTACAGCAATGGCGATGGGGCGCCCAGGCGGGCACAGAGCCAGGGCAAGCAGAGGAGGAAGTGTGTGGAGGGGGGAAGAATTTGAATCATCTCACCCAAGCTTGCTTGCTGCCTGGAGAAGAAAGAGCTACCCGTCAACAGCCTGGTCTGAGTATGCCCCACCCTCTCACTGTTAAGATTGACATCTCTATGGGATCAGAATAGTAGCAGTTGATAGCAGCAATTGCTGCTGCAGCTGGGTTCGCAAGCAGCTTGGGGGGAGAACTGGAATTGAGCACTTTGGAGTAAGGGCGCTATCCTTTTTAACATGTCCTTGAACTCTAAGGCATAAGCCTGAAGTGTAGCGTAGTGGCTAGAGTGTTAGACTAAGATCTGAGAGACTCAGGCTGGAATCCCCACTTTGCAATGGAAGCTTGCTGGGTGACTTGGGGCTAGTCACAAACTCTCAGCCTAACCTACCTCACAGGGTTGTTGTGAGGATAAAATGGAGGAGGGGATAACATCCAGGGCTGGCCCTAGACTGTCTGGCACCCTAGGCAAGGCTTTCTGGCACCCCCCCACCCCACACTGATAATGTCACTGAATCACATGGTGTTGCCCAATTTGGCACCCCCAGAAGGCCGGTGCCTTAGGCAATCACCTAGTTTGCCTAGTGGCAGAGCCAGCCCTGATAACATCATATGCTTTATGGCTGCTTTGTAGAGAAAAGGTGGGATATAAATGAAGTAAATAAACAAGAATCAAATCTATCCAACATTCTATCCAATAGCTCAGGATTCTGTTCTCTCTCAAAAGTAAAACTCCCAAAAACAAAAGCAATCAATCAGTTTCTGACACATTGCTCCAGTGCCATTTTAGTTGCACTACATTTTAATTGCAAGTTCATGTGGGGACTAAGGAGGCTGAAAGATGTGGGTATAAATTTTTAAAATAAATGCAGATTTCAAGCCAGGTATAAAAATATGCTGAACACCCACACTACTTTGCTGTAGTACAGGACAGCTATATCTAGGATTGATTCACAGATGCATGTTAAACTGGGTTTAATGCAGAGTTCACCCCTCAGTACCATTTGGATGTGAAAACCAAACTGCATTTTTGAAAGACAGTATCAGCTTTCCGAGACAGTTGAATGACATAAGAATAAAACTGCAATCCATACTCAGACAGATGTTTGTCAATTTAGAACATTTTTATGCCACCTCTCCTGAAAACCTGCTCAACTCTTTAAAATGTTAAGCTATGAACAGAATTTAGCAAAATGAGTACACAGAACAGAGCAAAGTATGGAAACATCACTCCTGCAGTCACATCCTGACCGTCTTAGTAAGGACCCCAGGGTTGATGCTTATTACCATGTTTATCAGTGTTTCCATTGTAAAGCGCAATATTTGCAGTTCAGCTGCTAAATTCTCATGAGAGGAAACTTGAGAAAGAAAGTCTTAGTGCAACACATTTATTTTATGAGCTTTAAAATGATTTCCCTTTCTGATATCACAGGGGAACTAAGAAAAAATATAGAATGGGTTTTGAAATAGCTTTTCTGTTTCTTGAATAGAAAAAAATCACTATTTGCCACTGTGGTGGAACAGGCCTACTTCGGCCTGCAGGCCCTGTTCCATGTTGCCCACCAAGGCTGTACTAGCTCCTTTGTGTTTTCTCTTGGGTAACCACTGCCAGGACCTGTCCTTTGTAAGGAATTGCCCACTGGGAAGGCCAGGACTCCCAACTTCTGTGTCTCCCATTGCCCAGCACCTGGTCACCAGGGGAATCCTTTACTGCCTTGTGCACCCCTGGAGGAAAAGCCACTTGCTAGCAGCCTGCCTTTCCCCTGGCATTTGTTTTAGGACAGCATATCCAAGACGGTGGAGGTCTATGTGGTACAGAGAATCAATAGCAAAAATCTTGCACGGAGTAAGGGGAGAAATTATCAGCATCTTGGTTGTTTGGTTGGTTGTTTAAAGAAGAGAGAGAGAGACCTTTTGCATGGAATTAATTTTATTCTGCATTGGAGTCAGTGTTGAATTTCCACAACATCTTATCAGATCTCCTGAAATGTTGCCAAATGATCATTGACACCTTAGCTCCTCTTAAGATGCAATCTCCTCCATACACAAAATACAACAGTTAATTGGGGTGGATGTGGAATTAACCATTAGCCAAGCAATATTTTCTTTGTGTCTTAGCACAAAAGTTGCAGCATAGATTCAATAGGCAGTTCAGCATCTGATACCATGTAACCATGCTAAGATATTATATCAATTCATGTCCCATGTTTCCCCAGTCTGGAAAAGTGGTGAATTAGCCACTTGCACATTCCTTGTATATTTTATAGAGTGGTATGTTTGATATTCTGTTGGCACAACAGGAATGCCCATTCAGTCTTCATCCATTTAAGATGACATGTGAGGAAATTCAGTTCCCACAACCTACTACATAAGTTATCCCTAACCAATTCCAGGTTGTATAGTACTTTGAAAACTTCATAATTACAAACCTGTGTGGTTTCCTCTAGAACTGGGGAAATGATTAATGCTAATATTCTTGGCTATTCCACACTCTCTTTACAGAATATGAAGATTCTAATAACTTGTCAGAATATAACAAAATTGCCTTTTATATACAGAACTGCTGGAAGTCAGTCACACATTTGTTTGTGTATGCAGTATAATGGGAATATCATGCAAAAATTACAGTGAACGTTCAACAGAAACGTACAGTAAAAGGATCTATCTGCTGTTACTATGGTGATGTGATGGTCGATAATATCCAAATGTTATTTGATGATTTATTATGTATTTATATGTTGATGTTCCCCATATTAAAGAGTGGCTAAAGTCAGCTTACAAAAGCAGCCATGAGGCACATGGCACAAATGTATTAAAAATCCCCTCCCCCCCCACACACGCACACAACAGACACCCTGTGAGGTAGGTGGGGCTAAGAGAGCTCTTACAGCAGCTGCCCTTTCAAGGACAACTCCTATAAAGGCTGTGGCTAACCCAAGGCCATTCCAGCAGCTGCAAGTGGAGGAGCAGGAAATCAAACCCGGTTCTCCCAGATAAGAGTCTGCGCACTTAACCACTACACCAAACTGACTCTCTAAGCTTGAAGCCCATACAATCAATAATAATGTGGGAAGGGAGACAAGGAATTGATGCATCAAAGATAAACAAAAAAGAAATGTGGAAGTTGATTTCTTATTTCAGGGCTCACAGTCTGAAGCTCTGAAACCAGCTATTTAAGGCAGTTCTTTCCACTATACAAAGTCAAATGCACAAATGTCTCAATATTTCAATTGCCCTCAAAGTGTCTTCAGAACTGTTCTAAGGTGGAAGTACTCCTACCATCTCTGGGAGACTGTCAAGAAGTCCCATAGCTGAGAAGGAATTTGCTCAAGCTTCCACAGATCTAATAGACTTCAGGGATGGGATATTCAAGGAAGTTCTGGGAAGATCTCAGCTAGCTCAGGGGTTTGTTCCAGGAAAAATGACATGACACTGATGTGATATGTGTCAGTCCTTGGAGATATATCCTGTATAAATATCAAGAGTTACTGCAGCAGAACTACATTTTGAGACTGAGATCCATACCTCTGCATATAAAGAAAACTGACTTTCAGATTTGGGAATTCAAATTCCAGGTTCTCATTTAATTTACTATGAATTGCTTCTTAATTATTTTGATTGTTTGTGACTGTAAATTTGTACTAGCTCAAATTTTGGTGGCAACAAGTACTGGCAAATATGGAAGCATAAGCATTAAATAACTGTGAAGAGAGGCAAGGTGGTGACAGATAAACCGCCTTATCCAGTTGCATTAAATAGCTGGTTTCAGAGCTTCAGAATGTGAACCCTGAAATAAGAAACCAACTTCCATATTTCTCTTTTGTTTATCTTTGATGCATCAATTCCTCGTCTCCCCACATTATTACTGATTATATGAGCTCCAAGCTTAATTTGGGATTAATAAAGTCATTCGTAATGATTGTGTTGCCAGCCTTCCACTGACGCAAATGTCCTCTTGGAACAGTTTCAATATGTTACTTGAAACATCTTGCTGGAGTTGCCTTTATACTCTCCATTGCTATTCTGGAAAGGGTTATTTCAAGAGATGATGTAAATTTCACTGATTCATGACTTATTCAGCTTTCCAGCAAGATTCTTACCTTTCAATTACTCAAAACACCTGCTGTCACCAAGAGCCACATTAGCCCATTTGCAATGTGCAGCTAACAGAATGTTTTTAGAAAACTTCACAATTTCTTTAACTCAAAAGCAGACAAAAATCAGAATGTAAGCAAGTGAGAGGAGAATGTTTTCCAAGTTCCTTTGGTTAAATTATCCAAAGTTTGATTTCCCTTTGTTGTCAATTTTTAACAGGAAAGTTCCATACTGTTTGGTGTATTCTTGTTAAAAGTTTGAATCACTAAAGTTTGGGATATTATTATTTCCAATAAGTTAACTATGCAGATTTTGCAAAAAGAAATTCCCACAAGAAAGAGAATGTTACAGGAAAATGTTCAATCAAGCAACTCAGTTAAATGTAAGTTACCAAAAATATACTAATTTTATATTATATTGGTATAAAGACAACTATGTATCTTGTTTGTTTGTAGGTTTTATTTTTATCATTTTTGTCATATTGAACTGTTTGCATTTGTTGTTGAATTGATAAACGTTAAAAAATGGGAAAAAATGAGCAATAATCCAAGAAAATGAAGGCATCACACAAACAGAATCTGCCTAACTCTTCATTTGATTTATGCACACAGTATTATTACTTCCCAGTACAGGGTATGTATCATTATCCTTTGTTCTTTATGGTATATGGTTGGGAGAACCTTGATAAAATACTATGTTCCACTCCACCATGTCTGAAAGGGGCATTTTAGGGGACTTTCTCCAATAGATCTCAATCCCACAAGCCAGACAGCACCTGTGTTCCATGTGCAGTGGACTTCAGCCATGTGCACTGCTGATGAGACAAAGTGTGACGCCAGCATGAGCTATGCATCCCATTTTCACATCGTCTTCTGATGGCAATTTATTTCTGCTTTTGATTCACAGTGCATTCCTAAGCTGAGTTGCACCCTTCTAAGCCCACTGACTTCAGTGGTCGTACAAGGGTGCAACTCTATTAAGGAATGAGCAGTTAGTTCTTAATGAAGTAGCAAACCTGTGTCTGGGGTGCACCACCACTGACTGCCAGAAGGGGCTTTCATGAGTGAAAATATCTCCATTAAAAAAAAAAAGCTGCACATAGAAAACTCAGTCTTTCAATAGGTACATTCTTTCTTCTTCCGAACAAACTAGATGTTATAATATATGTGGTTGAGTTGGACTTATAGCTACCCCAGCAAGGGGCTTTCAAGGCAAGTGAGAAGCAGAAGTGGTTTGCCACAGCCTTTCTCTGCAGAGTCTTCCTTGGTGGTCTCCCACTCAAGCTTAGCTTTTGATAGCTAACAAGGTCAGGCTGTGCCATGCAATTCCACACCCCCTCAGAGACTATACAGAGGGATCATTTATTCACAACCAGAGGTGGTGTTTTCTAGATGAGGAGCCAACAGCAGTGAAGCAGCAGTCTTGGAGAAAGGGCAGAATCAACACTATGGGAAGGCCAGCCAACACCTCCTGTTCTCCTAGGATTACCCAATCCCTGCTGAGCCAGTATCTGCACCACACCTTCCTGGGAGTCTGTGATTATAATGCTGAAGCTTCACAGGGCCTCTGTCAGTAACTTTCTATGACACCTGGACCTAGTCATTGTTTCTGTACTTTCTCTCTCCCTCTAAAACAATTCACAGTCATTTTGCTCTGTTGTGGAGCCTGAGGGGGCCAAAACACATGGGTGTGGACTCATCTTGTCTGTATCTTAGATAGAAGTTTTGTGTTGCATTCTGGCAGACAATGAAGGATGCTTTCCAGGTCTAGAGAAGGACCATGATTGTACTGGAAGGAATGAAATCAGGTCTTGTTTACTTGATCTTTCCCTTTTCAAACTAGTTTCCCTTCCCTAGTTCACGAAGGCCAGGCTAATCTGCCTGTGTGGTCCTCGGCTGGGAGGAGGAGTTGGAAGAGCTCCAGCATTGGCTTCCAATCAGCTTGGCTGACTGGAAAATATTTCCATTTACCCATAAGGGCATATGTGCATTTGGGGACAACAAGCTTCTGTTCCTTTTCATTCACACCAGCATTTGAGTACTACGGTACTTGCTTTCGGGGGGGGGGGCTGACATTTTCCTAGTCCGTCTCTTCTACAGTCCCCCCAGTCCTCTCTCCCCATATATTTGGAAGGGAGGGAACCCCCTTGCCTTTTATTACAAGGCAAATAAAGTTCACTTTGGCCAGAATGTGCAAACTGATATTTCATACAGCCGGTGTCATCCAGCATAGATAGTCAAAATTTAGCTTTGAATTCAAATCCTTGTGAACTCACTAGTTGCCTTGAGCTTTTTAAAATGATTTTTCAAACAATAAATCTCACAATCAATTGTTATATGGCAGCATATCTTTTCTCCAAATAGCACTTCTGAGCAATCAAGCTGCAATAATGGGGAACAGGCACCTTTTCCATTCTTCATCCAGCCATCCTTTCAATGGTTTTGATTTTAAAAGTCCTTACTTTCAAGAAATGATTTTTGGATCAGCACTTTGGGGGTGGATTCTCATCTTCAATTTTTTTTAACAGTCTCATACTGTCACCTAGTTCTGTATGTTGATATAGAAGGAGCCAAAAGGCAATCAAAAAAAAGGGAACATGGGAGTGAGGAAGCCTTCATAATGACAACTTTACAATGGCTGCTACTTTACATCTTTGCTAGTAAAAGCAAAAAAAAAAAAAAAATTCAAATTGATAGAAAGTAGCGATTCAACTTTTGAGACATCTGTATGTTCCTGGGATGAGTGTGAGTTCACTAGTCTTCAAGTACTTCCTACACAAAAATTAAATCCTCCACAAAATTAAATGAATAATTAATTACTGGCCTCTTTAAATTGTTTGTGTGTGTGCACCAGAATCTGCATTCCATTTTTCCTGAATTCCAAATCAACTAAGAAGTTTTATTTGTTTGCATGTTTATATAATAACAATAATTTTATCCACCCTTCTTCCCTCATAGTGCCACTAAGGCAGCTAATGAATTAAAATATAACAAACTAAAATCTCATTTTAATACCCATTAAAACAAACATACAAACACAGCATTAAAATAATTTAAAACCACAACTTAAAATTCAACTTTTGAGACATCTGTATGTTCCTGGGATGAGTGTGAGTTCACTAGTCTTCAAGTACTTCCTACACAAAAATAAAATCCTCCACAAAATTAAATGGATAATTAATTACTGGCCTCTTTAAATTGTTTGTGTGTGTGCACCACAACTGGATCGGCAACTGGATCGAGGCGGCGTTGCGGTGCTGATGTTGTTAGACCTGTTGGCGGCATTTGATACAGTCGACCATCAGCTACTGACACGCCGCCTCGCCAACATTGGGATTGAGGGGTCGGCCTTGCAATGGCTTTCCTCCTTTCTCCTGGGTCGGGGACAGAGGGTGGCTATTGGGGGTGAGCGATCCCGGAGGCGCACACTGGATTGTGGGGTGCCTCAGGGAGCAGTTCTCTCCCCGATGTTGTTCAACATCTATATGCGCCCCCTTACCCAGATTGCCCGGAGGTTTGGGCTGGGTTGCCATCAATATGCAGATGACACCCAGCTCTATCTACTAATGGACGGCCGGCCCGGCTCCGCCCCAGGGAATCTCGACTGGGCTTTACAGGCTGTTGCGACGTGGTTTAGGCTGAGCGGGCTGAAGTTGAATCCAGCAAAGACAGAGGTCCTTTGTGTGGGTCGCGGCGCTCTGGGAGGGGAAATAGCTCTCCCGGCCTTCGACGGTGCGCCATTGAAAGCAGCGCGCCAGGTAAAGAGCCTGGGTGTTTTACTGGAGCCTTCATTATCAATGGAGGCCCAGATAGCAGCCACTGCCAAGTCAGCATTCTTCCATCTGAGGCAGGCAAGGCAGTTGGCCCCTTTCCTTGAGCGCCGGGACCTCGCAACAGTGATCCATGCAATGGTCATCTCAAGATTAGACTACTGTAATGCCCTCTACTTGGGGCTACCTTTGTGCCGGACCCGGAAGCTGCAGCTAGTGCAGAACGCGGCGGCCAGGCTGTTTCTCCAATATGTTCCCGAAGTGGGAACATATACGGCCGGGTCTACGTGGACTGCACTGGCTGCCGATTATATACCGGGTCCAGTACAAAGTGTTGGTCATCGCCTTATATGGCCGAGGACCCGCCTACCTGAGGGACCGTCTTTCCCCATATGAACCCCAGAGAGCACTGAGGTCAACCGGGAAAAATCCAATGACTATCCCTGGGCCGAAAGAGATCAAATTACAGAACACCAGAGCACGGGCCTTTTCAACCGCGGCCCCTGCCCTATGGAACCAGCTCCCTGAGGAGGTGCGGGCCCTGCGGAACCTTGACCAGTTCCACAGGGCCTGCAAGACTACCCTCTTTAAACTTGCATATTCGGACTGCTGAAGAAGGCTGTTAATTAAGGATCTTATTCTAATTTAAAACTTATACCGCTATGTAAACTGTATAGAATGTATAAACTGACAGAACTAGCGTCATACACCATCGGCACTGTCAGACCAAGCTATTTTAATTGTATTGACTGGTTTTTAATGTTGTTAATCTTAAAGTTTTATATTGTTAAAATTAAAGGTTTTATTTATTATTGTATGTTTTATGAAATGCTGTTAGCCGCCCTGAGCCTGCCTAGGTGGGGAGGGCGGGATACAAATAAATTATTATTATTATTATTATTATTATTATTATTATTATTATTATTATTATTATTATTATTATTATTATTATTATTATTATTAAAATAAGAACATAATAATAATAATAATTATTATTATTATTATTATTATACAGAACATTTGGGAGGAAGGAGGAATCATTGGGTGAATGCCAAGTGAAACAAACAAAAAAAGTGTTCACCTGCTGGTGGAAGATGGCAACAGAAAGGGACAGAAGAATATCCCTGGGAACAGAATTCCAGAGCCTTGGTGCCATGACTGAAAAGATATTCCCCCAGGTTAAGACCATAAGAGAAGGCATGTTGGATCAGGCCAGTGGCCTATCTTGTCCAACATTCTGTACCACACAGTGGCCAAAATTGAGGTGCCACCAGGAGGTCCACCAGTGGGGGCAAGACTCCAGAAGCCATCCCACTGTTGCCCCCTCAAGCACCAAGAATACAGAGCATCACTGCCCCAGACATAGGGTTTGATATATACTTTGTGGCGAATAGCCCACTGATAGACCTCTGCTCCATGTTTATCTGATCTCCTCTGAAAGCTGTCTGTGCTTGTAGCCACCACCACTTCCTGTGGCAGTGAATTCTGCATGTTAATTACCCTTTGGTTTATGAAGTACTTGTTTTTATTTTTTTCTGCTTATTCATTTCATTGAGTGCCCACAAGTTCTTGTACTGTGAGACAGAGAGGGAAGCGCTTCTTTCTCTACCTTCTCTATCTCATGCATAATTTTGTAAACCTCTATCATGTCACCCTTTAATCATTATTTCTCCAAGATAAAACCCCCTAACCAGTTTAACGTTTCTTCATGGAAAAGGTGTTCCATCCCCTTATTTATCCGTTGCTCTTTTCCAAAGCTATAGTTTCTTTTTTTGAGGCATGGTGACCAGAATTATACACAGTATTCCAAATGAGGTTGCACTATAAATTTACACAGGGCATTGTGATACTGGTTGATTTGCCTTCAATTCCCTTCGTAATAATCTCCAGCATAGCATTAACTTGAGCTCACTAGCAGAGAGAGCAGAATGTAAATCAACAAAAATAAATAAATAACCTTTTTATTGCTGTGTTCACATCTTTTTTGAGTAATCTACCACAACTCCAAGATCTCTCTCCTGGTCAGTTACCACCAATTTGGACCTGATCTATTTATAGTTAGGATTTTTGGTTCCAATGTACATTATTTTAATCTCAGAAGGGCAGCACCTCAAGCAGTGTCTCCAAAGATGACCACAGTAGTTGAGTAGATTCATTTGGGAGTAAGTGGTCTACTAGGTGTAGTTTCTCCAATTCTTATGGGTCTTTAAATGTCAGCACTAGCACCCTTACTGGTTCCTAGAAACACACTGGAAGTCAGTGTACATAAACCCAGACTGGAGTGAGAATGGTCTTTAAAATCCACTCCCGTCAACATCCTGGCTGCGGCATTCTGCACCAACCAAACTTTGAGCTCTTTTCAAGAGCAGCACCACAGTACATTGCAGTAATCTAATCTAGATGTAATCTAGTGAATTCCAGAACTGAACCATTTGTGCATTGATAATACATTACAAAAAAGCAATCGGAATACTGTCCTCATATCTGGGTAATTCCTTGTGCAGTGTTTAACTGATAGGGCACAGAGACTCCTGCACATAGCGAAAGCACCTAAGAAAAAGACTGTTTATACAACACTATGCACAATGACAACAACCATCCCCCCCACCAAGTGTTTTATCAAGGTACGTGGGGTTGGGAAAAATGAATCAGAAGTTGCAGTAAATTGCATATGCACAGTACTCCATTCAGAATTATTTTTTAAAGGTAGACTGAAGAATTCCTACTGTTTTGGAAACAAGACAAACTAATCTGGAACTCCACCATCTGGAGATATTCAGATAAGTAGAATGTGGAAGCATCCTAAGATAGGTCTCATGGATATCAATGGGTCTGAGCATTCTAGCTTCAAAATTTAATGATTATCTGCACACTTACCTGACAATAAATTCCAAACTCAATCAGGTATTATTCTGAATAAGCATATATAAGATTGTGCTGTAAGTATTAAATCGAAACTTGGTACAGGATTTCAGCCCCATGTTGTACCCAATTTGAATGTGAATGTCAGTTGTCACAACCCTTTCCAGAATCATTGCATACAGAAATTTATCCAGGACTGAGTTGTTATAGGATGGAACTAGGACCATATGGTTACCGTGAGTGCCATTCTAAAGTAACTGTTTGCTCTGCCTTATTGTGATCTACTTCCACTCAGAACTCAAGTGAAAACATTGAAGTGCAAAAAAGATCTGATTGATTTGCCAGAAACACCAATGTAATTCAGACATAATTCCACAGAGGTTTAGAGAGTTATCCTAGACATTCTTTCCTTAGAGGCAAATTTACATGCTTATTTCAAAGCAGCATGGAAGGAGAGGTAACTGTGACAGTTTACTTAGTGGATTGTCTTGTTATGCTCTTCTTGAGCCACTTGTCTTTAATTAACACGGGGTTCTCTGGGAAATTGTGTCCTCTTGTGGCCATTAGTAATACAACACAATATCTTACACTACTCGACCTTTGATATGAAATAACACAGATCTTAAAAACAGTCTCAGACTGCGGAACAACTGAATTGAATGAAGTATTTTTAACAAGTGATATCTAAATTTAACATTTAATTCTTATTTTATTATTGATTTGTTTCTTTTTACCTGATCATCAATAATCATAATGGATAGCATGAAAAAATACAAAGGAAAATGTAAACAAAGAACTAAGAAATATGGTTTAAAACAATTATTTTTTTAACCTCCTCATTTGCCACTCAGTTGAATACTTTTGTGTTAGAGTTTAAAAGCTATAATTCTATCACAGTATAATCTATAATCTTGTTTCACTAAATGATTTGAATGGTGACTAAAATCTTGGATTAATGAGTGATTTGGGCTGATGGAAGTGCAACCCACAGAAAATTACAGTGACATGGGATATAAACAGCTTTCATAATCCTGAACCATATGTCCTTGGTGGTATATACAGAGCTCCTCTGCAAATAGTCTTCCCCATTCAGTTCAATGCAATGGAGGTCTTTCCAAATACTGCCAGCCGCTGCCGGTCTGAGTAGGCAATACTGACTGTGATGGATGGAGGGTCTGATTCAGTATAAGGCAGCTTCATATTTCATATGTACTGGCTTCTTCCACTAAAGTTTATGGAGAAATCAGATTGTGCAGAGAAGTTCTTTGTGCCCATCTGAGTTCATGAACCTGCAAGGGATCAGGTCAAGTGAACGTGAAGACTTTGCAGTAAGTTTCAGCAGCAGAGATCTTCTTATGTGGAACAAAATGCTCATTTGACTGACAGTCCAGTCCTAAGCAGAGTTATCCACTTTCTACATCCAGGTGACTGTTCAGGACTGTGCTGCTAGCAGCCCACACTTTCTCATTGTCAGCTCATCATCCTGAGCCTGCCTTGGTGGGATGGGCAGGATATAAACCCCATAAATAAATAAATTATTCAAGTATTTAAAATTGTGTTGCCCTGAAATATCTGGATTGATATGGTGATACTATAGGTGAATATATAATTAATTGCAGGAAAGATGTGTCATTGGATTTTCTTATCAATAGAAGAGGCATCTAACAAACAATTTGAGAACACCCACAAATTCTGTCAGTCTTTGGAAGAGATGTCAACAATCTCAAATGCCAGACATGTAAAGCATAAGCTATCATCATGCATAGAGCTGATGAATTCCCCTGGCAGAATGTACTCTCCTTTCAGAAGCCAGGGCTGCCATGCCATACAGGCTCGACTTGGATCTCTTAGTAGGATCTCTTAGTAGGAACTTCTTCTAAGTAACATGTTATAGATTATAGTTCAGGGGCTGCCAAACTGTGGCCACTTTCTTTCTTTCTTTCACACATTGTATGGCTCTCGAAGCCCCCACTGCCCCATCAGCTGGCTTGGAAAAGGTATTTGTCTCCAAGTCAGTGACTTGGAGAATGCATTTAAAGTCACTTTCTTTCCACCTCTTCCTCTCCCCGTTCTATTTTCCTCCCTTCATTCCTTCCTGTTTTGTGGCTTTCAAACATCTAACATTCATGTCTTGCAGCTCTCAAACATTTGGTGTTTATTCTATGTGACTCTTACGTTAAGCAAGTTTGGTCACCCCTGTTATAGTTCTAGAAATAAAATGAATGTTTATATTAGGCAAAGGTTTGCTGTCTAGAAATGTGCTGGAGGACTGGCATGATGTGACTGAAATCTGGAAGTTCCCAGTTTAGGTCTTGAGCATGCTGAGGCAAGCCACTCTCCTATTGCCATTAATAATCCTGACCTACCTGCAGGGATTTTTGCAGAGGGAACCATTTTGCCTAGATCATGGATAGACTTGGAAAGAACACTTGTAGCTATTTTTAAAAATGAGTGCAAGGTTAGATTTTTGAAATCATTTCCTTGGCATTACAAAGGCAATGAAACCACTTTTAAATCCCTGGAGAATTCTAGCCTATCCCATCAAAGAATGGAATGGAAAAAAAGACCCTCTTTTGCCACGTAGTGACTCTCCAGCTTAATTGCCGTATCAGTGATCCTCTATCTCTGCAGACCACTTCCTTCAAGTAATAATCATTTTTAAAGCTTTTATCCAGGCCTTGGCTGGGCCAAGAAAATAAAGAGGAACTTGATGAAGGTCAAGTTGACCAAGGTCAAGCTTGTCTGTGTTCGCGGACACAGCTGGTTATTGCTTCTTTTATGGCAATAGCCTACCCAAGACCCCTTTGTCCTAAAACTCACTTTAATTTTCAAAAAACATTTGACGTCATGGATTTTTAGATAGCTACATGCTTCATTTTATGGCTTAGTTGGCAGATATCCAGGTAACTATCTAAGGAAGACTGGTGATGAGGGGATTCTATACTATGCAGAAGTTGTTCTGGACAAGGCCCAGGCCAATAAACAGAAGGTCCAAAGTCCTGCCAGAATGACTTTAGACCCTCCAGTGAAAATGGGCTTTTTGCAGCAATGTTACAACATGGCTACTAGAGGCTGGGATATCCACATCTCTAAAGAAATAGACACGTCAAAGATGGTTCCTTGAGTGCATAGTCAGAACAATGGCCACAGTGGTAAGTGCAGATGAACTGCATTTACAGTGTAATCCTAAGCAGAGTTATGCAGGGCCATCGATGGACAGGGCTGCTGATGGAGGGGGACTGAGGGGACAAAATGTGAGGGGCCCAAGTCAGCTGCTGGGCCCTGAAGCTGGTGCTATGCATTTTTAAAAAAACATTCTAATGCAGCCACAAGGGCACAAGGAAGGCAGAGCACAGCAAAGAGCTTGGCCTTTCTGCAAGGTTTGTGGGGAGGCTGAGGGAAACTGCTGATTAGATCCTGCTAAAACCATCAGTCAAACCTGCAATGGAGCAAGAGAAGACCAGGCAGGAGAGGATCAATGTTCCCTGTAAGCGGCAGAGTCTTGTGAGCAAAAATTCTACTTTGTGAGCTACTGGAATTAAAATTGTGAGTTACTGGCATTAAAGTTGTGAGCTACTGCCTAAATTATTTTGCTCTTGGGTCATCCTTCCTGAGCTAAGACAAAAATGTGTGATCTGGAGGCTAACAATCTGTGAGCTGGCTCATGCTAACTCGGCTTAGAGGGAACGCTGGAGAGGATGCAGTGTCCTAAAAAGGACTATGGTTTCTTTCTTCCTTTAGTTCTACCCAGCTCCTGCACAGCCAGATCTTGCCAGGGAAACCTTGTTAGTGTGTGATAGCAGAAAAAAAAAAGAACCTCCCATTGTCTTTTCCTACATTTCTCTCTTGTCCACATCTCCTTCATTTTGCTCTCTTCCTTTCATGATCTGCCATTCATCTATCTATGCCTTCTAATTTTTCTCCTCCCCCCCCCTTTATTTTTTAATCTTAATGCTTTCTCAACCATCCTGATTAGCAACTTAGAATGTAGTTAACGGTAATATAGAACCACTGTCAATATTTTGAATGGAAGGGGGAGTTACTACTTCCTCATAATCTATTAAAGTAGTAAAAGGATGCTACTTCTCCCCCTCTACCCTTAACATGCATGTTAATAAATGTTAATCTACCTCAGTGATAACAAATGCAGAACAGAAGTTAGAATTTACTTACTTTATATCCCACCTTTATCCCCAAGGGGGACCCAAAACAACTTTCATTGTTCTCCTCTCCTCCATTTTATCCTCACAACAACCCTGTGAGATGGGTTATACTGAGAAGGACTGACCCATGATTACCCAGCAAGCTTCCATTACATGACTGGGAATTTGACCAGTCATACACACTCAGCCTGATCTGCCACATCGGGTTGCCATTGTAACAATAAAATGGAGGAAGGATATATTGTAAGCCACTTTTGGTTTCTACTGGTGATAGAAGTGAGGTATAAGTATCTAAATAAGCAAATAAATAAAATGACTAATGTCATTAGTGACTTAGAGGTATGCTCTATGACCAATATTCAGTACATTTTAATTGAATGATTCTCTAACTATTCCATTCTAGGGACATTTCATTTCAGTGGACTTAAGTGTGACCAGAGTTGTGCCTGGTGTGGGGGGAAATGTAGGAAAGGAGCCCCTTATTTTCAGTCCTGTCATTCTGCTGCTGAATTCAGGCTATGTAACTCTCACTCAATCAATTGTAAAATTATAATTTCCATTTTTTAAAAAACAAACAAATATGCTGTGGAAATTTTTCATTTAAGAGTCTCTAATGCATTTTTGTTTTCAGCCACCCAGCTGAAAACATGGCCATATATTCTGATCATAGCCATATATTCTGAATTCCATTTTTATTGCAAAAAGGTGCAAATGATCAACCTTTTCAACATGCTTACAAAATGATTTCCAGCACAAAATGCTGTTGAAAGGGTTTAAATGGATCCACACAATCTTACAGTCCTGCCTCAAAAGAATTTCTGTCCAATCAGAACAATTCACATTTATTAAATATATATCCTATTAATCCCAGTTAGGCATAATTTCATGTCAGCTGCTTGGCATTGCAGCCTTTACTTACTTATTTAATTTATACCCCACCCGCTTTCTAACAGGGGCCCAAAAAAGCTTACATTGTTCATCTCCATTTTACTCTTACAACAACCCTGTGAGGTAGGTTAGGCTGTGAGTGTGTAATTGGCCCAAGGTCACTCAGCAAGCTTCTGTGTCTCAAAAAGAGCCAATTTGGTTGATGAAACTAACTATAGGCATTTTGAATGTGGCTATTTAGAGTGTAAATCCATGTGTGTTAACAGCAGGAGAGATGATTAAATGTATTTACTGAAGAAGTGCACTTGCACATGAAAGCTTATACCCAGAATAAAACTTCGTTGGTCTTAAAGGACTGGACTCAAACTTTACTAATGTATTTACTGATGTATTTACTAATGTATCATATTGGTCCCTTCCCCAAGAAATATAAAAGTGATGTACATGGGGATCAGTGTTGCTACGAATTTGAGCAGACTTCGGGGGGGGGGGAGGAGGGGTGGAAGACAGGAGGGCCTGGTGTGACTTTGTCCATGGGGTCACAAAGAGTCAGACTCGACTATGAGAACAACAAACATGGGGATAAGGTAGTTCATGTTTTTTGTCCTTACAACAACAACCCTGCTAAGTGGGACAGGGTGAGAAAGGGTAGGAGAATTTTTATCTGGTTTTTTTTCTGACATCTAGTCCTAATTCTTGCCAATTCATTCCACTTACTCAGGTATGAAAGAAGAAGCTGCCTCTAGGGCTGTTTTCACAAATTTACACAGACATCAGGTTTTGCAGTTTGGGATTCTGATGGGAAACCCTATGCTGCTTAAAAGGGATATTTGACCTTAAGGTAGTCTGCTTGAACATGTTCAGAAACCACAGTAGGATATATTTATTAACAGTAAATTATACAGTAATTATGCACTTTTAACTTTGTTTCATTTTGTAAGCTTCCCAGGAAAGGTTATCTGGAAAAGTGACAGATATTTTATAGATAAACAAATCACTACGAAGAACATCCATGTTCAGAGACAGTGTTTCAGTGAGGGACAGTTGCTGGGGAACAAACAAACTGCTGCCGTCTTGATGCTCTAATGACATTTCTGAAGTGGTTGGCTGGTCAGGGTCAGAGCAGGATGCTGACAAAGTGGATCTTTGGACGGATCCAACAGAGATCTTAATAAGATGGGGGGAGGGGTTGGGGGGGAGGTCATTTTTGCATGCCGCCTTATTGAATGCAAGCTGGAAGGGAGCCCTTTAAAAAGCCAAGGTCCGGTCTGGCTAAGGTAATGTAGATTTCACATTCACATTTACCGTGGGGGTGGGGGAGGGTGAGTATCTGGTGAGGAATCATCCTTGTGCCACTGGTGAAGACGCGGGCTGCCTGTAAGACGCCTTTCTCTTTCCACCACGATCCTCTGGGAACGCAGACAACCTCGCAGCTCTTCTTGAAGAAAGGAGCCTCCCAACGTAGGCAAGCAAACAGCTGAAACTCTTTGTCTGGCTGTTTCTGAAAAAGGGCAGGCCCTGTTTAACTCGAGCCACAAAGCTGGCAATGGTATTCACGTGCCGGAAGGAGGGGTGGGGGCTCTGTTCAGTTTCCAAGCGAGACCTTTTTTCCCTCTCTCTGGCAGCACTTGAAGGAGTTCCGTTTTTTTTTTCTTTTCCCCTCCGCCATCTGACTTGTGGCTTATTAAAAACTCCATTTGATGTATTTTGTTGGGTGGTTCTATTAGATCGGAGTGGGTAAATCCCAGATAATGCAGTTGCCCTGGCCCGTGGCTGCAGAACAATCCCTGCAACCGGGGGCATTTGCAAGAGAGAGATGCGCGGGCGGAGGGAGGGCTGGGGATATGGCAGCCTCCTACTTAGGGAGAACTCTACGTCTTCCTGGTCAATTTCAGTGCAGGCCTGTTGGTGGCGGCCGGTGGATTGTGCAGGCAACTCGGGGGGATGGTTCAACACCCCTTGGCCGTCTACTTCTGGTCAGTTTCATGGCCCAGACGCTTCCAGGGCAGTTTCTTAGCTCTGTCTGGAAGGGAAGGAGAAGCTTGTTTAATGGAGCTCTCGGGAGGGTTCTAACGCGTGGCCTTTCAGTACCATCAGAGCCGCGCGCAAACACACAACTTTTGTGGCCGCTTGCCAACTGCCCCTTTGCGTGATGTTGCCCATGTGTGAATGGGCCTTCTGACAGATCTTTAAAAAACTGAGTCGCAGATCCCCTCCACTGCAATGCGTTTCAGTAAAGTCGCTTCACACGTTCAGTCCAGTGCTAAGAAGTCCACGGCGAGAAATCGAGGACTCTAGCGGCCTTCCTTCAGTTTGCCCTCAGGGACCGCTCCTTCTGACCCGTAGGGGAGGAATGGGGGCTCCGACTTCTGTAACGTGTGAAAAGGAGGGGCCCATTGGATGAGGGGAGGAGCCATGACTCTCAGACGCTGCTGTTCTCAGGCGGCTTTGCCCAGGAGGAGTCACCGGGGCACGGCAAAACAAAGGTCGAGGGAGTTCGTATCCGAGCATGTGTGCTTAGGGCGCCGCCTGCACCCGATCCGAATCAAGTCCGACGTCCAACCAGCTCCTGGGGCCAGGCCAGGCAGGCCTCTCGATGCGACTTGCTGATAAAGCCACGTCCTTGGAAACCAAAGAGGTCGCGGAGGCACAACAGTGTTTTCGAAACTCTGCGGAAAGGAAAGGGAGGGGAGAGATTTTAGAGACGAGATTAAACACCCTCTCCACTCCTACATTTTCTGCTTCAAATCCCTCTCTTAGTGCGCAGTTAGGCCTTAAGTAAACTGGGTCAGAACTGGACTGGGTACCAACTGTCCTTTGCCTGGCCAAATCGCCAGGGTCCTGGCTAACCTCACCGTTTCCTTTTCTCTCCCCAGCCCTTTACTGTTTACTATGCGTGTTACTTTTTGTTCCCTTGCCGTTGGCCGGGGGAGCCTAGAGGGCTCCCACATATACCCCACCCCGCCCCCTCCGGCGTTGCCCCCCTGCGAAGGGGCTTCATCATCAGGGGGCCCGTTTCCCTCTCCAGCAGCATCTCGGGGAGGCTTCGACGCCGCGCCAGGTGCTTGACTGCTGCCCTTTGGAGAAGGACTCCAGAAGGCCTTTGGACGAGACTTCAAAAGCTTTCCTTGGAAATAAATCCCAGGGAGGGGAAACGGCCTTTCCCATCCAGTGCTCGGGCTCAGGGTGTCGGGAGTGTGCAGTCGCCCCCAACGGAAATGAGCGCGCTTTGTGTGCCCAGACTTTAGAAGGGCTGCCGGTGTTGCTGGGGCTGGGGGAGGGAGGGTGATTACTGGGAAAGGTGGAGAGGAGAGGTGAGGACCGCCGGCGGCCTCCTTCCCTCCTACTCATCTGCGGTGCAGGCTGGAGGACTCCTTCAGGGTGGGGAGCTCTTCTGGCCCCCAAGCGATGCCCCCCTCAAGCAGGCTGAAAAGTGTGCCCGCTGCCACCCTCTGGGAACTCTTTGGAGGGCTGGGCGTGGCTTTTACGTCTAGCAAATGAATTCGCCGCCTCGCCTAACCGGCTGAGGGCCTGCGACGCCAGTCTCCTTGCCGGAATGTCCCAGGTGACTGTCCAGGGAAACGCCTCACTCGCCTTGCCACTCGCCTGGGTATCCCACAGAGGATGAGGGGGGGGGGCGGGTAGGCAGGTGGGACTTCTTGCCTCTATTGAGGGGTGAGGGGGGAGAGAAGGAAACTGCGAGTTTCTCTGAAAGGCCCACCTGTGTTTTGGGAGACCAAGGAGGAAGCTATGCCTGTCTCCACGCCAGAACTGAGACCTGCCGGTACAGTTCACCTCCTGAAGTCGTCCCAAAAAAAGGTGACTTTGTCTACAATACTAAAAACCCTTCCCTGGAATAAAATGGGCCTGAATTCTGGGTAGACCTGGTATGGATTGCCCTCCTTCTCTTGCAAAACAGCCCGGGAATCCTCGGTGGATGGAGACTTTACTTTAGCGAAGATAAACTTCACTCTCCATTTGGGTTACCTTTCCTAATATATGATTCTCGGTTTTAGAAAGAGAGGAATAATAGAAAGTGATACTTTTTTTTAATAATAGAAAGCAATTTTTTGGGGGGAGAGGGTAGCAGAGAATTTAAGATACTTTCGATTTCTGCGTTCTCTGAAAATCCACAGCAGATTGTGGATTTCTCTCTCTCTCTCTGCCTCTGTGTGTGTTTTGTGGAAAGTTGGAACGTGACACTTTATGGCGGATCCTTTTCCGAGAAAAACGCTGAAACGTGATCAACACAAAGATACTGCAAAGTCTTCTTGCAACAACTCGTGTATATATCGAGTATATTATATGCTGACCTTATTTTGGAAAGAAGAACAAAGAGATGACCGAAGAGACACATCACCTGCTCTCCTGCAGCAAGATGAAAGAAAAGACTGTTGCTCCACAAGAAGTCCTCAAAATGCAAAGAAGTCAGTTCACAGAGCGGCAGCAACGCAAAGCACTGATGGATGGATGAAAGGATTCCCGCGGGTTAGGGTCGGGCTAGTGGGGAGCAGGCTGCCCTCCGATGCCAATGGAGCTGGGAGCGAGCCCCACAGAACCCCACGGGTACATCCTGCGGACTTAGGATGAGAGTTTCAAACACTGTCAGTGATTCTGGGTATGACGCAAATGATTAAGGGGAGCCCCAAACCTGAATTCCTTGGTATCTCGACTTAGCTTTGAGTGGAGGTCTTTCAGGCTACTGCAGGCCAGGGGGCTTGGTGTCCTCCTCCTTTGTTTTTTTCTGTGCAACCTGCGTGGGGGGGGGGGGGTAGGACAAGCTTCCCCCTCCCTATTCTTCAGAAGACCCATCGCTCTTGACTAGGAGCATATGGGTGGGAAGTTTCAGTGCATTTGCGGGGCCTCGTGTTTGATTTGGAGATCGCCGGGGATCTCTTGCTTTTTTGACAGCTCTTCTGAAAATGAGCAAGATCCTAAACACTCATCTTTAGAAAAGCTGTCGAGGGAAAATGACCCAGAAAAATTGCTCCGCTCTGATCCATACAGCCCCCCTTCCCCCGGCCCTTTCGCCGCCTGTGACATTGCCCGGCCGGTGACAACTCCGGTGCTCAAGAGATCCGGTGACTGGACTTGGGGCTGAAGCCTCCGAAAGCCGGCACAGAGGCGCTCCGAGCAGGAAAAGGAGTGAGGATGGACGCAAGGCACTCAAGCCGGCGTTCTGGAATTTAAGAGTACCTGTGGCGGTGGGATTAATCTCTCATTTAAGGCAATGGAATTTTGTGCCACCTGAAACGGTTTAGAACCACAGAGGGGTTCCCGAGTTCACACGTCACTGGATTCAAGTTACACGGGACACTAAGCGCGCGCACACAGAGGGAGGAAAGGAGGGGGGAGAGAGAGAGTTTGCGGTCTGCAGGCCGATCCAAACCGTGTTTACTCGGGAGAAGGCTCAGTCGGTTTGGGAGGGCTGCCTTACTTCTCCAAGCAAATGGGTTTAGGATGGGGGAGGGGCGGATGGGGACTGGTCCTGCCTGAGCTGGATTACTCGTCAGTTGCAATTTGATCCCAGCCAGATTGCCTTCCCCGCACAGGGCAGGGATCTCGCTGGGAAGCGAAGGACTTCAGTCGCCCGATCCCCGACCGCTACTTTCCTTTCTCTCTGAAAGAAGAGAGCCAGCAGTGCCCTGCCTGCCTCCAAAGGCTCCCAAGCGAGGGCTGAGGCGACGGGCCCGGGCGCTGGCGGCCAAACACTCGCAGGCTGGCGAGGAAGGAAGCGGGTTTTTGTGGCAGACTTCAAAGGGGCTGGGGGGAGGTCTTCTTCCCCTTCCCCTCCCAAGGGGTGGGGAGCGAGCCCCTTTGCGAAGACACCTCCAGCTAGCCCCGGAGGAGACGGGGAGGGTTGGGGCAGGGGGGCGAAACCAGATCCTCGCCTAACGGTCTGAGGCAGGCTTGGGAGAGGAGGGGAGGGGGAAGCGGAAACTTCCCTCTAAACTTCGGCAAAGTCCCTCCTCTCCTCGTCAAGCCAATGACACCGCTGCCCCCAACCTTTCCGCCAGCAGGAGCTATAAGAGCGTCCCAGGCGCCCACTTTCGCCCGACTCCCAGGCAGCTCCACGGAGCCATCGGGAGGGAAGCTGCCCCCGTCCGAGAGAGGCTTCCTCCTGGGCCGCCGCGGTCTTCCTCTGCCTCCCGATGGCCTCCCCCCGCCCTGCCCAGTGAGGTCCCCCCCTCCAGCGCTCCTAGGGCCGCCGCCGGCGCTGCCACCCCGGTCCTCGTCGTCGTCGTGGTCGTCTTCCTTTGGGCAGGCCCGGGATCCCGCCGGGGGGAGCTGGCTGGCTAGGCGTCCCCCCCTGCCGCCTGCCTCGCCCCCTCCTCGGGCCGCTGGGCGCGCTGCGGGCCGGGCCCCGAGATGATGCAGCAGCCGCCCGACGAGTCCAACTCGCCAGTCTCGCCCGCCGACGACAGCCTGAGCAACAGCGAGGAGGAGCCCGACCGGCAGCAGCAACAGCTCCAGGGCGCCGGTAAGCGCGGCGGGCGCAAGAGGCGATCGAGTCGCAGGAGCGCGGCCGGCGGAGGCGCGGGCGCGGGGCTAGGCTCGGCCGACGAGCCGTGCAGCCCGGCGCAGGGCAAGCGAGGCAAGAAGTCGGGCGGCGGCAGCGGCGGGGGCGGCGGAGGAGGCGGCGGCGGGAGCAGCAGCGGCGGCGGGAGCCCGCAGTCCTACGAGGAGCTCCAGACGCAGCGGGTGATGGCCAACGTGCGCGAGCGGCAGCGCACCCAGTCGCTGAACGAGGCCTTCGCGGCGCTGCGCAAGATCATCCCCACGCTGCCCTCGGACAAGCTGAGCAAGATCCAGACGCTCAAGCTGGCCGCCCGCTACATCGACTTCCTCTACCAGGTCCTGCAGAGCGACGAGCTGGACTCCAAGATGGCCAGCTGCAGCTACGTCGCCCACGAGCGCCTCAGCTACGCCTTCTCGGTTTGGCGCATGGAGGGCGCCTGGTCCATGTCCGCCTCCCACTAGCGCCCCGCTCCGCTCCGCCCGCCCCGGCCGAGGTAAGCAGGCCACCCCCAAGGGGGGGGGACGGGAGGGAGGGAGGAAGTGGGAAGAGGAGGAGGGGGGCAGCCCGCCGGTGACGGGGCAGAGGCCCTCGACGGCCTCGGGCTTTCCAGGCAGGAAGCTCGCAACTGTGCCAGAGGGGCGCAGGAGCCTCAGCTTGGAAAGGCCAGGGCACACTGGAATCCGCGGGCTCCTTTCTGCCTGGAGGCCTCGAGGAGGTTGGCTGGATCGCTTTCTCGGCTCCCCACTCGCCCTGGCTGGAACTGACACCGGCTGGAGAGGAAGTCCCCTGGAGCTTTTAGGGCTGGCCGGCCGGGGGTCGCCACCGCGCAATCCGTCACCCCCGGGATCCTCAAAGAGGAGGAGGGAAGGTGGGCCTCTGCCTGCGCTCGCCCCTCCCACCCTGAGGCGCGACTCCTGAGCAGTCGGGGAGCGCAGCCGCCACCACCACCACCATCCCCCCCCCCCCCCCGCATGCCTCTTCTTTCACTTGGAGCCCTTCCGGACTCCTGGCTGCTTCCTGAGGATTGGAAAAGTAGTTAGCGGGCCAGTAACACCCCTCGCCCCCCCCTCCCCACTGCTTTCAACTAGGCTGCTTTCCAAGACAGCCTGCCGAGGACTCGCCAATCCGTCCCACTTCTGCAGAGAGTCCTTCTGGAGGGCGGGGGGGGGAGCTGGCTCCGGCGCCCGGAGGCCCCCTGAATGGAGGGGGTCCCCCCCGCTGTCCTTCTCCCGCTGGGATCCCGCTTCCTTGGCCAGCGGGGCGCTCCTCCTTGGTTTCCTCCTCGCCTGGCTCGCTGCACCCTCTGGCCTCCATCAGAGACCCGGATTAAAGCGCATTCCAAAGGCCGCTGTGTTGGGATTCTCGGGTTGTTGGAAGGAAATGCCGCTTGGAGTCGAGGCGGGCCGGCGGCTTCCTTCAGAACCAGGCGGCCAGATCTCCACGGGGAGATGATGCCTCTTTGGAGTGAGATCCATCCTGGCCTGCTGGACACGTTCGTTTGGGGGATGGTGGGGGAGGTCACGATTGCCAGGACTTCCTTGGTGGAAGCAAAGCCCATTCAAGAAATCCTTCCACATCAATGGCTGATTTCTTCAAAATAAATAGAAAGGGTTCCCTCTCCAGCGATGCGCCCAGAACTGGTTTTCTTGTAGGGGTTTCCTTCTCGACTTCAGGTATGTTTAGCTTGCTTAGGGGTCCTTAACTTGCCGGGAAAGCAGCCCGTGGCCTTCAAAGCATCCAGTCAAGAGGCGAGTCTTTTGAGTTTTGCAATGTTATCCTAAACAGGATACAATATCTCGAAGACTCTGTTTAGGACCACGCTGTTAAAGCAGCTTCGAGAAGTCCCGCTAAAACAATGTGCTGCAGGGTTACTCGAGAGTAAGGGTCTTTGGGTTTAATAGCACTTCTCCTTAGTAAATTGCACCCTTTGATTGACACAAACCAGGATTTCCCGGGGACGCCCCTTAAGAAGTTCCCAGTGACTTTGGTGCCCCGAGGAAAAAGTGGTCTATCAGGAGAAAGACTGAGAGGCTAACTAGAATTTTTTTCTCTCTCTCTCGCGAGAAAATCTCCTGAGTTCTCGTGGGATAGGCTTTCCAACAGTTTGATGAGGGTTGCGACAACAGGCGGATTTCCTACCTACATTTTGGAGTGATTTGTTCGCCAAAGGGCCTAGGCTTCCGGGGCAGGCGAAAAAAAAAAAAAGACTCTTCCAAATCTAACCAGTAACAGCGTGATCCTAAACAGAACTGCACCATTATAAACCCATTGAAGTCAATGGGTTTAGAAGGGTATAACTTTTTTTAAAAAAAAGGACTGCACTGTTAGACTGAGTCACTAGAGACTTCTTTAGGGTTCCCGGAAGAGACTGTACATCCAGGATTCATATTTCCAGCCAATCCCTCGTCCTTCTTCGCCAACAAATAAACAAACATATGACGTGGGGGGGATAAAGTCAAGGGTCCCATTCTCTAAGATTAGAATCTTTTAGTAATTACTACTAATTTCGGTGACTCTTTGATAGCAAGTAAAGGGGTTAGGCGTTGGACGAACTGATCCTTTGCATATTTACTGGGCAGTATCTCCCGCTGTGTTCCATGCAGCTTACGCACGAGTAAATAAGTAGCCGTCGAAGTGAGCAACAGCCTCACAACTGGTCCTAAGTACCTTTGAACATTTCTCCGGAAGTGAGCCCCATTGCGCTCAGAGGAACTTACTTTCCAGCATTCGGAAGTAATTGTAGTCTCCTTGATATTAGTGGGATTTGCTTCCCAGTCAGTGTGCGTAGGCGGAAGCCTTACTCTCGTAGTAAAATCTCCTGAGCTCAGAAAGATCACTCTAATATTCCTGACTCTCCAGTATAACTAGCCTGGGCTGGGATTATCTCTAAAACTGTACAGCGAAAAAGCCCCAAAGTAAAGAGAGGTCTCAGAGGTAAATCAGGGTCACCTCTTCTGGGTCGTAGAAAGACCATCTCTGCATGCGAGTCCACTGCTTGTCCTGACAGTGGTCGGACTTCCACTCAGGCGGCCTATCAGCTTCCCGAGAAAAGGGCCGCTATTTCACTTCACTAAGCAGAAATGAGGAAGTCATTTTCCTTGACCCTGGCGGGAGCCCCTTCCAAGTCGATGTGTCCAGGGTAGCGTGGGAGACTTCACAGAGAAAGAGAAGCAAGGAACCCATCCTAGGCATGTTTACCCGAAAGTCAATCCCACTGAGTGCAATGGGTCTTCTTCCCAAATCACTAACCCTGAGAAGGCGCAGGATGAGTAATGCGTTCTAGGGAGGACAGCGGGACTTTATTCGGCGTAAACATCTGTAGGACTGGGCAGCGTGGCTGTAATTCTATGCCCAATGAGAGCCGCCCTATTTCAGGGGATTTGCTCCCAGGAAAGTGCTTTTAGGACTGCACAGTTAGTTCGGAGGAAGTGCCACTGAGCTCCGTAGAGTTTGCCTAGAACTGGACTGCAGGATCGTGGTCCTCCCGGCGGTTAGCCTGGCGTCCCAAACACACGAGCTCCTTGGACATCACGTGGAGATTCCAGCATTCAACTTTTTTTGGACTCTCCTAATGTTGAAAGGCGGGGGCTGTGCTGCAGAAGATACCTGGTCGGTCAAACGGCCAAGCGATTCTGGTGCTAGCCCCAAAGCACTGCGGCGCCAGCTTTCACATGTAGAAGCAGCACAGTTGCCTGGGGGATCGCACGGACAGTTGTCCCTCCAGGCTCCCCGGCGCTAAAGCCAGCAGCTGCCATTTGCAGGAGGCGTCCGCGTCCGGCAGGCCCTCCTCCACTTGGGTCCAGATGTGCAGGCGCTCCCAGGCAGCCAAGGGTGTTTTTTTGGCCAGGCCCGCTTCTGGCACCCTGGGTCCTGCGTGCTCCGGAAGAGAAATTTGGCTTCCAACCGCGCACGGAGGAGCACAACAACGAAACGGCGCGTCAAGAGCCCTGGCTTGCAGCCCCGGGACTCGAACCCTCCCCAAGCACTCTGGGGGTCGAGGGGAGCTGCTTCCCAGGCCGCTTTCAAGGTGCTGGAGCTGCGAGGGCCGCAGCCTCCTTGGGAGTCAGTTGCCTGGAGGCCGAGGGAGTTCTCTGCCAAGGAACTCGGCTTGGGCTCTTAGGGGAATCCAGGGTCCCCTCAGCCGCCCGATTCGCCTAGATACCCGTGACACTTCCCTTGGCGCGTTTCCCAATTTCATGCCTGGCCAGCCCTCCCCTCCCCTCCCCCTTCTGCCTTTGTGCTTTCACCCTCCCCCCCCTTCCATCCACACACACGCCCATTGTTCAGCGCTCTCGCTTTCATCACCGAAGGGGGGGGGGAGAGCAACCTTTTTAAAAAGTTTTTTTTTAATAATAAAAAGTTGAAATAAAACAAAAAAAAAATCGATCTCAGTTTTTCCGTTTGGAATAACGACGTTTCCTCCTCCTCTCTCTGGGTTTCTGCAGATGACCTGGTTCCCAAAGAAGGAGAGAAAATGGACAGTCGTTGAGACTCTGCACTTGGATTTTCCCCCCTGCCTCCTTTCTTTCCACTAAAGACAATAATGCCAAGGATTTTCTTGGAAATGTAGAAGCGTCTTGGCAAAGTGTGCAAAGAGCAGGGCGTGAGGAGCACTGGAGGCCAGAGACCTCAAGGCCCCTCGGACAGGGAGGCGGCTGATCCAGTGCGGCGGCTGAACTGACCACCACTCATCTCTGCATCATTCGGATCGAAATCTGAACCGGTTTCACCTTTTTTTTTTGACGAAGAATGTTGGACTTTTAACTTTTTCTTACTTCCTTATTTTGTGTTGTTGTTCTTGCATGCATGCATTCCCGAGAGATCTTATGAGCCACTGATGAAAGGAAATATGTTTGCTGTGGACTCCCCCCGCCCCCCGGCCCCCGCCTTCATTTTGAACAGATCTAGTGACAATCCAAATCGAAAGACCCCTTTGAGAGCCAGTGGGAAAGGGAAATCTATTTAAACAAAGGGCTGGGGGGGGGGACGTTTTTGGCTCAGACTCTTAATATGCAAACCTATCTGGTTCCTCTTCTGTGTTTTTTTTAATTCTTCCTGCAGGGAGGAGGAAAAGCCCCCCCTCCCAAATGAAACATTCTATTTATTTATTAATGACCCATATTAAAATGCAAATAGATCCGGTGTCTAAATGCATTCCTATTTTTATGATTGTTTTGTAAATATCATTGTATATTTTTTTCTGCAATAAATAAATATGATTGAAATGTTAAAAGAGAACTGAAGAAGTTTGGTCTGTGCGAGAAAGCAGGCTCGACTCTCGAGGTAAACAGTTGATCGGAGAGATCTGAAGTTGCCCGGGAGAGCAGGGGGCGAGGGAGGGGAAAGCTAAACAAATGCGAGAAAAACGCAAACAAACCGGCTACTGACAGACACGGGAGTGTTAATTATCGAGACAGCTTTATGGGTCTGGCTGGGGGGGGCTGCAGGATTTCGGATTCTCTCCGTCCTTCACTCAAAACGGTGCATGGTTAACGGTAAATAACTAGAGCATGATTCTTCTTCTTTTTTTAAAAGCCTCTGATCTAACCCTTAAAGTTCACTTTTCACTTCTATGCCACTCTTAGAATCTTTTGGTAGAGAAAGCTGTTCGGGGTCCGATCCAGATTGGTGTGGAGGGAAGGTCGAGGGCGTGGGGCGGGTTAAGAAGACCCCTCTTCAGGCCTGCATGCAGCTTTGGGTCTGTGAGGCTGGGGAGTTTCGCTTCAGTCCTCGGCACCGATTTACAGGAAGCAAGGTCTTGACTCGGCTAGAAAGGGTTTCCTGTTCGACATTGGGGCGTTTGGGTTCAGAGCAGACCGGCGTTCGGAGTTTGGTAGTCACGGACTGTTTGTCTTTGCAGATTCGCTCCCCGCCCGCCAGCCAGCCTGCCCCGCTCCAAAACTGGGATGCTCTTTGTTGCTTTGCTTCAAGGCTAATAGGCGGGGTGCCATCACAAAGGGAACTCGATGATGGGCGCCAATTCATGACAAGGACTCGCTCTCTGCTCTCTCGCGCTCTCCTGCACACTGTCTCTCTCTCTCACACAGCCCCTTTCCTTTGACCACCAGTGGTTTCCTAGAAGTGTGTCCAACAATTGACCCGAAAGATCACCAGTATTGTTTCCGGGGTTACAGTGTGTGTGTGTGTGAGAGAGAGAGACAGAGACAGAGAGAGAGAGAGAGATGCTTGCTTTGGAGGCAGTGCTGGATCTGAGGCGTGAGAGAGAGACCTCTCTTCTCCCACCACGGAAAGAACCGGGTGTTGCACGTGAGGCCAGCAGCCACAGCCCTTTGCGCAGCTTCCTGCCTGACAGAGCCGACCCCAGCCGAGTCGACGGCTTGACTCTGGGCTACCCTGAGCTCGGTGGGCGCGATCCTCCTTTGGTCGGCATTCCTGGTGGCATCTCTTCCTTGATGACAACGGAGGTGGCTCGGGCCCAGTCCCAGGGGAGCTCCGGAGCGGCAGGTCTGCCTCCATCTCGCAAGCCGAAAGGTGGGGGGGGGGCTCGCTCTCGAGCAAAGCTGCCTGAGATGGGGCTCCCGCCCGGTGGGTTCGGCTTTCTTGGGCGAAAAAGTCTCCTTTCTCCGGCTCAGCTGGGTGCCTCCATTCCGGGGAAAGCTCCCTCCCAAGTGGGGTCTGAAGTCTTCTGGCCGGAATGGCCTTCCCCCAGTCCCCAACGCCAGAGCTGCCTCCTGCCAAATCGATTTCCCTTCCCAGAGAGCGGCCGTTTGGAAGCCCTGGCAGGGGGTGTTTCTTCCCCACGAGCCTTGTTTGCTCAGGCCAGGTGGCGGGGCCTTGCTTGTTTGTCTTCCCAGCCTCCCGTTTGCCTTCTCCGGCCCGGCCTCGGAAGCCCTGCGCCTTTCAAGAGCGGCTGGAGCGGAAGGCGGGGCGCTCTCTGCGCAGCCCAGAAGGCCCGGCAGCCTTTGTTGCTCTTCAAGGGGATTAGGCGGGACTTTGGGACCACCGCAAGCCTCAATCCAATTCCCGGTGTCAGAGAGAAGGGGGCGAAGGCAGCAGCGCGTGGGCCTCGCCCGGAGACGGGCACTCGGGACCCCACTGGATTTGCTAAACTGGGGCCAGCCCAGCCAGATCCAGACAGCAGATGGCTTGAAAACCTCCAGCCGGGACCAGAACTAGAACTCAGAGCCGAGAACAGAGCTTTCCGCCTGCTATTGGGAAGGTAAGATGAAAACTGCATTAAGGAATTTCCCTCTCTCTCTCTCTCTCTCTCTCTCTCTCTCTCTCTCTCTCTCTCTCTCTCTCTCGTTGCCTTGGGGGGGAATTATTCCAATCGGACCCTCTCCACCAACTGAGGTCTACCTTCTCTCCTCCCGGGGCGAGTCGCGCTGATTTGAATAGAGTCGGTTTCCAAGTCCTCACTTGGACTCTAACCCATTCAGCAACTTCTTTTGATTCCAGCCGGCTCGATTCCTCCACGAGGGTTTCCAGCCCGATTTCTCAAATGGTGCAGGTTGGCCAGAAATGTATCCTAGACTAGGCCAACTTCGCCTCCGAGTAAACAAAGATGGGTCGGCCCTTCTGCACGCTGACTGGGGAATAAGACCCGTGGGAGGCCAGGGGACTCTCTTGGCCACACTTCAGCGCCAAGACTCTCGGCCCCGTCTGCGGGATTTGCTCCCACGCCAGCGTCTTGATTGGAGTCGGTGGCTGCATCCAGATTGCTTTGAAGTCCCGCTGATTTCCAAGCGCTGGAAAGTCTGTCGCTCTTCCCGCCCGATCTTCGGAAGTCAAGTGAATTCATGTTCAACCAGGCACGAGGGGTGCAGCCCCTGGAGGTGAAGCTGCCCACCTTGGAAGACCCTTCCATGAGACTAATCCAGCATCTGGCCAAAGCTGCATTGGGTGGGCTGGGGATCCCTGTTAGGCAAGGGGCTCTCTCACCTTCCCAGATTCTCGGGGGAGGGGATCCAAACAACGCAGGGCTGGGCGCTTTCCTGACCAGGGCGGCCACTGGACTTTGCTCTTTCTTCGCTTTCTTGTTAGAGGCCCCCAGAGCATTTGGCAGAGGTGCGGGGCGAAGGCGGGGGCGGGGGCTAATTGGAGTCACATCCATTTTGAAAACCAGTCTCGGATGGATGAGGCTGACAAGGAAAGGGATCTTGGATGGGATCTCCACTTCTTCTCCTTGGGCTTTCTCAGAGACTCAGGTGGGGATTGGCAATTGGGTGGGATCCAGGTAGAGCAAAGGAATGTCAGGTGAGGAGGCATGCCTGACAAGGGAGCCTGCTGTTTCCCTCGGGGCCTTGTCCAGGGCCTCTTGAGCAGCCGAGTTCTTGACCTTTCCTCTCTACTGGTCTGATCCCCAGAGGCAAGAAGGACCTGTGTCTGGCTGCCCTGGTTCTAGTCCTGATGGCAGCCCAGGCCTGAGTCCTTGGGGGGGGGGCAGCCACGAGAGCCAGGCTCAGTGGGCTCTAGGGCCTCTCTCCCCCTTGGGCTTCCTCCCGAGTCAGGCGATGGAGCGCCGGCGGCGGCAGCAGCAGCAGCTTGGAAGGCGGCCTGGGGCGAGCCGGCAGCGCTTTCTCTCCTGCACATTCCACGGTTTGGCAAAGGCCGACCTAGTTATTTTCTCGAGGCCCGGATCAAATTCTTCTCCGGCGTACGGTTTCACTTGAAGTCCTGCCCGGCAGCCCTTCAAAGTGAACGTTTGTCCCCGCGCTCATGATGTCAGGCGGTTTTCCCGGCCTCTGTAATTTCTCGCAAAGGTGGAAAGCAAACCGGGCGGGCGGGCAGCAAGGAAACCTGACGGACATCCAAGGGACTGGGGGAGGGGGGGAGAGGAGCGCCTTCCTTTGGGAGGACAGAGGGGGTCTCGGGCAGGCCAGGCCAGGCCTAGGAGCTGTGCGATTGGGGGGGGGGGCGGGGCAACCCAGGTGTCGAATCTTGCAGCGCCATCCTGTGCGGATGTATTTACTCGGGAGTAACTTCTGCCAGATCTCAGCGGGGTTTAAGGCTAAATAGCACGTAGCCTTAAAAGACACCTCTGCTCTGAATGCGAGCAGCTTTTACAGTAGTTGTCCCACCCAGTGGGGCTTTCCCTCTGAGTAAGGGAGCGCAGGAACGCGGCTCTGCTTGCAAATTTGGTCGGGTCCCAGCCTAGTTTGAGGTTGGATCACAAGTAAATCGAGCGCGTTTCTAACCCGGATTAAGAGGCAGTAAAGGTATAAAACTATCCACAAACCAGCACAGCCGAAATAATTGTGGCAAAAAGCGGTCTCCTGCACTAAGGGCTGCGCTCCTAGGCACGCTTTACCTGAGAGTAAGCCCCATTGTGGCGTATACGTCTCAGTAAGCATGCAGAGGTTTGAAGAAGTGTCAATATTGACGTCGCCTTAAAGGCTTCTCTGATTTGAGAGTTTCCCAGAGGGGCGTGTTTTGGTTGACCCCAAAGACCTTCTGGGCATGGAAATCCAGGGAGTTCAAATGAAGTGTTGCTGGAAGGAACTCCTGAAACCGATGGCGTCTGCAGCAGCGCCAGGGAACGCCGGCTGCCTGTCAAGGGCAGGGGGACGCATCGGTAGGAAACTGAAAGCTGGAGAACTTCCTTGGGTCCAAGAAAGGTCTTCTCTTACCCCCTTTAAACATCTTTTAAAACTGAGGGTGCTGCGGCAGTCTTGTGCCTGCAAATGTTTGGTCAGTGGTTAGATTGCCTGCGTTGCACGCAGAAGGTCCCAAATTCAATCCCCAGCATCTCCAGTTGAAGGGCCAGGGAGTATGATGGGAAAGACCTCGGCCTAAAACCCTGGAGAGCCGCTGCCAATCCGAGCAGTCTCAAACGATCAGGTACTCTGAGCTATGACTCCTCCTTCCCCTCTAGGAAGGGTCTTCTGAAACTCAGCCAAGGAAAACGGTTGAGGTGCCGCGGGTTAGAAGAGGGGCGGGCACGCTGGCAGGGCGAGAATAAGGTGGCTTTCCTTGCCTTTGTTGACCCGGGCCGTGCCTGTTTTCCACGCCTCCACGTTTGGCCTGCCCTCAGCAACCGGCCTTCTCTGATTTGGCTCCATCTGCCCTCGATCCGGCAGGAGAGCGGAGAAGAGCGGAGTCAAGCAAGCAAGTGTCTCTTCGGGGGGAAGGAAAGCTACAAAGGCCGGCTTCAGTGGGCGCGGGGCTGGTCCTCTTGCTAGAGCACCGTCAACTTCGTTTCCCGAAGTCCCCTCGAACCTGGTGGAATTTCAGCCGGGCTTGTTTCTAGGCAAGCCAGCAAACCATGATGGGGCCACTTTCTTCCGCGAGTTCAGAGAATGAAGCCCGTCTGGTAAACCTATAGCGAGATTCTACTCAGTGATTCCAGTCTAAATCCATTGAAATGTATGGGGTCGGTCCAGAGTAACTCTGCATAGGATTGCATTGCTGAAGAATTTTTTGCATGTTTGTATCCCAAACCCGCCCCATTCCTTCTCTAAAGGACATATTTCTCCCCCCCCCTTCCTTTCTTCCAACAGCAAAACACTGTACAGGAACCAAGGTGTTCCCCCCCAATTTCTCCCCCCCCCCTTTAAACATTAAGCGTCTCCCCTCTGCGGCCCGTTCTTTCTTTCAGACCTCGGTCGACTTAAATGTTCTTGGCAAATCAAAGCACGTGTCCTTTGAAGAAGGTGTGTAATTGGCGTTTAAGGCATGTATGGAATTCCCAGATGTCTATAAAATAAGAAAGAGCATTTGGCAGGTCACTGGAAGGTGGAGCAGGTTAAAATCACTCGCACAAAGGCCCCCTCCCCTCCCCTCCAGAGCAGACCCTGTTTCCACTTTAGAAGGGCCAACACGTGATGCGAAGGTGGAAAGGATTGCTGCCCCGTGGGAACAAGCAGTATTTTTGCGTGTGCCGAAAAATAAAAAAGACGCTCTAGTTGTAGTCAGAGATCACGATCATTCCCAGTTAATCTCTGGGTCTCTCAGGTTCGTCCGCTCCTCTCCGGTAAACGCGTGTTTCCAGCAGACGGCGGTGGAGAAGAGCCTCCGGGAGAAGACCAGGGGCTCCTCGGACATGTCTCCTCCTCGAACTCAACGGGATTTAATTCTCAGTAACAGTAGGGCGAATGGGATTGCAGAGTTCTTTTTTCCCCAGTGATTAGACTGAGTTCAAAAAAAGTGTTTATTGCACGCACCCCCTTTATTGAAGGGCACCAGCGATCACTTAGACTCTCCTGAACTGGGAACATGAGGAACACAGGAGTCGATCTTTAACGATGAACTCCTACTGTACTGAACACACATGACGCTGCCTTGTACTGAATCAGGCCATTGGTCCATCCAGGTCAGTATTGTCTACTCAGACTGGCAGCGGCTCTCCAGGGCATGCAAGGCTCAGAGGTCTTTCAGCTCATCTACTTCTAGGTTCTTTAACTGGAGAGGCCGGGGACTGAACCTGGGACCTTCTGCATTCCAAGCAGATGCTCTACAACTGGGCCACGGGATGTTAGACAAGATAGAGGCTTTATTGTTCACGAAACCATGTATATATACCCCACCTTTCCTTTTTGCACAAGACGGCCTTAATCTGATCCGACAGAACTGCTCTTCTGTGCCCAGGGAACCGGTATGAGTGCGGAGCTTCAGCTTCGCTGTTTGCCCTTGGATTAGAAGATGCCAGTCCTAACCAGTCTCTAATATAATCCAAATAGTGTGTCAGATTTCGAATCACACAGGGCTCTTGCTCAGTCTTTCTTCTTTTTAAAAAAGAAAAGGGCATTTTCTTCGGTTTGTGCCATCCTTGTATCTTGTTTGTTTTCTATTCCTCTTGAGGAAGAGTTCTGCCTAACCTGAAAGCTGGCGGGCCTTGGCAAGCTAAATCAATTTTATTGCTCTTTTAAAGGCTCTTCTTTTGTTGCTCTGGTCGAGACAGTCTTCTGCAGGCGGATGCATCTGTCTGGTTTTGATCCATATTTTGTATCTTCCTGGTTTTGATTCGTTGTCCTCAGAGGCGCATCCAGTGCAGGAGCGTCCTTGCATGTTGAGAGAACAGTGGCGTTTCTCCAATAAGACGATCGGAAAAGGTGAAAGAAACTGTAAATTCTCTCCCATTGAAAACTGCAAAAACAAAAGCAAAACCTGAAAGTAGCTGGTCGTTTTCATCTCTACGTAAGTCCTTCTTAAGTCCACTCAAGCAAACGATCCGCAATAAATAAGAACCGGGGCTCCCCCGTGCGCCCTTCTCCCTCGATTCTCTACTAGGAAGTTCCTAGAAAAGCTTGTTGAGGAGGGTCAGAATTGGGTTGAATGATGCACCAAAGTCAGATCTGCATAAGGAACCTCAACACATGGACTTGGAAGTCAATCCGGAAACGGGATTTACTCCCTGGTTTTAGGATCGCAGCCTTGTTCTGGTCAAGCGGGTGTCAGCGAGATAAGCGCTTTCTCCTCCTTTGCCTGGAAGGAAGGCTTCTGGAAATGCAGGCCAGAAGTTTCTAGTAAATCGGTTTGAAGTCTGGATGTCGGGGTCTTAAAACCAGATGTTTAGCCAGCCTTGTGAGTCCTGTTGTCAGCCTGTACACAGAGAAAAGAGGAGCTGGCTTTCTTGCCATATAACGCATAAAGAACGTATGTTTTCTTTCTCTCTTCCTTCCTTCCTTTGCCTGGGGCGAAAGTCTCAAACTATGGACGCAGTGGTGCTTACCCTGAAGGAAAATCCGATGACCTCAGTGCCAGGCGAACCCACTAGATAAGTATGCTCAGAAGCCACTGGAAGTTTTAGGCAAGTAGACTGGGGAGGGCAGGATTCGGATCGGGCGGGGGGATGAGACAGCGGCGCTTTCCCGGCCATCACCTCTCCTCTTTCCAGGGACCCGAGTGCGGACTTGTCCGCTTGCTCAGCCCTTTCCCCTCATTCGCCCGGGGGAGAAAGTGAGGACCCACGAAGGGGAAGAGGTGGGGGTGGGGTGGGGGAGGGCCAGTTCCAAGGCCGGGGCTGGGGGGCCAGCTGCAGCAGCTACCTGCGGGAGCCTGATTCGGAGCAGCTGTTGAAACCCGGAGAGGAACAGGTGTAGGAGCCCTCTTTCCTTTGGGCCAGCAGCGCAAGCGGTGCAGGGGAGCTGCCAAGGAAGTCCGGGGGGTGGGGGCAGCGTAGGAGCCTCCCGAGGCCCACCACCACCACCTTGGCCACGCGGGCCTTCCTCTGGGGAGGGGTTTTGCAATGTCCCTTCCAGTGGACAGAAGAGCCGGGCGGCCGGTGTTGCTGGGCTCACAGGGTTCTGGATGTTTGCTGAGTGTACAAGGATTTGAGAGCACCTCTGGGCAAGGACAGAGTTTCTTCCCCCTCCACAAGCTCCGGGTTCTGTGACCCACATCTCTGAGTAGGGCGAGGGACTGGAGAGGACTTGACCCCGCCCCCTCCTCTCCAATAGTCCTCGGGCCAGAGAGGTTGTGTGCTGTGGTCACACCCACTAGGTAAGGCACTTTCGATCCATTTTCCATGCACTTGCCAACTGAATTGTGCCAGTTCACACAGTTCACTCTTTTGAAGGTTACTTGGAAGTCAACTGACTTGCACAATCCAGGTAGGAGCGGGGCTTCTGCGCACTTTCCCCATCTGGGTCTGAAAGCCTCCTTATTCCCCGCACCCTCCTCATCTTTTGAGCTGTGACCCAAGTGTGTCGCATCCTGGGTGCCTTCACACTACACTCAATCATGTGTTTTGCAACTGGAGTTTTACTGTGTAAGAATAGCAAAAGTCCACTTGCCAAATGCATTCTTGAGTGTCGTGTGAATGCACCCCCTGTCTCCAAGTCAGTCCCCGCATTGTCTGGCTCGCTTTTTCTTTCCCCTAAGAGAAGTAGAGCGAAAAGCAGAGGAAGGGTGGTGCAGTGGTTGGATGGTGCAATGATTGGTGGTGCAATGGTAGGACGGAAGGGGACCTGATTGCTTGCCCCGACGTTGGCTTGGTGCCCTTCCGGAGAAGACGCCAGAGCTCAGGAGGCCGCCGCCTTCAGCTCCTCGGAGGAAGGGCAAGAGGATAATGGCCCGATAATACACCCAATCCTATTATCCTAAGTAGCAGGCCCAGCGGTCCGAAAGAAGCCCCGCTGTGTGTCCAGTGGGGCTTTACTTCCCGAAAAGCGGTTTTTACGACGGCAGTCGCCAAGAGGCGGAGGAAGAGAAAGAGGAGGAGGAAGAGAAGGCGAGCCCGATCTGGCAGGGCGGGGTGAAAATGAGATTTGGGGTCCCCCATCTATCCTGCGGGGGGAGGGGCAATCGATCCCGCCCTGTGATCGAAGTCTCTGGGTCTCCTCATCTCTGAAACAAGAATTCCTCCTTAAGATCCCCGCCTACTTCCCCACTACTTGAGAACAAGCGGCGCTGCTCCCACGGGGTCCGCAGAATCCGGGCGCCAGCCTCCCTGCCTGAATCAGGGGAAGGGGTTTGCACGGGACTGACTCGTTCTGCTCCGGGTCCCGCTTCTGAGTTTGCGCAGCAGCCCTTTCGTCGAGACAGGTGGAGCTGGGGGTGGGTCGGTCATTTATGTGATAGGAGATGGATGAAAGGGATACAGACATGGGCTAAGTTCCTTTGAACCCGATCCATCCACAGAAGAGCTTTTCTCCCCAAACCTGGACATGCCTGTATGCGAGTGAGCATGGTGGAATACAGAGTGGTCCTTATTTCCGGGTAAAAGTTCCTAGAACGGCGCTGCTGGTTCATCCACATTCATTGCAGTGGGAAAGTTGGAAGCACGTCGTCAGTAGGATTTTAAATGGCCATAATTGAATCGTGCCCATGGAGTGATGTGAGGTTTACTCCCGTGATCACACACACTAAATGATGCACTTCCAATGCACTTGCCAGCCCAGTTCACACAATAAAATCCAGTTGAAAAGTGCATTGATAGTGGATTGAAAGTGCATTATTTGGCGTGTGTGATCGCATCCTAAGTGTGCACAAGATGGCAGCATGAGGTGAAAGCTTTCCTGAACAACGGAGGACTTACTTTTGAGTGAATGTGCCTAGAATGGGGCTTGAGGACCCCCTTTCTGTAATGCACCAGATAAACAGGTGGGGGTGGGCGGGGAGCCTTGAGCTGCTGGAGGTCTGCCCCTTCGTCGGGCAAGCTGCCTTTTTGAACTTTCCCCATCTGTAAAATAGGGGACAAGGCGTGTTGCACCGATGAGTCAAATGAAGATCAAGAAGCAGAGCTTCAACTGGGGAACGAGGCGGGGGGATTGATAGCCCTGCCGGATTCTCCTCTGCAGTCCACTAAACCCCTTTGAAACCCGACAGTGAGAATGAACCGAGAAGAGCTTTCCCTCTAGGCGCCTCTTCTTCCTCCAGTTGCCTGCCCGCGCCCAGGTGGATGTCTGCGATGCGCTGCTTGCCTGCTTGACTCCGGGGAACAGATCTCTTTGGGCTTAGGAAGATCCCGGCTGGGGTCTATTAGGCGACCCTTCTTCTTGCTCGGGCTGATGGTGGGGAGGGAGGAGGGATTGGCTCTAAACCGCCAGAAACCCTTGATGGGAAGGAGGCGAAGAAGACGACCAAGAAGATGATGAGGGTTTTATTATATCTCGCGTTTCTCTAACCTCAGGAGTACGAAAGCGGCTTGAGATCTCCCTTCCTTCTCCCCGCAGGCGCCTTGTGAGGGAGGCGGGGCTGAGAGGGTTCTGAGGGAACTGGAACTGGCCCAAGGTCACCCAGCAGGCTTCCATGTGGAATCAGGGGTGGAGAATCAAACCCTCCTCTGCAGATGCGAGTACAGCACTCCAGACGAGAGGCCGCTGCTTTTCACCATTACCCCATGCACCATTACCACTAGGCTGCGTGAAATAACAGCGGGCCAGCTTCTGTCTAGAAGCCCCGACCAGTGTTCGACCCTTCCCAGAAAGAGCTCCGCACCTCTAGAACCTGAGTCCATCCCAGTTTGGCCTCTCCAAACAAGGCATATCCCAGCAGCTGTGGTACCTGTAAGGGTGGGGTTTGCTCTTTATAGAAAGGGAGAGAAAAGCAGGTCCCGACCTTGTCCCCCAGCTGCAGTCAAACCAGGAGACCAGCGAGATGGATTCGCGTTCCGTAATCTTCCTCAATACGATACAACAGGACTGTAGGACAGCCCTCTGGGACACATGAAAGGCTAAAAGCAAAGAGGGGCTTGTCAAGGTGAGTTTCCAACAGGGGATTTGCAGAGGGGAGTCCCTTAACCACTAGGCCGTGCTGCCAAAGAGTAAGATCCTCTGCACATCCCCCACCCTGATTTTCGTTCTGGCCCAGCCGCTTCACAGAGCCTGGTCCCGCAGGGCCCCCAAGCTTCTGAGCAGGTCTCTCTCTGGCCACTCTTGGCCAGGCCAGTTGGGGGAGGTAGGAGCAGGGCTGCCAACAGCCTGGAGCGAGAAAAAGGCCTCCCCAGGCTGGACTCCCCGCTCTGTCAGGGGAGCTCGCTGGGTGACCTTGGGCCAGTCGCGCTCTCCGCCGAACCTGCCTCACAGGGTGGTGATGAGGCTAAAAGGCAGGAGCCGTGCGCAGCTTTGGGCCGCCACTGGGGAGAGAGGCGGGTTAGACGCGAAAGAAACACCTCGGGGGGAGGCTGAGGCTGCTGCGGTCCCCTCGGGCTTTTAGCCCCGTCCCGGTTTGAACCTCCCCTGATGATGAGCCCTGTTAGCCCTTTGCAGCTGAATAAGCGGAATAAAACTCGTCTCGCGAGCACGAGTTTCCCTCCAGCATCCGGCAGTTGGCGGAGGAGAGCCCAGGCCCTCCGGTGCTGTGGAGACCTCCTTGGATGGAGCAGGGAGGGAGGGGAAATGCCCCGGCGCCTCTGTCTCTAGCCCTCCGGTACAGAAGCGCTGCCTAAGGAGGCTCCCCTGGTAGCTTCTGAAGCAGTGAGCTCTAGTCCAGGGCCGCTTCTGCGGGAAGAAAAGCGTCCAGGCGTCTCCGGGTGGCTTCAACCCTAAGACCGCGCACTAGATGAAATGAGGCTTACTACTGAGTAGACCTGCGGGCTTGCTTCCTGGGTTTCGCCTTTGAACCGGGAACCCCGGAAGGCGCTCAGGAGGAGGGCCATGTGAGTGGGCAGCTGGTCCGGCGCCCCCAGGGCACTCCTGATGCCAAACCACCCCACCCCACCCTCGGTTGCAGTTGTGTGTCCCGCCACCCCATTCCGTCTGCCTCAGGGAGAGAGAAAACCGGCTTGGCTGCGTCGCCTGATCTCGCCTCCTGCAAGACAAGAGAAGCGCGGCGGCGCCCGGCCCAACCTCAGTCCCGGCCTCGGTCGGTTTCCAGCCTTCCGAGAGGGATGCCCAACTGAATGCACCTCTAGGTCGGAAGGAAAGCAGGGCTACTGCTCGGCCGCCTGACTCCCTCTCGGCGCCCCCTCTGTCCTGGGGCCGTTGCGAAATCTGCACTAGTAAGAGCCGCATCGGCTCCAGGCGAAACCCCCCTCCCCTCCCCGGAGGGCTTGTTGTCCTCTCTTGCCAGAGCCCAGCTGCTGCTGCTCGCAGGAGCGCCACAGTCAAGAAGACCCCTTTGCAGCTCCGAACCCAGGAAGCGAAGAGCGTCAAAGGCCAGTCCCTCTGGCTCTGGACCCAGCCCTTCCCTATTGGGACTTAAGCAAGAGTAGCCGGGCCATTTGTATGCCGGGGACAGTATGCCACTTTCTAAGGGGACTGTATGCCGCTTCGGCAGCCACCAGAACAAGCGGAGTAAAAGTCGGCGGTCCATCTCGCGGAGCCCTTGGGGACGCGGCTCTTGGCGGTCCTGCGTTACTTGTCGGGCCCCGCAGCTCCGGGGGGAGAACTTGAAGGAGGGCTGCTGCCTGGGGCGCTGATGGAGGAGGCGCGTCGCTTCCCGACAGGAGGCAGGTTCTGTAGCGACCACAAAGCGGTGGCGCGTTTTGGTTCCGGCGCTGGCGACCGCGAAGGAGGCAAAGGGGCTTTGGAGCCACGTGGAAATAGGACCGATTTTTATTTTCATGCCTCTTGCGCCGCTGGTGCGCCGCGTCCCCCTCTCCCCCCCCCCCCAGTCCCCCTTTCCTTTCTTCGCTTTGCAAGCATCCCGGAGCACCTTTCAACTTCAAGGGCTTTACACCAATATAAACCAGATCCAGACCAGAGCCGCTCTGGCCTCCCCGCGCCGCCGCCCCACCTCGCTCGCCCCTCTCAGATCTAAACTTAAAACATATATCATAGATCAGTTTTCATCCTGCGAATTTAGGCGCACAACCTCGAGACCTGCGTTTTCAAAGAGACTCGGAGCTGGAGTCTGCAGTATTTAATCCAGGCAGCTATTAAATGTCCTCCGGCTTGAATCGCGAATTTCAAACTGGAATCTGGAAATGGGGATAATGACAGCGGAGTTTCTCTCCCCCCCGCCACCCCCTCCCGCAAAGAAAACGAAGCGGGGGAGAGACAAGGACGGCACCTTTGCTTTAGGAAAAGCCTGCTAAGGTCTTGATCAAAGAAAACTAGAACCCCAAAATGGGAGAAAACTAAATAACAGGTGATGTGAGCTTGTTAGAAGTCATGCTTTAATTTTAATATATATATATATATATATATATAATGATCAATGTATTAGACTGTAAGTTATTATAGTATGGATGATGATCAATGCCAAGGGTTAATATTAAAATAAACATGAAACGATCCCAGTGATGTGCACTGGCCCATTCTTCAGCAGCATGCTCTGGTTTCTGCCGGCTGGAGGAGTCATTTGGGCATTGCTGGTGCCTCAAGGGCAGGTGACTGTTCCTTGTCTGCACAGCGGGGCGCAACTCTTTGCGCTTTGGTTTTCGCCCAAGGAAGAAAAGAGGTGCCTTCCAACTAGCTCTGGCCCCGCTAGATGTGCTCTTTCCCTCCACCCAGCTATTAAATTGAGCAGGTGTTTTCCCTCCGTATTTTTGGGATTTTGCCCTCCCTCTCAGAGATGTTAAAAGTAAAAACCCGAATGACCGTTTTGTAAGCCTTTTTGTAACCCGAATGGCCCTTTTTGATCGCAAGTCATCCCATTGCGATCCCCGGGAGGTGCTTCCAAGTAAAGGGGGGGGGGGGCTAGATCTGGGCGTCTGAGTGATTTCTCGCAAAACGTGTAAAAGGCGTTTTGTTTTTTTAATTCCATTGGCTTTGTGTCAACTCTCCGATGACTCCAGTGCTGCCACAGTCCTATCCGAAAACAGCGTTGAATGAACTGGACCGTGTTGGGCATAGTTCAGCCAAAATGAAGGACTTGAGCCTCTCGGGATGGCCTCTTGGCGTGGCTGATGCCATTGGAGGGGGTGAGAGGCTCACGAATAACGAGCCTGCTCGATTTCATCGTCAAAGCGCTTTGATGCTTTGTTGTTTGTTTCTCCTGACAATCCTGACGATTGATCCCCTTTTACCAGAAGGAGAGGGCGGCTGAGAGACAAAACAGGTTGCTCAAAGCTACATCCTGGCCGAGGTGGGGCTGGAACCCAGATTCTACATGGTGGGGTAGGATGACTCTGACCGGTAGGCCGGCGTGAAGAGTCAATGTGTTGGGAGTGTTGGGAGGATGCCAAGGTGAGTGGGACCTCGTGGAGTCCTTGGATGAAGGGCCAGAAGCCCCGCTATCTTTTTCTAGTCTCTGCTCTGGACCTCTCTTTCTTTGGGTTGGTTGGCTGACCCGCTCTGATGTCACAGAAGCTTCCGCCCTGAAGATTTCAGAACAACCTCTCTCTGCCCAGTTTGTCAGTGGAACTCTTTCACCTTGGTCTGTTGAATGACCAGTCCCCCCTCAGCCCTGAAGCTTTTTAAAGCCACAGAAGCCTTCATGCATGGAGGGTGGCAGAAAGGCCTTCTACATTTGATCCTGTGTTGAAACTGGACGGTCGCCTCTCTTGCTCTGGGTGGCACAGTTGATGCCCAGGCAGGTTTTCTTTCCCATTTTTACTTATGAAAGACCTGCCCAGGCTTCTAGTCACGGGGCGGGAGCGGGGCTCAGAAAGGAAGAACCGGGGTTGAACTGACCGGCCTCATCGCTTTCCTCATGCAGCTACTGGGTGACCTTGGGTCAGTCGCAAGTTCTTTCAGAGCTCTCTCAGCCCCACCTGCCTCCCTGGCTCTGAGACTCTGAGTGAAGGAGTGAATTATAAAGCCACTCTCCTCCTTTCTTCCTCGAAAAAGAAAAAAAAATAGTTCCCACTGGTGATTTCTTTCCCACTGGTCCTTCTGAGAATTCAAACATCCAGAATATTCTTTCCGGGTAAACCAAAACCGTGTGCAGAGCAATGCAAGGAGGACTGCTGATTCTGCATGCACAGGAAAAACAAAACGAAACAAAAACCTTCAGACCGCTGTTGATTTTTTTTAAAAAATCATGGACGTATATAAGGTGCGGGGGGGGGGGGGATAGTGACCAGCGATCTTCTGTTCATTCATCTTGAAGAGCAGTGGAGAGCTGACATGAGAAATACCTTACTGGGGCAGAAAACCAGCGCTCGCCCCCTCCCCCCCCCAGCTGAAGGTGCGTCTTCTTGAGGGATGGCTCTCTGCCTCTCGGAGGTGTCTCAGGCAGGAGGAACAGCCTCCTTTCATCTGGAAACCTGGGGGGTGAACCCCTTGAGGGCTCCCAAGGCACGGGAGATGATGGGAGCACATTTCGCCGTGATTTATGAGCCAAGGCTCCTTTCTGACAGGGCCAGATGTAGAAGTTCTTCTCCTGCAGCAGGACGGGGAGGGAAGGGAAACTTTCTTCCTCACCAGCTTCTGCCTGAAGGGATCCGAGATGGGTTCACCGCAGCAGCCAGAAGCGTTCGGATCAGATCTTGGATTCGTGGTCCAAAGGGCTCCCCCTGCTGCCTCCCAAATCATAGCTGAACTCCTGGGACGTTTCATGTGTCTGAGTTCGGGGGAAGTGCTTCGGAGCCCCCTCTTGATGCTGAGGGTATTAAATTAATTCTGTCGGGCTTCAGCAAAGGAGGCCTGGGGTTCAGTTCCGATGCAGCTCTAAATCTACAGGGTGAATTGTTAATCCACAGCCTAACCTAGTTTTGTTGTAAGGATAAACTAGCGTAGCCCTGCCTGTTGCACTGGGCAGTATAAAATTAAAAACGAAGAAAGAAAGAAAGAAAGAAAGAAAGAAAGAAAGAAAGAAAGAAAGAAAGAAAGAAAGAAAGAAAGAAAGAAAGAAAGAAAGAAAGAAAGAAAGAAAGAAAGAAAGAAAGAAAGAAAGAAAGAAAGAAAGAAAGAAAGAAAGAAAGAAAGAAAGAAAGAAAGAAAGAAAGAAAGAAAGAAAGAAAGCTGAATCTGGGGTTTATGTCTCAGAAGTCAAGTCACCTGTAGTTGGCCTTGGTATATAACAGCCAGATAGTGAAGCAAATGCCCTTGAGCACATGCCACATAAATGCCTTTGCATTTTCACAGAGTAACTGCAGCCTATCCTTACATTTAGGCAGCGAGGGTTGCAAACCAAAGGCAATGACCTGCTCCTGGCCCAGCAGTTATTGTGATAGAAATCAGACACCGCTCTATAATAGAACAAAGTCTGAGTCTGACATCCACCTGCCACCAGCCAGGAGGTTTATTTTATTGTTTTTATTTTTGTGACATCATTTTGCCCCCCCCCCCCCCCAAAAAAAAATCCTAGCTACAGGCCTGGTCCAGGGGCATCTTTCAGACCAACAAAGTTTTATTCTGGGTATAAGTTTTTGTGTGCAAGTAGATCTGAAGATGTGTGCTTGCACACAAAAGCTCATACCTTGAATAAAACTTTGTTGGTCTGAAAGGTGCCCCTGGACTCAGGCTTTGTTCTGCTACTTCAGAGCAGCATGGCTACCCACCTGAGCTGCCCCACAGTGTCCTCGAGCTTGGACTTGAAGATACATTGTCCCCGTTGATTACAAATTTTGCAAATATCTATTATATTTTGCATATATATATTCTGGCATTTCTTATGACTAATATGTGTAGCCTGCTGGGAAGCATAAAATCAAGGATTTTAAAAAGCCCAGGAATGGTGGTAGGGGATCTTTTCTATCTCATGAAAGAGTAGGTGTGAGTGTACTTCAAAGTGTACTTTCTCAAAAATAAAAAAGGCTGGTTGTACATCTTGGAAAATGGACATTATAAAGGTTCAATTCCTACAGGTGACTTGAGTTCAATGCTTGCTGCAGCTGTTCTTGGTAGCAGATTGCAGACAACAGCTGTTTCAGAGGTGGGAAGGGATAGTTTACATTGGTTAAAGACCAGGGATTTCCCAGCTCACACTCTTAGCCACTATGTTACACCACACAAGCTCTGGCTATACACCTGCCCATTCTCTATATTTTGATCTGTGCCCTCTGCATACCCTGACCATGTGTTAAGGCTGGAGACATAGCTGCAGTATGGTTACCTATCTCATTTGCAGCATCTCACAGTGAACGAGGTGTGATCGGGGAGGTCATGGGTCCAAATGCGACCCTTGCCACACATTCATTAGATGGCCTTTATTTCTTGATCTCAACTATACCATCTGGAACAAGAGAATGTACATGCAAATTCATATGCTATCACCTCCACCCATTGATGCCCATGATGTGGGTTCCATTATCAGACCACAGATTGGTCCTTCACTTGTACCCATAAGAATGGCTTCTGCTGGGATTGCTGGGTGGCACAGGGGCTTTCTGGGACTGAGACCTTGCAAAGGTTTTGGGGGTTCTATAAAGAGGAACCTTTCTGATGGGCTTTGGGGTCCATGAGTGGAGGGCCATGAGGGGGCCATGAGAAGGCCATGGCTTGCTTCATGTTACCTGGATAGCTTAGATTGTGAGACTGTGTTTGTTTTGGAAGTTGAGGCAAGCCCACTTTGAACACTAGTGGTAATTATTAATGTGGGGCATAGCATTCTGTGTTATGGTCATTTATTGTCAAACAAACTATTATTTGTTTCTGTGTGTATTTCATAGGCTAAACTTTACTTATGACAGTTGTGTGACCATTGCCTGTTATGCTAAAGATTCTCTCTCTCTCTCTCTCTCTCTGTGTGCGTGTTGCATCCTTTGTGTAAGTCAAAAGGTATATGAGGGGAAAATCTGCCCATTGTTTAAAATTTCTTTGGAAAGACACTGGGTCAATTTTTGGGAGGAAGCAGACAATGTCTTCTCTTTCTTTCTAGTAAATCCTTCTGGAATTGCTACTAAAGAGACCTTGAGATTTTTTTTTTATTTTACACAGCTGAAATAGCTTGCAGTGTTCCTTTTAGGTCTTGGGATGAGGGGGCCAACACCACCCTCTGCTATGCTAAGTTTTTTAAAAAACACAGTTGACTTCCACAATCAGCACAAGCCCCATAAGCAGATCTCTCTCCAATTGCTGGCCAATTTAGTAACCCTTTGCAGGATTTATTTTCCATCTGTGATGACTTTTTGTCTCTGGGCCTTGAAAGTGAAGGAGTGGAATCGTTGCATGTGTCTCCCCCACACCATGGATCCAAACACTGATTGATTTAATGAATTGTTAGCTAAGTGTTGAAAGCTGGATTCAGACAATACTTCACCAGCTCCGCATTCAATCCATAGTGACAAAAGAAGCCACAGCAAATGGAAGCCAAGTTGGGGTAAGGAGGCCCTGGGATGGGTGTCCCAGATGTCTACAAGCCACTTGCAATTCTCAGATGCAGGCTAAGAACCTAAACACAATATACCTAAACCTTATAGCCATTTAAAACAAAAGGTTGTGGTGTCACATGGGATGCTGACACAACTTGTGAACTTAGTGGTATACCATCTTTAAAATGTGCAGACCCTCTCCACTTCTAAACTTTTTCTTCTGGAGATTTCCTCTCTTGGCTTTGGCCATCTGTTTGGCAGGTGGATATGAAGATTGTGGGAGCCCAGCAGTGCTCATCCTGCAGTTACATTTGAGAATGTGAAGACTGAAGCCAGTGAAGTTGAAAAATAGCAGTAGGAGTGCTGCCTCCCCCCACCCCCATGCCTCTCCTTGTCTCTTTTGCCAGGCAACAAGATCCACCTGGCTGCTCTGGCCATTGACCGACCTGATGAACAGGAACAGAGAAGTTCCTCCTTCAGTAGCTGCTGTTAGAGCTGAAGCAAGGGTGCGGGCATTCAGATGTTCCTAGTTTCAATGACAAGCTCACTGTGGAAGCACACCCACTACCCTTTAGTCATATGTACCATCTTATCCCCTCCCTGCTTTGCAGCAGAAGCCAATTTGCATAACACTTATGTCAGTCATTAAGCCCCCCCCGCCCCCCCCCCCCCAGTCCCTCCATCTTGGAGCAGATTTTAATTGTGCACAAAAGAAGCAAGGTAAAATGCAAAGAAAAGTAAGTCTACTGATAGACATTTGACCACATAAGTCTGTGAGCCTGAGCGCATCTGAAGCATGGGCAGAGGAGCAACAATCTACATTCAGTCCAGAGCCAGGTAGATTTGCACTTTGAGGTGGGAAAGAAAGAGAAGAAGAGTCAGCTCTTATACCCCACTTTTCTCTACCCTAAGGAGTCTCAAAGCAGCTTACAGTTACCTTCCTGTCCTATTCCCACAAGAGGCATCCTGTGAGGTGGGAGGGGCTGAAAGAGTTCTAAGAGAGCTGTGACTGGCCCAAAGTCACCCAGCAGGCTTAATGTGGAGGAGGAGTGGAGAATCAAACCCACTTTTCCAGATTAACTTCCTGCACTTTTAACCACTACATCACACTGGCTCTCTGGGAGAAAAGACAAAGCACACAGTTTCCCATGTGTCAATTTTGCTCTCACAAACACTGAATCCAAAATAAAGGTACAATCCTAAACACAGTTATAATCTTCTGATTCCACTGAAGTTTATAGGATTAGAAGGGTGCAACTTTGCTTTGGATCACACTGTAACTCAAGCAACACAAAGGAACAGTTTACAAATGGCATACCGTATCATAGCTGAGAATGTAAATAGGTGGTTACAACACAATGAACAAAAGAGGGAACAGAGGAAAGAACAAAAATAACAACAAATATAACACAAATGTCCCTTTTCCCCACCTGTAAAGTGTTTCCCACAGTTCTATGTTTCTTAGCTAGTAATGGTAATGTCTTCAGTTCCTTTGCCCAACTTTGAATGTGGTTCGAGAAGGATGACAGGAAGGGCTTCAGGCTGGTTCCAAGTGTCTCTTTATCTATAGTTCAGACCAAGGGCATAGACTTTCCAGTTTTCCAGGGTTGGGGGACTGGGCTAGGCCAGAGGCATTGCTGTGCTAGGTCCTTAAAAAACCTGTGGCCCATTGACATCATAGGGAGGAGTCAGTGACATCACAAGGAAACTTCCATTGCCACTATCTATGGAGGTGAGGTCATGGAGGATTTCAGGAGGTGCTCCCCAGACATTTAGGGTAGCCCAGCCACCCCTGACAACATCTTCTAACCTTCTAACATCTCTGGGTCGGGCCAAACCAAGGAAAAGGTAAGAGCTGGCCAGTGGTTACAGTGGTATTTCAGCAATTTCCTGCTGTGTTCTGTTTTTGAAATTCACATTTAGGATAGTTACTTTTAGAACTGCAAATATACACACCATGTGCATAGGACAAACTAATGGTCATAAATTTCACACTGAGAAAGACAACACAGAAAAGTTTGTAGGGGAACATCTTTTAAGTTTTCCTGGACATTAATTTACAGGAGTATTATTTCTGCCTTATTCATAAAGGTGACTTAGTATTGAAATTTACTAAATTATGGCATCACAGATGCCTTCATTTGATAAATGCATGGTTGAACTCTCTGAGCCAGGGCAGAACACAAAACAGTTGCTGTGCACTTAATTTCTGACAATGTACAGAGTTCAGGGTAGTAGCAATCTTCTTCTCACTTCAAAGTCATATCCTATAAGTGAGTACAAGCACATTTTGAGGGAATTCAGAACAGTGCCAATAACCATGATCCCCCCAAAAACTCACAGTTATGCCACCTAGGATTGTATATACCTTGCTCTCCTGAGATATTTGTTTAAGTCCATGAAGAATGGCCATATGATTGAGCCTTGTCTGTCTCACACTCGACCATAGAAAGGTCTTTTTCCTATGAAGGCATGAGAATGACCATTCTGAGGTGCAGGAGAAAACAGGTATGGTAAGGCCTATTCTGATAAGTTTAGCCAATTCTGGCAGTAACTTATGCAGCCATTTTCCTTGATGAAACACATCAGAAAGAGCTAAAAGTTTCTGCTTCCTTGCAATATCCAAAACGTATCATGATGAAGCTATAGTCGGACAGTATCTGTTTTGTAATTTAGGAGGTATGTACTATCATCCTCTCCTATGGCAAACTTTTCAATTTTGCTCATGTGTTTGGATACATTTGACGGAAAGCAATTGTGTAAAGTGCTGTAGATATTATCAAGGATTTCATAAAAGATTTTCCTGTAGAAATCCTTAGAAGATTGAACTGATGAGAATCACACCCAGCATCAACATGTCACGCAGGCTTTCTGCACCTGGGAACAGTAGGACTCTCTAAATCTAAGGGTTTTTTTTTTGGGGGGGGGGTTGCTGTCATGACTGCCTGTCTCCAGAACTGTTTAAAATTGTTCCACAGTTGCTTTGTATTCTCCTTTGCATCTTCTAACTTTTTGTAATAGCATTTCAAATTTGCCAACATGTTTTATAGCTTTTTATCCAAACAATCAGCATGCAAAGGAAGCCACAGTGCAATAGTACTATTATATTCTTTACTTGACCAACTAAAGTATTAATGTTTAGTTGATCAAGTAGGTGCATATTTCCAGTTCTTTAAAAAGAATGCTTAACCAGCTTGCTGGGGGCATTAACTTTTAAAAGGATCTGGTTTAGCATCCTCTTCAGCAAACATAGAAAATCACAGGCTTGAAGAAGACACAAAATATCTACCTACCATAAAAAAACCCAAATCCTATAGCAATACATTTGCTGTAGTTTTGAAAGTGTTACTCAACTGTTTGTTTTTTAAAAAATTCTTATCTAAGCATTAACTTGTTGGTTACCTGTTTGAAACTGTACCACACCATTTTAGGTAACAGCAAAATGAAGAGCATGAACATGTATAGAAAATACATTCCTTGCAAATGTTCTCTCTGACCTGTACACAAGACAAAAGGAAATTTTTAAAAGGCTTCTGATCTGCATCCCACCTCCCAGTCTTATTCATGCAGATAGGCTTTCTCATTGCTTCAGAGAGACAGCACCCAGGGTGTCATTTTAGGAATTGTCCTTTTCTTCAATAGATAGCACCTCACCATTTTAAAATGAAAGAAGAGCTTAGGAGTGGCTGAAGCAGCTCTGCCTCACTACCATGAAAAACAAAAACAGACCTGTTCTCAATAAGGATATATGACCCATCCCACACCAGCAAAAAGCTAGACCAGCGTAGGATCCCCCAGTCTGGAGGGCCCAAACCTGCCAGCAGGGAGCAGGCCGCTGGGGGGATCTCTGCCCCTGAAGAGCCCTGTTGCCATGCACTATCCCTGACATGATGATGTCACCTGGAAGTGATGTCATCAAACCAGGACGTAGTGCCAGCAATGCTGTAGGATTTGCATAAAATTCTATGGTACCATAGAGCTTTATTGCAAATCCTACAGCATCTTTGGTGCAATGCTCTAGGGTTCACAATAAAACTCTATGGTACCATAGCGTTTTATTGTGAGTCCTAGAGTGTCCCTGGAACACCGTCCTCAGTGTGATCATGTAATCATGCTGCTGCAGCAGAGGGGCAGCAAGCAAGCAAACAAACAAACAAACAAAGCTATTTCAACAAGGAAACATAGGCTCTATCCTGGAAAGCCAGTTTGGTTTAGTGGTTAAGAGTGGTGGATTCTAATCTGGAGTACCAGGTTTCATTCCCCACTCCTCAACATAAAGCCAGCTAGGTGACCTTGGGTCAGTCACAGCTCTTGCAGAACTCTCTCATACCCACCTACCTCAGAGGGTGTCTGTTGTGGGGAGAGGAAGAGAAGGTGAATGGAAGCTGCTTCAACGCTCCTTCAGGAAATGAAGGGTGGGTTATAAAACAACTTCTTCCTTCTTTTTCATTTTCAAAATAAAATGTGACAATAACATAACTGAAAAATAAATAGAGACTTACTTTTTCCTCAAATGTAAACTGGAGCCAAGCAGATATGTTAGGCCCAACACAGGCCTTGCAGTCTGACAGTAGCTACATTGAAAGTGGGTGGAGCCAGCCAAGGTTAAAGACCATAGAAAGATAACAAAGTATCTATATTATAAGAAGTCAAAGTTAAACAAATAATACACAGGCAGCTACAAAAAGTCTGTTCACAAAAGATAGCTTCCGTTGGTTTTTGTCTCTTAAAGGGCCAACAGTCCCACTTTAAATTCCAAGCCGTAACTTCTGTAGATAAGAAAGTTTGTCTTGTTTTGAGTCATAAAGGCTTTCATTAACGTTAAAAAGAGAACATTCACGGCAAAATAAATCCAAAAGAGAAGGTGAGAACTCACCACATCTAGAACTTGCTGGTGGTTTCGAAGCCTTTCTCTGTTCTCGCTCATGTAATATTTCTACAGAGCCACAGTGTAAACATCAGTTGAACAAACAAAGTGTTATGTCTTTTCATCACTGCAACAGGCCAGCAGAGCAGATCTCTCTTCCCATGGAACAATGGAAGCTATCGTTTGTGGACAAACTTTTTTTAGCGGTGTCTATATTATTTGTTTAACTTTGACTTCTTGTAATATAGATACTTTGTTATCTTTCGAAAGTGTTGTCTTGCTCTGGTGATTATTTTGCATTTACAATGCTATTTGTACACCAGCTGCTGTTTAATTCTGTAGACTAGAGTTAAAGACTAAGCTGCTTTGTGTCTGTGATCACACACACTAAACAATGCACTTCCAATCCACTTTCCAACTGCATTTCACTGTGTGAATTGGCAAAATCATGTTGGAAATTGCATTAAAAGTGTATTGGAAGTGCATTATTTAGTGTGTGTGATCACAGCCTTCGTGGACCACAGACACAACCTTTTTAAGGCAGTGTATAAATTCTTTTTTATATAAAATACTTTTTCATAAGTATAAGAACAGAAAAAATAAAATAAAAATCATATCACAATTATAATTACATCAAAAGAAAAAAATAAAAGAAAGAGTAAACATATAATACAATAAACAATGATATTGTAAATGGTCAATTATATGAACAACAACCATTTTTACTGTCTTTTTGTAATAAAAGATTATCATTTAATCTCTATCATTCCTTTCTGTCTCTGTTTTGTTGCCAAGTTACTACTAATGGATTGTGCTCTTCAAAGGCTTTGCACTTTCTAGGTTGATCATTAAGGTTTTTGATATACTGCACATGCCAATCCTTGAATATGCTTGGTGTCTGTCAGAAAAGAAAGTATAATCTCTAGTATTTGAATTTTTGATTCTCCAAGCATCTTCCAATTGTAACATTTTATATAATTAAACACATTTTTGGGAAGTTTGCCTCCTTTGGTTTTTTTACTATTTTTGAAAAATCCATTATCCCATTCATGCCTCCAAGAATCATGATCTCTCTTTCTTGAAAATCTAAAATGGATTGGAAAACATTTTCATTAAAAAAAAATTCTCTTGTGTTGTTTGGGATACTGTTGCTAGTATGCAAATCTTGCTTTTCAGGATCCTGATTTTCAAAATCAAAATCATATATCTTTTTTCAGAGTCTCTTAATTCTTCTTTAATATTTATTTGTAAACTGTTTATATAAACCACAACTCCTTTTTTATGATACATTCTTAATAAACACACACATACTACAAAAAAGGAACAAAGTCCCAAATAATCATGGAAATTGTAATATGATACAACAGGAAGGATGGGGAGTCCTATGCTTCAACTGCCTTTGTAACTGAGTACCTCTTGTGAGTTGTCCCTCAATATTGCCTGGCACTGGTTACCCAGGGAAGGCTCAGCCAAATCTGGGGGTCTTGGGCTCTTCAGCCCCCCTCCCCAAAGTTTATACCTATGGCCCACACCTTCTTTGTAGGCACAAGAGTTTTTTCCTCAGTCTCTGATGGAAGAGCATTTACCTTCTTCAGCAAGAGTCCCTCTTCTGTCTTATTGCCTTAGTCACACTTATCAATCTCTCATCTAGCTACCAGTTAACATCTTTGGTCTCCAAAGTCTTCGCCTGCTATTCCTTTCTCTGTTTTACCATCAATAGTTATACAGAGCCAGAGGAGGGGTGAATGTGTGTGTGTGTGTATATGGTCGAGGACCTGCCTACCTCAGGGACCGCCTCTCCCCATATATCCCCAGGAGAGCGTTAAGATCTAGCTCCCAAAACCTCCTACAAATCCCTGGGCCAAGAGAGGCCAGACTGAAGATAACTCGGGAGCAAGCCTTTTCATTAATGGCCCCTCGCTGGTGGAACCAACTTCCAGAGGGGGTGCGAGCCCTGCGGGACCTGAACCAGTTCCGCAGGGCTTGCAAAACCTCTCTTTTCCAGCTCGCATTTGAATTAGGACCAGACTAAACTGATTAAATCATCGTAACTTTAGCCATCTTATGTGTAACTGAAACTGATGTTTGATAGTATGTAATTGGGATGACAGAATTTATAGCACCTATTTTTATCTATTTTAATCTATTTATGTAACTGTACTATACTTAAAATGTTGTTTATCTGTCTTAATTAAATCATGACGTGTCATGTCTGTGAGCCGCCCTGAGCCCGCCTTCTGGTGGGGGAGGGTGGGATATAAGAATAAAATTTGATTTGATTTGATTTGTGTGTGTGTGAGAGAGAGATTCTGTAGTTGCTGCTTGTCTTCCAGCAGTAACGGATCATTCCACTGTGTCAGCTTGCAAACTCTTGTTACAGGTGTTTTATAGCCCCTCCTCATTTGTCCATTCATACCATGAGAACCAATCAGTCCATTATATATAGAATGTGTTGCTGGGCTGAGTAGCAGACAGATGGTGGGCAACCTAGAGCTTGATCAAATGCATAGAGAAGAGTTCTGGAGGGAGGAATGGCAAGCTGGAAAGGAACCTGGGGAAGTGGAAGAGGGAAGGGGGTCTGGAGCCAAATGGTAAGAGATTGACAACGGGAATTTGAAAATGATTTTACTAGTGATAAGATGTGGGAGAATTGAGAAATACTTGCTCTATGGCTTACAGAATTGGACAGAAACATTACATGGACACACCTCAACTGTCTGTTTTCCTTCTTTCTCCATACTGAAAATTTGCTACATAAGCAATATTTAAATATGCACACACACCACATTTTTCAGCTTTAACGATTTGGCTTAGTGGCTGTGACTAGCCCAGAGTTGGGAGGTAAAATATATTAGCAGCCAATCAGATAAATTCAATCTCTCACCCTCACCTAAATAAACTTTGTTTTTGTTCAATAGAGCAGGTTAGCAAGGGGCTGCCAAGAGGTTGGCTAACGCATTGAATCAGATTTTTACTAGATGGTGTTGAAATGATATAAACCTCAATCATGGGATTGTGTCCAACTTTATTTCTTTGACAATGGCAACTCTGGCCTTTAAAAAAATAGTTGAGGCATCCCCCTCAGATACTCACCAAGCAGATCAAAAGGTTTAGGTCACTTTTGTCCTGTTTCGTGTATGATTTGGAGAGAATTTTAAAAGCAATGCTTCCCCAAACTTCAAGCCTATCAAATGTTTAGCAGCTGAGAAGGATATTCGCTTTTAGGACTGAGGCCAAGATGTCAGTTAAAAATTTAATTATTTCTGAAACATATGGGAGCACTTACAAGGCCCAGGGAAAAAAAATAGTGATTCTCAGTATTGATATTGAGGGGAAAGTGAACAATATACTTTCATATTTGCTGGTCAAGACCTTGTCCACTCTCTTTCCCCTTGCAAAGGCAATGCTAGCCCCTGAAACTCTAATCAGTCCTGACAGGACCTCAAAATCTAGTACTAAAGACAGGTCAGAGCTCAGGCTCATGGGGAATGCCAGGTGTTACTTGCATCCTGTGACACATGAACACCAAATTCCCATAAGTTGGAGGGGAAAGCCCATGCCTTTATCACTTATGATCATAGTTAGAGGGAAGATTGTTCACTATCTGCTCAGGGTTGCTTCACATGAGATGACATTTTAGCAATTATGCAGATGCTTAACGCATGAATGCTCATCACTTGTTGATTGCAACGTTAAGGGCTGACATAAAGGCAGCCCTGCTGCATCAGAACAATGGAGCATCTAGTCCAGCATCCTGTGTTCCATAGTAACCAGCCAACTGCTTCAGGGTAGCTATTCAAGAAATGGCAGATCTACTAGGGAAGGAAAAATGGCTGACCCACTGAGAACACTTTGGGTTCTCAGAGATATCAGCAACAGATTCTGCATTTGTTTAGTCACTAGTTGTTTCTTATTTATTTCATATATTCAAAGGCCAGACCTGACATTTCAACTGGGTAGCAGAACTGATGAAGTAGTGGGGGTTGTTAATAATAAAATTTGCTACTTATATGATCTGTTATGTCCAGAACCTGGGTCTTTTCTGTTGCTGTCCTTGTTCCAGACTGGAAAGGGAAACTGCAATTACAATACTCGGAACAATAACTTTCTTCTAAATATCCTGCAAATTCCAGTGTTCATGAAGTTGGTTGTTGTAGATTATCCAGGTTGTGTGGCCATGGTCTTGCCATTGTGAGACCTGACATTTCACCAGCAACTGCAACTGGCATCCTCAGAGGTGTAACCCAGAAAACTGAAGTTCTCTCTGGATCAAATTGAGAAGAAGTTGGTAGGCATGTAATTTAGATCTACTCAGGCAGGTGGGGAAGGGCTGAGTCATTATCTTGTGAGAACTTCCTGGGCTGTGATATGCTAATGGAGGAGCTTACCTGAGGGGGTTGTTTTGTATATGGATTGGCTTTTGAAATTCTAATCTTATCTGTAGTGCTGTTGTAAGCTGTAGGGCATTTTGTATTTTTCAGGACTGGAAGCCATGCCCTATTAATTTCTAAACTTTTAAACTTTCTTCCTTCCTGTTGAAATTGTGTTTATGTTTCTGGATTTCAATGGCTTCTCTGTGTAATCTAACATGGTAATTGGATGTGTTGTCCAGCATTACAGTCTTGGAATAAGCTACTGTGTACTGTTTGAGTTAGACTATGTTCACCCACTGCTGATTTTTCAAATTGGCCAAGTCTGCAGTGTCTTTCATGTTCTTTTATTCTTGTCTGGATACTACGTTGTGTGGTCCCAATGTAAACTTGTCCACAACTGCATGGTATGTGGTATACTCCTGCAGAGGTGAGGGGGTCTCTTCTGTCTTTTGCAGATCGTAGCATCGGATATATTTTTCTGGTGGGTCTGAACACTGTTTGTAGTTTGTTTCTTCATAAGTTTTCCCATCTGATCAGTGGTCTATTCCAAATTAACATTGGTTCTCTGAGTTATAGATCCAACATGTATGCTCCCCCAGTCAGAATGAAGAGACTCACACAGGTTTTTGGGTAACAAACAGGCCACTTTTATTGAACATAATAAAACAGCCAAGGGGGTTCTTAGGAGCAGGATAAGCCTAAGGGTCACCCCTGGACCCTACCTTGTCCTGTGTGGGTGAGCCACCCTGCCCTCAGCACCAGCCATCCCCAGATGGCTAATATCAGGCCAGCCAGGTCAACCAAGTCCCTCCCTCGTCCAGGCCCCACTCCTCCTGATGGATCCCTGCAGGGGAGGGTCCCATGTGATCCGCCCTCTTGGTAGGGAGCTGTACAGCCCCTCTCCCAGTCCGGCCGACCACTTGCCCCCAAAACTGGGGCTAAGCCTTGGGTGCTTGCCTTTACCACCTAAACCCCATGGCTCCCTCCTGCCAAGTGACCAAATTAAGCGACCCCCCAATCCAATTACCCAATCCACTGACAAGCAGTACAAGGTAGGCAACCCCCGCCCCCCAATCCAGCCAATAGGTGGAAAATGGGGGTGGGGGTAGAAAAATTCCTACCCGGCCCCTGTTAAAAAGTCGACCAGCTAATGCCTGTACTGCTGTAGGGCAGGCGGGTGGACTGAGAGAATGCAACTGCGTGCAGTTGGGGCGGGGCTGGGGTAAATATAGCCCCAGTGCTCCTCTCCCTTGCCGAACCCCGGATGCCTGGGAAATGCCATTAGCCTCTCCCTCCTTCTGGTGCAACAACTCAGCTGGCAAGGGGCTGCATTATCACTTTTATTCCTGTTTCAGACAGTATTGTTTCCCTCTACAAATATTGGAGTCTATTGGAAAGGGGGAAAGGGCTAATGACATCCAAAAATTGATTGTACCCTGCTTATAGAGCCTGTTTCTTCTCAAGTCAGGCTCCCCATATGATTGCATTGGGGACTTGCTATTTAAAACAAGAAATGTTTAGAGTAGTTTGGTAGCATTCGCTATGACATCTATCCAGGTAGTCCTTGTTGGCATGGGCTCATAGTTTGTTGGCTTGTTTAGGTTACTTATTGATTAAATAATCAGAACATTTTTATGCTGCCTCTCCAGGAGCCTGCCAGGAGGGAGGGGTGCTTAACAAGATAAAAAATAATAAAAAAAACCATTAAAATATATTAATTACATCCATCATTTAAAAAGTTCCACCTGAGCATGAAAATATAGATTATTTTAAACAGACCACAGACTGGCTAAAACAGTGCTCAAAATGTTTCCAGGCCAAAACAGTGTTTAAAATGAATTAACCTCTTCATTAAAAGCCTGGGTGAACAGAAATTTTTTGGCCTGATGCCTAAAAGAAATGAATGTAGGCACCAGGCAAGCTTTAAGGGGAAGGGCATTCCATAAGCAATGTGCCATTACTGAAAAAGCCCTGTCTCTGGTTGGCACCCAGCTCATTTCTGAAAGCTGGGGAGCAGACAGCAGGGCTTATGAGGCAGATCTTAACTGATGGAATAGATAATATATGGTGGGCTGGACATCTGACCTAGGGTCTTCATGGTCTGGTTATTCAATACTTATGTGACATTTTGAGTAAGTGTGCTGCTTTTGAAGCTATGCACTTGCTTGTTTTCAGTAGGTGATAGACATTATTTGCAATTCAGTTTAGAAGAACACTTGATGAACACAGCTGGCTTCAGGAGCCATTCCAGCAAAATGGGCACAGATGAAATACTAAAGAGAAAAGCAATGTGACCCCAAACCATCACACTCCTTATCTCAACAGTTTCCAGGCAGCCAAGGAAAACCCCTCTTTTATAATTTAATATTCTCTCTTTTAGAATATTTAGACCTGATGGTGAACAGAAAAGGGACAGGGACAATATCAGGAAAATACTGCAAGGGTGCACATGTGCAAAACATTTGTGGTACACTTGTGAGAATTTGATAAAATTCCATTTTTAAGTGTCTGCTTGCAATTCCTAATCATTTGAATAAAAGAGTGTTTACCCATCCCTGGAAATGACTGAATAAGAGCTGCATTTTGGACATTAAAAAAACCCACACACGCAATGAGTCACCCATCCAATGTTGTGGTCTATATGGCCAAGGAAGTCTTAGGCTACATAAATGAGGACAATGCTTCCAAAACACCAGCACTCATAACCATGAACAGACCCTCAAACCAAGCAGGAAAGAAGTCCCACATGAGATCATGAAAATCTAGGCTCTTAAACTCACCACCACAACAAGAAAAAAAAAGCAGGCTCCTCTAGTTCAAGAATCAGGACCCATCCTCAAGCCTCCGACTCCCTCTAATCCAGCAGTACAACCATTTCAATTTTCAAAGGAAAGAAAAGTGCCTTCAATAATTTCTAACATTTTGCCAGATCAGGTGCTCTGGCACCTCCACTGGTAGACCATCTGTCGTGGTGAGGCAGCTACAGAGAATGCTTACTGAGGTTCTTATTGAGGCTAAACATACTTTATTTAATACTGATGCACTGCTGCTCTACCCAATGGGGCTGCAAAGCTGCTTACATCTTTCTCCCCTCCTTTGCTTTATCTTCATAATAACAACCCTGTTAGGTTACACAGAGTGAGAGAGAGAGAGAGAGAGACTGGCCAAAGCTCACCCAGTAATCTTCCATGGCGGCCTAGGGATTCAAACACTCTAACCACTCCATCACACTGGCTATTTAAAGTGTCTATTCTGCTCAATTTAATATGGTTCATCACCTCAGTCAAAACCTACCTGTCATATCTCAGGAATCTTTCCCCCCACTGCACTCAACCTACCACATTGTATAATTTCCATTACAGGTATTTGGGTAATTTGTCCTCGGATAGTTCTAGTGACTCCCTATCACAGGCTATGTTGATTACATCAGTGGGTGAAAGGATAGTAGTGGTGAAGAGGATGAGCCATGCCACAGATGCTGCAACTCTCTAACATCATCAGTTGAAGAATACTATATGGCTATGTATCATGACAGGATCTTCTTGTATAGAAAGGCAAATGTGTGTGCATGTGTTGGGGGGAGGAGAATTACTGACTTTGTCTTGTTCTTCATATTTTGACAGTAATAGTTCTTAGGCTCATTAATCTGGATAGATTTGTTCTTCAGCAGTTCATTTTTATGCTGGAAGGAATTTGGAGGGACAGTGTCTCTGATTGTTTTCACTCACATCCAGAGACAGAAAGCTTTTGCTGAAATGATGGATATGGGAATGTTTATTTGCTACGCTGCTTCAGAAAGGAATTAGTCATCAGGTTTGACTGAACTTTCCTTCCCTTTGCCGAGACATCAAAGTCAAGGTTTAAAGTCCTGTAACCTTTTCTTGAGAACTGTTCTCTCGTGGATTTCTGTTTCTTGTTTTGTTTTGTGGTCACTAACCACAGGAGAAATTTGTCTTCCCCCCATCTTTTAAATGTATGCTGGAAATAATTTACTGCCTTTAGAAATATTAAACCACAAAAAAGACATTGCAAAACGTGAAGGGTCTGCTTAAAACCCACAAAGAGCCAGGAAATAGAGAGTTAAAGCTGAAATGCAGAGCTGACACTCCATCCTCAACTCACCTCAGAATACTTTGGTTCCACATGCTTCTCTGATGAAAGATATTGTGAGATGCATCTAGTGAGCATCTTCTCCAGGAACAATGAGATGCAGATCCACTGCTAAGATAATTCTGGATCTTTCAGAGATAGCAGATATGCATACTAGGGCTGGGATAGCCTTGGAGAAGAAATTGTTTTAGTTGTAGGACTTTCCTTTGCCTGGAAAATGACCAGGACAGGGGAGTCTAGGCAGTCCTATGGATTTCACAGTTGCATTATGGAGTATGTACTTCTGGAAGTTGGCAGAATGGAGGGGAGGCAGGGATGCTCTTTAAGGAGGGGGCTACATTTCAGTAGTGTTTCTCTTCTGCTTGTCCCTGCAGGTGGGAACCAGAGACAATTTTTTTTAAAGAGGTGGTACCTTGGCTTCAGTTCAGAATATTTTCCCTTTAGAGGCTCATCTTGCTCTTGCTTTACTGCCCTTTAGGTCTCAAATGAAAATGTTTTCTTTTTATCTAGGATTTTAACTGGGTTTCATCTCTTAATGCTGTTTTTATGGTGTGCTCCTAGCCTGAGGACAGGCTATGGATATAATTTTAGGCTGTTGGATGTTCTTTTAGCATGTTCTTATGGATTATTTCAATGGTTTGTTCCTATAGCTTGTTAACATTCTTATGTTGTTTTTATGATTTTAATGTTGTTTATTTACCTTGAGCAAGTATCTGGAGAGGCAGCACATAAAGGTTCTAAATAAACACTTAAAATTCAACTTACAAGCAAAAAGTTCCTTCCCTCCAATCTCCAGGTAAATTGTTCCTTCCCTACAATCTCGGATAACAGATGCTGGGGATTATTTTTCTCTCTCTGTAAATTGCAGAGCTATTGTTAGAATAGATAACATTGAGCTAAACTCTAAGGATGTTTTATAGATTGGTCTTCCTGATATCTCCTTTTTAGGAACTCCCAAGGTCCTGTTGGTTTGGCTCATGTTATAATTGCCTGTTGCAAATCTCCAGATGATCCAGATTGATCAATGATCAGATTGTGTGATCAGTCAGCCATTCATCAGAGTCTGCTGTGCAGTAGCACATCTAGCACAACAATACTCATGAATGTGTAGTCGGCTTTCAAGCATGTACTCTGTGTCATGCATGGATTAGCAAAGGAGCATGGGAGTTGTGTTTTCCCCATGGCTGCTTTCAACAGTGGATTTTCTTCCCATTGTGGGGTTTCCTTTATGTGCTGGAAAGCTGTCCCCACAAGTAAATCCCCCCCCCAAAAAAATTGGGGTGTTCATTTAAGCAGTCGAAGGGTCTAGTTTATGAATTCCTTCCTACCTGGGGCTTAATTTCAGCGTATGAAGCACTCCTTACACTGCTGTGTATCACTACAGTATGAAGTTTTTCCCATTTGGGGGTGTCTGTTTCTGTGTTGGAAAGCGCCCCCCCCCCGGCACAAGTTAATGATGGTTAATGAAATGTTTCCATATCAGGTTGCATTGGGAACCCACCACTGAAAATTATCTGCTTCCAGTTTTGGATCCATTTCAGCACTGGAAATCCCCCCCTGCACTGTCTTCCACTTTGGATCTTGCTCCAATACCAGGAAATTCACCCTCCTCCCACTGCTTGGTTAATGACATTTTAGGAGTGCTTTATGCTAATGGGAAACATTTTCAACACTGGACAAGATGCTCCCTTCCCATGTTTCCCTTTTCCAGGAAAGTAAGTGTTGGCTCCACCTTCCCCTGTGCTGTATAAAGATGCAGATGGTTTCTAAAAAGTTGTGGGATCATATTTTGGAGCAAATATGTCAATCAATGACACACCTTTAATTAGGTCTGCTCTCTACACACTTCCTTCCAGATCTAGAATGCCCTGGTTCACCAGGGTGCTGGGGTCTGTCTCTTAATTATGGATGGAGGTCAATCAAATAGTTTGACTTGTAGCAAAAAAAAAAAAAGCTACTGTGCAGCTGCCAACCAATCTGTAAAGAGTTTGTGACTGTTGCTGTGCCAGGGGATCAATCCCAGGATCAGACCACTATAAGTGCTCCTCTCAAACATGGAAAATTTGTCTGGCAAACTCATTTGTGGCAAAGTTCATGGCATCTTTGTTCCACACCCTTTGAAATGAATGGGATGTGTGTGCTTAATTGCATGCTCAGATCTCACATACTCATTAAATTATAGCCCATATAGGCTCCTTGACCTCTCATACCCAATATTTTTAAATCCATATTTTTATTTATATCAACTCAAAACATGGCATACATGGATGAAAACCTGTGTCTACAGAGCTGATCTTGCACCTTCACTTTCTTCAGTCACCACCAGTGCATTACAATGTCATGTTTCCATACTGATGACAAAAGCCGCACTCCGACATCCCTTTCTAGGCTAGAAGGTTGATCTGTGCTACACAGACATGTACTCCCAAATCTCTGGGCTTTAGCTGCTGCATCTTATAGATAACAGCCTTTCACATTACATCACTATGTTAACCTTCTCTCTTTTTTGCTTTTTTATTCTTCTCTTTCTAAAGCTTTCAAGATGGCACACTCTTAAATACCTTGCATGGAAATGATAAACTGCTTGGTGTGCCTTTTCTTTGAACAGCCTTCCCCTGCAGAGTATCGTATTTAAATCAATTGCCATTGAGGAGAGCAAGCAACACAATCATGCACATTTATGTTGGGCCTTTTGATCATGCTGAAGAAGGCAATCAAGAACCACAGGAGAATTGAAGTATGAAAGGGACATTATTCCATATTAAATAGGTAATGAGGATGGGGAGAATGGGCTGCTAATTGTGGCCTTGAGAGACCTGACAGAACCCTTAAAGCTCATCTCTGCCTTGGATTTTAAAACCTGGTTATTGTCTAATTGTAATTTTTTGCTGCGGTGTTATACAAACTTACCAGCTTTTGCGGGCAAAAGACAATTAAGGCAAAGGTTTGGTTTGGTTTAAATTACCTCTCCGATTTGTTTTTAAGGACTTGGGGTTTTCATCCACCAAGTGTGTTAGGTTGGCCCATTGGGAATTGCTAAATGATGGATTAATTGGGGAAACTTATGGATGCTGTTGAACTTCGGCTAATAATTTAGATGATGGATTTAAGCAGAGGCAACAGATGTGGAGGTGGGACCTCGCAAGGAATGCATGGCCCTCCTCAGACAGGATCTCTGCTCTCATTTCAATTACAAATGAGAAAACAAATACAGTGAGAAAGTGACAACTGATGCTGTCAGGAAATATTACACACTTGACAAAGCAATGCTGTTTGATGAGTATGTTCTTTGTGGGGAGAATATTATTTTACCTATTCCCCAGCACTCTGACAGCCGTGACCTTTCTTGTTGGTTTGCCTCTCACAGAAATTTATTTATTTGCATTCCCTTCCATTCATCCTGTGGCACATGAGGTGCCCGCCTCGATGTATATAAACACAGTGGTTTTCTCTCTTAAATCCAAGCCTATATTTGTGGGTGGGTGCTGAGTAGCTGTTCTATTCACAGAGGGGTGGGAGTTGTTGGCTCCACCCATAAACTGACAGATTCTTGACCCCTTGACTGTATAATCATGACATCTTGAGCAAAAACTCCTTCTCTAAACTGGAGCATAAACAACAGTTAAATCCTATGCAAAGTTACTTTGGTTGAAGGCCACTGACATCAGTAGGCTTAGACTGAAGTAACTCTACACGGGATTGCCATGTCAGTCACACAAACTCCCATAAGCACTATTTTAAGATCATGATGCAATAGCCTAAGTAAATCCATTTGAAAAACCTATGAAAGCAATACACAGAAGGAAAGTCAGGCGATAAAAGAATGAAGATTTACATCTCCCCACAGTGTACCGGGATGTCAAAAATATATTTCTCCAATTATGGAGGTTTCTTTTGTTTTGGACTTTGCACAGAGGCATCCATCATGTTTCCAGAAAGATGCATATTAATTTCCCTTTGATATTAGTGATGTTCTGAACATTCTAATGGTAGGAGTCTCTTGGGTGAAACAGGTGTTAAGTATGAATCATTCCTCCCCCTTGACAGCTCACATCCTTTGCAAAGAAAATAACACTTCTATATAAATGCGTAGGCTGCTATTTCAGATGCCTTGTCCTCTTACTCATTAATATTTCTGTGCGAATTAAGGGATGCAATGAGTGCGTTCAATGAATGTTGACTGTAGATACTAGGAAGATTTCACTTGCATTCAATTTACAGGCAAGGAAATATAGAGTGATAAGTCAAAATGCCAGGTTTTAAAGATAACCATGTGTAGGCTCTCAGTAAGCATGCTGAGACAGCGAACATGATCACTAGCGGACTAGCCAAACTGCTAAGGTAAAAAGAATGGAACAAACTTTGCAATGAATGCATTCAGTAGGCAAACATAGTATGTTCAACAGCCATCTCCACTCATGAGCCCTGCCTTGGGTTTTTTGCCTCACTACTATCTGACTTGAAGAGCTGCTGAACAGCTCTGAGGATGTGCAGTAGCTGTGATGATGGCATCTCATTTCCTTCAGGCTTGCAGTCACTTTGTACAGCTGTGCAGTAGGTGAAATCGGTCCTCCCTTGGGGTCTTGGCTGACATTTTTCTCACTTTCATACAACTGGCTGCCAAGCAGTATACAGAGAAGGCTTGTTTGCAGAGGAAGGGGAAAGTAGGGCTCCCATCAGGCTGTGTGAAAACATGCATGCATGAAATACTGCTATTTGCACTCTATATTGTATTGTTTGACTATGTGAAAGGTAACCTGACAAGCAAGGATATAGCTGCTTACAAACAGTTGAACTGCTAGATGAACATTCAGCTTCCTGCTTGTTACTGGTGAGCAGAACATAAGCCAAACTGGTCAAACATCCCTATAAACAGATTTATTTTTTTTTTTTTAAAAAGGGAAATGCTTGGATTCTATGGATCAAAAAATCAACAATTGTACATTAGTTGTACTAAATACAGATCTTCTGGAAGGATCATAACTCCAGGACTCTGAGATGGGGAGGAGGGGGGAGAAGGAGGGAAGGGGGGAGAGAGAGAGAAAGAGAGAGAGAGAGAGACTGTGTTAATGCCATACTATCTTACATGCATGTTTTGAGAATGATCTAGCCATCTCCATTAGTGTACTACAATTTTGGAATCTTGAGCTGAAAATAAAAATTATTATGCTTTCAAATATAATTTTTGCAACATGTAGTATTAGGAAATAATTGGGAACATAATTAATTTATTTGATTGGAGGAGAAATCTATGCCTTTCTTTTCATCCTGGATTATTTGTAACTGACAAGAGAGGGCAGATAGCATAGAAAGGTCATGGATGACTTAGAAATGATGGAGGCTGTCCAAACGAATGCATTGCTTGTGCACTACATATATGTTAAAACTTGAGAAAGGAACAAAAGCGATCCAACACACTTGATTTTGCAGAGCTGGATTCAAAAGCAGAGATAAAAGCTGGCCAAGAAAAGAATATAAATTCTATGTACTTTTCAACAGGAGGCAGAAGTTCCTTTTAAATGCATAATTCAAATTGAAAGCCTTTTCTGGCAGAATACTCTTTGTTTTGCATGCAATGGTCTTTCCACTCCAGTGTTCCAAAAAAAGAAGGTCTTCTCCTGATGAGTTTCCAATATTAAAATTACACTCTCAGAGACACATGGCTAGTGTTTACATACAACCACTTGATAGCATCATGGTTAAAGGTTCAACCAGAAGGTGACTATGAATTGTTTTAGTGCCATAGAATAGCATGCAGCTGGAAACACAGGGTGTGTCCCATAAAAAAAAAAAGATCCCTCCCAAGACTGACCCTCCTCCCATCATGATGAGTGCAGCAAGCCTGAAAGGAGGATTTTATAGTCCCTAACAGTTCTTCTTCATCCTTATTAGCAGACTGGGCCTGATGCAGCCTGTAAGCCAGTTGGCGCTGGAAGCGATGATACAGCTTGCCTGATCCTGAGAATCATTTGGGCTAAATTCGAAATACAACATTGTTATAAACATGCTGATCTAAAACATTTACTGTTATTGTGAACGGTCACTGTGTTTATAGTGCATACAGCTGAACTTTGCAGAGAAATGTCCCAGTCTGTACTTCTTACAATTTATAGACTTCTTGCAAATAGTTTGCTTTGTTTGTCTTTGCAGTGCTGTGAGTGAAGCCTACAGGCTATAAGAAAATGCTAAAGAGAACAGGCTAAAGGGAATTTTCAGTTTAGAAAAAGTGCAACCAAAGAGAGACACAGCAGAGGTTTATAAAATTATGCATGGGGTGGAGAAAGTGGATAGAGAGGACTTGACAACAAAAAAAGCAGAAAGGGGGATTCAATTTAAAGCAGAACTACAGGACTAGGGAAGGAAAAGGATTATCTCTTTCCCTCAGATGCCCCCCTGAAGCTGCCTTTAAGTCCTAGCAGAGAGAGAAAAAAATCAGGAAAGTGTCACTGGTGAAAGAGATAACCCATTGCCTCAGTGCTGTCGTATCTCTACACACTGACAATGAACAGCTGCTTTTTAGAAGCAAGTGACACGTCTGGAGATCCAGTCCTGGAATTCAGGAATGTCAGATGTAGTCTAGTCCTTAGCTGCAATTTCTCCATGGTCCCATGCCTGCAACCAACCACAGTAAAGTAGATTTAGCTATTGAATGCCTGGAAGGGGGAAAAAAATCAGATATGCAACAGGTGCAGCTAGTTCTTGTACAATAGCAGGAACAGTGAGAACTTGGAATTTGATCAGCAACGGTCTTAACTTTTTAAAGTTGCCCACTCCCTCAGGGCAGGGATGCTACAAATTTCATTGCAAATATGGTCAAAGTTACCATGTTCAAAGGTAATGATCAGAGGTAAGCCAATCCGTTGGACTTTTCATTTCACACTGAGCAGCCACAAATGCCTGCTGAACCAGTTTGCATTAGGCTTTCCCTGAACTGCCATTTCAAACTGATCAGTAGCCATTATCACCACTATAGACTATTTAAACACCGAAGGATAGCATTTGATCATGGTTAGTAAGGAATACAGTGAAACAATTTGCAGAACACCCACAAAAGACTGACAGACCATCAAACTATTTGTTGAAAAAATCAGGTCTCTGCGACAGTGAACAAAATGTGATCTGAAACTGTGGGTGTTCAAGCACCCCTGCCCCCAGGGCTTTTTTTGTATCAGGAACTCCTTTGCATACTCCTGATGTAGCCAATCTTCCTGGAGCTTACAGTAGGCCCTGTACTCTTGGCTACATCAGGGGTATGTGGCCTAATATGCAAAGGAGTTCCTGATTTAAAAAAAAAAAGCTAAGCCTACCCCTATGCTGTGTCCTGGGGAAAACTAGAATTGGCAACCAATGTAGAAATGAGGTGACTGTTTATAGCACTCTATGAGATCCCTGTGAGAGACCACCTTGTGGGACGCCAGTACCTTGATTTGTATACTAGACTTTTATCTCTGCACAAAGGTACTACCTAAATTTCCTTGTCTCACCATCTTAACCTGCTAAAAAGGGTATGATCAGTTTGAAGGAAACTCTGGAAATGTAAAAACTTCTTTAAAATATAGACTCATCCCCTTCCTTGGGGAATTCTGGGAGCTGTATTTTCATGCAGGTGTTGAGAACCCTTTGCAAGAGAGTTGTCATCCCCTGCTAGAACTCCAGTTCTCAAAATCCCTTGTGCAGAATCAATGACAATTAAATTGGTTTTTATCTGAAGTGCAAATGAGTCTTCTAGCATTTTGTTTTGCAGCTGGGAATGTAACCTACACCCTTAATAGTCACTAAAGGAACAATGGCCATGTTCTCAGGAATAGAGAGTTTTTAAGGAACCCAGTGAATTTTATTGATCACAATGCAGAAGCATTTGGCATATTTTTCACTGTGTTCTTGCCATTTCACAACTTGTGCATGTCTAGCTGTCAGGTCCTGGAGTCTATTCTGCGGCCACCGGTATTGTGTTACTCTGTGGAGCTAGGCTGTTGCCATGACTATGGACATAAGGTCTAGTATCCTTCTTCCTTTTGGGTCTGCATTTCTTCTGCATGAGGTCGTGGTTAGAATGCTGATAAGGATCTGGGAGACCCAGGTTCAAATCCTTCGTTGCTTGTGGATAAGTGGCCTTAGGCCAGTCATTGTATCTTTCACTCAGCCTAATTTGCCTCATAGGAGTGTTGCAAGGATTAAATGGAAGTGGGGAAAATTATATTTTAAACCACTTTGGTATAACGAGGAACTGCTAAGCTACTAATACCCTATATAGTGTTGTGTACATACCATTTCTGCAGCAGCAAGGTCCAGGGGCAGAACTGCCTGAGTTGGTTCCCTTTTATAAGGGTACCAGCAGAGTACAGATGGAGTCAAAAAGCAACTTCTACACTACATCATAAGAGCCCCGTGGCACAGAGTGGTAAAACTACAATACTGCAGTCGGAGCCTTCTGCTCATGACCTGAGTTTGATCTCAATGGTAGCTGGTTCAGGCAGCCAGCTCAGGTTGACTCAGCCTTCCATCCTTCTGAGGTCGGTAAAATGAGTACCCAGCTTGCTGGGGGGAAATTGTAGATGACTAGGGAAGGCAATGGCAAACCACCTTGTAAATTCTGCCATGAAAACGTTGTGAAAGCAGCATCACCCCAGAGTCTAAAACAACTGGTGCTTGCACAGGGGACTTTACTTTTTTTACACTACATCATATCCTCAGAGAGAAAGAGACTCATAGATGTATCTATTTCTTGCTCTCGTTTCTTAAAGCGGCCTCCTCTCTTCCACTCTCACTGATATATAACAAAGCTTTCCAGGGAATGTCTCGTATCAGTTACCATCCACAGATGTACAAAGTCTTCAGGCTAGGGCTTGTTCCCGATTACGGGTAGAATATTATTTGGATTTACAGTCTCCGAATCACTATTGCCAGATCCCCTTTCTTGTGATGCTTAGAATAGTGTACATGGATCTTGAATATCTGCATGCATGTCCCAGCTCTGCCATCATCGATCTAGTCTTCTTGATTCCTGTTTTCCAAGTAGGTTACCAAATGCCTCTGGAAGCCTATAAGTAGGATACAGACAGCAGCTTTCTGCTACCCCCAACTCCCACAGCTGGTATTCAGAGGAATTTGTGGAGAACTTCAGAACTGTTCTAGGCCAAAACATCACTTTCAAATCAGATCCTTAATAACCCTTAAGAAAAAAATGCTCAGCATATCAATAAAGAAATTTATGATAGGGAAAGGGAGTTAACTTGGATGCAGTCATCACTGTCTAGAAATGCAACGTTTCATTCCTGTCCTTGTACGAATAGCCTCAGTGCAGAAAGTTGGCTGTTCACAGGCTGTAGCATCCAAAGCCATATTTTCTCACAGACTATTTGGGGTGCATTATGTTTGCTTCACACCCCCACTAGTCCACTTGCTAAAGAGAAGAAAACCCCTTTTAATGATAAGCACAGCCCACATACAGGCTCCCGCCCAGGGCTTGCCCTATATAGCAGAGTGCTCCAGTTGCAATGCCATGTATGCACTGACTTTCTACAAACACATCATAGGCTTTTCAAACAGGAAGGCTCCACTCCCCCACCCTTCTGCTTTCCCTGTGAACTTTAGCTTTCTGCTGAAGAGTTCTCATGCACATCTCTAGCCAATACATAGATTAAAGCAATTTTAGTGCTGCAATTTGAGGCGTGCCATAACACTGACTTATGACCACTTCAATAATCACGGCGCTCGAGCTACAAATGATAAAATGAATGGCTCATGTTTGGTGCATATATTTGCACATATTTATACAGTAATGTATGCACTGATTTCCTTCAGCTTGGGAGAAGACAAAAACAAAAAAAAACTTGTTGAGAAAGAAAGCCTTTTCAGTATGGTAGGATATTAGCTTGTGGGAAACAATAGTAGAAGCGAGCCAAAATTTATAGTGGAAAAATAAATGAAATCAAGTGGGAATAAACGAGGGGTGGAGGGGGGCAAATTTCAATCTGCTGAGCCTCACTCTTAACCTCACTTTGAAGCTAAAGAGAACTTGATTGTTAAAGGATGTCTTCTGTTGACTTCAGAAGATTTTTATATGACACTTTGGGGCATATGGAACTTCTTTTCTCATGTGCCTCTATTTTGGACAATTGTTTTTTAACAAACAAGTATTATAGATACCAAAAGTGTGGGTGGCAGCATTTAATATAACAATAAAAATGGGAAGAATGGCTTCCTCTCCTTTGCTATTTCAGGGATAGCAAGTCATGCCACATGTGGTTTTTCAAAGGCAAAGCTAACATTGTTGGAAATTGTGATCCTTTGATGCATCCCACTGAACACCTTTAGTCCATATTCTTCATCCAGTATGGTATCAAAGTGGACAAAATTGTTCAATGTGCATCCATGAAGCTCTTGAACCTAATTTACCTTGTGTGGTTGTTGTAAGGATAGAACTGTATTACCTTGCTCTCAATTTATACTGCCTTGAACAATTTATTGACATTTTATAGGGATGCTAGCCTCAAGGTAGGGCCTGGAGATCCCTACAGCTCATCTTCATACTACAGAAATCAGTTCTACTGAAGAAAATGGATGCTTTGGAGGGAGGACACTGAGGTCTCTGTCTTCTCCATGCTCCACCTCCCAAATCTCCAAGAGTTTCCCAACCTGGCACTGGCAACCCTACTCCCCACCCCACCCCCAGTGACCAAGGGGGACACAGCATCCTTAATTGCCAATGTGGAATAGCCAAAATATCCACTGTTGCTCTTGCCTTGGCACAATTTGGGTCAGTTGGCCCACACAATGTTCTCTCCCCTTTAGATGAGTCAGAATTGAGAAAGGATCAGAATGTCAGTCTCTCAGTACGCCCCTGTTCTCTTCTTGGCCTTGTCTTCCAGAATAAGGCAGGAGCCAGAAACTAGTCTTCTTTGGCCGCCTCCTTTCTGATCCTAAATGCAGACTTTCCTTGCAGTGTCCTAAGACCTTTTAGTATCTCCTTTATAAGAACACAAGAAGAGCCCTGCTGGATCAGACCAATGCATCTATTCCAGTATCCTGTCTCACACAGTGGCCAACCATTTCCTCTGAATGGCCAATAACAGGGCATAGAGGTTGAGGTCTTCCCCTGATGTTCTGATGTTGCCTCCTGGCTCTGGGATTCAAAGGCCTGGTGCCTCTGAATGTGGAGGTTCCCCTCAGTCATCGTGACTAGTAGTCATTGATAGACTTGTCCTCCATGAATCTGTTTATTCCTGTGGCCATCACTACATCCTCTGGCAATGAATTCCACAGTTTAATCACTCTCTGTGATTAATCACTCATTACTTCAGCCAGATGTTTAGCTCTTCCAGCTGCAAAGGGATTTCCAAGCAGCCTGGCATATTGTGGCCGACTACTTTCTTTCTGCTGCTCACTCTATCCTGCTACTCAAATGGGGCTTCTGGAAAAAGGGTTTCTCAGCTGGGATGGCTGAGAGTGGTGAGCGGAGCTCCTAATAGGCCTATCAGTTGAAATTATGAACATTTCTGTCATGATTCCCTTCTAAATGAAGATCTTCCAGTCACATCTCTACAATCTCTTATCTCCTTTTCTCTTTGAAATGAAACTATGACCGATTTCCCACTCACCTTACGCCGCTCTCACGTTCATCTTCTCAGCAGGGCTTCCTTCCGGTTTCATACTATCTACTCCGGGGCTGCAACAAGCATTGGCATTTTTGCACAGCAAACAGAAACTGGGTTTTAGTGGTTTCTGTTTGCTGCGCACAAACACCGATGCTTGCTGCAGCCCTGGGGCAGATAGTGTGAAATTGAAAGGAAGCCCTGCTGAGAAGGCGAATGTGTGAGTGGCGTAAGGTGAGTGGGAAATCTGTCTATGAGTTGCTTTGGTCTGTCCATCTCAAAAAATAAAAAGGAAAAAAGATTTTATTCTGAGAAGTTGCTGAATGTAACTCATTCTCTACTGTGGCCTCCCCTCCAATTCCCCCCCTCAGGAATTCAGGAGTTGGAAAGAAGTTTGCAAGCTTCCTACCAGAGATGGGAAATTCCCCATCCCCAGTTCCCAATTCCTGCTGCCAGTCCTGTAGCCAGCAGGAGAGAAATAATATTTTAAAAGTTGCTGTCAGGTGACAATGTGATGTTACTTCCAAGGGAAATCTGAAAGTAACGTAAGTCCACTCTAGGAATCACTGGAAACTCTATGGTTCTAGCATAGCATTTCTAGCACTTCATAGGAAGGAATGACTTTACTTCTGGATCTATTTACTGTAAAGAATTAAAAATTGCTTCTCAACGAAAACAAAATGTGGCCTGCTTTGAAATGAATCACATCCTGAAGATTTTCATGTTTATAAGACCTACCTCCTTCTTAGTACCAGATTCAGGAAAAAACAAAGAGGATTGTTTTGACTGTGTACACAGTGCATGAACAATTCAATGAAATACATGAAATCAAATCATTCATTTGCATTATGGACTTATCAAAGAGGCTTATTTTAGGAAATGTGCACTTAACAAGCAATGTACAAATCCAATGAAGAACATATGATTGCTTACCAAGGGCATGGACATACAATGAAACTAATGAGAGATTTGGAGGCTCTCTCCTGCATTTGTTAAATCTGTCTATAAGATACAATCTGATATTGATAAAGAACTCAGAAATCCAGAAGGTTTTCTTTCTCCTGGAGATGGCAGTTGATTGACTAACACAACGTTTGGTCAATTGACCATCTAATACTGTTAAATAATAGCCAAATGTTTAAGGCATGCTTTTGAAGGAGTTTAACAGCAACAAACAGAGTGAATCATGCAAATTACATTTAATTTTTTTAAAATAACTCCAGAGACTGTTCTGTTCAAAGAATATCCAATCACATTGATTGTCCCTCTTTCACAGCACATGCAATGGACTGAGTGACTCTTGAACATTTGTGGCCAGTGACTCGTCTGTATGTACAGGGCTGGGTGTGCCTGAACCTAAACATAAACCCTGGAACTGGAATTGAAAGATTGATCTGGGGGCTGGGACCCCAATTATGGTCAGGCAAAAGACAGCTGAGGTAGTCAAGGCTGATTGATGGGATTTTGGATTTGTGTGGCGTCTTGTTTAAACTGGCATCATAAAGCAATGCGTTTGCAATAATAGAGTGCAAGATGCAAAGCATCCTGGAAAAGTGCTGTTGCCTCAGACAGTTGAATGTTTAACTAGCTAAATGTGAGATGGAGGGAGAGCTGGGCAGCAGAAAAGCCGTTTCCCCCTCTAAGTTTTCCAGGGGTTCTGTGGTTTGACAGCATCTTTCAAGCAGAGAGAAAGGAAATTAGGCTGAGCCTTTGATATCTTTTCCAAATGTCCGGGGGGTTGTTCTGAAGAATATGGTTGCCAGCCTGGAAAAAAAATGTCTTGCCCTTCTGTCAGGGGCTTAATATGTGGGAATGGACAGATGAACCTTTCATGGCACAGCATGGAGATAGCACCCTATGAAGCCTCTTTTAAAGGGACAAGGCTTTTTATTTTTCCCCAGGCAGTTGGCAATCATACAGAAAGAGCATAACAGGACAACCTTGCTAGAGCTAAGCAGAGCTGGAGTTGTTCAGGGTCTGGAATCCCTATATATGCTGCTTTGAGTTCTACAGAAGGCAGAAGGGGTATACATATAATAAACTCAATACATTATAATGAACCAAATTAAGTCTAGAACTTGAAGTTGCAGTCTCAACTCTCAGATGCTTTTCTTGTCTTTCTGTGGGTTGCGGGCTGACATGTCATGTTACTTTCACATTAATGGTTGCCGTTCTTTTCCCCCCATGGTCTCCATTTGGATGGCGCTCAGCTTCGTTCTGTTTTAACAGCCAGATTCCTATTGATTCAATGAGGGTGGCAAGTTCATAACTGGCTGCTTCCAAAGCATCTATGTAATCCAGACTTCTGAATGCATATAAAGCAGCCAAACATCAAATGCTCTATTTCAAACTGGGGTTCTTTAATACACACATGGATGAGACTATAGCCAAATAATTATTTGAAACACAAGAGCAAAGGAACTTTGTTCAACCTGATTGAAGACTACTTCAAGCAATTCCAAAGCAAACATATTTACAACAAAGGGTTGGAGCACGGCAATGACTTTCAAATTATGCACGGGATGCTTTTAGATACCCCAAATCAGGATTCATATAATAATTAAAACAGTGGTCCACAGGTTCTTCTCAGCCAAGGCTATGCTATTCCTCTGTATGAACCTTTACAGCAAGAATAATTTTGACCTCTTAGGAATTTTCCCCACTGGCAAGAAAGCTTTTAATAATAGGCAAAGTTTCTTTTACTCCGTTAGGTTATCCTTATGATGAAAGTGAGAAACCATGAATTGCGGAGCATAATGTGATTATTTCGCATTCAATTTGTGATTATAATAGGTAAACACAGAGTGCGAGCAAGTGGGGTGGGCAAGAATGTGATTAGAAACAAGACATATCTATAAATTATGTAGACTGAGGCAAATTGCTGAAAGAAATGACCATCCCCTTGCGCTAGCACACACCAAGTGGATTGTTTTTGTCTATGGCATCATATTTTAAAATGGTGAAACTTGTTGCAAGCAAAAGGAGGAAGAGAGGATTATTTTTTAAGTTTGTTTGTAACAATTAAAACTTCAACATGGTTCTATGGAGAGGTCCCAGAGACAGAACAAGCTGCTATGTCACGGCTATGCCTTCAGTTCTGCTTTACTCTGTCTGAACATTTCTTAAGTTCCTGCATTTAGGTTTAATTCATTTACTTACTTGTGCTGTTGTTTCAAATAAATTTTAATTTAAAAATACCTCACTCACTCCCATGCCACAGTCCTGCAGATAGCTCTTGACTTGCAGGGCTGGAGTCAGATGGTTGTATTTTCAGTACTGAAAGCAACCTGAAAGAGAGATAACTGCTTGTGTTGTGTATATTCTTCTTGCCTTTGCCTTTAGTAAACAGAGTGGAGGTGGGTTTTTTTTAAAAAAAAACACAACAATAACAGAGTTGGGGTTTGTTTCCAATACAGGCTTGAGCAGAAACAACAGCTGAATGCATGAGATGTGCATGTACATATTCTCTCCCCTGTCATTTTTGACTTCTTAAAAACTATTGTTTGTCATCTCAAGGCTTAGTTAACTTCAAATGAATTTGGATGAGGCTCTACATGATTCCACTGTTGCAGATGTTCATGTCAGCTTGGAATGCAATGAATACCATTGGGAAGACCCTAAAATTCAGAGAGAGAATCTGTGCATTTCAGCAGAGAAAAATTATTGGCCACCTACACTAGCAGTAGAGTTTTGAGAAATCCCCCCCCCCCGCCACCCTTGGAACATGAATATATATTATTGGTGGAGGCAAGAACCTTTTACTTGTGGAGGGCATTGCGTCTTGTAGTTAGCTGTAAAATAGTTTGATTTTCATATATCCTGCATTTTTTTTTTGGTCTGCTGTAATACTTTAGTATACTGGCAAACTCTTAGGAACATGAAATAATATATTCAAGGGATAGCTGAGTCTTTTAATACCCCTCCTCATCCAACTGTCCCACTTAATAGTAAAAGGTAAAGGTTGCAATCCAGTTCAAGTTAACCTTGATAATTTTTTGTTAGAACCAACAGAATGAGCGAGTCGCAACTGAAGTCGTATATCTTCAAATAGGACACACAGAGTCCAATCCAATGTACAAAAGTAATTTACTTTCATTTTAATGTGATCCACAAATAAGAGTACATTGGACTGCATTTTCAGTTGCAACTTTAGCTAGACTGGAAACTTTGGGTTTTTTTTAAAAAAAATCCTGCCATCTGGGGTTTCTTCCCTGCATGCTTTTGCAGATACTGCATTGAAAAGTTGACTAAATTCCAGACCCAGAAATCTGAAATTTGAAGCAACTGTTAATGTCGTCCCCTTCCATAGTCCTATGAATCAAACTGAACTAGTATGAGTCCACCAATATAAATGTACTGCAGCAGATGTAAAAGACGAAGAGCATCCTGGCCTGGATCCAAAGGAACGTGTGCATCTAAGGCAGCTTTGGGCTTGCATTTCTGAAACAGATGGCCCCCAGACCTCACAGCATCATCTTGAAGGGAGCTTAAAAAGTGGTTTGTGATACAGACTGTGTGTATGTGTGTGCTTGTGCATTCATGGGTGCAAGTACATTGCTTCAAGAAAAAGGCCAAACACTTCATTTGCCGTGACCAAGTTCTTGGGTTCATGCAAAGTAGCTTCTTGGAGTCCCAGCTCTCTATTTGCGTCAACTGTATCAGATTTGAACACTGGGGAAAGTATCCTTCTCATATTGGTTCAGCAAAGGTGACCTTTTGGAAGCAGCAAATGACATTTAAATATAAGCAAAATTTGGCACTTCATTAGCAACCACCACCACCGTTGTAATAACGAATGGGTAGGCATTTATTTTCTGGAATTTTGGAGATTGGAATTTGAAATGGATGGTCATTTTTCTGCTGTTTTTAATAATGACCAGATGGTTACTCCTACTGAGCCACCAACAAAGGGAGGCTATGCAAGACTAGTTCAAAAATAAAGGAATGATTACTAGCTGAAGTTCTTTTTCTTGGCTTTTCTGAACAGATCCACTCAACAAATACTGGTGCTGTCCCTTTGGTATTGTTTAGGTTTTACATAAGGCAAACAGAAGAATGTATCGCACAAGTGAAACAAAAAAGGAGTTTAATACCTAGCCCTCTCATAGGCTTGTTACTCTGAAGGTAGCCCATTGAGTTCAACAGTACTTATTCCCAAGTATACATAGAAGAGCAGCCCTGTTTTATTTTTGGTTCCATTTTGTGTTAAGCTATCCAGCTAAAATCTGCAGAATTGTTCATTATAAACACAAAGCTAAACCGATATGGATTCATTGTTCATATTTCCTCTCAAGCATTCATTTTAGCTTAGGCTTCAAAAAAAGGAAAATGGGTTTTATAAGTATAAAGCGAAGTTTTCAGCACTGCCATTTAAAATATGATGCCATATTAGTTTAAACCATGAAACTTAAATAATAAACACCACCAGGCATGGTGGTTTTTAATATGAAACACAGTTTATAGGATGATTATTGGACAATTGGAGTAACTTGTCAAGTAGAATCACTCTGGCAAGTTTTCAGAATATATTGCTTCACTCACAGATGTAACCCTATTGATATCAAAGGATCCAATATTATTTGTCCCTCAGAAGTTTTAAATTCTTCAGCTTGCTTTTATTAGTCAGGAAAACAGGAATTGGGTGATAAATGTTAAGTAAGATTTGATTTTTCTAATAATTAATTGTAAGTATCCATTTCATCATAATGGGTTCATAACAAAAGACAACTTCACGTTCAACTGGGTTAAATTCTCCTCCTGACTCGTTATTTCAAAGACGGTCTCAAATTTCTGAGATATATCAGGCAGTTTCCATACAGTGGTAAAAAGTCTTTCCAATTAAAATGCTAATTGTAAACAAACTCAAACATGTTGGGGGGGGGGAATGCAGGCTGCCTATATAACAAAAGAGACTTATATAATTCTATTTGAGTGAAATCTTTCATCTTTGATTTACAGGTTCGAGTCTGCTATAACTAGAACCATATTGTTCCATATCTTTCATACCATGGCTTTCCCCCCAAACCTTGTTTTAATTAAGGTTTCTTTCAGATTTCTGAATAAAAAGCATGACAGTGTTCACTTATGGCTTTAATGTACCCTTTGAGCTTGGAAAATATATAAAACAAGAGCATCACTTGCCGCTTAAAAGAATGACGGCTATAATGCAATGTAGAATAGCTGATGGAAGACAATATGTTACGTTCTTAGTGTGTGTGGGGGGAGTTCATAACTACTTTAACTCCCCTGTCACTATTTGTGTCCCTTAAAATGCTCTGAGTCAATGCCATAGCCTCTTTCCCTTCAGTGACGATAAGGCAACATGTGTAAGAATTTAAGCGTTCGTGAACAGTAAAAGGCACAACCCTTCAGTAACACGCGCAGATCTGCAGTTACTTGCATCACAATCATGCTACGTTTGCAAGAGGAAATTAAAAGAGAGGCCTAGCTCTCTTCAATCCTTTTAATATTAAGCATCCCCCCCTGCCCCCGAGTTCAGTGGGTCTCAATAGAAGAGAGTGGCTGACATTTCCATCTGGTTCTATAGAAGCACCTGAGCTCTGAGTGGACTTCAGGAGGATTCCTTCTGGTTACCTCTATTTAGACACACACCAAATTTGAAGTGAGGTTAAATCAGGCAGGGGCAAGCTATTCAATTTTGGGGGAGCCTACTGGAATCTCTTGATCCATAAGCAGCTAAGTGTGCACTCCAGATTGTGCAGCATCTGATGAGAAACAAACCATCCCTTGCTGCTTGCAGTGTGCATTTCGTTGCTAGTGTTACCAAATGCCACATTAAAGGGGGAACTCGAAACAAAAAAAGAGACAAAGTCAAAGAGACGCTTAACAGAGTTCGGTTTGGAAAGCTGTGGAGCAGAGTTTGATTTCAACCAATTTCCTGACCATTTCCCCCCGTTTATTAATTGCTAAACCATCTTTTCAGACAGCACCATAAAGAAACAACCAACATTTCATGACATTAAGAACAGTAAAGGAAACAAATCCTAGGAACTATTTTTAACAGTGTGAAAAAAAAATCTCAGTCTAGTAAAATGTGTTCAAAATGTTCGTGGTGCAATTTGTGAACCTTTTGTTTTTCTCCTCCCCCCCACCCCAGTTTTGCAGGCTGTTCCCTTTTTTATAGGCAACCATAGTCAAGAATGCCTAATTACTTTTAATATTTCTATTCTAGCATTGAAGTCGGCGAGTGGATCACGCCGCTTACGAAACCCTGCTCAAGGCTGTCTCTTCTGCAAGGTCTGGTTTACTGTAACTCTAGAATTGTAGCGGTTACATTGAAGGAGCCTCGGACGGCTCTTTTAAGTCCATCCAACGAACAAGTGGGGCTGCTGTTCAGAATTTTGTGCCCAGTGTTTATGTTCCATCTGATCCATGCCACCCAGGCAGCAGACAAGACACGTCTAAGGGTGCTTGGGGAAAGGGGGGGATACACAATGATGTCACACACAGGAAATATCAGAGGGGAGGACTTGGCACTTCACAAGACTGGCTCTTCTTCCATGGGCTCGCCAGCAGCTCTAGAAAAATAAACAGGCAATCAGGATACGGAACCAGAGTACACAATGACATTGTAGATTTTCATGCATAATCAAAGCTGATTTTTCAGCTCTCCCCCATGTTTATTTGTGTTCTTCAGTTATCCATAAATAAAGTTCCTTTTCTAGGAAGTATAAACAAATGTCAAGTGGAAAAACATTTTCGATCCAAGCAATCACTGCACAAAGTTCCTGTTTATATTAAAATTGTCAGAATATTTTATACCTTTTGGTTCAGAAACGTACATGCTTTGTGTCAGCAAAAAAAAAAAAATCAAATAATTTAATGGGGAGGAAATGTGCAACCCTTTCTCTCTGCTTTTTTAAAAAAGTAACATTTATGGACCCAGTTTTTAACAATGGGATACTCTCCTCAAAATCAGGTAACAGGCAAGGAATTTAGCAAAGATTCCTTGGTTGTGCTGCTTTGCTTTTAAGACGGCCATTGGCTGCTTGCCTGCTTAAAACTTCCGAGCTTAAATTCTGAATCTGATTAGCCGACCACTGCCAAAAAGCAGGTATCTAATAATAATAAATAATCTGATTATGCACATCATCTTTATTAGCAATCACCTGGGAGACTTGCCAAGAGGCTGAACTAAATTGGCTGTTGGACATGCAAAAAAGAGAAAATAAAGCATTCCCTTCACCCAACGGCTCTGGAGAGTAGAGGATCAGACATTATTTTTAAAGCTGCACTGCCAACAGGATGAGAGGTCAGAAATAGGAATTTAATCCTGCATTGATGCTAGAGAACACACACACACAACAGCAGCAGCACACTTCTTTTTTGACAAATGCACATTTTTAGGATACTTTCATCAGTGAAATCTCAATTGAGATTTCACTGATGAAAGTATCCTGAAAATCTGCATCTGTCAAAAATGAACCATTTTACATTAATTCATTAATGTCCTAAAAGTTTATTATTGGGAGCTTGTCTAGAATGACAGGGGCAAGGAAGTGAGAGTCCCTTTAATGCCAGATATTGTCCCTAGTATCCCCTGGACAAAAGGAAATACTTCTTTATACAGAGAGTGATCAAAATGTGGAATTTGCTACCAGAGGATGTAGTATGTAGTACAGAGGATGGGCATAGGATTTGGTGGAGGATAGGTCTATCAGTGGCTCTCCAAAGCTGAAGGAAACCTTCAGGTTCAGAGGCACTAAACCTCTGAATCCCAGAACTAGGAGGCAACATCAGGAGGCCTCTCTGCCTTGTTGTTGACTGTCCATAGGAACTGGTTGCCCACTGCATGAGTCAGGATGTTGGCCTAGATGGACCACTGGTCTGTTCCAGCAGGGCTCTTATGTTCTTTTATGAATGGCACATTGGTGATTTCTTTATATAGCATATAGATCTTAAATTCACATGCACATCTGTCTGATAGGATATACCTGCTCTTGCTCAGCTCTGGATAATACTGAGGAATGTGAAGAAGAAGAATTGCAGATTTATACCCCACCCTTCTCTCTGAATCAGAGAGACTCAGAGTGATTTACAATCTCCTTTATCTTCTTCCCCCACAACAGACACCCTGTGAGGTGGATGGGGCTGAGAGAGCTTTCACAGAAGCTGCCCTTTCAAGGACAACTCCTACGAGAGCTATGGCTGACCCAAGGCCATTCCAGCAGGTGCAAGTGGAGGAGTGGGGAATCAAACCCAGTTCTCCCAGATAAGAGTCCACAAACTTATCCACTACACTAAAAGGGTGGAGGAAAAGATTGTTCAGGTGCTGCTCATGGCAGCATTTTCTCAATACTAGCAGAAACAAACTGACTGTGGTACTAAATCACAGGTTAAGAATTCCCTGTACTCTCCAGGGCTGTGATACCCTACTTTGCAGGTTTGGAAATAAATAAAATGGAGAAATCTCTGCAACAGCTGTTGAATATAATCTGGCTCAGCACTGTGTACTGTTCACTTTGGGCTCTCATTTGAGGGGAAATTGATAGATTACTCATGAAATCAAGAATATGTAGTACTTTCTTATTTCTTTAATTTATTGCATGTTTTAAATTATATATGTATGCTTAATTTATTGCATGTTTTAAATTATGATGTACACCACCCTGAGCCTTCTGGGGGAGGGTGGTTTGTAAATTAAATTAATTAATAAATTATATTTTAAATGTGCAGTGTCCTTTTACTTTTTCTGATTTGGGTGGCTTGGATTTCTTGGGGTTAGGGTGAAGGGTTTTTTGGGGGGAGGGGCTGGTTACATTCCTGTATTGTTAAAAGTAAAGTTTTTTACTGTTTTAAAAGGATTCTGTGTTTGATTTGTTGCTGCTGTGTTGTGCTGCTGTTGTTCCTTTTCTCTTCTGGTTCTGGTTCTTGGGGGGGGGGGGTGTTTGGCCTAATTTTTATTGTTAAAAAGTTAAGTTTGTTAACAGTTGAGTTCGTTGGCCTTTTCTCGGATTTGTTTGGATCTGTTACTGTTGGTTTTGCATCCTGTCCTGTTCTCCCTTTTCCTGGTTCTGTGTGTGTGTGTGTGTGCTAAAAGTTAAGTTTCTTTCTGTCACGTTTTGGTTTTTTTAATTACCTCTGGTTGGTGTGAGGGGGTTGGTGTGTGGGGTGGGTCACTTTCATGTTTTTATAGCTATTTTCGGAGTCTGAGGGTTTCATACAGTTTTGGGGGCTCTCCCTCAAACTCTCTGCCCTCCAGTAGCCTCTGATTATACCCTATTTTGCCATCAAGTTCAATGGCCCATAGGGCATAATGGTGGGATAGGGGCACCCTTTTTGGGCTCCCCTGGAATGGGAACCCCTGGCCCAATCTTTTTGGGAACTGGCGGGTTCATAGGGGAGAGTCCCCTGCAGGTCCCCTGAACATTTGGGGGCTCTCCCTCAAACTGCCTCCCCTCAAGGTGGCTTCCAATATACCCTATTTTGCCATTGATTTCAAGGGCACATAGGGTATAAAGGTGGGATAGGGGCACCTTCTTTGGGTGCCCCTGGAATGGGAACCCCTGGTCCAAACTTTTTGGGACTCTGGGGGTTCATAGGGGTAGTCCCCTGCAGGTCCACTGCAAATCTGGGGGATCTCCCTCAAACCCTCCCCTCCAGGCAGTTTCCAATATACTCTATTTTGCCATTGATTTCAATGGCCCATAGAGTATAATTGGGCCGTATATTTGGAAATAGCCTTATATCTCCCATATATATGGCTATTCCGAATACCGGTATTTGGAAATATACAGTATTCTGAATATTTTGGCCCTGTATATTTCCAAATCTGATTAATTCCAATTTTTTTTTTTGCACACCCCTACTACTGAGCAGATCCTTTCCTGAGTAAACTGACACCATGCTTTGGACTACAGGTAAACAAAAAACAGTACTCCCAGGGAAGATCTCAAAATGCAGATAAATTCATGCTGGAGAAGGTGGTATGTTAATATATTCTGGATCCAGATTATAGAAGTTCAAGGCCTTTTTTATAGCAGGAATTCTTTTGCATATTAGACCACTCATCCCTGATGTAGGCAACCCTCCAAGAGCCTACAGGGCTCTTAGTAGAGAGCCTACTGCAAGCTTCAGGCAGATTGGCTACATCGGGGTGTGTGGCCTAATATGCAAAAGAGTTCCTGCTACAAAAAAAAGCCCCATAGAAGTTATTCTAATTTCCATTTTGCCAATGTGGAGTACTGAGATCCAATGACTGGTCTAAGGGAGCTAACCACTAAAATAATAATTTAGCTATAATTTCAGTTGATGCTCCTCAGTTCCAAGCCAAACATTGTATCTATAGAACTCCGGCTTTCCTTTACAGCTCAATATGGTTTCCATACAATGCAGCAATAATATATGGCCCAGAGTATGATGGAAGTGGTCAAATGCCTGAGGAAGGACTGAAGTGGATAGAGCTGATGCTAGCTGGAAGGACCACTGCTTTAAATGATCTTGTGCTCCATACCACTGATAATATGCAGCTTTTGCTGAAATACTCAGTTAAGCACTTGTGAGTGTTGCTGAATTCTGTTCTCCTGTTGGAGAATAAAGTGTCCTTGACTCTGAAAGATGCTTTCCCCTCAGTCACATATTGTTAGGAAGCTAGGTATCTATTTGAAGATGCCTGATCTGGAAATGCTGTTCCATGCTTCAGTTACCTCAAGCTAGTTTACTATAACATACTCTACATGGGGCTGCCCCTTGAAGACAATCCAGAAACGCAGTTAGTGAAACATACAGCAGCTTGTCTGTTATCTGGGGCTAGCCAGTGTGACAGTAATAAGCCACTCTGGGTCCCCAGAAAGGACAAAAGTGATATGTAAATGAATGAACAAATAGGAATTGGTCTCCATGTTACTTTGAGAGGGTTGAAAGTTCCTAGGTGGGAAATTCCTGGAGGTTTGAGGGTGGAACCTGGAGAGGGCAGGGTATGGGGAAAGGAGGGATCTAAATGGGATACAATCCATACAGTCCACACTTCAAAGCAGCTATTTTCTCCAGGATAATTGATCTCTGTTGTCTGGAGATGAATTGTAAGGCCAGGAGATCTCCATGCCCCACCTGGAGGTTGGCAAACCTATATTGTTATCATGAATGGAATAGAAACTGTAAGGCCTTTGAGCAGTAAAGAATGCAAAGACAACAGTGGTATAATTCTTGAAAGTCTCACCTCCATCTGTCCTAAAAACTGCTTTCAGAGGCAAGTTCCCTGTTGAAATGTTTTCAGAGTAAATGATTACTGATGCATCTGTCTGTCCAACACAAGGCTCTAATCAGTTCAGTGTAGATCTCATTTACAAAACGAATATTTATCAGCACATATGATGTGCAAAGCTTTTGAGGCCCCTTGCTGTTTACCGAATGATCTTTTTCATTTAAATTGATAGTAGCATCTTTTTCATCCCCATTCTTTCATCTCCCAGCAACCACATCTTTGTTACCTATTTTTTTTGTCTCTTGGCAATTTCAATTAAGTTTCTGCTGCACATGAACCACAGAGAGTTCTATTTTAACTAAACAAAACATTAAAACATCCAGAAAATCACAGCTTCCCCCTGAAGTCTGCTTCTCTCAGCATGTCAGAATAAATCAAACTGAAATAACTGTTTACTCGATGATGTCACTTTGAAAAAAAATAGAGGGAGAAAACAAGGGAGAGGGGGAGAAACCCCTAAGAAGGGTGCATAGCCAGAACCGTTTTCTCTTTTTCTCAGTGGTAAATGAGTCAGATAGTAGTTGGCCAGGAAAAGAGCCACCTTCTTCAAACTCTGAGTTGGAAATGAGTCATCTAGCTCTGAAAATCAGGATAGCCTCCAACATAACTGGCAAGTTTCTTGCTAAGGAAACGTTACTCTCTCCCTCTCCCTCCCTCCCCCTCCTTCCCCCTTACTCTCTTTCCCTCTCACACACAAACACACATGAGAGCCTGATTCTATACTCTGGTTTTCAACAGATTAGTTAGCCAGCATGACTAGGATCTCAGCTACCCTTGTTTTGATTTGTGCATTCTGTGGAAAGCTGTGCTGAGGCACAATGTGTAAATCTCCAATCCATACACAGAGGAGTCTATATGCTTTGGGGGACTTAAGCAGGCCAATCCCCCCCCCCCTTTCTTTAACTCTCTCCATGCTCTCCATATTTTATATGTTCTGGAGCATATTCATTCCTCATAGGATATTGAGGAAGGGTCTGCAAATCTTTAAGAAAATAAAGAGTCCTGCTAGACCAAACTAGTGGTCCATCTAGTCCAATATCCTGCTTCACACAAAGTCAACTCTTTTTTTAATCCCCATATTTTCAAGTGCTACAGCAGCTGTGGGTGGTGGTGGTGGCTATTTCAGCAGTTGAAAAGGCATGGACAGGGGACAAGAGTACTTCAGTCTACTATGCTGCAGGCCCATCAGGACTGGTCCCTCACAGAATTTTAAAATCACTTTAAAATGATGGTGGCACCCCTGTGGCAGACTCAAGGACACCAGTAGTGGCCAACCAGTTGCCTTGGAGGGCCAACAAACAGGGCACATGCTGATGCTGCCTTCTAGCATTGGTTTTCAGAGGTATGATCAGCCTCGGGATATGGAATTTCCCTTCAGTCACCATGGCTAGTAGCCCTTAATGTAGTTTTTCTCCACGAATCTCTCTATTATCCCCACCCTTTAAAGTAATTTATGGTCATGGCCATCACTTCCTTCATTAGCAGTGAATTCAGTTTATCTTTTTGTTTTGGATTATAAAGTCATTGATTCATTCACCAAACAAAACTAGGAAACAGTTGAAAACAATTTGAAAACAGTTAAAACAGTTTAAAAGTAATCTGAAGTACATAGCAGAACACAACCATACACCACATAGAGAATCCAGAAGTCATGGCTTTCCCACGTCATTGTTTCAGCATACCTGAAGAGTTCCCTAAGTATACAGATGTCCCCTGGTCTGTGGGTTTGGCTACATGAGAGGGAGATGGCTACATCTGAGACTAGAACAAGCCATCCAGTTTACTATTAAATATAGGGATAATGCTTCTGTATTTCAATAGGAAAGCACTAAACATAATGGGACAATATGCTGACAGTTTTAAATATTAAGAGGGATCTCCAAAGAAATGGGAGGAAACAGTTGCTTATTCACCCATCCACCAAGGACAGGACAAGGAGTTTTCATTTTAAACCACAGGAAAGTGGGTTTGAGAGCTGGATATTGAAGAAAAGATAGTAGCAATTTAGACACATGAAAAGTTGCCCAAACATATTATAGAGTCTCTTTCCTTGGATGTTTTCAAGGAAAAGTAGAATAAGCATGGGCAGTATATCTGATATGAAATGACTACAGGGAACCCCATTTGAAGCAAACTCTCTTCTTTTGAATTTGTTTGTAAAAAATATTTCCCCCTTAATCTGAATATCCCCAGTGCTGAATACCTGGGACTATGGCTCAGTGGTAGAGCATCTGTTTGGCATGCAGAAGGTCCCAGATTCAATTCCCCACATCTCCAGTTAAAAAAGAACCAGGCAGTGGGTGGTGTGAAAGACCTCAGCCAAACCCTGGAGACCCACTACCAATCTGAGGCCCTGTTCACACAGTGTGTTGAGTCAGTGTTAAACTGATCCGGTTCTGTTCTGAATATCTTTGTTCCGGATATTATTGATCAGACTGCCATACTGCAATTTGAATCACTCTGCAGTGAATCCATTTCCTGCCATCCACACGATGGCACCATACAGTTCTTTTTTTTGTTTCCCCCACTATTATGTGCATTATGTGGTTATGTGCATATCACTAAGTAGTAAAAAAAAATGGTGACCGTAAACCAGATGTCTGAGGCTCCTTTTGCTCTGGGACAGCCTTCAGATATCTGGAAGTTGGTTAATATTGCAGCAGAACTATCCAGACAGAGAAAACTATGAGGTGAAACAGGACAACTCAAAAAACACCGCAAAGGAGCAGGTAACAAAACAATCTGATTTGGAGAAGGATTGGGGGGGGGGAATGATTGACTACCAGGAGGCAGATGTTGCTGTCTGATCAGCCACTTTTAATACAGAAGAAACAGCAGTGACAACTGATTAAACTGTGCATCTGAACAGGCCCCGAGTGGACAATATTGACCTTAATGGATCAATGGTCTGATTCAGTATAAAGCAGCTTCATGTCGGAATTCATAGTTAAAGATCAAGTTAGAAAACTATGGTTCTTAACTTTATTGCCAACATGTGTGTGGGGGAGTGTTGTAAGGTTCATCGCATGATTGTCACTTGATATCTTCATTACTCAGATTCACAGAGAATCCTTCACCTTTCCGAATAGTTAGAAGAAGACTATGGGAAGGGCAACTATACTTTTTCCACATGAGAGGAGAAATTACTATAAAGCTGTTTTAATATAATTCCCCTTCCAAGGAAGGTACAGTAAGCCAGGCTCAGTCCTCAAAGTCTGGAGTTATATCTGGTCAATATTGTCAATACTGCCCTACTCATAAAGACTAGAGTTGCTTCTATATGGTCTTGGTCTCATTGGAGAGGCAACAGACTGTCCAAATAGTGGTTTTCTTTATACTTTGCTGGACTCAGCCCCGTTACAAGTACCATCTTCTCCTGTTCCACCAGAGAACTTTGTTAGGCTTTAAAAACAAAATCAGTAATTGACATACTGCTATAAGATATATGGTAATTATATTTTGTAATTGACATATTGCTATAGCTTCAAATCAGTGATAGCCAATTACCATTTTTTTAAAAAAACAAAAGCCGCCCCAAAGTCCTCTGGTGGCATGGGGAGGGTTGGGACAAGGAAAATGTCCATATGTACCTTTCTATCCACACAGCATGTAAACATGCTTTAATGGCAATTTTTACAAAATATCATATCAAATAATGGAAAAAAGATTACCGGAAAGCCAGGAAAAACCAGGATAGTGGACAATTAGAGCACAATGTTATGTAGAATTTTTTTTTAATCTGCTTGTTTGATCAACTGGACTGAAAGCAGCCTTGGTGTTGGTAGCCAAATTAGTGGTAGCCAGACACAGGAAGCACAGGCTTCACCTGTAACAACAGTGGCACTCTTAGTGATGCTGGGGTCCTTGACAAAACTAAAGAATGGGCCCCTGAATCTTTCTGGTGATCAGCTGAGTGTCATGAGCCCTGATGAGGAGGAGCTGGAAGGGTTAACAGACCTGGAAGAGTTGCCAGCCAGTTCCTCAGCTGAACAAACAGCAGCTGGCCCATCAATCACTCTCCAGGCACCAGTGTCAGCTGTTGACGATCAATCTCCTCCAAGCTCTCCTCCTCCCATCTCAAGAGTTTGAAGCAGGCTCCAGAAAGAACTTTCAGAGCGAAGATATGAGGCACGCCGATGCTTCAGATCTCTCAGCCCTGAGTTCTAGTCACTACCACCCAGGAAGCAGGCTGATTGAGACTCCCATATAGCTCCCACCCAGGACCTGGTAACCTTGTGGAAGCAACAAGTCTATTCTCTGGCTTGCATTCAAGCTCCTTCCTGATTTCTGATCCTGACTTGCTTGATTTCCTTGGCACCCTGACCTTTTGGCTTTTGGACATTGACTTCTGATTCCAGTTTGTAATTCTGCATTGGTGACTTGGCTCCTGCTTGTCTTCCTGGACTTTGACCTTGGACTGGCTTTGGACTCCTGCCTGCTTGCACCCTGAGAAAGTGACAGATTGCTTCCACCACACACACTCACTCCACATGATGGATGAGGAGGCAAGCAGAGGCTCTGGGCAGCTAGCAGCCTTGCTCACTCAGGTACAGCACTTCACTCAAATGGTGGCTCACCTGCAACAGCAGCAGCAAGCCACTGTCGCTGGCCCACCCAAGTGCCCGATGCTTCCTCCAGAGAAGTTCACTGGGGAGGAGTTTCCTGCATTCCTGGCACAGTGCAAACTGCATACTGAATTACGTGCCAGAGACTTTTCCAACGAAAAGACCAAGGTATGCTTCATTGTCAGCCTCATAAAGAGGCAGGCAGCTAAATGGGCTACCCCCTTGCTTCTAGTCCCATCACCCCTGCTGACTGACTACCAGGGCTTTCTGGATCATATGGTGGTAGCCTTTGCTAACCCCAGCAAGCAGCCACCGCCAATCTGAAGATCCAGACCCTGAAGCAGGGTAGGGACTTGGTTTCCCTGTACTCCACCGAGTTCAAGCTTCTGGCCCAAGACCTGACCTGGAATGAGGCTGCCCTCATGGACCAGTATACGGAGGGGCTGGCTGAAGTCCTTGATGAGCTGGCATGAGTAGACCGACCAGTCACACTGCAAGGCCTAATCACGCTGTGTCTCCACATCGATGGCAACCTGGAAAGCCGCCTCCAAGCACGATGCAGTGCCCATCCCTCTCAGCTGCCCCGTCGCCTAGCGACAGTGACAACCCTGATGCACACCAGTTCTGAGACTGATGACCCCGAGCTCATGCAACTCGGGGCTGCACGGCCTCGGCTCACCCCCAAGGAAAAAGCACAGTGCCTCTCACAGAATCTCTGCCTGTTCTGTGGAGGGGCAGGGCACTTCTCCTCCGGCTTCCCCACCAAGCACACCCAGTCCAGTACCATGCCACCGCCGCCAGTAAAAGACCAGCCCCAAGTCTGAGTGGACCCCCCAACTTGGGGCACCTAGCCGGGTCCCCTAAAACCTTATGTTACCAGCCAGGGCCCGTTCCTCATAACGGTCACACTCGGCTTGCCAGACAGGCGCTGGCTGTTCGTCTACGCCATGGTCGACTCCGGGGCTGCCCGCTGCTTTGTCGACATGGCCTTTGTGAAGCAACACCAGATCCCGCTGCAGGACAAAGACACCCTGATCCTGGTTGAAGCCATCGATGGGCACCTCTTCTCCTCCGGTCCAGTGACCCAGGAGACCCACCTGGTCACACTCCAGTTCCAACACCATCATGAGCAAGTACAATTCGATGTTGCTCGCATGCCCCCCTTTCCCCTCATTCTGGGACTCTCCTGGCTCATAAAGCACAACCCACTTGTGGATTTGCGCAAATGAGTTATGCTAATGAGCTCCAGCACCTCTTTTTCTATGGAATGACCCCTTAACATAACCAATTTTTTTTTTAGTCATCTTCACTCTGCTTTTCCTGCTTTCCCCTCTGTTTCCCCTTTCCCTCCTTTTTCTCCGCCATCTGCATGCTTCCTGGGCAGCAGAAGTTGTAAACAGACAAATTTCTGGACACAATTGTGGAAAATCACACTGATACAACAGATATATCTTCCCCTGACATTTGAATCATCTCAAGAAATTCTGGCCCTGCTGGCTGTGGTGAATAAGTTCCTGAAGTGCCAACAAAGAAACTGAGGAGGCTCTTAAGCAAAGCAAGTATCCTTCAAGGGAAGCCATTTTTCCACAGAAGAGTTCACCATGATGAATGTGCCCTGATTCCCATCCAGACCAGGAAACTATAATGAATATGGCAGCTGCTTGAATTCCACTTTATCTGTATTATTGTGTGTGTCCTATTTCCCCCGTTGCCCTTCCTTTCAATTCCAGTCCCAGTTTAGTTTATGCAAAGTTTTTTAAAAAAAAAAATTGGCTGGGGGGAACAGGGTTGAAATTGCCACATGTGATGTTATGATGGCTTAGCTAATATATTTACACAAGCAAATCTATTGCTGGGGGGTGGAAGGCAGCTTTATTTAAGTTCTTAGCAAATCAATTACTGCTAAGTGGCAGTGGTTTCAAATTAGCACACTCTCAAAATATGACAATTAGCTGCTAATTAGTTTAAACTCTGTAATTTGATCTGCCAAACTAATTACACTTCATTGTTGAGTCCAAAATTTTGGCTTTGACCATAGAAATTAGGTCACTCAGACCTAAATGGCAGTTTATATTTCATTTCAGACTTTTCCACATTAGCAAAAGATGCTTTGCATTGACATCCTGGGCTGATACAAAGAAGTCTAAACTAAAATTCCCTCTCAAAATAATCATGCAAGAAACATTTATGTATATGTGCTTATCTGAAAACCTATCATGCTTTATTCCCTTCCCAGTTCGGTTTTTTTTTTTTTTTTTTGCTGAGGTTCTGCTCTTTTGTTTTTGCTTGTTCTTATAAAGGAGCAGAGGGATGTGTGGGAGGCAAATGGTGATGGATGTGAGGAAAGGATAAATACTCATTCAAGGCACAGAGGTTCTGCCCTCTGCCCACTGAAGATATTTGTAGACACTGCCTGTTTTATTAAAAAAAATAATCTAGTCATCCATAAGGACTAGTAGCTTGAGCAATTTTGCTTATTTATTTATTTCTGTTAATTTGTACCCTGACCCTCCCATGAACTGCAGAACTCTTTAATGCATACCAAGTTTTAGAATTTTTTTTTACTTCATAGCATTCATCTTTGAAGTCCCAGAAAATGAATGACCCTGCATTTGCTTTTAACACCTTATATGAGTGCACATTTATAGCTTTTGAAGAGATTTGTAACCTCCTGGCAACTAGCCCCCATTCCTTTCTATATGTAATGGTTGAGGAAATTTTGTTTCACCGTATCTGTCAAGTATGCTTGCACATGAAAGCTTAAAACTTGGTTAGTCATAAAGGTGCCACTGGACACAAACTTTGTTCTGCTACTTCAAACTAACATGGCTGCCCATCTGATTCTATGCTATGGGTAAGTCACTGATAGTGCAGAAAACACATAAAGGTCATACTCAGGCATCATGAACAAACCACAGTTTGTCCATTTCATGAATGAGTCTGAAATTCTCAGGCTCATGAATTCCTTCCCTCCTTCCCCCTCCCTATGTCAATTTGTTTTGATCTTGGGATTCATTAATAAATTGGGAGTTCTTTTGTGCCCCTCCCTGCAATGAGATTCTCAAGCAGGGTTATATGATGGTTGAGAACCCAAGCTTGTGGGCAAGAGATAAACTTCAGTTGGATAAACTACTTAAACTCAACTTTCACAACATGCTGAGGGTTAGATCAAAGACTGCTGCTCTGTCCCTTGAACTTTGGCCCAGGGTTTCATCTTGTCCTCCATGCTTTTCACCATCTATTCAAAATCCCTGAGAAAGCTCATCCAGAGATTTGGGATCAGCTCCACCAGTATGCAGATAACAGTTCTATCTTGCACTGCCAGAAGATCCCAGGGAGGATGTGGAAACAGTAAGAACAGGTACCTGGGGGCAATTTTGGAATGGATATGAGCTAACAAGCTTGAAACTGAATCGCAAACAAAATCTCCTCGTCTCCATTTTATCCTCACAGCAACCCTGTGGGGTAGATTAGGCTGATCCTGTGCAACTGACCCAAGGTCACCCAGACTAAGGAACATCAGGAAATATGTGAACAATGACAAGGTGCCTTATTCATTCATTAATTTGTTTTAAAAAATTATAACCAGCCTTTCCCTACAGTTCAAGGCAACATACAACTCCAAATTAAAAACATACAAAATACAATGAAGCCCAAAATTATGCCTCTTCACCCCATTAACAGCGAATAAAATGGACTTGCAGCAGCCCTTGAACCCTTTTCAGAATACCTTTGTGGAGAACCTGTTCCATAGGGTGAGAGCTAGGACAGAAAAAACACAGGCTCTGGTCAATGACAGCTGGGCTGGTTTGAACAGGGGATCTCTTTCTGTGGTACTTAACTACACAGACTGCAGAAGATGTCTTTGGGGAATGTCCACAACCCACTCCACTAATTGTGTGTTCAGGTTTCCGGAGAAGTTTAGCCTGTATGGGATTTGTTTTGGGGTTTTTTATCTTCATCTTCCCCCTTCCCTCACGTGATGGATTCAGAACAGTTCCACTTAATCTGAACACTACTTTGCTGCTTAGAAGGGTTTGACCTGAATAAATCTTAAGAACTCTATAATGTCCTTTTTTACAGAGTCACTTTTTGACTGGATCAACTCTGCTCGCTGTTCACTACACGAAACTCTTCACACATCATGTTAAAATACTTGATCAGTGAAGTACATTGGCAGTTGTTTTTTTCATTTTATAGAATTGTTACATTCATGTCCAAGTCAATTGTGTTAGGTCAGTGTAGAACAACAGCTGACAGACGTGGAAAATGAACCCTCCCTCCTTTATCCATTGATCGAACTTCATTGTGGGAAACAAAGCATAGTTAGGCTCATTCATCACAGGGCAACTCCCAGTTTTGGCCAAGCAGATCCAAGGGAACCAGTATGTTTTCATTAGTAAAAGAGTTCATTTGTATGGAGGCAATTCTTACGTGTCCTTTTTGTATCCAAGTGATGGCAATTTAAATTTACAACACACCTGTTGAACAGCATATCTACTCAGGAGGTTAATTCTAACAGCCACTTTCAGTTCAAACAGAGGAACAAGGCTGACTATAGTTCATATCAGGATGCTATGCAGGATCACACTTTGTGGTCTCACATAATTTTGACCCATTGGCTCCATTCTTTCCATTGCTGAAATCCCTATAAAATCACACAAAGACCCACCACTGACATGCCATTTTCTCACAGTTAAAACAAATATATGGAGACAATAGTTAAAAATGGCTGCCAATATACTCCATTAGACAAAAGAAAAGTCAAAGTGACTCATTCACTGCAGATCTTTTTCATTAATCCTTGAAAGCTGTGCCTTTTCCTTCTCCAGCAGAGGAGCACATATCACCAGTGAAGTTGCTGAAAAGGCCTTCTCAATTTGGAGTGAAACTGAAAAGATTCTAAAATGAGGATCTGGTGGATTCATATAGTTTGTATAAAGTGTTGGGGAGGTGGGTTGTGGTAGGTGTCAGAGAGGAGCTCTTGGGTAATGACCCTTCAGTGGGAGAGCATGCCAATTTTTTGATATTCTTCTCTTTTGCTTGGACTCTTGCTGCTCCTTAGAGGTCAACCATTTTAAATTCTAGCATAAAGGTCTGTGGGCTAGAGGCCATGTCATCAGACACACAAGGTGGGATCCATCTCATGCATAGAACAAAGTGGCCCATAACCCTTGGAACCCCTGACTTGGATGGCCAAGGCTAGCTCCATTTTGCCAGATCTCAGAAGCTATGCAAAAGAACAGTGGCAGCACAATATATGAAATCCAAAAATACAACAATACAAACTATTGTGCACAAACAAACACTCTTAACTGGTGTATATAAAGTTCTATTATAATGAAATGAACAGCCTACAACAGTGGGCATACATTCATACAGTATAAATAGAAAACAACAGTCTCAAAACAATATACCAAGGAGGACCCCACACAGTCACTGAGTTTTCAAAATGAGTACACAGACTCAAAAATAATGTTCCACAGGAGTCCCTCCGTTGTTTGTTGACTTCTGAAGGACAAATTCTAGCCTTCACGCAAACCCTGGATTTGATTGCGTTCCGCTGCTCCTGCAGCTTCCTCGTAAGTCAACTGAAAACTCCAGCCAAGTTCTTTCTCAAACGCCCATGGGCGTTTAATGGGCGTTTGAGAAAGAACTTGGCTGGAGTTTTCAGTTGACTTACGAGGAAGCTGCAGGAGCAGCGGAACGCAATCAAATCCAGGGTTTGCGTGAAGGCTAGAATTTGTCCTTCAGAAGTCAACAAACAACGGAGGGACTCCTGTGGAACATTATTTTTGAGTCTGTGTACTCATTTTGAAAACTCAGTGACTGTGTGGGGTCCTCCTTGGTATATTGTTTTGAGACTGTTGTTTTCTATTTATACTGTATGAATGTATGCCCACTGTTGTAGGCTGTTCATTTCATTATAATAGAACTTTATATACACCAGTTAAGAGTGTTTGTTTGTGCACAATAGTTTGTATTGTTGTATTTTTAGATCTCAGAAGCTAAGCAGGTTCTGTTCTGGCTAGTACTTGGATGGGAGACCACCAAGGAAGTGAGGGCTACTATGCAGAGGGAGGCAATGGCAAACCACTTCCACTTGTCTCATGCCTTGAAAGCCCTGCTGTTACTTGACAGCAATTTCCACTACCGGCAGTCCTTGAAAACTCAAGATAGAATAAGGCACACTAGTCTTTAAAACATTACAAGGCTCCCCTTTTATCTCTGGCACAACAGACTAGCATGGTTATGCTTGTGGGATTTTCTACAGGAAACTACACCTAGATACCTTTTTTGTTATTTCAGTATGTAATCTAAAATTGCTGACTCTTGTTTGGTGACTTAAAAAAACAACAACTCCATGCCCCAATCTGAAGAAGCATTACCAACGATATGCATTGTGGCCATATTAATAAGTGGTGACAGAGGTGTGAGGACAAAGACCTAAGGACAGTTTCCGTACTCTCCAGGCAAACAAGTCACATGGTTACAAAGCAACATCATTCGAAAGTCTTTAATAGCCTGACAATCTTCAGGCAATGTAGATTCTTCCTGGTTGTCAAGAAAGATCATGCTAAAAGTGCCTGGATTTAAAAAAAAAAAACTTGATTTTAAACAGTTGTACAATATAGGTATGAAGACTTTAATCACTAGCATTGCCAGGATCTGCACATACCTGCAACATTGTTCTGGAAAAGAATGTTCAACATCCACGGAGAGTAAGGCCATAGCTGATACTGCCTCTGTCTCATCTCTTTCCTGTTTCTGAGTCTCAGACAGCTTACAGCTAACTGGTACAACATAAGGCTCCACAGACTTCCAATACTTACCTAAAAAATACATAATAATGTATGAGATTTTTTTATTATTATTAGCTAGCATGGTGGCATAAGCCTAGTAAATTTAGGTCCAATACAAGAGTGGCTAGAAGTACGTGAGCTATTGCGAGTGGGATTTCAAATGGCTTGCGATGAAGGCTGTTGCTGGATCCCATGATGCCAAGTTGGAAAGTGTTCTCTTTCCAAGGTCTATGTCACAGCCTCCCTGAGAAATTCATAAACTGAAAGAACAGGATACCATTTAATTAACTCCAAATATCTGAGAGGCAGTAGGGCTGTCATTACTTTCTGCACAGCGAGAGCTTGTTGCAACAGCATTTGCAAAGCTGGAGAGTGTAAGAATAGCTGGTACATTTTATACAATTCCAAAGAGGAAAATCAGAGATGACTGTAACAGGAGCAGAAGTTAGGACCGCCAGAAGAGAGACTACACAGTGATGTTGCCAGAACCATCGGGTTTTGTTAGTCCTGGATGTTCTTTCGCCTCTAACCTCAGGGTGTGTGCTAGCACAATAATTTATTTTTTGTATATACATATAAATGTGCTAGCTGATGTTGGAGCTCAGCCATATATAGTAGGAAAACTCAGAAAAAGGTAGGAAGGGAGTACTGGCTCATTCTATAGTGTGTGGACTTGCACAATAATAGAAACATAATTTTCATCCACTTGCTGAACAGAGAAAGCATTTGAAAAGTGAAGCAAAGTATCTGGGTGACTGCAATATCATCACTCACAAGTGTAACATCATGAAAGAACTGAGGTCCATCAGCGGCAAAGTAATCCGTGAATATCCCAGTATGCCTGCATGTGTTTTCCCTGGTCCCATAACTTTTTAAGTGCTTACTGATGTCCAGATGGATGGCACCTGGAATTTAGAAGAGTACACTGAAGTACTGGAAGGCCAACCGACATGTCAGTTGCTGGAATAATACAGGTTACATTTGAATGTATATCCAGTAACTAGCAGTTGGTCTCCAGTTATAGTTATTGTGGCAAGGGGATGCATTTCTCAAAAGTCCAAACAATCTTCACCCTCTAGTGGAAATTGCTATGAATCAGAAGAATCAAATGGTGATCCTGTTCCTTAAGCAACCCATCTAATTCAGCAAGAAGGTTGAATCCACCAAATGGCATGGGTGGGGATCCTAAAAGACGGTAAACAAAGCATGAAAAGACTTTTTTGCCACCTTCCCACATTCCTCTAGTGTCCCCCCCAAAGAACCCCTCTTGAATACCAGGGAACCTTTGGTGGGTGAAGGGGCCATCAGAGACAAGGCTGGGGCACAAAGGGCTATAGACAGAGGTCAGTTGGACAGGAATTGCTCCTCAGCTTTTTCAAGAGTTTAGAATCTGCCTATTTATAAATGATACCTTAACAGAGAGAATCATCTTGGAAAGACCCAAAGAAAAGAATGAATTAGTTCAAAACTGAAGCCAACTTCAGAATGCAAATGGTTTGTGTTTGAAATGTAACTTCATGCAGCAGACCTGGGTTTTACCACCCTAGGCTGAAATCGAGTTTTCAGCATTGTTTTTCTTCACATACTAAATGTTATCTATTACTATGTGATTCAGTATGTGCCATACAAAACAAATGTAGTGAAATCACCCCTGGTACTTCTAGAACATGGCCCCATGGCCTGCTTGTGGGTTTTGGGAAGCTTGGCAGGGTCACCTTGTCAAGCCATTTCCTAAGCCTAGACCAACGGATACAAACTCTCTAATAGTTCAAGAACGTCAACAGTGAGGTCCTAAGCAGAGTTACACCCTTTGAAGTCAATTGAAATCAATGGTATTTAAAGAGTGTCTCTACTTGGGATTGGGCCATCAAGCAAAGAAAAAGCAAGAGATTTGTACTAGGATTTCAGCAGCAAATATGAGAGCTGGGATAAACTGTATTTATGGTGTAGCTGAAAGGGTTCAGTAGGCAGCAGGAAAACTAAGCTGGATGTAAATGGTTTCACTTATAATTTGGGATACAGCTTGAATCCTTTCCAGCAGTGGGATTTCTTTTATGAACAAATGGAACTGGTATTGCCAGCAGAAGTCACAAAACTGAGAAGTAAAAGGACAGTTTGCTTAATCAATGGGTAGCATGATATGATGGTGGTTTCTTTGACATGTAGCCCCATGACCATGTGAGTTGTTAGCAGGATCCTTACATAACAGAGAATTTTAGGGGGATAATGTCTGAAGTATATTAGATATCTAGAAAGTTAAGATTAAGTGATAGAATCTTGGCTTTTCTCCAAAGGTATAAAATCCATGACTAAAAACTGTGTATATAAAGCATGAAACAATTGCTGGGTCTGGCAAATTCTAAAAAACACACACACAAAAAGACAAACATTCTCTATTTAATGGCACATTTAGAGACTATAATCTCTATTCATTAAAACAAAACAAGAAATTAATAAAAAGGTTAATATAGGCATTCCACACTGTTCCCACAGAATGTTCATGCAACAGTCAGACTTTGCAATGAACAAGCAATTCAAACCCATTATTTATGGGTTTCAATGCTCACCAAGTGGGTGGGGGGTTTGCTAGAAAAACAGATGTGCAAGAAAACCAGATCTGCTGGCATAGGAATAAGACTTTGGCTGTAAAAGAAATGAACCCATGTTCGCTGCTGGAGTATTTCAAGGGTGTTCATAAAATAAAGAAACAGCAATGCACATGCAGGAGTCTGCTTTCCTGTGTGTACTATTTTGGATCATGGGCATTCCCCTTGCCAATAGATTCAACCAACTGATTACTTGCAAACTGTTCTAGATGCATAATTTATACTGTTTCTATATGGAGATTCAAATCATGGGGCTAGTTCCAAAGGTGCCTTACTGGAAGGTGCCTTTGTAAGTGGAAGGTGCTCTTCTAGAAGTGGAAGAGAAGCTTTGGTTCCAATCCCAGGTTTGGACCAATTCAGTATTTATAGCGTAGATGCATCCTAATATTTTGTGGCTTAATGCAGAAAGTCCAAATGTCAGTAATCTTTGTGGGCTGTATCCACTATTGTTATGCTATAGCAATCATGTGCTAATGGATCACTCTGTGTGGACAACTCAATTCTATTATGGACAATTACTACAGCCCAGTGATATCAATGGGCTTAGACTTGCAAACCTATGCACAGGATCATACGGAATATATTATATGAGAACGTCTTACAAACACATGCAACTAACCATATGTGAGTTGTGTTGTTAAAATAATGAAAGTCTCATTGAACAAAATTAATAGACTTATACAACCTGATGTCAGCATATCTGTGAATGTGTAGATAATGCTTGATTTATTGTTGGATTCTATCCAACTCAAAGTCAGTGAGCATGGTGGAATGGGCATGCTGCAAAAAAACAACAACAAAACAACCAACTGGGTTGTGCCTGAGATGAAATGCTTTACACCCCAGAATCAGTGCAAAACTTTGCAGCCCCAAAGGATAATTCATGGATCTGAATTCTTTACAGACTCAAAGTTGATTAGCAAGGGAGGGAAGAAGGAGAGATAAATTATTATGAGACACCTCTCAAGCATAGAGTCATCCAATGCCATAGGAATGTGACAACCCTGGTCAAAGGAGGACCAAAGGCAGCTAGAGTATCCCCAAAGTCATAGATAGGGTTGCCAGGTCTGTGTTGAAAAATAACTGGAGATTTTGGGGGTGGATCTGGGAGAGGCTGGGGTTTGGGGTGGGGGGGGTGGGGAGTGGAGGGGTGGGGCCTCAGCTTCAGCATGGTACAATGCCATAGAGTACACCCTTCAAAGCAGACATTTTCTCCAGCGAAGCTGATCTCTACCAGTGGAGATCAGTTGTAAAAGTGGGAGATCTTCAGGCCGCACCTGGAGGCTGGCAACCATAGAGCTCTAGGAGACCATAGTGAAGAGTGAAGCTTTAGGCAGACATGAAGATAAGAATAGTTTGCTGGAGGGGTGGGCGAAGGCAGATAATAACCCCCCTGAGCATGTTGAGGATTATCTCACTTGACCATTTTACACCCCAAGGAGGAGGAAGTAGCTATGAACACATGGTTCTCAGAAAGCCAGGGATGCCCCAAGTGCTGATACCAAGGTGATTTCTAAGTGCTTGCAAAAATCAAGATATGTAGGGATATGTAAGAATTGGAGCTTAGAGGATTTTTATCACTTTTTCTTTTTGCTTGCTCTGTTCATTGTGTTTGCCAACATGGTGTGCAATTTTTAGCTTCCAATTAAATTATTTTATTTTTAGTGAAAGCAGCTTGATCTCTGTGACCCAAGTTAATCCCCTGTTCAGTCCATGGGTACTAGGAGCAGAAAGAGCCCTACTGTGCTCAAGAAGTTCCCTTGACAGTGAGTGAGAAAGGAGGGGGAAACAGAAACATAGTGCTAAGCCTTTAAGTGGCAAAGCACTAGAGGGGGGACTGAGCTCAAACCTTCTGGCAGAGTAAACTCTGGTTTGATGGTGGCAGTTATCCAGAGAGAAAGAGAGAGAAAAATAGGATGGAAGGAAAAGGATCCTGGTGGGGTTGAAGAGCCAGAATGGCTAAATAACTTTCTCACTCCTGCATTAGGTAGAAACAAGTGCTTGCAACTCAGTTTCCCCACGTTATCATATGAACCCCCGAGATCTTCAGATTTTTGGAACTGCATGTACATTTCTGTGTTCATCAGTCTTCCAAAACTGTTTTCTTCTTAAGATCTAACATTATATTTTGAAGAACAACCAAATCATGAAACATACTGTGGATTTTGGTGGTCTTCTGCAAAGAAATCATTGCATTCACATTAGGAATCTGGTGGAGAACCTCTTCGGGGAGGGGCTGCAGCTACAAGAAGAGAAAAAAAAATCAAGTACAAAATAGTAAGAATTTACAATAAGCCACATGGAAGCACAACATACTGGAAGAGCTGAATCCTTGTGACACGCTCAGCCAGAGAAGCAACTAGCAAGTTGTTGGGATCCCTCCCACTAAATGGAGAGGGTGCAATGTTGCTTTGTGTTTTTCAGCCATGTAATTGAATTCCAGGGGGTCTTTCCAGTGGCTGCAAGACTAATCTATGGAGTCTCTTAAGCAGGTGCATGTCTGTGTATTAGTCATTTAGAAATGCTAGTTATTTGGATAATGTTTGTAAGGCTCCTCACAAATCAAATTCCATTGTGTATATATGTGCAGCTGTATGCTGAAATAACACTTTGCTGAAGTTGCCTTGGAAATAAAGGGGACATTCCATCCTTATTTTTCTATCATCCTTCAATGTAACCATCATCCACAGAAGAGAAAATTAAAAATTAAATATAATCACAACATATACCATATTCTGCAAATCCTAGAATAATATATAAGTACATACAAAATTGGATGTACCAATGATATATTATTTGTAGATATTGACCATTATCCCCAAAGGTGTTCTGAGATTTCATTCATGCATATTTTATTTCCACAGAAAGTGCTTCTGGGGTGGGGGGAGGGTTGGCCCATATAGCATTGATTTGGCCCATATATCATCCTCATATACCTGAGGAACGTACAATAGCTAGATTCACATGTTGTTAGAGATCATAGGTGAACCATGAACAGATCCCCTAACTGATATACTGGCTCACAAACTGAACCATTTAAAATTTAAACCCCCATTTCTGCTCCCCACAGCTTTTGGCAGGGAGCAGAAAGCAGGGTTAAAATGGCTCTGAACCATTTAAACCAAACAGCAGTTTTTACTGAACCACCGTGAACAAACACAAACTGCAACAAAATTTGTGGAAATTCATGGTGGTTCTTCAGTTCATGAACATCACTTCACAAACCATGAACCTGCCAAAATTTATGATGAACTTTAGTTTATCAGCTGGTTCCCTAGTAGGAATACAATAAAGGTTCAGTTTAGTGTATGGCACCATATGCCAGATACACCAATAGGCAGCCCTGCATTTCCATAGAACTACATTCTAAAAACGAGTATTTGCATCACTGTCAACAAATGTGTGATGTGCAGTGCACCTCTAAGCAATTAACCCTTCTAAGTTTATTGAAGTCAGCAGGGCTAAAGTATATAATTATTTTTAGGACTGAACTTACAATCAGTAATTTCAAAAGAGGGATCCACATATTTGTTTATTTAAACATTTTTATGCTGCCTTTCCACCCAACCAGGGTTCACAAGGTAGTGACATTTAAACAATTACAATACAGTTAAATTCATTTCAACTTAATTCAACTAAAACACATAAACAAGCAACACTTGAAGAAGGTACAATAACCATTATTGGGGGTTGTGCCAAATGGAAAAAAAAAAGTTGCAAGACACCAATAGAGAAAGGTAGTGAATCTCTCTGGGGAGAGAGTTCGGAAGATTTGGTACCATGATTATTATTATTAAAATGGTTTTAATCTATGATTTATAATATGTATTGTTTTAATTGTTGAAGTGTTTTTATGTTATGAGCCGCCCTGAGCCTGCTGCCGCGGGGAGGGTGGGATATAAATTTATTGTTATTATTACTATTACGGAGAAGGCCCTTTCTCAGGTTGCCACCTGTCTAGCTTCAGATGACAGGTGAACCAAAGCAGGACCTCCAAAGATCTGGAGTGAGTTGGTAGGTCCACTGGGAGAAGGTAGTCCTTAAGGTATGTTGGTCCCAAGCCATACAATGTTTTAAAAGTCAATACCAGCATCTCAGATTCAGCCCAGAAGCAAACTGGAAGGCAATGTAGATGGAACAAGACTGGAGTAATATGGTCCCTACAACCCATTTCATTTAATACTCTGACTGCAACATTCTGTACCAACAGCAGCTTTCCAGTCTTCAAGGGCAACCCCATGTAGAAGAAGAAGATATTGGATTTATATCCCGCTGTCCACTCTGAAGAGTCTCAGAGCGGCTCACAATTTCCTTTACCTTCCTCCCCCACACCCTGTGAGGTGGGTAGGGCTGAGAGGGCTCCCTCAGCAGCTGCCCTTTCAAGAACAACCTCTGCCAGAGCTATGGCTGACCCAAAGGCTATGCTAGCAGGTACAAGTGGAGGAGTGGGGAATCAAACCTGGTTCTCCCAGATAAGAGTCCGCACACTTAACCACTACACCAAACTGGCTCTGTAGAGTGCACTGCAGTATAATCTAGATTTCACCAGGACATGCACCACAGAAGGAAAATCTTTTCTGTCCAGGAAGGGCTGTAGCCGGCTCACCAGCCAAAATTGGTAAAAGGCACCCCTGGCCCAGATCCAGGAGTATTCCTGAGCTAAAAACCTGTTCCTTTTATGGAGAGTGCAACCTCATTCCGAACAGGGAAGAACCTATTTCTTGGTTCAGACATTCACCCCATACCAGTAGCATCTTTGTTTTGTCAGGATTAAGTTTCAGTTTGTTAACCCTCATACATTCCAAAACTGTCTCCAGGCACCTGTTCAGTTTCCACATCCTCCCTGGGATCTGGTTGTAGCGTCATATAGAGCTGTGTGTCATCTGCAAATTGGCAGCAGTTCAGCCCACATCTCTGGATGACCTCTCCCAGTGTCTTTACATAGATGTTGAAAAACACAGGAGACAAGATGGAAACCTGGGGAACCCCATATGCCAAAGGCCAAAGGGAAGAGCAGAACCCCCCAGCACCACACTCTGAAATCACCATTGAACAGTACCTTCCATTCCCAGTCCCAAAAGATGATCCAGAGGGATATCTGATTGATGGATCTGAAAGCTGCCAAGAGGTCCAGGAGAATTAACAGGGTCATGTTCCCTTTATCCATCTCCTGATGCATGCCATCCACCAGGGCGACCAAGGCTGTTTCAGTCCCATAACCAGGCCTGCAACCAGACTGGAATGGATCTAAACAATCCAATTCACTCAGGAATCTCTGAGGTTGGCTGGGCATTACTTGTTAAATCACCTTGTTGAACAGTTGAGGCTGGATGGTGTTTATTCAAGTCTTCTGGGCCCAGGTTTCTTTATAGTTGTATATTAATAGTTGTCATGTGTTTGCACGCTTGAATCCCAGCTAGTGCCTCTGAGGTTTTGTGAGAGCAGCTTATAACTGTAAACTCAGATCTTTGAATGCTGTTCACACATTGAATGGGGTAATCAAGTGATGAACAGGAATGTGTGAACCAGCCCTCTGTAACAATGAGCTTGTAGTGCAGATGCATAGGTTTGGATACTATGGCTTCCTTCCACTAAACTGGAATCTTCAACCAAGCCTTCCTCCAACAGAGAAAGGCTTCCTTCAGTAAAGGCTTTTCTCCATCAGCTCTGGTGGAAGTCATTCTCCCTTGAAGACTTAGCAGAAGAGAGTCATAGGATCCAGTGGAATGGATTCATGGGGCACAACCCAAAGTGTTGTGAAGGAACCCGAGGCATGAGACACTTGTACACTCCTGTTCCTTGTCTGCTGCACAAGATCACTTGAATATTATATGTATTTGAAATAATCTGCAGGACAAATGTGGGTTGAGGCCTAAAAGGATCCAAGTTTAGGGTGGAGGGCTGACACAGCTCTATGATTCTATTTCAAGTTTTCTCCTGTAAAATTCCCAACATTTTGGAACTTAAGAGATGACCTTTGTTCTTCTGTCAGCTTCTGTTCCATGTCAGTAAAACCTCATCAGGCTCAGAAAGTAGGATCATTGCACTTACACCCCATTTGACCCAGATGCGCCATTGTTATGAAAACACTTTTACAGAATAAAAGTCAGTGGTTTGTAACAAGCCATATCTTCTGGGGATGGGGGAAGACTTAGCATCTAGGAGAATAATTTCTGATGGCTGCAATCCATTTTTTTTTTTATCATTAAACTAAATAGACAAGAGGTTGTCCCTGGAAAATATCATGAGACCCAGCAGAGAACGAACAAAAGGAATCACTCTTCTACTGACAGACATCACACCGTCACCTTCACTCCCACACTTCTTGGCATTCTATTAGCCCTGGAGCCAAAGAGTGCAAAAACTGCAAAAGAACTGGAGATACATCTTTATAAAAGAATTTTACACAAACAACTGACTAAGGTTAGCGCAGGAGCAACAAAGCCATTTGATGGATGTCTTTGAAAGGGCACACTGAGGAATATTTTTCCAAGCTAGCCCAGTTGGCCTCTGATGCTTTGCTTCCTGAGAAATCTGTATGCATGAGCAGGGCTTTTTTTTTGTAGCAGGAACTCCTTTGCATATTAGGGCATACACCCCTAATGTAGTCAATCCTCCAAGAGCTTACAGAGCTCTTAGTACAGGGCCTACTGTAAGCTCCAGGAAGATTGGCTACATCAGAGGTGTGTGGCCTAATTTGGAAATGAGTTCCTGCTACAAAAAAAGCCCTGTGCACGAGCAGAGGATTTACCAAGAAATGACACCTCCAAACAGCCAGGTAAAGGTTGCCAAAAGTTGAGAAAGAGCATGGTATAACGGTTAAGAGCAGAGGACTCTAATCTGGAGAACTGGGTTTGATTCCCCACTCCTCTACATGAAGAGTGACCTTGGGCCAGTCACAGTTCTCTCAGAACTCTCTCAGCCCTATTGCATTACAAGGTCACTATTGTGGGGAGAGGAAGGGAAGGAGATTGTAAGATGCTCTGAGACTTCTGAAGGTACAGGAAAGCAAGATATAAAAACTACTACTACTACTTCAAATCTACAGAATATCATCAGAAACACATGTGCACTGCCATATCATGGAGACATATAACTCTTTGACCAAATGGAAAAGGTGAATGGAGACTGAATGAACAGCTAGAACCTGTTATCCACTTAGAGTGCAATCCTATGAAGAGTTGCTCTAGTCTAAACTCATTGAAATCCAGTTTAGACTGGAGTGGCTTTGCATACAATTGATCTACTAGTCCAATACTGTCAACTCTGTCCAACACTGGCTCTTCAGTGTTTCAGATAGAGATCCTTCTGTCACTGGAGAGTGTTTTTGAATATGTGGAGGTGGCAGGAATTGAACAAGTCTTGAAGCATGTGCTCTATCACTGAGATATTAAGAAAAGGTAAAACTGGAATTCTCCTTAGTGAACTGGTTAGCTTTTTTACCCAAATACATCCAATTCCCATTCCCAAGCAGAATTGCATTTTGTTCTAGGCTTCCAAAACTCATCCATGTCAGCAAATATATACATGGATCTCATGTTTTGTTTAATTCTTTGCAGGTTCTCTTAAACATGATTTAGTTGGAAGTAAACTCAGTTGTTTTGATTCAACTTACTTCCAAATAAGTGCATTCTAGTATTAGGGAAAAGATTCTGCCCATGATTGACCTCCAGTCTTCAACATTTAATTACAATTTGCCCAAATGACAGGTACCCTGTAGTCTTGTTATAGGTATTTCTTTAAGAGATAAAAAAACAGATTAGAGTATAATGATAAATTTTGACAGGTTAATTTAAAGGCTACCATGAAAAATTGCCCTTCCACTAAATTAGGATTCTCAAATTGCTACATAAAGCTATATGATAATCTGAACAACTTGTTGGGTTGGGAGCCGTATTTTTTTTCTAATTAGCTGAACCCATCACTCCTTTTGTTTTGACAGGTGCCTGCATAATAGACGTGTTCTAAAATCACTAACAGAACATTTCAGGGATATTTTGCAGCAGCTTAACCTCACTTTTTGATACCTGAATTAGGGATTTGGGTATTTTTATTTTAGTTTGGGGGAGGGGTGAGAGAATCCCACTGCTTGATCTTTTCACACCTCTCAAGAGGATTTCCTTCTTAAGAGGCTACCCACAGTGTGAAAACAGGAAAGAGGTTTCTGATTAGTATTTTCTTTTTAAAAGTCACTGGTTCCTATATATTGACAGCAATCCTTTAAGAACAACAAGAACAACTGGACTTGGATACCCAGATAGCCACAATCTATCATTTATAAACAGTGATGATAAATCGATACCGGTCTTTTTTTGGATAAATGCTGCTGGTTTTCAATTTTATACTGAAACTTACAAAAGTTTACACTTAGAAGTAGGTCCTGTCGGTTTCACTGGAATGTAAGTAAGTGTGACTTGGATTCAAGTTCAGTTTCTGTGTAATTTCCAAATTTGGGCTATGATCCAAAGCACACATACTTGGAAATCAAATACACTGAAATTAGCAGGACTTACTTCCAAGTCAAATGTATTTAGAACTGAGGCATAAGATTCAAAAGAAACAGGACTGACTGGACTGTTTCTTTTGCTTGTGGCCATGCAACTGAAGTGCATCCATCATGATAGGACTGCACATGGGTCTTGATGGTTAGCTCCACAAGAAAATGGGGAATGTACCAAACAATCTTACAGGATGCTGCAGAAGGTTCTGATGTGCACTTTCCATTTGTGCTGGGGACATCCAGTACATTTTGAACTTGTTCTGGAAGACTGTGAATGCATTACAGAGTAATTAGAATGTATATGATGCTTCAGACTTCAGCAGAACAGAAGATCCTTTCTGGTTACAGCAATACCATGCAAGACTGCTTTATTTGCATAGTTTCTCTTGAGAGGGATATTTATTGAGGGGAACAACATGCATCTTGCTAAATTATTAACTTTTATGCAGCAACCAATTACTCTTTTTGGCATTTGCTTCATCCATTTTGGGTGTTAGAGTGTTTTCCTTCCAGGGATTCCTGAGACAAATTAATTTGAACAAGCTCTCCTCACTGTTAAGCCTCTGACATTACATCTTCCCCTGCCTGGTTCTCCATGAATGCTGGAAGTCACTGCTTGTTTTACAGTTGCCTGTTTTGTTGAGTGTGTGTATGTGTGTATGTTCTGATAGTAGCATGGTTGGAGCAATGTCTTGCATTGACAAGTTTCAGCCAAGAACAACAAAATCTAAGCAAAAGTATTCCAAAGCCCCCTGCATTCATGTTTATGAATTCTAATCCTCAGCACATGAATAAATACATCTGACAAACTGCAGAGTGCCTTACAAAGGCCTTTCTCGACCTTCCTAATTTGAGTTCAATTGCATGTGCCGTGATGAGAAGCACAGTTGGCCTTGCCAATGTTTTTCAAGGAAGGCAAATGCTGCACTAGCACTATTTGGAGAAGGGAATTGCTGTAAAATAAGTTCTAATTACCCTATTAATCACTTGGAGAGAATTGTATCTTCAAATTATCATAATTGGCAACTCCATTTAACCATTTTTGGTGACTATTCATTGAAATGCACTTTTTAAAAGCTGGCTCTGAATAAAACAAACCATTGGAAAACAAGGTCTTGGGGCAGTCTGTTGGGTTTTGATGACAGGTTGAAGCCAGTGAAATGCGAATGAAAGAAGTTTGTGAAATGGATCTTTCCCCTGTCTTATGTAATCCTCTGCAGTTTCCAAAATGATTATGGGACCTTGAAAAAAGCTATGATTTGGAAGTTCTGCAGTGAGAATGAGGAACCAGCAGAAGTTGCTGCCACACATATTTGCAAAAGCACCTATTTTGTTTTGAGATGAACTCTCACAAGAAAAGAAGAGTGATTTCTCCTGATTTCCCCATAAACTACATCCCTAATGTGACTCCCTTCCCACAAGCAGTTTTTCCACTTGAAATTACTAATTCCACCCTGACTTTGCACTTGTTCAGGACAACCTGTGCTAGAAGACATAGGTTTGCTCCTGCTCTCTTGAGAGGGAAAGTGGCATGGGACAGCCCAATCTTATCAGATTTTGGTGACTAAGCAGTGTTGGTAGTTGGAAGGGAGATCTCCAAGAAAACTCTGCAGAGCAAAGCCCTGTGCTGTGGTCACCATAAATCAGCTGCCACTTGATACTACTTTACACCAATGCACATATCTCTCTTCCTTGAAGCCATATAAGAGGACCCCTCCTCACATGAGTACTTTTTCATATCAATTATTAATCTGCCAGGTATTGAAATATCCATGAACATTATATTGTCTCCTCAACTTTTTGACAGATGTGTTACCTCATTTCCTAGTAGAGCATTTAGACAAGCTTCTGATGCATCACAGATGGCGGTAAGATCATGGCCTCCCTCCAGGGCCAGCACCATGCGACCATTCGCTAGTGTCAACAACTGTTTGATGAGATGACCAAAACCTGGTGTGCCAATAAAACATACAGATTAATACATGAGAATGAGTACACAAAGTACATGCTGTATGTTATGGTATAATAGTATGTAGTAGCATTGCTGCAGTTATGCATATGCTTTTGATACAATCTAAGCTTGGCCACCAACTTGACCTAAAAATAACTGTAGAATCCCAATACTGAAGCAGCACTGGAAGATGAGAATGTCTGAATTTACAGAATCAGGGTTGTAAAGATCATTAGTAGACTTTATGCATTGAGACCTTCCAGCTTCCACTTCCTGCTATAGCCCATTGATCTCCTTACCGATTTTGTTCTTGGGGGACAGCAGATCCTCAGGAACAGTGCGGGGGGGGGAGGGTAAAATGCGGCTCTGTAGTGGGAGGAGGAAGAGGTATGAATCATCAGTATATCTTCTGCATATGGAAATGCCATTCTGTTGGAGGAACTGCATGGTGGGCTACAAGCCAATAATTCTGTGATGTAGTGTCCCCTTGTCTGCCAATCAGAGACTTCTGGAGCTTAACAACATATGAACAGCCATATTATAACAGATGAAGGGTAAGTCTATGCCCTTTCCCCCACATTGGTTAGCCAAATGCCCTCAGGAAGTAAGGCATGATTACAATTGTCCTTCATTGTTATGCCCCAGCGTCAGCCGTTCACTGGAATACTGCCATTGAACACGGAGCTCCTTTAACCATTTGGGATAATAGCCATCTTATCTCCCAAAACTTTGTCTATTCCACCTTGAGAGCCAACACCAAATGTGGTGGTAGTGAACTCCAGGAATTAATTATGTGATACATGTATACAAATTAATTCCATATAATTTATATTAAAAGGTCTTCCTTTCATCTGTTCTGAATGGTCTAGTGCTGTCCATCAAGTTTTTTGAGTGACCCAAATTTCAGTAAAAGGAGAGAAAAAAAGAAAAAGTAGTAAAGATACTCACACCTTAGGTTTTTTTCCCCTACAGTAAACCATCCCCCTGAAATGAACACCTTAGTTGTTCATCACAGGCAGAGTGTTCTAATCCCTTAATCATTTCCTGCACATTTTGTAACTTGATATCCATTTTGAGAACTGGTGCACAATATTCCAAATATGACACTAAAATATCACAGATTTATTTTCAGTCCACTTTCTTATAGTCCCTGGCACAGAATGTGTGTTTTACCATAGCTATTCACTGAGCAGATTCATTCAAGACCACAAGATTTCTTTCCTGGTTAATTGTCATCAGTTTAAGTCTCACTGGTGTATGTGTATAGTTAGGGAGTTTTGCCTTAACATGTATGACTTTACAGCTACTTGTGTAAAATCATATTTTGTAGTATTGTTGCCTCCTCACCTAGTTTGGAGGGATTTTTGGAGCTCTTCACAGCTTATTCAGTTGTTATCATTTTAAATCGTTTTACGCCATCTGCAAACTATACTTGAGTTTGCATCATTTATTTTCAAATGTGAGACTTCTAGTGGGGAGGGACGGTGGCTCAGTTGTACAGCATCTGCTTGGGAAGCAGAAGGCCCCAGGTTTAATCTCTGGCATCTCCAAAAAAGGGTCCCGGCAAATAGGTGTGAAAAACCTCAGCTTGAGACCCTGGAGAGCCGCTGCCAGTCTGAGAAGACAATACTGACTTTGATGGACCAAGGGTCTGATTCAGTATAAGGCAGCTTCATATGTCCATAGTCCTGATTCAGGTCTGGGGAGGGGCACTGCTTAGCTCCTCTTTTGGAAAAAATGCTATTTATTCATTCCACTTTAAAATATTTTAGAACTAGCTTTCAAGTTTAGATGGGTTCAGTATTTTACTACTTTGAAATTACATACAGGTTAATAAAAATAACTTAATTCTGTCATTTAATCTTAACTTTCCCTTGTGGAAATTTAAAAAAAAAAGTCTACAAAAGACTAAATTTAGACAGGCTAATAAAAAAAAGCAAGGAAGGAATGTCATGTGAGTAACCTCTGATATTTAGCCAATTTCCACTTTCTTTTACCTTGAGGATATATTTCCATCTGTATGGTACACATATGAACAATATTGTACAGGGCACAGCAAAACCTGTTTTTGCTGTACAACAAAAAAGAAATGACCAAGAGATTGAGTCTAGGCAGCTCTACACAGAAGTAAATCCTATGTTATTTGATGGTGTTTCCTCCCACAAAAGTGTGGCAATCCTAAAAACACTTTTATTGTAGTAAACCCCACTGAATAAGACTGGACTTGCTTCTGAGCAGATCTGCACAGGATTGCTCCCTAAACAGTCTACTTGCTTTTATTGACCATAATGCCATGTAAGAAATGTGATGATACTTTGTATTCATTATTTCTTTTAAGTTGCTTCTGTTAAAAATGGAAAATCTACCTCAATCCAATATTTTGCTTGCATTCTTCAATTTTATTACATCATACAAGGGCACTAAAGGCACACTTTGAATAATGTATGTTTCTAAGAGCTTCACTGCAACTTTACAGAATTTTCAATGTAGTTTCTCCCTTCTTCCATCAATGATGCATCAAGGACATATTGAGATTGACACAAAAGTTCAGGAAAGCTATGATGACACTGAGATAAAATTCCAGGTGTTGCACTGGGCAAAAGGTTTGCAGAGAATCCCACTTTCCTGGTGGTAATGCAATATCATCTGAGAATCCTCTTTTCAAACCACCAGATTGTCCACTGCAGTGGAGGCTGGTGACATTTTTTTCAGGAGTTAGCAGTGCCCGTTCTCAGCCACAAGCTTTACTGGTGACATCAATGGAAGGGAAGCTTATGGAATTAAGTTTCTGGCAGCTGTGGTAAATAAAAAAGGGGAAACATCTTCCCAGAAAGACCAGTGGGATATATTCCTTGAGAAAGGTACCACAAATTACAGATTTCCTGGACAAATCAGAGAATGTGAATAAATGATAGATCCTTCTTTCCCCCCTTTCAGTTGAAAGCAATCTATTTGCTGGTGCATCCAGGAATATCAGTGTGGAATATTTGCTACTTGCTCAGGAGATGACGCCAAATGTTAGTTTTAAAAGGACAGCTGCCAAGTCTTCTGTGTAAGCCATAACATCTGGAAGCCCTGTATCATAATCTTAGATGTATGGACATGGTCTGCTCATTTGCTTATTCAATGGAAAGACACCCTAAACATGCTCAGGAATACTATTCTTCACATGTCACAAGCCACTGAAATGAAAAGTTCTAGGATAAACTGGATGAGCCCAAGCTTAAATTTTCTCCTGGATGATGCTTACACAGCAACCACAATTTTCCCAGTAGAAAAATGCTGTTATTAGTAACATTACAAGTTACCAGAATAATGACAGAGTCTTTCTTCAGCCTAATTGTACAAGGTACACTAGAAGGCTTTGTTGTACAGATGGAAATTATTTTAACCATCAGCTCTGAGTAGTTTGTAATGGAAATTCTTAAAGGTTTGGATCCTGCACACTTCAACAACCCCCAAAAGGCATTAGCTTCTTAAAGGACATCTTCTGGTAATGAAAAATAGCAAAACATTGGAGCACACATTCCAGATAAGTATGGTTACAGACAGGCTTCAGGTTGTGCCAAATAATTAAGAAAAAGAGAGGTAGAACAAGCACTGTGAGAAGATTCTGTTTTTCCCCCAAGTGATTATTTACTATCAGATTGGGCTTTGATTAAGTAGAAACAGGGTCAAAGAGGGAATATTCTTTCTCCCTTACCTTCTGAGTACAAGTCTTCAGAAACTAAGACCATATACAAGTTCAAGCCGTTCAGAGGCCATTGTGCCCATTGTGACCATGGCTTCACTAAACCTGTTTTAATTCAATATAAAGAGAGCACCAGTGTGCTTAAGAGTGTCAGACTAAGATGGGGAAATCCAGGTTCAAATCCTCACTCTGCCATGAAGCTTACTAGGTAACTATGAGCCAGTCACTGTCTCTCAAACTGATCTACTTTCATAGGGCTTCACTAAACCTGTTTTAATTCAATATAAAGAGAGCACCAGTGTGCTTAAGAGTGTCAGACTAAGATGGGGAAATCCAGGTTCAAATCCTCACTCTGCCATGAAGCTTACTAGGTAACTATGAGCCAGTCACTGTCTCTCAAACTGATCTACTTTCATAGGGTGCAGGTGATAATAAAATAGAGGAAAGAGGAATGATGTGCATTATTCTGAGCTTCATGGATGAAAGGAGGAATAAAAACATATTAAAAGAGATGGCAAGTACTAAATAATAAAGGAGGTAGAAGATGTAAAGCAAGATGGCATTTGCTATTAATTGAAATGGCTCAGGGGTGAAAATGAATTTTTGGCTTAGCCTTAAACAGACACCATTTCACTGAGCTGCTCAAGAAAAAGTAGGATTACATTAGAATCCAAGCAAGTAAATGATTTGCACAATGGCTTTCGTCTAAGTTTACTAATATTTCTGCCCACAGAAATCCCTAATAGATCTTTAAGGCATTTAATTAAGTTGATTAATAAATTTAACTCAAGCTTTCTAATCAATAAAAGAGGGCAATAATCTGTGATTATACTCCACCACCAAATTTTGTGCTCCCATCTTTATGCTTTGATGGAGAAAAGGAATTTGAAATGTTAATTTGGAAATGTTGCTTTATTTAGTTTTTAAGCTTATGGGGTTGGCAGGATTAAAAAAATCTATATAACATTTTATAGTGCATTAACTAATAACAACACGAACTAATAACAAATAATTATTATTATTTCAGTCAACTAAATCCCATCATCAGTAAATTACAGCCCAATCCAGAGATAAGAGGCAGCTGGCCATGGCGTAGCTTCTGCACCGCTAGTAGACTTCCTGAGGACTTCAGCACGTTGGAGTGTGGGGAGGGGAGAGGCATAGCTTGCCGTGAGGGAGATGGTCGCCATGGCAATGTCGCAGGCACAAGGGAGGCAGAGGCAGCCAGAGGGGAGGATCAGCCCCCCCCCCATAGGCCAGTCTTGGTGCATGCACCGCGACTCATGACAGTCAGGGATGGGAAGAGGTGGCCCCAGAGAGGCTGATAGCCATCCCCAACTCAACCCCAAACAGAGAACGGAGCCAATGATGGGCAGACCATCAGAGGCAAAGGAGAGATGGCCCACCAACATGGGGAGAGAACAAGAGTGAGGCTGGGCATGCACACATGAGACGCCTGGCTTGGTGGCGAGGTGGGGGTGAGGATGAGACAGACCCGCACAGGACCACAGAGAAGCCGTCAATTCCCTCACACCCTCCTGCTGTCCAAGACTCTGCCAATGGCAGGCAGACAAGCAGGAAGTACCAAGTGCAGGAGCTCGCTGTCATAGACAGCGGCTGGAATGTGTGTCTGGGAATGAGTAGCCCAGCAGCGGACACCCCCCCACCCAGAGACCCCCTGTGTTGCCCTGACGCCCCCTGCCATGTGCACGGAACACCTCCTCTGGGGGCCACGGAACTCAGAGTGTGAGTGCATCAGCCACATAACTCTGAGTCCACTTCATCAGCCCCCCCCCCCTTAGTGCCCTGCGCACAACAGCCCTGTGGAGTTGGGTAGGCTGCCAATTTAGGCAGGCTGGTAGGGACTGCTTGGCTCAACATTCGGGTGGGCTCTCTTAATATCCCAGTCCTTCACTGCTAACCCACACAAGGCATGGTCCCACTGTTTACCTCCCTCCATGCATGCTGCTTCTTGTCCTTAGGGATTTTTTATTTTCTATTTCCTGTGCACTCCTTCCTGGGAGCTTTTACTACTGCAGGTCTTACTCTTCCTTATATTGACAGAGTTTTAAAGTCCATGTTAAAGAACTGGGAAATGAGATGCCTGTTCAGTATACACAGGAAAAGAATCCCTTTTCAAACTTAGTTCTTCTCTCCCTGTACTGGAGTCATCGTCTTAACCATTGTTTATCATTTGATCATACCATTACTCTTTAATTTGCTTGAGAATGTGTTTTCTTCTCATTAAACCTTTTGTGCTGGCCACTGCCAGGAGTCTTCCCACCCACCAGTGTTCTGCACTTTATCCTTGTGGTTCTTTAATGACCATTTGATTAATTTTCATTGATATGGTTCCAACAATAGCATCTAAAATTAACTGGGTCAGTTTTTACATAACTTCCTGAGTCATCAGGCTCTGTGTCCTGAATAAATACATCCACAAAAGAATGAAATGATAGTCCACCCTTCCAGCACTGGGCCGAAACTCGCCAACACTGAAGAGACTGTCCTGGCTTATAGGCCAGTGTGTCTCTCCCCTCCCCCATTTGCTCCAGTGGTTTTTTTGAATGGTATTCTAGGGAACCCTGGAGTTCCTTGAGAGCTTAACAGGGTTCCTTAATTAGAAAATCAATAGTGCCAAACCAGGTGCCCTAAAGAAAATCTGGTCTATCATTGCAAACGTGCCTATGAGACAGCATAAAAGTAGTCCATCTCTATTGGTGTGGCCTGTCAGAACTGACCTGCAGGCAAATACTGAGTGAGGGGTAAAATAGGCTGTATCATTTCAGACTTTAGTAGGGAATCACACATTAATTCCCAGATAGAAAAACTCTGTGACAATAAAAACTGGAACATTGTGGGGGGGAGGTTCTAGCCCAGCCTCTTGACACAATGCTAATTTTCCACTTACAGAGAAGTATTAGCTATATAATCATTAATTCTATGGGATTTTGTAAAATATGAACCCTTCCCTGAGACCTTGAGAGGTACAGTCCATTTTACTAGCTCAACATGCAACACAGGAAGCCATAGTTCCTCCTGCAGAAAGAAAACCCAACAGCTCCTCTGAGCTGAGTTACTTCAGAGTTCAGTAACTCTTCACTGCCCAGGAACATTCTGACTGGTAGTTTCAGCAGCTCTCCACATGGGACAGCAGATCCATGGCTCCTGCCTCAATGCCTCCTGTCAGAATTAACAGCCTCACATGAGAATGTGAAAACATGCCCTTGGAACATGCCCCATAACTCTCTGTGAGACAATAGGTACCTACGCCAGAAGTTCAGGGATTCCTCAGTAAATATATGCATGTAGAAGGGGTTCACAAAAACTAGGAAGTTTAAAAAAATACATTATGGTGTATAGTGTCAGCAAATTTTCTTTGTTCTTTATTCAGGGCTTTTTTTGTAGCAGGAACTCCTTTGCATATTAGACCACACCCCCTGATGTGGCCAATCCTCCAAGAACTTACAAGTCTCTTAGTACAGGGACTTCTATAAGCTCCAGGAGGATTGGCTACATCAGGGGTGTGTGGCCTAAAAGGCAAAGGAGTTCCTGCTACAAAAATGTCCTGTCTTTATTAAAATACTTGTAGGCCAATTTTTGAACAAAGAGATTCTCCAAGGCAACTTACAATGAAATAAAAAGTAGTATCAGCATAAATTCAGAAAATGCACAATAACACAGAAAATATAATATCACTATAAAAGCCAAAATAACTAAAATGTGAAGCAAACCACCAATAAAAAGTTATTGCAAAACCTCAGTCATTAATATGAATGGTAAGGATGAGGAGGTATAGTTACTGAAGATACAGAGCCAGATTCCCAATATAGGGTTTCCAGGTGCCTGCTGAGGATGAGCAAAGTCCTGCCCTTACCCTCTCTTGTATGCCCTTGCTTCAATGAGCAGCAAGTGGAAAATAGACGTGGATATTGCTACTGATGTTTTTACACCACTTCCTGGTGAACAACAGGATATGATGTCACTGCCCTTCTACTCTCCACAGGCAAACTGACCAAATCTCTACAGTATTTACCATAGAGTTTGGGAGGTAACTGGAGCACTGGGATCTTCACCCAGAAATGACATCATGGCACCTATGATGCTTCCCCTTCCTGGGTCCTACCCTCAAACAGTTCCTGGAGTATGTGGGCACAGGGTTGGCATTCCTACTCCCAAATGATCATTATCCTAATAGGTTACCACATGGTTCCATCAGTGCTACGAATATTCTTCTGTCAGACATTTTCCATACAGCTCAAGCTATTAATCCAAGAGCTAAAATACCTCATTATAAAAGATAGATCTTTGGCCAGTAAATGGTATTTTTCTCTTTAAAAAAACTCATTGGGATAGAAAGCACAGTAACCATTTTGAATTATATGTTCCATGCAAGCTTTTAATTTTGATTGTGTTAGACAGTAATTGTACATTAAATAAATAATAGTGGTTTTAAAATATATTTTGCAGGAAGTCACCATTTATAGAACAAATCATTTCATTATGTGGTTGCTGGACTTACCAGTAATTTGTTTTCAATAATTAATCTTTAATTACCAAATAGTAACCTATATTAACAAATCCATAGTAAACAGAGCCATACATTCATTCTCCAAGGTTCAGTTATTGCAGACTACTGAACTGTGTTATCCAGGCTTTTCATTTGTCTCATTGCCATAGGGCAATATAACTCCTGCAGACAGGACTTGCAATTGGACAAACAGAAACTGATTTTTGCCTTTTGGTTGCCTTCTGGATAAATGAAAACACATGAATGTAGTTTCAAGCCTATCTTACTCATGTTCACTTGGAAGTTAGTTTCACTCATTTTGAATACTCTTATTCCAGAAAAAGCATGCAAAGGATTCCAGCCTTAGTTAACCAAAAGACAGTGCACCTTATTCTGAAGGCTCAGTCCAGTCAAATAACAATACATTAACATGTGTAAAACAGCAAACAAAACTGATAAAATACATGTAGTAAAATGTCATCCCTTTTCACTTAACTTTGACCACCAAAAGCTGTACCAAATAAAAACATCTTATGATTGACTTCACATTTTTGGGATCCAAGATCACTGCAGATGGTAACAGCAGCCATGGAATTAAAAGATGCCTGCTCTTTGGGAGGAAAGCTATGGCAAACCTAGGCAGCATAATAAAAAATAGAGGCATCACACTACCAACAAAAGTCCGCATAGTCAAAGCAATGGTATTCCCAGTAGTAATGTATGGCTGTGAGAGGTGGACCATAAGGAAAGCTGTGCATCGAAGAATAGATGCTTTCGAACTGTGGTGCTGGAGAAGACTCTTGAGAGTCCCTTGGACAGCAAAGAGATCAAATCAGTCAGTCTTAAAGGAAATCAACACTGACTGTTCCCTGGAAGGTTAGATACTGAAACTGAAGCTCAAATACTTTGGCCACCAAATGAGAAGGGAGCACTCACTGGAGAAGACCCGGATGCTGGGAAAGATTGAAGATAAAAGAAGACGGAGATGGCAAAGGATGAGATGGTTAGACAGGTTATTGATGCAACAAACATGAATTGGAGTTAACTTAGGAGGATGGTGGAAGAAAGAAGGACCTGGCGTGATTTGATCCATGGGGATTGTGAAGAGTTGGACTTGACTGTGTGACTGAACAACAAAAATTATTTAAACAGAGGCTTTAAAACATATGAGGATTGGATACAAAATGCTGACCTATAACAACCTGCCTTACACTGAATTGAAGTACCTAGTCTTGTACCATCTATCATGGATGGAAGAACCTTTCCAAGATCTCATGTGGAGGTACTACCCACCCAGGCCTTCTTATGAGAGACTACTTACTGAACCTTAGGCACCTTATGCATACAAAGACCTATGGTAACCTCCATGGTTTTAGCCCTCCCTTCTCCTGCGCTGAAATCCATGTCTCTCATTTAAGACAACTACTTGTGATAGAAAAGAATGGGCCAATGGTAGAGGCTCCCTTTCCTGAAATATCAATAGTGATAAATATGTGACCACAGGATGAGAATGAAGTTAATGAAATGGGAATTTTAACAAGCAGATAATAAACTCATGGGCACGAAATAAATTTAATGTCTTGTTCATAAGAATTTAGGCTGCTGCTGTGAATGGCGAGGAGTCTGGGAACCGCTATCTGGGAACAAGTGACTTCCTTATTCAGCTGGTGTCTACTGTTATTCAGCGGGGTCTACACTGCCAGCTAAGGGCAGCAACAAGCCAGCCTGAAAGTGAGTCAGTGGAAAGAAGAGTGCCCAGGAACATCCAAATGGTGTGTAGTCTGCCCCCAGAACAGGGACAGGCTGTGTGCGCCCTGGAGGAGCGTCCAGAGCGCTCATGTGCCCATCTGCTGCTCCCAGAGCACTCCCCAGGTGCTTCCCAGCCATCCAGATGGCCAGGGAGGTGCCTCAGAGCTGCCTTGGAAATTAGGTACCATTTTGGAAGCTAAGAAATGTTTCATGCTAAGAAATCCCATCCTGCTGGTCAGGATGGGATACGTACAGGATGGGGATGGCAGGCAGCTGTGCACATTTGGATGTGCTTTTTAGATCCGCTTGCCTGACATCCCTGGGGTGTCTGTAACCAGTCATAGTGCCTGATTTGTGTGTGTGTGTGTGTGTGTAAAGTGCTGTCAAGTCAGAGCTCGGTTATGGTGACCCCAGTAAGGAGCCTTCTAGGCAAGTGAGAAACAGAGGTGGTTTGCCATAGCCTTCCTGTACAGAGTTTTCCTTGGAGGTCTGCCTTCCATGTACTGGCCCTGCTTAGTTTCTGAGCTCTGACAAAATCAGGCTACACCATGTCACCTTCCCTTCCTTTTATTTTCTTAACATCTCTGAATAGTGTGTTGCCATGGGTTTTTTTTTCCTTGATAGGAACCAGGATCTCTTTAAAATTTGTTACGGGGGGATAATTCAGAACCCATGAGCCAGATTATCCCAAAAAGTTCAGATCAGCTGAGTTTCCTAAAAATTTGAAAGCACAGAGAGTCCAGAATCGGACAGCTCCTCTTGACCTTTGGAAGCATGTATCAGTTACCCTAAAAGAATGGCTTTGCAAAATCTGGCTCTGACCCTAGTAGTGTTCTATCAAATAGCTGTGGTTGGGCAAACACCAGAGTCTCTTGAATCTCAGGCAAAGACCCTAATCCATAGGACTCATCCAATTCTTATGTGTACATTCCAAGGCTCTCTTAAGTAGAACTTAAACAAATTTTCTTTTTCCAGTGGCTTTGGAGATAATGCTCGATCCCCTGTCACTGATTAGCACCTACCCTTCCACTGATTGTCAAAAGCTTGGTATCTTCCGGATGTGGGCCTCTGTGTTTAATCAATTCTCTCTCACAGGAGCAGAGGGACTCTGAACCACAGCACATTGCTAAGAGATGACTGCACACGTTGTGTAGTTAGTCACTTTCCTTTTGGCGCCAGGCCTTTCAGATCCACCTGACACATGCCATAATCAGCCAGAAATGCACCGCCTGTCATTTTTTATTGCAGAGGTAATGGATGAAATTAAGCAAAACAGAGGAAACTGTGTTGAAATTGGGTTTGGGCCTCTCTCAGCCTGCTGATTAATTGTAATTTCCAAATAAAACATCTTGAGCAACTTTCTGTTGCATTCTATTACAAAGATGTGTCAAGTGAAGCAGGAGGTTCTTGCCAACATTATATAGCCCATTGGAATCCATCCAGAGGTACTGAGAAGCTGTTTGGATGCTTGAGTTACTAGGTACACATTCCCCCAAGGTAACTAAAACTATGGTTGATCTGCAGATAATATAACTGGCTCTATCACTACCAGTTTTCCTTGTATTAGTGAGTAGTAGAATCCTGTGATTCCACAGCCTAGGTTTTAGGAAACTAGAGGCCAACCCTCAAGTGGCTGGGTGTTTAAGAAACATGGGGGGGATCTCCATATTGCTAAGATTTTATTGTCAAAATGTTCTGAGTAATCCTTCCTAAACCAGAACAATTTCATGTTAAGAAATGAATTATTGGAGTGAACATAAGAATGTGGTTTCTTAAAAGAAGAAAGCAATGTGCCGCCTTCTAAGAGTCCATGCAATTCCCAGCTGTTTTTTTACCAATTAAAAAGGCACAGAAAACTGTATTTCTTGTCCTGCCTTAAAACATCTCTCATGACTTCTGATCTCTGATGACTCAAAGTCATCATGAGGAAGAATGATGAAGGCACACCAGGAGTATATATGTACCCAAGGGAAACAGGCTTATGTTTTGAAATTCAGAATCCTTTTAGTAACCCTCTACTCTCCAAAGAGATCCCCAAAGGGGTACACTTCATCAGCAAAAGTAGGCAAATTAGTTTCAACATATATAGTATTTTTTTCTTGAGAGTTCAAATCACAATTACCCTATATAGCAGGAAGATCTTTTGTGATCCCCTTATAGCAGACTGGTGGTATTGTCAGGGAGAATAATTAGTGGCTTGCCTAAGGCTACTTATGTTAGATCCAAGTTGAGGATTCCCCAGCTCACATTTGTAGGGCCAAGAATACATATTGCTTGATCTGAGTTTTAAATGAAATGTTTACAGCAGCGGTAAAGGGTTGAAGAATCTTAAGGTTTTCCTTGGCCATATGCAGATAGATATAATCCCCAATGCAACTGTTTTGTACTATATTTCCTCCTCCCCCGCCCACAACTGCAAGGAAAATAGTCTTTGCAAGGGAGAGTAGTTTGGATCGGGGGAGGGGGAGTCTTGGGAATAGACTCCTCTCCCCCATACCCATCACTGCTGCAAACTGGAAGCCCCCAACAACCAGAATTGTTATTTGCTCCATGGAGGGGGAAATGTCCCCATAAATTCCACCTACAGAACAAAGAGCAGCTGGGAAACACCTTAATGATGCAACACTGCAATCCTATGCAGAGTTGTAGCAGTGTAAAACCACTGATTTCAATAGACTTAGACTGGAGTAACTCTGCATAGGATTGAACTGGAAGTGAAAGATGTGTAAATATAAACTTGCCCCCCTCCACCAATGCTACAAACATATTGGCAGCACCCCTACCTCAACAATCCTGCACACCACGTAATTTTTTGGTCCTTAGCTGTCACATGACATTATACAAACTCCATATCCATGCAGAATACAATTAATATTGTAACCAAGGAACAAGGACTGAGAGGAGAAATGATCCAATAAAAATGTATTTTCTAGATTCTGGTCCTAAAGAAGCAGAATGCCATAGGTTTGCTCCTTTAAAGAAAATACCTCATAAATCACATATGAAATTTGGCCCAAATCAGAGCCTTTCCTGCTTTCAAATTAATGCTTATGCTTTCATTCAGGGAGGTATTACTTGTAGAGCCCTTTCTGACAACATTTCCTCCACATGCATCTAAAATGTCATGCATTATATTGTGGGAAATGTCCTTCAGGATGAATGGCCCAAGTCTATATTACTTTAGACTGAGTCAACTGCAGGGCTTATTTGTCATAGAAGTCATTGTTGGGGAAGCACAATGAGGAGGGCACTAAAACCCATTGCATAGGCTGAATTTATTGGTAGCCATCGATGCTGTAGGAAACAAAGGGTGGTAGTGAGAAATAACTTTGGTTTAGTGGTTAGAGTTAAGACTAGGAATGGGGGGGCAAGTTCAAATCCCTACTTGCTATGAATCCATCTAGGTTACCTTGGGTCAGTTATTCTGTCTTAGCTTAACTTAACCTGCTTCATAGAGTTGTGGTAAAGCTAAAATGGAGGAGGGGAGAACTGTGTGTGCCACCAGGACCTCCTTAGATAAAGAGTCTTGCTTGGAGTAACATCCTCTGCCTTGAACCAGCCCTGGTCTAATGAGAGTAGAAGGCAACTGGCTCAATGCATGTTGTTGAAGTTTAGTAGAAATACAAACGTTATATTTGTACACATCTCAAAATATAAGTCTAAAGACAGAAAGAAGAAGAAAGAAGACTGCAGATTTATACCCCACCCTTCTTTCTGAATCAGAGTCTCAGAACGGCTTACAATCTCCTTTATCTTCTTTCCCCACATCAGACACCCTGTGAGGTGGGTGGGGCTGAGAGGGCTCCCACACCAGCTACCCTTTCAAGGACAACCTCTGCGAGAGCTATGGGTAACCTAAGACCATTCCAGCAGGAGTGGGGAGTGAAACCCGTTTCTTCCAGATATCCTGCCTTTCAAGAAAACATCCAAAGCTAGCTCACAATAATTTTTAAACTGAAAATTACAAAACAGTTATATTGATATCAACATCTGTGGATACAGATCTGTGGATCTCTCCCATATAGAAAGAAGGGATGCTTAGGCTGATCCTGCATTGAGCAGGGGGCTGGATAAGATGGCCTGGATTGCCCCTTCCAACTCTGTGATTCTATTATTCTGTTCTATGACATCTAAAATATCATGCATTATATTGTGGGAAATGTCCTTCAGGAGGAATGGCCCAAGTTTATAGTCCTCTGGGCTGAGTTCACTGCAGGGCTTATTTGTCATACAAGTGATTGTTGGGAAAAAACAGCCCTCCAGATCTACAAAAACACAGGAACATTGTCTTCCCTTGAGTGGACAATGCTCCTCCATTGGCCCACAGCAGCATCCAGCCTCCTTGCTATGTGTGGGAGATGCTTGAGGAAGGGGAACTGCCCTGGCTGCAGGCAAGTGAAGGAGAGAGAGGGCCGGAGGCCCACCCCACTGCTGCTGTCATTGTCACTCCCCTCAGAGGAGTACAGATGGCTGGACTGAGTGGTGGGGAGAATGGACCAGCAATGTGGTATGGGGAAGGGGGAAATAGCAAGGGGGCAGGTGAGAAGGCAGTGATGCCCCCAGTGCTGATCGTGAATGTGCCAGAGGGGTATAGGAGCCCAGCCTTTGGCATGGTTTTCCCTGCCGATCAATTGATTGATGGGGGGGTCACCCTTTAAAGAGCCCGGGAGGCACTTCACTGCCCCTGCCTAGTGAAGTGCCCCCACTCTCCCTGCCTTGGGGCTGCAGTGGGTGGGCTGGCCCTAGGGTGGTCCCTGTTGCCAGAAAGGTTGGGGGCCACTGCCCTAGGGTATAATTGAGAATTGATCTGTGGGTAACTGAAGCTGAGCAGGGAGGAGGTTTTTTGAGATAGGGGCACCAAAATTGCAAAATAGTAGTCAGTGCCTCTCCTAAAAACACCCTCCAAGTCTCAAAAATATTGGACTGGGGGTCCAATTCTATGAGACCCAAAAGAAGGTGCCCTTATCCTTCATTTTTACAATGAAGGGAAGGCATTTAAAAGTTGTGCAGTGCTTTTAAATGTGATGGCCAGAACTCCCTTTGGAGTTCAATTATGCTTGTCACAACCAATTGCTCTTGGCTCCACCCCCAAAGTCCCCAGATATGTCTTGAATTGGACCTGGCAACCTTAGTCAGGCAGAGAAGGAGGCACTACAAGCAGGTGGTGAGTTGGCTCAGTGAGATGGGTTTGTTGGCTGGCATGTAGGTGAGGTAGTGTAGAGGGTGACAGAGCCCAGGAGGAGGAGAAGGTGGGAGTAGGGGGAAAGGAACAAACAATGGGGAGCAAAAAAGGAGGGAAACTGTCTGGGGTGCAAGAGAAAGAAATGGAGGGATGAATGGAGCCCCCTCTGCAAATGTACACATCTAATTACATTCCGTGTATAAATAGAATTTAACCTTACCAAGAAACAGGTAGGTTTATTTTACAAAATTACATTTTTAGACATAGAAATGACTTAGGCTGCATTAAGGCATCACAAACAAACCATACTTTGTGTCATGAAAGAACCTGAACTTCTCCAGCCTGTGTGCTTCATTGTGCCTCCCATTGAGTGTCATGCTAAAAATAGTTCCTGGTTTAGAACATTCTTGATCTAATTATGATGTGCTGGGAAGTCCAGATTAAGGCACTACAAAATTGTGGTTTATTTCTTTCCCACAAACTAGGATTCCAAAGCATGGGTGGCCAAACTTGTTGAGTCTTTGGGTGCTTTTTAGAATTCCAGAATTTCAGAGTACCGGTGGATGAGCGAATCACAAAAAGTTTGGAGGTTCTATGCCAGGCATCATCTTATGATGGAGGTAGCGGTTTCTAAATTGGAGGGGTGTGTATGTGTTTCCTGGGTTCTTCAGCAGCAAACTCTGTTTCAATGAGGCAGAGAAAAGCCAGGACTGTCTGTTTACACTGAGGAAGCAGTGCTTTTAGCAAAAAGGAAGTGGGTACCAGGAAGCACACTGGCAGGTACTCTGGAACCCTCCAGTACCATGCTGGGGATCATTGTTTTCAACCATGGTTTAATTCTCATTTAGAAACTTAGTTTGGTGACAAGAAACAAACACTGACTTGTTAAAAGTACCCGAAAGTGGATTTCACAACAAATGATGGACAGATTGAAGATTTCCTAATTCAGAAAGCTTTCCAGCTCAGCATAGCTCAAAAGAGGTTGTGGTAAGGAGTCTGAATGCAGCATTACAAAAACACTTCTGTTACTTTAAAATGGAAAGTGGTGAACATTCTCCAAAAATGATATTTTGCACAGAATTGTTAGCACCAAGGCTTTAGCTGCTAATAGGTTTGAACAGAATTAAACTGTCTAACATGCTTAGCCTGAATATAACTGGAGACTGGGGGAAACACCCTTGACTGCTGCATGTGAGTGAAACTAATCTCCTCTGTACTGGATATCTAAATATAGTTTCACCGTATGAGTGAGAAACTAATCATCTAACATTCCAGATCTAAATTTCAATATAAGCTCTGATCCAAACATCACAAAACGAACTCTCCCCTATCCTGATATAGTTCCTAAGTGAATGCATGTAGGTGGATGTTGGCAGCCCAAAGAGGAGTGCTTATATGAATTGCTCAGGGTGTGTCGACAAAAGAATAAACTGTCTGTGGTGTGTCAGTAAATGAGTAAGATAATTAATGTAACAGATGATAAAGGCACAAGCCAAAGAAATATTATGAGTGCGTGTGAGAAAATACTTAGTGTCCTCATCTTGTACACATTGGACATTATCCAGAAAAGGGCACACTGAGTGCACACAGCACTCCTGCACCCCCAGAGTTATCTCCAGTTCTGTCTTCAGCAATGTGTGCATGCTCACACATACATGCATCAAATCAGCAAATTGCAATTCACAAAAAAATCTGAATAACTTTTGACATTACAAAGGACTGGAAAAATACAGATTTATGACTGACTTCATCTGCTTTATATACTTCAGGTGTAATGTCCAAAGAAGGAATTTGCATGTTTCCCCATGAGGAGCTACTTTGATCTGTGCCAGCACCTATTGTCCATACATCTCACTATGGAGACATTCACAGTTTCTGTTACTCTATGGCCGAGGTCAGACGCACATAAACTGATGAGATGGGCATGGATGAAAGCCAGATGCATGTCGGATTTTATGCGGATGTCCAAACATCAGCATCTGGCAATGGTCGTTGGCTCGTTCGTGTCCTGAACTGCCATGACTGAGACGCGGACTTTTTTGATAGTACATTAAATCCGGAATAAGAATGCTTCCGACGACTCCCGCGCATACTTTCTATGTTTGAATGCTCCATTGTAGCCGACTCGTCACAAGCGCACATCCGCTTTCCTGCAAGAGCCCACTCCAAATGATATCATTGTGCCAGCAATTGTTGACTCAGCCTTCCAACCTTCTGAGGTCGGTAAAATATGTACCCGGGGGGGGGGGAGTATAATGACCGGGGAAGGCAATGGCAAACCACCCCGTAAAAGGTCTGCCATGAAAACTTTGTGAAAGCAGCGTCACCCCAGAGTTGAAAATGACTGGTGCTTGCACAGGGGACCTTTCCTAAATGGGGGGGGGGAGGCAGACTGCCCACCTTTGCTGTCTCCTGGCCAGGGGAGGAAGATGACCCACCTTTGCCGTCTCCCCACCAGGCGGAGAGACAGCAAAGAGAGTTGCCGTGCTCCCCCCATTTAAACACCACGGCGAGGTGTTTAAATGAGGGGGAGGAAGATCCCCCACCTTTGCCATCTCCCCGCCAGCCAGAGAGACAGCAAAGAGAGTTGCCATGCTCCCCCCCATTTAAGCACTACGGTGGGGTGTTTAAATGGAGGGGGCAGCTCGCCCACCTTTTCTGGCACCTTTTTTTTTTTTAAAGCCAAGCACGATATCCCACGGTACTGCGCTTGCGTGAGTGTGGAATGCCATCTCAAAAAATGAGGTCCGGTTGAGACCTCTGATCAACCAACGACGGGACCAACGCTGCTTAGAACTGAAGGATGGAGGGATGTCTGATCAGGAAATTCATTGTAAAAAAGCTGCAGGGTATAATAGCGACTGGTTAGGGATGGATTTAATGGTGAGTGTGACCGTGGCCTATAATGTCTGAAAGTGTTCTCAGTGGAATATTAGAAGTGTTTTGGAGGTTTTCTGGAGAGCCATGTATATTAGGTTCCTGCAGCAGTAGTTGGAATCATAAACAGGAATGGCATCTCATGAGGCTTTGCTTGCACACCAATAATTCCTGAACACTGAACCATAAAAGTTGTGAGTATGCATTAGAGCCCCATATACATTCTGGAATCATTGGTGGTAGAACGTACTGTCAAGTCAAAGCTGACTTACACCGACTTCTCATAGGGTTTTCAAAGTAAAAGACAAACAAGGTGCCATTGTCTGCCTCTATGTAGCAACCCTGTACTTCCTTGGTGGTCTCCCTTCCAAGTACTATCCAAGGCTGGTCCTGTTTAGCTTCTGAAATCTGACAAGATTGGGATAGCCTGGGTCTGGAATCATTAGATAAAATCTTGGTGCAAGTCCAAAAGAAGATACTCAATGGGTGAATATGTTAAATTCACATGTAGGGTTGAAACAAGGACAAAAAGTTATTGTTAAGAAGGTGTCATGGGATCTGGAAGCTAGAAGCAGTAACATCTTGAAAGGAAATCCCTACAATCTGATTTTGCAAACAAGGGGTATAAGAGACATTCTTGGAAAGGGAAATAAATGTGGAAAATATTATGGAATCTTTTTATATATTTTTTCCACTGGCCTTAGGCTCTTATAGAACCTTTATCAGGGATTATATTATTCCCATGACCTTCTGGGAATGTCATACAATTTAATGCGAGTGTGGATCACAATTTAGCTTTCTAGTCTACCTCTTGTGGGGGGGGGGGGGCGGATCTCAAGGATAATAACCAGCAAGACCTTTACTGGATTGTAGTTGAGGAAGGCTGGAAAACCTTTCAATGCTGTTGAAGGATATTAGGATTATTGGGAAACAAATTTAGGAAAGTCAGATCTCTGCCACCATGGAAAAGAACAAACCTCATTCTTTGTCCAGGGACTCTTGTTTCGCTCCATTGAGTAGGATTACATTGCTTCCTGCTGAGCTACAACCCAGCAAACATAAGCCCTTGTCACACACACCATAAAACAAATATTATTTGTAATCTTAGGGAAGCCATTTAGGCTGCGATCTTATTTGAGGTCCATTCTATTGCTTCAGTATGATATGAATGTTCACAAAACTGAGGGAAGTCTGTGATCAGTATGTGACCAGTAAACAGTTGGTCCTACCAAATGAAAGAAACAATAATTAAATATGGCCCCTTTCATTAAACCAATGTTTGGTGGACAAGATCTGAAATGTCACAACCCTGTTGTTACCCTGTAGATCACACACAGGAATTGTTTCATTTGAACCAACACAGAGTTGTGGATCTTATTTTTAATTCACAGGATTAGCCCTAGAACTCCTAAAGTACTACTCATGAATTTGTACTAATATTTCCTGTGAAAGGAAAAAAACCCTCCTCCCAGATGCTGTCTGTACAAATTTATTTAGAAAATTTACGTTACAGCCTATCACACTGCTCGGTTTGGAACTGTAAAGCTTTCCCATCAAGTCACTTCCATGGACACACTAATCCAGTGCAAAAGTTTGTACATGCACATGTACTCTGGTGCTGTGCTTGTGGTGCCCTGCCAAGAGATTATTGGCTGTAACAGTTTTATAAGAACACACACAAAAAAACCCTTTAAAGATCAGACCGAAGGTTTAGTTAATTTAACATCCTGCTCCCACAGTGGCTGAGTAGGTGAGAAAGCCTTTCCCTTTTCTTATCCCTCATCATTGTTTTTCAATTATATACTGCCTCTGAAAACAGAAGTTCTATTAAGCCATCATAGTTAATAGCCACTGACAGGCCTACCCACCATTAATTTATCTAATAATAAGTAACAAAGTGCTGTCAAGTTGCAACAAACTTATGGTTACCCTTTGTGGGGTTTTCCAGGCAAAAGATGAGCAGAGGAGGTGCACCATTGTCTTTCTCTGTACAGCAACCCTGGACTTCCTTGGGAGTCTCCCATCCAAATACTAACCAGGGCTAACCCCACTTAGTTTCTGAGCTCTGACAAGCTTGGACTACTCAGGGCAATTCAAGTTGCAGGGTTTGTTTAATCCCCTTAAAAACCTATTTTAGCTGCCATCACTTCATCCTGAGGCAGAGGTTTTCACAAGTTAATTATGCATTGTGCAGGAAATTAGCTTTTTTCCCTGAATTCCCTGCTCATCAATTTCATTGGCTGCCTCCCAATTCTAATATATTTGGAAAAGGAATAAAATATTTTCTCTCTCCACTTTCTCTCAACATACATGATTTCAGACACTTCTAAAAATGTAAACCTAAACCTAAGCAACAGGAAACAAGGAATACTTTTCTCTAGCATCCCATAGGAGCTGAGGAACTTGTCACTGAAAGAATCAAACACTTGTCCAATGAGGAGAAATGGGGGGAGAGAAAAAGGTGACACCCACTGCCCCTCTCGGTAACATGTGATCATTATACAAACAGGTTTCCTGACAAATGGTTCTTCACTCCCTCTCCTTAGCCAAGGGTGAATAGTGACATCACCTAACAAATATGAATGGACCAGGAAAACCAGAATCCTGGAAAACAATAATTAAAACCACTTTCAGTCATTACTTTTACATCACCATTGTATCCTAACTGGGTTTTTTTTTAATTGTTGTTCATCCTTGTCCCTCAAGTCACAATACAGCCTACATTGGAATACAAATACTTTAGTCCTTGCATGCTGGAGAAATTGCTAAACAGCCCAGATCAGGTGTTCAACCATATTGTGACAACTGCCAATTTTATTGCTGTACCTTTTGGGAAAAGAAACTGGTCTTTCACCATGGCACAAATATTAGAGTTTGCAAAGTAAGATCAAACCCAATAAAGGCAGGGGGGAGGGAGAGAGGGAGAAAAGAACAAACCATCATGTCTTTAAAGAAACTGATTTCATAAGAAGCAATTTTGAGGAAAATATGAGAGCTAAAACAGCACATTTATTTAGTTTTAATTTTTGTGCTGTCATACTCTAGTACTGAAGTCCTGATTTACAACACATGCCACTTCCCTTTGATGTTCTGACTGCTCTTTTAAACAATGGCAAGAAAGATAGAAAGGAATTAAACTGCAACCCAAATCATAAAACTGGGTTTTTGTGTTCTTAATTTACATGTGGCCATTTCAGTTTTTCAAATGTCATTATAGTCCCCAGAGCTCATGAAAACAAAATCAACCCTTCCCATCAAATCATTTCTTTCTAAGGGTACAATGGGGCTTTTATAAGGTCACAATTCCTCATTCAATGGGCAGCATGTTACCATCTGTGTGTGGAAGACATGGCGGTGGGGGTGGGGTTTCCCCACATTCCTCTCTAGCTATCTTTTTGAACCCCAGAGAGTTCATTCTCAAGGTTGTACGATCTGTGTAGGGGGAACAGCCATGAGGTTCAGTGAGGTGCAGCAAGGGGAGCCAAAGCAATTAACTTACTCCACCCTCCACTCAGTGCAGCTGCCTTTTCAGAACAGGAGAAAACAACTTTCAGGAGGGGCCTGAGGAACTCCCACTATTACAACTGATGTACAGACAACAGAGGTCAGTTCCCCTGGAGAAAATGGCTGATTTGGAAGGTGAACTGTATGGCATTATACTCTACTAAGGTCCTTCCCCTTCCCAAACCTCACCTTCTCCAGGCTCCACCCCACAAATCTCCAGGCATTTCCCTACCCAGACCTGGTAACTCTAGATTTCAATGTTATGCCCCTCCTCACTCTAGCCCCCCCCCACTTTAATTCCTAAAATTGTTTATTTTAAAAGCTTCTGTGCCACTTTTCCACCCAAAAGAGGGTTCCCAAAGTGATGGGCATCAAAATATTAAAACAAAATTAAGCTATTTTAACACCATTTAAAACTTGCATAATGCTGTCAAGTCGCAACTTGGGGTGTGCAAAAAAAAAAAGAAAAGAATTTGGTATTTTTCTAATTCAGGTCTATTGGACCCCAAAAATATTGGTATTCCTAAATATTCTCAAATCCCAATATCTGTATTGTATTGGGGTTTGGGTAAATATTCAGGAAAACTGAATTTATTCAGCGTCATAATACCCTATGGGGACTGTACTCATAGAGTATAATGGAGTTCTGTTTAAAGCTGTTGTGGCATGACTCAACAAGTGAACTCAGAAGGAAAATGTTTTCTAGCAATGCCTGAATAAAAACAATGATATCAGCTTTTATTTGGGCATGGCTACTTTGGTAGCCGAATAAAATTGTATAATCTGTATTCAGCTGAATAAATACAGAAAAAAAATAGATAGGGTATTTTTCAAGTATTTATTCAGCTTGGTACATATTGAACACACACCTCTAGTCACAACTGATTTATAGAGTCCCCAGCAAGGGGCTTTCAAAACAAGTGAGAAGCAGAGATGGTTTGCCACTGCCTTCCTCTGCAGAGTCTTCCTTGGTGGTCTCCCTTCCAAATATCAACCTTGCTTAGCTTTTGAAGCATACCATGCTCTGCCCTCCCAAAATAGAACATACACAAAATAATAAAACAACTTAATAAAAACAAAAACACAACTAACACCAAAACCATGCAGGAGAGCCAGTAACAATTATTGGGGGTATGCCAAACAAAAAAAAGTTTCCACACAGTGGCAGAAGACAAAGCTAGAGGGAGACAGATTATCTCCCTGGGGAGAGAGTTCCGAAGTTCTAACACCATAAAGAAGATGACCCTTTCTCCGGTTGCCACCAGTCTAGTTTTAGCTGATGGGAGCACCCAAGCAGGACATCTGAAGATGACTGAAGTGGATGGGAAGGTTCAAAGCGGAGATGCAGACCTTAAATTTAGCAGTGTCCATGAGAGTGCATTCATGTTATGATTATTCACAAAGGAATGTGTAATAGTTCAGCATGGTGTTGAGGGAGGGAGGGAGGGCAGAAGGATGGCCCTGCAACTGTCTCCTCTGTCCACCTTGAACACAGGCACAAACTTTGCACAAAGTCATGCACATAAAACATCTTTGAGAAGACATCATCAGGATAAACGCACGTATACTGTACTGTTTTATTATTACAATCCAAGATCAAACAGTACATTAATATATAGTATATGCATTAATTATATAAACATGGCTAAACAATGAATACAGGCAAGCACTTAGATGGATAAAAATGATTAGAATTAAAATATATTTAAAATTTCTTAAAAGAGACAGTAGTTTTCTATCTGATTAAGCTGGCCATGGCACAAAATCTTGCTACCTTGGCAGTAATTTTGTTACAGGAATAAGCTAAAAGAAGAGTGGAATAAAATCAGTTAAATCTCTCTGGGTAGGTGGCAATAATTGAAGTAATGTATTTTGTCCAAATCTCATGATAGAACTGACAGAATAAAAATATGTGTTTAATTATCTCAACCAGCCCAGATTTACAAGGTCAGAGATGGTTTACATACAGGATGTGAGCATATCTCCCCTCAAGGAGAGCAGAAGGGAAGGTGTTAAATCATGCTAAAGTAAAAGCTCTGTGGTATGTCAGGAGTTCTAACAAAAAAAAAAAAACTAGATGGAGCAAAATTTTGGTTTTTATTCCCCACTACTAGGATGCAGGAAGCCTGAGCTCAATCCGTTTGGAGAGAGGTGACCCATAATCTCTGTTTAATAATTGTTCTGGCTCCTTGGAATCCAAGGTGCAGGAGGGCTGTACTAGAGAAGCCCAGCAGTGACAATTTATGTTCTATTATGGAGACCCAGCTTGAACCAAACTATCTTGGAGGATTAAAGAAATTAATCCTGGGGGAGAAAATTTTTATTTAACCAAAATCATATGGCATGAAACCAAGCCCGGGTTTCCAAAGATACTAATACAGTCTCAAGCATTGGGAACACACCTTGGAACCCCAGATAAAGATCTTAACAATTTTGACTGAATTTCTTAAAGTTTAGATTAGTTTTTATACAAGGATTACCTGTGTGCCATACATAAACTAGGGTATGATTTCACCCTGAAAAAACTTCAGGGTACAAGGAATGTAAGCTCCCCCTTTTGTATGGAAAAATCTCAAAGTTGCAAATGCTGATTGCCCCCCGAGATCAGAAAAAAGAGTCAGACACAATGCACTGGTATAAACTTAGGCCACTTTATTAAACATCATAATAAAATGGCAAGGGCACCCAACCAGCGGCCTGGCCAGGGCTAGGGGTCACCGCGACCGCTCCCCTGCCATTAGCGGGCAAGAGACCCAGCCCCCCAGCTGGAGCTGTGTGACTCAGCTCCCGCCAGGCAGGCCCAGCAGGGAAGCACGCACCAGAGGGCCCAAACCCAGATGCACGTCTCGATGGAAGGCACCCTCTAGTCGAGCCTCCAGGACAGTCTGCATTCTCCACACCCCGGGTCACCAAACCCCAAGGTTGATCATGCCAGACCCCTAATTCCCCAAAAGGGGAATGCTTCACAGTCCTCCCCTAGCCGCATAGTGCCCTAAACCTCAAAAACCTGCCAACTAAAGTGACCTCCTATTTAACAGCACCTCCCGATAGCCAAATCCACAATCAACTGCACTGCTATGTAGCGTAGGCAAAAAACACACCCCAGCAACTGCCAATCAGCTGGGGCGTAAAAAATTCCTACCTGGCTCCCCAAATGAGGCAACCAGCATCCGCCTTCATAACAGACAGGGCGGGTGGGAGGGCCAATCGTCCACCGGACTGCCAGCGAAGCACAGGATCTGTCCGTTAGGACTTCCAGGCCCCACCCACAGCATTGAGCGCCCAAACGGCGCACACAGACTCTCTCCTCCCCGAGCGGCAAACAGGCTAACGCAACCTAGTAGCAATGCTGCTGGCTGCAAGCCTCGGATTTTTGTTTTAACAATTTATTAATAACATATGGTTACAATATTTAATTATCTTTTTCTTATACTAAGCCATATGATATTTCACCCCCCCTCCCTCCAATATTGACTTCCCCGAAGTTATAAATTTGAATTTAATTCTAAAGGTACCACTAATCTATCAAAATATAATACTTTTGATTAATATTAAAAAATTGTCCAATGTCTTTTTACGTTCCACTCTTTCTCCATATATCCTTTGAATTTCTTCCACTCCTTTTTGAATAAGTCTAAGTCATAGTCTCATAAATTTTTAGTTAATTTGTCCATCTCACTCCACGATAAAACTTTCACAATCCAATCCCATTTCTCTGGTATTGTTCCTTGTTTCCAAAGCTGCGCATACAATGTCCTAGCAGCTGAGAGCAAGTACCAAATTAAAGTCCTGTCTTCCTTTGGAAATTTTTCTAATTGTAATCCAAGCAAAAAAGTCTCTGCAGTGCAAGCCTCGGATTTTGAGGCAGATTCCATGACCCGGGAAAAGTGAGCAGTTCATGGGCCTGAGGATTGGAATGCAACTCCCAAATGTCTAAATCAAGGGTGTCACTCATTTGTTACAAGGGACAGATTTGACACAAATGGGACTTTGTGGGGCAGAGCCATGCATGTAATAAAATGCAATGCCAGGTAGCAGAGATATCAACTTTATAAAGAATACAGATAAACACAAATGAGACAGACAGACAGACAGACAGACAGACAGACAGACAGACAGACAGACAGACAGACAGACAGACAGACAGACAGACAGACAGACAGACAGATAGATAGATAGATAGATAGATAGATAGATAGATAGATAGATAGATAGATAGATAGATAGATAGATCTTAAAATACAAACATGCTTAACACTCTTTTGATACTTTATTTAAAATGGAAAGGTGGGGGAATAGTGGGATTTGGCAATCAATTTTTAAAATAAAGCAGCAAGAAAAAGCACAAGGATCACAGCAGAAACTAAAAATATAGAATGCTCTGAGTCTAGGAAAATATGAAAGGGCTGTGCATTGCAAGGTTCTCCCCACATTCAGATCTACTCAGATTGACAATGGCTCTCCAGTGTAATATCCCCCTTTGGCTGTGGTTTCCCAGGCTAGAGTACTCACTTGGTGCCAGTTCTCAGAGCCATTCAGCAGAGACAAACTGGCCCTTTATTTGCAAGGAGCTTCAACCGGCCAAAAATGCTGCAAAAGTGAAATTGCCACAGGACTGATCGACACCCTGGGCAGGCCAGGTGTGGCTCACGGGCTGGGAGTTTGAGAGCCCTGATCTAAACACTTGGACTTGTTCCATCCCATATCTGTCTAATTGCCACCTACGTATCGTAGGCCTTTTGGCAAAACAATAAGTTTATAGTTAGATGCTCCTTATTGCAATACGTTGAAAGTGCATGAAGGGCTCTTCTCAAGCATACTTCAGGGTACACATGGCTTTTTTTGTAGCAGGAACTCCTTTGCATATTAGGCCATACTCCCCCCCCCCCCCCCGATTTAGCCAATCCTCCTAGAGCTTATAGGGCTCTGAGTACAGGGCCTACTGTAAGCTCCAGGAGGATTGGTTACACCAGGGGTGTGTGGCCTAATATGCAAAGGAATTCCTGCTACAAAAAAAGCCCTGGGTGTACAACAAAATAGCTGTATCAACTGCATATAAAAGCACGGGGATGGGTCTTTTCTCAATAGTTGGGGGAAATCTGAATTAGAGACTGTACCATGAAATTTATAGAAAAAATAAATAATAAAGGAGCAAATATGCAGCCTTGTTTCACACTCTTCCTAACTGGCACCTTATTTTTTTTAGTTTTCTTCCCACTAACTGGTACCTTATGAGAACAATACACACACATACACACACTATGCATTTAACACATAGGAAAGGAAAGGTCCCCTGTGCAAGCACCAGTCATAAGAACATAAGAAAAGCCATGTTGGATCAGGCCAATGGCCCATCCAGTCCAACACTCTGTGTCACACAGTGGCCAAAAATTTATATATATATATACACACACACACATATATATACATACACACACACACACACACACACATATATACACATTGTGGCTAATAGCCACTGATGGACCATTGCTCCATATTTTTATCTAACCCCCTCTTGAAGCAGGCTATGCTTGTAGCCGCCACCATCTCCTATGGCAGTGAATTCCACATGTTAATCACCCTTTGGGTGTAGAAGTACCTCCTTTTATCCGTTCTAATCTGTCTGCTCAGCAATTTCATCGAATGCCCACGAGTTCTTGTATTGTGAGAAAGGGAGAAAAGTACTTCCTTCTCTACCTTCTCCATCCCATGCATAATCTTGTAAACCTCTATCATGTCACCCCGCAGTCGACGTTTCTCCAAGCTAAAGAGCCTCAAGCGTTTTAACCTTTCTCCATAGGGAAAGTGTTCCAAACCTTTAATCATTCTAGTTGCCCTTTTCTGCACTTTTTCCAATGCTATAATATCCTTTTTGAGGTGCGGTGACCAGAATTGCACACAGTATTCCAAATGAGACCGCACCATCGATTTATACAGGGGCATTATGATCCTTGCTAATTTGTTTTCAATTCCCTTCCTAATAATTCCCAGCATGGCGTTGGCCTTTTTTAGTGCAATCGCACACTGTCTTGACATTTTCAGTGAGTTATCTACCACGACCCCAAGATCTCTCTCTTGGTCAGTCTCTGCCAGCTCACACCCCATCAACTTGTATTTGTAGCTGGGATTCTTGGCCCCAATGTGCATTACTTTGCACTTGGCCACATTGAACCTCATCTGCCATGTTGACGCCCACTCACCCAGCCTCAACAGATCCCTTTGGAGTTCCTCACAATCCTCTCTGGTTCTCAGCACCCTGAACAATTTAGTGTCATCTGCAAACTTGGCCACTCCACTGCTTACTCTCAACTCCAAATCATTTATGAACAAGTTAAAGAGCGTGGGACCCAGTACTTGTTTTTATGGCAGATTTTTTACGGGGTGGTTTGCCACTGCCTTCCCCAGTCTTTTACACTTTCCCCCCAGCAAGCTGGGTACTCAAGTCAAGTCAAGTCAGCCTTTATTGGCATAAAATATATAGATGTATATATCAGAGCAAATTGTTTTTTTTTTTAAAGATAAAATGGAACGATTGCATACATATACATCAGGAAAAGCATAAACATAAACTATTTCTTTAAAACAGAATAAAGAAACAGCCACTTTCTCAGTGACACTAGATGAAGTATCGTTCAAAAGATTATAGACCTTAAGTGCATCAGAACAATCAACCCTGCTAACTAAAAGAGGATGTAAATACTTGTGATGAAGATCTGTATATAAATTACAATAAAGAAGAATATGAGTAACTGACTCCACACATTTTTGCTTACAGAGACAGTATCTGACTGAGTAGGCTGCCTTGTTAAATCTGCCATAAAGAATGGCAGAGGGCATGGCGTTACATCTGGCAAGGGAAAAAGCTCTACGCTGCTGTGGCACCTACAAGACAGATAGATATGAGGCCATTTTCCCAGTACTAAGAGCTCAAAACTCAGTGGGGAACAAGTTTTCTTAGCCAGACTGTATAGGTCTTGGCGCTCAATATCTAGCAACCTGTTTTTAATTTGTTGGACTGCAGTGGTGAAGGACAGCATGGACAATAGTTCTAGGGATAAACCCATTGCTTTTATTTTTCTCTCAATTTGTGCTGACCAATTTGACCAATTAAATTCAGAGAGCATTTGAGAGCTATAGCTCCCCGATTCAGAGTTGTAGTGCAAGCGTAAGCTGGGTACTCATTTTACCAACCTTGGAAGGATGGAAGGCTGAGTCAACCTTGGGCCGGCTACCTGAATCCAGCTTCTGCCGGAATTGAACTCAGGTCATGAGCAGGGAGTTCAGACCTCAGTACTGCAGTATTGCTGCTTTACCACTCTGCACCACGGGGCCACTTCCAATTTAACACATAAGCAGTGCACAAACTGTGCATTTCATGCACAAATTAGTAGAGGGAATGAGGCACATGCCAGACTTGCGTGTTTCTTTGGTTATTCTTTATAATAATTACCTTTTTTGCAATTATTGTAATTAATTTGAAAATGAAAAAAATTCCCAATCTAATGAGCCTATAATGAAAAATCCATAGTTTTCTTTTCTTTTGTTCTGGTTTCTATCCTTATTGCTTTCTCTGCCTCCACTTTTATTTTCATTTTACAGGAGATAGGATTTTCTTAATAAAGTCATAGAAGGAACACAGTATCCCTTAGGCAACATGGGGAAGATCTGGACTTTCTTAATTGACAGCAAGCTGGTTACTAGGATTACAGACATGTGTGAGATATTCCAATCCTGAAAAATATGGATGGGGACTTTGTTTTCCTCTCTCCTCCAAATGTCTGACCTGCTGTGCCAAATTTCCCCTTGCAATCTGACTCTGCTTGGCTGCTGCTTTCCAAATAGTGCAGCCGAGTCCCAAGTTGGGGAGGTGGAAAATACCTCAATGGCATCATGAATGTGATGGCATCACTTCCAAGGAAAATCCAGAAGTGACACCAGTAACCTAGGAATCACCAGGAATTCTATGGTTTTTACCATATTGCCTTCGCTTTCGGATTTTCTCCAGAAGTGACATCAACATGCTCATTATGCCAGTCTCCTGTATCTCTACCTTCAGTTCTACTGCTAGTTGTCAGGATCGGCCTGGGCAACTGTATCTCCAAAATGTATCCCTTGTTCAAGAAAATTTACCTCATGATCCCCCTCCTGTTGCCTGTCTGCCCAGATGCCTTATTCTCCTTGTGCCCTCAAATGCCTTTGCCTTGTCAGTCTGCCTTTTCTTCATTCTACCATTCTTCAGACTCAGTGGCTACAGTACTATCTATGATAGTTTTTAGAGTTTTTCTCCCACAGATATGGGGTGCCTTTCATTACTTCAAAGGGGGGGAGGTTTTACACATCTGTCTGGAATTTGGCGGTGTGTGTGTCTTTGGGAAATACTATAACCTCCCTGAGTTTTGTCCAGTTTACAAAGGTACACAAAAGGGCAGGAGGTAAAATCTTCCATTAAAACCAGTGGGAAATAATAATTATGAAAATGAAACAGCAATAATGAAAGAAACAATAATGGAACAAAACTTGACACAACCTAATAATGAAACAGTGCCTTTTAGAATGAATAACAAAAATGGAAGAAATGAAACAAACTCCAACACAAGTTTAATTCTTACACAAAAATAAGTGCACAAACACAAGCATACAAAGATTGGGATCTCTCACACATGCATGTCATCCTACTGATCAGGCGTGCAGTCCATCAAGAAAGTCCAGAGCTTCTTGCCTCACTCCCCCTAAGGAATACTGTACTCTATAGGCCTAGACCCAGGTTCAAATTGTGGTTTACTATGAACTTCACCTCACCGAGTGACCTTGAGGCCACCTACCTCCCAGAGTTGCCTTAAGGATAAAACAGGAGAGGAGAACTATGTACATCATCTGGAGCTCTTCATAAAAATGATTGGGTTAAAATTTACTGAACAAACATAAAAAATGCTTATGTTTGTTCAACCTCTGGCTATGGGGAGAGGCCTCCTGCTGATCGTTACCATTGCCAGCCACCGCTCCAAGAAGCTGCAGCTGGAAAAAGAGAGAGAGAATGGTACTGGCCTTTGCATAGGATTGCCAGGTCCAACTCAGGAAATATATGGGGACTTTGGGGGTGGAGCCAAGAGACTTTGGGAGTGGACCCTGGAGCAAGGTTTGACAAGCACTTTTGAACTCCAAAGGGAGTTCTGGCCATCACATTTAAAGGGACCACAATTCTTTTAAACACCTTCCCTTCTTTGGGAAAAAGGGAGGATGAGGCATCTTCTTTTGGGGCTCATAGAATTGGACCCTCTTGTTCAATCTTTTTAAAATTTGGGAGGGGTTTTGAGGAGAGCTACCAGATGCTATACTGAAAATTTGGTGCCTTTACCTCAAAAAACAGCCCCCTGTGCTTCAGATACCCACAAATCAACTCTCCATTGTACCCTATGGGGACCAGTCTCTCAAACAATATCCCCTGCACAGTGGTCTAAACTTCAGTCATGATGTTGGAGAGACTGTGACTGGACCTCTCAGTGTATTATTTGGTCCTAATAACAGTTGCTGTAGGAGGCTAACCTGGACTGGGGTCCTGATATTGGGGACAAGTCATATAACCCCCCCTCCGAGCTGTTTCACAATGGAAAAATGCCCCCCTTGATTTAAGTTCCTGTGAGAAAAAAGACAGGCACAGTATGTGTACCTCTTTTTTCCTATCATAAAGTAGTCCAAGAGAGGGCAATTTCAGATGTAGAGATGGTATTGATGAACAAGTCAATGACTTAGTTCCAGTGATGCACAAAAAGAAATCTAAACAATATGAAAGTGATTCTCTTATATATGCTCAGAAATTGGTTGCACAAAATCCTGCAGAAGCAGAAACACAAACTGGGATACAATTGATGTTTGACTTAGAGCAAGCAGCTACCATGGCTTTTCCCCTTGCTTTTTCACTTGCACATCCAGTGCAAGTGGAAATTTTTCTCTGGATGCTGCCTAAACAATCTTTTCCCCCGTGCTGGTGTGATTCTGACACAGGTTAGCTGTTTTGTAAAACCAATTTTCAGCCACAGAATTCCAAAATCTTGTGGCCCCTCTTGGCCTCCATGAATTAAATGCATATATCCCAATGTAATGTAGATGGAACTATAAAAGGGGGGAAAAAGATTCTGATTCTCACTGTAATCCAATAAGGGTGAGCCTCATATGGACACAGGCTTTTGCAGACAGATCCATTTCATTTCCTGTTACCTCTCAAAGACCACTGCAATTTAAAAAACTTATCTTCATAAATTGTCACTGGAGTCTGGCAACACATTAATAATCAGAAGATCCAGTAGCTTCATAGCCCTGTGCCTCAAGTTCAATGCTTGGTATAAAGTTTCACACCAGCATTAAAACTTCCTGATCATTTTAGGTATGTTTTCCATGTATTCTTCATTAGTAATATTTGCACGTAATTTAGTTTCAAGCATTTGTTTTGTTTTATTTACTTACTTTATAGCCCATCTTTCTCACTGAGACATAAAGGGGATTACAAACTTTAAAAAGAATTCAATCAGACAGCAAGGACTTCTAATAAGTAAAGCAGTCGGATCTCATAACTGGAAGATCATATGAATACCAACAACCCCAAGAACAATGAAACAAAGCAAAAGAGAAGATAACCACTGTTTAGGGCATGCAATGCCATAGAATGCTGAAAGTGGGTTACAAAGATTATAATACCATGCAGTTTAAAGGAAGGTGGTACATACCGTAAACACTGCAGTAAACCACAATCTCTGCCTTATAATGCGACCTCCTGAGCTGTTCCATTGCACTACAGTTCTAATCCTTTAATAAAAAATGCTCTCCTGAACCTTTCTGTTTTGCAAGAGGTAAGAAGAGTTCATTGGGGGGAGGGGATAGTTATTTTTCTTGAATGGAAGATCATAACACTGGATGCTTCTTTCTTACATAGTGTAATTTTGTTGTGAAGATGCAAGTTTTCTAATGTGAGGCTGCATACAAGGCCACTTTTTCATGGGTGCACCAGCAGATTGTGATTTTCTCAGCTCTTCCCATGGCAGCCCCAAATGCCCCCCCAAATATTGTATCTACTCCCAGTAATTGGGGCTGCTGCAGGAAGGGGAGCCGAGAAAGCAGCATTACACAGGAGGAAGTCCTTGCACCCATGGAAACTCTCTCTGTATTATAACATTTTAGGTTGGGATTTAAAAAACTCCAATTCAAAGTCCTCCCCAGGTATGAAATTCACTGGGTGAATAGTCTCAAGCAATCCAGTAAATCCCATGACTCCCTCGGACAGTCCAAGTTTTTATACATGAAAACAGAGACCAATACTCTTTGCACTTGAACTATTCTTAGTTCAGCAGTACCTTCCACCAGTGTCCTCATTATAGCAGGCACATTTGGCAACCACCTACTCAAGAACATTCCCCATGCCCACCTCAATTTGTTGAATGGATTTCCTGAGGTAGTCAGCATTATCTTCGTTTTGATGTAGTGTATTCATTTTATTGAACACTATTTTGGAAATTCACTTCTGTATCCCATTCAGATTTGTGATGGTTCTTCATCACCTCATCACAGATCCTTTATTACCAGTATGCAGATCACTGCTCTGGGTGATAGCCAGAGATCAAATCCAAATGAGTATCTCCCTAGGCAAGGAGTGAGGGGCTCCAAAGAGGGAAGTTGCTTCCTTATATTAGAGCAGTTTGGTCTGGATGTGGATTCTAATTTGAAATGCAGTCACATTCAAACAGGCAGATGTCAAGGGTACACATGTTCCTGATCACACATGGCAACAGAGGAAACAATGTGCCATCCCTTTGTGCAACTGGGAAATCTACCACTTAGCCACAGCTTTGATTTGATAACATGGTTTAAAAACAGAATTGACTTCTTCTGCACATGTGCAATTTCCCCTATAAGACAAAACAGGGACATCAGAAATAATGTTTTTCCTAGGGCAGGTATAAGAATATGGGGCAACCCTCATTAAACAGGGGCAACTGGAGTACAAGGTCTACTTTTTTTCATGGGATTTTGTGAAGTTAAAAGGATCTGAGAAAAGAGAAAATTCAAATGCAATAAGCTAATAACTATGGCTACACCCAACACTCAGTTAGGTGAGGGCTAACAGACGCTGGAACTGGTGCTGGGTTGTGGTCCAAGTTTAAGTTGTTGCCTTCTGGTGTTTGTTGCTGAAGTATCTATGGGCAGGTTCAAGCAGTCAATAAACTTCTTCATCCAATGTGCCCCACCTATTTCCAGGGATATTTTGGTGTGGAGAGAATGTAAGGTGTGACTCTGGCTACCCATGGATACAGCCACAGCTCTGTGGAAACAGTTCCCAGTAGAAAACTGCTGCTGAGATCATAAACATCTCTGCCGGGAAGCTTTGGCTGAATTTGTGAATGGCACAGATTACAATCTATGTTCTACTCATGAATGCATCCCTGGGGGCAATTGGGATAGAGTAACATATCTGAAGAATGCTTGTGCATGATTAACTTCATGGATGATTTCTTTAGACAGCAAATTCTGTTCCATTTTCAAAAAGCAGGGAACTGTGCAACAAGGATTCTTATGTCTGTAATTAAATCTTATTACTCATATGGAGCCTGTGTAAATCAAGGTAATGATCAGAAAGTATATTATTGATAGAAAATCCCTTCTTGTTTTTTTTTAAAAAGTAATCTTTAATGCCTGCATACCAATCAGTGACCCTACAGAGGCTAGTAACTGGCAGGAGCCAGAGAGGGTAGCTTTGGCATTAGGTCATTTCCAGGAAAAATCTTGCCAGAAACTCCATGGCATAAACCTACACACCCTCCCCATTTTCTTCTCCTGTCAACTTTAGGAACAGCAGTGGACAATGAGAGCTGGGGATAGTGGGTACATGCCATCCCTAGTCTTCTAGCATCTAATCTCAAGAGTGGTCTACAGTAGAGAAAATTTCAAGAAATACTCTGACCATTGCCCAGTGCAGAATGAAGCACACACAGGGATGGATTGGTCTTTTAACTTATTGGGGAAAGTTTCTGGTGGGCAGCTGTTCTGGAAGACAACAACATCTAGGATCAAACTAAGCACAGCCCCAGTGATACTAGCAGTGTCAAGGATCACTCAGCTCAAACAGTCCGTGGTGGTACAGGAAGAAGTGATGGGTGAACCTATCACCATCATTATATCTTCCCCTGATCAGATCTGAGCTGACTGAGGGGGGTTTCTTGGCTCAGCTTTCTGCTGGATCATTTAATCAATTCACCTCATATGTAGCAATTGATCCCATACACAATGAGTGACTTCTTTCAATGGAATTTGAATGTGTATAATTGTGTCACTATGCATTGGACAGTGACTCAATATAACTAGTTTTGCTTCTTGACTATCCTATAGGGTTGCCAAGTCCAATTCAAGAAATATCTGGGGACTTTGAGGGTGGAGCCAGGAGACACTGGGGGTGGAGCCATAAGCAAAGTTGTGACAAGCACAATTGAACTCCAAAGGGAGTTCTGGCTATCACATTTAAAGGAACCACACACCTTTTAAATGCCTTCCTTACATTAGAAATAATGAAGGATAGGGGCACCTTCTTTTGGGACTCCTGTTCCAATCTTTTTGAAACATGGAGGGCGTTTTGAGGAAAAGCACTGGATGCTACGCTGAAAATATAGTGTCTCTACCTCAAAACACAGCCCCTCCAGAGCCCCAGATACCCCCAGATCAATTCTCCATTATACCCTATGAGAATCCATCTCCATAGGGAATAATGAAATGCCCAGCAGACATTTCCCTCCCGCCCGATGACTCTATTCACAAGTTGCTTAACTTCCAACTTCTTCAAAGTAACACAGAGCAACCAAAGGTTCAAGTTTACCTTTCCTATGCAGAGAACCTCTGAAAAGATTGTGCAACCACAGCCACTGGGAGTAGCCATGTTCTTCTGCTTACCCCCCTCCCCCCCCCCGCCCCCATTCAGTCTTGAAGACACAGACACACCATCCATTCAGCCTTACAGACACAAGAGGAAGCCTTTCCAAGCAAAGCCTGAAGCCTCCGGCAGTGGAAAGGCACATGGGGGCTGTGGGGGCGGGGCTTCCCCCCGGCCAGCTGACTGGGAGCGGGAAGGAGCCTGGGAAAGTGGGAGAACCCCCGCTGGGACCTGGGGATTGGCAAGCCTACTATCCTATTGTCAATGATATAGTGCCAAGAATAGTTAAAGTACTGAAGAAGCAAAACTGATTGCATAGAGTCTCTTTCCAGTACATAGTTGCATGGTGTATGTGTGTGTATACACACATGAAAACACACACAAAGTCACCAAAAACATGCCTCAGCACTTTAAGAGTGAGGTTGGAACACACCATAAGGAATACTCTTCTGCACAATAATTCACCAAATATTAATGGCTTCCCCTCCATGGAAATCCTGGTGCAGAAATTGACCATAAATGGTCAATCATAGGCCTAAGGCTGAAGAATAAGTGACTAGCAGGCCTCAGGAAGCCTCTCTTCTACAAAAGCTTGAGTTCTTTGTATACTTTTTTCAGCAGCCTATAATTTGCAACTAGCCCTCAAGCCTTAAGATTAGGGAAAAGCAGAAGCGAATCAGTGGTGAGGAAGTAGAGCTTGGTCAGAAAGCATTTAAGCCACTGCAGACAGAAGATGGTGTCCACTCCCTGAAGCTGAACAGGGTTGAGACTTCTCTGGAGAGACCTGATTCTTCACCCCATGATGGGGATGAGTCTGGCCAACTAGGATCAGGTATTGAGTAAGGAATGGGTTGCCAGGCCATGTTTGACAACTGACAAAAGCTTTCGGGTGGGGATGGGTGTAGAGTGCTTGTCATTGTGAGGCATGAGATCACTTCTGGGAAAAGCCAGAAGTGATGTCACATTGCTAGACATTGCTAAAAACACTATGGTAAAATTATGGCAGAAGTATTAGAGTGAAATGATTTCCTACCACACAATGAAGCTGCTGGCTGAAGGTCTCCCACTACATTGGGAAGCTTGGAAGCACTAAAAAAGGAACCAAAAAAGGCAATCACATTAAGGAGATTTGTTGTTTTTAGGGCTGCCAGCCTCCAAGTGGTACCTGAAAAATCTCCAGACAATGAAGATCAATTTTTCTTAAGGTTACCAGGTCACTCAGATTTGTGTTGGGAAACTCCTGGAAATTTGGAGATGGAGCCTGGGCAGGACAGGGACCTCAGTGGGGTACAATGCCATAAAGTTCACCCTCCAAAGGATCCCCTTCCTCCAAGGAAAGTGATATCTGTAGTCTAAAGATAAACTCATTATGGGGGATCAGGTCCCACCTGCAGGTTGACATCCCTAGTTCCCCTGGGAAAAATGGCTGCTTTGGAGGATGGACTCTATGGCATTATATGCTGCAGAAATCCCTCCTCTCCCCAAACCCCACCTCCCCCAGGCTCCACCCACAAAATCTACAAGTATTTCCCAATCCAGAGCTGATAACCCTAGATTTTACTTATTTCTGTGTGTTTTGCCCCATCTGATTGTATTGTGGGTCCAACTGTTCTCTGAGTTACTTCACTGTTACAGGGTTTTTTGTTTGTTTTTTGCTTTTAATAAACTGTTTCTTGCTTACTTTGCCTGGATCAGTCATACATCATGACATGCTAGGGCAGGGGTGTCAACAGGGCCGGATCTAGGGGAGGGCAGAGGGGGGTGCTTGCCCTGGGCACCGACAGAGGCCATGTGTGTACCTATTTAAGATTAGGTAGCAGAGATATAAACGTTATAAAGGACACAAACACAATTAAATATTTTTATATTAAAAAAACATGCTTAAACCATGAGCACTTATTGTTCTTAAAGATGCTTTCTTTGTATTTCTCCCATGGGATCCAGGGAACTGGGCAAAGGAAGCTCTGGCTCTTTCCTTCCTTCCCAAGAGGACTGGTGGAGGAGGAGCCTCAGCCAATAGAAGGAAGGGAGGATTTGGGAAGGGAAAAACTCACACACAGACTTGCCAGCCTCCAGATGGAGACTGGAGATCTCCTGGAATTACAACTCATTTCCAGACTACAAAGATCAGTTCCCCTGGAGAAAATGGCTGCTTTGTTGCATGGACACTATGGTACTTTCTCTTCCTAAACCCTCCCTCTAACTCCAAGTTCCATGCCCAAATCTCCAGGCCAGATTTGGCAACCCTACTGTACATCCTTTCTGCTTGATATGCCAATACTGTGTTGGGAAATTCTTGGGAATTTGGGATTGGAAGCAGATTTGGGAGAGGGGAGGGACCTCAGCATTGGATAACTCCATAGATGCCATCTCCAAAGCTGCCATTTCTTAAGAAGAACTGATCTCTGTAGTCTACAGATCAACTGTAATTCCAGGAAATCTCCAGGCCCCACATGGAGGCTGGTAACACCAATTTGGTGTAGTGGCTAAGAGCGCAGACTCTAATCTGGGAGAGCCAGACTTCATCCCCCACTCCTCCACATGCACCTGCTGATGTGACCTTGAGTCAGTCACAAGTTTTCTCAGAGCTGTTCTCTCCAGAGCAGTTCTAGGGAGAGTTCTCTCAGCTCCATCTATCTCACGGGATTTCTGTTGTGGGAAGGGAAAGGAGTTTGCAAACCACCCTGAGACTTTGAGTAAAGGGCAGGGTATAAATCCAATCTCTTATTCTTCACAACATGTTATTCCATTGTTCCTTGTGAGTGTTCACCAATGGGGATAGATGTGTATAAAAGGTCAGATTAAGTTTTGGCATTTAAAACATGTTCTTTTTATTAAGAACATTGCTGTTGCTTTTTCAAAGTTCCAATAAAACCACAAGAAATATTAAAATTGGCAGCATACTGAATTTACTAAACATTCTAAAAAGCTATCTGTTGCTGCTGTTGTTTTTTAACAGTAAATGTCAGTGTCCACTAGCATCATAACTGATCTTTGAAAAAAACATACAATTAAAAATACTCCCTGACCACAAGAGTAATTATTTACATCAATGGATGTTTAACCAATATCCTTTTTCTCTTGAGTAAATACTACCCGTGCCAAAAGTTCTTCTGAACCTCTCACAACTTTTGAGGGTGTGGTAGGACTGTTGTCTACATGATAACATTTCTAGTGGTTTATAGATGTCCGTTGGATGAAGAGGACCTCAAGGGACAAATTGTATTTCATGTATGAGTGAAGAGAAAACCAACACAGTGAAATTTTCAAATCACTAACTTCAGGTCTGTATCCTGGACAAAGCAAGCTCATTGCCTGTAAGGCAAAACATAGCTTTAAAAAAGATTTCTGAAAACAATGTCGAAATCAAAAGAAAACTGTGAGCACAACCCAAATACCTGCCATCTTCTTTTAATTTCTCCTATACTTAAGAAGAGTTTTGTTTTTGTTTTTTAAAGAAGACTATTTTGTTTTCTACAAATTAAACCTAGTCAATCAGTTGAGGTAAAAAGTCACTTGACTAATGAAGAAACCCAAATGGTGGCACTAGTTAAGAATGAAGGAAACTTGACAGTAGGAGAATGTAGAAAAGATTAACTTGCAGACCATTGAAACAGATGGCCTGTAATCACCTCATGCGGTTAAACACTCCACAACGGACTCCAGAGGCGCCTTAACTTTTAGATTGTCTGTCCTAACCAGGAGGGTCTCGGTCAGATTAAGGTTTATTGCCTCTCCAGTCTCCCCGCATTCTGCTTTTGAAGTCCATGGCCAAGATGGTAGTGTGAGAATATCATTGTAGATAAGAGGTGTTTGCTTTGTAACATACTTGAGGTAACAATCCATAGAACCCTAAATAGTTCAGCAGGGAACCATGAACTCTAAGTCTGCTAATTCCCTACTGGGTTCAGGACTACCCACTATAAATAAATACCGTAACTGTTTGTTTATTTGCAGAGTCCACAAATAAAGATCTTAAGATCTCCCTTAAGTAGCAAGGATGTGAATTTTTTAGAAAATAAAGTATAATCCAATTTGGGTTTACTCTAATTTTCTGTCCTAATGAGAAACAATTGTTTGGGCCTTTTTGTTTTGGTATTTTTAAAAGCCTTTCTTGTCAAAACTGACTATTTGTTTCCTATCCCTCCCAGAGACAGGAGAGAAAGGATAATTTCTCCCTGAAAAGCCTCCCTCTTTGTCCTGTATCCTCCCAACACAGCTTGGACAGGTTGGCTCTAGCAATTTACTACACAAGAGCCTTTAGATCCTTCTTTATGTCAAACATACCATTTGAGATGATCAAGGGTTTTTTTGTAGAAAAAGCCCAGCAGGAACTCATTTGCATATTAGGCCACACCCCCTGGCACCAAGCCAGTCGGAGCTGTGTTCCTGCTTGTTCCTGCTCAAAAAAGCCCTGGAGATGATGCATTCTAAATAAAAGCATACATTCAAAATATGAGATGATACATGCTCTGGTTTCTCTTCAGATCTTATAAATCTTTTGTGACATGATACATATTAGGTGTTTTCAGATATGCTAAATAATGCAGTTTCAATTCACTTCAGCAACCATTTGCAAGTGGATTTTGCCGTTTCATACAGTAAAATCCAGTTGCAAAGTGCATTGAAAGTAGATTGAAAGTGTGTTGTTTAATGTGTGTGAAAGCACCCATTGTCTGAGATTACACACTGCTATAATTTTTGTCTGCTTGACAGCCTGTCACTAACCTGTGAATGTGATCAGCTATCTTCAACTCTCTTCAAGTGTTAATACAAAGCAATGATCTATTACACAATAAGTGAAAGCTGCAGATTCACACATTCATCTTATCAAGTGATAATTAAGATTGTCCTATGATTATTATAGCGTGTAAACTTGCCATCAGGATGTTGGTACTCTCATTTGGATTGTTTCTTTGTTCTCCACCTAGATGTCAATGAAGCATTTTACGAGGGAATCTACATGCTATATTGGGGATCCAATAATGGTCTTATATGTAACCTTAAAAGGGGAGGGCAATTTAGATTGGGGCTAGAAAGAGAGTTAGCTGTTTTCCCGCCCCATGTAGTTTTTCTGATATAAACAGTCATGATAACTCTCTTTTTTTCTCGTTCTACCAGGCCTAATAGTAATTGAGAGGAAGCAATCTCTATTGAGAAAATGGCACTCAGATTCCCTTCATTATTCCAAATTGGCCAAAAATGTCATAGAGCAAAGGTTTGGCTCCTAAACAATGCAAGAAAAGCTGTACCATGCTAGGCAAAATCCCGCCCCCCCCCCCAACAACCACCACCACTGTACTTGTCTGAAATGTTTTCCAGCAGGTAACTGAACCCCAAAGAACATTTTTGGTACAGTGGTGGTGGTTGTGGGGGGGGGGGGGCGGGATTTTGCCTAGCATGGTACAGCTTTTCTTGCATTAGGGATCCATAGTGGGAGGGGAGGATCAACACAAATTTTCTTCCCCTCGTAAGTGCCATAGTGACAGCAGATCAGTTTTGACATTGATGGGAAGGCAATTTAGGATTCTTCCTTTAAATTTACCTACACTGCAACTTCAAAACTTATCAGAGGAAAAGGCCCACACTGCTTATAGTTGAAAATCAATTTATCATATAGTGACTTCACTCACTGGGCGCAGCAGAAAGTAGAAATTTGATGCCACATTGATGGATGCACCCTCTGAATAAAAGCTTGCAGGAACCTCTTTCCTTACTACTAGTGATCCTCCCTCTTTGCCCCATGGTGCCAAATACTTTCCTTGAGAAAATAAAGAACAAGCAGGAGACAAAGCTCCAGTTAAGTCCCTGGGTTCAGCCTTTTTAATGGAAGGCAGTGCCTCCCCAAACCACCCATGTTTACCTTGACACTTTTGCTGTTTACCATCTTTGTGATAATTACCATTTAATTGCTCAACCGCTGCCCCTGACAATAAAGAATTTTAAGTATGAACATTTCTCTTCTTGAGAATTTTATGATAAAAGCAAATCCAAAGGGCACCAGCCAGTCAACAATCTCTTTGAAGCCCTCATGGGTTTAAAGGGGAGGCATTTAAGCACGTTTATGTTTCCAGGTTAAATACATGGGACTTTGGGTGGCTTGTGCCCCAAAGATTTTGCACCAAAATGTTCAAGGGACAAGTTCTCTGATAGATATTTATACAATTATGTACATAGCAGAGAAAGTAGAGAATTTTTTCTCTTTCCCAAAACACTAGAACTCAGGAAAATCAAATGAAGTTGACAGGCAGTTGATTCAAGAGAAACAAAAGGAATTGCTTCTTTACTCAGTGAGTGAGTGAATGCTGAACTTGTTGGCAGAGGATATAGGCACAGACCACTGTAAAAAAGGATTAGATCGATTCATGGAGGAGAGGTCTGTCACTGTCTACTAGCAATAGTGACGAAAGGGAATTTTCACATTCAGAGATAGTAAACTTCTGAAGACCAGTGCCAAGAGGCAACATCAGGGGAAGGCCTTGGCCTCTATGCTCTGTTGTTGGTCCTCTAGAGGAACTGGATGTTGGATTACGCAAGATATTGGACTAGATGGTCTAATCCAGCAGGGGTCTTTATGTGTTAGGATAAAATATAATAAATTAATACTGTATGCTCTACATTCCAGTTAATGGAATCTCAAAGTGGAAAACAAAAAAGTAGTAATTTTAGAACAAAAGTAAAATGATGACAATGTCAATGAGAAACACTGTCAACAAAATTGAACCACAAATATAAAACTACTATCATAGCCAATTAAACTTATTCAGTGTTTTAAAATTTGAGATTATTGTGGTACAGAAATGAGACTATAAAAGAGAAGTACAAAGCAGGCTGCCACCTGAGATTCCATATATTTTATTTACTTCATTTATATGCTGCCTTTCTTGCAGAACCTCCATGTGGATTATTAAAATTAACTATTAAAATTAAAATGAGCCTAATATGTGTTACTCATTATGATGCTATTTGGGATGAATTTGGGATGAATTCTGAAAAAGCTGAATCCCTTTTGACATCACCTACAGCCTTAAATGAAAATGGTAGAGAGCTAGAAATGCAATGGTCAATGCAATGAATTTTTGCTGATCATTACATATAGGATCAATTTTACTCCTAAAACTGTCTGACATTAAAAATTTTTTAAAGCTGCAGCCCTCACACTGAGAAATTAATACCATCCAAATCAGGGAGCTATGACAAATGACCAAGACCAAAAGACCGCACTATCAGTTCTATATGCCCAAGAGGACACTGGGCCAATGTTTCCAAAATAGCAGTCTCCCATGCCACTTGTCAAAACACTTGTCAAAACACAAGTTGATGGGGTGTGAACTGATGGAGACTGACCGAGAGAGAGATCTTGGGGTTGTGGTAGATAACTCACTGAAAATGCCGAGACAGTGTGCAACTGCAATACAAAAGGCCAACGTTATGCTGGGAATTATTAGGAAGGGAACTGAAAACAAATCAGTATCATATTGCCTCTGTATAATTGATGGTGTGGCTTCATTTGGAGTACTGTGTACAATTTGGGTCACCACACCTCAAAAAAGATATAGCATTGGAAAAGTGCAGAAAAAGGCAACTAGAATGATTAAAGGGTTGGGACACTTTCCCTATGAAGAAAGGTTAAAACACATCGGGCTCTTTAGCTTGAAGAAACAATGATTGAGGGGTGACATGATAGAGGTTTACAAGATAATGCATGGAATAGAGAAGGTAGAGAAAGTACTTTTCTCCCTTTCTCACAATACAAGAACTCGTGGGCACTTAATGAAATTGCTGAGCACTCAGATTAGAATGGATAAAAGGAAGTACCTCTTCACCCAAAGGGTGATTAACGCATGAAATCCACTGCCACAAAAGATGGTGGCGGCTACAAGCATAGACAGCTTCAAGAGGGGATTGAATAAACATATGGACCAGTGGTCCATCAGTGCCTATTAACCACAGTGTAATGTTGGAACTCTCTGTCTGGGGCAGTGATGCTCTGCATTCTTGGTGCCTGGGAGGGGGCAACAGTGGGTGGGCTTCTAGTGTCCTGGTTCCACTGATGGATCTCCTGATGGCACCTGGGGTTTTTTGACCACTGTGTGGTACAGGGCCTGTTCAGACATACAGTTTAATCAATTGTCACAGCTGTTTCCTACTGGATTTAAAGTGGCTGATCAGACAGCAACATCTGCCTCCCGGTAGTCAATCGTTGTCGCCCCCCCCCCCCCCCCAAAAAAAAAATCCTTCTCCAAACCAGATTATTTTGTTACCCGCTCCTTTTTTTAGTTGTCCGGTTTCACCTCGTAGTTTTATCCATCTGGATAGTTCTGCTGCGATATTAACCAACTTCTGGATGTCTGAAGGCTGTCCCAGAGCAAAAGGAGCATCAGATATCCTGTTTACGGTCACCATTTTTTTTACTACTTAGTGATATGCGCATAACCACATAACCACATAATGTTTTCTGACCTATGCGCATATGTGCACATGCATATGATGTGCTTATATGCATTATGCGCTTATGTGCATAATTATGGGGGAAACAAAAAAAGAACTGCATGGTGCTGTCATGTGGACACAGAAGACGGTTTCACCACGGAGTGATTTGAATTGCAGTATGGCTGTCTAATCAATAATATCAGAACAAAGATATCCAGAACAGAACCAGGTCAGTTTAACACAGACTTAACAAGCTGTGTGAACAGAGCCACAGAGTGTTGGACTGGATGGGCCATTGGCCTGATCACATATGGCTTCTCTTACGTTCACTTTTGAGCCTGTAGGGATTTCCAAAAGCAAATTGTGATCTGGCATGGGAGACTGTGGTTCAAAGGCCAGGAAAAAGGTTGTTTAAAATCCCAACGGTTTGCGCATCCTTAAAATATATATTTTTTTAAATCTGACCAAATAAGTCAATGAAACATTTTCTGTGGTTTTTTCCTGGACTGGAGACACATCCGTTGAAGAATTATAGTTGAAGAATAATCTCTGCTTTCAAAAACACCCTCTTCAATGGATTGTATTTTGTTTAGATATTGCCTTGACACTCTGGATTGAGGACACATAATAGAGAAAATAGGAAATATTTATTAACAGATTGGCAATGGAATAATAGTTAACTGGCTGCCCCGCACACTTTCATACAGGTTTTCTTTCTGGCATGTTGAATATAAGGACTTGGCATAGGGGACTGCTATGAGACTCCAACCTGCCTATACAGATCAAGTTAGTCCTTAAAACTGGTCATTGTTTATCACTGCCCCACTGTGAGGAAAAAACCCCTTACAGAACATCGTGATCACCAGCTTGGTTGCCAGAGCACCTGGAGAAGTGACTCACACACGTCTGGCCAGAGAGTGTGAGTAAACCTATTCAGGGGCAAAAGGGACTTATGCAGTACTAGCAGCCATAACGCTACAAAGGCAATCTAGACCGGTAGAAGACCGGCACTCTAGACCGGTACAAGACCGGCACTCTAGACCAGCACCAGGAGAACGGAAGACTTCCTGTCATTCCGTATGATGTCCATCTCAGCCATGGAGCAGAAGAGACTGCGCCGCCAGGAGCTATCCAGGCGAACGGTTTTGAAGTTCTGACCATGGAATCCACCATGGAGGGCTAACACCACAAGCAGCCATCTTCCTACCAGGCTTGACTCCATTCCAGTGAAGCGGACGGCTCACGCACACACCAGATGTCACCTGTGCCTGCAAGCAACCTACCCACCCCAGTAGTGGTTAATCGTCCAACCGCCACTTTCTTTGTTCAACGGAACTCAAGACAAAGACTAGTGCCAAGGAGAAGACAGAAGAAGAGGAAGACCATCTTCAGCTAGAGCCAAGTTCCTTTGTATAAACTGGGTGTTACCTAGACCATGATTTGACTCTCTATTGTCACCCTTTTAGATAAGTCTAATCGCCTAAGTATCTCCCCACCCAAGTAATCTCTCTATTCTTCTTCCCAACTGTCATTTTGGAGCCTCCCCTTGGTCCATTTCAACCTGAAAGTTCACTCAGGTATCCAGGATCCAGGCCAGTTCATTGGTCAAGAGCAAGCACCCAATTAGGTGCCACCAGTGAACTTTCTATTGGTTGTCGCAGTAGTCCAGCCCTTATGGGTCCATCATCCACTATCTAGATGTCAGATCCACAGATGGGCCTCCACTTCTGCTTTGGAATTTGCGTGGCCACCTTAAAGAGGTGCTTAGCAACACTTCCCTGTTGCCAAAGAAGCATGAGAGAGTCATGTGCTCCACTCTATCAAATGGCAAAGCTACTTTCCACCTTGTACCTGTTCAAGAAGAAGGTTGTGCCTGTAATCACCAAACTGAGCAGGGATGAAGATGTCCTAAAGGAGTTTCTTATAAAGATTAATCTTAAAAAGAGCTGAGCAGTACGTAAATAGCCAGGAGCCGAGAAAGTGATTTATTCATTTGATCATTCACACTACTTTCCCCAATGTGTTTAAAGTGATGTCACATTTATTACTTTCCAGTTAGGGAAGCTGACTTTGGCAACAAGTTACATAAACAGGTTAGAATATCAGCAATTGCACATTTGAATTCCTTAAGAACTTTTGCCCTGACCTGGATAGCCTGATCTCATCAGATCCCAAAAGCTAAGCAGGGTTCCTATGCAGAGGCAAACCATTTCTGAAGATCTCTTGCCTTGAAAACCCCATTGGGTTGCCATAAGTCAGCCGTGTCCTGATGGCAAACAAACCAACAAAACCTTTGGGTGTATGCCATCCAGACTCAGAGAGCTGCTAATTTTTAATTATCTCTGAGAACTTCTATATGAGCAACAAAAAGGGATTGGCTGGGCAATCCAATATGGTGTACGATTAGAAAGAAAATAGGGAAAACAAACCTAGCAAGAGATGGATTTTTCTCAATTGAGGAAGTTTACCAGTTCATAATAATAATTCTTGCAAGGTTGCATGTATTAATATACTATGACAGTATTAATATACTATGACAGTATGGATAATGTTGGAATTGGAAGACTTTGCGCTGTCTCCTGTCTCAGACTTGTCAAGATGGCACCAAAGAGTTTAGCCAGATAAGAGAGGCCAGGACACACAGAGCGTCCTTTCCTTCCTGCTATCTGATTCTCTCCTTTGAAGTAGGATGCTTCTCTTAGGGGCAATTTCCCCTGTTTCTACTCTCTCACACTCCTTCTCACTTGCATGCACAAAAAGAAAGTGCATGAGCTCTCCATCTTGCACCATGGAGGCTGGACATGTGGCCAGCATCTAATACCATCTGGTTAGCAAGAATAGGTAATCTACCCCTATCTCTCACCTGCACTCTCCAGCATGTATTTTCTTTAATAAAAGTTGTTTATTAGTCTTAGAACTAATTGCTGACTCTGTGTAACTCTGTAGTCTGTTGCCACAGCTTAACTGCATTAAAGCCTTGAGCACTCTGCTACTTTTTCATGGCTCCCCAGTAGTACCAGGTCCAGAGAATTCAACAGATAAGTACTTGAGATACCTCTGATGTGCACTCTCTAAGTAGCCTTCTGGGCATGGAGCAATTGTCACTGGGAGTGTGCATGGGGGAGGTATTTGTGAATTTCCTGAATGTGCAGGGGGTTGGAATAGATTACCCTGGAGGTCCCTTCCAACTCTATGATTCTATGATGCTACACATTGTTTCAACCTCAACTTTGCATCTGCTAAAGAATAATAATACCTACCTTATAGGATTGTTTTTGTAAGCATCACAATGATTTAATGCATGTCAAGTGTTGTGAACATTCTGAAAGTGTTCTATAAATATTCTACTTATTAAAGTTATGTGCAAGTTTTAACCAAAATGCTCTTGCAGATTTGAATGGATGGAGTTTTTAAAGAGCTGTCACAGTTTAGATAGTTTTCAATGGCCCGTCCCTTCCTCAAACCCCACCCTCTCCCAGATCCACCCCCAAAGTCTCCAAGTATTTTCCAACATAGACTTGGCAACCCTCCCAGTGGTGGACTGGGTCTAAAAATATTGGTTGCCAGGAGACATAGGGGGCCCACCCATAACTATAAGGCTATCATTTAATTTTTATTTTATAAATAATTTTTTTCAAAAATATGTAAGAGGAAAAAAGGTACAATTAAAACTTTTGCAAAATAAATTGTACATATTATTGGCAGTATACAGTAGATACTAAATGTAAATACAGATTGCATTTTCTCCAGGGGAGTGGATCTCTGCTAACCGGAGATTAGTTGTAAAAGCAAGAGATCCCCAGGCCCCACCTGGAGGCTGGCAACCTAAATACAACATAAATTTTAGTTGCATTACAATAATAATATTGGACCGTCTGTTATATTTTCAAGCTACTAAAAGGTCATTAACATTTTTAACATATTATCTAATGCTTAAGGGGGCCCACTTCATCAGGGGCCCACTTGCCATTGGGCAAGCTGACACCCTTTCCAGTCTACCACTGCCTACATTCAAAAGTTGTAAAGTCCATGTGGTCAGTGTAGTGTGGTGGTTAGAGTGTTCAGCCAGGATCCATGTGATTCAGATTCCCTACTCTGCCATGGAAGCTTTCTAGGTGACCTTGGGCCAATCAGAAACACCCAATCTAATTTGTCTCGCAGGGTTGTTGTGAGGATGAAATGGAAGAGAAAAGAGCAGTGTTCTGAGCTCCTCAGAGGCAGCATTGCAAGGAAAATATATATTTGTTACGTTCTTTATACTTTCAATGTTACTGGTTGTTCCCCATGCATATTGAACTCTTCCATCTGTGCACTTCTATGGTGACTTTGTACCACACTGATTACAGCAGAAAGAAGAAATCCAGCATATTCAAACTCTGCCCAGAACAATAGAAGGATATTTTTTTAAAAAAAACATGTGATACATACATTTTGCAGTCACTTTGTATCCCCCTAGAGGAGGGTCATGGCCTTCCACAGCATCAAAGCCGGCTGATACTAAGACAAAGTCTGGCTCGAACTCAGAAGCAATAGGCATAATCACGGTCCTGAAGAGAAAAAATAGACAAGCAGCAATGAATCTGAGGCTTTGTGAAATACATCATGAGATTTTGTCTCCATTCTCGAAACAGATCAGCATCCCATCCTTCTTCAAAGTCTACTTCCTTGTTCAATTTCTGCCCTCTGCTTTCTAGGGATTTTAGAACAATAACTTGCAGGTACATGTGAAAGCATCTAACATTACAGTCACATCTGGGCCTATTTTACCCAGCTGCCCATAAAGACCAAATCTTCCAGGGAAGTGACTAATGGATTACAAAGAGAACTCGGAGGTCTCAGTGGAAACTTGGATTGCTCCAGTTAGTACAAACTTGGTGTAAATTTGAATTATAAACTTTTTTTTTGGGGGGGGGGATGTTTGCTTTCCAAACTTATCCCCTCCTCTTAGCATTTTAAAAAAAGCTTATCATGCTGGGGGGTTATCCTCATAGAGGGAAAGGCTGGATTCTCATAATCAAAGCCAGGCCCTGTTGTCAGGCTTTTTCTAAGGTCATGCATAGCAGGAATTTGACAACCACAAACCAGTAGCAGCACCCCCTGCTGGTTTCAGGAAGAAATTTCATGGATTTGCATCCCCAGTCCTAACTTATTAACTCTTCCCTTTCTGTGGTTTCATATTACCCTATTTGATAGTATTTTATTTTTCATGGGTATGAAAAAGATTTCAAAGCAATGTAAAATAAATTGCCAATCTAAACAAGTAATATTTGAATTAGTATTTTGTGGGTTTGCATCCTGATGATATGTTTAGAAGTAATATATTTGAGAGATCAGATGTTTATATTTAGCCATTCAGATTTTGTTTACTTTCAAAGACAATTAAAATCACATAATTTAAATAATTCATACTGCAAGTCCATGTTTATATGGTCAGTGATTAATACTGTACAATAGGATATGACTAATTCTGAAACAAACATATTAATATCAGCAATCCAGCTAGGCAAAGTGGCATCTTATATTTAATCAATCTGTTTTGAAAATGTATTTGGATCATTGTTTTCCCTAAACTGTGAAGTCTTGTGAGCAAAAATTCTACTTTGTGAGCTACTGGCATTAAAGTTGTGAGTGAGAGATTTGGCTACTACATAAATTAGTTTGTCCCTAGGGCCATCCTTCCTGATTTAAGACAAAAATGTATGAGCCAGAAGCTTAAAAAGCTGTGAGTTAGCTCAGACTAACTCAGCTTAGAGGGAACACTGATCTGGGTGTGCTGGTTTCTGAAGTACATTCAACCATTTATCAGCCTTCTGATATTTGAAAAGAACTCAAAGGTTTGCGCATTTATTGTGTCTGTGTAGACAGACACAATAAATGATGCCACCTTGCATATTTTATCCAATAATGGTTCTTATTCAGTAGGACCAAAGAAGTAACTACCACCTCTGACAAATTAAGGGGGACACTGCAATAGTCTGTATCCATACATACTGCCTGCATCTACCAGACTTCAGAATGCCATCTACAGGGTGCCTAATCTTTTTTTTTTTTTTTAATGTTAAGCCTAATAAATCTGATGTTATGGACCCTGATGATATCCAGATTTTAATAGTTCTAGCTGTGTTGGTCCAAATCTGTTACTCCAAAGCATTCCTAAAAAAAATGTTATGGCTTTATGCATCAGGTATGATTGAAAATGCATAGACAGAACCCACAACAGAACAACCTTGGAGCATTTCCAAAGAAATAGCCTAAGAAAAAAAATAGTGGACATTACAGAACTCTGATAGTTCCTGAATGGCCAGCAGATCAAAGAGAGAGGTAATAATTCTCCAGGCAGCGGATCCAAGGGTTGTCCTACCTCACAGTTAAACTCCTTTAGATTAAAAATGAATACAGAGATGACATTACAGTTTTACTATGATTCAACCCCCACCTCTTTACTCAAGAGAAGTTTCTGTGAAAAAGATGTATGTGTTTCTGTGACTTTGTGTGTGGCATAATGTTTTGTGTCTTTATGTCATAGCCTGCCTACAGTTTCCTTATTCTGATAGGCCTTCCCCACACTGCTAACTTTTTAGAATACGAGCAGAAAGGCTCATCAATGAAACCCAGGAACCTTACAGCCATTTGGGGACTGCTTCCTCCAAGTATTTTAAGCCCATTGCCCTGGTACAGTAACATACACTTGGGAAACTGGAGAAATTAATTTAGCTTCACAAAAGACCCACTCCCTCCTCCCCCCCAGCATTAATGCATTCAGTCTGGGTTATCCTGCTGTCTGCGAAAAAGTCATGGGATGGTTTCCAGTTGGAAACAGTCACTGAGAAAATATTAAGTATGTGATCCACCCCTCTCTAACTGTATGAATGTAAGATGCAAGACATTAGAGGGTGTTTCTTTTTTCTTTTTAAAAAGAAACTTCATTCACTTGGTACTCTGCCTTCTCCACCCTTACTCCTTTTAATTCTTTTCTTCAAGCTTTTGTGGGTTTACAACACATGGAAGAGACGCTCCTAAGAATCTGCCTCTGTCACAAGATTTGTAGAAATTCATCTGGGTGAGGATGCTACCAAAGAAATAGAAGGAAGTCCTATTGCTTCCACACATTAATGGCTTTTCAAGTAGTCTCACTGCTGCATATATAAATCTAATAACAAGGAATCACTGTGATTTATGGCTACTATTTTTTAATAGTTAATAAGAATACAAATGGTCCTTACATACTACATAGATAACAGAAAAATATCACAACTAATAATGTGATCCCGTATCACAAAATGTAGAAAAATCCCATCCTTGTGATATCTGTAATAAGTTGTAGTAAGTTGATGAGCATCTAGATGTAAGCCCATTTCACAGTTGATCTTCCTCAAATGTTATTCATAGAATCATAGAGTTGGAAAGGACCTCCAGGGTCATCTAGTCCAACCCCTTGCCCAGTGCAGGGAATTCACAAGTACCTTCCCCCCCCCACACACACACACACAATGACCAATGTCCATGCCCAGAAGATGGCAGAAAACAAAACAAAATTCCAGGTTCCGTGGCCAAACTGGCCAGGAGAAAAATTGCTGACTGACTCCAAAGTGGCATCAGTATTTCCCTGGGCAGTAGTTCCCTGGGCATGTAAGAAAGGGCCAAGAGAACTGATGCAACCCTGCCTGCACTCCTCCTCATGATCTGCCTAATTCACAGAATCAGCATTGCTGTCAGATGGCCATCTAGCCTCGGTTTAAAACCTCCAAAGGAGAAACCACCACTTTATGAGGAAGCCAGTTCCACTAAAGAACCACTCTCAGGAAGTTCTTCCTAATGTTGAGCCCAAAACTCTTTTGGTTTAATTTCAACTCATTGGTCTGACCTTCTGGGGCAACAGAAAACAACTCCACACCATCCTCTATATGACAACCCTTCAAGTACTTGAAGAGGGTGATCATATCACCTCTCAGTTGTCTCCTCTCCAGGCTAAACTTACCCAGCTCCTTCAACCTTTCTTCATTGGACTTGGCCCCCTCACCATCTTCATTGCCCTTCTCTGAACACATTCCAGCTTGTCTGTATCCTTCTTAAATTGTGGTGCCCAAAACGGAACACAATACTCTAGGTGAGGTCTAATCTGAGCAGAGTAAAGTGATATCATCACTTCATGAGATCTGCACATTATACTTCTATTGATGCAGCCCAAAATTGCATTTGTCTTTTTAGCTACCACATCACACTGCTGACTCATTTCAGTGTACTCCATGATCTTTTTTGCACATACTATAGTCAAGACAAGTCCCCCCCCCCCATTCTATAATTATATTCATGGTAGATCTTCCTCAGAAATTATCTCCCAAAAACTACCAATAGTCATTATAACACTAGAGACACCATGTAGCTGAATGGAATATTAGTATTATATAAAAGGGCAATGCTGTGTTATTTAAACTTATTTGTTACCTCTTCTAAATTTTGCGATACAGGATCACATTATTAGTTGTGATATTTTCCTGTTATCTACATAATATGAAAGAACCATTTGTATTCTCATTAACTATACAAAATAATAGCCATAAATCACAGTGGTTGCTTGTTATTAGCTTTTTACACTTAGTTTCCCTGCTACAAATGCAAAGACAGTGACCCTCCAGTATCTGCAAAGAAGTTTTCCTGCCACATACTTTGCCTTAGCCCTCCATTGCTACCATCTTATCCTATCACCACTGGAGGACTCTTATGACTTTTTTAAAAAATGGAAACTGACCTATCACTGTAAGGTTAGAAGTATAACACACTGGGTGATTTCCCACACAGCTTACCGAGGAGCGAAGTCCCTCCTCACTGCGCAGCGTCTGCTCAGATTTCCCACCAAATGCTCTGCAGATTCATGAAGTGCCGGACCTTTTGCATTGCTAACGTAAACTAGGGTTTTAGCGATTTCCATTTGAGACGCAAAACGTGCGGCACTTCCTGAATCCGCGGAGCAGTTGGTGGGAAATCCGAGCAGACGCTGCGCTGTGAGGAGGGACTTCACTCCTCGGTAAGCTGTGTGGGAAATCGCCCACTATCTCTAGCTCTTTTCATTTTGTGGAGATATAAGAGCGGTTATTTAATGAAAGCTGGCAAAAGGTCATGTTGTCATTGTGCTATATCTAGGGTTGCCAGGTCCTTCCAACCACTGGCAGGGGGAAGTATTGCCAGATCCAGATCCAGGATGGAGTTTGGGGAGGACAGGGACCTTAATGAGGTACAATGCCATAGACTACACCCTCCAGAACATCCATTTTCTCAGGGGGGATGGATCTCTGTAGTCTGGAGAAGAATTGTAATTCCAGGGGATCTCCAGGTCCCACCTGGAGGCTGGCATCCCTAACTATAGCAATCTAATTGCCAATTTAAAAAACCCAATAATACCTTTTGGTGTTCCTATAGTCTACAAAGGTGAAAAAGCAGTAAATGGAACTCTAAGGAAAGTTACATTTTTGACAATTATTTTAGTTGTGAGGGAAAAACCACCAAACAATGAGCAGTTGGTTTCAAAGAGCCTGTTTTTAAAACCTTTCCATGTTTGACAATGACGTTGAGCCATTTCATGCCAAGTTATTATGTATGCTTTAAGAACAAGTTCTTATGCATGGTAGCAGTCAGACCCCTCGTGTGGAAGGGCAGTTTGAAATGAGACATCCCTCTTTAAATGTCACCCCCAAAATCACAAACAAACAAAATGGATGCAGGTCAGAGACAAGTTTGGAAAACTATTTTGAGTAGGAGACTCAGGGCAGCTGACTTGCTAATTGATCTCCCCACCGCCACCCTAAAAACAGATACTCCATCTCAATCAACAATAGGTTTCCTGAGAATCTGGCCTCCTCCTGGCTGTGCCGCATCAACAGCTAAGGCTGGGGGCCGTTATTGCCTCCCAGGAAGGAGGGGAGGCTAACGCAGCCTTCCCGCCCATCCGGGGATCGGCAGAGGGTGGAACGCTGGGGGCTTATATAGCACCAACCACGCCCAAGAACATGCAGTGCTCTTTCGGATCTCGGCGGGGAAGGACGTGCTTTAGCGTCCTCCCCATTCCGACCTGTGTGGTGGCGCAGGGGTCGCAAGACAGTCGAGCGGCTGCGGTGCAGTGTGAGGCAGCTGGGGTGATCCGAAGGCGAGTGGTTTGTGTAGCAGGGCCTGAGCGGTGGTGGCATTGGACAGTGGCAAGGGAGATGTCGGGCGGCTTCTGGAAGGCTGTAGGGCTTGCCTGCTGGGGCCGGCGGTTGACTAGGGCCTCTGAAGGGTGCCTTCCACACCCCCCCTCAGAGCCTTAGGGGGCCCACCCACTGTGGTTCTCGGTGGGGGCAAAACATCCACCCCCCCATCTCCTTTGAAGGGGTGCAGGCAGTTGGCTTTGAAGGGGTGCAGGCCTCCCCCTCTTTTTTCTTTTACTAGGGTGATTCAGGTGCCCTACCACTTGATAGCATGGCCCCTAAGAAGGGCCAAGGCCCTCCCAAGGGCAAGCAGCCCCTATGTAGACCGAGCAAGCAGGGATCAGTTGCAAACCCCTCTGGGGAGGAGGAGGAGGCTGCCACCAGGCAGGCCATTATTGACCAGCTTACGGCCCTGGAAAGGGATAAGGGTATAGAGGCGGGCTCTGCCAATATTGCCAGGGGTCAGAAAGCAGCCCGCTCTTCAACCCAGTCATTTGAAAAAGAGGTTCTGGCCAGGCTTTCTGCTTTACAGGAAAAGCCCAATGGGGAACCCAAGGATGATGATGAGGAGCTTGAATTGCTGGAAGGCGACAAGGGGACATCCGGAGCGAGGAACATTTCCCGTAGTATGCGGGCAGGGCCAGACAGGTCAGCAGGCAGAGTGGCAGTGGTGGTTGCAGTGACACCAGCGGATGCTGAAGATAGGGTCAGCGCAACACAGCAAACTGGAATGTGGCCGTGGGGGCATTGGCTAGCGGCCCCCACAAGTCAGCCGAGCATGGCTGGGGTGGTCATGGGAGCGCCTGGGCAGAGTGGAGCGGGTTTCATGCTTATGCAGCCCAGTGCTGCTAGGGCAGACACCCCTGCTGGGATGGGCCAGTTTTATGCATGGAGCCCTGGTCCTTTGCCTGGGCACCTTAATGGGTGAGTCCTGTCGGGATGCGGCTTCTCATAGCAAGGATCCAGTGGGGCACTTCCATGGGGACAGCACCCCCAGGAGCAGCCACAGTCAGGGTGGCCTTATCATGCATGGGGGTTATGGGGTTTTCCTCCGACCCCTTATGTGGCGGTACCTTTTCAGCTTCAGTCATTTGGTGACACTGCCATGCCATTAGGGGACCACCTCACAGTGGCCACATGGGAGAAGATATTAAGGGGTGAATTTGTAGACGTCTTTGGCCTCCTTTATCGCAAATTGGAGAAAAAGGATAAGGAGGAGCTAGACGATAAGGATAAGGAGAAGCTGAAGCAAAAAAAGGTGGACTGGAACTGGGCCAATTGGCTGCCTGGTTTTTTGATTTATGCTTGGGTAATAGCCCAGGCACAGCCTCTACGGGCAGCTCAGCTATTCCAGTATTTAGATATAGTTTACAAGGTATATATGGACTTCTTGGGTGCTGCCTGGCTGCAGTATGACAAGGAGTTCCGCACGAGAGCAGCACTTAACCCCCTCATGCCATGGGACCAGATCAACCAGCAGCTTTGACTACAGCTGATGTCACCAGCTAAGCCCAACGCTGGCGACAGGTCAGACAGTGGCCATCTGGTTAGCAAACAGACGTCCACCCAGGGAACCTGCACCTCGGCGGGGCAGTCGGTTCAACCCCAACTGCTATGCTGGAAGGACATGTCACAGGGGGTATGCACTAGAAAGGCTTGTAAGTACAAGCATGAATGCCCGCTTTGCGGTGGGGCACACACCTTCTTTGCGTGCAGCAAAAAAAAGTCCAAGGGAGGTGGCAAGCAGCCCGCAGCACACTAGTAAAGGGGCCCTGTCCCATACGACTGAGAGTGCTTGAGCTCCTCCTGTCTGAGTACCCCTGGATGGCCGACAGGGTCTACTAATGGAGGGTTTTAAGTTTGGGTTTAGAATTCCTTTTCAGGGCCCTAGGGGCCCTGTTATGGCACCAAGCCTGCGTTCTGTCTTAGGAATGGAGAAAGTGGTCAGGGAAAAAATTGCCAAAGAGTGTGCGGAGTGCTGGGCCCTTTTGCTGCTCCACCCATACCTAACCTGCGGGTTTCGCTGTTAGGTGTGGTCCCCAAGAAGGCTGTTGGTGAAATTCATTTGATTCACCACCTGTCATACCCAAAAGGGGGATCAGTGAATGATGCCAGAGTACCTTTGTTCTGTGCGATACACATCCTTTGACCAGGCTGTCAAGGTGGTCCGCTGTTGAGGAGCTGGTGCAGAAATGGCAAACTGCGACATCAAGTCTGCATTTCGGCTGCTTTCGGTTCACCTGGGGGATTTCAAGCTGCTGGGAACTGCTTCGTGTTCGAGGGCCAGTACTACATGGACAGAGCCCTCCCTATGGGATGTTCTGTGTCGTGTGCGGTCTTTGAGCATTTCAGTACCTTTTTGGAGTGGGTCCTCCGGCACAAGACGGGGTCCCAGGACATGGTTCATTATTTAGATGACTTTCCGTTCACGGGCCCCGCAGGGTCGGGACAGTGTGCCCGTCTCCTGGCTGCGTTTGTTGAGCTCATGGGGGAACTGGGTGTCCCCTTGGCTCATGAAAAGATGGAAGGTCCCACCTCAGTGCTGACCTTCCTTGGGATTGAGTTAGACACTATGCAGCAGACTTCACGGCTGCCTGTGGATAAGGTCCTGGGCCTTAAGTCCAAGCTTTCAATTTTGAGGAGAAGGCAGAAGGTATCACTGCTGGAGTTGCAGCAAATTGTGGGCCACTTTAACTTTCCTTGCAAGGTGGTGGCCCCGTGTAGGGCTTTCTTATGGTGCCTATGTGATGCCATGGGTGCCCTGCAGCTGCCTCACCACCAAATGCACCTGACTAGGGGCATGCGGCCTGACCTGGAGGTCTGGGGAAAGTTTTTGGAGTCCTTTAATGGCGTCTCCTTTTGGAGGGATGATATGAGAATTGAGGCGGACCTCCAGGTCACCACGGATGCGGAAGGTTCAGTTGGTTTCGGGGTGTATTTCCATGGACACTGGTGTGCGGCGGAGTGGCCTAGGGAGTGGTCTGACATTGGGCTGTGTAGGAACCTCACGTTCCTGGAATTTTTCCCCATGGTCGTTGCAGTTCAACTATGGGGGGCCCAGTTGGCTGACCATGTGGTCCACTTTTTGTCCAATAACATGGCAGTCGTTTATGTGATCAACACCCTGTCATCAAGGTCCAAGCCAGTCATGTTCTTGGTTAGGGCATTTACTGTAGAGTGCTTGAGATTCAACATACTGTTCATGGCCAAGCACATTCCTGGTGTGTCTAATGAAGTGGCGAACACTCTATCTCGCCAACAGATGGAGCGGTTTCGTCTCTTGGCACCAGAGGCAGACCCCAAGCCTGCACTGATGCCCAAGGATCTGTGGCTTCTTGGCACGCTGAGGTGAATAGGGCAATCCAGTTAGCGTTAGCCCCTAGCACAAGGCACTCATATGGTCGGGCAGCTGCTCAATTCTGCCAGTTTAAAATACAGGTAGGGCTGCATGATTGCTGGCTCATTCTGGTCCCACACCTGATGCAGTATTGCATGCATTTGAAAGGTAGGGAGCTGGCTGTAAAATCTTTAAGGGGCCAGTTGGCAGCCTTGGCCTTTGCCAATAAGGCACAGGGATTTACAGAAAGCACTGGAGATTTCTGTCTGCAGAAAATGTTGGAGGGGTGGAGGAGTGAGCAGGGCCCTAGAGTGGACTCTAGGCAACCCATCTCCCCTACAGTCCTTAAGGGACTCCAGAGCTGTTGGCACGATGTATGTACAATGCGTTTTGAGGCTGTGCTTTTCCACGCGGCCTCACTGACAGCATTTTTTTGGGACCTGCGCGTTAGCAAACTAGTGGTCCAGTCTCGGGGTGACTGGTCAGGGAGGGCACTACGGGCCGGTGACGTGAAGTTTGCCAGTGACCAGGTCACGGTTCGGGTTCAGCAATCAAAGACAAACCAGAGACAAGAGGGTTCTGTGCTAGTCTTGGGCTCATGCGACCAGAAGGAGCTTTCCCTGGTGCAAACCCTCCAACAGTACATGCAAATTCAGGGTGATGGCGAAGGGTCTCTATTTCAGCACAGTAACGGACTGCCATTAATGAAATACCAGTTTTGGATGGTCACCACAAAGGCCTTGGCAAAGCTGGTGTTTGAGGGGGTCAAGTTTGGCACCCATTCCTTCTGCATTGGCGCGGCTTCTACGGCTGCGACTATGGGATTCCCGGGCCAGGTGATTCAGCGGGTTAGTCGTTGACGGTTGTCTGCCTACCGATCGTATATACACCCATTGGACAACCAGTGAGTGGTTATGCACAGGTTGTTAGCCCTTGTTGGGTTGTTGTTACCTGCTTTAACTGTTCTTTCTTCGCAGGTGCCGTGGCACGGCAGGAGAGACGGAGGATTCTCATTACTGGACACAGCATGATATTCTGGGTGGCCCATCAAGCCTGGAGGTCTGCTATTGGGTCGCAGCTGGGGCTGAGTGAATGGGCTGTGGTAGAGTGGCAGGAATGCCATGGCTTTCATTGGGCCGGGCTGCTGCCGCTCTTGTTCCAGGGGAGGGTCGGCCCTCCACTGCATATCCTGGTCTACCTCGGAGGGAATGACCTGGGCCTCTTAAAAGGGAAGGCCCTTTCGCTACAGGCAGTGGAGGATTTACAGGTCATTCAGAGCAGGGGACCAGGAGTGCTCATTCTATGGTTGGCCATGTTGCCCTGGTGGGTTTGCCGTGTGGCCTTCAACCTGGCCGGGGTGGAATGGGCCAGACGTAAGGCCAACAGGCCATGCGGAAGGCACTGGAAGGAAGGATGGGGGTCTATTTGGAACACCCAGGAATCCAAGTTCACCAGGCACCTGTCTGAGTTGGGTAACAGGGCCTTTTTAGCTGACCTCCAGAGAGGGTTACGGGCAGCTTTAGGCCACCCAGTGGGGCTTGAGCACCTAAGCTGAGGCTTGGCGCTGGCAGAAGTTAGGTGGGGCATTTCACATATTGGTGAGCACTCAGGATCCTCCCCCATTTGGGGCATGAGGCTGGCCAGATCAGCAGCTGGGCTGTACGGCTCTCTGTCGTGATGGCCAGCCTCTTGGGTGCCCTCGTCTTTGTGGGCTTCTTTGGTTAGGAGGCCAGGCTAGGGAGGACGACCCTGACTCAGCTGCTCAGCAGTAGCCGTGGAAACGGCTCTTGCCAGGAACAGGGTGGCTCGCCCTACACAGGACCAGGCAGGGTATGGTAATACCTTGGGCTGGTCCTGTCGTTGATTGCCCCATGCCATTATAGAACTGTTAATAAAGTGGCCCTGATTTAAACCCAACTCCTGTGTGTGCCTCATCATTCCGACTGGGGGGACAATCTCTCCCACACCTGGTCTTGCTTTCACTTACTAATTCACCTTAATTAATTACAGTGTGATAGCCTCTCCCATCCTGTATTCAAGGGACATCACAAGAACATTAACATTTTCAGATTACAACAAACTAGTACATCACAAACCCTTAGCTAAGCTCATGCTGTCATGAGTTTCTTCAGGTCTTTGTCTATTTCCGGGAAAGCCATCAAGCTTCTCTCAACACACTGTTTTACCACTGAAAAACTAATCATGATATTGTTTTAGGAGAACATAAGTTAGACCACCCCAGGGTCCATTTTTCCTATAACTGGATACATTCTGCCCAGTGAAGAGTGTTTGTTCCCTTGGTGCCAAACATCACATCCCACAAGTTTGCTTGTGGGCTTTCTCTTTCTCTCCAGGAAATGCAGGCCTTTTGTCTTGCTGACTTCTGCAGACCTTATCTTCCAAGACTTGTTAAATATCACCTTTTCCAGTCATTTCCCCCCCACTACTCCCTTTTTATTTTCCTCTTAGTTAGTGAGTGTGTTCCACCACTGTGCTTTGTATGTATGATTGCTCTTTATTCTTTTGATAATAAAACACCTTTCCTATAGCCCTGCTGTCCACTTATCTGAGAGCTCTTGGGGAACAATCCCTGTAAACATTTGCAGAGATCCCCTGCAATATGGGGGAATAACACTGGTCTACCAGACAGAGCTTTTGTAAAGGTTACTGTGCTTTGATTACTGGAGGCACAGCACATATACTGTAACAATAGCACCAGATCATTTTTTGCTAATAGGGAAGGAGCACTATAGAGGTATTTTCCCACCTGTTTCTTTTTGGCTTTCATCTGATTAGAATAATACTTTAATACAGGGGAGGTAAGGCAGATGAATTGGTAGTGATCATCCTTTTATTTTTGTTTTCATATCTTGGAAATTTACAGTGCAGGAGCAGTGCCTCCAAAGTTCTCTTTTAAAAAGGTTTTAAAAAATGAAAGAGAAAGATCCACAAAATGAACAGATAATGAGGTAACATGAAAACTGTGTTTCTCTAGAACTGCTTGAAATAAAAGAAAGGCGAGAAGAAAAAAGAAAAAGCATGAAACACCTATAGTATAGTCCTGATCTAATGTTTAAAAATATTTGCAGATTTCCCAATATATCTAGTTTGTATATCTATTTGTAAAACTTAGAGAAAAAATATACACAATAGAGACCATGGTTGGGTATAGGGTAGTGTGTATATACATCGTTTACGTATTTTGGTTTATAGAGTTTCTTAGATCTATAAGAACAATACAGTTTTGAGAAGAAGAAGAGGAGGAGGAGGAAGAGACTGGATTTATACCCTGCCCTTCACTCGGAGTCTCAGAGTGGCTTACAATCAATTTTCCCTTCCCCACCCTGTGAGGTAGATGGGGCTGAGAGAGCTCTTTCAAGAACTGGTCTTGAGAGCAGCTCTTTCAAGAACTGTGATTGACCCAAGGTCACTCAGCAGGTACATGTGAAGAAGTGGGGAATCAAACCTGGTTCTCTAGACTAGAGTCTGTGCACTTAACCACTACACCAAACTGGCTCTCTAAATGCTGTGACATGGCCTTGAGCTGATCACACTGGCTCAGCATGATCTGCGTCATGAAGGTGTTGGAGGAGAGAATACTGAGTAGTTTAGAAGAAAGGTGTACTAAAAATGTAATAGATGGATATGGAGGGCTCTGCTAGCACATGGAATCTTTCCTGTAGTTCTGGAGCAGGATACCTTTAATAACACAAAGAGGATGTAAATTCAGATATACAATCCAGAATATATGGAAATACAAGAGTGAAAAAAATGCAGTTTGTGCTTTAAGGACCATAATAAAATATTCAACTCTGAAATTACAGTTCATCTAAATTTAAGGAATTCTAAATTATATTTTACATCTGATCCTTATCAAGCAGGCAGATCACAAGTTTAGAGTGAGATACACATTTCTCAGAACTGAGGATCTTTTTCATTTTGGATCAGGACCAGTTTTCAAGTAAATTATTTCAGGAATTTGGGGTGGGGGAAAGCAAGATTGTCAAAATGAATTTGTGTTCTTTTACTCTGTTGTCAAACTCCAGAACATAAAATTGGTTTACCGGCTTGCTGTGTTTTAAAATTACTTTCAGCATTAGCCAAAATAGAGGCAAATTTTGTGGACAAAGGAAATTGTTTATATTTCAAGCTTAAATGTTGTTTCCCAAATGACAGACGGTGAGTTTATGTCATTGGAACTAATAAACTGTTATGACACACTGTGAGTTTGCTGTCTCCATAAATTAGCATACAACAGTTCCCTTCTCTTCACAAGGGCTGGATTTAAAAAATATATATATGGAAAAACGGAATCTGGTTTGACTTCCATTGATTCTTTCTCTAGTGCACCATGAAACACTACTCTCCAATATAATTAGTTAACATAAAGTCTACTTTTCCCTTATGTGCTTGGCCCTTGGTATTCTTTCAATGACTAGTTTCTGTATTTCCAGTTATTGACTCTATTACTCCATCTTCCGAGAAGGCTAAACATGCAACCTAATACAACTGCCATTCTGATGGGGGTGCCAACCTCCAAGTAGTATCTGGAAATCTTCTGGGGAAAATGGATGCTGTAGAAGGTGGACTCTATGGCATTATACCCCATTGAAGTCCCTCCCCTCTCTGAACCCCATCCTTTTCAGGCTGCACCTCTCAAAATCTTTAGGTATTTCCCAACTTGGAGCTGGCAACCCTAATTCTATGCCACTTTATCTATTCAGATTTGGCTGGCATTCTATACAAGATGCAATGACAGTGTGCACAACTTCTTTCCCCCTGCTTTGCCCCTTGTTGTTGTTGTTTTTAAAACATCCATTATGATGAATACTGGAGAACTCTAATAGTAATCTGACAAAGTGAGCTTTTACTCTGGAAAGTTTATTCCATGGATTTTTTTTGGGGGGGGGCAGGGGGATTTTTAAGGTTTTAATGGGCTCATATTTTAGTGCAATCCTAGTTACACACGTCTAAGTCCATTGAAGTCAATGGGTTTAAGAAGAGTTTAACTCTGCTTAGACCAGAACTGCAAATTTTGCACTGTTTTATCTTCTTTTGGTGGTTATTTTTTTTGAAGTGCTACTATGTGACTTTTGTTTTTATATTTTGCTTCAGATCAATGTAGCTACCTGCAACCTCTGTCTATAGTTTCCAAGTTACTCTTATTTTTTTTCTGCCTACCTATTCATCAATTGTGCTAGTGATTTCATAACCTTTCTGGAGAATCATTCCCATTGCTCAATAAGCCTTTGAATGGAAAGAATTTGGCAGTTGCGTCACTGATTTGAAGTTGATCTTCTTGACTTCTCAGAAGTCATTGTTTCTAAGAATTAATGTTTTGTGGCTTTCCTTTACTCCTGAAAAATCCAAATGTGCAACAATGAAGAAGCTGAAAATAATGATATGGAAATTTACTCCCACTTATGAAAGAATCTGTCTGATCTAAGGCCGGAAGATGCTGACATTAGAGATGGCAGCGGCAGCCAGTAGTATTAGCCTTTCTGAGTCTCAGTAGAGTTGCTGACTTCTCACTGGAACTATGACACAGTCCTCTCCCCTACAAATCCATTTAATTGGTATAGTCTTCAGAGAAACAGTTTTAAAAGGCCAGCAGGATTAGCCAAGAATTAAACACAGACAGCAGGGATGCAAGACATGAAGTGCCAGCAGGCTTCAAATACCATATTCTTTGGAGTATTTCTAAAGAGATTCAGTGGTAGTTCCAGGTCCCAGAATCTCAAGAAAAGAGTTGAAAAACTGCTCCCCACTTGTGTGTGTGTGTGTACATGTAGATTAATGTACATGTGTGTGTCACCCTTTAAAGAATAACATCAAGAAACATAAGTGAAATATATAGTTTTATACCTATATCTATGCATATCTGTAACTTGTATTCATCATGGAAGGAAGACGTTTCCCCCCCTTGCATACCACAGGCTCCCACATCTGGACACCAAACCCATCCTGCCAGGAGGGCATCACCAGGGTCTCAGAGTTTCTTGCTTCACACCAACATGACTGCCCATCTGGATCTTTCCCTTCATTTGTTCCTGGGACTCTCCAAAGGGGCAAAATTGTTAACACTGCCCAGAAACAACAGTTGCTAACAGTAGAAGATATTGGATTTATATCCCACCCTATACTCTGCATCTCAGAGTCCCAGAGTGGTCACAATCTCCTTTACCTCCCCCCCACAACAGACACCCTGTCCGTCCCTCTATCTATCTATCTATCTATCTATCTATCTATCTATCTATCTATCTATCTATCTATCTATCTATCTATCTATCTATCTATCTATCTATCTATCTATCTATCTATCTATCTATCTATCCATCCATCCATCTATCTATCCATCTCTCTCTCTCTCTCTCTCGCTAGAAAATTTTTGTGCTGCTTCACCACCAGGAAACCTTTTAACATGATAAAACGTTTTTAAAGTTTTGGAAAGTTATTTTAAAAGTTGTTTCCTATTATCAGATGGTTCCTATGTTGCTGCCATGACTCTCCGCCCTCCCCTCCCCTCCACTTCCCCCCCTTCCCGCATCCAAGAACTGTGTCTTTGTGGTCTTCTAGATCATCTGGTCTTCTGAAATCAGAAGTGCAAATGAACCCAGCCTTTGATATCAAGGCAGGGTCTCTTAGTTCAGGTATTTCTAGAGGAAATACCCTGGCTGCCTAGGAATTCCAAGGGAACATTAATCAAGGCTATTTTTAGTATGACCCTATGAAGCTCCTCATATTCTGGCAATGAGTAGGACAATAAGGAGGCATTTAGAATTTCCCTTACAAAGTAAACTTCCATGGAAATTCAAACAAGAGCCCAGGAAGGGATGCCAGCCCAACTTCTAGTAATTATCAACAGATCTAGGTCATACCTGCCACCCAACTTCTGCAATCATCTGTAACCAGGCACATATTACTTCCCTATCACATCCCCCAGGTACCCCCTTACCAGGACCCCCTTACAGCAGAAAGTTTGCATTTCTAACACCTGCTTGGTTTCTATGTGAATCCCAGCAATGTGAAAGTCACAACTGTGGCATCATTTTTAGACCATTTTAAGCATAATATTACAATGCGGGTTGTTTTGTGAGTCTGGGGCAAGAAATGATCCAATCATACCAAATGGTAGATTGTCCTTTGGACTTACTGTGAGAGTTCCTGGTGGGTCTTTGCCTTGGAGCAAGCCAAGCTGAGCCCCAGTTAGCAGCTTCCCTATATGTCAAATGCAACAATTTCACCATACAGTGAAATGTGCTAAGATCCCCTTGACTCAAGTGCTCAAAATGGTGGCTTGGTTGTGTGAATTAACTCAGCAAAGGGCAGGGTGCTTTTGTTTGGTTGTAATTTGTTATGTTGAAACAATGTGTTGAACTAAATCAGCAGACCTAAGGAGGCTAATGCACTGTTGTATTAAGAGTTTCAATTGCCATTTCAAAAGCTTCATACATTCTGACTGGATAAATCCTTATCCTTTTGAAAAAACAAAAATAAATCCTCTCTCTCATACACACACACACACATTAGGAGGTTTACTTCAGTTTCATATACAGTGTAGTCCACTGTACATGCCTACTCTGGACAGCTCCAACTCTCATGGTGAGTTTCCATGATGGTGACAGAAATCTCTAGGAAATTCCAGTGCCGGTGAAGAAGTCCTTTTTGTGCTTTGGGGACCTTGCATGAGGAGCTTTGCTAGTTGTTACAGCCAAGCAAGGAGACCCGCCCTGTATAATAACATATAGATAATTTCTCAGGCATAGAAGCTCTCGATAAACATATACAGAGTAAGACATTGGTCCATCTAGCTCAATATTATTTATTCTGGCTGGCAGCAGCTCACCAGTGGTATCATTTATAGCCTTGAACAGCAGCCCCAGTCCCAGTTGTGCCACCTGGGCTGCTCTGCTTGCCCCACCTATCTTCCCCCAGGAAGAAGAGAGGGAGGAAGCGCAGGCAGGTGCCAGCTCCATCATGATCCCTCTAGCTGGCTTAATGAAACTAAACATGCCAAGTGCTGCTAGTGGCTTGCCCAGGGAATGAAAAGCCCTTGGGCCGTCTCTAATCGCAGCTTGTACTACTAACTGTTCAAACTGTACATTGCTATTCCAAACTGTTTTAAAATGCTGCTGTACAAACTGGGATTTCTGTTGAAAAGTGGATTGCCCTGTCACTTCTCCTAAGTTCAACAGATGCATGCCACAGATGGGATGAGTTCTACACATGTGGCAATCACTATGTCCACCAGGCTGAATTCAGGTCTTGTTTGCTTTATTTTGCTCTTTGAATGAAGGCAAGTATTGGTTATAAGATTAATCTCTCATTTTTAATTTTTTTTTTTGCTCTGCTACAGTTTTTTTGCTTACTGCATAATGCACCTAATAGACATTTTTTTAAAATATAATTCCTCCTCAATTAAGAGCTTGTAAGTGACATCCTATTTGCTTTTTTGTGTATGTGTTTTTGGTTTTGAAAGCTATTTTCCCCACAATTGTCCTTTCAATTTCATGGTGTTTCTTTTATCCTTTTTGTTTCATCCCTCATTGTCACTATGGCATAGCACACATATAATTTAAATCAGAACAATTCAGTTTCATAGGCACAAAGCTGCAAGCAGAAGCAAGATGTGTTGGAGAGATGGCTCTTCTCAATGCTAGCTTTGACCTTGTTAACAAGTACATGTGAGTCTTCGCACCAAAAGTTAAATAAATATAGACGTGTGCTAGGCCTATTTCAGCTTTTATTAGCTATTTTTTCCTTTAAGTTGGCTTGGCTACCATTTGTTTGGTGAGAGGTTTCCCCATTATCCCCCTTTTGTCCTTTCATGTCCATTGCAGTCAGGAATGCAAAAATACTTGTCTTTGATCTTCTCTATCACACATACAAAAGTAATCTCTGAGAATCTGGCAGTTACATAGTATTAAAGAAAAGTATCCCAGTTGCTTTGAAAAGATTACTGTTTTATTTGCTTAGAAATTACTCATTTATCCGCTGCTCTGTTTTTCAGCAGTGAAATATTCTCTTGCTAATATTCACTAAAATTGAATTCCAAAGCAGAAAGAAGCACTTTTAATGTGCCTTCTAGAGACCTTCCTTTTGTAGAATAATCCTTTTCTCCTTTTCTGATCCTGCTAAACAAGTAAAAAATGACCCTTCCAAACACAACATTTTAACAGCAGCCCAACCAGCTGAATCCCAAACTCATGGAGCTTCTGAAAGGGATTCTAATGGTAGTGGCATGAATGATAGTACCTGTGCAGTAATTTTTGGATAATAACTTCTGAGGAAATCTCCCACAGCACATGGTTAGCTTTGTATGCACCAGTGGAATGCAACCTATCACTTTGATCCAGTAAATCATCGTGAGAATTTGGGGTCCAGTTCACACAGAGTCATTTGCTTGTGAAGGATGCTCTATTTGCTTCTGAAAAAGGGACCACTTTATTTTTTTGCAAGCACATGTAGTGCTGCCCATTTCATCAAACAGAATGGGGTAGCCTCATTTCATCAAATAGAATGGGGTAGAAGTCCTGTCTGTTGATTACATGCTCATATAGCTCCTTTTTTTTACTATGGCAGCTGCAGTACTAATTATGCATGCTTCCCTCATAAAGCTGACATGGGAGTGTTCCACTTGCCCACAAGGGGCTGAACTACTTGATCGTGGCAGATGTGCTGAGGCTTGTGTGGCTGTGCCTTCATGCTATACTCTGAGACAGAAGCATGTCTTGAGGAGGGCAGAGCAAACGTTTTGTTTCTTCTACTCTCTTTTTAATATTTATTTATAACAAGTTTCAGCAAACGCCCCCTCTGCTCCCCCCTTCCTACAGTGATGTGACTAGGGTTGCCAGTAGCCTGCAGGAAAAAAAAGTCCTGCCCTTTTAATAGATGCTTAGTATGTAGAAATGGGCAGTTGAAACTTTTTATGGCATGGATACAAATAACATCACTTGGTAAACAACACCTCATCAAGCCTCTTTTAAGGAGACAGGATATTTTTTCCCCTCCAGGTTGTTGGCAACCTCACCTTCAGTGGTTGCCCTTGAGAAAGAATCTTTGACTCGAAACATGTGGGGTCCCAATAAACTGCTTTATTTCTTGTGCACTTTTGAGATTACACCTTTTTTTTGTTCTGTAAATCCGTATTAAACCAGCTGTGGAGTGTGGAGGAACAGCTGAAGAGATTTCCCAGATGCTAAAATTAACAGTTTTGGAACTAAAATACTACTATACAATAAACATTTTTTTAAAAAAGAAAGTACATGTCATCTCCTCCCACTAAGGGACTCTCACAGGATCTCCTGTGTTTTTGCAGAACACCTTGCATTCATTCACATGACACTAAAGATATTGCTACAGATATAGGAGAACCAGTCCTGTGGGGTGCCAGGCCTCTACACTCACTGTAAGGGTTTCCTCTTTCATTTCCACTTCAAAGAAGCATTAATAATCAGTTCTATTTATAATACATCTTAATTTTGGGTATCTTTTTTTAACTTAAAGGTGTTTCATTAGCCCTTTTGTTAGAATCCCTCACTTTTTAAAAAACAAAAACAAAGGCTTCCTTCACAAATCATGTGCAAACAAAATGTTTTGAAAAGTAATCACTTGTGTGTTTTGGAAAAAAAAGGTTTTAAAAAATTGGCTTCTGTGTTGTTAGGAATGTCCACACATAGCACAGTGAAATTCAACACTGGTAAATGATCTGACTACCTCAAAGTGAAGTTTTTGCCTTCCTACAGTGGCCTTTCACCCTGCCCTTTCCTCCAATCTGAGGAGAGCTGATGTTGATGGAACATATAATGGCTCCTTTCCTGTGTAGTAAAGTCAGCAATAAAGCTTAGTAATTAAGGTGAACCGGGGAGGCCCAGCCCAGCAGGCCAGTGGTGTGGCGAACACTTTTTAGAACTTCAAACAATATCAAAGTCATTGAGAAATGGGCCTAGTTCAGGACTGGTTTGAATTAAGCCTCACTTCCACACGCACTTTTCAAATCCAAGCTCAAACAAGAAAGCCAAGACCTTCTGGATTTCATTAGAGCCAATTATCTTATCTGCTTCATCTCAGGCCTGACCCTAAGGCTGGCAAACAGCTATTCAGTGCATTTGGTTGTTTGAGAAAGCCTCCAGCCAGCCAATGGCCTAAGGTACTGATAATTAAAACATTGTTGCCCCCCCTGCCTCTTGTGATTAAATATTTTCAAGCTTTAGTAAATATTTTTTTTCATTCTTTGCCCCGAGCCTCAAAGGTCCAATACATGCACTAATTTACTTGGCTTGTCTGAAAATAGTGCTGGAAATAAGACTATAATAATAAAAAAAATACAGGGGGAGGGGAGATCCTTATATTTGTTCTAGCTTCTGAAAGTGACATTCTAATAAACTACCCAAACATGTATAAAGTTTCTGATGTGGTTCTGTTCTAATAGCCTATTTCTTCTTGAGAATTTGTATAAAAGTGTCCTATATACTACAGGTGAATTTAAAATCTAGAATTTATAAAAAATCAAATGAGCTTGAAGTTTCAAAATATTTATTGAGGAGGTTCCAGACAAATTTATGGAGGAATGGTCATGATATGTGTTCCCTCTAAGCTGAATTAGTTATACTACAGGTGAGTTAGTTATACTACAGGTGAATTTAAAATCTAGAATTTATAGAAATCAAATGAGCTTGAAGTTCCGGAATATTTATGGAGGAGGTTCCAGACAAATTTATGGAGGAATGGCCATGATAAGTGTTCCCTCTAAGCTGAGTTAGTGTGAGCTAGCTCACAGTTTTTCAGCCTCCAGCTCACACCATTTTGTCTTAGCTCAGGAAAAATGGCCCCAGAGCAAACTAATTTTTGCAGTAGCTCACAGCTTTAATGCCAGTAGCTCACAAAGTAGAATTTTTGCTCACAAGACTCCACAGCTTAGAGGGAACATTGGTCATGATGGCTGAATGGAACCTTCATGTTTAAAGGCTGTATCTCTCTGAACACCAGTTGCTGGGGGATACAAAAGGAAGAAGCCTTGTTCTTGGTGTGTCCGCATGTATATCTTCTGGGTCACCTTGTTGGCCACTATAGGCAGCAGGAGGCTGGACTGCATTGACCATTAGTCTGATCCATCAGGTTTCTTCTTATCCTCCTAGGTCCCTAATTTTATTTTTGGTTGCTTTAGGTTTGCCAGCCTCCAGGTAGGACCTGAAGATCTCTCAGAATTACAACTGATCTTCAGTCTACGAAGATCAGTTCCCCTGGAGAAAATGGCTGCTTTGGTGAATCCCATGACATTATATCTCACTGAGGTCCCTTCTCTCCCCATTCTCAGATCACCAGAAAATTCCCAACCTTATTTTGTCCGAATATGGCAACCTTATTTTGTCAGAATATTGTCTGAGTTGCTAAAGTTGTCATTCTTGGAAATTAAAATCCCTCCCTATAATCTCTAGAAGCTGAATCTCTAAATGGAAAAAAAAAGATGTGTACTATATAGTATACATTCATGTATGCGTAAGGTAGAATGCAAATAATTGTATTACTGTTCTGTTGTTATTTTGTATGTTTTTAGAGCTTTTGGAAAATGCAAATGCTGGAGTCCCTTTTAAATCGTTGATATCCTTTTAATGAAAACAGCAATCATCTTCTTGCCTTTTAAATCAACAGCTACCACAGAGTGCACTGATACAGCAGATTTGAGTAGAATCATTAGTAGTACGGGAGCGGGGTGAGAGACTTGGGCAGTGAGCCTGGGTATGAGAATTGGGATGTTATAAGCATGTCCCTATTTCGTCTCAGGAATGTTGGAGGGTGTGTTTGCATAATTTCTGAAACACTCAACTAAACAAATATTACTACATCTGTTTACTAAATAAATATGGTTTCAATCCACAGTCCACTAACCACTGAAAAGGCTCAATTTCAGTGGGATTACTCTGAGGTATATAGGAAGTTCTCATTAATTTCAACTGAGTTTGTGCTGCCAAACTTTCCTGCAAAGAATGACCTTAATCTCCTGCTCTTTCCAGATAACTAAATTACATTTCAAGCTTGAAAATACCACTCAGATTCCTTTGGATCCTAAAGATACAGAAAAGAGCTACCAAAAATATGTAGGGCATCACTTGATTTTGGTTTCAACAGGCATTGTTAAGCTATGTATTAACCACACTATATATCTTTATCTTTTATTTTTCACAGCATTCCTTTTTCAATTCCCTGAATATCTGCCGTAACTGATAGACCTTCCGTCAGGAGAAAGAGGCTGGAAAGGACCTGAAGAGCTAATAGGATGGCCCAATAATGATCTGCTTATTAAGGATGTCCGAAAGGACTGGGGGTAAACGTAACCTTTATTAGTCACACTAAATCTTAGGGATAGAGTTAGATATAAGTCTAAATAAGTATAATACGAATTACTGTTGAAATAAGTATAATACAAATGATTGTTTTTTTATTTTAAACTCTCAAGTCTAATTTGTACTAATTAAACTATAGTGAATCTTCTCACAGAAAGAATATCTATCCTGGCACTATATATTTTGGAATGCTCATCTATGGTATGTATTGAAGATGACCATCCACCCAAATGCATGCAATATTTTAATATCTCTAGCTGCCCTTTGCCTGCTATGAGGAGGGTGAGATATAAATCTGAGCCACTTGTGGGAAGGGCGGGATATAAATTCTAAATAAATAAAAACAAATCTAATAAAATACAGTCGAGTCCGACTCTTTGTGAACCCATGGACAAAGTCATGCCAGGCCTTCCTGTCTTCTACCATCCTCCAAAATCTGCTCAAATTTGTGTTTGTTACGTCAGTAACACTGTCCAGCCAACCAATGCATATTAGTCGTGTTTGTTACGTCAGTAACACTGTCCAGCCAACCAATACATATTAGTCATAACTTAATTGTAATGATAATAAACTATAATAAATAGTCATAACTTAAAATGCCCTGTGATACAGGCAATCCTCCATACAGGTGCATCCTCATTTTTGGTTTTCTTTTTAATTAAAAAAGGGAGAAATAATAAATGAATGTAGTCTCATTAACTAAACGACAGAAGGCATATATTAAAAAAGAATGTCATTAAAAGGCTCTGTTTTCTGCCATTTTGTAAATGACTTGCTCTTCTCATATTAGATACGGAATCCTAATGAAACTACCCACCAGAGGAAAGCAGTTAAACAATATATATAAAGCATCACGGTGCAGTGTTGAAAAGGTGTTACTCTCTAGACTAGGGATGGGCACAAACCACATTTTTGTGGTTTGATTCACGGTTCATGGCTGAACCACAAACCAAACCATGAACCCATACAAACTGAGAGGTTGGTTCACAAAATGACCCAGTTCGTATTGGTTCATATTGGTTTGTGAGTTCATTTAAAGTTTAAACAACTGCTTTCAGCTTCCCATAGCTTTTGGTTTAAATAGCTTTGTGCTTTCTCCTCCCTGCGAAACTGTGCTTTCTGCTCCCTGCGAAAAGCTGCAGGGAGCAGGGGTCCCCACCACTCAGCTGTTTGTTTTAAATGGCTTTGCACCATTTAAACCCTGTTTTCTGCTCCTGGTGAGTGTTCACAGGGAGCAGAAAGCAGGGGTTTCCAAACAGCTGTTTTTCATGAAGAGAAGAAATCAGGGGTAAAAGCAGGCTCTTCATGAACCACCACAATCCGCACCAAGATTAATGGAAGTTTGTGGTGGTTCTTTAGTTAGCGAACTTTGTGAACTGTCATAATTCATGATGAACTTTAGTTCATCAGCCAGTTTGTGGCCATCTCTGCTCTAGACTATGTGAGTATTTTAGTGTCTGAAATATAATTTACTAAAAAGGCTATAAAGTGACAATTTTTAGATTAGAACTGAGGAGCTAAGCAGTCAAGATTTCAAACATCTCAGCAGCTCCAAATAATCTGGGTTTTTGCTTGGTCCTGCATGCAGAGCAGAACATGACAAAATTCTCAGTTATGATGGTGTCAGGTTGTTTTGTGGTTAGTCAGGGTATTATATCACTCTTCGCTTGCCCAGAAACTACTCTGATAGCCACAACTTGGAAGGACTTCTGTGTGGGGAGTCTTATAGAACACAGAGATGAAAGCACCCAAGTTTTCCTTGAGTCTTCTGAAATTCCAATGTGATTTTCCCCCTTTGTCTAAGTTGTTGCAGGTGATATCTCTCTTCTCACCATCAGCCAGCCTGGAAAAAGTGGGACTGATTTATTGCTCATGTATCTACAGTAATTTATTTTCTGCAAGTTTATGATGCAGTCAAATATATTATTAATTGTCATAACTCATTATTCATACTAATGTCCTATATTTTATTTTCACATTTATTTTTTAAATATTTAGGTCCATCTTGATTTTTACAATTTTTACAATTTTTATGTAGTTGTTGTTGGCCTGCATTGTTCTATGTGTTTGGTCATGGACCGTAATAAAGCAAACTGAACTGAACTGAACTGCTCATGTATCTACAGTAATTTATTTTCTGCAAGTTTATGATGCAGTCAAATATATTGTTATTGTTTTTCAAAAAATATCTATAGGCTATGGATTTCAGCAAATCATCTTGAACATGGGCCACATAAAGTAGATCCATGCCTGTTTATTGCTTTCTCCTTTATCTGCACTCCTACACTACCATGTCAATAAAAGAAAAAGTGCATCTATAAGGACATTAAAGTCCCACAAATTAATTTCTGTTATGAAAAGGTTTCTTTCTGGAGCTCCAGTGGATTAAATGAGCTTCATCTGCTGTTTTTAAAAGTTAGTTTCAGACAGAGAAGAGAAGAGAGTTAAAGGTGTTTTGGTGAGAAGAAGTTGGAGTTCCCAAACAAAAATAATAATAAAGAGAAGGGAAAGAAAATGGGGTGGGGGGTTTCATAGAATAAAAGCTGGTTGCTGGTTTAATTTTATTGTAAACTTTGAAGTATAACAAGCCGTTCACAAGACCTCTAGGTGTTGCACTCCAAATTAACTTTTTTCCTCCCCCTTCTTTCCCCCCACTTTCCTATCCCTTCTTCTAAAAACAAATCAAAAAAGAACTTTACAGTGCAATCCTATACAGAGTCATGCTCTTCTAAACCCATTGACTTCAAAGGGCTTAGAAGGGTGTAACTGTATTTAGGATTGCATTTGGATGTTATAATAAGACTAAAAAAATTAAGACACATATTCCAGGCATGTAACAACTTCATTTGCCAAAAGATTCAAGGAGATCAGTTCTCGCTCGACAGAAATATATACTCCAATTAATTGTTAGGAAAATTCTGCATAAGTTCTTATTCGGCATGGGCCCCCTTTCAGGACTGCTCACCATTTCCCAAAAGCAGCTGGTGCTTTTCATGGCCATGGACAAGCTGCTAGGGGAGACTGTCCTCTGAAGTGCAAAGGCAAGAGATCATTTTCAGTCATGTGTCAAAGGGTGATGCAATGAAATGTTCACTTTTGGGGTAAATCAGGACTACAATACAAAATAGGGACATTACAAAACCTCTTTCAAGTAATTTGCACATATAACAGGGATGCTGTGCAGGGCAAGCAAGTAAGTAAATAGTAAAGTTTATCTCCTCATCACTCTTCCACCCTGATTACAACATATGAGAACAAACTTGGAAACAAGGATAAATTTAGAGAGAATGTGATGATTGCGGAGCTCTGGGAAATGTATTCTGGCAATCCCAAATTCTCTTCAGTTTCAAACACAGTATGCAGCTCTCATACTGCTCACTTTGCAGTCAAGGCTTGCTAGCTATTGTCACTCTGGCCAAGAAGATACCGAGAGACACTGTTTTTCTAAAATTGTTTCCAAAGGTAGCCGTGTTGGTCTGTGCTAGAAATGTGAGATTTGAGTGCAGCAGCACTGCAGAAACCAACAAAATTTGAGGAAGGTAGTAACCTTTCAAAAGTTAAAGTTGAATCTAGCTGTTTTTCAAAATGTCATCTTGAAAATATTCCTGTTTTGCTTTCACACAGCTCCCTGCCTTTAGAAATTCTTTCTTTTAAGGGGAAAAAAGCATGGTTTTTATTTTTTCCAAATCAAATTAACAGTGCAATCCTAAACAGAGTTACATATTTGTAAATCCATTGAAATAAACTTTGTTGGTCTCAGCCTTAAACAAGTGTAACTCTTTTTAGGATAGAACAAAGTTTGAGTCCAGTGGCACCTTTGAGACCAACAAAGTTTTATTCAAGGTCCAAGCTTCTGTGTGCAAGCACACTTTCTCAGACACTAGGTGCACACAAAAGCTTAAAATTCAAAGGTGCCACTAGACTCAAACGTTGTTCTGATTAGGATGGCACTGTAAGATGGTTTCACAGCCAATGTGGCCCAGGCATTGGACTTGGAGACAGTGAGGCTCAATTTAACACAAGTATCCATTTATTTAATTCATTTATACCCCACCTTTCTCCCCACTGGGGACCCAAGGCAGCTTACATCATTTCCCTCTCTTCCATTTTTTTCTTTACAACAACCTTGTGTGGTAAATTAAGCTGAGAGAGTGTGACTGGCCCAAGCTCACCCAGCAAACTTCCATGGCACAAGCAGGGATTTGAATCTAAGCCTCTGAGACAGTAGTCCAACACTCTTTTCCACTACACCACACTGGCTTTGTCAGGCTCAGCACTGAGGTTTCCAGTGCCCCAGGCCAAAATTTGCCCCCTGCCCTCTCCTTTCCCCTCCCCCCCATAAACTTTCCTTACCCCCTCCCCCGCCCTCCCTCCATCCTGATGCTGCAAGCCAAACCACACACCCCGGCGCAGCCGCCCTCTTCCTCCCTCCCTCCCTTCACTCACTCCACTCGCCTCCCTTCTCTCCCTGCCGCTGCACCTAGGCTGGTCCTTACCAGCTTCAATATTGCTGCTAATGGAACCTGGCACAGACGATTCAGTAGCATTCATCAATAAGGTTTGAGATGTTCTCCACAACCTATCTCATGAGATGCTGCTTTTTGGGCCTGAGAAACCAGAATTTGTTTTCTTCCTTTGTCATCCTTGTGATGCTGAACAGAAGGTGGCACAGAGGGTCATCAGGGTCAGGAACAAAAAGTACAAATCCCTCAAAATAAAGTAAAGCCAGTTAACCCCCAGCTTAGTGACAGAACTCAGTGCATGCATGAGATTGTAAATTCAGATCCTAGCATCTCCAGTTAAAAAGGAATCTCAGGTAGAAGATCTCAGAAACTGCCTTTGCCTCCTGGACATGATGGGTCAGTAGTCTGCCTTACGGTAAAACAGACTCATGTCTTAATGGAGCGAGCCTGGTTTAGCAGGTGTGGCCAATGTTGACTGTTACCAGGGTAAAACAAGCAGTAACTCAAGAATTTTTATACCCCTGTCAGATCAGTGAAAACCAATATGCTGGCTAGGCAGGCAAAGCTACTCTGGCCCATACAGCATGCATCTTAAGGCTCCAAGTTCTAGCCCCCTTAGCTCCATTCGCTGTGTCCCCAGGCAAATTAGCCATCTTAGTCTTAGATCCCCATCCTCAAAATGGGAATAAGGGTGATCTGACTTACAGAAACATTATATGGACAAACAGATTGCAGAATGTGTAGATAAATGCAAAACTGCTATGCATGCACATGCTAAAACAGCTAGCTGCTAGATGAATTTAAATGTTTCAGACAATTAAAAACAAAATCCCATGACTCAACTGATCTTTCAAAGCTTTTTTACTTCCCATACCATGGGCAGTTTTTAAAAGACTCCTATGCTTGGGAAGTGAAGAGGAGCCATCCAAGTTTCCCCATTTGTCACAAGAAACCCTTACTACCAAAAACAAATAAAGTAGGGAGTGATTTCAACTCCTGAACTTCTAAATAGCCCTTAGCTTGTTTCTGCTGGAGACATCGCTTATGAACTCCCTGCTGACTCCAAACTAACAGGTCTGGATCTTTTATCTCACACACCAGAAGGCCATGGCTATAAAACTAGCACTTGGCTTCAGTTCCCTCCACTGGCAACCTACTCAAGGGTATTCTGTTACATATGCAAGCAAGTGAGCATTTGGAGGTCTGAATAAGGGTGACACAATTCTTGGAACATTGTTTCCACAGAATGCACCATGGCATTCTTCTTTACATGGCAAAACATGTAAAATTCTGTGTTGCTCCAGTGTGCATAATGCTCCAATAGATGAAAGGAAACTGAATCATTTACTTCAATGCTGGCAGATTTTTCTGTCAAGTGTGTCACAAGGAAGCACAGAATAGATTCTTGGATTATTCAGCTAGATATAAATCTAGCTGCCAATTTGATTTGAATAATATTGTGTCATGTGGGATCTGTTAAAAGTATGGATCTTCAACAATTGATCACATTCAACTCCTATTCTAAATTAATATCTGTTTTTGTTGCTTAAAAACAAACATCCCTTTGCTGGGTTTTTTTTCTTTTGTGATTTTGACATTACTCTGCTAGTTGTATCCTTCAAAGGCATGAACTAAGTTATAAAAGCACTAACATTTTTTTTATGGATGCTAATTGATCAGTGACAGACCCCTGATGGGGTTTTTTTCAGTGCCTATGGAAGACTGGAGGAGGGGATCTCTCAAAAAGGAAAGGAAAGGAAAAGTCCCCCGTGCAAGCACCAGTCGTTTCCAACTCTGGGGTGACGTTGCTTTCACAACATTTTCACGACAGACTTTTTTATGGGGTGGTTTGCCATTGCCTTCCCCAGTCATCTACACTTTCCCCTCAGCAAGCTGGGTACTCATTTTACCGACCTCGGAAGGATGAAAGGCTGACCAACCTCGAGCCGGCTACCTGAAAACCCAGCTTCCACTGGGGATCGAACTCAGGTCATGAGCAGAGCTTAGGACTGCAGTACTGCAGCTTTAACACTCAAAAAACAAATGGATTAATGTCGAGAGAGAGAGAGAGGAGAATACACACACACATCAGAGACTGAAAAATATTTAAAATTCTTAAGATTGTAGATTTTCAATATTTTTTAAAAAAAACTTCAAAACAGTAATTCTTATAACTGTGCTAACATTCAGCTGGTAAACAGATTTTTTTTTTATTACTACAAGTTTAAAAAGATGACAGTCTAATAAAGGTGTTTCATTTTGCTTCTGACCCCTCAATGAACCCCAAAAGGCTCCACTCATGTTCCACAAGATTCTCCAAGGCTATGTTTTTCACCCACCTAATTCCAATTTTCATGTTTCAGATCTTGATCCCATACATGATCTGCTGGGGTCTACTCTAGATTTGTCTCACAAATTCTGTCAGGCTCTGTCTGTGATTGGCAAGCTTCTACCAAATTATTGACCTTTCAAGCACCAAACTAGCTCCATCTCTGATGTGGCACGTTCCTTTCTCAAATACCCTGGCTCCACTTTCTTACTCCACCCAAGGAGGTTCAGGAAATCAAAAGTGAGCAACCTTTTTTTTTCTGTATGCCTTTAAAAATGAAGAACATATTTGCTCATTTTTGATGTGAAAGGCGAAAGCATCTCTTGCATTATTAAAAAAAAATTATATAGCAAGTTGAAGGAGTTTACATTTGGAGTATGTAAGGAACTCTTAGAAATCCTTTAGTAATTCTGTTTTTCTGCCTGGACTAATTTATGCAAAAAATCTATTGCCCAAAGCAATATTCCATTTGGATCTCCATCCTTCACTGCTTTTTGAATTGTTCTTCCTAATTCAGCTCCCTAGATATTAAGGCCAAATTCACACATGCCAGTTAAAGCACTTCACAACTCCTCTCCTGCTGTTGTCTTAAATGTATAAAAAACTGAAACCACTTTCATGCACAAGTATCAGATTTCTGATTTGTGAAAGCAAGCAATTTTAATGAGCTTGCAGTGAGTTTCTGAACTGACTGATAGCAAGTAGAGGAGAGCTGATTTACAATCATACTTCAGCCTTTTTGCTCTTTACAATATATATGTGATTTCAGATCCGGGTGCAAGAATTCTTGTTCATAGCCACATTGTATCATGGGTTTTATAGTCTTAAAGTTGTCTTAACACTTAATCATTTCACCATTGTGTATTTGCTAGAGAACTTGCACACCATTGGTGTATTAACACTCTACTTTTTGTATGAACATAAACTGTGTGATCCACTTTCTTGGGATCAAGTCTCACTGAATAGACTTGAGCAGTAGAAAATAGTAAGAGTCCAGTAGCACCTTAAACACTAACAAAATTTGTGATAGGATATGAACTTCCATGAGTCTTGCTCACTCCTTCAAATACAGGTAGAATATGAGTTCATCTGTCCTATATATTGGAAAGTGGAATGATTTCAGAGGCCAAATGACATTAGCAGTCAAATGACAATTGAAGGTGTGACTGGAGTTGGTGCGATATGCAGAGAGGTAGTAGACTTGAGTAGGATTTTGAGTATACCTGCTTAGGATTCCTAATAAAGAATTCTAAACATATCTGCCCAGAAGCCTCCTCAGGGTGACCAGTTCTAAGCAAATCTGTTCAAAATCTTGCTCAGGTCTATTCTATGGGGCTTACTCCCAGGAAAGCCATTTTAGGATTGCATTGTTAGTCATTCAACTAACTTTGGAGATAAATGTCCACTGTAACACGTCATTGTTCAACAAGTTGGCATAAGATTTGTCAGGCTATTTGGTGTGAAAAGAAGAATTATAGCATGTTTGTTATTCACAGAGTTGCCAACTGGCCTGGAGAAAAATATTAAGAGTCTAACACCGTTCTCACACACAGTTTACCACGGGGTCACATTCCTGTTCTCTCCGCAGCGTCCATCGGATTTCCCATTATCTGCGCTGAAGTTACAGGAAGTGCCGCGGCTTTTGCATAGCAAACGTAAACCGCTAAAACCCAGTTTACATTTGCTGCGCAAAAGCCGCGGCACTTCCAGTAACTCCAGCGCAGATAATGGGAAATCTGTCAGACGCTGCGGAGAGAACAGGAACGTGACCGCGTGGTAAACTGTGTGCGAAAATGGTCTATGTTATTTACCTCCATGCCATGAAAAGCTTCCTACTCAGAATTTTCTTTATGCCAGTTAGCATTCCTACTTCTTCTGAATCAGAAAATAATGCACCCCTTCCTGGGATGATCAGGGATAAGAATTGGAAAAGGCAAAGCAGGTTTTGATAAGGTTCCTTTGTCTAGAATGAGATTAACATGAACGAGATAAAAATGAAGTTTAAATTTATTATTATCAGGGGTGGATTTCTACCAGGAGCTCCTTTGCATATTAGGACACACCTCCTGATGTAGCCAATTCTCCAAGAGCTTACAAGGCTCTTTTTTGTAAGCTCTTGGAGGATTGGCTACACCAGGAGGGTGCGGTCTAATATGCAATGGAGCTCCTGCTAGAATTCCACCCCTGATTATTACAATCCAAAATCAGAATTTAGAATGGCATATACATTAATATATGGCAAATACATTGATTAAATCTCTCTTTTACCTGTGCATATATTATGAATATGTGCTAAGTAAATAAATTTTAATTTTCTTAAAAGAGGCTGTAAGGGCATAAAATCTTGCTACCTTTGCGGTAGTTTCATTGCAGCAATCAGCTAAAAGGAAAGCAGAATAAAATTGATTGGGCCTGCCTGGAAAGACAGTAGTAATTAGAGTGATATACTTAATTTGGATTTCCTGATGAAAATGACAATATATAAGAATGTGCTCAATTGTCTCTACCAGTCCAGATTATCATGGATAAAGACAACATACATAGAGTATGAGCATGTCTCCCCTTGAGAAAAGAAAAGGACATTAAGTAATGTTAGGGTGAAAGCTCTGCAGTATTTCAGAGTAACTGGAGGGAACAAACTTTTGTTTTCTCCTCTCCACTACCAGGACATATAAAACTTGTGCTCTATCAACTTGTATAGACGTATCCCATACAGCCAAGGTTCAGCAGAACTATACTGGAGAAACCCAGTAGTGACAGTTTATAGTCAATTGTGGAGACCCAACATGAGCAAAAATTGTCTAGAAGAATTAGGGGAGTTAGTCCTGGGAGGGGAGGAGTTTTATCAAGCCATAAACAAATGGCATGAAATCACAAACATTGAGATTAACTCTAGTTTCAACAGCCTAAACCTAGATTGTTGGTCTCAGATTGTTTAAAGCTGCCATCAAGCACCTGCAATTAAATAAGTTTGTGCTCACACAATACCTCAGGTGTAATCTGGGACTTGCCCCCATCACATAGGAATGCACTGCAAAAGGTACTTGCTAGTCCAATATTTTAAGTGCTACAGCTTTCCTTGGCCGGATGAATGTGAATTAAGCATTTAGAGGTGAGACAAGCTGAACTCAAGCCCTAGTCTCTTGAGCCGTGCAAACACCCTCCTTTGGTGTGTGTGTGAAAGCTCCTCAAAGATCATAATTGATTTTGGCAAAGGATTAATAAAAAGTCTAAGAGTAGATATCACTTGAGGCTTACGATCAGTGTCTTGAAATAACTGGATCTTTAATCAGGTATTTTCCTTGCTAGGCAAATGATGTGCATAACATCAAAGCCCATTTCACAGAAACAGTGCGAGACTGTGGTTTTATACTATTTCTGTGGTTGCTGTCAGGCTTCAAATTCAGGTGTGTTATGCCTGAACACCAAACCATCTCAACACTGTGTATTCATGGACCACCCAAGAGAGTTGGGGGTGGGGGGGTGGGGAGAGGAAGTTTTATAGATTCTGTGGTATATTTGCTGTGCAGTAGAAATATGTGCTAGATATAACATTCGAAATTATAAGTTTCTACAGTGGCCAAAGTAAAAATTAGTGGCTTCATTGTCAGTTGGCAAAATTTGGAGCTGTAACCTTTACAACCTTGACCTGCTGTTCCTGACCAAACTTTAACAGCTTGGTCACTGATGGCATGCATGACTTCATCAAACACTTTCACCGTAGAAGGAGAAGATGTTAATTGCAGCAGTAGAAAATGATATATGAAAGACAGGACAGCAGACAAGTTTGATGCCTAGTGACAGACATCTTTTGGGTTCTTTTTTAGCTGGAAGAGAGTTTAGCAGTGCCATCCTAAACAGCAGATTTCTTAATCCACTGAAATCAATAGGCTTAGAAGGGGTGTCATTCTGCTTAGGGCAGTAGACTTTTTCAGCAATACATTCAAACATATCAGGAGCTTCTCAAGAACATGGAGATTCGTCAATGTGTGTGGCCCCCATGAAAGGGCAGGAAAGAAATGTGAAGAAAGAAATAAATAAATGATAAATAATGTTGTCTGAATAGAGATAACACACATTTTTATGGAAGTATGCTTCTGTACGCACAAACTAACTACAGTATTATCACGGTTTTGCATAGTGTGTACTGAAGTTGTACATGCATTAAAAAAAACCTGCACATGGTCCTCTTCATATAAAATGGCATCCACATGTTTTCTGAGCATTGAAGGTAGTGTGTACTTCCAACACATAAAGTTGTAGAGCTTGTGGTATGTGTAGTTATAACATCTGACAATGGCTAGTGTCAAATTGTAAATGAGTGAATCTTTTGGGCCTTTTCTCAGACTTCAGTCAGTAATTGCTCATCTGTTGACTGCAAACAGGATGTTCTTCTTGATCAATAGTTTCTGAACAACAATATTTTGTATTCAGGAAATGCAGTCTTACATTCACTGTGATTGTTGTGTGAAATGTGCTTGTATGTATTTATTTCATTCATAGTGGGGATACTATTATTTTGCCACTGAAAAGCCACTTCCTAGATTAATGGCAAATGGCTAAAATCAATACCTCAACCACAATTTGAACATTGTGTTGCATAGTCCTTTGAATGCCCGGTTGCCCAAGTAAATAAACTGTAGTAGAGTTTTATCTGAGTAATAAATATAGGAAACAAAACATCTCCCCTCTTCCCATAACAAAGAGTTCTTAGAGTAAAAAAAAAAATCCCCCAACATTTTTGTTGTGGCGATATATGGAACCTATCACTGATACTTTTGACTATATCCTTATTTGGATAAGTGGAGTTGCATGATATCCTTCAAAAGATAATCTGATGTAATGGTTAAACTGGGATCCAGGAGATCCAGGTTCCAGTTCTACTACACTGCCATAAGGCTTGCTAGATGACCTTCCCCCTTTTGCTCTCCCTCAACCTAACCTTCCATAGAGGATTGTGGAAAGGGTAAAATGTGAAAGGGAGAACCAAGTTTGCTGCCCTGTGCTCCTTGGAAGACAAACAGGATAAAAATATAGTAAAGGATCCTTGTGTAAAGACCTTCCTAAAATGACAGGATCACCAATGACTACTGGCAAATGGCACCCTGCACTTCAAGACTACTGAAAGCTGCCTTGTACAAGTTTGTCATTGAGCAGGGCCCAAGAATGAAGTTCAAAGACACTTTCAGGTTCCATGGAAATCAGTGGGACATGCAGCAAATTCTGTTTAGATCATGGTTCCAATGTTTTTTTCACAAGATTTTTATATTTAGTTATATTCCTTGGATTTGAAACAGGCCTTTTAATCAGTTTACAAGTGTGATGGGGAAAAAGAAATCACAGCAAGCTAAGCTTCTTTGTAACTGCTTCAGGTATCACATGATTATATTTTTTCTTGTGGGTGGCCAGAAATATTAACATTGACTATTATTGAGAACCTTACCGACACAAATACAACTGTACTTGTAGAGTGCTAAATAACATCCAGCAACATCAATGAATGTAGCGTTAAACAACAATTAGTAACATTGACATCCATCTTGGATTTTTTAGGGATTGTAAATTTGTATAAAATGGTTTTATTGTATATTCTGTCTTTTAACTTTATATGCTGTTTTTAACTGTTGTTAGCTGCCCTGAGCCCGTTAGGGGAGGGCAGGATATAAATATGATAAAATAAATAAATAAAATATTAAATTCAACAAAATCTCTGAACGTCACTGCCACATAACAAGAGATCTACAGGTCACTTTTATGACTATAAAGATTGCCACAGTTCTAACTTTTGTAAGTTTCGGCAGCTGCCTCTCTTTGGCACTTTCAGAAGGGAACAAGAACCAACCTGTATGCTGCGAGGTACTCAACGTCTCCCACTGGGGGATTCAGGCCACCTGTCCAAGCAATATTTATATTATAACCTTCACCAGGTCCACTTCCAACCTAAAAGGAGAGGGGAAGGAGGGGGCAGTGCCAGAGGGAGAATGGAAGAGGAAAGGCAGGGAGCAAATCAAAATAAGAAAACATACAAAAATGTCCTTTTGAAACAAACATCAAACAGTATGTCAAGTCAACCCAGCCCCGCTTGACAAGGACTGTTCTGGGTTATGCACTTGTTCTACCCTAGTCCCCCAGTCCCCATGGACTATTTGGTAATCTAGTGCAATTTAAAGCACCAGTGGAGGATGAGAAAATTAGGGGGTAATCATGCAATGCAATTACCTGAAAAGATACAAATAAAACTGGGGCTCTAAAGAAATAAACCTAACCTCATTTGGGGCTCCGCTGCCAGGGAAGAAGTTGCCTTCATCATAGCGATGGAGGGAGACATACAGGATGCTGGGGTCAGCATAAAAAGCCTGCTGTGTACCGTTGCCATGGTGAACATCCTAAAGGGGAAAGAAAACAGATGACAAATGCAATCATGTCCAAGCCTGTGTGCTGAGAGCCCTCCTGCTTTCTTTTCGTCTTTTCCCCCTCTCCCGCTCTTTGTGTTTCTCCCTTCTTCTCTCCTTCCTTCCTTTTCTCTCTCCCCTTCCCGCCCGCCCTTCACCACCCCAAACTTCCTGAACTTTCAGGCAAATTACTCTTTAATACACTCATTTTTTAAACTGGCTTCTAAAAATCAGGAAACCACAGTGAGCATGCCCTTGAGACTCCAGATGAGCAGTCACTGAGAAATCCCAGTCCTTTTGTACAATTAGATATTATACACCGGCTCTTTGTACTCTCTGTCTCAGTGATGGAATCTAGCATCCTGTTTTATGGAGGAATTTTATGACTTATTAACTGCCAACAGTTCATAACCCCTCAGGCTTAATTAACTAGTCTCATTGGCCTAAAAAAACACTAATGTTTAAAGTACAAACTAGTACTTTGCAGAAGGATCTGTGGACTACAGTGCATTCTCGCAAACCTTTGAAAGAACACCAAAGATTCGTGAATTCATTGATTTGCCAAGTTCTACTATTGAGGTCAAAGGGTTTGCAACCAGCTGAGTAAATTGGCTTCCTTGAAATACACATTTCAGTTAGCTGTCCCTCAGCAGCAAGATCCACATCAAAAGGGAACCCAGATGCAGAAAGGACTTCATACTTCATGTTTGTAAAATCCTAACGACTGCAGTTGAAGATGTAAGAATATGACTTCATTAGTGTTGAGCACTCTGATCCTCAAAAGGCTGTAAGTGCCATTTATTGCAAGGGACATACACTGGTGGGGAATTTAGAGGAATGAGTTGCACATTCTCCTGCAAAGGGTAGTCAATATGCCTAAAAGATCTGTGTCCCCCAGATATTGCTGTTTCATATGGATGACTGGAAACTATAATTTATCTAGCTCTTTTGTACTGCAACCCTAAGCTGCTCCAACCCTACTTGGAAGTAATTCTCAGTGAAAATCAAAAGGACTTACTTCCAAGTTAATGCATGTAGAATTAGGCTAGAGTGAATGTATTCATAATCACCATCTTGTGAAAGAAGCCCCTAATGAAATACAGTGTCTCAGTTGGCATATAGACCAGTCCCATTAAGAGACCAATGATAAACACTGGTCAAAAGAGTAAATTACATGAATACCACTCAAACATACAAGAACCATCTAAAGACCTAACAGTCCAGAGACAATCATGTCATCTCAGTTTCCTATTGCGTGAGGGCTGAGTAAGGAATCACAGTGTAATCCTAAAGAAGAATTACACCCTTGTAAACTCGAAATATTTAGAAAAATGTAACTGTTTACAATTGCACTGCTACTCTATTAAATGGTCTACCAACATATATCAGATCTCTCTACAGACTTCTGAGACCACCCTCCTGTGCCCAAGTCAAACTTCCACCAGTGTCTTTTCTCATTTTAGCCTTTGGGGATTGTCCATAATCTCCACTGAACTGGAAGAAAAGAGGTCCCTGTAGGTGAGTGGTGAAGGAAGTGTGAGCACTTACAGGGACTAACATATTTCTGTGTAATGAGCATGGCACATGAAGTCTGGGCAGTGCAAAATGAGGATGTAATCTAAACTGATTTTTCCAGTGCCAGAATGGAACTTCCCTGCCTCCCTCTCCCACTGCAGCCCACTGATCTTCATGAAAAGCCAACCTGAGGAATGTAAGGGGTGGGGGTACATTTGCCACAGTAAGGGAGAATCAGTGGACATTGCCAGTTTAGTTTGCTATACAAATGGTTTCCTGCATGTTTACCTATGGAAGAGATTATCAGAACTGGGTTGAAGATGCTAGAAAGCAGATCACATTTTGCAAGGGATCAGAGTTTTTAAAAATTGATAACCACTGGCCCAAGAATGTAAATTATAATGTGGAAAATGAGAAATACCACATGTCAAGACATGCAGTGAACGTGCAATAAAACCATACTGAGTACTCTCCACAGTTGCACCAAAATGGCACTAAAAACAATAATTTAACCAAGTTATTGAAGGAGAACAGTATTTTTTTTCATTTCTCTGTTGCACATATTTTTGAGATTTCTCTAGATTCCATAAAGCCACACACCAAGTAAAGAGGTGAGGAGTGAGTGACCCTGGAGTTCTTGGGTCTCCCCTCCTGATGTCATTAAAGGTCTTCTGCAGCTGAGGGGAAGTGGCCTTCCAAAACTGTGAAACCTGAGTGTACTAGCTGCCTGCTCTTTTTCCCAGCTGAGGTTCAAATTCAGCTATGTTTTGGGGTAATACAGACCTGGTGATCCTTTGGGATATTTTATGAATCTATAATATTATTAGGCTATTACTGATATGTTCAAATTAATGCTGAAATGAGATCATGTTATTTCATTAAGTAAAATAGCTCCTGGGAAAGTGAAACCACAAAACATATTTTGAGAAATTTTAGTATTCATGGTGAGCTCATTAGTACATCCAGCAAAACCTATTCCCAAGGTGCTGTAATGGCCCATTGTGCATATAATCATTGCAATATATCACAGTATGTCATTCAAAAGTTTCCAGATATAACGAAACCAAACGTCATCTGCCTGTAGCCTTTATTATAAGTCTGTGTGTCACCAAATCTTTAAAATGTCAGTACTTACAATTTGAGAACTGTACTTGCAATACTTGCAGTACTTGCAGTACAGTCCTGAGCGAAGTCACCCCTTTCCAACCCTCTGGACTTCAATGTTCTTAGAAGGCTGTAACTCTGCTTAAGATTGCACCATAAGTCTATGGAAGTCATTTATTAACAATGGAAAATAATTAATTTATCATTTAGATGCTTGCTTGATGCAAAAGAGAAATCTTAACAGAATAGGAAGGCCTGAATCTGCTGCCTGGATGTTGGTTTAACAACCAGTGAATCAGGTATACTGTAGAAATTACCAAAAAAAAAAAAAAATCACGATTTTAAAGTGCTTTAATTTTCATTTGAAAATAATCTCCTGCTTTAATTGGTGATTATCACCATTCACAAGTTATACATTTCCTTGCCTGTACAAGATGCTCATCCATAAGGCCAGACAATTAGATGCAATGGATTCCTTTAGATAACGAATCATTCCCCAGGCTGTAATTCATGCTGCCCAGTCTTTCTTTGCATCCAGCCATACTTCTTCATCTTGATCCAGCTGATTATCAGAATTTGCTGATTATTTTCCTGATGGATATTGATCATGACTTCTACTTCATGGTAACAGCATTGACTGATGAATTATCACATGAGCAGTAACCCAGGAAAGATTGGAGCTAGGGGAATATGCTGCCCATTTACCTTTTATCTATGGTATTAACCAAGATGCAGGACCTTAGCCCATATTTAATGGTAAAGGGACATCTTGAACCATGATGTGATATTATGATGGAGGACCACTACCTCTACTTCCAAGAGGCATGCCTCATCCCCAAAACAGATGAGTAAAAGATACGCATGTGGGAAGGGTTCTCTATCTGCTAACCTTTAGAAGAACAGAGAAGGCTGAAACATTCACACTTTACAAGATCGGTTGCAGAGTGAATCCTCAAGCAACACAAACAAATGTTTTCCACAAATGTTTTGTTAGCAGAATCACATTTTGTTGTGAACTTTGGCTATTTGTTGTTCCTAGAAATGCCCTTTCACCAATGTACCTGTCACTAAGTTCCCACTTGGGTGCTCTGAGTTCCATAAACAAGGAGACAGACTAATGTCACTCATGCTGTATTGCTTGATATATGACATGAGAGCTCCCATATCTCCTTCAACACTGGATGCAGAAAGCATAAGTAAAAATGCTTTCCCTTGTTGGGCTATGGAGCCAGAAAACAAGAAGAAAGGGTATCTTTTGGAGCAATGTCATGGGGACAATAAGACTGAGATTCCAGGTAGGTCTGTCTCTGTCTCCTAAGGCACAGTACTTCTTGGAGCAGCGTCCTGCTGGAGTCTGCATTACTCTACTGTTTGCTTAACGCCCCCCGCCCCCAACACTGTGCTTCATCAGTGCAAAAGAATATGGCATAATTTGAGAGCTAGGATCATTTAATAAATCTGGTAAAATTATAGTGGGCTATCAAAAACGTTACATGCCCCAAAGTCATTACTGAAGAAGTGTGGATTCCGTAATGCATATAAGTACTCTATATGTGATCAATTTTTTCTCTTCCAGATTGACTTAATCTAGAAAAATGGGCAAAAAAAGATTGTTCTTTTATGCACAGTACCAAGTACAGTTTACAGATTCTCTCTCTGTCCGTAAACATGCTGCTCTACTGCACTGCCACTCTTTTACAGGGGTGTCAAACATAAGGCCCATCTAGCCCATGAACAACTAGTGCAAGAGAGGGAACAGGAGACTACTCGAGGGGGAGTGGGATTTTGTCAATTCACACAGCAAAATCCAGTTGGAAAGTGCATTGAAAGTGGATTGAAAGTGCATTATTTAATGTGTGTAACTGCAGTAGAATTGTGGCTTCAGCATTGTGGCACAACCTCATCTGCAGCAGTCAAGCAGCATGGGGGCGTCTGCCCAGTGGGTTTTCATTTGTACCCCCCTCCCAACCCATTGAGCCTTGCTGTGAGGATACAACTCAGAGCTTACCAACTGCTGTCCTTTATATAGTGCATATCTCTGGTATCTGGCATTATGTTTTATGGCACACGTGGCCTGGCCCAACAAAGTGACATTTGTGTCATATTCGGCCTTTATAACAAATGAGTTTGACATCTCTGTTTCAAGATATCTTCCTCAGCATGATTCAAGGAAGAACAACTCAATGCATGTTTCACATCCTTACATTTGTAAAACACCAGTTCAGAACCGACAGAGCAGACCAAAGAGGGGATGCTACTTGTTCAACATCATGGATGACATCAGAAAAATGTCATGAACTGTTTGGCAGTGGGGAATTTGCCTCTATTTTTTTGCATGAAATATTAAAAAAATGAAAGCTGTTCCATTTCTACATGATTGTTTATATTTTGTAGTGACTGGCAGGATTAATGAATAAACTGCTTTAACCACAGGTAGCAATTGACTAGGTGAGGATAGGACAGATAAACAGTTTACATATACATTTCCCCTGCAACTCCACACACTTCATGCAATGCCACACTCTCAATGTAAGATATGTAAATTGAATGCTACAAGTACATATTGATGTTGTTATTAGGTCATTATTCCCATATACTGATCAATGAAATGCTTCAGGAAGGCCTGGATGGGGTCCCCTTTGGGCCTGTTGTTAATTGACATTTGGAGATAGCAGGAAGCGAGGCTGTATAATAGTTTTTCTGTATTCTCTACTTTGTTGAGGCTAATGTCAATCACCCCTCATCCAGAACCCCACCCATTTAGAGCATATAAACTTCTCAGTTCAGAGAAGAGGGCAGCTCATGTGAATGGAATTGCTACCTCCATGGCAGTGAATAAGGAAAGTTTTTAGAGAAAGGTTCAGTATATAAAAGCTCCTTTACTTGTAAAGGTCAATGCCAAAATTCTGCTAGGTCATTGCCTGAAACCCATAATTATATTGTTTTGCTCCAGAACCTCGAAATACCTTTTCTCAGATAAGTTGGAGAGCTTATGGAACCATTAACCTGATATATGCTGTCTTTGTATATACATTGTCCAGTGCACATTTGCTGCTTCTCTGTCACACTGCCAGTAAGCCAAATATGATATATTTCCATTAAATAAATGCATTCTTGTGTAAGAAAAACCTGAAATGTTAAAGGAACAGCAAGTAATAGTGCTATTAGGCACTAATGGTGGAGGGGCTATGAGTGCATGCTTATCATACAGGAGGTATACTTCCTTGAAGAAATCCCTTGGCACCTGTCGCATCAGCCATCACCAGTGGTCTGACCTAGCCTCAGATCGCAAAGCATGGAGGCACACCATCCACCAGGCTGTCTCTTCCTTTGAGAACGCACGCATAGCTTTTTTTTCAAGCCGAGATACTTAGCATCCCCAGTAAACAGAAGGGACTCTCAGGTAGCAGATAGTAGGATTCCCAAGAGATCCCAGAGAACTGATGCCATCAGATCAGGCAATGCCAAGTCAAAAAACCCCAATGACCTATCTCAGTATAAAGCAACTTTATGCTTCAGAAAGGTTTTTTGCAACAGACATGGCTCAAGGTCAACTACTATCTGATAGCAAGATAAACAAGGAAAAATAGAAGTGTATAAAATGCAGGAAATAGGCCAAAACTCTGGGCTCTATGTATGAAATTAGTCTGGAGAAACAAGATTTTCCCCATGCATGTTATCAACATTCTGCACCATCGGTTGTGCATGATGTTTCTACGAATTAAATTATTGTGTGTTTCCTCTCATCAGTTTGAGCCCTCATTCCCCAAATTAAATAAAAAGTATGAGAGTTACAGCCACATATTGTCAAACTAAGAAGAGCACAAAAATCAATTTTGTGGCTTCACATAAATTAACAACAAAACCTACACAAATATTTTACAAAGAATATATAGGCTATGATCAGTGAAGCCGACCCCCTGAGAAAAACATAGTTCTCAGACAGAATAAGTTTCTGAGCACATTTTCCCTGTTCAGTGGGTTGATTATATTAGCTCTTTATAATTCTCCCATATTTGCATAGGGGAGGACAGTCTATAAATAAAATGAATAAATATAATAGATGGTATTTTTGGATTGTGTAGGTTTTTCCTGTTGCCATTTTTACTATGTAACTAGGAAAAAAACAGAAGAACCCCCACTGGACAGAGATTCTTAAAGTACCATTTGCTAGGGGTGGCCAATGGTAGCTCTCCAGATGTTTTTTGCCTACAACTCCCATCAGCCCCAGCCATTGGCCATGCTGGCTGGGGCTGATCGGAGTTGTAGGCAAAAAACATCTGAAGAGCTACCATTGGCCACCCCTGTGCTAGAATATCATTATATTATGTTATTTGAACAAAGGAAGGAGAGGAGGAGGAGATTGGATTTATACCCTGTCCTTCACTACCTGGAGTCTCAGAATGGCTTACAATCTCCTTTCCCTTTCCTTCATTGGAGATGTCTGAACCTCCACATTTCCAGTCCTTTGGAAGTTCTTTAGATCCTCTGTTTTGCCCATTAAAAAAATAAAAATACAAATTTGGGTAATAGTTCTACACTATTTATTATTTATTATCTACAACCCTACCCTTCTCTCATGATTCAAGGCAATTTACAATTCAAAATACATAGAGTGCATTGCAGTAATCCAACCATGAGGTAACAAAAGTATGGATTCATGTGATCAGGTTGCCTGAGTTTAAGAAAGGAAAGAATTGTTGCACTAAATGCAGCTATTAATTGCACCGCAGCCTGTTTTTTCAAACACTGAGGCTGGATTCATGAGCACCTCCCATGTATTAAATTAAGTGTTATGCTTTTTTATCAATTATAATGTATTCCTTTACATAAAGTATTTTTTAAAAAAATCCTTTCCCGCCCTCTCTTTTTAGCTGAGAAGAAATACCTTCTCCAAGTTCCAATGTATACTTAACAATCAGTTCTTATTGAAAATATATGAGCTAACCATTTTGAACCATTAATCTCACCCATGAATGGTCAGCCAACATTTCTATCAGTATGACTACAGATCACGGTGGGACATGTGGCATGAGTGCCTGGAAGAACAAATCCAGCACGGGACCATAGTGACATCCCAAATCATAAATGAAAGAACTGAAGACATGGAAGGGATAGAAAAACAAACAGGCAGCACTGAAGGGAGGTGGGGGTTGGGAATAGAGATGACAGAAATACAACAGAAATATGCTTCTTCATTAACTTCAAAAGGCAATTTAATAAACTTGAGTCGTGCTTTTTCTCTGTCACAGTGCAAGAGAATCCATTTAAATACTTTTTTAAAAAAACTAAACCACTCAACCTGATTAAGAGTTCTGGAAAACATGAAAGCTTGCACACAATTTTGTGTAATTTTTGTTGGTCCTAATAAAAGGCATTGTGTGGCTTTCAGTTTTGCATTTAAGCACTGTGGTTCAAGATGAGCCAATGAATGTGACAGTTTCTTTTCTCCATCTACAAAGAAATTACAATTGTTCAAGGCATCTAGGCTAGGTTTTAACAAAGTTTACTCCATGGCTTGCAGTGCTTTGGTGGTCTTTGATTTCTCCTGTTTTCAGTTTCTGGTGTGGTGTTATTGGATCATATGACTAGTTGGTTTTAAAATGTCACAGGCCACAGGTGCTGCTCTTGAAACAAAAGAAGAAGATGATGAAGAAGATATTGGATTTATATCTCTCCCTCCACTCCAAAGAGTCTCAGAGCGGCTCACAATCTCTTTTACCTTCCTCCCCCACAACAGACACCCTGTGAGGTGGGTGGGGCTGGAGAGGGCTCTCACAGCAGCTGCCCTTTCAAGGACAACCTCTGCCAGGGCTACATGCTAGCAGGCCAAGGCCAAGGCCATGCTAGCAGGTGTAAGTGGAGGAGTGGGGAACCAAACCTGGTTCTCCCAGAGTCCGCACACTTAACCACTTAAGAGTCCACACACTTAACCACTACTCCAATCTGGCACTACACCAAAAAGCTGTTGGTCAAGTGACCGTGTGGTACTGTCAAATCATTTGTGAAATTTTATAATCTCTCATTCTTTGTATAAATGTAGTCTGCCCCTCATGAAACCACAAGAAAGAAATGATAGCTTAAAATATGCAAATGAAACAAAATCTAGTTCAAAGCTAAAGACCCTCTTCCCACAAGAATTTTTGTTAACGGAAGCCTTCAAAAGCCAGCCCAAATAAAGGTGATCCCTCAGCATTAATTGAAGATGGTTGGATTTGGTCTTGTGTTCTGCCTATCTCACTAAAATTAGCCTAGTGAACAATTCTTTGAGATTTCTATAGGTATTCTGTATAAGTGGGTATAGCTGGGAGGATTTGCAAGTGCCCCTTTCTCAGCCAGGAGCTGGCCTGGGGCTACTGGAGAGAGGACTATGACAGTGTTAGCATGAAGACAGCGCTGGCATGACTCTACTGAGTTAATGGAAGGAGGTGGTCCACTGGGCAAGCCAGCAGGAAGAACCAGGCTGGGAACCCATGCTGTGGGACAAAGCTTGGGCCACTGCACCAACACCCAGTGTGATACTCCCATGATAGACCATTTAAATCCATAGTATAAACCTGGAAAAGCAGATGAGGCATAGTTCAATGATACAGGTGTAAGATCTTATGTCCTTTCCTTAGAGACTCCAATATCAAGGCTAGGAAACCTCTCTGCCTGGGACCCTAGAGCATCACTGCCTGGAAGAGTGGATAGTATTGTACTTCATGATCTTCTGCATCACATGGAGCCATAGTCAACTCTGCATGGCCCAACTCCTGATAATAAAATAGCTCTTTGCAGTGTTCAGAAAACTTCACATAAATGATCTCAGTAATCACCCAAAGAACCTTCTCTGAAATTTCAGAATTATCATTCCTGTACTTCCAGTGGTTTGGGGGCGGAAGAGTTAAGTTGAGCTGTGGGAATAATGGCTACCTAAGACCAGCTTGTGAATTCATTCTTGAATAGGGATTTTAACCAGGGACTTCCTGATTCAAGTTTAAAATACTGCACAACACCATTTTCTAGGGTTGTCAGCTCTAGGTTGGTAAATACCAGAAGATTTTGAGGGGTTACCCAGGGATCAGTTGTAATAGCAGGATATCTCCAGGTAGCAGCTGGAGATTGACAACCCTACCAGTCTTCCAGTTTGAACAGTGTTTATGATATCACAGATATGTGTATGTAGCATAATATTGATTTGGTGTAGCACAATCTCAGTTTGTTCCAATAGGGACTTGTATAGGCCTCACTGAACTGATTCTAAGACAAGGGTGGCCAAAGTTGCTTAACGTAAGAGCCACATAGAATAAACACAAGATGTTTGAGAGCCACAAGACATGAATGCCAGATGTTTGAGTGCCAGATGCTGGTAGGGTTGCCAAGTCCAATTCAAGAAATATTTGGGGACTTTGGGGGTGGAGCCAGGAGACTTTGGGGGTGGAGCCAGGAGACATTGGGGGTGGAGCCAGGAACAAGAGTGTGACAAGCATAATTGAACTCCAAGGGAGTTCTGGCCATCACATTTAAAGAGCCAGCACATCTTTTTAAATGCCTTTCTTCCATAGAAAATAATGAAGGATAGGGGCACCATCTTTTGAGGCTCATAGAATTGGACCCCCTGGTCTAATCGCTTTGAAACTTGGGGGTATTTTGGGGAGAGGCACTAGATGCTATAGTAACAATTTGGTGCCTCTACCTCAAAAAATAGCCCCCCCCCGAGCCCCCAATAGCCGCAGATCAATTCTCTATTATTCCCTATGGGAATCGTTCTCCATAGGGAATAATAGAGTGCCCAGTAGACATTTCCCTTTCTAAAGACATGCTTTCTAAAGTGGAGGGAGGGCCTCCAAACCAGGGAATCCCCTGCCCCCTCCCTCTCTCTCACACACAAATACTTACTGGGTCTTGTTCCTGCAGAACTTTACTTGATCTGAAAATGAAAGCAAAACAATGGGAGGGGCCGTTCTCTGAAGGCCTTCCTGTTTCCTGTTTCCTGCTTAGCCTTAAAGGCACATATTTTAAAAACGGACCTGCAGGAGCTCTAAAACTACATGGTGATTGTGGGGGGCGGGGCTTCCCCCAGCGGCCAGCTGGCTGAGGGCGGGGAGAAGCCTGTAAAACGGGGGATCCCCTGCTGGGACCTGGGGATTGGGAAGCCTAGATGCTGGGGGGCTACCTGGGGATCAGTTGTAATAGCAGGATATCTCTAGGTAGCAGCTGGAGATTGGCAACCCTACCAGTCTCCCAGTTTGAACAATGTTTGTGATATTACAGATGCTTGTATGTTTCATAATCTTGATTTGGTGTAGCACAATCTCAGTTTGCTCTAATGGGAACTTGTATAGGCCTCACTGAACTGATTCTAAGACGGGGTGGCCAAAGTTGCTTAACATAAGTGCCACACAGAATAAACGCTAGATGTTTGAGAGCCACGAATGCCAGATATTTGAGAGCCGCAAGGGAGGAAGGAGGGAAGGAAGAGTGGAAAGAAAGCAAATAGATGGGGGAGGGAGAGGTGGGAAAAAGCACCTTTAACTTTAAATGTATTCTCCAAACAGCCGGCTGGCTTGGCTTTGATAAGTGACATAAAGAGCAAAAAGCAGTAGGGGCTTCAAGAGCCACACAATATGTCTGAAAGAGCAACATGTGGCTCCTGGGCCACAGTTTGGCCACTCCTGTTCTAAGGTATGTACCACCACTGCTTGAGGGATAATAATAATACAGTTTCTGTTTACCATTTATAGCCTACATTTTGGCATATCCTTAATTTTCCTGTAAGGCTCAGGTTGATCTCCAACATAAAATGCTTTTGAACCTTTCTCCTATTATTTGCATGCACATGTAAAACCCAAAAGTGCTGTTTTATGGTCAGGCAAGACAAAATATGGGGCCAGTCTTCATATTTTGCTTTAATATTAATTTAATTTTAAGATAGTTTTGGTCTGTTTTTCTGCCAGACTTTGGAACTCAAAGTGGTTTACACAATTAAGTCTAGATATTATAACTCAGAACACAGCTCAGAAAACAGCCTTTCTATTGCCCATAATACAACTGGTCCTAAAAGCTTGTAGGAAAGATGTGTGAGTATGTTTGCATGACTACATGCTATGTACTTAATTTGCTTGGCTGTTCTTAACCCATTTCCCCCCCCCCAAGGCAAAAAGTACCTGGATCTCTCTCCACTCCCCCAAGAGAAAAGTAGCAACAAAGTAAAGCTATTAGTGATGGTCACAAACTGAAAAATGAACTGTGGTTTGAGCATGAACTAGGCTGGTTTGTGGTTCATTTTGAACCAGTTTGTTTGGTTGCACCATGCCCAAACCAGAAAATGAACCACCTTTTTCCCCCTTGGTGGTTTGTTTGGTTCATTTTTCCAGACAGCCTGGTGCTGATTCAATCAATTCCTAGGCAACGCTGGGGGTGGACATCTGAGAGCCTTAGAAACACCCACAGCAGTTGTCCATAGCATGATTGGCAACTTTGGGAGCCAATCAAAGAGCTCTCATTCTGCTCTATGGGAGCAGACACCCTGACTCAGCTGTTTTCACTTTTCAGCACAAAGAAAGAAAAATTAATTGGTGTGAAAGCTGAAGCTGAGCTTTCCTTGTGCTTTATGGTTGTGCTGTCCTGCTGTATGGTTCATGTGGGGACATCATCAGAGAATGATTTCATCATAATAGAACGAACATGTTATGAGCATGTTCACTGCTGTAACTACAGTGGCTTTTATCTCCATGGCTATCATTATTATGTTGTCTTTGTAACTGATTAAATGTAGGAATAGCTGCACAAAAAAATTCCACACTAATTCTCATGTCCATTTGTGCATATTCATATTACATTGAAATAAATGATGCCTAGAAACTATTCTCAGTTATTACCTTCAGTTACAAACTGCTAGCAATAGAATCCTTCGATCCTCCTTTAACTTTTGTTATACTTGTTTAATTGGAAAAGATACTGGATGTTAAGGCCATGACTTTGCAATAAGATTTAATTATGAGGACTGATATTGATAAAATTTAAAGTATTAAGCCCTAATTTTTAAAAAAGAAACCTGACCATATTTTGTCTTTAAATCTTTTATCACCTGCAAAAATTAATTAAATGCAGATGTAACAGGTTAGGTTTGGATGCCAGGGTTCATTTCCTGTCTATGCTTTTTCAGACAACTTATTACACCTCCTCCTGAAGTGTAGGCAAAACAAAAATGGTGCTCATAAATCAACCTTTGGCTTTTCCTTAAGGCTGTAGATGGAGCTGGACCTTAAGTAGGAGGTAAAGCTCCAATTCATTATTCACAAGCAGAATGTATAGACAACAGGCCAAATGACAACTGTGCTTGAAGAAACCATTTGTTTGAAACTCTAGCATGGAGCAAAAGATAAATCTAATTCACCAGCTTTGCATTATGAAATTTGTTTTCCTACACAGAGTCACTCCATGCTGGCATACAGATTTGGAAAGCTCTCTGAAAACCAGATCGTCTTCATTTGTTTCAATAGGGTCAGGATTGCACAATTAGCCAAGTTTATGACAGTTTAAGAACGAAAGCCAAACTGGTAACCAAGGCCATGTCATTTAACTATTTCAAATTTATATTCTGTAGGGAAAAGTAAATTGGGTACTTGTTGGGTCATTTTAACAGTGGAAGTATCAATTCATTTAAGGATCATAAAAGTCACCCCGATCTGCGCCTTCTTCTCATTAAATTGCAGTTAACACCATTAAATTGAAACATACATGTTTATGGTTTCAGTCCTGCCATCCTGGATTTAATGAGTTCCCAAATGCAGAGGAAACACACACCTTTATTACTTATAAGTATTAAAGGCAGGAAAGCCCTGACATATAAAAGAAAAAATACAAAACTTTTTTTCTTCCCGCCCTCCCCTTTAAAATCTAAAAGTACTAAAATGATGATGCTTGCCAATAATACATACCAGATCTACAATCAATATCTTGCCTATATTTAGCTTGTCTCTCAAGTATTTGGCAGTAATTGCAACCGAATTAAAAAAGCAGAACCCCCTGTGGAATAGAGAAGAACAGAAATTTTACAAAGCACATCAGTCAGGAAAACAGTTATAAATAATGTTCTGGGCATTTGGGTGTGTGTGTGTGTATTTAAAAAAGCTGTATGATCTCTGAGACCATAAATCTGCTTCTGGGAGTACCTCAAAAGCCTTTTCAGTCATCTGCTAACAATTAGAGTTCCTCAGAGACGTGCACATTGCAGGTGATTGCCAGTAACCTTAGCGCTCCAAGATGGGCAATATTCCCTGGTACTTACATGGCTGTTGATTCTTCAGCATGATGGCCTGGGGGCCTTACAACAGCAAAACCATTCTGTAAGAACAAGATAGGTTTTCAATTACCAGACTTTAAAAGAAGAATGGGGGATGGGGGGGGATTTCTGTTGTCTTTCTACATGGCAGCAACAAACAGATTTTGGAATCTATTCGAAGCAACTGAGCACTGTTTTATACCTGTCCTTGTTACCCTTCATAGAAGGAGCTGAAGCAATGAATAGGATCTTAGCTGTACATGTATGATGTTTTGTTCACAAGCCAGGCATGAAGCTGATATAGCACTTGGCCCCTGATACTGTAAGGTTTCCTTCCTCTGCATATGAAATTTTTGTCATTTAGCTATAATGACTTGTAGATATTGATTTGTTTACTCTCCAATGATTACAGTTTCAAAGATCCATATGTCCCCAGCATGAAGCTGTATGTAAGCAGGGGGTTGCCCATTCTCTTCAACATCAAGGAAAGTTCCACATGCGTATCATGCATCTGTAACATTCTGGCCGTTTTCGCACTAGCGTTTGCTCCGTCGTAGCGCCCCATTTACCTCCGGATCTTCTCTTGGATTTCGCACATCTTGCTCCGGCGCTGCGGTTTGCTCCGGCGCTACAGGGATTTTACGCCGGAGTATGTTTTTCAGCATGTTGCCGGAGTTTCCGAAAACCTCCGGATCCACTCCGGATCCACTCAGCGGAGTTTGCTGTGGGAAATCCATCCACGCCGGATCGACTGCTTTGTGGGCGGCACCCTCTCCCTTTCCGTCCTCCCACCCCATCCACCCCCTTGGCCAATCATCAGCCTTTCGCGGCGCTTCCCCGAAGTGCCGGCGCGGCCATTTTTTTTTTTAAACTTCACAGTTTTGCGTAATAGCGATATTTCGAAATTAACAAAGGGAAAAAAAAAACCCTCCTGGAATAGTTGCGTTATTTCGCTGTTGCGTTATCCCCCGCCTCTTCTCCCTTTAGGGGCCCCGGTGGGGGGACCGCGGCAGCCCCCCCAGCAGGCCTTTTCCAGCCAGTTCGTTTCGGGTCTAGTTTGGGGAGGGCGAGCGGGAAGGAGGCGGTTTCAGCGGGCCGGCGGAGGGGCCCCGGCAGCTTCGAGTCTCCCCAGCTCAAACCCCCCCACTTCACTTCCATTTGCGCCCCGCTTGACCCCGCCGGCTTCCCGCTGCCGCCGCCGCCTTGGCAAAGGGAGCCCAGCCGCCCAGAGACATTTGGCGGCGGCGGCGCTTCTCCATTGTTGGGGGGGGGGAATCTAGTGCCGGTGCGGGCCAAAGCGTTCATGTGTGTGTGTTAAAAACGGAATGCCTCCCTCAGCTGTGCCACCAGGATTTCTGGACCTGCACAAAATCGCCATGTATAAAATGGGAAGTTGGAGTCCTGCATTCTTCTCCCTGGCTACATTCCGCTCGGTTAGAAAATAGACGGAGCTCGCTCTTTACACCCGCCACAGAAGGGGAAGGAGAGAATGGGGCGGGGGGGGGAGCTCTGGCAGCAGGAATCAGTCAGGTCCCCCGTTGCAAGCGCCAGCCGGAGAGGGGAAAGAGAGCGGAGGAAATCCCAGCTTCGCCACCCGGGAGGGAGCGAAGGGAAGAAGCTGCCACACACACACACACACACGCACACAAACCCCTCGATTTCTCTCTCTTCGTTATTGCGATATTTCGCAAATTCAGAATTTGGGGGGGGAATATAGTGCTAGGAATGCTTCTGTTAATACATAAAGGACTGTGGAGGACTCTACAGCTGCAGCCAATCCATGAGCAGCAGCAGCACACGTGATGCGGTTTGTCCACGAAATGAAGGGGAGGGAACAGCTCGATGTTACGTTAGTACGTTAGTACGTCATTACGCAACCAGACTTGCGCTTAAAAAAAAAATGATTGACAGGGCATCGAACTCAAGCCGATGCCAGTGGGAAAACGATTTGAGCCGGGGCTTCAGGGAAGGCGACTTCGCAAAGAGTCACTAGTGGGAAAACGAGAAAAATGATCCGGAGATAATTGCGCCGGGGAATAAGGGGAGCAAACGCTAAGTGGGAAAACGGCCTCTGTGACCCAAGCAAGCAACGAATTGCTCTGCGGAAAGTCTTCAACTATGCTTTCACCCAATCTGAGTGGATTGATATCTTTTGACTGGATCCTCTTTTAATCATGTCTCTTCTTATAACATCACCCTCACACACATTTTTTTTTGCTGCTTTTCTGCACATCTGCTGAATAAATGAGCACTCTATGCACCTAATGAAGTGGGCTGTGACTCACAATAGTTTATGCTGGAGTAAATTTTGCTTGTCATTAAGGTGACACTGGATTCCTGTTTTATTCTTTTGCTACATACTATTATGTCTGCCACCTAGAATTCTCCTACTTGAATACTTATATTGCACAAGACAAGCTCAGTTTATTTCTTCCCTATTCATTCACTGATGTCTATGCTGCAAAGGATTCTGCTTATATTTTGTTTGGCTATCCCAGAACAAAAGAACCATATCTTGGCATGGCTGGGAATGTTCTATCTGCCACCTCCTGAGGAAAATTAAAATTTCCCCCAGAGATTACACATTTAAGCAAGAGGAGAGAGAAACAGCAGAATACACTCATTTGGGCCCGAACAACAATGGAATGGGGTAACAGGCACGGGGTTAGTGTGGGATTTCTGTTTGCTCACACTTTGTTGTGGTACTAAGAATATGATTTGCCCACCCTGCAATTCAGCAAATCTTTAAAGAAGGAAGCTTTGGGGTTGTGTGATTCCCAGGTGTGCCCATACAAAAACTGCATATAAAACTCATTCAGTGAAGCCAATCAATGCACAGCAAAACAGCAGCACAAGCAGCAGACCATTGGACACGTGATTGAAAGAAAACATCAGCCATCAGTTCAAAATTCATTAACTAACTGTTACATTGTGCAATATATAAACATCTTCACAATTATGCAAAGATATGTATTTGCATGCAGTTGCTTCTTCCTTTCAGTGGGAAGGAGCTGATAAACTTTTGCATACAAAAAAGGTCACTGGGGAGATAAGAAGAAGGATGATGGAAATTCCATATTTCACTAGACTATAAATCTAGTTTAGAAGCCTGCCAAAGCTTGCAACTTTATTGTATTTCCTAAGTCAGTTTATAACACACATTCTGGACATTTTATAGACGGGTTTCATACAGAGCAGCCATCAAGAGCTGTGCTGTTCAAGGAAGACCTACTGAAGCTATTGATTCATTGCGTTGCTTTGCTTACAGCAAGTCTCTTCCCAATGCACCATGGAGTACAGAGCAGGCCTATAAATCTCTGCTAAATAACTACTGCCCAGAAGTGTAAGAGGGGTTGCAGATGCAGAATCTTTGCTGATAAGGATCATACTGTTAACCAACCTCTGATAGATCTTTGAATGAATTAATGATTTTGTAGTTATATGTACAGTATCCCACATGTACAACTCATTCTCTGTGCACGCCACCCATCATAGTTAAAAAACATAGAAGCTAGTGCCCCAGCAGGTTGCAGTGATCACCTCCAGACTCATGGCTGGCTGTAAATAAACATATAGAAAAAGCCAGGTAAGCTTGTCTTCACTCACATAGTCTGAACATGGCAGCAAACTTGAACTGAGCACCCAAACTAAAGAGTCTCAGTAGTTACATTCAGATATCTTTGCAAGCTCCAGTTAAGCAGTGTTGTTGGCATCAGGCACAAACACCAGTTGGTTACTGAGCTTGCAAATTCCATTTCCTCATTCCATTTGCCTCCTTTTCTTGAGTGCTTGATTGAAAACTTCCTGGTTTGGCCAGTCTCCAGTCTGCCATAATACCCTTCCATGTGTCCCTGTGCACCAACCATAGTCATCAGGCAGCCATCTGTTTTCTATTCTACCAATTAGGGTGGCCCATCTGGCATTGACCAGAGTCTGGGTCTTTATCATTGCTCCAGCTCCATGGAATGGGCTTCCTGAAGTAGTGAAGGGAGTCCCCTCCTTGGAGAGCTTCAGAAGTCTTACTTGATTGCCAAAGCTTTTGAGGGGCTATTCACGGCAGGGAGGAGATAGGTTGAGATTTGGAATCTGCTTTTTTATATTTGGTTTCAACTGAAAATTAGTGTAAACCACTTTGAATCATGAAGAAAGATGGGATAAAAACATTTTAAGTAATAAAAATCCCAATTATGAGATTACCCCCCCCCCCAAAAAAAAAAAAAAAATCTAAAAGTGACTCCAGTTTAGAATCTGGGTTGGTTAGGAGAAAATTACTCAGGTTTGTTACTCAATAATGACAAAACTGTTTTGCCATGATTTATGAAGGCAGTTACTGTGCACATTGTATGTCTATGTATAATGGTGGTAGTAGAGTCAGGCATTCTGTTTCATGCTTCAGAGGCTTTAGGACACCTTACAGCCCAGTCACAGATCACCCTCAGACATCACAATAAACTTCTGTTCATGACAAGGACTTTTTTTTTTTTTTGCAGTGATCACCTGCCCCTCCCTCTTACCCTCATGTGCAGAGCACAACTGAAAGCTTCCTGGTTTAACTAACCTTCAAACTTTAATTTGTTGTGACATTCAGATGCATGTGCCTGGAAAAAACTGGAATTAATTTCCTCCCCAATAACCAAGATTTTAAACTGGGATTAAACTGTGGTTTAAATCCCAATTTGTGGGAAGGAAACATTCTACATTTCCCAGATGCTGACACTTGGACATCATGTCAAATTGATGTTTGACTGAAGACTTCCCACCCTAGGAAGCTTTCAATCATGCCTCTGTGTGCAAGGGGGAAGGGGAGAGGCAGTGTGTGAGCACGGCAAACAAACCATGTCCACACTAGTCACAAAGAAAAGAGATCTGTTGAGATATCTGAAATGTACTCCCGATATACATGTTTCTTCATTTTTTTTTAAATGCCATCCTAAATAATATAATGCCTGCTGGCCTCCACAGCATTCTCTCAAAGTAACTTGCTCTTAATCATTTAGAAATAGAGAGATACCTAAAGGTAAAGATGCACGCACCAGTCGTTTCGACTCTGGGGTGACTTTGCTTTCACAACGTTTTCATGGCAGACTTTTTATGGGGTGATTTGCCATTGCCTTCCCCAGTAATCTACACTTTCCCCCCAGCAAGCTGGGTACTCATTTTACCGACCTCAGAAGGATGGAAGGCTGAGTCAACCTGGAGCCGACTACCTGAACCAGCTGCAGTACTGCAGCTTTACCACTCTGCGCCACGGGGCTCTTCAGAGAGATACCTACCTTCTCTCAAAATGGATGGGGCTTTTCTCAGGATATGATGCTTTGCTATGCTTAGCAGGAAGGTCTTTTCCCAGGTCAGTTTTTGTTTGGATTTTCCTTTATAGGGGGAGGGGAATTAATTGTTTTTTATTATCTTTCTTTAGTATGTTTATAGCCTTCCTACTGCAGCATGTAGCATGGCTTATTTTATTGAGTAACTTTTCTGGTTTATGACACTCTTTACCTTGGATTGTGCAGGTGGACGTCTGAGAGGCTGGCAGAGGGATGATTATATTTTATACTAGAGCATTAATCTGAATGACATTCTGGTCTCTTCCTACTTTCTTGCCATTTCTTGCTTCTGCAGCCCAGTATAACTCATGTACCTACATAGATATAATACTACAAATAATGAAACCCCCAACTGACACATAAAATGTATTGCAGGAAGGCATCATAACCTCAGTTGGGGATTCAATATGCTTTTCCTTTACTTTCTAGAGTTCCAAGTGGCTTAAGACAGGTGCTCTATTACTGTTGTTTTTTTAAAAAAAAAATCTGTTCAGATTCCCTTCAAATTAAGAAAGGAAGGACGCATTTGAAGCATGGCTCTAAAAAATGTGACGTCTCATGTCTTTTCTGTGTCTACTTTTAAAAATCAACCAGAAGACACAATCCAAAGGCTACAGATTACAACCAGTAAGTATTGAGAATAAAGTTAGTTTCCAGACTTCCACACAAATTTGGCCTCATCCACATACCTTCTAATTATAACTATCCAGTATAGTCCCTATTTCCTCGCTGAGTGAGGATTTCTATGCAGCATGGAATATATGTACTAACACAAAGCTTAGTAAAAACAGTACCTCTTTAAAATGCCATCACTTAGCAAGGGACACTGAGTTGCTAAGGTACATGATATTTTAATGCTTTGAAAATGAGGTTCCAACGGAAAACAAGTATATTATAAATGTGAGAATGTCCTTTTCAGTTTGCAAGAAAATATATTGTTAGAAGTCAGGGGTGTTTAAATTCTTTGGTAGAGGAGGAAGTGGCTCACTGAGCCTCCAAACGTTTCCCCATGTAACTTGAATACATTACTCTCCCCTATTAAAAAGGGGGATATACATTCCATAGAAAATGCATCAGGTCCAAAGTTCTCTTTGGTTTATAACTGCAGTTTTGTACATCGCTGCAGAACTGGGTGGGAGTGTTAAGCCAGGTCAAACCAAGTTTTGTTGAAAGAAAACCTTTACAGATCCATTTTCTACTACCCCAGGCCACTTTGAGTCCAGACCATGTAACCACTAGTCAGGTTTTATTATTAATCCCTTATTTGAACTTCATCAGAGGTTGTTCCCTTGTCAGAAAGATCTGACACTTCCTCTGGCTCTCAGCAAAATTGTCCCATATTAGCAGGAGGGAATGTGAATTCATTTATTTGGGCAATACTAAATACCAGACAGTGATCTCAGAACAGTGGGTGAAGGTCAGACAGAAAAGCAAAAATATACTCCAGAGATAGACAGTCTAACACCGAAGCAGTATGTTGAAAGTGTAGCCAACACACACAAATTCAAAGCATTTTTACACAGACTCTTGTTTATACTAGGATACAGACACCATTATACATAGACAGAAGGTTAAACTGACTGACAGAAATGCACATTAGAGGAAAGATTCATGTCCTTGTCATTATAAGCCTGATTCCTGTGCTTTTTGAACTTCAGGACTGAGTTGAAATGGTCTAAAGTCTAGAAGAGCCTGAATGTGTAATAAGAAATCAGCAGTGCAACAAAGTGTTTACTCCAGGGAGAAAAGTCATTGTTTAGTTCTATCACTGGACTACTGGAAGGGAAAATGGGAACTTCCTCATTTATTAAAAGCTCACTAATTTGTGTGCTAAATATGAAACAGGCTGCTTATTTTCCTGTACACCATGACCACCATCTTCTTCTTTTTATTCATCAATTCTCAAACAATAAGTAGAAGCCAAATGGAAATATATGGCTTCTGTAGGTGTACTGAGACCCTGTTAACATTTTATCAATGTGGCTGACTAGAGACTTCAGACTGGCAGGAAACCATCTTGGAGTCTTTTTGCCAAGGCCAGCTTGGGAAAGAAACTAATGGGTTCAAACCCAAAAAGGAAATTTAGATGTATATTAGGAAATTGTTCCTCATAGTGATGAAGCCATGAAAACAATTGAGCAGAAAAGATACCCATGTGGGGCAGTGGTTAGAGGGCTGAATTGGGGTCCAGGAGGACGGTGTTTGAATTTTCAGTCTGCCATAGACAATCACCTTTTTCCTCAGGCAATGAAAATTCTGCTCACATCTCCCTCTCTCACTGCCTCTTATTCCTCTGGCAGCAGAGATGGCATTTGAGAAGGATTCTTTCTTTGGAGAAGAGTCAGAAAGTCCTACCAGCTTAAATATCAGTCCCTGGCTACCCCCAAAGCTCCAGACAGTTCCTTTATATATGTGCTTCCCTTTTCTGGAAGTCTCAACACCTTGAAATGATGTCATTACCAGTTTAAGGTGATCTACCTCTGGTTGCCTTGCAACAGGTTCTCTAAGGCTACAAGTAAAGGATCATAACTATTTAAAAACAACTGGAAAAACCAGGTCCCTAGAACAGATTTTGGAAAGGCAGGATACGAATTCTCTAAAGAAATAAATATACCTGCAAAGAATATTCTGTTATTTTTAACTTTCAGAGTTGCAGTCCCCTCCTCAGCCCCCAGTGAGGAACTGAGACTATTTTCCCTTTTATCCATTATACCAAATGAAGTGTCACATGGAACTGAAGTAGGCTCAGCAAGTTGGAAAGGCCATTCTAGTCCAATTTCCTGTTCAGTGCAGGAAATCCATACTACAGCATCCCTGATTGAGGCTTATTCAGCCTCTTCTTTACTTTCTCCTGTGATAGATGCCTACTACCCTTCAGGGAATTGTATTGGTCAAAGTAATTTCCCAAGTAGGAAGCCACATCAGTTATTCTAGATTCAAATTTTGGTATTCAGATCAGTACAGTACAGTACACTACACCTCACTAGAAATGCAATCCTAAACACACTTATCTGAGAGAAAACACCAATGACATGCATAGGATGTGGTTAAGATCCATGAAACAGCCTCATACCCACCCTACACCAGTTAATTCATGTGCAGATTTCAATCATAACAGCTTAAGTGCTACACTACTTATTTACTGCATTTCTTTCTCACCATGGAACTCAAAAAGGTTTACACAAAGAACTCTCTCATCCATCTGCTGACCAGATCTGAGTCTGCTTAGTTTCAGGAGAGTTGCTGTGATATATGCCCTTTAGCCATATCTAGACCCTCAAAGTGGTTCTGGTGCTGTATGTCACTAGCATTTATTAGAAAATGGGAGAAATATTCTTAAAAAATCCACCAATTTACCTGCAATAAAATATTCTATCCAGAGAACTATTAACTCAGTTCTTTTAATAACTGAAACAATATCATTATTACATCCAGCTTCCAACACTAAGCTGTTGATCAAACTGCAAGCTGTCAGAAATGTCAAACAAATTGTCTACCATCTCATAGTTTATAATACTTGCTTTACAAGACAGATGGGGAACAGTGATTCAGAGAATCTAAAAACCACCATGTGTCATTCTGTAGATTAGATTCAGAATGTTGAAAGTTGTGGTTTGCTGTCCCATGATTTCAGTGGGCTAAGAATCAGAAGGGGATAGCAGGTCTCACAGTGCAGGAGAGTTGGACCCTTCTAAAACAATTGACTTCAGTGGGTTTAGAAGGAGGTAAGTCTGCTTAGAATTGCACTGCCCATCATGTAGAAAAAAAGATTTAAAGTGTTTTGAGATGGAAAGACGCTCTATGTCTATACACTCAACTACTTGTCTTATATCTAATAGTTCTTATTATATTTACGCAATGGCTGAACTAGAAGGAGCTGTTGTCATCCCTTCCTCAGTCAAATTTTAACTATGCTACCTGAAATGAAGTGTTGAAAAAGAATTTTCCTAGTGGGATTTATCACTGATTGAGAAACACCTTTAAAACAACATTCTGTAAGTCTTTCGGACAGATCGACATTCTGGGACTTTTGCTCTCTGCATTTGACCTGCACAGAGAAGGTTTTACAATATTGAAACTTATTTGAAATAGCAATTTTTATGTTTCATTCATGTAACACTGAAATAGCAAACAGACAGCAGGGTAACAATGACTGGATACAGCAAAAATTGTTTTGATACTGATCAGACTTGACGTATCAAAAGAAACCATCCCAGGAAAGCCTACAGTTTTAGTTTCCAAGGATATTCATTTCAAACTATTTTAATTCAGTCAAATGATCCCTGACTACCAAGAGGGCAGTTGTATGCACTCCATCTGAAGAGGGATTTGAACGGACACCGTGCTTGTTCTGGTTCAGTTCAACTGGATGTTTAAGATAATGTCAGACCTTATCATGGGGGTTCTCTCTTCCCTCCACACTGCCACTGCACTGCTGTTCTTAGCTTGTGGAATTTTATTACAGCTTGCTGGGAAATTCCTTTCTATTACATTTATTTTGAGAGCTGATGTAGCATAGTGGCTATGAGTCTAAGCTGCAAACTGGGAGGTCCCTTGCACAGATCTTGTCTCTGCCATGGAGTCATTAGACAACCTTAGGCAAGCTACACTCACTAACTCTCTGATTTCAGCCCCTCCACTTCCTGAAATACAGAAACAACAAAAATTCCGTCCCCTTATAGGGAAACTGCAAAGATTACAGGCATATAATGCGTTTGAAGCATTGTTGTACACTGAAAATCTTGCATAAATGCTAATATTATTGTAAAGACTGCTTCAGAGATCTTTCAGTTGTGCTACCTGATGGTGAAGCCCTTCAAGAAGGTTTAAAGCAGCACAAAAAATATGTGGCTCAGGAACAGCTACGATCCAGAGACAGATCATGTAAACATGGGACATAGCCACATGGCCATTTTCAATATGGCAGCTTTTCTTTTTCTTAGTAGAACAACAGCAATAGCAAGCAAGGTTCCAGTGGCAAACTTGGAGCTTTCCTGCACATGACCTTATCTTCTAAAGATGGGGGAAAGGGCCCATAACTGCCTAACATGGTGCACCTGTTGCATTTCTATACTACCGTGCACCAAGGGGGCCAAAATCTAGGAAGTCAGGTAGAAGGGGCTATGTTAGAACCTCTGAGACCTACAGACCCCGGTTGGCCACTGTTATCCCTATTCCTCCAGCACTTGATCAAGAAGTTGGAACACTGTTCAAGAAAGTATGTCACAGCCACAGTGATGTGGCAGAATCAGATATGACTAGCACACTGCAAAACAGGCAGACTAATTGGAATTTTGAGCCATGTTTGCACAAATAATTAATACAGTCTCATTTCACTTTTCTGTTTTCAGAGAACAGGTGTGAGAAAAGTGGCCAGTGCTTGTTTTTAAAGATACTCTAGCCTTAATCCTGGGCTGTAATCACCCACACTAAATAATGCACTTTCAGTCCACTTTGCAACTGGATTTTACTGTATGAACTGGCAAAATCCAGTTGGAAAGTGCATTGAAACTGGATTGAAAGTGCATTATTTAATGTGTGTGATTGCAGCCATAATGTGTTTTTCCATGGCAATGTTATTTGTGTTGGGTCCTTAGCTTTCTTTTCCAGTGTTCTCAGTTCACAATAAAACAGTGACCACCATCAATCACTTCAGTGCAGCCCCATAAGATCAGAATGTTTGTCAAGAACACAAGTTAGTTGGGAGATATTAACATCATGTGTCTGCACTGCCTTTTTCCATTGTCAAGAGAGTAGTCAAAAGCCATGTTCCATCTGAAGCCATGTTTCTTCTTTAAGAACAATAAAGATCTTTCTCAGATCTTCTGTTGCAGGCTCAAATGAACTAAAAGGTACTGTGCATTTTCAGAATATCTGTTAATGCTTAAAAATTTCTCACTGATCTTTCCTATTTTACAGACCCTATGAATTCCAGTGCCTGATATGGATAGCCCAGGTTAGCCTCATCTAATCAAATCTCAGAGTCAACTTTGTCAAGTATTCAGATGGGAGACCTCCAAGGAATACTCGTGACATGGAGGCAGGCAATGGGAAACCACCACTGAACATCTCTTGCCTTGAAAAACCCATGGAGTCTCCCTAAATCAGCTGTGACTTGACAGCAAAAAACAACATGAATCCCAAGCTGCAGTTCAAATACAATCAACAGCCTAGTGTGTCAGCATTCTTAAGCTTTAATGTGCCAAATGATTTTAATAAGTGATATATGTAAGCACAACAAAACATTCATGCACAACAACTTCTACTGAACTGCACTGCAGACCCACTGATCCTAGAGAAATTAATCCTTCGTGTGGTTTTAAGAGGATGAAATTCCAGATCAAGGATGGTTAAAAGTGCCCTGAAACCCACTAAGAGGCTTCAGAGAGGTAGCGCTGTTTGTCTTTTTCAACAAGAACAGACCAAAAGAAGCCTTGTAACACCTTAAGGACTGAGAGTTTTATTGTATGCACAAAAAACATCTCATGAACCTTCGATCGTGATGAATTTTGGCCTTTGTGGTTTGTGAACTGAAGTTCCTAAACTGGTCATGAGCCTCCATGAACTTATAAAACAGTTTGTGGAGGTTCGTGGGGATTAAAAAGCAGGGATTTAAATCCCTGTTTTCTCCTCCCTGTGAAAGCCACCAAATGATTGGAAGCAGCTGAACTGAGGGGCGGCCTACTCCCATGACTCAAAACAGCTGAGCCTAGCTGAACAAACTGCTCCCATGGCTCATCTGTTTAAAGGGGCTTTCTTGGGCAGCATGTGGCTCAGCCTCTGGGATTAGCTGCCCAAGAAAGCCCCTTTAAATAGCTGAGCTGTGGGGGCAGCCTGCTCCACAGCTCAGCTGTTTAGAGCCCAAAACAACTGAGCCATGGGAGCAGGCTGCCCAATGGCTCTTTGGGGGCATGAACCTCATGAACCCAGTTCAGTCTGTATGGCTCACCACAAACTGAACCACATTGTTGTGGTTTGTGTGCACCCCTAATTGTGATATAAGCTTTTGTGGACAAGTAGACTTAAATCAGACACATGATATTCATTATATTCATGCAAGTGGGCTCTAATACACAAAACTTTCTGCCACAGTAACAATGCAGTCCAATGCAGGGTACTCCCATCTAAATGCATAGACTGAAGTACCTGCACTTCAATCTGCTAGTCTTCAAGAGGCCACAAGAAACGCTTTTGTTTCCACTAAAAGCCAAGGTCTAAAGATCTCCTTTAGGCTCATCTCTTTCAAGAACAAACTGTCAAGAAAGGTTAATTGATGTCACATCACTCAGGATAAGAATAGAATGGAATGGAAAGAGAACAATCTCATTAGAACACTCATCATTCACCATAGGCTAAGCTTGCTGTACTCTAAGGCCGTTAACATTTGGAGTGACATGCTAAATATCTGCTCAAAGTGCTTACCTAACAATAGAATAAAGCTCAACTGTGATGGATCATTCAGCTGAATTTGCTACATTCACTGGAAAAATACCCATGTTTAGATTCTACAGGTAGAGGCAACTTCCCCCCTTTTACAACAAGGAATAATTTACTATCTGTCCTTAAAGTGAGATTCAAGTAGACTGTATTGTTTTACAGTTTCACAGCTGGTACTTTGTCCACTAGCCAGAAACAATAAAAGGACCAAATAGTTCACAAGGGATTTCAAATGGAATGAAGAGATGTTTATTGTAGCTACAGATACAGCATTTTAAATTTGCCTGGTTTTGGTCAGTTATCAAGTCATGCTGCTAGTCTAAGTCTTCCATAAAATGGAAGAGGGGACTTGGGAGATTAGTTAAAAAAGCTTAAAGGGTCCCATTTACAGGTTATTGAATGTATATGGCATACCTGGGCAGGTACTTGGTGAGGTAAGTCCAGAATTTGGTAAATGAACCCACTGTTCAGTTATGCCACATATTTCTATGAGACTGTGCATGTCCTCTCACATCCTGCAAGCCACAAGCCCCTTCCCCTTGCATGTGGAACCAAGACTAAAGACTTTCTAAGTCAGAAATTTTTCAGTCTAACCACTATTTGTTGTGATTTCCAAACTGAGAACTTCAACAAATTAAGGTTTGTTTCCTGCCATGAATCAGGATTCTAACTCAGGATTGTTAAAGAGCTTGAATTCAGGCATATCAGCAAATAAAGGTTGAATGGAAGATCCTTGGCACAGCACATGATGGGAGGAGGAAGAGAGACAGAATTTCAGGTTTCTTTACAAAATGAACAAACTGTGGAATATTCTTGATTTTTGAATGCAGCCACTGACTCAGTTAATATCTGATGTTTTGTTAGCTATGGTTAATGTGATCATCTAAACATGGGCCACTGCATAAGCTATGATTAGTTAAGTATGTCAGACCAGGATATGAAATTCTAATTTGAAGTTGGTTTACTAACCACAGCTTGTCTTAACTATAGCTTTGCATGATGTATAAGTGCAACCACCCCGGCTCATTCCTGGCCTGTTCCCTGGCACTGCCCTTGCAACAATGCAGGTCAAGATACCAGCAGGATCTCTGTGGGGAGATTCTGGGAAAAGAACAAAGGCATTTGTCAAGGCAAACCTGAATGTGAGCTGAATCTTGACTTTACAAACTAACCATATGTAAAATAAATCATGGTTTTGCATTATGTCTAAACTGAGCCAGTGTATCTGTTAAGTCATTCTCCTTACATTAAATTGATAAAATAGCAGTACATCTTGCAAACTGTGAAACCATATCTGATTTCTAAAAGTATGTACAGGAGACAAATTGCATGGGTAGATTGATTATTAAAAAGCATTCTGTGTGAATCCACACTGAAATCTATACCCAAAAGTTGCTACTAAAGCTCTCTAGCAAAATAGTTAGAAATCCACTAAGCTTTCTTTGATTACACATAGGTTAAGGAAACTATTTGCTACATCACCACTTTTAATTTATTGAGGAATGGTTTTTAGGAATAGCTTGAGTTCAGTATTTATTGAAAACAAAATCCAGACAACTATCTTGTATTCTCTGTTGTGATTTCAAAAACAATGTGACTATTTCTAAAAAAGAAATTGTTATGAACTCTCCACTTCCTTCAGTGATGAGAAGTTCCATAGCAGTACAGGATTTGGTTTTGTTTAGGAGAGAGAATGATGTTTTCAGAATATCCACTTTATTTATCAACAAATTTAAATATCAGCAAATATTCTGAAACCCAGTTTGACATAGTGGTTAAGAGTGACAGACTAGGAGGCTCAGGCTCAAATTCTCCACTTGTACCATGGAAGCCGGCTGGGTGACCTTGGGCCTGTCACACTCTCTCAGCCTAACCTCACAGGGTTATTATGAGGATAAAATGGAGGCGAGGAGAATGATGTAAGCTGGTTTGAGTCCTCATTGGGGAGACTGGCAGGATATAAATGAATTAAATACAGAATTCATAAATAAATTTACAAGCAGAACATGACAAAGGCACCTATATACAGACAGCCTACCATGCATCAGATTCCCAGACAGCCACTTCTGCAAACACCCATGCTTACATCATCAGTTCCAAAAAAACTTTAGCTAGGAATATTAAGCACTGTCTCACTCATGACTAAGTCAAATCAGGGAGATATTTCACACCAAAAAAATCACATCCTACAACTAGTGGTTCCCTTTCTATGGTCATTCAGAAGACCTTGAAAACAATGCAGAGGTGCCAGTCTATTCTAGAATATTTTTTGAAATTGCTTCTATACTCTGCAATAACTAAGCCACAATAGGAAAGATGTTCTGTCTACGAGAGCCTTTGGGCCCCCCAAAATGTTTGGTATTTGGTTGGACTGTGGTGACTGCCTACCATCTATTGTTTTGATAATTTTTAAATATTTATCTGCTGTGATGTATTGAATTTTTTGTATGGGGCCTTAACCCATCTGAGAAAAAAGAGTATAGTTATTTTGAATAAATAAGACAGAACTGTTGGGTAATAGTTTCCCACATAAATATATTCATTTGAAATGAAAATGTATGACCCCGTGGCTATCTTTTTCCTTGTCTCATGCTTTTGACAACAAATAAAGAGTGATTTATACTTACCAGTCCCATGCTATTAAACTATGCTATACTCTCAAACAGTGAAGTGTTTGATATTGCACTTTAACACTAGGGCAATGACATTAATCTACAAGGCTCAACTCCAGACTAAGGATGGACATGAACTGGCTCACAAACAAAAGTTTGTGATGCATTTTGGTTGGTTTGTGGTTCACAAACTGAAGTTCATTGCAGATCATGAACCAGACACACCACAAACCACAAACTGAAATGAACCAGATCTTCCTGGTTCATGCCCATCCCTACTCCAGACAAATATCCCACTCATAATTCTTTAAATCTTTTTAAAAATAAACTGTGAATAAATATGGATGAAAACACACACATCTATGGAGCATTTGCTACTTTACTGCCGCTACTTCAGTGGGCATTGAAAAAGAAGACTGACAATTTTGTCTTTCTAAGCTCTTCATTACACCGATATAACCATTGAAGAGTAAATCCACCATGAGAAAATGCCATAAATCCTGAAAGATAAGCCATAAAGACTTTGCAACAAATCCTAGTTGTGTCAACTGCACATAAAGCATGTCTGATTATTCTTATCTAGCCTTCCTTTTTAAATTCTGATATATCAAGGAAGCCTACATTGTTAAAAGGTAAGAATGTGTAATTCACTCATTTTCCCCATAACAATATTTCAAAACAGAAAACATGGATGTGCAAAAAAAAATCTAAATTCCTTTACTCTGAGAGTGCAAGTCAACCTATAGATAATGATTTCCTACAAATGAATATAGCTCTGTGGCCACTTAAAAAAAACTTACTGCACATTGTGCAGTATGGCTCATATAGGCAGCATGTTTCTGCAACCATGAAAAATATGAAGAATATAAGATATGACAGTTTATAGCTAGTAATACTTAGCTCTGTGAATATCTAGATAGCCACAACACTATGGGTGTGATCACATGAGCAGTTTGGCCTGACATAGGCACCCCTCCCCTCTGGATCAAATGGGCACATCTAGCTGCCATGCCCCACTCATCCTTTGCATTAAAACAACTCCCATAGGGATTAAATAGCCACTGGGAAATTCCGATGGCTACCTTGGCAAAGCACTTCCATGGTGGGTTTCTGGGTGTCTGATCACCCAGGAGTGCCATGGAAATGCATGAGTGGTGTGATCATTCTACTTCATTTCTGGTGTGCCCTTTTTTTCAACCCCACTGTGACTTATGCTTCAGTGCTCCCACAGAATACAGGCAGGAGTGCATGTGTGCTTGTCTGCTTCTGTGCACCGCAGAGCAGGACACAGGAAAAAATAGCCCAACTGTGGGTCCATGGTTGTGGTGTGTTAACAATGCGAACAACCAACCACAGGCCTGCAGTGCTATGATGATGGTTTAGCCAGCACTGTCTGATTGATGCAACGTATCCCAAATTCAAGTAACTTTTTAAAAATCCAAGATACTGCCACAGCAACCTGTCCATCTGACTGCACCCTGTGTGTCTTCATGGTAATAGGTCAAGAAAAATCTTTCTCAATTGCTGTTACCCAAGACAGGGCCAGATCTAGGGGGAAGCAGAGGAGGGCGCTTGCCCTGAGCACCACCAGAGGGGGGTGCCAAATTGGAGTCCATTCTATTCTATGGGCCCATAAAATAGAATGGGTCCATGAGGAGGCGACATTTTTTTAATTTTGCTCCCCCCTCAAAAAACATATATATCTGGTCCTGACCCAAGAGCCCTTATTAGGAGATATTAAGCACTGAATCTGGGACTATCCACATATTAAAAATATGCTCTTTCCTCATGTGATGTTTCTTGCCAAACATAGCTTGGATCTGACCCACATTTTCCACTTGTGGAAGAGGGGATGATGTTTTACTAATCTCCCTTTCCTATTGTGGACCACCACTTAGCCCTCACAGTGCTTTCAGGGGTTAACTGACCAATGAGGAGAGAATTTGAGGGGCATGGAGAGCTGCAGCAGGAGAAGGAAGTTGTCAAAATTCACCTCATTTCTACCTGCAGAAAACTTATGTAGGATTACGCCACTGTCCTTAAGTAGCCACCAATTTGAAAAGCTTATATTAAAGTTGATGTTAATGAAGGGATGAGATACAGAGTAATTGCTTGACAAAGTTTATTATTGTTATACTTTATATATAACATCCTTATGAGAAATATATGATTTTTTTTTTTACATATTATAGATGGGGAACTAAAACTGAGTGAGTCGTGACTTGCTCAAGGCCAGAACAGGCAAAACAGAGAAAAAATTAGATATGCCTGTCACACTAAAATTGCTGGGATTTAAGTAAACAGTGTTTAATACAGTTCAGGTTTCAATGGATGGTGTCCAAGTCTACCACATCACCAGGCGATTTCCCAGGTCCCATTTTCTATCCTCACAACTGAAGTTGTTCTCAGTCATAGCATTCAGGAGTTCTAAATGATCTCTGCATTCAGGATTTCAATTGTATCTTAAGTACAAATGTGTTTGATTTAAGGAAAATTTTGAAACACATTTAAAAGATCAGGGTCTGAATTTTACATCAGAACCAGATGTTACAGCAGATGTGTGGCAGCTGCCAAAAACAGGAGCCCTTCATCTCTCCTTCTCTCTCCCCTGGTAATTTCTATTAATATAAAATGTGTGATGTCACATTGCCATGATGTCAGTTCTCCCATCCTTCATTGGCTGCTGTTTGTGGGGCACAGAAACAAGTAGCATAGTTATGGCATGTCACGTGTTTTGCATTATTAGGAAAGAGGAAGATGTGCAGAATGGTGTTTTGGTTTCTAGTTCCTGCCTTAAAATATTCATCTCCATTCTGAGCAAGTGTGTGTGTGGGGGCGGGGGGAAGCAGGGCTAATTCTATCAGCCTTCTTGTCCAACAGTCACCTGACCGTTCTTCTCTGAAAATATAGTTGCCACCAGCCACTGTTCAGGAGAAATAGCAAGACAATTTCTGTTGGCTTGCTTTTACCAGTTTTGTATTTGTTACCCACCTTGAATTTTTATTTTGAAAAAGAAGGCAGGTTAGTGATGTGGCATAAAAATAATAAACAAATGAATAGATTGGTATGAATTCTGAAATACATTTGCACTAATCATTTAGCCTGTGGTAAAATTAAAAATTCCCTCACATTAACCTTCATAAATATTACACAGAAACACTCACTGATAAAATTCACCAGTGATGGGGAAGAAGAGATTGAAACTTTTAGCATAAGTAATTATTATTATTATTATTATTATTATTATTATTATTATTATTATTATTATTATTATTATTTAAAAATAAAAAGATATAAATTAAACTATGAGAATTCCACAGAAAGTTACATAGTAATAATTTGATTTCTATTAAAATTAAAGTTCAATGTATTATTGGTTGTCAAATCTGAACTCTGTACTTCTGCTTTGCTCTTTGGTTGAAACTCACTGCTGTTTGGTCTAAAAAGTTAATAAACATTTTTGTTGACAATATGTTAGTTCCAGCAATGTTTATTGGAGTAACCAAGCATTCAAGGCTGTACATGGTCTATCTTTCAATAGACTTATTAAAATACCAAATAAAATGTCAAACTCTGTCAAGTTTGTAGAATTTATAAATTGTTTAGACTGGGGATAATTTGGGGTTTGCACCTCATTCTTTTTCAGCTCATGTAGAGACAAGACTCAAATATGGAGGGAGGAAAGAAATGTTCAGAGTTTCAGATTGTTTGAAGGAAAGCCATACTCTGCACCATTTCCTTTCTCATCAACAATCCCATTCTTTCTTCAAAGCCCACAGGTCCCTTATTTACTTTTCTTCACTTTGGGTGGCATTTTGAAGCTCTATTTACAACTCAATAATAAAATCATCTCAAAGGGGAATGTTAGAACAGCACACCAGATCTTTATGCCCTCTCTATCATTTTAACATGGATAACAGGTACCTAATCTCTAGATTAAAATAACTTCAACAATACCATAGTATTGTAGTGACAGAAAACAGTTTCTGGTCAACTTGAAGGCTTTTGAAAGCAATAAATGATCTCCTGTCTACCAGGGAAGACAATTTAGATTACCACACCTTTGTGACCCATGGTTTTCCCCATTCGCCTTTCTCCACTCCCCTTTCTTCAACCCCAGAATAACAAAATCGCTTTCAGCTTCTTCCCTCGTTTTCCCACACACAATGCAACCCAGACCTCACCTTCAGTTCTCCTGAGGCCACTTTGGAAGCCAATTCGATGACACAGCCAACAGCCATGCGTGCAGCACCGGACGAATGCAGCTCATTCCAAATGGTGTCACTGTCCACCTGAGCAAACAGTCAGCACAGAGGTTGTGGGGGGGGGGGGGAGAGAAAAGGAGAGAGAGTATAAGAGAAAACAAATCAGTGAGGGAGGGCTGGCAGGGTGACAGCCAATGTACAATAACATTAGTCTTCCGTCTTGGCCAGCTGAAAAGGCCTTCTGGACATGGCTTTGCTTATACTTTTTCTCTACACTGACTTCTCCAATGGAAACACATTCCTGTCATGCCTCACTGCCATTCCCTGTTTAGATTTCTCATTACAAACAGCATTACATAGGCCAGATCTGGGCTAGTTCTTTCGGAGCCCTTAGACATCAGGCACAGCACTGGATACAATATATATTCTGTATCTTCTTACTTCTAAGGAAACAACAGGTTTTTGCAACTGCCAGAACAAAAGCTTCAACAAAGTTTACAGAAAGGCTACATTTTAATGAACTCAGCTGTGACAAATGCATTTCAAAAAAGGACAGCTACAGTTTATACACTGTAAGTAAGAGGCATTTTAAAGGCACTTGTAATATGAATTGGTAACCATACAATAATTCAGGGCATGTGAACAGGCCAGCTAACACGTGGTAGTTGTAGATCCAAGTGGGCAGCTGTGTTGGTCTGAAGTAGTAGATCAAAATAGGAGTCAAGTTGCACCTTTAAGACCAACCAATTTCTATTCAGAATGTAAACTTTTGTGTGCTCTCTAAGCACACTTCATCAGACGAGGGGATCAGGTATTTTGAGCTGAAATACAAGCAGTTTGTTGATTAAGAGGGCAAACTAACTGATCACATGGTCACATAAACAGTGTGGCTTGGCCATTTGGTCTGGATATATTGATATACTCAAATAAGGGATATTGGCTATTTATCTCATTACATATACTTAACCCATTTTCATTTTATGTATTCTTGTTTTCTAATGGCAGACTAGAATGATGTTTATAATGTATAGATTGATGTTGACAAGTAGATTGGGTGGACTACAACTGTGATATACATGGGAGGGACGGTGGCTCAGTGGTAGAGCATCTGCTTGGTAAGCAGAAGGTCCCAGGTTCAATCCCCGGCATCTCCAACTAAAAGGGTCCAGGCAAATAGGTGTGAAAAACCTCAGCTTGAGACCCTGGAGAGCTGCTGCCAGTCTGAGTAGACAATACTGACTTTGATGGACCCAGGGTCTGATTCAGTATATGTCCTTTTGTGATCTACCTAGATTTGCAGAAACACCATTTGGCAGGCAATTTTATTACCTTTCATGACTATCCAGACCAAATGGCTAAGCCACACTGTTTTATGTGACCATGTGATCAGTTAGTTTGCCCTCTTAATCAACAAACTGCTTGTATTTCAGCTTACGATACCTGATCGCCTCATCTGATGAAGTGTGCTTAGAGAGCACATGAAAGTTTATGTTCTGAATAAAAATTGGTTGGTCTTAAAGGTGCAGCTTGACTCCTGCTTTGTTCTATGTGATAGTTGTGTCATCTGAATGGTACCATGGAAAAAGTTGTGGAAATAAAAAAGCATAATCATTTCAGGGCTTTACATTTCATTCATGAGGGTTGTGAAAGCCCACTAGATTGTAATCAGACACATTTTATTTTGAACATACTCATGATCACCTGTCTGGATCAAACGCACTCTATATATTGTAACCCAGTTTGTAGGCTACATAGCTGGACACACAACACTTTGGGTGATGCTTGAGGAAAGGGACTGAAGCTGATTGAAGCTTACCCACAGCTCAGGGACAAAGTTGCATTATTTTTATGTAGATGTACTTAATAAAGCATGCAGAACCAAACGTATTTTCTTAAAACATATCTAATCTATTCTACATACAAATTTAATACTGAATCAGCATTAATAACTAAAAGAGTGGTAAAACAGGACCTCAGTGACTAACATTTTTTTCCATCTTGAGTTTATTCACAAACTTCAAGTGTACAAACTTCAATGAAAACTGCAACATAAATACCTCCTGTGTTTAACATCAGTATCAACATCGATATCATCAATATATCTAATCCTCATTTTGGTTCAATTTGTGGATATTTAAATTCATGAACTGAAGCCAGATAAGGAGAAGGGACGGTGGGATTTTTTGCAGATTTAGGGGACACCCCTGTTTGCAAAAAAAAAAAAAATACTTTTAAAAATTAGCGAAAATGGATTGGGGAATATTAACCTTCCCCCCATCTTATTTTTGGCACACATGTAAAGCCACACAATTGCTCCCTCTCTGCACTAGCCTCTGAGGTGGTGGCTCAGTGACTGAGAGAGTCAGCTGCAGTGGTACTGTGTGGGGTGAAGGCACCTTCACTCCATCCTCTCCCACTCCAGTGGGTTCCATGGGACTGGCTCCAGCACCATGGGTGTCAGGTGGCCTCCAGTACCTGCCACCACAGTCAGGTAGCCTTTTGTATCCTACCATCTCTCACTGAATCACAAGAGACCAAAATGCCCCCAAAACCAAAGCGGCTGATATGAGTTAGTGAGGAAGCCAGCAGTGATGGGGCTGGGGTGTGTGGGAGAGGTACCCTGGCAAAAAAGCTGGGATAGGACTGTGTAAGCCAAAATGCCCTCAAAACGAGGTTGGAGAATTGTCGGGTGGGCACCTGGCTCACTCAGGATCTTTTTACCTGTGTATACAGAATTACCACGTTCAGAAAAGTAGTGCTTAAAATATTAGGGACTCTAATTAAGTAAAACACTTATAATTTATTAAGAAAAATATAGGCTTCCATACAAGATAAAATACTCATAAAAACACAGATTCAGTCCTAGGAAACATAGATAGAGAGATAGGGGAACACATGGGTAGACAAACAGGGTGATATTTACCTATCGTAGTCTTCAAGGAAGGCTCCAATGGCGACAAGCGAGGAAGTGGGAGAAGGGACCCGAAACTGATCAGGAATCGGGGATGGATCTATGCAGCGGAAGTTGGGATACTGATAGAAG